>NW_027555736.1:109507007-110707007 GCF_003287225.1 Phascolarctos cinereus | reverse complement strand
AGTGACAACATTTAGGAATGGGCAGCTAGGTGGCAAAGTAGATAGAGGGCTGGGACTGGAGTCAGAAAGGCCTGAGTTCAAATCTGATCTCAGACATTTAGTACCTGTGTGACCCTGGGCAAGTCACTTAACCCTGTTTACTTTAGTGCCTCATCTGTAAAATGCAAACCTCTCCAATATCTTTGCCAAGAAAACCCAACCGCTAAAAGAGGTTGAAAGGAGTTGGACATGACTGAAAAATGACTGGCTAAAAACATTTAGAGGGGAAGCTAGGTGGCACAATGGATAAAGCTCCAGCCTTGGAGTCAGGAGGACTTGAGTTCAAATCCTACCTCAGACAATTGACACTAGCTGTGTGACTCTGGGCAAGTCATTTAACCCCAATTGCTGGGGAGGGGGGACGTTTAGAAAAATCAGTCAATATTGGACAGAAATTGGTGTGGTTTTGACAACAAAAAGCGTAATGATGATCTACAGTGTAGGCTTTAGGGATCTGGGCAGCTCCAAAAACAGCCCTTAGTACATTGCTGCCCTGGTTAGATGACCTACATGCCTACTGTGGCCGCTAGAACTTCCCTACTCTCTCTCTTCCCCTCCATCCTGCTCCTGAGAATACCCAGAGCCCTCTGCCTTTTCCCCTTCCTTTCCACTGTTGATGTTTGAGCAATGAAAGAGGAGAATGAGAATTCTCTCTTCTACATCCAGAAGTAGGTTCCTAGTACCCATCCCTTCTTTGGATCTTGGAACAAGTCGCCACGTATAAACAACGTGATGAGTGGTGGTAAGATTATGTAATAAAGCTCAGGTATATTATTGTTCTAAGCAGTGGAGCATCATGGCATTCAGGAGACTGAGATGGAATCCCATCTATGAAAGTATACTAGCTGTATGACTTTGGACAAGTCATATCACTTCCCTAACTCCCAAGTGGGAATAATAATATATATACAACTTATCTCACAGGACCATTGTAGGAAATGACCTTGGACTGCTTGAAAGCTTTCACCACTCTAATACACTAGAGAAATGGGAGTGGTTAATAGCATTCACAAACTATTCACAAATACCTGCTTTGTTTCAATGCCCTATGCGCACTGAGGGAGGAAAGGCTTTCCCGAAAAGTGGTCAGTCAGTTAATATGCATTTAATAAGTGCCTACTATGGGCCTCCCATTGTGCTAGGCACTGGGGATACAAAAAGAGGCAAAAGACAGTCCCTGCCCTCAAGGAGCTCACAATCTAATGGGCATGAATATAGGCACAGAATCAGGACAGCATAAGTCATGTTTACAAAATGGAATCATACAATGTCAGGCCTGGAAGGAACCTCAGAGATCATATAGTCCAACCCCTTTCCCTTTTTTTTTTTTGACTGGTGCCAGTGACACCAATGTCTAGAGAACAACTAGGTGGTGCGGTGGAGTCAGGAAAATTCATCTCCCTGAGTTTACACCTAGCCTCAGACACTTACTAGCTGTGTTACCCTGGGCAAGTTACTTAATACGATTTGCCTCAATTTCTTCATCTGTAGAGTGAGCTGGAGAAGAAAATGGCAAACCACCCAAGTATATTTGTCAAGAAAACCTTAAATGGAGTCGTGAAGAACTGGATATGACTGAACACAGCAACAGCACCGAGACCAAGAATGGGGAAGTGACTTTGCCCACAGCACACAGGAAGTCAATGGTTTCAAACATAGGAAGCATTCAATAAATGCTCATGGATTGATTCTAGGCCTGGTTTTGCTGCTAGGTGGCTGTCAGTGCCTTGCTTCATCTGCAAGATGAGAGAGTCAGACTAAAAGTACCTCGAGGTCTCTTCAAGCTACATGATTCTGTGCCTCTATAAGCCAGGCTGCCTAACTCCTGGTTTCCTCACTAAACCATGCTACTTCTTGTATATTTTCATAAGATAAATATGACTTATAATATTGAATTGGTTTGAATATAGGCATCTCCCCAAATAGCCTGTACCTCTAAAATGATATTTCTTAGAAATGAAAACATAGGAGCAGCTAGGTGGCACAGTGGATAGAGCTTCGGCCTTGGAGATAGGAGGATCAGAGTTCAAATCCGGCCTCAGACCCTTGACACTTAATAGCTGTGTGACCCTGGGCAAGTTACTTAACCCCAATTGCCTCACCAAAAAAAAAAAGAAAGAAAGAAAGAAAAAGAAATGAAAACATATATAGATGTGCAATAATCTTTTTAAAAAACACTTTTTATAGGTCACACAGGTTTTATACAAGCTAGATTTGAGAATAGGGGTAGTATGGCCTATGCATTAACCAACATACAAAGGAATTTTTCATTTTTATGATAAATATTTTATAAATCTATATATAGCTTTTCTAAACTGACAGGGAAATTTTACAAATTTCAGAATTATAATTAGAGAAGGGTGATTAGGGGTTTGCCCCAAGGCTGGAGTAGGTTTAGAGAAGGGGACACACACTCCCTTCATACACTGCCATGTTGAATTGAATATTTCATAGTACTCCATTAGCCCCATGCCAAGCTCTACTATGCCAAAGTTATTTCCAAACTTGTCTTGAGTACCACTTTTCTGCATGAGGATTCTGCCTGACCATCAAATTTCTCCTCTTCTCCAGGGAAATTCCTCAGCATAGAGGTACCAACCAGAGCAAATCTAGACACCTCTTTCTCCCCAACTGTGTGAATGAATGAAAAAGCAGTTTATTAAGCATTTAACTATGTGCCAGGAATTGTGCTAAGCATTGGGTATGCAAATATAAAAAGTAAGATAGCCCCTGCCTTCAAGAAGCTCATTCTAATAAAGGAAGATAAGTCCTATAGGGAAGTGATGGCCAGGGAGGCATGTTCGGGTCTGAAAAGTCACAGGGAAGATGAGTGGTATGACAGGAAGATTGATTGTCCTTGCCCCCTGTGGGAGTAGGCCCGTTGGGATTTGGCTATTGCTTCTAGATCAAAACCTGCTAGTTAATGCCTCTCTAGTATCATGTCAGGAAGATGGGCAGGGTGCAGGGTCGTGGAGTCTGGGCCCCGCTAGATACCAATCAAGAGATTTGCTTAAGGACCAGGTGGAAAGAACACTGGCAGCAGTAAATATGTGTAACCCAACTAAAATGGTCCTGGGTATCAGGGGTCTTAGTTTTGACCCTCAGTATCATGGAATCTAATTTTAACCCCAATAGAATCTCTTTGTGGCTGTGCCCTTATCATGGAGCTCTGAAGCAGAGTATGGCACAGGTGAGTTGGTACTTTGAGTCACAACATTGGATCATTTTAGTATTAGATTTGCAGCTTTAAAGGGCTCTTAGGAATGATGTAGCCAGACCCATTCCTTTCACAAAAGAGGAAACTGAGGCTCAGGGAAGTTATCTTCCCAAAGCCCTATGAGTAAATAAGTAGTAGAGCCAAGCTTTAAAATGAAGGGCTTTGAATCCACCTTCAGAGCTTTCCCCACTACATCATGTTGCCTCCTTCTGAATATAAATAACTTATTCAAGGGTCAGTCTTTCAGCCCCTGCATGCCTCTGGAGTGCTCTAACCCTGGTAGCAGCTGGATTTATGAGTCCTGACTATACCAGAAACCCAAGAGAACTTGTAAGAAGACTCCCTCTTCCTCTGCAATGAGAAAGGACATTGATAAGAACAGGCAGCATGGGATAACGGAAATAGCACTGGTTTTGGATTCAGAAGGCTTGGTTTCAAGTCCCAGTTCTGCCAAGAGCTAGATGTATGACCTTGGGCAAGTTTCTCTAAATATCAATTTCCTCCTCAGAAAAGTGAAGTGAGGTTATGTTCTATGATGTGTAAAATAATTGTTTCTAATTCTAAGATGCTAGGCAATGTTAGGCAATTTCCAAGTCTCCTTCCAGTCTGGAAGAATCTTTGGTTCTACAGTATCCTTCTGAAAGCAGGGGAGAGATTCTGATTCTCTTAACTACCTATAGATTGGAGACTAGGCCTTGAAGGAAACCAAACCCAGAGTGGCATTCTCATGGAGACAAAAGACAGCCCACATCTTTCCCCAGTGACTCTGAGAAGGGCCTAGAAAGGTATTAGAGCCATGTAGAGGCTGCATCTTCTGCATCTTCGAGTAAGACCTAAGTCCTAGGCTGTGCAGAGAATCTGGGACACATGGGGCAGGGGCAGGAGGGAAGTTGTAGCTTATGGAACCAGAAATGGCTGAGCCAGTGCCAATCCATGGAGTAGTGTCTCTGTAACATATATAGTATTCCTATAAAGGATATTGGAGATTTTTCATGATTTTATTCTAACACACACTGATGGGTTTACTTTTACTAGCTAGATGAAGGACCCAGCTTTTTAATACTAATACTCTTCCTGAGATGCTATGGAACTGCAAATTCAATTAAATTCAACAAGCATTAAGGGGCAGCTAGGTGGTGCAGTGGATAGAGCACCAGCCTTGGATTCTGGAGGACCTGAGTTCAAATCTAGCCTCAGACACATAACACTTACTAGCTGTGTGACCCTGGGCAAGTCACTTCACCCCACTGCCTAACCAAAAAAAAAAAAAAAGAAATTCAAAAAGCATTAAGTACCTATTATGTACAAAGTGCTGAGCCAGCTGATAATTATATAAAAACAAAGATGAAAATAGGCCTTGACCTCAAGAAACTTACCTGGGGAGAGGAGTTGGGGGGGAAGAGGAGGGTATACAGAGAAGTAAATATAAAATCTATACAAAATAGATACAAAGTAATTGTGTCTAGTTTTGTGAATATATGTATATGTGTATAATATATATATATACATATACATGTATATATATATATATATATACACACATATGTATTCATCTAGAGAAGTATTAACACCAGAATGATTCAGGAAAACCTATACCAGCTCTAAGAGCCCACTGTTAAATTTTAATTGTAAGCATTTACACCTCGGAAATTGGCAAAAACTACAAATCAGAGTGTGATTTATTGTCTTATTGATGGCCTAAACTAAAAAAACAAATGATGAAGAAAATCAATGCTGATTAAACTTAAAAGTGTATCTTTTGAACTACCTGCCTCCTCCTTCCCCCGAGATCTGGTTGTTAAACATTTACCACCACACCGATGTGTACAGGGAATGCCAAGTAGGCCAGTTTGTCTGGAATTAGAGCAGATAAAAGGGGATAGTGGGAAATAAGTCTGATAAGCTAGACAAAGGCCAGATTATTAATGGTTTTAAGTGTCAAATAGAGGAGTTCATATTTTATCTCAGAGTCAGAAGGGAACCCCTGAAGCTTTTTGGGCCAAGGATTTAGATGGTCAGAGCAGTATGGCAGGAATATAATTTTGTCAGCTGTGTGGAGGAAGGATTGGAGAGGGTAGAGACTGGAGGCAGGGAAACCAATTAGGAGGCTATTGAAATATTCCAGTTGGGAAGAAAAAAGAACCTAACCTAGGATGGAGGCTATGTGAGTAGAGGGAACGGGAAGTAAGAGGTGTTATGTAGCTAGATTAGAGAAGTCATTGACTAGTACCATAATCATAATAGAGAAAGTGAAGCTGATGACTTTGTGCAGCTCTGCCTCACTTTAATCCAATTCATGCACAAGACAAGACATCTTCTGTGATGTTATTGATCCTCTTCGAAAATGAAGGACAAGCAGCAACCACATTAACGTTTATGTAACACTAAGGTTTATAAAGCACTTAACAAACATTAACTCATTCAATCCTCACAATAACCCTGGGAGATAAGTGCTATTACTAGCCCCATTTTTTATATTAAGAAGCCCTGAGACGGGGCAGTGGGTAAAGTGACTGGCCCAAGGTGACACAGCCACTAAGTGTCTGAATTTGAACTCAGGACTTCATGATTGCAAGTCTAATGTTCTATCCCCTGCACCACTGAGCTGCCTCTTGTCCATAGAATCAGAATTGTGGATCTGCTATAAAGACTGCAATGTTATCAATTAAAAAATCAAACATTGAGAAATGGTATACAATAAATCATTAAAGATGTTTATGACTGGAAAAAGAGGCAGGTAAGTTATATAGTATGAGTGAGTGATACAAATGGATAGCCAATGCACTGTTTGTACCTATGAGGAAAGCCTTCAATCCTTTGGGTGGATTCTTATGGAGAAGTTAAGGGAGGACATGGACAAACATCATAGAGGATGAGAAGGCCTAAATATGGTCGAGTTGTAATTTTCACCATTGGAGGAAGTACTCAGATTAGTGATATCACAGATCCATCCATTCATGGATAATTAAGACAGATAAAGAAGAATGAGATGCAGTTGAGAGGCAGACAAGAAGGTACATATAGCATTGGTAGGGAAAGTGAAGCATTTGCTTAAGTCTAGCAGGAAGCAGTGTCAATGAACTATTTAGTAAAGAAAAACTTTGTAGCCTAGAGGAGCTAGGTCACAGTTTCTTCATCCATAAAATAGAGAAGAAGGGGGAGATTGGACAAGATGATTAATAAGGTCTCTTTTAGCTCTAAAGGGCTGTGATTTTATGAGTCAATACTCCTTTGAAAGTACCTAACGTTCCTAGTTAGGCGTTTTTTTCCACTGGGAAAATCTGGCTAGTTGCTAGGTATTCATTCAATCCAGTTTTGAAAAATTTAAGAGAATCTCTCAAAACTACACTAACCAATGTAAGTCTTACTTAACATATTCAGTCTAACGTTAAGCCTACTTTCATTGTTCTTTATATAGTATAGAAAATGACAGAGTTGGGCTATGTGTTGTCTATGGAAGTGTCACAGACACTTTTTAAGCTCTTACTTTCTCCAATTCTAATCATATTTAATAAAATTAATCAAATTAATGTTAACAGAGAAGATTTTTTAATTCTTTAAAATTTATTGCTGCCCCATCCAAAAATGGGGGTAGGGGTAAAATTCTCAACATAGATCAAATAAGTTAATGTATGTAAAGTGTTTTGCAAATTTTAAGGCATTATATAAAAGCTGGCTATTATGTGGAGCTGAGTGGGGCCCCTCATGATGCTGCTAAGTGGTTTTTGTAACGTAACTTTCTTCAAGATTGGCATTAGTCAGCCTCCATTTGAAAAGAACATGAGATTTCTTAGACATGATGACTGCTCCTTCAGACTACAAAAGGCTAAACTCTGAAGGATGACAACAACAGAGACAAGTTGCAGTCACATGATAGCTAGTCTTACTTGCATTTTCTCTCTCCAGCCAGGCACAGCATGACCTTAGGTGACACTGGCTTAAAAAAAAATTACACAGTTGAGAGCTGAGATTGAAACAGTCAGATGAAACTGGTAGGTAAGAGTCACATGATTGTACACAGCCATCCTCCTCTTCTAAAAGTCCCAACACAACGTGCTTCCCACTGTTCCAAAAGGCGTCTGAATTCATGCTTTCCTTTGGAATTGGAGGAAGCTGCCTGGAGACCATCTTGAAGCTCTTTGAGAAAACTGTGATAAAAACACAGTATCCAGGGGCATTTCATTCTGCCAGAAGGACAGGTATGCAGGTGAATTTAAATGAGATCTCTGATAGTGTATACCATGAAGATAACATGATATGTCCGTTCAGCAAGGCTGCAGCTAGGTCATCTTAGACAAATCTTAGGATGTTATACCTGAGAGGGACCAGAAGGACCATTTGGTCCAACCCCATCTTTTTGAAATGAGGAAGATGAGACCCAGAGAAGGGGAAAGACTGATCCAAAGTCAAACAGAGAGTAAATAGGAGAGCCAAAATTCAAACACTGATTATTTTTTCTTTACTCCAAGTCCCTTATAGGATGAAATAGAATTTTAGCGTTGGAAAGAAACTTAGAAATCATCTAATCTAACATTTATTTTGCAGTTCTGGGAAACTGATCAAGAGAGGTAAAATAATTCACCTAAGGCCATACAGGAGTGATAAGTCCCTCCTCAGATGCATGTAGCAGGTTACTACCAACCTGGCTATCATCATTTTCTCCGTCTTGGTCTCTCTCGGTCTCTGTCTCTGTATCTCTCTGTCTGTCTCTCCCTCCCTCCCTCCCTCCCTCCCTCCCTCCCTCCTTTTCTTTCTTCTTTCCTCCTCTCATTTATTAAATACTTATTTATTGAGCTCTATCTCTTTGTCAGTGTTTCTCTGTCTCTCTCATTCAAATCTTTATCACCTTCATCTGGACTGTTATAATATCCTCCTAATTGATCTTTTCACTTCTAGTCCTTACCTTTTAATCTATCTTTCACACAGCTTCTGAAATAACATTCCTAAAGAAAAAGTCTAACCATGTTATTCTCCTCCTCAAGAAGTTTCATGGGCTCCCTATTAACTACATGATCACATACAAACTACTCTTTTGGTCATTTAAAGACCTTTACCATCTGACTCTAGCCTACCTTTCCAGGCCTACTACCCAATACTCCTTGTCACTCACTTTTAGGTATAGGGATTATACCTATGACTTCATCGGTATAGAGGAAATTCCCTCTCCCAACACACTTTCTCAACCCTTTATAATGTTAGCCACTTGCCTAGAAAACTAAGTTAAGTGACTTGCTCAGGGTGATTATCAGAGCATAGCAGACAGATAATTGGCCTTGAAAGCAGTAAAACCTGGGTTCACATACTCTCTGTGATGATCAATTGGACTGTCCTGCTTTCTCGCCCAGGTACGGTGTTCTATCCTTCCATCTCTGAACCTTTGCATCTCTGTCTGCCGCGGTTGGAATGGAAGCCCTCCTCACTTCTGCCTCTTAGAATCTTCAGCTTCCTTTCGGGCTCACCTCAAGCAGTACCTCAATGCCCAGCCTTTCCTGATACCTCTTGGCTGTCAGAGCTCTCCCCCACATTGTGCTATATTTGCTTCATAGAGGTGGTGTCCAGCGGAGTAATGGAATCTTGGACTGGCTCAAGTAAGCCACAAAGATCCAGGCATGAGTTCGTGTCAGGGCAGGGCAGGGTGGTGACTCTTTTCATCCAGAAATGAGCCTATAGTTTGGCTCTCCCTCAATCTACCACACTTCTTCTGAGAACCCTTGGTTTAAAGACAGATGGCTTCCAAAAGATAATAGGGGACAGCTAGGTGGCACAGTGGATAGAGCACCAGCCCTGGAGTCAGGAGGACCTGAGTTCAGATCTGACCTCAGACACTTGACACTGGCTGTGTGACCCTGGACAAGTCACTTAACCCCAACTGCCTCACCAGAAAAAAAAACTCAAAAGATAATAGAGAAAGAGGGCTAGTGTTTGCATGGGCACTGTGGCTATTTGGCAGAGTGGCCCACTGGTGTGCACAAGCCCTGCTTGCCATCACCCAATCAATCTTTGTAATCTGCCTACTATGGGCCAGGTACTGTATTAAGCACTGAGGATCCAAAAAGAGGCAAAAGTCAGTCCTTGCCCTCAAGGAACTTATAATTACTCCCACAGTCAGAGTTGTATTTTAATTTTAATTTTTTTTTTGGCTGAGACAATTGGGGTTAAGTGACTTGCCCAGGGTCACACAGCTAGTAAGTGTCAAGTGTCTGAGGCTGGACTTGAACTCAGCTCCTCCTGACCCCTAGGCCAGAGCTCTATCCACTGAGCCACCTAGCTGCCCTCAGAGTTCTATTTTTAAACAAATAATAATTTTGTTTCTTTTTTGATGAGTTGATAGCGAGAGCTATGAACTTGGGGTTGTGTGGCTGCCAGGGCTGGAGAACAGGACATTAGTTCTGACTTCTGACGGTCTGAGAGAGTAAACTGGGCTTCAGTGCCCCCACAAGAAGATGCACTCAGCATTTAGAGCTTCTGCTTTGAGTAATGGCTTTGGGGAGTTGCTTAGTATTTGTAGGAAGTAGGATGGGTTGGAGACCTGTGGCTTTGGGTATGAAGTAAAGGCAACTTTACAGAAAGAGGAACACTACTATTATAGGAAGGGAGGAAGAAAGAAGACAGGATGAACTTCAGCCGAACATTAGAAACCCCCAAGCTCAACCATGCTCTGCTAGTACTAGCTCTTTGTGATTGAATTCAGTTCATACCTATTACTAGTGGTCTGTTGATAAGATCTGTTGTTAACACAAAAGATCATGTACAACACAGGGAGCCAGCTGAACAATCTCAGGAAGCCAATTGTTAAATTTTCAGTGTAAGCATTTTACAACTCAGCAAACACTCCAAATCAGGGCTTGAGTTATCTTTTTTTTTAAACTGTCTAGACATAAAAAAATGGAAAAAATTTAATAACGCAGATTAAACTCAGAAGTATGTCTTATGAACTTTTTTTTGAAAGCTGATTGTTAAATGTTTACCTACACATCACTGTACACATATCCTCAAGACTTTGCTTCATCTTTGGCGATCCTAGGATTTAGAGGAGCAAGGAATCTGAAAGGCAACCTAGTCTAACTCTTCTATTTTACCGCTGAGGAAACAGAAGACTTTCCTAAGAAGGCATCGTTGTATCACGGGCAGAGCAGAGCAGGGAATTCAAACAAATGTCCTCCAAGTCTAGGGCTCTTTCCGCTCTACCTGTACTGAAGGAGCTATGTTTGTACTTGCTCATCGCTTCCCAGAGGAGGCTAGCACACAGGGCAGGTTGATGAACAAGCACTAGAGGCAGGAGTCAGAGGACCTGGGTTCAAGTACTGCCTCTGACACTTAGAATCATAGATCCAGAGCAGGAAGGGACCTCAGAAGACATCAAATCCAACCCCTTTGTCTTATCATTAAGGAAACTGAGGACCAGGGGGGTAGTGACTTGCTCAGGGCTGCAAGCTGCAAAGGCAGGATTTGAACCTAGCTATGTTAACTATGGGGAAGCAACTTCACTTCTCTGGAGAATTCCAGAGATCTTTCCTCATCTATATAATTAATGAGTTGTGTGTTTTGTTAATAAATATTTGACTGGTTAAGAAGTATTGCTGAATTTTTCAGGCACCTACCCAAGGCACCAAAGGTTACTGCACTATAAATTACAAAAAGCTCCATCTAGTGGTAAAATCTGCATACTATAAGGCATAGCTTAGTGCCTTATATGTGTGAACAGGCTGACCCGCTCTTGGTTGCAAATTAAAAATTACGTCTATAAAGTAATAGGAAGACATCAAGACCTCAAAATATGCAGTTTGCATTAATTTATATCAAAGCTGAGGAAGAAATAGTATGGTACAGTGGAAAGAGCTAAGGTCTTAGAGTCAGAAGACCTGGGACCCAAGTCTCAGAATAGACTTTACCAATTCCTAGCTGTGTGACCCTAGGCGAATGATTTGCCCTTTCTAAGCCTCAGTTTTCTTGTTCATAAAATGTGGATAAAAAATTTGCCCTATGGATCCACACAGGGTTATTGTGAGAATAGTGCTTCACAAATTAGAAAATGCTACATAAATATCATCTATTCTTGGAGAAATATCAGAGAAATTAGAGATGACTGTTGGAGAAATCAAAGATTAGAAGAGCCAAGAGACACTCCCATGAAGCCTTTGGTTCCCAGGAGGATACTGAAATCTGTGATGTAAATTGCTTCTAAATATATTTAGTTCTCATCAATATGTATTGGTTAATATCCACATGGGGAAATGTGATAGAAAGAATCAGAAGACTTGAATTCAAGGCTTGCCAGTAACCACTTACTAGCTCTAAGAGTTTAACCAGGTCATATAAGCTCTCAACCTGAGTTTCCTTAACTGCCAAATGGTAGTGACCATACCTGCCCTTTGCTACCTCACAGGGTACTTAGAAGGATCAATTGCAAAAGCACTTTGTAAGCTGTAAGTTACTGGGTTGAATGTAATAGCAATTATAATTTTCAAGGGACCATTCAGAAGGGACGCGATTTTGAGATTTGAGTATGTGTCTTATGAAATGCCGACACAAACTCATGGATTTGAATCTTGGCTCCAACACTTACTGGTCATACCGCCCCAGGCAAGTATAACCTTTCTGAGCTTCAATTTCTTCTTCTGTAAAATAGAGATAATCGAATATTTTCACTACTGACTTCCATGGGATGAAGAGGAAAGAGTGTTGTAAGCTTTAAAGCAATACAACTGTGATAACTGTTAGAATGATCATCATCTGAACTGGATCTGTGCTTTCTTTGGTATAAAGGACTCCCCAAAAGGAAATTCATTCCACCAATGCAACTGTTCAGTAGTTTCTGGTTCTTAAAGAGTTGCCTTGGGCAAATGAGAAGTTAAGTGACCTGCTCAGAGACACGTATCAGGGGAGGGACTTAAACCTTGGACCTCCTGATTCCATGGCCAGCTTCCTATCCACTATGCCAAACAACCTCTATATTAAAATGTTATCATATTATGATTATATTATATTCAAAATACATGCATAAATAAGTATAAACAATATCTGTCTACTATTTAAAAACAATGAGCTGAATCAGCCTAAATCTATTTCCGCTTAATCCTCCATGTTAAATGTTCCAAGTTTAGCGTTTTAAAACTTTAAGCTATTACACTTTCGGAAAGTCATGGTAGGGTAGTTACTAGATCTGAAGCCTTGGCTAAGATAAACTCAGCTAAATAACCTCAGAATCATATGCAAATTTAAATCAATTACTGAAGGGAAATATTCCAATTGTATGACAATACAGCTATTGAAGCACTGAAGCATAAGCACCTTACCATTTTTTTGGTCTGTTCTGTCATGCTGTTGACTCACAGAGAGTTTTCATTCCTCCCAGCCTTTGTCAGGCTTGCTGTTGCCTATCTATGCCTCCCTCATTCTGTACTTACTTCTTTTTAATGGTTCCCAAGTCCTAAATTGAGTCCCCCTGCCCTCTTCCTGCTTTTCTCTCCACTCCAACCTACCACCCACTGCTTCCCAACCAAAGGCCTAACTCCCTTTTCTTCTGTTGATTCTAACACTGAGCTAGGTGCACCTAAGCAGGGTAACAGCCCCTAGAAGGGAGATCGGGATTCAGGAGGATCAAGAAGCCCCTGGACCATTTCATTTATTTCACTGAAAGGGCCCCAAGCACTTGGAGGTTTCAGTTCCCTGACAAAATGCCAGCGATTACTGGTTGACCAAACCAGTGCCAAAGTTACGCAGCTGCACATAGCATATTTCAGGGGAATATTCTTGTTTTCAAGTGATTTGTGGCCTGGCGCTACCAGTTACCCAACAACTGTGATAATAGCCATTATTGATGTGTGAATGATAGCACTCATTCATTCAACAAACATACATTCAAATTGTTGACAAGGTGTCATGAACACCAACAAAGGAAGGATGCTTTAAAAAAACAATGAAATGACCTTAGTCTTTGTTGTGGTTTAGTTGTTTTTAGTTGTGTCCAATTCCTCATGACCTCATTTGGGGTTTTCTTGGCAAAGATACTGGAGTGGTTTGCCAGTTCCTTCTCTGGCTCATTTTACACATGAGGGAACTGAGACAAACAGGGTTAAGTGACTTGCCCAGGGTCACACGGTAAGTGTCTGAAGCTAGATTTGAACTCAAGAAGACAAGTCTTCCTGATTCCAAACCCAGTGCTCTGTCCACTGCATCACCTAGCTACCTTAGTTATAGGTTTTAATAAATATTAGTTCTTTCCTTTGTCAACAAGAAAAGCAGAATTCTGTTATTTTATGTCAGGCATAGCTTATTTTTAACAAATGTGTTAGGCCTTATGCATTGATTTATTCATTCAGGACTTGGCCACCATTAAAAACATTATGTATTCAAAAGAACATTTACTGAGTGACAATGTGCATGCAAGGTACCAGATGTGAGAGGACGATAAAAGATACAGTTGCCATTCTCAAAGGTGTTTATAGGTTAATTAAAGAGAATGAACAATGTGAAAGAGCTATAAAAGAAATATGAACAAAGGAATATGAGAGTTCAGAGGAGAGAAGAAAACACTTTAGTTTGAAAGGCATTTAAGGATTGGGAACACAGGAGTAGGCATTCCAGGTAGAAGGGATGCTGTGAGCAAATATATAGAAATAAGAAAGTACCAAGTGCATTTAGGTAATGGTGAACAAGGTCATAGACTAAGAGCTGGAAAGAACCTTGGAGGTCATCTTACTCCAAGCCCCTCATTTTACAGACTAGGAAAGAGAGGGTCATCAGAGAGGTTGGGGTTGTTAATAGATTGTAGGTAGAAAAGGAATGATTTGAACCCTGTTCCTTTGACTCCAAACACTGTGCCCTTCCGTCTCTATTGTATAGGCATCTTTGACCAACCTATTCCTGAGCAAGAATGCCTTCTACATTATCTCCAACAAGTGGTCATCCAGCCTTTGCCTTCAGACCTCCAGTGAAGGGGATTCCTCTCATCTCCTGAAAGCTGCCCTCTCCATGTTTTGATAGGTCTAATTATTAGGAAGTTTTTACTTACATACAGGTGAAAACTATAATTTACTATTTCCTAACTATTGCTCCTAGTTCTGCCTCCTAGGGCCAAGCAAAACAAACCTAATCTTCTTTTACATGACAGCCCTTCATTGAAGAAAATTAGTGCAGCTTTTTGACTGAAGTATAGGAATTAGTTGGGAATAAATCTAGGAAGATTGATTAGGACCAGGTCTTAGAGAGACTTGCTACCAGGCTAATGAGTTTGGATTTTGTCTCACATGGAATTGTAGAGCCAATGAAGATTTTTTTTAGCATGGAATTGACAAGACGGGAGCTATACTCTAATTTCCTATAGAGCTAACCCTTTGAGGTAAGTTTGCTTGCACCTCAAGTCCCACAAAACTAACCCCATTCAAAGGCAAAAGAGACTACTTGAAGGCCAATGTAGCCTTTGAAAAAGTACAAATATATGAAATTAAGCAAAATGGAAGTCACAAGGAGTGCATATGAGATGGACATACCAATAACAGTCACTTTTACAGTTCTTTGATAACGTCAAGGCACAAATAACTTCAAAGCAAAAGTATTTCCCTCGCACATTCTAAAAATTGACGGTATAACTTGTGCTTGTTTGTTCACCAGTAACCAGAGGTCCTTTGTCAGGGTTCTGGAACCAGAATGTTATGAGTTTCATGAGCCCTGAGATCAGCGCAGAAAAATAAAGAGAACCGCTCAGATGGTGTTGTTAAGGATGCAGCTTTCACTGACTGTATGATGCTGATCGACCAATTCAAAACCCTTTGAGTTATCCATATTCAAGTCCATGCTCAGCTTACAGCATAGCACAACATATAAGGATTCTACAGTTATATACAAGACATAGAGAATACAAGGACACACAAGGAAAGCCATGCCAGATCCATAGACCCTTGAATTATTTAACCAAGTAATTAAAAATAAAAAATGTGAAGTAGATAGGAGAAACATCAATGCTGACTATAACAATTTCATCCAGAAGTTTAAGCAATGTACATTTTTTACCACAAAAAGAAGACCAAAAAGACCATTAAATGCCTTAGTCAGCAGACATCAGACTGACTTGTCAAAAAGAGAAAGAAGGCTTCCAAAGGCAACATTTGGTTAGAATGTAAACTTGTTGTAAGATATTATGAATATAAGGGGGTTGGGAAGGGTTAGTAAATATCTTTGCTGAAATTAAAAGCTAATTTGGGCTTCTGGCTATCAGTCAATGAAAAATACACTAATGGGGGCTTCTGAGGAATAGTGCTAGAGACCCCAGCCCTCGGGGTTGCTCCTTGAGGGAAGTAGTACTAACTGATCCCTTGAGGACTTGGCCTGGCAATGCAAATGAGAGGTGGGAAAGTACCCCAGAGTAAATACTAAGCGGAGGAGGAAGATGGATATATTTATGAGTAGTATCATCTCATTAAGCAAAGAAAAGCAGCAAAGGGTAAAACCCACTTTTTGAAAGCTTGACAAGATATCCAACTAAGCAAAACCATTCCAAGGGCATTCAAGGACGAAAATAGAAGGATAACAATCGGAAGATAAGTGGAAAATATTTTCAAAACCCATTTTGACAAACTATTTTCTCTTTAAGGGATAGTGAACCACTACATTTATACCATAACATCATAGTACTCAAGATGCTTAGGAAGAGACGGCACTAAAGAGAACAAGGACAGGGAAAGCAGTGAGATTGTTCAATAACCCTCTGATAAACACCATGCAGCAGGAGGAGATCCAACACGTAAGTCTAGGTTGAGGAGGGATTCCCTGTGGATGGTAAGGTTCTCCAGTTGGGAGACTGCATAATGCTCATTGCATCAAGCCCTAAGGTACTGAAGAGTCTCCTGAAAGAGATCTGTAAGCTTAGAAAGGAATTTGGTCTGTCCATCCACACAAGAAAGACCAAGGGGATGAATCATCATCATTATCGTTGTAATAGCTTACATTTATATGGCACTTTGAAAAATGCAACATGCTTAACATATATTAGTTCATTTGATCCTCACAGCAACCCTATAGGTGGTTGTTGTGTCATTTCAGTCATATCTGACATGTCATGACACCATTTTGGAGTTTTCTTGGCAAAGATACTGGAGTGGTTTGCCATTTCCTTCTCCAGCTCATTTTGTAACTTTTTTTTGGGGGGGGGGGGTTAGGCAATGGGGTTAAGTGACTTGTCCAAGGTCACACAGCTAGTAAGTGTTATGTGTCTGAGGCCAGATTTGAACTCAGGTCCTCCTGAATCCAGGGCCGGTGCTTGATCTACTACACCACCTAGCTGCCCCTCTCCAGCTCATTTTGCAGATGAGGAGCTGAGGCAAACAGGGTTAAGTGACTTGCCCAGGGTCACACAGCTAGTAAGTGTCATGAAGAGGAGTCTTCCTGTTTCCAAGCCCAGTGCTCTATCCACTGTGTGCCACCAACCTGCCCAGGATCTTGTGAGGTAGGTTTTATTATTATCCCCCATTTTACCGATGAAGAAACTAAGGCTGAGAGAGAGGTCCAGAGTCACACAGCTAGTTGGGTGTATGGACCAGGACCCAAATTCAGGTCTTTCTGGCTCCAATCCCAGTGCTTTGTCTATTATGCTACACAGTTGCCTCTAGATCTGTTGCCCAAATTTCAACATACATTTGGATGGATATCCTAACAGGGGATCTGGAACTGGGGTCTGTGAACTTTAAAAAAAATATTTTGATACATGTACCTTATTAGAATTTAATTTCTTTGTAATCCTAGATATTTTATGCATTTTCTATATTCATACATTATGTATTCCATATATATATATATATATATATAAAATTATATTACACATTTATACATTATTGTAAGGGGTCTATAGGCTGCCCAAGGGGTCTAAGACACAAAAAAAGAGTAAGAGTTCCTACCAACAGAATGTACAATGGACAGAATGGATGGACAATGGACAGAATGGATGGACAATGGACAGAATGGATAAGAAGGTGAGTGGGCCAGATTGCTTTGGGGAAATTGCAAGGCTCTTTTACTGACCCCCAAACTTCCAAGGAAAGCCAGAGCTCATCTTTTCAATACCAACATTTTCTTAGTGTTGCTCACTGTAGGACAATGAGATGTAGAGTACCACTGCCTCCAAAGAACAAAACTATCACCCAGGTGTCAAGGGAGAGGCACGTGGTAGAAGGGAGTGCGTTGCAACATATGACCAACAAGTAATTCTGAAGAACAGAAATAACAAATGTCGTCAAGAAATTATGCAACAAGGGGCAGCTAGGTGGCCCAGTGGCTAGAGCACTGGCCCTGGAGTCAGGAGGACCTGAGTTCAAATCTGGCCTCACACTTGACACTTAATCACTTTGTGACCCTGGGCAAGTCACTTAACCCCAATTGGAACAAGAAGGAGAAGAAGAAATAATTATGCAACAGAAAAAGAAGATAGGCTGGTGAGAACAAGGGATGACAGGTAGATAACCAGAGTGCTCCACTGCTACCATTGCTCATACTTCATTTCTCTGCCATCTCTGCTTCTGATTCTCCAGCCTAAGCCACCTCCTTGACAACAGCCTTCTTGCCTTGACAATGCTTCCATCGCTACAGCTCCCTGATTGGTAAAACCCCACCTGGTACCACTACTTCATGAAGAGGCTGCCTATCCATAATCACTTCTGTCTCAGCACCATTCTTGACTCTCCCGATTTCCATCTTGTCTCCACATGAGGACCACCCTCTGGCAGCATCACACACACACACCCTTTCAGCTCCCTTTTTTGTATTGTCTTACCTCTTTGGAATGTAAGCTTCTTAAGAGCAAGGGCTGTCTTTTGTCTTCTGTTTGTTTTGCTTGTGTTTGTATTCCTTCAAATACAAGTGTCCCAGTACTTAACACAGTGCCCAGCACATAGTTAAAGTTTAATAAATGCTTTCTCTATCTATCATGATGCTAAGAGAAATTGAAGGAAGTCCAAAGAATGTTGAGTAGACCCCCTGTAGAAAATTTTCAGGAAGAGATGAATGATTGTTGCACAGGAGAGACAGGATTGGAAGTGTTGAAAATTGATGGAGGGAACTCCTAAACTGTTGAGGTAATAGATCCACTTGAGAACTACAGGAAATATAACAACAGAACAATAGAATAATTGTGTCTTCTATATAGCAAGAGTTTGGTAGAGATTAAATAACATGAATTTATAGCAGACCTAGCCTGCTACCCCTTTTTGACCTGGTCAGCAAACCAGGTCTCTCTCTCTTGTAGCATTCAGTTGCATGGTACTAAGAATGGCAAGGGCATATGACAGAGATGACCCAGGATGGAAAACTGAAAAGGCATGATTGGGGGAAGGACAAAGGGGTAAAGACAGAATAGAGTGAACTTAGCAAACCATAAACTGCCAGGGGAGGAAGGTGAGGACAGTACAGACACTGGGAAGAACAAGAAGGGTTCAAGACATTGGAGGTTATGGTGATAATGAATAGTTTGGGGAGGAATGAGGCCCAGAAAAAGATGGAAGGAGAGGAGATTATAATCAGAGATGGAAATTTCAGGATTCAAGGTCTGTGGCTTCAGAGGGTAGATGTAGGATGAATTAATAAATCAACAGATATTTACAAAGTCCCTACTATATGCCAAGCATTAAGGAGATGAAGACAAAAATAAAAGTTTCTGCCCTCAAGGAGCTTCCATTCTAATGTAATCTACTAGATTTCTAGTTCACTGTTCTTTTTACTACACATCAACTTGGTGGTAACAAAGTGACTGCTCCAGCAGAGAAACTGATTAAACCTTTAAATCTAGGGCAGCTAGGTGGTGCAGTTCATAGAGCACCAGCCCTGGAGTCAGGAGGACCTGAATTTAAATGTGATCTCAGATACTTACTAGCAGTGTGACCCTGGGCAAGTCACTTAACCCCAATTGCCTCCCCCCCGTTCCCCACCCCCTTTCCCCCCAAAAGAACAACTTTTAAATCTGAGCCAAGAGAAACAGGACATGAACTTGTACTTCAGCTTACTTCAACAAACTTAGAAATTACTTCAACTGTATGCTAGCATTCCCTCACTGGTTGAATGATATGGGCTGAACTGCTGCAGACATTGAGACTGAGTTAAGTTATAGTTGGAGAGGAGGACATGAGGGGAGTATGGAATTCGGCTCTCAGCCTCAGAAGAGGATGACAGTGATATTACAAATGAGTGCCTTTCCATCTGACTACAAGAGTATCTGGACCCCTCAAGATTCCATTTTGAAGTGTGCTTTGTATTTAGTCATGATTTTAAATTAAATTTAAAAAAAAATTATATTTAATTTACTTGCTTAAATGGGCAAGTGGACATAATCTTAGTGTTAAGGTTCAAGGTTTTTATGAAAAAGGCGGATCTTAGTTAATTCTGAATTCCTACATTTGCATTTCTACAAGACTATTATTACATATTCTAGTTTTCTCCCACTAGTTGCTTATTACATGGTCAATAAATAGGAACTGTGTGGTCCAATTTACCTATGATAAATGCTAAACTAAACCAAAACAATAAACTTGCACAGAACTTATAAAATCATTTCTATCTATCCCGACAAAATAAGAGTATTAATATTATACCCAGTTGTCTATTGTGGGGAAAAGGAATATAGATCTTCATTTGGTCCACCCTCCCCCCATTTTAATCAAATGAGGCTTTGTTCTTAATCTTCAAAGGGACTGTAACTAAAATGAACAAGTTCTTCAAGAAGAGGTGTTTATGGGGCAATGGTGGCAATGTCCTAATACATACATGTAGGTTTTTTAAAAAATCCAATATTTGAAGGGTTGAGCATGTAGGAAGTGATAGGCCTAGTTTCTTATAGGCAATAATGCTTTCACATCTAGGCCTGGCAATAAATAAAATATGATTTGGGGCAACATGAATTCAGGTGCCTGAGTCTGAGTAAAAATGAGATGGAAGCTACCAAGCACAGAACAATAGTTCCCCTTCCCATTTCCTAACATACTAACCTGCTCACCTTCTGTGTGTAGTGAGAAGACAACCACTAATATATTTTGTAGAGGATGAAGAAGAGAAATTCTATAAAGAACTGGACAATACCAAGGCATGGGTAATTGTTATACTTGGGGGAAAGTAACGTCCAGAGGATGGCTGGGCTTGTCTGTATTCCAACGTAATTAAGTCTTAAGTATTTTTTAAAGTGTGGCAAAGGCTATAGGGATCTGCTTTCAAAGTTTGGAGGCAGTGACCAGTAATCAAAATCCTGTTGCTCCACTTTAAAGCACACTGTACCTAGATGGAGGGGCCAATGGCAGAGATCACTCAGGGAACACAACAGAAAGATAGACTCTCATCCTAGACCAGAGAATCACCTCAAAAAGAAGTAGAGGGGCAGCTAGGTGGTGCAGTGGATAGAGCAGTGGCCTTGGAATCAGGAGGACCTGAGTTCAAATCCAGCCTCAGACACTTGATACTTACTAGCTGTGTGACTGTGGGCAAGTCACTTAACCCTGATTGCCTCACCAAAAAGCAAAAATAAAAAAGAAGTAGAGATATATGGGAGGTGGAATGGAATGGAATAACCCCACGAATGGAAGAGAAACTAGAAG
This sequence comes from Phascolarctos cinereus, assembly GCF_003287225.1. NCBI lineage: Eukaryota > Metazoa > Chordata > Mammalia > Diprotodontia > Phascolarctidae > Phascolarctos > Phascolarctos cinereus. The sequence continues at coordinate 110,686,184 of NW_027555736.1, read as the reverse complement.
ACTAAGTTAAATATATCAATTTAAAGACACTGGATATAGTCATTTAGGACTAGAGAGAGCTGGAAAGTAGTCTGTGTTGGTGACTAATGTAAGGGAGAAAGGCACAGGCCACCCAAGAGTAGGGCCTAAGATGGATGGAGAGCCTCTTTTAATACTTGAGTAGGCAGGATGAGGAAGGAAATGAAAATTAAATTTTCAAAAAGAAGTTAATCTGCGCTATTAACCTAAAAAATTACTGAAGTGTCTCTCCTTGTTTAGAGATAATGGTAATCTCACAGAATATCAGTGTAGTCAATAAAAGCAGCTGTCTAGCTGAAGTTAGTTTAGAGCAGAAGTTTCCAAACTGTGGGGTGTGTTCCCTTTTGGGAGAGGGGTGGGAGTATGCTGAAAGAAGAACCTTGGTGATTAAAATATGTACAATTGTTTCATATTGTATGTTTCACAAACAATCACTTTATGAATTTGTAGTTTTTCAAGTTGTTATAAAAAAGCCAAATTATTTTTTTACTTCCACTAAAAAAGAAAGTCATTTACAAAATTATGCAATGATATGGGGACAGAGCATACAGTAATTCTATATTATTGTGAAATATGCTGGATTTCTTGTGCCAAAGTATTTTGAAGAGTGTTTGAACTAAAAGAAGAAATTTCCACTTTTCTTATTTGCAATAATAAAGATGGAGTAAATTCACCCTGCTACAAACATTTCTTCCTGAATTGCACTTTTGAGGATATTTTGGAAAAATTGAATATCTTCAAATTCATACTCTGGTTCAGGAAGAAAAAAAGAGACTACATTTGTGAAAAAATTAGAGCTCTGGGCAATAAATCTTCAAAATAATATTTTATATTCTTTAGTTTTAACATACCTGCCTGGCAAAATAAAATAGGAGTAATGACTTATTAATCCTTTGGCTGATCTATATTATGATATCATTTTGAAATTTTAGGCATTTTTTAATATAAATGGACAAGAAACTCATTTTTCATGGGCCATCAGAACAAGAATGGGTAATAGATATCTTGTGATAGTACATACATTGAAACAAGTATATGAACTGGAAATTCTTCTCATAGTTTGGCTGCAGGTGAATAAAGAGTTTTCATTTTGCAAAGAAAGTGATACAAATTTTATGAATGTAACATCTTATTTGTGTAAAACTGGGTCTTCTATTGCAGCTGCTATAAAGATAAAATACTGATCTCAATTAGTGGTTGCAAAGAGATTACTAGAAGCAATGTCATTATTGATCACACATTTAAAGAAATTCTGCACCTCAAATGAACCTACCTATAACATTAATAATATTATCGTGGTTATTGTGTGTTGTAAGTATGAACATTAAGTAGGATTTTACAAATAAATATGCTATATTAAAGATTTGTTTGTGTTATACAAATGTTTAACTTTATTTGAATAAATTGTGAGCTAAAAAAATTATTTGCACAGATTTCTTTGTGAAAAGTGAGTAGTGAGACAAAATTTTGGTAAAATAATAATAATAATAATAGCAATAACAACAAAGGGGTACATTGCTACACAAAGTTTGGCAACCACTGATTTATTTTCTTCAGTGGTTTTTTTTTGGGTCTCCTTTAGCAAGCTGTTGACTTGTTTTTCATGATTTTCTTGCATCACTCTCAGTTTTTCCTCTCCTTCCCTTACTTGCTTCTCAAGATCCCTTTTGAGCTCTTCCAAGGCCTGGAACTGATTCATATTTTTCTTGGAGGCTTTGGATGTAGGAGCTTTGACTTTGTTGTCTTCTTCTGGTTGTATATTTTGATCTTCTTTGTCACCAAAGTAAGATAATATAGTCTGACTCTTTTTGCGCTACTTGCTCATGATCCCAGCCAATTACTTGAGTTTTAAACTTTTTGTTAAGGTATGAATCTGCTTCCAATGTGGAGAATGTATTGTCCCAAGCTTCAGGGGTTTGTACAGCTGTTTTCAGAGATACTTGTAGGGACCTGTACATTTTCAGTTCTTCCAAGGTGGTATGATAAGGGGCGAGGTGTTTACTCCTTTCCTGGCCTGTGACCACAAGTACTCCTTTCTGTCCTGTAACTGTGAGGAGGGGCTCCTCTCCACAGCCACTACAAGCTCCTCCATGCCAGCACTCCTCCTCACCCAGCACTGCTGCCCAGAGCTGTGACCCAGATCCAAACACAGGCAAAGCAAGAGATTCCTGCCTCAGCACTGGCAAAGAGATCCCTGCAATCCCTCTGTGATCAGCCACTGGATTCCCCCTCAGTCTGTGGGCCAGAAGCTCAGGAAGCAGCTGCCCCCCCAGGGCCCAGGCTCTTGGGGAATAGAGCTGAGACCCGCCTTCCTTTCTCAGCACCGACAGAAACAGACTTTTCCCACTGACCTTCTAATTTGTGTTTGGCATTGGTGGATTGAGGAGTCTGGAAACCTCCACAGCTGCCCGAGGTTCAGTCCTCTGAAGCCTACTCCAGGTTTGCTGCAGCCTGTGCGCCCATGGGCACTGCACTGTGCTCCCAGCCCAAGCGATACACCTTTCTGATCAATCATCCAGGTTGTCTTGGGCTGGAAATGTGTTTCACTCTGTCTTTTTGTGCATTCTGCTGCTTCAGAATTTGTTTAGAGCCATTTTTTATGAGTATTTGGAGGTGTCTGGGGGAGAGCTCAAACAAGTCACTGCTTTCATTCTGCCATCTTGCAACCACTGATTTAGAGGAAGATAAAAGTAGTCAGGACTGATTCATCTCTTTCTCCTAGACATGCAAACCTGCATACCCTACCCCTGTAGAAGTGATGCAAATTATCTTGGACTTTTTGTGAAATTCAAGTTCTCCGAGCCTGACCTTCCACTTGACCTTTGAGCTTATCTCTTTGCTTGTCCCTTGAACTCTGTGATTCATTGGTATTGAGGCAGAGTCCTGGTCCTGATCCTGATTCTGACCCTGCCTCCTGCCTCCTGCCTCCTGCCTCTTGCTTCAGTCAGTCTTCTGGGGAACAGACTCTTGGCCTGCATTATTGACTTGACACTAGCACAGCCTTCAAACGCAGGTGGGCACCTTAAGGCAGAGGCCCTTCTCTGCTCTTCAGTTTAAGAAACCTCCCCTTAAGAAACCCTACTCCTGGGGCAGCTAGTTGGTGTAGTGGATAGAGCAGTGGCCTTGGAATCAGGAGGACCTGAGTTCTAATCCGGCCTCAGACCAAACACTTGACACTAGCTGTGTGACTCTGGGCAAGTCACTTAACCCCAATTGCGAAAAGAAAAGAAACCCTACTCCCAACCTTCATGGCAGATCCCATCCTGGGCTCCATCTCAATGTTCCTGTAATGACCATTATAATAAGAAACAGTACTAATGTTGAGATTTTGTAACTGGAGTAATTTGTAATGTCAAATTTCTTGATTTTATAGGAAAGTTAATAAACCTTAAGACCAGAGACAGGACAAAAATGTGTATATTCAAGAAAGGTTTAAAAATCCCAATTATAGGCTTTGAACTTTTATTGTAACACATATAATTTAACTTATGAAGTGAAATGCCTCCATGCCAAAGAGAAGTTTATCTAGTATTAAAATTATGTATATTTATAAAATATATGTGTGTGTGTGTGTGTATGGTGTGTCCCCAAAGTACAGTTTTAAGCTTTAGTAATCTAAATCTGCACTAAGACTTTTGGGATACCCTGACTTTACAAGTTTCTCTCACTGTAGCCACTGTATATTGTGCCCTAGGCAATTACCTACCTTGCCTACTCCTAGTCTCAACCCACTCATTTGTTTTTTGGGGTTTTTTTTATTTTATTTTATTTTATTTTCAGGGCTACATTCTCTTCCCCCTCCTTCCCACTGAGAAACCAAGAAAAACAAAACCCATTACTAACATGTATAACCAAGCAAAACAAATCCCCACATTGGCCATGTATATGTGTATTATGTATATGTGGATTGTGTATACATAATACATATATGTACATCTATACAGATATAGCCTGTTGTGTGTATACATACATACATACATACATACATACATACATACATACATACATACCTCAGACTGCATCCTAAGTCTGTGCCTTCTCTATCAGGAGGTGATTAGCATGGTTCATCATAAGTCCTTTGGAACCATGGTTGATCACTGGCCAACCATGTTTGAAACATGTTAGTCCCATTGAATCAGGAAGCAAGTAAAGGGGAAAGCTATGAGGCTGAGGCAACCACTGCTCAGAGAAGAAGCCCTAAGTGCTGAATGGTAGCAGAGCTAATTTCAGGAAGCCAATTTATAAAGGGCCAATATAGAGGCTAGTGGGAGGGGGACAGTGTTTCTACCTTCATTTCACAATAATTGATACCTACTCCGTCATGATCCCTCCACATTCATCTCTTTGGTGAAGTGTTGCAGGCATGTATGTGTATTTCAGATCAGGCAAAAGCCCCCAGAGCCAAGAATACAACATAGGAGGGAAGTGGAAGAATTTTCTCCCTTCTGATGTTAGGAAATATGCATTGTATAGCATGGAGGAAGATTCAGACTATCCATGGCCACAGACTGCAACCCAAACCTTAGTGGCATATCTCCCTTAGATGTACTGTGGTTAAGAGGAAGGCCCAAGTTTAATCCTGCCCATGACACTTAATAGCAGTGTGACCCTGGGCAAGTCAATTACTATCTCTCAGCCTCACTTTCCTCATGTGTAAAATAGTGTTGATAATAGCACTTAGGTTTGTTGTAAAGATCAAATGACATAACGTGTAAAGTGCTTTGCAAACCTTAAAGGTCTATATAAATGCTATCTATTGTTAACATGAAGCCTAGTCTGCGAGACTATTAGCAACGTTAATCTGAGACTGGAATCAATGCCTAACCAATACCTATGGGAGTCTGGTAAGCCACATTGCTGATTGTCTCACAGTTTCCAAGCTCCTCTCAGTAGGTCACTATGTTTAATTGATGGAACAAAGCCTAATAATATTAAGTGTGTTAGGCTCTGTTCTGCTGACTGATCATTATGCATAGAAATAAAAAGAGGAAGTAGTGACTGTACATTCGTCATACAGAGCTGAGAATTGTAAAGTGACTTGACACTTTTCTGGAAAAAAAAAATTCTTGCCTTAAAAGACCATGTGCAGGGTTGGGAGCAGGGTTGGTGCACGAAGAGGTCTGGTTCACTAGATTTTCTGGTTAACAAAGATCTGACTGATTTTATATAGTGAAATTGATCACAGCAAGAACACTCTAATAGTAGATAATTTAGTATCTCTATTTGGAACCCTCAGGTTATCATTTTAGTTAATTTCTCAATTCTGTCATGAAATAATTATCATAAAATACAGTATTTTATCTAACACACTTGCCTGGAATGTCCTCCCTCCTCATCTCCACTTGGAATCTCTAGCTTTCTTCCTGGCTCAGCTCAAGTACCATCTCCTAGAGTGGTACTTTCCTGATTCTCCCCTTCCTATGAAGTTGTTTGTAGATATTTTGCATTGACTTATGCACATGTCGTTTTTTTCCAATTAAATACAAGTTTTTGAGAGCAGAGGCATGTTCAGACTGGGCCCTCATTGACCATTCTTTCCATTACATGTGAATATAATTGTGCCCCAGGAAATGGCAAATGTGGAAAAAATATGTGAAGACACGAAGTGATGGTAAATTAGAAAAAGACCAATGGATTTGTGGTTAGAGGATATGGGGTCAAAGTTCAGCTCTGTCACTATCCCTTCTTAGGCCTCAGTTTCCTCATCTGTAAAATGAGGGAGTGGGACTTTGAGTTAGATCGTGAAGGAATTCAGAGAAACTAAGGGATGGATGTTCTATCAGAGAGCATTTTACAAACATGGGAACAGCCAGTGCAAAGATATGGAGATAGCAGGTCCTCCCAGTGTGAGGAATTTTCACCACTATTTAAAGCTAGTATTTTCTGAGCTTTTGGAAAAAAAGAGTGCCTTCCCCAATGGCAGGAGGTGGGGAGGAGACCTTGAACACAAAGCAGGTGTGACTGTAGGTGACAGAATTAGAACATAGGCAGGCATCCCTTTGAGACTTGTGGTCGACATTGGCTCTTCCTGGCTACAACTCTGCATTACTATGTTCCAGACACCACTTAACCAAGCCATTGCTGTAATTAGATATTTGGCACATGTGGTCAACACTCTGGCCCTTTTTGCTTGGGTGAAACTGGGTTTGCTAGCTTTGTTACTAAAATGTCCATAGGCCAAGAACACTGGCTGATAGGGAGGCATCCTATGGCCAAATGATTTCTCTGCAGATGCTTAAGCCACATTCAGGCCCATATTCCGGCATCTTGGTTTCATTCTGAGGACCTCTGAGATTCCCCACAGGGGTCAATAGTAAAACTTGACAGGCCTAGGGGAACTACTTGAATCTGGTTATCAAGGAAGAAGCTGCTTCTTACCTGGGTCAGCCCCAGAGGTCTGGAAGGAGCCATGGAGGTGGGAATAGCATCAAGGCTTCTATGTGTACCTTGTTAGAGTCTCTCTGACTCCCAAAAGCCCCTTAGAGGAACTGAGCCAAGGTTTGTCATTGTTCAGTCATTTTAGCTGTGTCTGACTCTTCACGACCCCATTTGGGGTTTTCTTGGCAAAGATGTAGGAGTGATTTGCCATTTCCTTCTCCAGCTCATTTTAGAGGTGAGGAACTGAGACAAACAGGGTTAAGTGACTTGCCCAGGGTCACACAGTTAGTGAGTGTTTGAGGCCAGATTTGAACTCAGGAGGAGGAGTCTTCCTGACTCTAGGCCAGACACTCTATCCACTGGGCTGTCTAGCTGTCCTGGATATGAAGTAGATATGAAAGAATAATAACCATAATCAGCATTTATATAAAGCATTAAGGTTTTCAAAGTTCTTTATAAATATTTTTTCATTTGATCCTCACAAAAACCTTTCTTTCTCCCAGTGGAACCCTCTAAGGCTATCTCTTACATTGTAGGCTATTGTGATGAAGTCACAGATCCCTGAAGTATCAAACAGTAACTCCCATTCATGGGCTATTTCCTTACAAAGCACTTTCCTCACAAGCCTATGAAATAGGCAGTGAAAGTATTATTATCACCCCTGTTTCATAGATCATGAAATGATGGTGGAGAGAAGTTAAATGAGATAGGTGCTATTACTATCTCCACTTTACAGATGAGGAAACTGAGGCAGGCAGAGATTACTTGCCCAGAGTCACACAGCTAGAAAATGTCTTGAGTCTGGATTTGAACTCAGGTCTTTCAGATTCTAGGTCCAGCACTCTCTCCACAGTGCCACCTAACTGTCTATAGCTAGCCCATGTGGTATAATTTATCATGTATAGTAAAGTCACCTGCCTCCAAATAGATCTTCCGTGTCTCTGCTCTCCTATCCCACCTTATCTAGGATTTCTAGCATTATAGTTACTTCCATAGATTAGCAGACATGGTAGTGGGGGAAAGGTGGAAGAGTAAGGAAGCAGTCTCCAGAATACTTGTCATGTTACTTTTTGTGTCAGAAAAAATATTGGTGCCTATTGATTAGGGAATGGTCCAATAGATTGTGGTATACAAATACAATGGAATATCATTACTCCCTAAGAAATGACAAATATGAAGAATTCAGAGAAATTTGGAAGACTTCTATGAACTAAGAGTAAAGTAAACAACTCCAAGAGAACAATATCTACAATGGCTACAGCAATGTAACTTTAAAAGAAACTAAAAAGAAAGCCAGATGCTGAGTAATTTTAATAACGGCCAGTCTTTGGCCCAAAGAAAAGATGAGGAAACACCAAGAGGTGGGGAACCAGTAGTATAGAATGTGCCTTACTCTGTCAGACATCATTACATCAGCTGGTTTTGCTTTGCTGTTTTTCTTGGTTACAAGGAGGGTTCATTCGGTTTGGGGAGTAAAAGGAGTGAATGCAAAAATGACTTTGAGGCAAAAGCAAGAGCTTCAATAAAATATGTGCTAATTGTTTATTTTTAAATAGCATGTCATTATTCATATAACATTATCTATTATATAGTCAATATGTTTTATAATATATTTGTTATTATTTATAAAATGTAAAAGGAAGCCACAGTGGTTTGTACACTTACAGGCAAGGAAAAAGAATGCTGCTAGAAGAAGCCATCATGCTCTTCTTTAGCATTGATTCTCCTTTACCTTCAATAACCTGATCTCAGCAGAGCCAAGATGGCGGAGTAAAAGCAGTGACTTGCTTGAGCTCTCTCCCAAACCCTTCCAAATACCTATTAAAAAAATGGCTCTAAACGAATTCTAAAGCAGCAGAACCCACAAAAAGACAGAATGAAGCAAATTTACAGCCCAAGACAGTCTGGATGGTTGATCAGAAAGGTATATCGCACCGGGTGAGGAGAGGAACACAGTTTGGTGTGGGCACGCAGGCAACACAGGCCTCGGCGAACCTGGAGCAGTCCTCAGAGGACTGAATCACGGGCAGCTGTGGCGGTTTCCAGAACTCTCAACCCACGAACACCAAAGACAACTTAGAAGGTAAACTTTAGAAGGTGAGAGAGAGAAGCACAGTGGTCTCAGCCCCAGTCCCCGAGCCTGGCCCTGGGTTGGCAGCTGCTTCCAGAGCTTCCAGCCCACAGACTGAGGGGGAATCAAGTGGCTGATCACAGTGAGATTGCAGGGATCTCTTTGCTGATGCTGAGCCAGGATTCTCTTGCTTTGCCCATGTTTGGATCTGGGTCACAGTTCTGGGTGGTGGTCCGGGGGCAAGAAGGAGTGCTGGCATGGTGGAGCTTGTTGTGGCAGTAGAGAAGAAATGCTCCTCACAGTTCCAAGACAGAAAAGAGTGCTTGTGGTCACTCATAGACCAGAGCCCAGGCCAGGAACGGAGTTAAACACCTCACCCTTGATCATAGCACCTTGGAAGAACTGAAAATTTACAGGTCCCTAGAAGTATCTCTGAAAACAGCTGCAGAAAACCCCTGAAGCTTGGGACAGTACATTCTTCACACTGGAAACAGACCCCTACCTTAACAAAGAGTTTATAATTCAAGTAATTGGCTGGTATCATGAACAAGCAGAGCAAAAAGAGTCAGACCATAGAATCTTTCTTTGGTGACAAAGAAGATCAAAACATACAACCAGAAGAAGACAACAAAGTCAAAGCTCCTACATCTAAAGCCTCCAAGAAAAAATATGAATTGGTCCCAGGCCATGGGAGAGCTCAAAAAGGATTTTGAGAAGCAAGTAAGAGAAGTAGAGGAAAAATTGAGAGTGATGCAGGAAAATCATGAAAAACAAGTCAACAGCTTGCTAAAGGAGACCCAAAAAACTGAAGAATATAACACATTAAAAAAATAGCTTAACCCAAATGTCAAAAGAGATCCAAAAAGCCAATGAGGAGAAGAATGCCCTAAAATGCAAAATTGGCCAAATGGAAAAGGAAGTCCAAAAGCTTGCTGAAGAAAATGCTTCCAATAACCTGATCTCCGAGGGTTCAAGTTAACAGTTTAACAAAGAAGACTTAGGTTCATAGCAGAAAGGGTACAGAATTGTTACTAACTGTATTAGACAGGGAGATGAGAAAAATAAAGGAAAGAAAGGGGAAAGGCAGGCGAGACATAGAAGGAAATAGAGAGATTGAGCAAATTATTTAGCTTCTGCATACCTTCACTTCATGATCTACAATAATAATAATACTTTCACTCTCTATTTTGAAGACTTGTGAGGATAGTACTTCGTAGGGAAATGGTCCATGAATGGGAGATGTTATTGTTATCTTTGATACTTCAAGGATCTGTGACTTCATCACAATTCCCTACAACATATGAGATGGCCTTGGGAGGTTCCTTTGGGAAAAAGAAAAAAATTTACAGTATCCGTTCTGGTGATGAGTCTCTTTGGACTTACCTTAGTCAGTCCTCAGATGACACACATGTAATCTGTCACTGGACCTGTAATGGAAGCCTCACTAGCTGAGTAGGACTCATTAGCATTTGCATTCTGCTGGCCTAGACTTCGAGACCCAATGTTCACCAATGTTGGCACAATGAGGCATGAGAGCAGGATATTGGTAGAGACTACTGTTATGAAGAGTACAACCTACCCACGCCTTTTCAACCTACGTAACTCATTCAGGTCTTCCCTCAAGTCCTACACAGGAAGCACTCAGCACAACATGCCTGGGCCTTGCTTACATTTTCTTGACCTTGTGTGGACACCAGTGGCATGGGAGGGTATCTATTAGTTATTGCTCTGGCTACATCATGAGCCTCCTCCCTGTTTTTTTTTTTCAGTCATGTAGCTCACTGATAATGTCCTTTATACTGCTTCTCCTGTGTGGTTCTTTTTAGCAATGCATCAAATTGCAGCAACCTTTAACTTTAATTCCTTGGAGGCTCATATTCCATGACTCACAGCTATATGGCAGCTTGAGAAAAGTACTTTTTTAAAAAAAATAGAGTCTTTCATTTCATGGTATACCTTTGAGTCATTAAAAGAACTTTGTATAATGACCAAGATTGGCAAGATATGGAAAGATACTAATTCTTGCTGTTTGCAGAAGTAGGGGACCCTGGGTATAGAACACTCAAATATAATGTCAGTCTTTTTTTTTTTTTGATATGTTGGTTAGTTTTGCTAAATTTTAAAAATTCTTTTTTATTATTTATTATAAAAAATGGCTAGAGAGATATAGTAAGAAATGTTGGTGATGTCAAACAAAAAGAAATCAATAAAAATTAAAAACAGCAAAAATGTACTGTATAATTTCCCTGCTCTATTCCACTCTTTTCCTCCTAATCAAACTTGGGTCCAGCTCATTATCCATTTGCAGTGACTGTCAAATAGAAATGTGCTAAGAACCAGATCAACAAATTGCCCATCCAACTGTGTATCTAAATCTGAACAATGGTTAAGAGGTATTCTTCATTGACTTGGTTTTTCTTGAGTGAATAGTTATGGCAAACTCTTGACTAACTGTGGATTTAATTTTTGAAGCCCCAAAAGGTTTTGAGGATCCAACATTTATGAACGTTAACCCCCTGCTTGCACCCAAGCAGGGTAGGAAAAGGGCAGCCTTTTGTTCTGTGCTGCAAGATAGAAGAGATGTGACTCCTAATTGGGAGAGGCAAAGCTATATGCCTTCATGAGGGGTGGACTGGGTGTCAGAGCTTCTTGTGTAGGGACACACATGGGGTTCAAGGCACCTCTCAGGAGAGACACGTGGAAAGACTACTCAATGTGTCCCTGATTTCTAGCCTGTCTCCCAAGAAACTTCAGAGAAAATTTCCCCTTGGGTGAGATCAAGACTTCTCTCTTGATTAAGCTGAGGTCTTATCTTATTCCCATCTAAAGGGATCAGTCACTCTTGTGAGTTTTCTGGAATGTTCTAATCTGTGTAAGTTCTCTGATTTCAGCTTCCTCTTTACTTAGAGAAATGGGTTTAGCTGATGTTTGTTATTTTTAATAGTCTTCTGTATAACCAGTGTTTGGTGGGAAGGAGTCAGGCAGGCTAGCAACTAGAAAAGTAGCTTTTCTTTCATTCTGAACCAAACACATTCTCCCGGACCCGCAATATTTGAACCAGGCAGATAGATATCATTCTTAGTCTGATACCTTCTTGGAGACAGGCAAGGGAGGGAGTGCATTCTTTCTCCTGATCTCCTCAAGTGAAAAATCACAGTCATCTTTGGAGAGCCATGGGCCAGATTCTACAGATATCCATCTATGCTGCCCACAAATTGCATTTAGACAACTCATGTGCAACATATTTTAAGGGCACGTGTGTGTGTGTGTGTGTGTGTGTGTGTGTGCGCACGCACACACACACACACACACACACACACACACACACCCTTACATATCAATGAGTAAATGCAAGCTAATTTAAGTAAAGAGAAAGCAAGGGGCAGCTAGGTGGCCCAGTGAATAGAGCACCGGCCTCGAAGTCAGGAGGGCTTGAGTTCAAATCCAGCCTCAAACACATAACACTTCCTAACTGTGTGATTCTGGGAAAGTCACTTAACCCCAATTGCATCACTTTTAAAAAAAGAGAGAGAGAGAGGAAGCACTAGCAACTAGGAAGACCAGGAAAGCCTTCTCACAGAAAGTATAACCATAGTTCAGTCTTGAAGGAAACTAAATATAGTAAGAGGTAGAGGAAATCTGGACAGCATAATAAAAAAAAACAAAACAAAGATATCACCTTGCTGACAAAGGCCTATATAGTCAAAGCTATGGTTTTTCCAGTAGTAATGTATGGCTGTGAGAGCTGGACTATAAGGAAAGTGGAGTACCACAGAACTGATGCTTTCAAACTGGTGCTAGAGAAGACTTTTGAGAGTTCCTTGGACACAAGGGAATCAAATCAATCAATACTTTAAAAAATTAACTCTGGCTCTTCATCGGAAGGACAAATACTGAAGCTGAGGCTTAAATATTTTGGTCACAAATGAGAAAACAGGACTCCTTGGAAAAGACTCTCGTGCTGGGAAAAATTGAAGGCAAAAGGAGAAGTGGGTGGCAGAGGATGAGATAGACAGATAGTGTGATGGAAGCAATGAATATGAGCTTGGACAGACTTCAGCAGATAGTAGAAGACAGAAAGTTCTGGTGTGCTATGGTCCATATTATGGACTATTTGTCCATAACAAAAGTTAGTTATGGTCTAACTTTTTTGTGCTATGATCACAAAAAGTTAGACACAACTGAACGACTGAACAGCAACAAGAAGTGAATGGCAACAGTATTCATAAGTTTCGCAATGTCCAGGTACAGAGGACACAACACCTGTGCAAAAGAACAGATCCAGTAGGAGACAGAATGCTACGTTCAACGAACAGCAAATTGGCCATTTTAGCTGAAATGTAGATCAAATGAAGAGGAGAAATAGGTCTGGAAAGGTATTCTGGAGCCAGATTATAAAGGACTTCAAATGCCAAATTTAAGAGCTTGTAATTTATCTTATTCTTGATCAGAGAAGTGACATGGTCAGATTCATGCTTTCAGAAAATTATTTTGACAGCTATGTGGAGGATAGATTGGAAACAGAAGAGACCGGAAGTATGGAGAGTAATGAGGAAGCTAATGAAATAATAATGGCCTGGATTAAGGTGGTGATTGTGTGAGCAGAGATGGATTTGTGAGACATTATAGAGATACAACTGACAAGAGTTGGCAACTGATTAAATATGGAATATGAGAAAGAAAGGGGTCCAATCAACCAGCAAACATGTATTAATCAGCTTGCCTATGTGCTAGGCGTTGGAAGAGTAAACAGTCAAAGACAATTCTGAGGTTGTGAATATGGATATTGGGATGGGGTTAGCTAGTTGCCTTCATGAGAAGATCGAGGGGGTGGTTTTGGAAGAGAAGATAATGAGTTCTATTTGGTATAGGTTGGATTTAGGCCTCCAGCAAAAGATTTCCAGCTGGCATCTGATGATGTAGGACTGCAGTTTGGGAGACAGATTAGGGTGGGATATGCAGAGTTGGGAATCATCTACAGAGAGATGATGACTGAACCCAGTGGAGTTGATGACATCAGCAAAAGTGAATGTGGAGGGAGAGAAGAGGTTCCAAAACAGTCTAGAGATACTCACAATTAGGGCTAATGATCCAACAGAGGAGAATGAGGAGAGGATAAATTACAAGAAAAGGTGATGCAGTACATAGAATGCTGGGCCTGGAATCAGGAAGACTCAACTTCCTGGCTTTCAATTTGGCTTCAGACACTCACTAGCGATGTGCTAGTAAACACCTAATGATGATTTCTTACTTGACAAATCCTGTGGTCTTTTGTCAGTCCTCACCATCTTTGACCTCTCACAACTTTTGATCTGGTTAGCCATCCCCTTCTATGGATTACAATCTCCTCTTTGGGTTTCCAATGAGTCTTTGTTGTTGTTGGTTAAGCCATTTTTCATTGTGTTTGACTCTTTTTTACCCATTTGGGATTTTCTTGGCAGATATACTGGAGTGGTTTGCCATTTCCTTTTCTAGCTCATTTTACAGATGAAGAAATTGAGAAAAAACAGTTAAGTGACTTGCCTTTGTTCACACATCTAGTAAATGTCTGAGGTCAAATTTGAACTCAGGTCTCCCTGACTCCAGGCCCAGTGCTCTATCAACTGCTAGCTATCTCACCTGATTCAGTATCTGTACTAAGTCTGGTACCAATATGGGGAATCTGGGGGGGGGGGAAGTGGGGAAGGAGACCACCAGGCTGCCTACAGATGGGCAAATTGGCCCAGGTCAGAAATGGAACAGGTCGAAATTTCCATGCAGTCAACAGTGGAACTGGGCCCATGAGTGACTTCTGAACCTCTAACATGAGTGAAATAGGAAGACCCAGTTTGGAAAAAAAGAAAGTTTACCTATCCAAGGAAATATAGTTTTAATAGCTAACCAAATGAGGTATCTCCCAAATATCCTACAAGACTCCATTCCACATGCAGCCACAGAGATCATTTTGTTCAACAGTATGCTGATCATCAGCTCCAAACAAGGCATCCAACACTGAGATAAGCTCATCATGCATCTTTACCAGCCTTAAAGAGAAAGTCCTGGATAAAATCCAAATAAAAGTCAAATTTCATATCAATGGAGATTTCATACAGATGTTCCTGTTACACGGATGACATTGCGCTGATCACATTGAGCCTCAAAACATTGTAGGGAATTTTCAGTGAGATCTATGGTCACTCAAAAGAGATTGGTCCAGCCATCCACACTTCAGAAATAAAGTGGGTGAGAAACACATATTGATCAGATTAGGACATACAGTTGAATGGACAACTCATTGAATTAGTCCATCACTACACACAGCTTGGATTGGTACTGCAAACTGACAATAATGTGGCTGCAGAATTAATAGGAGGAAGAGGTCAGTCTGAATCACAGATGAGAAATTGCACAGTAGTTCCAATATCAGAAGCAGGTTGATGCTCCCAAATTCAATTTTTATCACCATTATTGTCCTAGTGATGCCAAATGATGGTGAATCAGGAAACATCACAACCTCAGGAGAAGCAAAACTGCAGGTGATTTTAAAAGGATAATGAAAAGACTAATGGTGAATATAAACAGGCTACCACAAATTACCTTCAATAATTACATATGAGAAGCAGCATCAAAGATTTAATCAAAGACATATACAATACAACAAGAGGGATAGGTCAGTTATGTAATAAGAAACAAAGGAAAGAAACATGAATTTATCAAGTGCTTTCTATGTGTTGGGCACCATGCTAAGCTCTTTACAAATATTATCTCATTTGATCTTCACAATAAACTTGGCAGTTAGATGCTTTTATTATTACCATTTTATAGTTGAGGAAACTGAGGCAGACAGAATAAGTGATTTGTCTCCAAGTCACCCAGCTAGTAAGTGCCCGAAGACAGATTTGAACTCAGATCTTCCTGAATCTAGGTCCAGTCCTCTATACACTGCGTCTCCTACCTGCCTCTGTAAGAACAGCAAGTGAGAGATGGACAGGCTGAGTCCTGAAGTGATGTGTACAAAATATTAAAAGAACCAGAGAAAGGTCTCTAGCATATCAGATAGATTCATTATGGATGATATATGGAAAGACATGGTTTCCCAGGAGCCCCAAAGCAACAACTTACACCATCATTCACCACCACTAAAACTAAGCTTCCCACTCCTCCAGTGACACATGGTACAGAAGAGAGGAGTACCCTTCCCCAGGCAAGAGAAAGGATCTCCCTTTAGTCCCCACCCACCCCATTTAGGCTGCCATCTTCTAAGGATTTATTTTCCTATGTAGTTAGAGGTTTCGTTGTTATTTCAAAAAACATTTGTGAGAACATACAATTGTGAGTTCCGCCTAACCACTGGTTTGTTTGTTTTTTAAGAAAGCTCTTTGGGGTTTTTTTCCCCTTTGAACAGATGTAATTTGCTCTTTCTAAGCAGAGAACATACTGTCTTCATTTGAAATGTGCAAAAATGGTGTTAGAAGTGGTTTGGAAGCCTTGGTGCATCAAGCACTCTGAACCACCACCCCAAATCCTCCAGACAGCTTGCCAGGCTAAGATCTGGCACCTAAGCTTCCCCAGGGAGAACTTGGCCATCATATGCCTTTCACATTCTGTCCTCCTGCTCAGACGCTGAACTGCAGCTTGTGAGCAAAAGGGTGATTTTAAGAGAGGAGCCAAGCAGGTTGAGAAAGGACACAGGTTCCCCTCCTCCAGCATCATATACTTTAGAAAGATGGGATTTATCCCTCAGTGAGGGCACAGACATGTTTTTTCTCTTTATTCTACAAGTAACAGAAGCAGCATCCTATAGTAGATCATGAAGCTGAGATTTAGAGGATTCTAGGATTTAGAGCTCATAGGAAACTTAGAGAGGCTACTGGATCCAACTTCCTTGTTTTAGGGATGAAGAAACTGAGGCCCAGCCAGGGAGTAATCTGAAGAGCAAAGATTCCAAACCAGTCTTCCAAACCCAACCTAGTACCTTTTCCATGGCAAGAGTCAGGAGAAGTGAGCCTAGGCTCTGTCACTCACTTAATTGTGTAACTGACAGCAATTCCATCCCATTTTATGGACCTACCTAATTTTCCTTCTCTTTCAGAGAAGGAAAGAGAGAGAGCAGAATTAAATGGCCTTGCTAGGGTGCCATCAGCTCTAACACTCTGTGATTCTAGTACTCCCTGAACCCATTTTTCCAGGAATGGCAATGTCATGTTGGAGACATTGATCAGGCATGGTGCATGATGTAATTCTCTGACATACATGTTACCTTCCAAAGGCAAACCTCTGGGAGAGATCTCTGCATGGCAGCAGACTTCATGTAACCAAACCAAACAACCCTGGGCTCAGTTGCAGATCTCCTGTGGCTGTTCAGAGGCTTATGCAACTTTAGCATCAATTTAACTCCCCACTTTGAGTTCTCCCTGAGGTTTGAGTGAATTCAGTGCTCAGAGGGGTGACTAATGACAGCGAATCCTTCCGTCCCCTCAAACTGGCACACCATGGGCAGGCACACCGCAGACCTCTATCCTGTGGCTTAGCAGGAACCCATCCAAGGCAAAAGTACTGTGGAGTTTCTTTTCCAGGAGACCTTAGCCCTGGACTCCAGAACTCCAGAATATTTGAGAGATGTGGCCTGCAGCTATCTGATGCTGGGGGGTTTGAAAATAACTATTTAGGTAAAAATGGTTTGAGGACAACACATCTCAATGACTTTTCTCGATGCCCTTGTGACCCCATATACCAGAGAACTGAAAAGTGGAAGAGACAGCTTTTATTCTTTCAGTAACAAAGAGCTGAAACTCACTTCATTTCAATTCAACAAACATTTTGCTTCATTTCACTTCAAAGAAACTTCATTTCAATTCAATAAACATGTATTAAGTGTTAGGATTAGAACCTGACAAGGCTCAGCCCCACTGTAATAAGATTTTGATAAAGTGGTTGCTTTTCCCTTTCCCTAATAAGATCCTATGACCAGAGGTAACTTATATTTACAACACAGGAGTTGTACATGCACTTTCGCTATTTCCAGATAAACATATGGGAAATTAGGAAGTCCAGACCCAGTAAGGCTGGATTGCTGCTCCAACCACAACCTCTACCCCCTTTATCTCTTGAATCTGTGGATTGATTCATTTTTCAGGGTCTGACTCATAGTTTTTACCCCAAAACATTTCTCACGTTTAACAGCTGCATTTTCAAAATGTGAGCTAAGAAGTTATGAATGTTCATTAAATTAGTTTCTATTGACATGAAATACATCTTTAAACCCCAGCATGCTAACAGCTAAGACATACATTGTGGCAAAGTCTGTTGTATCTCTGCTTAAAAATCCTATTGGACTTTCAATCTAAATGTTCCCTTTGACTATGTTTAATTTTTGTCAAGGGAATTTCTTTTATTTTCATTCTCTTTTTAAAAATTCAGAATTTAACAAACTCCAAATAAAACAAGCATTTCCACATATGTAACAGAAGGAGAGGGTTCTATGTGAAACTGCAAATCTCTACTATGTAGAACTTGATTTGTTTTGAAGTATATGATAGCTGGGTGTGGTGGGCATGCCTGTAATCCTTGTAACTGGGAAGGCTGAGCCCTGTAGTTCTGAATTCCAGTGTGCTAAGCAGATGGGGTGTTCAAACTAAGTCTGGCACCAGTATAGTGAGCCCCTGAGAGTGGAGACCATGAGGTTCCCCAAAGTACAGCAAAATGGCCCCAGAGACAAATGGCATAGGTCAAGGCTCCTGTGCCAGTCACCAGTGGGACTGGTCTGTGAGTTTTACTTATACTTTTACCTTTAATTTCTTTCTCTTGCCTTATTGCTATCCCTAGGTTTATTCTGGATGAGATACTATTTTTTTTTTAAAAAGATAGTTGCAAGATAAACCAAGTCTTTAGTTATTCCAAGTTCTATAACAGAGGTCAAGTTACTGGGTACTAAGGGAGTCATTTGTTTAATCAATAAACATTTATTGAGCACCTCCTATGGACAAGACACCAGGCAGATATAAAGATCCAGCACTTAGTACAATGCCTAGCACATAGTAGGAGCTTAATAAATGTTTATTAATTGATTGATTGATTGATTATTGAATGAATGTGAGTAAGACATGGTATGGGCCTATAAGTGATTACAAATTGTATTGCAAGTAATTTGTATTGCCAACTCTACTTTTATGAGCAGAAGCCAGGTGTCCTTGGGAAAGGAGGCTACCACAGATAGGTGCAGATTAGATGAAAGGTAACCTTAGAAAGGAAGGCTGGAGAAGTGGAAAGGGGAAGGGAGAAATCAGCCTCTTACAGAAGGTGTCCTTTGATCTAGGTCTTGGAGAAAGCCAGGAATTCCAAGAAAAACAAATCTAATCCCTCTTTCATCTCAAAGACGTTCAAATACTGGAAGACAGTTCTCCCATCTCTAGTCCCTGTTCTTTCCTCCAGGCTTCAGTTCCTTCAACTGCTCTTCACATGGCACAGGAGTCATAGAATATGACTCCAAATCTAGTTCTCTTTCCACTAAACTCCTACAGGTCAGACTGCTGACATAGAGATGTACTGACGTGACTGAGGATGGAAAGAAAAGAAGTCTAGAAGAAGCCAGAAGGAATTAGAAGGGCCATCCTTTTCACTAACCTCAAAAGCCAAGCAGATTCTGTACCCTGTTTAGGGCCGTGATGGGAGGCAGTCATGAGGTAGGTAGTGGGAGGTAGGTGGGTTGTGCCTAACAGTTAGTAGTTTTTAGGTCCCACAAGGTTCTGGTTGTGAAAGGTCCTTTAAATCCTGACCAAACATAGCCAACAGAAAAGGCCTACAAAAAAGAGGTTATGCCAGAGCACACATTACCAAAACAATTTGCCAAGACAGTTCTGAGCCAAGCCCTTAGATCTGATAGAGTTGTTTGACCTCAGACTTTGACCAAAATGTTGGCTCCCTCCCTCTTGTTTTGAACCTACTGGGAATGTGACTGTCTTGGTTTAATTAGAGGCGATCAAATGACTCGATTTGGATTGGGGGAGCCATGTTTGAATGCTTGTTCCTCCTTTTACTACCTGCATGACCTTGGGCCAGTGACTCAATACTTCCCTATCATAAATGTTGAATTAAATCTGTAAAATAAGAAAGCTGGACTACATAACCTCTGAAATCCCTTCTAGCTCTATTCCTATGCCCCTGTGATCTTAGGTCATTGAGGTTTCCTGACTAACCCATGTAATACGCTTTTCCCTTTCCCTGATTGTAAATCATCTTCAGATGTTGAGACATCAAATGGCTAAAGCTTGGCATGAAGGTTTGTCCATTCTGGCTGATTATTTGTGGTGGTATATAGTAGAAAGAGAATAGTATTTACCATAATCCCCGAGCCCCTGGGTTTGAGACCTAGCTCTTCCACTTGCTACCTATGAACCTAAAACAAGTCATCTAACCTCTCTCGGCTTCAGTTTCCTCGTTTGTAAAATGGTAAGGTTGGACTAGAACCATAGATTTAGAGGTAGAAGACTCCTCAGAGGTTGTGTAGTCCAACCATCTTATTTTTTTTTTAATTCCCTCTTATTTTTTAAATGGACTCATCATACATTGTAGAAACCATATTTACTGATGGGATAAATAAATGGAGAGAGAAATCATACCTCTATATAGACACACCAAAACAAAAATCACAAGAAGAAAAAAATTGACCAAAACCAATTAGGTTCTGAAAAAAATTATTTACACCTTCCAATAAGTCCTTAGAAATAATAAGCATTCTAAACCATTGCATTGTTTTAATGAAAGGAGGTTACCACCTGGAAAGGATAGTACCCTCTGCCTTGTAGGCAGATCCCCAAAGTTGGGTTTCATGAAGTGCCTGCACTATTTGGAATGTGTCTCTGTGGTGACCCTAGTACAGACACACACATACACACACACATACACACCCCCCACACCAAGGAACAATTTTAAGCTGAAAGAGAGGGAGGACAACAGTCTGGCCAAGTGTTTTGTTTTTGTGGAAGACTTTTGGGTCTGCTCCCCTGCTCTCTGCTCACTCACAGGTTCCTTTCTGCTTGGTGGCAGTTAAAGGCTCTCATTTTACTGAGGAGGAAAGCAAACCTAGCCAAACAACAGCTCAGAAGAGCAAGGACCACCGAAGACCCAGAGCTCCCACATGCTTCCGGCTGCCCTAGAAATCATCGCCAGGCAGGGAGCCTGGGCCCTGGGAGGTCTGTCTATAAGCTTAAGTTGTCCCAACCAGTCAGAAGCAAAAGTGCTGAGTCAGATTTTGGTATTTTCTTCCCTCCTCTCACTCCATCTTCCAATGTTGAGGGTAATTTGCATTGAAAGGCACAGTAGATAGAATGGGAGGACCTGAGTTCAAAGCTAGCCTTAGACACATTAACCCGCTGTGCTTACCCTGGGCAAGTCACTTAACCTCTATTTCCCTCAGTTTCCTCATCTGTAAAATGGAGGTAATAATACCACCAACCTCATAGGGTTGTTATGAAGATCAAATGAGATAAAAAATTGTAAAGCACTTAGCACAGTGTCTGGCACATAGGAGGTACTATATAAATGTAAATTAATGTTATTACTCTATTCCCCAATTGGTTAAAGGTCAAAGGATATTAACAGGCAGTTTTCTGATGAAGAAATTAAAGCTATCTATAGTCATATGAAAAAATGCTCTAAATCAATTACAGAGATGCAAATTAAAACGGCTGTGAGGTAACACACTATACCTACCAGATTGGCTAACACAAAAAAACAGGAAAATGATAAATGTTGGAGAAGATGTGGGAAAATTGGAACACTAATGCGTTGTTGGTGGAGTTGTGAACTGATCCAACCATTTTGGAGAGCACTTTGGAACTATGCCCAAAGGGCTATGAAAATGTGCATACGGTTTGATCCAGCTATACAACTACCAGGTTTTTATCCCAAAGAGATCATAAAAAAGGGAAAAGGACCCACATGTACAAAAATATTTATAGCAGCTATTTTTGTGGTGGCAAAAGATTGGAAAATGAGGGGATGCCCATCAATTGGGGAATGGATGAACAAGTTGTGGTATATGAATGTAATGGAATACTATTGTTCCATAAGAAATGGTGAGCAGGCAGACAGAAAAACCTAGAAAGACTTTCATGAATGGATGCTGAGTGAAGTGAGCAGAACCAAGAAAACATTTTGCATAGTAACAGCAATATTGTGTAATGATCAACTTTGTTAGACTTAGCTCTTCTGAGCAATGCAATGATCTAAGACAATTCCAAAAGACTCATGATAGAAAATACTATCCATATCCAGAGAAAGAACTATGTCTTTTTTTTTTGGGGGGGGGGCTTTTTTTTGGTGAGGCAATCAATGTTAAGTGACTTGCCCAGGGTCATACAGCTAGTAAATGTCAAGTGTCTGAGGACAGATTTGAACTCAGGTCCTCCTGACTCCAAGGCTGGAGCTCTATCCACTGCACCACCTACCTGTTCCTAGAGAAAGAACTATGGAGGCTGAATGCAGATGGAAGAATACTATTTTCTCTTTCTTTTGTTGCTTTTTTTTGTTTTTATTTTCTCACGGTTTTCCCCTTTTGTTCTGATTCTTCTTTCACAACATGACTAATGTGAAAATATATTTAATATTAGTATTAATATCAATTAGTAATTAATGTTAATACACATATCCTATATCAGATTGCATGCCATCTTGGGGAGGAAGAGTGGAGGGAGGGAGGGAATATTTAAAACTCAAAATCTTATGAAAGCAAATGTTGAAAACTAAAAATAAATCATTTCTTTTTAAAAAAGAAAAAATAATACTACTCTAATGTGACTTTTTACAAATTCAGTCTCAAGTCTTAGTCAATGACTCATTTTTTAAATTGCAGATTTAACAATGATCAATATAAACATTTCATTATGCAAAAGAGAACAAGAAAGTGGATTCTATATGAAATTATAAACTTCTTTTACTTAAGTTGGTTCTTTGAGAACTATATATAAACATATAATTATTTCATTGGTGTAGAGAACTTCCAGGGAGGAAAGTCCCTTTATCGAATGCAGATCAGTGATTGCCCTGAATTTCTAACTCTCTAGAGTTGTATGGGGCACTGCCAGGATGTGTCTAAGATAGGATTTAAGCCAAGTCTTCTCTAAGACTATAAATAGCAGAGAAGGTACTGACCTGCTTAGGAGAGTTTCTTCTTCAGGGAGCCCCTGGTAGCAATGAAATCAAAGGTCTAGTCCCCATGTCTACATAAAAATTGCACTAAGACTTTTGGGATACCCTGCATGCATATGTACGTAAGTATGTATGTGTGTGTGTGTGTGTGTGTGTATGTATGTATGTATATGTGTGCATATATATGTACATAAATATTTATATACATATATACACATTAAATTTAACAAGGTTGTAATAGAACTGTCTTATTTGTGTCACTTTCCACACTTTTAATTATCCGTAAACATTTGAAACTATGTGAACAAAACTGTTTTTAAACGGCAGTTTCCTCATTATGGCTTTTCCAGTGTTATGTTTTATACCAAGATGACATGCTTTCTGAAGGGATTTTGGGGGGGGGCAATTTGGGTTAAGTGACTTGTCTGTGGTCACACAGCTAGTATTGGAGGTTGAACTTGAACTCAGGTCCCCTGACTCCAGAGCCAGTGTTCTAACAATGGTTAGCGTCACCTAGCTGCCCCACTGGTTGAAGTTTTTACAAAGTTCAGCTCTTACTTCTAAGTCAGTTACACCTTCCAATGCCAGTCATCTTCTCGAACACAGTGAACTCTAAATCAGAGGAACAGAGATGATGAGACTTTGTAAAAAATTTGAATTTTATAAGGCCTTTGTGGGGCAACTATGTGGTGCAGTGGATAGAGTGCCAGGCCTACAGTTAGGGAAAACTCATTTTCCTAAGTTCAGATCCCACCTCAGATACTTGCTGGCTATGTGACCTCGAGCAATTAATTGAATCCTGTTTGCCTCAGTTTCCTCATATATAAAATGAGCTGGAGAAGGAAATGGCCAACCACTCCAGTATCTTTGCCAAGAATACCCCAAATGGGGTCACAAAGAGTTGGACATGACTGAAAATGACTGAACAACAAATAATGCCTTTGAAAAAATTAGGTTTAAGCAAGTTCTTCAAAATTTACAGTTACTAGGAATTTACAAAGTACTCCTAGGTGGATGTCTGAATATGTAAGAACTATTTTGTTACTAGCGTATGTATTCTAATTAGCATATTAATTGCAAACAACTGTTACTACCTTTGAAAAATCTTTTCTTTAAGTAAAGCTCCCTCTCATTTCATTGACTTAATTTCTTAGACTACTCTCTTTTGGATGCACAGGCATCCCTCAGAGATATTGAGGGTTTGGTTCTAGACCACCACAATAAAGTAAATATCACAATAAAGAAAGTCACACAAATTTTTTGGTGGTACATATAAAAGCTATACTTACAGCATACAGTAGTCTATTATGTGTGCAATAATATTACGTCTTTAAAAATGTACATACTTTAATTAAAAAATACTTTATTGCTAAAAAATGTTAATCATCATCTGAACCTCTGGCAAGTCGTAATCTTTTTGCTAATGGAGGGTCTTGCCTCAATGTTGATTTCTGCTGAGTGATCAGGGTGGTTGTTGCTGAAGATGTGGGTGGTTGTGGCAATTTCTTAAAATAAGACATCAATGAAGTTTGCTGCATGGACTTGAACACTTTCACTTGAACACTTAGAGGCCATTGTAGGGCTATTAATTGGCCTAATTTCAATATTGTTGTGTCTCAGGAAACAGGTAGGTTGGAGGAGAGCAGCCTGTTGGTAGAGCAGTCAGAGTACACACGTAGCATTTATTGATTAGGGTCACTGTCTTATGGGTGCAGCTCATGGTGCTCCAAAACAATTACAATAGTAACATCAAAGATCACTGATCACAGATCATCATAACATGTAATTATAATGCAAAAGTTTGAAATATTGTGAGAATTACCAAAAAATGGCACAGAGACCCAATGTGAACACACACTGTTGGAAAAAATGGCGCCAATAGATTTGCTTGAAGCAGGGCTGCCACAAACCTTCAATTTGTTAAAAAAAAAAATTAAAAATCCAAAGTGCAATAAAGCAACATATGCCTATAGTGCAAAAGTAATCCATATAGGACAGCACTCATCTACTAATCAAGAATTCCAAATGGATGGATTCCAAATTCAGGCAGTCCTTAATCTATCCAGAAATCCTGGTTTAGGCTTCCAATGGACCTCATCTTGGGAGACTCTGGATAAAATGAGGTACAGCAGATAAGCTAGCAAATCATAAAATCTTAGCTCCTTAAAAGAGTTGGAGGTCATCAAGCTAACTAATCCTATACCTGTCACTGGAGTTTGGGGGTTTGGGTTTTTTTTTTAAATCCTTCAGGACCTCTCAGCCTGCAGGCTTGCTTCTACCACAGCAGTATGGAGGTCCCTCCTAGGGATTACAGCCGAATTACGAAGGAAGGAAGGAAGGAAGGAAGGAAGGAAGGAAGGAAGGAAGGAAGGAAGGAAGGAAGGAAGGAAGGAAGGAAGGAAGCAAAGGAGGGAAGGAAGGAAGGAAGGAAGCAAAGGAGGGAAGAAGGGAGGGTGGGAGGGAGAGAAGAAGGAAGGAAGGAAGGAAGGAAGGAAGGAAGGAAGGAAGGAAGGAAGGAAGGAAGGAAGGAAGGAAGGAAGGAAGGAAGGAAGGAAGGAAGTATCAAAAGAAAATCCTGTTTGCTAGAAGGGGTCTCTAGCCTTCTAGGCTAAAATTGCCCTGTCTCCTTACACTCATTCTGACTACCTTGACCTAAGGAAGAAGAGTGACTAAAGTTGACTTAAACTTTTGTGTTTTAAGCCTATGTGTGTTTTATGAGATGCAGTGGATAGAGCACCAGCCCTGAAGTCAAGAGGCCTGAGTTCGCATCTGGCCTCAGACACATAACACTTACTAGCTGTGTGACTCTGGGCAAGTCACTTAATCCTGATTGCCTCACAAAAAAAGAAAGAAAGAAAGAAAGAAAGAAAGAAAGAAAGAAAGAAAGAAAGAAAGAAAGAAAGAAAGAAAGAAAGAAAGAAAGAAAGAAAATTAATAAACTCCACTCTCTCTTCTTTTACTGAAAGAATAAATTTCCTTTTCTCCTTCAGTGTGCGAGCTTCCAAGCAGATTTCTGCCATGCTGGTTGCTAAAAAGTTTGAGTTTAAGTGAATGACTAAGCAAGGGGATAGTGCCAACCACCCACACTCCATTGTACTTTGAGGTTTCCCCTTGTGAGGTAGGCCATGCAAGTATTACTGGCCCCATTTTACTGGTGAGGCAACCAAGGCTCAGAGGATCAGGCATGGTCACAGAATGGCAGGGCCAGTACTCAAACCTAGGTTTGCTGGCACGGGTCTTGTTCTGGTGAATACAAGGCTAGCCAGGACCATTCAGCATGTGACACTAACCAGTTCTGCTGTTAGTGTAGCCCAGCCGTTGGCTGTTTTGGGGGCCCCTGCTCTTCCCTGAAGTCTTCAGTAAGAGACGCTTTGCCTCGATCTTAAAATCAAGTCACATTCAAGTTGTTTCCTTGTTGCTTTCCAGCTTGCACTCAAGCACTTCTAATGAAGAGCAGATGGAGACAATAGCCCTTTTCACTAAAGGAAAATCTAATGCTTTGCCTTTGAAAGATTACCCACTGTGAGAAGCCTTGTGGCGTAATGAATGGTAAGAGTGTTAGAAATTACTGGAAATCACGAGGCCCCGTTCTCCTCCTGATTCTGTTGCTGCCTAACCAAGCAGCCTTTAGCAAGTCATTTAATTTTTCTATGCCTCAGTTTCCTCATCTGTAAAGACCCTTCTAGCTCTAAAATGCTGTGGATGATTCTAATAGAGTACCCTGGCATGATTTTCCTGAGAGAAAAGATGTCTCTCTCCTCAATAGTTTCCACTTGAAGATGTTGTTCAGTTGCGTCCAACTCTTCATGACCCCATTTGAGGTTTTCTTGACAAAGATACTGGAGAGTTTTGTCATTTCCTTCTCCTGCTCATTTTCCAGATGAGGAAACTGAGGCACTCTGTCCACTGTGCCATCTATCTTCCCCCTTTTATTACAGATTCTGCCCAAACTCCTGCCAAGGCGTCAATAGCTCTTTATCAAGCACCTGAGGCTATAGAATACTAATTGACATTAATAGAGCATTTTGGAATTTACAAAGTTGTTTTCTCACAATCCCCATGTAAGATAGTAGTGTGAATACTGTAGTTAGAGAATAGGCCATTTCCCACTACTCTGAGCCTTGGCTCAGGATCAAGAACAACAGAAGAAAAACAAACAAGGAAACCCAGGTCAATTTACCAGGCTAGGGCTAGAAAAAGAGGATCTGAAACCATAGGGTCATAGTTGGAAGAGACCTTCGAGGACCACTGCCCTCATTTTACAGATGAGGAAACTGAGTCACAGAGAGGTGTTTTTTTTTTGGGGGGGGGGTTTAAGTGACTTTCCTAAGGGCACATAGCTCATAAGTACCTGAGGCAGGATTAGAACTCAGGTCTTCTTCATTCTAAATCCAGTGCTCCATCCAATGCACCTTAGTGCTTCTCAAGATGAGACAAACACAAAGATGGGGGGAGGGGAGGGCAAAGGCCAGGAATGCAGATCAGCAGCAGGAGAGGTTGACAGGGGACCAAGAGTCAGGCTCCCAGACTAGAGCAAGGTCAGGCCAGAGAGGAGGATTCTTAATAGGAAAAGCAACCTCATAAGGCTTAGATGCTTACCTTAAGCTCAACCCAGTCACTTGGCTATGGCTTAATAACACTTGTGTCAGAGCTGTAGTTAGTGATCTACAGCCAGCAGCATGAAGTGAGCCCTGAAATCAACACTGAATCATGACGTGAAAAAATCTTACCAAAAGTAGTTAAGGCAAATTGAATTAAGTAGGAAGGCAAATTCTTTGCTAGAATGGCTTAGGGGATAGCATCTCAAAGCTAGGGGGAAAAAAAAGCTAGGTTGTGCTCAGTTGGTTAGAGCACTAAGCCTAGAGTCAGGAAGACCTGAGTTTAAGTCCTGCATTATATACTTACCGGCTTGTGAATTTGGACAAGTCATTTAACACATCGGCTCTTCCATATTCTCGTTTGTAGAATTAAGAAGTTGTCCTCGATTACCTGAAAAGTCCCTTCCAGCTCTAAATCTAAATGAGATTATGCTACCAATTATCAGGCAACTTGTTAAATCGTGTATAAGGAATAAAGTAAGTAGGATTTGACCTGCAGTGTAGGCAGAAGAGATGGACATTAAGGGACAGATGGGGAAAGCCATTAAGAAGGGAACATTGGTAGAACTTATGACTGGATATAAGGAAATTGTGAGAGGAAAAAACCAAAGATGATTCAGAGATTTTTGAGCTTGGATGAGAACAGAATAGCAACACTGTGAACAGAGATGGGGAATTCAGGTCAGAGAGACGTGGTTAGGGAAAAGATGGTAGATTTGCTTTTGGACATATCGAGTTACAGGTGTTAGTGGGACAGTCGAGTAGAAATGTCCAAAAGGTGGTTGGAAACAATCAATCCATCAATCCATAAACATTTCCTAACCACCTACTATGTGCCAGGCACTGTGCTAAGTGCTACACTACAGAATTAGTACTAAAGAGAAAGGTCAGGGCTGGAGGTACAGATGTGAGAATCATCAGCATTGAAACAATCATTAACATCATGTGAAATCACCATTGAAATCATTGAAATTGATTGAAATTGATCATTGAAATCATCAAATTTTCAGAAGCAGAAAATTTAGAGAGAGGAAGAGAAGATTAAGGATGCAATAGGATATTTATGGGGCAGGAGGATTTTTGTGGATATTTAAAAGGCAGAAATAGAAAGAACCCCTTTCTCCTTAGTCTCTTGTATCTAATTAACCAAAAAGTTATTTTGATTCTTTGTAACGTGTCAGCTAGGAGGCACAGTGGATAGAATACTGGGCCTAGAGCCAGGAAGACTCATCTTCCTGAGTTCAAGTCTGGCCTCAGACACTTACTAGCTATGTGACCCTGGACAAGTCACTTAACCCTGTTTGCCTCAGTTTGCTTATCTGTAAAATGAGCTGGAGGAGAAAATGGCAAACCCCTCCAGCATCTCTGCCAAGAAAACCCCAAATGGGGTCACACAGAGTCAGGCACAACCGAACTACAACAGCCAAACAGCAGCAATGTCTCTCATAACTTTCCTTTTCTTTCTGTTCAACTCCCGTCAGACCATACGGAACCTACAGGGAAATAGGCAGAATGGGACATAAGGGGAAAAGCTGGAACTAGAAAGGGGCAGCTGGGCTTTTGCCCCAAATTACTGGGGCAAATTTAGAGGGCAAAAAATGTTAACACATGCACTCCTACAGCAGAGTAGAAGGGCATGAGGGGGCTGAAAAATAAAGTGAGGACGGGTTTATAAAGATTTTTCTCCTTTGAGGAATGCCCAGAGGTTTCTTTAAATTCTGGTTGAGGAGTGCAGAGCAAGGAAGGTCAGGTTACTAATGACTATGGGAGTCATGGACTTTGTCCTACTTACTCCCTACTTTTTTCTCTCCAATGTGCAAAGACACCTCCACCCCCTCCTTTTCCCTTCCCAGGCAGCCCAGCCTTTCTGTTACCCTCCTTCTGTAGGCAGCTGTATTTCCCCAACCCTCCACCCCTAGCAAGGATGAAAAATCCTTATGATGCCTTTCCTCCCACTTCATATCAGCCTTTTCAATGGAATAGAAAAAGCAAGGGAGGCCAGATTCCATGGGGAGGATCATATATCCTCTGTGGTAATAAAATCATAGATTTAGAACTAGAAGGGACCTTACTTGCCATCAAGTTCAATTCCCCCCATTTCACAGATGAGAAAACTGAGGCTTAGAAAAGTTAAGTGACTTGCCTAGAGTTGTACTGCTAGAGCTCATATGGCAGCAGAGACTGGATTTAAACCCACTGACTCAGCATTCCATTCCTCTTTCTACTGTATCATCTATCTATCTAAATGCATATATATATATATATATATATATATATATATATATATGCACATACATATATGTATCTCACTGTGTCATATGTATCTTATGTATCTGTATCACTCGCAATGGGTATTGAAAGTATTTAGTCATAGAACCACCAGCATTCAGTGATCAATGGTTGTAGAAATCATCTCAGTGGAAGACAATTCTTTCCTATGAGAGTGCCTGTAGGAGAATCTAGCTGCAGAGGGTATAGGTGATGATAGACAGACAGACAGACAGACAGATAGATATAGACATAATCCTATGGCTGGTCTATCATTCTGCTGCTAAAGAGTACAGATTCAAACTGTTTCAGAGAGACAAAGGACTCCCTCATGATGTGCAGAAGGGACCATGATGTCTTGGTAAATCTGGATTTCCCCTACCCTGATATGTTTTTTTTGTATCCCTGAGGAGGTGAAGTCAGCTCCATCAGACATAGTAAAGGACGTATTGAGGCTGTCTCTGTCCATGTTCCCCAGTAGGAAGAAAGTCAGTTGGGGCTTGCCACTGGTCTTCACTGTTCCAAGTGGTAGAAGGCCTAGGGTACCAGCATCCCTACCAAGAGAATAGATCTGTTTCTGTGACCAGCACAATATTGAGCTGATTTTTGTCTTTAGTAATTGGGTTATTTCTATCATTCAAACAGTAGGATAGATTGGATGGGATTTGTGGTGGGGTTAGGCAGGAGGAGCATGGCTGTGATGACATAAGGCTGCTTTTACTGAGGTATCAATTATGGCCTATTTTTAAAAGGTTTTTTTTTTTGGTAAAATAAGTTCCAGGCCCCTAATAGCTAATATCCCTGCCTCTATCCTTTCCTCTTTCTAACTTATTCTCAATACTACCATAAGAACAATCTTCCTGAAATATGATTTTTATCATGTTCAAACACTTTACATGCCTCCCCATTGTCTTTAATATAAAGTCTATAATTTTAGCCTTGCATGCAAGGCCCTCCATAATTTGCCTTTTCTCCCACCATTCTTCTCTGTGAACCCTCCATCACAATCTAAATGCCTGGCACTTTCCTGCCTGTATACTTTTTTCCATACCATTTCCCCCTACTTGGAATATAAGAAGGAGAAATGTATCATGAACGTATCATGGGAAGTAGAACCTATAAACCAGAACCACAGGTGTGGGCTTACATGCATGTTCAATCTTGAAATTCCCTCAAACAAATATGTCTTTTTGACCTTTGTACCCACACAGAATTTCCCTGGGAATAGCCACATTTTTCTGGCTCCTGTCTTAGATCTCTAGAACAAAGGTCCTCAGTTCCCATGTAAGCACTCAGGCTAACAATGTATAAAATATAGGATATCTATTAATCCATTTTTTTTAAACTGCA
The DNA here is from genome assembly GCF_003287225.1 of Phascolarctos cinereus. NCBI lineage: Eukaryota > Metazoa > Chordata > Mammalia > Diprotodontia > Phascolarctidae > Phascolarctos > Phascolarctos cinereus. The sequence continues at coordinate 110,655,374 of NW_027555736.1, read as the reverse complement.
AAAGATTTACACCCAAGGCCATAAATGGTCACAACATCTTTATTTCCCTCTCTGGTGAGACCTACCTCCCTAGATAACATAGCGTGCTCTAGATTTATGGTTCTACCCTGGATGCCCTTATACCTACGTCATAAACTTGAGGTGGATTGCGTGACTTTCTTTTTCTTTTTTCTTTCCTTTTTTTTTTTTTTTGCTTTTTGGTGAGGCAATCAGGGTTAAGTAACTTGCCCAGGGTCACACAGCTAGTAAGTATCAAGTGTCTGAGGCTGCATTTGAACTCAGGTCCTCCTGACTCCAAGGTCAGAGCTCTATCCACTGTGCCACCTAGCTGCCCCAATTGCATGACTTTCTAACAACCCCAAGATCTTTCTTCTTTTGGGAAATCCTACCCAGGGTAGTTGGAGAATAGAATAGATTGCTTCCAGCCAACTCCCACATACCTACTACAGCAAAATCTTGAAGTTCACACCGGACTAAATAATGATCAATAAATCCAGTGAGTAACTACAGTGACTTCCTCTACCCCAGAACTGCACAAGAGGTCAACCAGAAGCCCAAGGACATGGGAAAAGGGGACACCAGCACAGAGTAGCTTCCCAGAGGGGATAGAGACCAGCCAGAGATACTGTAGACTGAAAAGTTCTGTGTCTCAAGGCAGTTACAGTAGAGGATTCTCTTTAAGAAAGACCTGTGGTAAGGGGCAGCTATGTGGCTCAGTGGGTAAAGCACCAGCCCTGGAGTCAGGAGAACCTGAATTCAAATCTGGCCTCAGACACTTAACACTAGCTGTGTGACCTTAGGCAAGTCACTTAACTCCATTGCCTAGCCACAAAAAGAAAGAAAGTCCTATGGGTGATCAAAAAGCCCTGAGGGTAGAGACCTCAGAAGTCCCAGGGAGCAGCAGCAGAGCAGGCACCTACCAGAGCATTGTGGCAGTGCTCAGATCAGAACAGCCCAGACCCAGGGGATCTGACCTAACACTCTGTCCTGAGACACCAGAGAGGGTCTTGATGATCTAGCACTCTGAACCTCAAAGATCTAGAGAGGCCTAACCTCAGGAGGTGAAAGCCAACAGAGAAACTTGATTCAGAGTGAGACTGAGCAGGCCTGATCATGTCATCCAAAAGTGCAGCAGCGAGTAGAGCCTGGACTGGTCACACAGTCTCAATTCAAGAACTAAAGCTGAGAGGAATTAATAAATCAAAGAAAGCATTGACCTATATCAAAAATTATTGTAGATCAAGAGATGCCAAAAAAGAAGGAAATTTGTAAATGCAAGAATAGGCTTAAAAGAAAAAATGGATTTTCCATAAGTACTACATGAGTATATAAAATGAATGATACAAGAGATTAAAAATGGAATAAAAATCTGGAGGAAAGAATTGAAAAGAGAATAAATAGCTTAGAAGTTAAAGTGATAAACTTTACTCAAGTAACAGATTCCCTGAAAACTAGAACAGACCAAGCAAATATCACTGATGCCATAAGACAGCAAGAAATATTAGAACAAAATCAAAAGACTGAAAAAAATGGAAGAAAATGTAAGTTGTCTGATATCAAAAACAACTGACCTGAAAAACAGATCAAGAAGAGATAATTTAAGAATCACCAAACTACCTAAAAACCATGATGTTTAAAAACCCTGGACATTGTATTATAAGAAATCATAAACAAAAACTGCCCAGGTAGACCTATTAGAGCCAGATGGCAAAGTGAATATCAAAAGAACATACTGATCACCTCTAGAAAGAAATTCCTAAGGGAAAAGTCCTAAGAATGTCATAGCTAAAACTTATGGCTCCCATGTCAAAAATTACATACTACAAGCATGTAAAAAGAAGCAGTTCAAGTACTAAAGAAGCATAGTCAGGATCTTATGAGACCTAGCAACTTCTCCTACGAATAAGAGATCTTGGAATGTGATATTTCAAAAGGCAAAAGATAGACAATTACAATCCAGAATAACTTCAAAGCTGAGTATCATCCTACAGAGTAAAAAATGAATCTGTGATATAATATAGGACTTTCAAACATTTCTGAAACACCAGAGCTGAATAAAACTTTGAAATACAAACATAAGAGGCAAGAGAAACTTGAAAAATTAAATTTATTTGAGAAGCTAGAAAAAACTTGATAATAATGTAGTATTAACATTCTAATAGAGAGAGACCTGAGTACAAAATCACTTGCTGTTTGTGTTTTGTGCACTTGTGATGTGTTCTAGGCAAATCACTTAACTTCTATCTACCTCCTCAGTTTCTTCACCTATAAAATGGAGATACAGCATCTATCTCCCAGGGTTGGTATGGAGATAAAATGAAATAATATTTGTAAAGTCCTTCATAACCTTAAAGCTCTATATAAATCTAACTGTTATTACTATTATCATATCATTCTGTGGGTGCAGAATTACGTTTGTTCTAAAGACCAACGTTTGAGATTTGGTATGAAGAGGAAAGAAGTGTAATAGTGGTGGGGGGAGTAGTATAGATAGGATGGAGAAGTTGAAGTATATTTAGAAGGGATGGAGAAGGTATAGTACAGAAGTCTGGGGGAGGGGATAGCTATTATGTTCCAGATAAGGTACTATTGGCCTGCTGTCTTAGGTTGGCTCCACCCCTCCAGCTTCAGAGAAAGATGAAGGTAGACCTGCTCACAGAGTTTCAGCTACCATGATGTTACAGAAAGGACTGAAGTATAGGGGAATCAGTGCCCCAGAGACAGAAGCCACCTAGGGATATAGCTGGTGTGCAGATTTAAGAACAAAGTAAGATCAGTGTGAGGTATATGAGGTTATAGTACCAGGGTTCTTGTATGCATTTTTACCGTGCTGCTGGACCAGACTAAGAAAACTGGGCTGTTCATATCCTATGGAGCTGTATGGGCTCAACCAGTTGGTTTCTGAGATTGCTTTTAACTCTAAAATTCCATAAGTCTATGATTTTGTCAGATCCTTACTTGCTGTTGTAATGCAAAATAGCATACCTTGCAGGTGTTGTGTTTGTCCTTCGTTCTCAAAGAGGACCATGACATCAGGGAGATGATGACATGACTTGCAATTGACTTTTATTTGAGTGAGGGGGTGCTGTGCAGGGTCACCAGTCTCACTTTCTCCTCCAGAGCCATATGGGTCCAACGGCCAGATATTCATCAGGATGACTGGAGAAGGCCCAGGTTAGAATGGTGATCAAGAAAGAGCAATGGAGGATGTCCTAAGGGACAATCTAGAACTCTAGCATTTAGCCTTCTGGACACCATGAATAAGATTCCTCCCCCTCCCTAAATTGGGATGAATTTGGGATTTGAATGTAAGGGGGCTGACTTGTAGAGTAAAAGATTCAGAGCTACTTGGGTCTGGGAGAAGTCACTGGCACCTACCCTACATAATGCTTTTTTAAAAATATACTTTGGGTTTTTTCCTCTTCCTTCTATCTTTGTGAGGAAAGAACCATAAACCATATTTGTGTGATTGACGCAATTTCATTGTAACTCAGTAGTGAAGGGAAAAGGGAGTTTTCCAATAGTTGGTAGCACCACAAACTATAGAAGTTTAGTTAAATAAGTCTATGAATACTGCATCTCTCCATCCTAACAAGATCTGCACTGCACTGCACAAAAGGAGTGGAACTAGGGTATAGAGATAACCAGCTTTCTGAGAACAATAGTAAGTAACTTGCCCTAAGTACCTTCTGGTGGGGGATGGAACACAACCATCAGAATGAGCGTGTGAAGACTTTGCACCTTTGTAAACTTCAATTTCCTCATGTAAAAGATGAGGGGATTAGGCAGGATGATATCCAGCATCTTCCAGCTCTAAATCGTATGGTCCCATGACCCAACCAGGAACAATGGGTAGAAATAACAAGAAAATAGATTTAGGCTTACTATGAGGGGCAATTTCTTAACAATTTGAACTGTCCCAAGATGGAATAGGCCACCTTGGGAAGTAATAAATGCATATCAAAGTAGTAAATGTCTACTGAAGATCTGAAGAGAGACTGGATGGCCATTGGCCAACGACACTGTAGTTGTAATCTGTGTTTAGGGAAGGGTTAGACAAGCTGACCTCAGAAGTCCCTTTCAATTCAGAGATTCTCTGATTGCTGGGGTTTGGTCTTCATAATGGAAAAGGGCAAGCAAAGTATTTGTTCAGCATCTCCTCTGGAGTTAAAAACAGGTGTCAGGAGGAAGGGCCTCATGGGGGCTGAAAAGCAATGGTTTAAAAAAAGATCAACAACAAGCATTATTGATGACTCTCCCACTGTCTATAAATACTGTTTGCCTTTGTGTTCCCCCAGTACAGTGGTTCCTCCTCCTTTCATATTTATGAGTAAAGCACTATGAACCATATTTGTGTGGTTGGCTCAATTCCATTGTAACTCAGTAGTGAAGGGAAGGAGTTTTCCTCCTTCCTACCTCTGCAGCTCAGCTATAATAATAATAATAATAATAATAATAATAATAAAATAGTAATAATGACAATAACAATAATAGCTAATGTTTATATAGCTCTTACTATGTGCCAGGTACTATGCTAAGCACCTTCTAATTATTACCCCATTTGATCTTCACAACAGTCCCGGATGTAGGTGCTATACATATATCTATATATCTATAGATATATAGATATAGATGTATACACACACATACACACACACATACATATATACATATATATGTATATACCTACATACATACATATATATACCCATTTTGCAGATAAGGAAACTGAGGCAAGTAGCGGTTAAATGACTTGCCTACTGTCATATAGCTAGTAAGTGTCTAAGGCTGGATTTTAACTCAGGTCTTCCTGACTCTGGGTCTGATACTCTATCCACTCTATCCACTTAGCTACCCCTCTGATGGCTCTCCCATGGTGTTGTCAGGACAAGACCTGTCAAGGCGAGGGAGAAAAGTTAGAGCATCAGCATTAGGGAGGAGTGGGCCAAGGTAAAGAGGCTAGATGCTGTCAGTCAGTGGCTCACAGATTTACATGTGAATTTTAGATCAGAGATTTACAGCTGGAAAGAAACTCAGAAGTCATCTAGTTCAACCCCTTCCTTTTACAGATGAAGCAACCAAGGCCTGGAGAAGTCAAGAGATTTGCCTGAGATCACACAGGGAATAAATGGCAGAGTCAGGTAAAAGGTCAGAGCCTAGTCTGAAGTTAGAAAGCAGGGGCAGCTAGGTGGCACAGTGGATAGAGCACAGGCCCTGAAGTCAGAAGGACCTGAGTTCAAATCTAACCTCAGATCAACCACTTGACACTTACTAGCTGTGTGACCTTGGGCAAGTCACTTAACCCCAATTGCCTGCAAAAAAAAAAAGTCAGAAAGCACATCAGTACCCAGGGTCAATGGAAGCCAACTAATGGTCAGAACCAGAGCCTCAGTCACAAGCCAGATATTCAAGACAAGGAAAACAGTCAGGTCAAAGCAGTCAGGATGACAAATCTGTGAAGGGCCAGTGATATTTTGAATATGAGATAACTCCTCCCTCAGGCCAGAAACATTTTGTATCTTTCTTGATAGGAGGTGCCCTCAAATATTGGAGCAGGCTAGGGTTAACCTGGCTGTTGGATGGGGTGTGAGGAATATGAGGTCCTTGAGGGTTTTTGTCCCTGTGGATACCCAAGGCTTAGGACAGTCCTTTCACATAGTAAACACTTAATAAATGCTTGTTGACTGACTGAGTGGAGTGTGGAGGATCAGGTGAGGACAGCTAATGATGAAATCCTTGCCCATACTTAGAGGCTTGGGTCAGCTCCCCCCTCCTCTTTGGCCACCTCCAGGTGAAATAATCATCCATTTTCTGACTTGCCATCTGTATCACTCATTTGGCACTTATTACACCCTGGCCAACTCTGTTAGTTACCTCTTCACGCATCCTCTGACTTTTCCTTTCCTCAAGATTGCAAGCACTCAGTAAACGTTTGTGGATTGATCAATCGATTGATTGGACTAGCCCTAGAACATATTAGTCTTGGGCCTGCTTAGCCTTAGCAATTCATTTTTTTTTTTAAATAACTAATTTTATTATAAAAGACCTTTGGTCACAGAGGATCTCTTATTCTCCAATGATTGCAGTTATCAGTTATACAGCAACAGGGATTGGGAAGAGTTATATTTTCTGTTCTTGTAACACTTTGTGCATGCCCATGACCTGCTTTTCTTTTAGGCTGGGACAAATTACTTCCCTGACCTGAGTCCAGGGGCCAGGGTTAATTGTATGGTGCCAAGTAGGCAAGAAGCTTAGCTTGGAAGCTGCCAAAGGCCAGAGTCATAACTAGGGACTTTTGCACGTAGGGCAAGCGTCAGTGATTGGTTTTAGGACAGGTCCCCTGGGATGAAGCCATTGGTGGGGGAAAAACACGAGTTTTCTAAGCTATTGCAGGGGGAAGAAGCATAAGCCAGGACAAAGCCAATCACTGTGCCCTGGACAAGGAACTATGCCTTTAGGTCATGGTATCAGTGCTCTGTAAATTCCCTGCCCTGTGGCAAAGCCCCAATCACACATAGCCCAGCTCCAGGTTAGCCTCTGTCAAAGGTCCAAGAATGCCCCCTCATTTGTCCTGGCCCACTTTAAATTAGACGTGAGGGCTTCCCTCCAGTCACTTGGCTTATAGAAGATGTACTCAAGTAAAAACTAGCCGTGCTGATTAAAACCATGGATAAGGTGTGAGAAATGAGGAAAGGCCTACTCTAGGAGTGATAACTGTCACATTATCTTCTCAGTGGGACCCCCGGGAATTAAGATGAAACCACTTTGCCTCCTAGGGACATGGATTTGGAACCAGGCCTTTGAGAAAGATTGGCTTTGTCCTCAGCCCAGCTTCCTGACTTATGGGACCTAATTATTGAGAAGGGCCTAGCAGGGTCTCCCTTGTTTCTAGTCAGCTAGGAGACTTAGTGCACAGTGCTGGACTTAGAGTCAGAGAATCAAAGAACTTTAGAATTGGGAGGAGTTAAGTCCGACAGACTTGTCCAACCCATGCCCTCAAGGGCCCACTGTAACATATGGGACAAGTAATCATCTAGTCTGCTCAGAACCTTCAATAAAGGATAATCCACTGTCTCCCATTCTGTTTTTGGATAGTTCTGATTGTTAAGCTGTCAACTTAACCTTGATCTCAAGCCTAAATTGGAGTCTTTGCCACTTATACCCACTATTCCTGGTACTGCCAGCTGGGTCCAAAAAGGACAAATCTAATTTATCTTCTACATAGCAGCTTGGGTTCGAATTCTCCCTCAGACATTTACTGCCTATACAAATAGGGACAAATTACTTAACCTCTCTGAACCTCAGTCTCCTCATCTGTGAATGGAGGGAAATACTTGTCATAGAATTTATCCCCCATATCATAAAGACCCAAATGAGTCAATGTATTTAAAGTACCTTGTACACTTCAAAACCCTATAGAAATTTTAGTAATTAATGTCTGACAGAGGAGGACATGGAAGCCCAGGCAGACAAAATCACTTGCCTGAGGTCACATAGTTCATGGTGGATCTGCAATGACAGCTCAGGTACCAAAGCACTCAATCCAATTATCTTTTTGCCACAGGACTTTATACATTTTGCTGATGTAAATTCTCATTTCTTCACTGATGTTGCATACAGTTAATAATTTGGTGGACTACCATAAAGTATTTAGTTAATAAGACAGATATTTACTCAAGTACCCATGCGTCCAGCCCTACTTTTCTAGGCAGGAAAGAAAGAGACCAATGGTGACCTGTCACTCCTGGGAATTCTGCTAACCTTATGCCTTTTTCCTCCTCTGGTAGGTAGAAGTTCTCTCCTCTTAGCTCTATGCCTTTGACTCTCTCCCCCAAACCTGGAATGGACCCCGTCTCCAGGAGTCAACTCAAATGGTTCACGTAAGCTGATTGCTGAATTTTCAGTGTGAGCATTTATACCTTGGAAATCAACAAATGCTACAAATAGGGGCCTGGTTTCCTGTCTTGTTGATTGTTTAACCCTATGAAAGTAATGGAAAAAATCTTAATTATGCAGATTAAACCTAAAACTGTATTTTATGAACATTTTGACGAGTGGAACATTTAGCAACACACCACCGCCTTTCTTCTTACCTTCGCTTCCCAGAATTTCTCTCTTCCTTCATGACCTAGCTCAAGTACCATCTTCTTCACGAAACCCTTTTTATTTCTAATGGCCTCCTTCTAGGGGTGTGCTGGTAAATGTTCAGCAACCAGCTTTACGAAAACTCACACTACTCTTTTAAATTTACTCTGCGTTTTCAACATTTTCTTCTCCATCACTTTCCTAAGTCTAGCCAACCAACAAAACAATACGTCAAGCCCTATCTGTAGCATTTGTCAATTTCTGGAGTATAAATGCTCACACTGAAAATTTAACGATAGGCTTTCCCAGCTGGCTCCAACACACCCCTGCCTCCCTCTAGGGGAAAAAAAGTTTATATTTAACTATTTTGTGCATATTTTTATTTACTGACTATGCTTACGCTGTGCAGACTTGCATATCTTTGTTATCAGCCTATTTAAATGTAAAGTTTTTATGATTAGGGATTATTTCATTCTTCCTACTTATATCCCCAGCACCTTGCCCAGGTCTTGGAACATAGTAAGTGCTTCATAAATATTTGTTGACTGATCGATTTTTAGCCTGTGTGGTATAGGAGAAAGGGTGTTGCCCTTGGAGTTGGCTGACTCAAATGTGAATCGCAATTCTGGCGTGGGCTAAGCGACCCTAGGCAAGTTTATTCTTCTGTCTGAGCCTCAGTTTCAACTTTGTAAAATACTTGTAGTATCTCCCTCACAGGTGTCAGAAGAGAGAGATTTCATCCACAGGATCTGTGGCTCTGCACGAGGATGGATACTCCCCCTTCTCATCCACACTTCTTGCCATCTCTTGATCCATTCACATCCTGAGAGCTCTCAGTTCACTGAGGTGAACCATCATCCTCTTCTTGGAGCCTACTCGCTAGCCCTCATCTTTATTTTCACCACTCCCACCGTAAACTTAGACTCTTTCCCTGGGAAATTTGGTCCTGATAAAATGAGCTTTCCCCATGTCTTGTCCTGGACTACACCACCTCCCAGCTCAGGGTGAGGAGCCTGCAGCCTCGAGGCCACATGTGACCTTTGAGGTCCTCAAGTGCAGCACTCTTAATAAAAGGATTTGTTCTATAAAACTTGGACTCAGAAGGCCGCACCCAAGGACCTAGATGACCACATGTGGCCTTGAGGCCACAGGGTCCCCTTCCTTGTGACCTAGCTCCTCTGACCCCCTTTCCTGCCCCCCTCCAAGGGTTGTCTTCTCCCATTTGAATATAAGCTCCTTGAAGGCAAGGACTGTCTTTTTTTTTTGTATCTCCAGTCTTAGCATAACACCTGCAATATAGTAAATTTTTAATAAATGCTCTATTTATCTATCTCTAACAATCTCTATCTCTCTATATCTATCCCAATCTAACAATACATCTAACAGTCTTTCTGTCTTTCTAACAATCTCTCTGTCTATTGATAGCTCTCTATCTCTTCTAAAAACCTATTTCTATCTAACTATTCATCTAGTTTTTCTGAGTGCCACAACCTACATTAGGCCTTTCCTAATCCCCTCCTAGGCTAACTACTTTGTATTTACTTTGAATATATTTATACATATGCATATACATATGTATATATGTGTGTATGTATATATGTGTATATATGTTTGTGTATGTATGAGTATTTTTTTAACTTTTCTATTTCTATATTGTATTTCCCAAGTAAAATACAAACTCTTCAAGTGAAGAAGCTATTTTCATTTTTACCTACTATATACTAGGCATTGACAATACAAAGATGAAAATGAAAAGGCCCCTGCCCTCAAGGAGTTTCTATTCTATTGGGGTGAAATGATATGTACACAGATAAATCAATGCAAAATATAACCGAGGTCATTTCAAGATAAAAACTGGGGGGGGGGGGTGTTAGGAGAGCACTAACAGTCCCAGGAGGGGTCTCCTATAGGAGGGAGCTCTTGAGCTGAGCCTTGAAGAGAGCAAAGATTCCAAAAGGCAGAGGAAGGGAGCACATATAAGCATGGACAGTGATAGACAGTCCAGAGCAGGAGAGTGAATGTTGCTCATGGGGAACGGCAAGGAGGCTTGTTTCACTAGAACGTAGAGCATATAAAGGGGATTAATATGAATAAATCTGTAAAGATAGGCCCAAGCCAGATTGTGGAAGGCTTTAAACGCCAAATAGGCTTGTATACTAGAGGCAATAGGGAGTGCTATTTTCCAGCAGTGAAGGACATGGTCAAACCTGGAGCTTCAGGAACACCAGCTATGCTGAGGCTGGATTAAAGAAGGGGAGAGACCAGAGGCAGGGAGATCAATTAAAAGTGTGTTGCTGTAGTCACCAAAAGAGACAGTGAGTATCTGGGTGAGGTTGGTGGCTATGTGAGTGGAGAGAAGGGGAAAGATGGAAAAGATGTGGAGAGGTAGAATTGATAAGACAAATCGGTGAATACCACCATCTGCAAAAACTCAAAATAGTGGGTCAGCTAACTAGAATGTGGAAAGACAAAGGGAGGGCATTTGAGAACCTTCTTAGGTTCTGAGTTGGTGTTGTTTAGAAATGTTTCTTCTGGAAGAAACATTTTTTTTTAGAAAACAATTTCTTGTTTGAGTCAAGTTTTTATAACTCTCAGCTCCGTAACAGACACAGCTCTGTCTGTTACTAGATGCTATAGGGACCATTGGATGAAAATGTCAGTTCCCACAAGACCCAGCTAAGCTACTGATTTGAAGGAAAGGGAGAAGCTTGGAAAGAGAATCGCTCAAACAATAAAATAAGTGGTTGGGAAAGATTATGACAGAAGTGGTCATGTAGAGCAAGATCTTCTTCTAATGCACATAGTAGGCATTTAATAAATGTTTATTGACTGATTGATTCTGATAGAAAAACTTCAGTGGGGCTCAGCCAGCTAGGTAATTAGATAACAGTATAAATTTGTAATTTTTCCCCTCTTGTACATTCCAGCCTTATATGAGGAAGCAGGAGAAAAAGCTGACTGGGGCATATTACAAAGGCAAACCAGATCTTCCCTAACAAAAGTTAACCGTGAAGCAGAAAAAAATGGACCAACTGTGGTTGTAGTGGAGAAAAGCTGTAAAAAGTTGGCAAACTGAGGACTAAGTGCTGGAGGAGATTTTCCGAGTTGACCTAGAGCACAAGAGCCATGAATATGCCCCAAGAAAGGGCTTTTGGGGGAATGGGGTGTTTTGTTTTGTTTAACTACAAGTTAAAAGATTTATCTCTAAATAAGAAGGAAGCACTCTGCTTAGCTCTGGGGAGAAATCTAGGGTTAGGTTTAAGAAAGATTAAGAATAAGGATCAGTGAGGAAAATATAAAAATATACACAGCTTTTTTTTTAGGCCTTTCTCTTTAGGTCTCTTCATTTCCATTTTGGAACATCTAGGTAACTGAATAAAAATGTCTGCTTTGTCTTCCCAAAAAGGATGCATTGAAAAGCATATTGGCTTTTCTCTAATACCTACAGAACTGCTCAAACCATGGGGCTACAGTCAAGGTACTACTCTACTGCTCATCTGATGGCAACATATACTCATTATAGGGAAGGTACCTAAAGTCACTAAGCAGCCTCTTCAGTGCAGAGATTGCAAGCCAAAACACACAGAGTAACAAGTAATTGGGGCAGATAGGTGATGTAGTAGATAGAGCCCTGACCCTGGAGGCAGAAAGACCTGAGTTCAAATCCAGCCCCAGACACTAGCTGTGTGACCCTGGACAAGTCACTTAACTCTGTTTGCCTCAGTTTGCTCATCTGTAAAATGAGCTAGAGAAGGAAATGGCAAACCACTCCAGTATCTCTGCCAAGAAAACCCCAAATAGGGTCACAAAGAGTCAGACACGACTGAAATGACTCAAAAACAAATGGCCCAACCAGCTAGGATCGCTTCCCAGAAAGGACATCCCTTACAAGGCTCAGCAGCAAAGTAGTTGAGTGAAGAGACCAGGAGCCACCCCAGACTCTCCCTTGGTGGTGTGCTTCAGGCCTGAAGACCACAAGAATAAGAAGAGGCAACATATGGATCCAATCACCAAATGGGGGCAAGGAAATCAACCCAGTTTGACAAATAAGGAGGAGTTGGTTACTCCAGACATGTGGGCTGTGGAAGAAGAGCATACTAAAGAAATTGAGGGGAAGAAAGAAAACAGATGTTGGGTTCCACTGTGCCACTTGGTTTAGATCATGTTACATGACCTAAAAACCAGAGATGTTCCTTTGTTTGTTACCAGTTAATAGCATGAGTATCAAATCTTCCACCCAGACCCAAACTGAACATGTGGGAAACTTTCTGGCTGTAAAATAATTCTTTTCATAGACTAGCTTCTTTGAGACCTCAGGTACCCTCTTTCTAAACCCATTTTGCCCACTAATCCGAAGACTCTTTGGGGGTTCACACTTCAGCGTACTGGAATTTGGACTTTAAAGTGAAGTGGGGAGCTGAGATGACTTTTGTATAACTCGTACAGAAGGACTGATAATTGAAGAAAAAGATGGATTTGTGGCCTGGCTAAGCTGCAGTTACTACCACAACTCTTCACGCCACTTTTTTTAGAAGTGACCACACTCTCTACCTATGAAGGCTAGAATTTAGGGCATGCTAGGGTCCCGGCATTGTAGTATTCAAGGATGGATCTGAGGACTCTTCTGGTCCCTATCAACTCCCCATCCTTCAAGATGGAATTGTGCATTGGCCTCTGGCAGAGGTAGGGGCCTCAGATGCCATCTAGCCCAAACCCCTGCATGATGCATGAATCCTCTTGACAACATCTGTGACAAGTAGCCTTCTGGTCTCCCCTTGAACATTTCAAGGAACTGTGAACTCACTCATTCCATTATTGAACAGTTCTAGTAATTGCAAAATGCTTCCTTATAGTAAGCAGAAATCTGCCTCCCTAAAGTTCAGGATCATAAGATCTAGGCTAGAAGGAACCATCCAAATCCCATCACTTAATAGATGAGGAATATGAGGACCAGGGAAGTCAATTAACTTGCCCAAGAACACCTAGATAGATGTAGAAGAACCAGGATTCAAACCCAGGACCTCTGACTACAAATCTATAAATTATCAGTCCTAGTTCAGCCATTTTGAGGTACCGAGAATCAATCCAATCCTTCTCCACATGACAACAGTTCAGATGATGGAGATAGTAATCACATTTCCCCCTAAGTTTTCCCATCTCTGTGCTAAATAGAATAAACAATTCTACTAATTAGCTCAGCATGTTTTTGGTAATGTCTTGATAGGTACCAGGTCGGTGCACCATGTTTACCTCTTAGTGGATGGACAAGGAGGATCCCAGGATGCAGAGTCCATTTTAAAAGAAAAGCCCAGGACCAAGATGATTACTTCAACCAAACAGCACAACCAGTGGGAGCTGCCTTATTTAGTGTTAAGTTATAGTGCCTCAAACAGATCTGAAGAGTAGGCTATCATTCATCATCGTCATTCCAGACTTGTGGTTCCATTGGTGCATATGATCCACTCCGGAAACATCACTGCTTTCCAAAAACCAAGGTGGAGTCAGCCCTCACTTTGCCATGAACTTGCAGGATGGCATTGGGTGACCTGTTACACACACACACTAAGTGTCTTCTAATTATACATATGACTATTCAACAATTCAATAATCATTTATTGAGCATTTTTTAAAAAAGCTAACACTTATAAAACAGCTACCATTTATGTAGTGCTTACCATGTGCCAGGCACTGTGCTAAGTGCTTTACAATGATCTCATTTGAACCTCACAACAATTCTGGAAGGAAAGTGCTTGTTTTCCACATGAGGAAACCAAGGCAAGCAGTGGTTAAGTGACTTGCCCAGGGTCACCCAGGCTGGATTTGAACTCAGGTCTTCTATCCAGCACTTCATCTACTTTGGCACTTAGCTGCCCATTTCCTTGCCTGGGCTTCATTTCCTTTGTCCATCAAAGGTAGTCTGGATGAGAAGATCCCTAAGGTTCCTTCTAGTTCTGGTGGTCTAGGATGCTGTGACAACAGCTGCTGCATCTGAAACAGCTCTCCTAGCAGAACAATTCTGTTTCTCCCTCTCTAATTATTTAACAGTCTGTCGTCTTGGCAAACTCCACCTGGTGAATTCAGCACATTAATGAAGAAGCAAAGTGTTCCCACTCCAGCAGCCAGTCTCTGGGGTTTTCCCAGAATGGATTCCACCAGGAGTGCATTCAACTAAATAGAAGTGGATTATAATAATCTCTGACATGGTCATAGCTATCTTGAAAGTGCTTTTGCAGACATGATCTCATCAGAACCTCACGACAGCCCTGTGAGCTAGACAAGACTGATTTAATTACGCTCACTTTGCAAATGAGGAAACTGAGGCTCAAAGATATTACGTGACTTTCCCATGGTCTCATGGAAAATAAGGTTCAGAAGTGAGAGAATGGTTGACACTTACCCACTTACCTAGAATGATTGACACTTGCCACCTTAAGTGGCATGGTGGCGTAGGCTGTGTTTGCATTTGGGAGGTGTGCCAGTTTATATGTGAGGTCCTACAGTAGTGATAGCATCTCTGCTTTGTTGTTGCTCAGTCATGCCCAACTCTTCACGACCCCATTTGGGGTTTTCTTGGAAAAGGCACTGGAGTGGTTTGCCATTTCCTTCTCCAGCTCATTTTACAGATGAAGAAACTGAGGCAAACAGGGTTAGTGACCTGCCAAGGGACACACAGCTAAAAAGTGTCTGAGGCCAGATTTGAACTCAGGAAGAGGAGTCTGCCTGACTCCAGGTCTGGTTCTCTATCAACTATACCACCCAGCTGCCCTCTCACACTCTGCAAGCCTACAGAAAACTAGGATGTCATTTAATGTGTTGGTCTGTTTGTTTATTAACTAATAAGTGAGTGTAGCATATAATTTGGCCATTAAGGGGTGCTATACTCAAGCTACTAGCCAAGTTGTTTGGTTAGCACGTACCCCAGGACCTCAGCATAGGCCTCCTCAAAGGCATTGGTACACCAGCTATTCACCACAGGCATATACCCTACGAACTCTAAGCCTACTTTCCCCTCCCACACCCCTTACTTCTCCTGGTTCCTCATGGCAGCAAATGCTGGCCTGGATTCAATATTGATCTAAGGGTAGAAAAAGAAAATACTCCTCCAAATTATTAGAAAATTATGGGAACATACCTATATGGTTCTGCCCCAATCCTGTGTCTTAGAAATTTCCTTCACTCTAATCAATCTTCCATTTTTACATTTCACAGGCAACCCAGATTGTGGCCACATGGTTCAGTCAAACAGCAAAATGAAATCACCAAGCAACTGTCAGACACTTTTCTCTCCTAGATCATCCCTATCTACCCAATCATCCTTCAAAACCTCCTCCAGTCTATAAATCATGGGAAAGATTACAGGATTTGATTAATTGTTTGGAATATACTAGGATCAGTCCTGTAAACAAACAAAAAAATGGAAGGGGTGGGGTAAGATCCAGGGGATAGAATCAATATCACTCTTTCTTCTGCTTAGCAGCTGAAGTTTCATGGAAATTCCCAGTCCCATCCCATTTGTCTCTGCCTCTGCTCCCTAGTCCAGCTTCCCACCCTTCAGTCCTATCTTCCCCCCAAACCCTAGAGGCTCCATTTATGCCACCACAAGCTCCCCAAGAAATGTCCAGCTCTACCCTCACTGTTCCCACCTTGGGTTGTAAAGGCTCAGTTGAAAGATCAGTAGCATTTAGCAGCAAATGGCTGGCAATGGCTGCCTGCGCCATCAACAGCTTTCCATCTCTGACTCTTTGCTCCCAGCCACATGGGAAGAAAGAATGGCCAATGAAAAGTTTTTTTTAAGAGCAGAGGGAGAAGAAACAGGATTGGAATCTGTATGACTGCATAATGGCAGCTAGGTGGTGCAGTGGACAGAGTGTTGGGTTCAAATCTGGCCTCAGACACTAGCTGTGTGACCCTGGGCAAGTCACTTAACCCTATTTGCCTCAGTTTCCTCATCTGTAAAGTGAGCTGGAAAAGGAAATGGCAAACCACTCCAATATCTTTGCCAAGAAAACCCCAAATGGGGTCACAAAGAGTCACACACAACTGAAATGACTGAGCAGTAACAAATGCCTACAATCCATCTTTTCCCAGGAGCATCACTAATCTATTTCCTCTTTTTTAGACTTCCTGGCCCCCATATTCCTGCTCTAGATTGGAACATCATTGTACAAATAGCATGGGTGTGGTATATTGCATATACTGTCAGATTTGATCGATGTATTGGATTATTTTGATAAATTTTGATTTTTTATTTTTATTTTTTACCCTTTAATGCAAAGGATAGTTCTCTGGGCAGAGAAAGGGAGAAGGATATCACTGGAAATGAAGGGAATATAAAAACAAAAGATACTAATACAGACGATTTTAAAGAAAAAGCCAAAAAAAAAGAAAAAAATAAGAAAAAACCACATGCTACATAAGATTGATACAACACTTCCAGTACATTTTCTCATCTTATCCTCAGAATAAGCTTCCGATGTAGGTAGGACATGGATCGTTTTCCTCATTTTGCAGTTGAGGAGAGTGAAATTGAGAGAGAAAAGTGACTTACCAAAGGTCGCACACAAATAGTAAATTGTAGTGCTAAAATTCAAACCCATGCCTCTTGCTTCTTAGGTGAAAAACTCTAAACTCAGCCAACAACGTATGATGGAAATGGCCCATGATGTAACTCTCCCCTCCCCCGATTATTGCATCAAACACTCATAATTGTTGTTTAGTTGTTTCAGTCATGTCCAACTCTTCGTCACCCCATTTGGAATTTTCTTGGCAAAGATACTAGAGTGATTTGCCATTTCTTCTCCAGCTCATTTTACAGAGGAGTAAACTCAGGAAACAGGGTTAAGCAGTTTGCTCAGAGTTGCACACCTAGTTAGTCTGAGGCCAGATTTGAGCTCAAAGAGATGAGTCTTCCTGACTTTGGGCCTGGCATTCTATCCACTGAACCACCTAACTGCTACTATTTATACATTGTATTATGTATTTATATAGCTTTTTAAGGTTTGTAAAGTGCTTTAACCCTGAGAGGTAGGTGTTATTATTATCCCCATTTTATAGATAAGGAAACTGAGGCAGACAGAGCCTAATCACTTGCCCGGGCTTACACAACTAGTAAATGTCTGAGATTGAATTTAAACTCAGGTCCTCTAGACTCTAAGTTGAATTCTATCACTATTGGCTACTTAGATGTCCATAAGATCTGATCCCAACACAGAAGCAGCAGATTAGCTTTCTAGGTTATAGATTCTCTGTAGCTGTTTCCTATCCACTGTCTGGCATTTTTCAGCCCTTTTCCCCATGTTCAAGTGACCTTTCTGTCTGCCTAAAGACTCAAGAATAATTACATAGGGGACAATTGGCAAGGGAGAAAGTCAGCAGCTAGCTCTGAGGGACAGGAAAGCTTGCTCTGTGACTTTCCTTAGTCAGCACTGCCCTAGGTCAGTCCTACTAGTTACTCTATTTTGGAGCAAAGATTCAGAGGTGGAGAGGAGTGGATTAGCATCACCAACATTTATTCCTTACTGCTAACCCCATCTATCACCTGCTGACCAGTATGCTACCTAAGGCCTTCAGTTCCTCTACTCTTTCATTTAATTCAACACAGATTCTTTAAATACCTACTATGTACAAGGTACTATACTAGGTGCTGGGACTGCAAAGATGAGAACCAGTTCCTGCCCTCAAAAACTTATAGTTTATTAGGAGAGATGACATTTACACAAACATAATATATGGTTAAAAAAAAAAATATATATATATATATATATATATATATATATTTAGCACAAAGGATAAATCCATCTAAAATGCTTTAGGAAATTTTGAGAAGAATTTCAGCTGGAGAAAAGTTGATGGAGGATCACAGACTCATAGGATCATAGACAGATCACTGCAATGAACATCTCATCCAAGGTAACACCAGAACTGGGGAAGAGAAGAATTCCAACAA
Source organism: Phascolarctos cinereus (assembly GCF_003287225.1). NCBI lineage: Eukaryota > Metazoa > Chordata > Mammalia > Diprotodontia > Phascolarctidae > Phascolarctos > Phascolarctos cinereus. The sequence continues at coordinate 110,637,343 of NW_027555736.1, read as the reverse complement.
GTGGAGACACAGAGGGAGGGATTTCCAGCCCAGGGACTACCTGTAAATATTCAGGGAGGCAAGAGAGGGTGGAAGAAGACTGGGGGATCACCAGTAGTCTGCTTTAGCTGGAAATTAGAAGGCATGAAAGGAAGTGAAGTGAAATAAAGTTGGAAAGGTAGCTTAGAGCAAGACTGGGGAGCCCCTTAAATACCATGTCAAGGAATTTGTGTTTTGTTCCAGAGACACTGTAGGTATTTGACAGAGGAATGACATTGTCAGCCTGGTACACTCAGAAAATGGTTTTAGAGACTTGTGAAGGGGGGAGGTATTCTAGTCTACGTGAGAGGTAATGAGAGCCTGAACAGGAATGATGGCCATGGGAGAGAGGAGAAGAGGGAACAGATCCTAGAGATTCTATGGGACTAGAATCCACAGAACTTGGTGACTACTTAGCTAGATGACAGAGTGGCTAAGAGTGGTGGACTTGGAGTCAGGAAGACCTGAGTTCAAATCTGACCTCCAACACTGTGACCCTAGGCAATCACTTAACTGCCTCAGTTTCCTGATCTATAAAACAGGAATAATAATGATAGCACCTACCTCCTAGGGTTATTGTAAGTATCAAATGAAATAATATTGTAGGTTTGCAGGTTTGTGGGGAATAGCACGAATTCACTTTGGGAGATGCTGTGATTAAGGCACTGATAGACTTGTTCAGCAGGTGATATTTCAGTAGGGTGACATCAATGTGAATTGTCCAACGAGACCTTGCTGAATTGAAGTTAATTGATGAGTTAAATTGAATTCTGGTTACTAATTGCCAAACCTTATATGAAGAAGTGCTCTAAATCACTATTAATATTAAAACAACTCTGAGATACCACCTCACACCTATCCAATTGGCTAATATGACAGAAAAGGAAAATAAGAAACATTGGAGAGAATGTGGGAAATTTGGGACACTAATGCACTGTTAGTGGAGTTGTGAACTGATCCAACCATTCTGGAGAGGAATTTGGAACTATGCCCAAAGGGGAACTAAACTGTACATACTCTTTAATCCAGAAATATCACTATTAGGTCTGTACCCCAAAGAGATCATTAAAAAGGGGAAAGGGTCTATGTATTGCAAAAATATTCATATTAGCCCTTTATGTGGTGGCAAATATTGGAAACTGAGGGGATGTCCCTCAATGGAAGAGTGTTGTATATGAATGTAAGGGAATACTGTTGTGCAATAAGAAATGATGAGCAGGCAGACTTCAGAAAAACCTGGAAAAGACTTATACGAACTGATGCAAAGTAAACTGAGTAGAACCAAGAGAACACTGTACGCAGAATCAGCAACATTGTATGATGACCAACTAGAAATGACTCAGCTCTTCTTAGCAACACAATAATCTAAGACAAGTACAAAGGACTCAGAAAGGAAAATGCTCTCCATATCCAGATAAAGAACTGATGGATTCTGAACACAGATCAAAGCATATTTTTCTAATTTACTTTATTCTTTTTTGTGGGTTTTTTTTCTTTTGATCTATTTATTTCTTCTTTCACAACTGTGACTAATATGGAAATATGTTTTACATGATAACACATGTATAACCTGTATCAAATTGCCTACCATTTTGGGGAGAGGGGAGGGGAGGGAGAGAGGGAGAAAAATTTGAACTCAAAATCTTGTCAAAATGAATGCCAAAAATTGTCTTGACAGATAACTGGGGGAAAAAAATAAAATTCTATTTTAAAAAATTTTTGTAAACTAATTGCTAAGTCTTATAAGCTTTCCAAATCTGAGAACCTCTGGGGGATAATTACATTTACCACAAACATTTCACACATTTGTTGTTAAGAACATTAGGTCTGGAGTCAGGAGACCTAGGTTCAAATGCCATCACAACACTAAATAAGTAATTGTGGGTAAGGATATTTAACCTCTTGAGAATCAGTTTCCTCATCATAAGGAAATTGTTTTGCATATAAATGAGTTAGTATTATTATTGTCTCAAAGTTAAGATTTCAGTTTTCTAAGTAAGGAGTAAATTTTATCTTGCAGTAAATGGAGTATTTCTTCAGAGCAGCCTTAGGTACAACTCTGTAAACAAGAACTCCATAAACTTTGTTTCATTGGGTTTCTCTTAAAGCAATTGATGGTTCTGATCTGTTCAGTATTCTTATTAATGATTCAAGTGAAGGTACAGATGACAAGCTAATCAAAGTTCCAGGTGGTAGAGTCAGTAGGGATAGAAAATATGCTGGGCAACAAAAATAGGATTCCCAGTGTCCTCAACAGGATGGGACAATAGGTTAAATCTGATGAGATGAAGTTTAATTGGGATAAATGTAAAACTCTACACTTAGGTTCAAAAACTCAACTAAACAAGTACAAAATGGAGATGCCACAGCTATATAATAGCCTATATAAAGACTATCACAGAGGGATAGGGGCAATAACAAAAGATTATAGGCATGATTTCAACTACATGAAATTGAAAATGTTCTACGCTAGCAAAACCAATGCAGCTGCAATAAGAAGGGAAGCTGTCAACTGGGGAAAATATATCAGAGATACGGAATATGTCTGATATTCAAAACATGGGGGACTGAAACTACAATTGGGAGCATATTCCAAATAAATATAAATAAACAGTTCTCCAAACAAAAATTGCAAACAACAACCATAGGAAAGATTTCTCCAAGACACTAATGATAAGAAAAATGTAAATCAAATTAACTCTGAGATTTCATCTCACATCCCTCAAACTGTCAAACACAACAAAAGGTAGGAATAACCAATGTTGGGGAGGCTACAGAAATATAGATACACTAACATATTGTTGATGGAATTGCAAGTTGGTCTAACATTCTAGAAAGCCATTTAGATTAATACTTTTTTAAAAAATGACTAAAAGGTCCATGACCCAGGAAAGTATCCCAAGAATCATAAGATCTTACATTTAAAGCTGGAAAGAACATCAAAGACCATCTTGTCCAATGTCGTCATTTTATGGATGAGGAAACTAAAGTCAAGGGGAGGGTTAACTGGATTGTCCTATGTCAAAGTCAGAAAAAAAAAAGCTCACATAAGCACTAGGATATTCCGAGCTATAGTAGCAAAGAATTAGAGGCAAAGTAGATGCCCATTGATTGGAGAATAGCTAAGCAAAATGTGGTACATGAATGTAATGGAATCCACCAAAAGACATGATCAGCACAAATAAGTGTATAATCAGGAAAGAACATGCAAGAGAAATAATGGTGAAATACATCTTCGCATGTGGTAACTAGGCAGAACATAGCCCTTACCTGGCAGCTCACAGCAGTTTTGTCTTACTCATTACCAGGTAGCAAAAGAAATAAAAAGGGCTGACAGAAGGTATCAGATCATTGTTTTTGTGTGCACACTTAGTTCTGGCCTAACAACTCATGAACCATCAATCTTTCCCCTTCTCATCCATTCAGAAGATCTTAGTCCCTACTTAATATAAGCCCTTCAGCCATTTGTGGATAGTAGGCTCAACAAGCCTCCATGCATTGGAGTGGAGCAAAGAAGGGAATCTGCATGTAGCCACAAGGAAAGCTCTTTTAAAAAGAGCAGGCTTTTACTGATGCCTAGCAAATTGCTATTGGTTATCTTTATATATATATGTATATACATATATATATAATTTGAATTTTTGGAAACTTTAGCTGTGATGTCAACTTTGGAAAAAGTATCCCACTTGTACTGTGTTGAGTTGGCATTGTACAGAAATCAACAGCCGTATTGGTCTAGAAACGTTAAACTTAATTTTTTTCCCATTTGTACAGGTGTAACACACTGTATTAAAAAGTAAGGTCTTATTTACATGGGTTTGATTACAGAAACTAATAAAATATGCTCTAAACAAAAAAAAATGTGCAGGCTTAGACCCCTATCATGCACTCCTTTTATTACAACAGGATAAAGTCTAACCTCCTTTGCCTGATTTTCAAATTCCTTCACAATGTGGCCCACATATGACCTATTATAATGGTAGTAGCTGACTTTTATCTAGCGTTTTAAGATTTTCAAAGCTCTTTGCATACATTATCCCATTTGATTCTAGGAACAACCATATGAGATAGGTCTTCCAGATATTGTTAATCTCCATTTTGCAGGAGAGGAAATTGAGGCCCAGAGAGGTAAATGTACTGAGTGGGCAGCTCTTCCTCACTCAGTAGCCTATACTTTTTTGAAGTGTCTCCCTCCTGAAACCACAAGGCCATATGCACTGAGCACATGTGTCCCTGGAAGAGATCAGAGCAACTCGGGTGCATGCTCAATGAGATCTACTCCATCCAGTCCAATCCCTGCTACACTGATGTTTGCCATTAGGTTATAGATTTATGCTCTCAAGTTTGGCTCTATATTAAAGGCGTTTTTCCCTCTCCCTTTAGCTTCTTTGTCTACAATTCAGTAGCTGCTATCAGATTAGTGGCAGAATTAGGACTCAAAGTCAGTTTTCTTCAATCTCCCCTTCCTACTTTCAAAACTAAAAAGGTAAAAATAAAGATCATCCCTCTGCTCAGTTTCTAAAACCTTACTTTATTCATTTTATGGAACAGGACAAGAATGGAATTTGGTCAAATTTCAAACACAGGAAATAGGAAAATTTTGATGTGATGGCAAAGAAACCCCTACCACTACTATGGCCACATGTAAACCAGCTTTGAGGCCAACATTGGGACCCATGGCTGAATTACTCAACAGCCTCAACTGTTCCTTTATGATCTTCCATCAAGTTCAATTGTACCCATTATTCAGATCCACTCTCACTGCCTAGAGAGCATTCCTAGAGAATGATCAGGTGCTCTCTATGCATTTTATTTTTCCTAGGAAATACAAGGCACCTCTCTCTTCCTTTTTAACTTGACCAATGCCTTCCCTGTCTGACTTTAACTTATTTTATTAAAGATTAGTGCCAAGAGGCAGCATGAACTAGTGGAAAGAAAATGAGACTGGAAGTCAGGAGAACTACAATCTAGTCCCAGCTCTGCTGCTATTGGTGAGATGTCTGACAATTTTATGAACCCTTCCTTTATCCATTAATGCTTATTTTCTTTACCTGTGCTTCCAGGTTAGTATCTGGAGCTAGTCTAACTGGTGGCCATATGCCTCCAGTGTTGGACACCATCATGCCTAGTCCTTGACGAGGCTGTGTGCTCTTGCCTGAGTTCACAGATGTCTGCACCTATGAAAAGCCTAGCCAGTTAGTGACCACAACCAAAGCTCAAGCTATCACTATCCACCAAGTGGGTACATTGAGGGCCCAGTCCTAAAAGGAAACCATCTGCCTATGAAGCATCGTTCTTAAAAAAACCAGAATTTTATGGTCAAAGAAAGTATCACACACACCCGAAAGTCTCTAAGCTTCTAATCTATGATGGCGTATATTATACGTGTTAGGTGTTCAATAAATGTGCGCTGAAATAAATTGACATTTTTATCATTGGGAAGAAGTCAGAGAGGGAGATGGGGTGAGGGTAGAGTTGTATCCTGCCTTATACCCCTCAAAAACCCTATAAAAGCAGCCAGTCCTTCCATTCATTGTAAGCTTTTCCCCACTCCCATCCACTTGAACCCCCAAGTTAATAATCCTACTGTCCCCTGATATCTGCTCAGGCTGTATTGGATAGTACACTGGACTTTGTTGTTGTTTTTAGGCAATTGGGGTTAAGTGACTTGCCCAGGGTCACACAGCTAGTAACTGTCAAGTGTTTGGTCTGAGGCTGGATTTGAACTCAGGCCCTCCTGACTTCAGGGCTGGTGCTCTATCCACTGCGCCACCTAGCTGCCCCAACTGCACCACCTAGCTGCCCCAGTACGCTGGACTTTGAATCCTAGGAGACCTGATGTCCTCATCTCTTTCTATGCAGCTTTGGCCCAGTTAGTGAATGCTTTGTGCCTTGGTTTTCTCATCTGTGAAATGTAGATAATAATACCTTTCCGGACTACTCCTAAGGGTTGTTGTAAGCAATGAGTGAAATAAAGTATGTGAAAGTTCTTTGTAACTTGTAAGGTGCTATACAAATATACGTTTTTATTATTGCTATTTATAACAGGGGTAGCTTTTTTTTTACAGGTTCTTTCTATCTGGCTTCTGCCTACATTCTTCCGATATCCCATGAAGTAGTAAGCCTGTGGTCTGTCATTTACAGGTATCTTCCTATCTGGAAGGTAGTCTTAGTCATTTCTGAGTTGATTGTCCTCCTTTGCTATATCCTCTGACAGTTTCTTTTGGCTGCTGCCTTACCCTGTTCCTCTCTTAACCACAATAAACTCACAGCTCTCTTTCACCCGAGAGTAGGTGTGAATAGGGTGGGAGTAAGGGATTTGGGCAAATCATTTAACCTCTCTTGCTTCAGTTTCCTCATCTGTAAAATGAAGGAGTATACCCGATAACCTCTAAGGCGCCATCCTCTAAATCTATGACCCTATGCTTGGGTGCGCACATGTGTACTAAAGAGAATGAGTGTGTGTGCGTGTGTGCCTTTGGCTGTGTGAGGGTGTGAGCAGTTGTGTGACTAGCTGTTTTTCTCTATGCTCACCCTGCCCTCTAGCGTCCAGATTTTAGCAAAAGTAAAAATCACATTTCCATTTCGAATCTTTGTTACATTCTGTCTTAATTGGTTTCCATGTATTATTACTGGTGTAATTGGGGGTGTGATCTGGAAGAAATGTTGACCCTCTTAGGAATCAGTTCTGAGGCTCTCTCTTCAAAAAGCCAGCAGAATGTCAGGGGCGCCCAACCTCTTCCTGAAGAAACTAATTTACGGTAGACCCTATGGATTGGGACAGGAAAGGAGGAAGCTTGAAACAAGTTCTCTTGATTGAGAAGAAGATAATCATGGGGTCTCATAGCACCCCTGTGAGTCTAATGATTGCTTTCTTTCCATGGCTGTGGAGATAGGGGAGCGAGAAGAGCCTACTGCAGAGCTTTGCTCAAGAAGAGCAAAGCAGCCAGTGCACCCCAATACAGCTAATTTTTCCCCATACAGGAAAGGTTAGGAGTAGATGAAGCAAACCAACGGAGTTGGGCACCACAAGCCAAGATTCAAAAGGACATCAGGACATTCTCTATTCTAGGTCAGATTGCATAGGAGTTTTCTAGTATGATCTAACTCTTCTGATATCTGGTTTTTCAAAAAAAAAAATTTACATGACCTTGGACTTTTCTCTGCCTGGCCCTTAGACCCCACTGCTGCCACACTGATGACCTGTTTTCCTCAATCCCACACTTGACACCTTTCTCCGGTCCAGGGGTCACTTAGTATTCTTTAATATTTGGATAGACCAGTGATCTCATTAATGTGGGCACTCCCTTGCCCAGTGGTACACCTCACAACCAATCCCCAAATTCTCATCTTGAGCCATTCTCACCCAGAAGCTTAACAATCCTCCACAGATCCACCCAACATCCAAATGGAAGCCTTCCTTTCAGGCCTTCCTGAAATGGAGTCTGTGAACTTTGGGTTTTTAAAGGAAATGTCAGTAACTGTATTTCAACATAATCAATTTCCTTTGTAATCCTGTGTGTTTTATTTTGTACATTTAAAAGCATTATTCTGATAAGAGCTAGATTATAGGCTTTCTCAGACTGCCAAAGAATGGTACATGACACAAAACAAGGCTAAAACCTTGTGCTTTAAATCTTTGTGCATTTTGTGGGTGCCAGTGCAGTACTTTCTCAGGTTTTTTATCTGTTATCCTCTCATTCTCTCTACACAGAATCAGAGATCTACAGTTGGAAGTGACCTTCATGGTTGTCCGGTCCAGTTCCCTTATTTTACTGATGAAGAAACTAAAGTCTAGAACGGATAAGTGATTAGTGCACAATCATATATGTAGTGAGCGGCAGAACAGGAATTCAGACTCAGCTACTAGAATTTTAATTCCATTACCCTTCCCATTGCATCGGACTACTGCCCACCTACCTTTCCCATAAGCATTGCCTCAGTGATACCTCTTAGATAACATCAGTCATCACTGGAACCATGGAACATTATTCTCTCTCCTTTCTTCTCCCTCTATAATCTCTTTCAGTAACCTCATTTTGTCCCATTGGTTTAACTATTACCTTTATGCAAATGACTCCCATATGCAGCCCCAGCCTACCAATTGCCTATCAGACATAAAGTGGGTTATCTTGGAGACCTCAGTAGATCTAGTGCATTATCATTCCCCCTAAACATTCCTCTTTTCCAATCTTCCCTATTTCTGTTGAAGGTATTACCATCCTTCTGGTACTCTGAGTTCTTAATCTCTATATTATCCTGGACGCCTCATTCTCCCTCACTCTGCATATTAATCAGCTGATAAATCTTGTCATTTCTGCTCTTGCAACATGTCTCTTATCTGACCAGCTCTTTCCAGTCAAATAGCTATCTTAGTTCAGGCTCTCATCACCTCTTGCCCGGATTATTGCAACAGCCTCCTCATTGGTCTCCTGTTTCAAGCCTTCCCCTGCTCTAGTTCATTCTACACCCTGCTGCCAAAGTAATTTTCCTTAGGTATAGGTCTGACCATGTGAATCCCCTACTCAAATAACTCCAGTGTCTTCCTGTTGCCTCTAAAATAAAATATAAATTCCTATGTTTAGCTTTTTGGAGACAACCTGTCTCCAAACCTCCCTTTTCAGCCTAGGCATTGTTCTCCCTCCTTCCCTGTGCAGTACAGCCAAATTGGCTTTCTCTCCCTCACATATAACACTCCATCTTCTGTCTCTCGGTCTTTGTATGAATTATCTCCCATGCCTAGAATACCTTCCCTCCTTCCCTCTGCCTTATAAAGCCCCACTCTTCCTTTAAGATGCAGTTCAGAGCCTGATCCAACAGTTCTGGAGAGTGATTTGGAACTATGTCCAAAGGGCTTTAAAACTGTGAATGCCCTCTGAGCCAGCAACATCACTACCAGGTCTGTATCCCAAAGACATCAAAGAACAAATCCATATGTACAAAAATATTTACAGCAGCTCTTTTTGCAGTGGCAAAGAATTGCAAATTAAGGGGATGCCCATAAATTGGGGAATGGCTAAACAAGTTATAGTATATGATTGTGATAGAATATTATTGCACTATAAGAAATTATGAGCAGGATACTTTCAGAAAAACCTGAGAAGATTTATATGATCTGATGCAAAGTGAACTGAGCAGAGCCAGGAGAGCATCGTACAAAGTAACAGCAATATTATGCAATGATCAATCCAAGACAGTTCCAAAGCACTTATGATGAAAAACGCTATCCATCTCCAGAAAAAGAACTGATGGAGTCTGAATGAAGAGCAAGCATACTTTGTTTTTAAACTTTCTTTATTTTTCATGGTTTTTTTTTGTTCTGTGTTTTCCTTCACATCGTGGCTAATATGGAAATATGTTTTTCATGACTGCATTTTTATTATCTATATTAAATTGCTTGCCTTCTCGAGGAGGGGGGAGACAAAAGAGGGAGAGAATTTGGAACTCAAAATATTTTAAATTAATATTAAAAACTGCTTTAGATATAATTAGAAAAAATAAAACAAACATTTTCACTTTTTAAAAAAGATATTGCTCAGGCACCATCTTCTGCATAAAATTTTCCTGATTCCCCCCAACTCCTAATGCCCTTCCTTCCTTAATTATCTTGCATTGAACTAACTTTATGTGTGTATATATCTCCATATAAGTATATATATTTATATATGTGTGTATTGGATTATATTTACATTGTGTATTTTTATATGTACTTTCTCCCCCATTGGAATATAGTCTTCTTGTAAGTAAATATTGCTTCTTTTTTTTTGTGCTTGTATCCCCAGGGCCTAGAACAGTGCCTGATATGTAGTAAGAGATTATTAAATACTTGTTGATTGATGCTGCAGTCTATTTGTGCCCACCATGATCATGTCCCTTTACCTTTCAGTCATACATAACTCTGATTTATCAGAGATTGTTGTGTTTCATCATTCACAACTATACAGCATCTTTAGGATAACAGCATTTTTTGTTTTTGGGGGGGCTTTGTTTTGTTTTTTTTGTTTTGTTTTGTTTTGTTGGTTTGGGTTTTTTAGGGGGGCTAGGCAACGGGATTAAGTGACTTGCCCAGGGTCACACAGCTAGTAATTGTCAAGTGTCTGAGGCCAGATTTGAACTCAGATCCTCCTGACTCCAAGGCTAGTGAGCCACCTAGCTGCCCCAACGGTGGTTTGTTTTTTTAATGGAGTTAGAAAATGGCAGCACTCAAAACTTCTACTGCAAGCTCTTCATCAGCCACATTATGAGATAAAAACAATGATGAGCTAATCACATCTGACAAGATGTCAGATAGGGAGTGACCATGAAAATCTTTTGTACCATACAGAGGTTCCCTGGTTATCTCTTAGCAAAATACTTAAAAGAATGCCTGACTTAAATATAAGTTACCTATTTCTTCCATATTTGCTGACCTTTTCTGTGATGACAAGTAGCTACCAGGAATATGCTTTTTAGCAGATATCTCTGAGGGGAAAAAAAACAGTCTCTCCCTCCACAAGGTGAAAGTGATGCTTTAAAGATGAATGAGAAAGAAACCCGTGATGAAAAGAGCATTTTGAAAACAGATGCTTGGAAATATTTCCATTATTAAATGATTTTACTGCTGAAAACAATGTGTTACTTATAAAACCTCTCCTCTTTGAACACTTTAAAAACTTAGAAACATAATTTTCTAATCTGTTTAAAAATCTTCCAAATGGAGAGTTTGAGTGGATTTTGAATCTGTTTGTTAAAGTGATAAAAAATGCAATACCTCTCAATTATTTTGCAAAAGCAACTGATTGACATTGCCCCACCCCAACCCCCAACACATGAAAATTTACTAGCTGGTATTTCAACAAAAACCCTTTGTAAATGTCATTGAATATACATACCATTACTTATTAAGCTTAGACAAAGATGTACTTTTTCCTTATGGATTAACATCAACTTGTGAAGTATCTTTTTCGAATATGACTGCCATTAGAATCTAATACTGAAATAAACTGAAATTAGAACCATTTATTAGGGGCACATGCTCAAATATTCTTTACCGTTAGGGTGCATGATCAAAAAAATTTGAAGACCACTGGTGTAGTAGATGTGAAACGTAGCAGGGGACCTTGAGTAGCCTGAAAAACTGGACCAGACTGCAATGTAATTAGGAAATGTTTAACAAAATAAATAATAATACAATACAACATAGAAAATGTTCATTGGAAGTGTTCTAAGTCAATACACAGCCTGCAGGGATCTATTTTCATTTGAGTTTTTACCACTGATCTGGATAGGCAGCCCTGCCATTTGATTTTTTCAGTATCAGTAATTAGGATACCTGTTACAAGTAATCTCCTTCAGGATGCCCTATAATATTCTGGGGCTTGATATAGTCAGCAGAAGCTCATCCACAAACAGTGGACAACTTCACCATCTATAGAGAATCCATCTTCTTTTGGGGCCCCTTCCTAGGAGATTGTGGGTGACTGTGGCAAATATCTTTGGGACCCGAGAGTTTCTTGTTTCATGGCTCGCTTAATTTTAATCATTAAAGGGTAATAGGACAAGATTGCCTCTGTTTGCATTTATCAAGGAATCTTATGATATGATAACGTATGCCTGAGAGACTCCTTGTTGAAAGAGAGACTTTTATAAGGCTACTTTTTGTTCTACCAAGTCAAATTTTGTTTTGTTTGGGTTTTTGTTGTTATTGTTGTTGTTTTGCAATTAACAAATGAAATGCAAGCTCTATATTTTCTATGCTGTTAATACAGGATCAGAATCACTTTCAAAATCTCCAACTGACCCCAGTTGTCACCCTCTACAGCTCTCATACCATCAGCCGTACCATCTACGATAACTCTGGATCAAGGAGGCAGGTGACAAGCCAAGAACACCACACTGGCTGAGAAAGCTAGTCTCTTCACAGGATTGTATGAAACTTCTAGTGGAGATGCTCTATAGTAGAGGTGTCAAACATGATATCAGCAAACCAGATTAAAATGTAATTAGGAAATGTTTAATAAAATAAGTAAAAATATAATGCAACATACCTAATGTTAATTTGTGATTTTCTAAGTCAATATGGAGCCTGTAGGGATCCATTTCTATTTAATTTGACCCCGCTATTCTACAGCAGTGGTAATAGTCCCCGAGATCCTTTCAGGTGGTCCACAAGGTCAAAAATATTTTTATAATACTGAGGTGTTGTTTGCTGTTGAAATACTCCTCCCTTTCCCAACTACACATCTGTGTGAGACCAAATTTTCTTCATTTACTTCAACCAAAACAACATATTGCAACAAATTGAATGCAGAAGCAGATAGGAGAATTCAGCTGCATTGTATTAAGCCAGACAGCAAAGAGATTTGCGGAAGGATGAAAAACAATCCCACACTGCTCACTAATTTTTTTTGTTTTAGAAAATAAGGTTATTTTTTATAAAAATATGTCATTTATATTAATATATAATGGGCTTATTATTGTTATTTTTATGAATTAGTAAACAAATATTTTAAACATTTACTCATTTTAATTTCTAATGGGGTAAATATTGATAGTTATAACTCATATAAGCAAAAACTGTTTGGGGTCCTCAATAGTTTTTAAGGGTGTAAAGGAGTCCTGGGGCTAAGAAGTTTGCTATTTGCTGCTCTATAGTGTGTTAGCACCACCTTGTGGGGGGAAAGGGATTGGGGGAAAGATCCATGAAGGGTGTTGCATTAAAGCTAACGTAGAAAGACTAATTGATCCATTCCATTCACTTAATTCAACAGCTGTGTATGAAGCACCAACAGTGCACTGTGCTAGGCGCTGAAAGCAATGGAAAGGTCATTAACATTTGGTCCCTGTTGTCATGGGGTATTGTGCAATGTTTCTGGTTTACATTTGCAGAATATGTAAACATTTCATTTCAACAGCACCATCTTTTCTGTTGTTTCATGATTCCCATTCCAATCATTCCATCATTATAGATGTTTGGTGACTTTTTCGGGTCTTTTTTTTTTTTAACACAAATTAGCACAAGAATGATTTTTTTTAAATAGTTCAAACCCTTATCAATGTCAACTTGTTAAATGTTTGCTAAAGTCGCATTTCCCCAGTTTGGATTTTAAATTTACTGTTTGATGTTTTTTTGCCAGAGAAACATAACCATGAATCAGAACTTCAGAACTGAAAGGGCATTTAAAGGTCATCTACTTAAACACCATCACATGACGGGAAGAAATTGAGTCCCAGGAAAGAAAAGTAACCTCTAAGGACTGTTTAGGGCAGCTAGGTGGTGCAGCAGATAGAGCACTAGGCCTAGTAAACAAAGATGTTTACTAGCTGTGTGACCCTGGGAAAGTCACTTAACCCTGTTTAGCTCGATTTCCTCATCTTTAAAATGAACTGGAGAAGGAAATGGCAAACCACTCCAATATCTTTTCCAAGAAAACCCCAAACAGGGTCATGCAGAATTGCACACAACTCAACAATGATGACCATTTTCAAGGCTTGAATTTTACCTATGGTCATTCCACACCTTTACATACCAACCTGTAGAATGTAAGCTTCTTGAGGACAGGGATTGTTTCAGTTTCCTCTGTAACCCATGGCCCTAGCCTGCATATCACCACATCCAATCCTGAGGACTAACCTAAGAGGGTGGTTTTCACTCGTTTTGGTTCCCACCTAGAGTTTACTCCAGGAAAAACTCCCAATACAGCCTATGTCTGGGCAACCTTAATCATCAGCTCCTCTATAAGTATACAAGATAATAAATGAAAATCCAACATGAAACAGTCTTTATTTCACCCCACAGAAAATGCAGACTAATTAAAAGATTCATGGGAACCTATAAATAGAAGAAAATATAGACAGTATTCAAATAATTCATAAATTCTTCTCCGAAGGCAATCCTATTTTAGGACCACTGAAGAAGTAACATCCATTCCATGTAACTACCCTATCTGAATCACTTATAATAATAAGAGGGTGGTGGTGGTAAGATCTAGGTCCCTGTCAGCCTCAAATCATGTCTCATTCTTGCTCTTGAAGCCACAAGGGGCCATGTGGATGGTTCTCTTCTTCCTTCAAGACGTAAGGCTGCTCAGAACTCCCTCATTCTCCAAAAGGTTTAACCTCCCAACTCTGCAACTGTGAGTCTCAGCTCTCACCTAAGGGGAGAAGTCCCCGGTGTAATAAACTGAGAATAGGGACATGACTGAAGTGTCAAATCCTCTAAAGGCCAAGAAAACAGGACAAATTTACTACCCTCCTATCCTACTGAGTTTGAGCTAGACAATAACCTTGGGGATACCCCAGTCAGTGAAAAGCAAGCAGTTTTCTGTGTCCTCTCCACAAGTGCCAGCGGAAATGTTCATGTTCTCTATGGGGAGGTGCCTCAAAGATACCTCCAAAAGCTCATTCCTTGTAAAAAAATCAAATCAATTGGAAAGCTGAAGGATTCCTCCTATCCCTCTTGTGTATTTTGTATCAGGGCCCTACAATATAGCAAGCTCTTTTTTAAAATGTTTATTGAATTTAATTAGCCACAGTCTACATTTCTGCTCTTACCAGCTTTAATGGGAAAACAGAGGAGACATCAGACATATAGTTTCTAAAGCTAACTACTGTTCTTCTCCCACCACCACCCTTTAGGCAGCCAATAAAACTGGTTCATTTCAACTGATTACTCAGTAATAGCATCCTCTCAAAAGTAAATTAGAAATTATTGGAAATATTTGACTTGAGGGAATTTCCTAAGAAAAGAATTCATTGAAAGCAGACAGTCAGTCTCTCCCTTTCCCTTATGTTTTGATAATATTTTGTTTCTCTTCCAATACAGACATCAGTTCTGGAAAAGAAAAAAAAAGTTTTGTCCAAAATATGAGTGGGAGGTTGTTCTACAAGTAGGAGGCAGCTAAGTGGCTCAATGGATAGAGTGATGAGCCTGGAGTCAGGAAAGACCCGAGTCTGGCCTCAATGCATGACCCTGTGCAAGTCACTTAACCTCTGTTTGTCTTAATCCATTGGAAAAAGGAAATGGGGGGAAAAATCTTTGCCAAGAAAACCCCATGGACAGCATTGGCATATTATGATCCACAGGATGGAACAACAACAAGGCTCTACACATAGGGAAAAATGAACTGTGCTAGGGGTAATGAGGTTGATACCATAGAAAGAGATCCTCCCTCCACCTCTTATCCTGAGCACCAAATGTCCTTGCAATTCTCTTTCAATAGAAAATAAAAGATTCTTTCCCCTGTGGCAGGTGAAAGATGAAATGATTGAGGAAACAAAGGTGATCTTCTGAGCATATTGATTTATTAAGCAATGCATTGCCAATTGCCTAACAAAGCAGGACCAGACTGCCTCACCTTAGGCCTGGGCTCTGAATACAGGGGGAGACAGACTTTTATACATTAAAAACAAATACTCAAATAAGACCAATTAATTAAGAGGAAACAATACAACATTAGGTACTCTGATTTCTAATTGGATGAAAGATTAGGGACTTTCTAGGTTAGAAGGGGGAGAGTAAACAGGCACAATTCCCCAAATTCAGAAAAAGAGGTGTCCCACTCCTCCCAAGAGTCTGTAAATAACCAAAGGAATATGGAAACAATAACTGATTGATCAGTATGGGGCCAGTTTTCAGGTGTGACATATAGGTTGCTTGAGAAGCACAGCTGTGAGAAAACTCCTTGCATCAGTTTTGGGATCTGACTGAGTTTCTAGTCAGCACAAACTAGGCCCTTAGTGAAGGGTCTCTAAGCAGCAGGGAGAGGTGGTCCAGCCTCCTAGCCATGCAGGGGTAGGTTCAAACAATACAATAAATTTTTCTCCCGATTCCCACAATTGAATAAAGTTTTCTCACAAGACAGAAGTGGGACTAGACCCATGATTGCATAGAAAGGGAACTGGGCTAGCTCTAGAATTAAGTCACAAGGTGGGATCAGTGTGGTTCACTCAATTCCCACAATTAACCATTTGCTATCCTAATCCCCTCAACTCCCTCACTCCCAGGCTTCTGTCTTTAGCCCTCTTCACTTCTCTCCCCATACTTTATCTCAGACATTTTCCCCTAATCCCACAACTGCAACTATTACATCTATACAGATGATTTCTAAATCCGATTAGCCTTGAACTCTTTCATACATTCTAGTTTTCAATTCTCATTGTTTGCTGGGCTACTCTACCTAGATGTTCCATCAGCACTTCAAACAGAACATATCCAAAATGGAACAACACCTCCCCCCAAAAAAAATCTCCTTCTGGCTATTTCTGTTAATGACATCACCAATATTCCAGTTTTCCAAGTTCAAAGCCTCTGAGTCATTTTTAACTCTTCTCTCTCTCCATCACTTTTAGGTTACCTAATCTATTCCATCCCCACTAAATCTTCTGTCTACTAGGCATTCTTGTTCTAAGTTAGAAAACCAGAACAACTTCAAGTGTCTATACATCAGGAAAAAAATCTAATTTTTCATCATTACTGCCTTTGTACTGGTATGAGTCAGGGCAGGGGCAGGGGGAAGGGAGTGCTAGCCCCCAGGCCACAAACTCTACCACAATTCCCACACCATATTGGTCATGCAGTGGAAGGAGCCCCATGGCAAGCCTTGCAGTGAAGAAGGCTTCCAGTCTCTGTGCTAATCAGCCCTCAATCTCACACATTAGGCAACTCCTAAAATATACCATTTTCCCCACATACATCTGTTAAATGATACAGTCAGGGTCTTAAGCTCTATATCCAATGACCTTCATTCTGTCCATACTTCACTCCTTGGATTTATTTATCATCCACCATACTGTCTCTTCCAGAACGCATACCTTGAACACCTTAATCCTCTTATACCCTGGTCTGACAACCTGGGTCCCCTTGTATCTTGAATGGTGGTTGCCTCAATCATCTCTCCAGACTACATGTGTGCTACAGTACTATCTCATTCCCTTTCCAGTTCTGGAACCATAATCAAATCACCTCTGTCATTGCTCTTGGTAAGGATATGCCATTCTACTCCCCTATGGCTCCCCTCACCATCCCTGTAACTTTCCAAACCTAAATATGCCTCTCTGGTCAACATTTTTCTATTATGTGTTGTCTTCTCCTGCTAAAATATAAGCTTTTTGGAATAGACACTGCCATATGATTACATTTGCATTCCTAGTGCTTAAAGGACAGTACTTGACATATTATAAGCACTTAATAAATGCTTTTTCGTTCATTCATTTTTCTTTCAAAAGCACACTCACCAAAACCCAGACCAATCCTTTTCGTTCCCTATTCTCATGCCACTACACAATTACCACAACCACAACCTGTCTTTCCATACCACCATGTTCCTAGCACCCAAGCTCATCTCCAATCCCTCAAAACCACATAATTCCATATAGATTAGTGCTGCATCTCTTTCATGATGCCTCTAAGAAGCCCCCGTCTAACAGGAACCACAGCAAGTGTATCCAAAATAATTATTAATTTTTTTTAGGGACTTAAACATCCAAAATACAAACTACTTACATTCTATGGTTTTTTTCATAGTTCTCAACATTTCATACCAAAACCCCAAAATGTATTCTTCTTTTACAAGTTTTTTCAACTTCACTTAACACACATTTATTGGATATTTACTATGTCCCCACCTTGCACTGTAGGAGATATCAAGAAAGATAAGAGAGTGTCTACCTCCGGGAGAATTAAGACACGGGCACATGTTTTTAGAAGATGAAAGTTCAGTAAGATAAATAAAAGCAAAGTGAGATAGTAGTTCAGCCAGGGAAAACATTTTGTAGAATCCTAGAATTTCAGAAATGGAAGGGACTTCAACGACTACCTAGTCAAACCCCTACCTAATGAAGAATATTCTCAACTTATAATGGTCATAGAGCCCAGTGCAGTTAAACTCTGATAGAAATGGGGACCATTGATCCATACATAAAGATCTCTACATGTTGACTTAGTTTTTAAATACAATGTTATCTGTGTTTTATTGTATTTTTATTCATTTTGTTAAACATTTCTCAATCACATTTTAATCTGGTTTGGTCAGCATTGGGGAATGTTAAGGGCTGCTCATGGCTGGGCTGCATTGGCCACATGTTTGACACCTCTGATTTAGCCTTTGCTTGATGCATCTTTAGGGGAAGGGATACCATTACTCCTGAGGAGGCACATTCAAGTTTGGCATCGCTCTACTTGTTTTTTTAAAAAAAGTTTCTCCTTTTACCTCCTACCCACTACTCCTAGGTCTGCCCTCTGAGGCCAAAAACAAGTGTAATCCCTCCACATGGTGGCCCTTCAAATACTTGAAGACAGTTGTCATTTCCTTCTAAACCTTCTCGTCTTTTTGGCCAACCTTATATGTCAGGAACTCAAGACCTTTCATAATTATGGCTCTTCTCCTCTGGATATTCTCTGGCTTGTCAATGCCCTTTCTGCAATGTGGTGCCCAGAAATGAACACAACACTCCAGCTGTGATCTGACCAGGGTAAAAAACAATAGGAGACATAGGACATAGTACACTGGAATTAGAAAGACATGAATTCAAATTTGGCCTTAGACACTTACGAGGTGTGTGACTGTGGGCAAGTCACTTCATCTCTCTGTCTGCCTCAGTTTCCCCAATTATAAAATTAGTATCATAGTAGTACCTACCTCCCAGGGTTATGAGGATCAAAAGGGATGATATTTGTACACTGAACACATAATAGGCACTGAATAAATTTTTGTTTCTTTCCTTTTCCTATCAACTCCCTAGTCCTGGATATAGGTTACATTAGCTTTCTTTTCTGCAATATTATATCACTTACTCATATTGAGTGTGTAGTCCATGGAAACCTCCAGATCCTTTCTGGATGAACTACTGTCTAGTCATTTTTCTCCCATCTTGTAATTGTAAAGCTGATTTTTTGAGCCCAAGTGTAAGATTTTACATTTATCTCTATTCAAATTGATGCAGAAGAATTAATGATCTGTCTTTTGGAGCCTGATTCTGTTATCCACCACTCTGGCTATTTCTCTGAGTTTTATGTCGTCCCTATACTTGATTAGAAGGCCATCAACACCATCCACATTCCACACAATCATGTTAAAAGTGTGACCAAAGATACATCCCCAGGATGCTCCACTGTTGATCTACTCCCAAAGTGATTTTGAACCACTCTGAATCACTCTGATCACTCTGAATTTCAAGCAGCTCCTAATTCATCTAACTATATGGTCACCTAGGGATGAGATTCGAGATCACATATTTCCATCTTTTCCATAGGAATAGCATAAGAAACTTCATCAAATGCTTTGCTTAAATCTAGACAAACTATTATAACACATGGCCGAGGGACTCCAGGCTCAGAGAGATTGGATTAGATCCTGGGGGCTGATCCTAAGAAGTCAGTTTCTCTCTCTAGCTCTTGCTCCCACCTCAGAAGTTTTATTCAGAGGATGTCCCCTGGATGATGCTTAGATATGGCTCATGCCTAAGTTTCCCCACGTGTAAGTAATAGGATCCCTCACTCCCACATAGGTGTTCAGTGCACGATATGGATAGGAGACAGCCTTTATTTCACCCACCACAGAAAATCCATGAGATGCAAAGAACTCAGAGAAGCCCATGAACAAACATAAATTCAGAAAAATAAAGACCTCAAACAGTCCATTTTACTACTCCCTCCATCAGAATTAGGGTACCCCCAAAGGAAAAGCAATTTTAGGAGACTTATGAGGAAATATTTCTCATTTCTCTTAGACATTTCCTCTCTAAACAACTCATGGCCATCGTGAGATTGACAAAGTACAGATCTCTCACCCTCCCTCCCTGCCTATGTGATTTTAGTCTTCCTCTACAGCAATACTCTGTTGAGGAACCTCTTCTTCCTCTGGGAAGCACACTTTTGAGGAAGTCTTTTCTTGGAGATTGGTTCCCAAAGACTCAAATTCAGGAACTCTGAAACTTGGGGTTACCATAAAACGAATTTCAGAACTGGCGTTTCCCAAGAAATCTCCTTTCTCTGGATAGAAGGCTAGAATGCTGGAATAGTTGGACAGGTGTGGGTGGTATATGCTAAATGGATCTCAGGAAGGGCTGCAGGAACTATTTCCACACACACTGGGCTCGTTCCTCGTGCCCTCTGTCCAATAATGAAACAGCTGAGAGTGTAGTATACACTTTGGCCACCAGGTGATGCTACACACTAACCACCGACCCAGCCGCTCTGTCAGATGGCCATCAGTTTGCAGGCAGATTTTCCCCAACAGCTATAGCCTTCCTCTGTACTCACTGGTACTCAGACTACAAACAGGTCACCTACTCCCTGCTCCTATTAGCCTGCTCTCTCCTTAATCAGGAGCTGCCCCCAGATTGTATATAAATCTAAGCGTATGAGTTAAAATATGTCCAGAAAGTACCAAAAAAATAGGAAATTCACAACTTCTCTTTAGCCCCCAATCTTGATCTGGGGGTTGGGGAAAGGGAAATAGGAAACAATTATTTTGCAACATCTTGATGGACTAATCCCCCAACCAGCTGGTGACCTAATATTAGAAAGTCCCCAACTCTTACTGAAAGAGAAATAAAATACAGTAAACTCTGCAAGGTCTTATCCACTGTTATAACAAGAGACCTGCCTGCAGTGTTGTCTAAAAGGACTTCTTTCAGTGTTGTAAAAATATTTGGTCACTTCCTCTTCTCTCATGTCCTTGATCAGAGAATGTTTTCCTATTCCAATAATAAATCCTGCCATTTGCCTTCCAAATACACCCGTCTCTCCTTGGGCTGATCCTCCTCTTTCTGTACCCCTCCCTCTCCTGTGAAATGCTTTACTTATCTCTAAGTTGCATTGTAATGCAGCTGATTGCCTGTGTACTCTAATTGGGCTTGAAAGATTATAAAAACCAAATCTGCACCCTAGAAAGCTGAAGTCCCTATTCCACAAGAGAAGCTTTGTTAGTGTGATAATAAACTTTTTTACTTTCAGTTTGGCTTGCTGTCTTTGACCCACAATAATCACACACCCCCAATAATGTTATTCAGGGGGCCACATGTGGCCCTCAAGGTCCTTGGGTGCATCCTTTTGACTGAGTCCAAGCTTTACAGAATAAATCCTTTTGTTAAGGGGATTTGTTCTGTGAAGTTTGGATTCAGTCAAAGAGCTGTACTTAAGGACCTTGAGGGCCACATGTGGCCTCTAGGCCACAGGTTCCCCACCCCCTGGTCCTGGTACCTTCCCCAAGTGCCATTCTTCTTAGTTGAGAGAATTCCCCAATAGGGTCTCCCCACCTCCTATACAACTAACCAATTTCATTCATAAGACTCAGAAGATTTACTATTTAGTGGTCATGTCATTTACTGAAACACAGTAAGGTAACTATAAAATAGCAGCAGAGCAAAACAAAACCATAAGGAAGGATTTGAATAGTTTGAGTCAACTGAAAAGCTGAATTGAAACAATTTCAACAAACTTGCAAGATATAAAATAAATGCAAGCAAATCTGAAGTATTTCTACGTAATACCAATAAAACCCAGCAGGAAGATATAGAAAGAGAAACTCCATTTAAAATAACTACAGAATGCACAAAATACTTAGGAGTCATCTCCCAAGATACACACAAGAATGATATAAATACAACTATAAATCACTATTTGCAGAAATAAAGACCAACTTAAATAATTAGAAAAATAGTAATTTCTCGTGGGCAGGATGTCAATATAATAAAAATGATAATACTACCTAAATCTACTCAGTGCCATGCCAATCAAACCAAGAATGGATTACTTTAAGGAACTAATAATATAATAAAATTAACATGGAAGAAAAAATAGATCAAAAATCTCAAGGGAAATAATGGGAAGAAGTAGGAATGAAAAACCTGGCAGTGTCAGATCTGAAATTTGACTTGTTCAGTAGTGTCCAACTCTTTGTAATTCCATTTGGGATTTTCTTGGCAAAGATACTTGAAGTGGTTTGCCACTTTCTTTTCCAGCTCATTTGACAGATAAGGAAACTGAGGCAAACAGGATTAAATGGCTTGTCCAGGGTCACACACCTAGTGTCTGAGGCCAGATTTGAACTTATGAAGAGGAGTATTCCTAACTCCAGGCCTAGCACTCTATCCACTGCACCACCTAGCTGCCCTGAAACTCTGCTACAAAGCAGTATTTCCCCAAACAATGTCATACTGGTTAAAAAAAAATTGAGATAGATCAGTGGAACAGAATTGGCACACAATATATAGAATCAAATGTATATAGTACCCCAGTATTCAATAAACACAAAGACCTCAGCTATTGAAATACTTGAATACTATTTGGGTTATTGAATTGAATTGAAATATTGAATAATAATTGAAATATTGCTATTTGACAAAAATTGCTGGGAAAATTAGACATTACCACAAAAGAAATTTTAGGCAGCTAGGTGCAGTTGATAGAGTACCAGAGTCAGGCGAACTTCTTTTCCTGAGTTCAAATCTGGCATCAGACACTTTTTTGTTGAGTGTCTCAGCAAAACACTAACTCTTTGCCTCAGTTTCCTCACCTGTAAAATGAGCTGGAGAATAAAATGCATATCACTCCAGTATCTTTGCCAAGAAAACCCCAAAGGGGGTCACAGAGAGCCAGTCACAACTGTAAACGACTGAACAACAACACAGAAGAAATTAGATTTAGACCAACACCTCACAGCTAATACCAAGATAAGCTCTAAGTGCAATGTGACCTAGCTATAAAATATCACATTGTAAACAAATTAGAGAAACATGGAAGAAATTACCTATCAAATCTATTGACAGAAAAAATGTTTATAACCAAACTAGGGATAGAGAAGATCACAGAAGATAAGTGGATAATTTTGATTACATAAAATTAAAAAGTTTTTGCACAAATTCAATAAAGCTAAGATTAAAAGAGAAACAACTGGGAAAAAAATCTTTGCAGCAAATTTCTCTGATAAAAGTCTCATTCTCAAGATAGATAGATAGATAGATGGATGGATGGATAGATAGATAGATAGATATGTACGTATATTTGGCACTGATTCAAATTTATATGATTAAGAGCCATTTCCCAGTTGATAAATGGCCAAGATATAAACAGGCAGTTCTCAACGGAAGAAGCTCAAGCTGTCTAGAGCCACATGAAAAAAAAATGCTCCAAATCACTAATTAGAAAAAAAAAAGTAATTCTGAGATTCTACCTCACAATCATCAAATTGGCAAAAATGACAAAAAAAGAAAATGATAAATGTTGTGGGGGCTGTGAGGAAACAGGCACTTTGATGCACTGTTAGTGGACCTGTGAATGGGTACAATCATTTTGAAAAGCAATTTGGAATTATATACAAAAAGTTACTAAACAGTGTATAACCTTTGACTCTTTGACTGTTGGCCTCATACCTAAAAGAATATGCCCAAAGAAATAGGAAGAGGTCCTATGTGTACAAAAATATTTATGGCAGCTCTTTATGTGGTGGCAAAAAAAACCAACTGAACACTAAAGGGATGTCCATCAACTGAGGAATGGCTAAATAAGTTGTGGTATGTGAATATGATGGAATACTGTTGTGCTGTAAGAAATAAGAAAATAGATTATTTCGAGACATGGAAAGACTTATGTGAATTGATAAAGAGTGAAATGAGGACCAGAAGATTTTGTACTCTAACATCAATATTTCCAAAGCAAACAATTCTGTAGACGTCTTATAAATGGATAAATGAAATGAGCAGAACCAGGAACACAATTTATACATTGACAACAACTCTGCAAAGACAAACAACTTTGAATGCTGTAAGAACTATGATCAATACAATGACCATTCATGATTCCAAAGGACCAATGATGAAGCATATAATCCACCTTCTGACAGAGATGAGAGATTCAAGGAGCAGAATCAGGTATGAATATTTTTGTAGATGGCCAATGAGAGAATTTGTTTTGCTTGACATTGCATATTCGTTACAAGGAATGTCTTTATTTTCTCTTTTTCCCCCATTGGGGTAGATGGTGAGAGGCAGAGAAAATTGATTTCAGTTAATTTAAAAAATAAAAAATAAAGAAGTGACGGGGTGCTAGGGATATGGAATGTTGTATGCACTTTCAGAGGAGGACACTGTATTGTTAGTTTTTGCTTAATTATTTTACTTTGTTAGAAAAGATCTCTCATGGAGTTGGAGTAATCTGTAAATGTTTATAATGTAAGAACAAAACAAGTCACTATAGCAAAGAAAAAAGAAGCATTCCAAATACACATACCTTTTCCTAGATGAAAGATGGGGGGATGGGAATTAAAGGGAAGGAATTGTGGATTTTAGAACTCACTGGGCTTGTCTTTTCAAACACTGAAAACATGGGGTATGGGGGGAATTAAAGGCTGTCATCACCTTCCACATGATCTCAGTGCAGCTGAGGAAATTCAAGGTGGATGCAGTCCTATCATCGCATTCCATTCTTAAGGTTCCTGTCTATTCTAGGCCTGTAGCATTCCAAGTCTCTGTACAGACTAAAAAGAGCAGCCCCAACACACACAATCCCACCCTGTTTGACTGCAGTAGCCCCAGAAAATGTTCTACCCCAGTCACTTGGAAGGAAAATATAAAACAGATACTGGATAATTTTGCTAATCTCACCTTTCCCTCCCTTCCCTTACTCTAGATTGAAAGTATTCGTCTAGTCTACCGGTTTAGTAGTCTTGCCCAAAAAAAGGAATTAAGGTTAATTTGGCACGAACTACCTTTGATGATATCACACTGGCACTTTGTGACCACTGATTCTTCTTCAATATATACATATACTAACCAACCATCTTTTTAATAATATGCTTTAGAATTCTGGCCAGGAATTGAAGTCAAGCTTGCTGGCCTCTAGTTTTCAAGTTCTATTCTCTTTCTGTTTTTGAAAATTGAAATAACATTTGTCCTTCTCCAATACTGTGGTACCCCTTCTAACTATGTTCACTATTGGAACAAAATGAAAGATCATTCAACAGCTAACAAAAGGAGATATACTTAGCCTTAGCAGGAGAAGGATATTCAATATCAATATATACTGAGAAAATCTCATGTTGATTCAACTGAACAAAGCTCCTTTGTCTGAGTTGTTTCTACTAGCCAGGCAACAGAGATTAGAGTTTCTCCTTGCTGTTTTGTGATGCTAACAGCTGAAGCCTTTAGTCCCTTGAGCCAATCAAATCTCAAGGATAATTTCGATACCTTTTAAGGAAAAAACTAGCCTAACTTGTATGGGGGCAAGGGTTAGGATGTTACTCCTACCACATCTACAATCCAAGATCATTGACATGGCTAAGCAATTATATCTGCTGGTTCTTTCAATATCCAAGTATAGAGTTCATCTGGGCCAGGTTGACTACTAACTTTCAGCTGGGAGAATAAGGGAGGGCTTTGTAAATGGGAAGAAATTTGAGCTGGTCATTGACGTGAGATAGAATTTCATAAAGTAGTGATGATGGAGAGGGCATTCCAGGGAGGAGGAAATGGCATGAGTAAAGTATTTAGAATAAAGAGCCTGTTTAAGAGAGCAGATAACTAAGTGAAGTATTTGCTATGTGCCAGACACTGTGCTCAGTGCTGGGAATACAAATACAAGAAAAAAAGATAGTCCCCCACCTTTGAGAGGAGTTACATTCAGATTCAGCTAGAATCAGCTGGAAAAATAAGCAGGAACCAAAGTGTGGAAAGTCTTAAATCTCAGACTAAGGAATTTGGATTTATTTAGTAGGCAATAAAGGTCTTTGATCAAAAGCTTCAAAATTTTATTTCTTGATAAGGAAGATTTATCTAGATTTAGAGATTCTGTAAGCTAGAAAGGACCTTAGAGATCATCTAGCCTATCATTTGACAAATGAAAAAGCTGCAGAGTGGGGAGTCTGACCATACAAAGTACAATAGAGATACATCCCCTCTTTCTTCTTTCTTTCAGCCTGGTCACCTAAATTTCTCTGACAAGCAATCCAATCCAACAATACAAACATTTGTTAAGAACCTACCATACTGTAGGCACTATTCTGAGTAATAAAGATAAAAAGACAAAATGGAAAATATGAGACACCCTCCAGTCACATGGAGTGTGAGTCTAGGTTGATTTTGCACATACAGTGAGAGCAGGTATAGCACGGACAGGAGAACCACAAAACTAGGGAGCCAAAGCACAGATAAAACATGGTGTAATAGGAAGAATACTAGATTTGGAGTCAGAGGGCTTAGCGCAGTGCCTGGCACATAGTAGGTACTTAATAAATGTTTAATGAATTAAACTGATGGTTTTGAATACTGATTGATACTTTATTACCTTTGTAACTTTGAGCAAGGCAATTAATTCTAAGCTTCATTTGCTAATATGTAAAATGAGTAGGTTAGACTAGACTCTATTCAGACAGCAGGAGTTCTTAACCATGAACTTGGGGGTTTTTTGATAACTCTTTAAATATAATTGGTTTCCTTTGTAATCCTATGTATGTTATTTGATTAATTTAAAAACATTATTCTAAGAAGGGACTGATAGGCTTCATCAGACTGCTAGAGGGGTCCGTGCTACAAACATCCTGCACTAGATGATATCTGAAGTCCCTTTTGGTCCTAAATCTATCATTCCATAAGCCATTTAGGAGACTATTATACTGTCACAGACAAGGGACCACAAAGGACAGAACTAGGGTGGTAGCCATGGGAACTGAAAGGAAGAGTCAGACAGACAGAAGGGAGGTTGTAAAGATAGAATCAACAGGACTTGGAGACTGAATACCTGAAGAGGGGAAAGGAAGAGGAAGACGAGGCAAAGATGATGCCACGCTTTTCAGATCTGATTACTGGATAGATGAACAGAAATAGGAATTTGGGAGAGAATGAAGGTCTAGGGAGAAAGCAGAATATAAGAACTCATTCTGATTGGGAGAGAGAAAGAAATCCATTCTATTTAAGAGTATATGTCTCGAGTACCAGACCTCCAGTCTCTCTCTTCTCCTATCGTGGTGGGTGAAAGATGAAATGACTGAGGAAACAAAGGTTCAAGCTTCTGAGCATATTGATTTTTTAAGTAATGCATACCTATTGCATAACAAATGGGACCAGTGGCCTTCCTCAGCTTTGGCACTGGACCTCAAAGATAGATTTTTTGTGCATTGAAAATGATTAATCAAATAATACCAATTAGTTAAAAGAAAACAATTAACCAGGATACAAAATTAAGTAATTCTATTTCTAATTGGAGAAAAGATTAAGGACTTTCCAAATTGGGAGGGGGAGAGTGAATAGGTGCAATTCCCTGAAATCAGAAAAAGAGGTGTCCCACTCCCCACAATGTTTCAATCAAAAGAACGTGAAACAATAAAAGATTGACCAGTAAGGGGTCAGTTTTCAGATAAGACATATGGGTTACTTGAAATGTATATTTACGAGAAAATTCCTTGCATAAGTCTTTGGGTATGACTGGGTTTCTGGTCAACATAACCTGAGCCCTTAGTTAAGGGTCTCTAAGCAGCAGGTACAGGTGGTCCAGCTTCCCAGTCATGCAGGGCCTGGTCCAAACAATGCGATAAGACTTCCTTCCAATTCCTACCATTGAATAAAGTTTTCTCACAAGACAGAAATTGAACTAGACCCGTAATTGAATAGAAAGGGAACTGAGCTAGCTCCACAACTAAGTGACAAGATAGAGTCAGTGTGGTTCATCCAATTCCCACAATTAAGCACTTGCTGTCCTAATCGCCTCACTATTTTGTCATGAAAATCTGAGCAAGATCTGGAGTAGAAGAAAAAAAAAGGGAAAAAAAGTATGTGTGTATATTACTGTTGGGTGGACAGAGATAGCTACAAAATATGACAAATTGTGCTCACTGTGGGCCCTATGCTCCTGCAGGAAATTAGTGACTGGAACATCATGGTGACTCAAGGTGGCAGCAGTGGGTGGAGGAGAAGGAGGCAGCTTACTTCCTGGATGGTGATAATAAAAAGCTGAGAGCCCACCACTCATGCTTATAAACAATTAGCATTACCTCCTTCCTCTGTCACCAAGGCAACAGAGTAAGGCTGGAGCTGGCTGCCTGGCAATAACACCCCCTCCCCTGCCACACAATCTCCTACCTCCATCTCTCTCCACCTCCAGTGGTACTACATGTCTCTTCTCATCCACTTCCCACAAATCTCTTGCCTCCATTATAATGCTCCTGGTTGCTTCAGGTGGAGGTGGGGAGGAAGGGGGTGCTTTCCACCCACCAGATCATACTGTCACTACTGAATACCACTTACCCACTGGGAATAGGGAACCAACAGCAACCCACTGATGTGGCAGAGAGCACTTTATAACAACCCACATAATGAAGCTGTTCTTTTCAGTACAGTGTTTTTATATATCAATCCTACTTAAACACCTGTATAATCCCAAATACGCTGAAGAAAATTTGAAATGTGCTGCAAAATGTTATGTTGGTGAGTTGGGAAGGCTATGTGTTAATTATTGGTGTTTTTTTCATAAAGATGCTTCTTGGAGAAGCTGCAGGGCTGTGGGCTACAATGGAGTTCCTGTTCTCGGATAGAGTTTCTAGCATGGTACAATGAAGAGTGCTAGATTTGGAGTTAGAAGGTCCTAGGTTCAAATCCTAACCCTGTCGCTTATGAAATAGCTACCTCTGTGGATAGAATACTGGACGTGGAGCCAAGAAGACCTGAATTCAAATCTCATCTCAAACTCTTACTAGCTGTGTAACCCTAGGTGAGTCACTTAACCACACCAGACCTCAGTTTATTCATCTGTAAAGTGAAGAGTTTAGACAAGACAACCTCTAAGGGTTCATTCTAATTCTAAATCTGTTTCCCTTGGACCATGACCCCAGGCCTCCATCTTAATGGAATGGCAACTTCATACTGTTGATATTAGATATTAGACATTCGGAGGGTATTTGAAAGGTGGAGTAGGACAATTCTAAATAAACTGCCTCTAATTTTATGAATTCTGGAAAATCTGGACCATTATGGGTGAACAATGGAAGAAAAGGGAATAGCCACACCTGATTAACCTTTTGCTAATGAGTTGGGCATTTTTTGATTCTATAATGTGCTCCTTTTTCAGCCCTCAGAAAAAACGCACATTTGACAAAGGTAGAAAAGGTATGGTAATGGGGAGGGAAAACCCTTGGAGAAGGTATCAAGGTAGCTGGATTCTATCCTGGCTCTGCCACTTGCTAGCTGCAAGATTTAGGGCAAGTTGATTAACCTTTCTGTGTCTCAGTTTTCTCATCTATACAATAGAGATGAAAATACCTGCTTTGTCTACCACTGGATGTTGGGTGGATAGAACAATATATGTAAAAGTCTGTTGAAAACTATAAAGTTCTATACAGGCAAAAGGTATCATTGTGATTAGGAAAGTAGAGATGGGGTATGTGAACCAGGATTCCATCCTCCCTGCTGCATGAGACTGAATGTAAGGGAGGTAAGAAAAAAGAAAACAAGATCCTGACACATACTCTGACTGCTGTCACATGCGAAAACCCGTAGCACCAAAGTGGTTTCTGAATTCTGATGGAAAGACACGATCAGAAAGAAGTGGCAAAATATAGAAAAAGAAGTGCAACAAAGAAAAAGGTAAATTATTTTATTTAAACTGTGTGTGGTTTTACTTAGCTCTTTAAGGCATGGTAGTTTCAATGACATGACTAAAAGCAGAACTTTGGGAAGATTGATGTGGCCCTTGTGTACAAGATGGAGGTAGGTGGCAGGAAAACCATTAGAAGGCTATTGTTATATAAGCTTTGGGCCCAGGTTCCCCCCCAAAACTTTGGACTTACACAGGTCTGAAGTGGAGTGGGTCTCCCCCAAAAAAGTCCTTTTCTCTCTGGTTCATTGCCCCCACCCAGGGTGGAAAATCTCCAAATATAGCTCACATCTAGGGTTTCCACATATGTAGATAACAGGTTAACCAACTGTCATGTAATCACTCACGGTAACAAATGTATAATGGCCAGCTTTTTATTTAACCCAGAGAAGACGCAGAAGATAAAAAATACTCACAGGAGCCCATAAGTACACAAAATACAGAAGGTATTTCTAGGAGCACTTGGGCTCCCCATCATAAGGAACTAAACTTGAGGTTGCTGTTAGGGTTTGACATTCCAGGGAAATCCTTCAGAGTTCTACATGGTCCCTCTCAGTTCACTGGGTCACTCTGTATGCATTAGATTAGCCGGTAAGGCTAATATGCTTTAAGGATACTGAACAAGCCAGATCTTCTTCCAAGCTTATTTGTACTGTCTGACTAATTCACTATAAGAGCTGAGAGTGGCTAGATCTCGTGTCCTGCCCTCCCAAGCTGCGGCTACAGGAAGGGGAGTCACATGAGTGATCTTCTTCTTTCTCCAAGAGGTAATGCTGCTCCAGAATCTCCCTTTTCTCTCTAGAACAGGCATTCTTAACTCTGCGTGTGTATGTGTATGTGTGTGTATGTGTGTATGTGTATGTGTGTATGTGTGTGTGTGTGTGTGTGTGTGTGTGAGAGAGAGAGAGAGAGAGAGAGAGAGGGAGAGAGAGAGACCCCTTTGGCAATATGGTGAAGCCCATAGACTTCTTTCCAAACAAAAAAAAAGTTTTTAAATGCATAAAACACATAGAATTGCAAAGGGAAGCGTGAATAGGGAAAAGGCATTTATTAAGTGCCTACTATGTGCCAGGAACTGTGGTAGGTGCTTTACAATTATTTCATTTGATCTTCATAACAATCCTGAAAGGGAGGTCCTGTTATTATCCCCATTTTACAGCAGAGGAAACTGAGGCAAAAAGCGATTAAGGGACTTGCCCAGGGTTACACAGCTAGTAAGTGTCTGAAGCCATATTTGAACTCAGGTCTTCCTAATTCTGGGCCCACTGTTCTATCCACTGTGCTACCTAGATGTCAACTATATTGAAATGCAATTACCAAAATATCTTTTTAAAAGTTTACGGACCCCAAGTTAAGATCCCTGCTCTAAAAGGCATTGTCAATGAACCACCCTGCTCTGATTGGGTGAGCTAATACATGTCTACTTTGGTCATGTGACTCTATAGGAACTGTATCATTGCCCTGGTTGGTGCCATCTCTTGTGCTTGGAAGGGCCACTCTCAGGAGCTTTCCCCTCGGGCCATGTGGGAAAGCATATAACTGCCATGTGCTTTTGTATCCATTTTCCACTACTGGGGGTGTGGTGGGGGAGAATGAGGAGAGAAGGCACAAAGATGAAAAAGACAAAAGGGCTGAGGGCAGCATGTCACTCTTTTACAAGTCAGAACAGAAAGGCAGTTCCACCGACCAGAGAACGCCTCCTGAGTATCAGTCATCTTTGAATTAGACCCAGTCACTGAAAAAAAAATCAAGAGTTGTCTGTAGTTTCTCAATAGGCACAATGGAAATGCCCACACCCTCCAGGGACTTTCCTAACCCCAGAAAAACTCTCACCTCCTGTTAGCTCATTGATTTATCAGAGAGATCATCGAATTGGTCTGATGAACTTCCCTTATAATGACAATCCAGGAAGGAAATGATGGGCATGGACTAGGTAGTGGTGGCCTCTAAAGAGAGGGTGAGACCAAGGAACATGCTGAAGAATCACTAGGACTTGATGAAAATTCATTATGGAGAATCACTCAAAGACCCTAAGATTTTGCACCTAGGGGAACGGGGAAAAGGTGATGTTATGGAATAAGGTGAGTTGAAAAAGAGATATAATTTTGTGAGAAAGAAATGAACATAGTTTGGGATATATTGTGTTTATGGTAACATCCATATGAATTGCCAAAGATGGAACTGGAAATTCAGGACTATAGTTGGGGTGAGATGTCCAGGTTTGAGAGGCACATGTGGAAATTATTTGTGTAGATGGGATAGTTGAAACTTTAGGAGAGGCAGAAGTATCACTGTTGTGTCCTCCAATCCCTTCACCTTTCCGTATTCTCCCAGTCCATCTCTGACCTCACTTTTCTCTACATATTGACTCTATAGCTAACCAGTTCAACTATACACTATTAAGTACTCTTAAATCCTTTGCTCCTTTGCCCTATCATTTGAATCTATTACCACCTTGCCAGATTCCAACCCTGGATTACCCTTGCCATCCTCCTTCTCCATTCCTGTTCACAAAAACTGAATTCTCCAGAAAAAAAAAATCATGCAACCGTACTGACTATGTTCACTCCAAATTTATGTTACCTAATCTCAACTGGACCCTCATTGTTGCATAGAAACCTTTTTTCTTTCCTTATTGACAATCATACTTTACACAGTGACCATCCCAAACCTTGCTTCCTACTTTACTGAGAAAACAGAGGTCTTCCATCCTGAGTTCCCTCTTCTTTTTCTTTCTATACCTCAATTTAATGTAGAAGTGGCCATGCTTGATCTACCAGTCCAATAACCTTGTAAAAAAAAAATCAGGTTAATCTAGAATGACTTGTTCTTGATGAAGCCATGTTGACTTTTTGTGCTTGGAAAGTTCTTCCTCCTCACCTACACATCCTGGCTTCCATGCAAAAGCAGCCTTAGAAGGTGACAGAGTAGAGAAATGTTGCCCAGTGGGTAAAGGGATTGGTATAGTTGTGTTGAAGGCAAACTCCTCAATACTGTGGGCAGAGTGAGAAGCAACCCATCTCCCAAGCCTTTGATTGGTAACCATGGTTATGGCACAGTTTCAGGGACTACTTGGGCCCTCCTTTGTACACAACAGGTCTAGATGGCATTTAGTAAATAGAATGTTACAATTGGAAGGAATCCTCTAGTTCAAAACTATTATTTTATTTTATTGATGCTTTTTTAAAATCATGGTCATAATTTTTACGTCTTGCTTGAATAAGCAGTATGTTAACCAAAATAGGCTGACACATTTACCACATTAACCAATATTTGCCTTTTCTTGTTATCTGTGGACCACTACCTCTCTATTGAGATGAGAGAGAGAGATGTTTCATCATCAGTCATCTGGAGTCAAGAGTGGTCATTACCTTCATCTAAATTTTGATATGTTTAGTACTGTTTTTCTTGATATTATTGTGTATATTTTTTGATTATGCTTATTTTTCTCTGTATCCATTTGGAATAGTCTTTCCAAGTTTCTTCAAATTCTTCATATTTGTCCTTTCTTGTGGCACAATAATGTTCCACTAATTCATATACCACAATCTGTTCAACCATTACCCAGTCTGTTTCCAGCTCTTTTGCTACCAAAAAAGGTTCTACTATAAATATTTTTTAATATGTGAGACCTTTCTGTCTTTGATCTTGGTGAAGTATATTACATTCATAATCAACTCAACTCTGCATCTGGACCCTGCTCTACATGATGCTGCCATTCTGTTATAAAGTACTATTGCTGATAGCATCCAGGGAGAGAGCCTCGAGAAACACAAGAGAAAAGATGATGAGAAAACTTTGCTTTAGAGCTTGCTGCTTTCTCTCCTGAACCTGAAGCTCTATTTTTCTGCTTTTTAAATTTTATGTTATTCTCAACTTTCTAAATACCAAGAAACCTGAATATTTCCATAATCAAAGAACGAAAAAAAGGAGTATTGTATGTGAAAACATGAATATCACTATTTAGAGATAGATCTTTGTTTTTCTAAAGTATATGTTAAATCCAACATGTTAGTTCCAAAAGCTGTCTTGTTGGTATTTCCCTCCAAACCCTTCCTTCTGTTGTCTTCCGTGCATTTTTAAATCATTTACACTATTTTTTATACTCCCCTTGTAACAAGTTAATATAATCACACAAAATAGATCCCCATGTTGGCCATGCCCAAATATATGCCTCATTGTACATCTCTAGCTCATCACCTTTCTATCAAGAGGTAGATAGCATGGTTAGTCCTTGTTCTTTTAGAGTTGTGTTTGGTCATTTCATTGATCAGAATCTGAAAGTCTTTCAAAGTGGTTTTTCTTTACATTGTTGTTGTCTTTATATAAACTTGTTTTCCCAGTTCCGTTCACTTCATCTGCATCAGTTCAAAGAAGTGTTCATAGGTTTCTCTAAATCTATCCCTTTTATCATTTCTTATAGAATGATAGTATTCTATTATATTCATATGCCGTAATTTCTTCAGATTTTCCCCAACTAATGGACACTGCCTTATTTTCTAGTTCTTTCCTCCAACAAAAAGTGCTGCTGTGAATATTTTTGTCCATAGAAGTTTTTTCCCTCTTTCTGTTATCCCTTTGGAGTACATCCTACTACTGGAATTACTAGGTCAAAAGGTATGCAGTTCAGTGACTTTGGAGGTTTAATCTCAAATTGCTTTCCATAGTGGCTGTATCAATTCACTGCTCCACCAGCAGTGTATTAGTGACCCTGTATCAGCACATTCCCTCAATACAGAAGTCATTTTCCATTTTTATCATCTTTGCCAATCTGATAGTTATGAGATGGAACCACAGAGTTATTTTAACTAATATTTCTATCATTATTAGTGATTTAGAGTTTTTTATATGCTTGTTAGCATATAATGCTAGTTGCTTTTCTTCTTCTTTGAACTGACTTCATATCTTTGACCATTTTCTACATGGCAATGGATCTTATTGTTGTATCTTTGAATCAGTCTCTTATATATCTTGGATATCAGATTTTTTATCAAAGAAACTTGCTGCAAAGGTGTTTCCCCCCTCCTCCAATTTACACTTCTGATTTTAGATAAATGGATTTTGTTTATGCAAAAGCTTTTCAATTTTATACAATCAAAATTGTCCATTTTATCTCTATTATTCTCTCTATTCCTTTTTAAATAAAAAAACTCTTCCTCCATACATAGTTATGAATGGTATATTCTTCCACTGAACTCATATTAGCTCATGAGATGAGCTTTTATATCTAGGTCACATATCCATTTGGAACTGATTGTGGCATGTGATATGAGATGTTACTCTAAAACTAATTTCTGTCAGAGTGTTTTTCGGTTTCTTAACAGTTTTATGTCAAATATGGGCTAGAAGTCCTTATTTAAGTCATTAGATTCTCTGGGTTTATTGAATACTATGCTACTTTGTTTATTTGCTTTGGATCTTAGGTTTCTAATCTGTTCCACTGATCAACATTTCTATTTTTTAGCCAGTATCAAATAGTTTTAATGACTTCTGTTTTGTACTGTAACTGGAGAATTGGTACTGCTATGCCCCAACTTTTTCCCACTTTTTTATTATTTCCCTTGGGAAGTTTTAATTTTTGTCCCTCCAGATGAATTTTATTATTTTCTAGCTTTATAAAGTAAGTTTTTCATAGTTTGACTGCCTAACACTAAATAAGTTAATTTAGGTAATATTGTAATTTTTATTGTATTAGTATGGCATTCCTCTCTGTGTCTTGGAAGATGAGTACCCAAATACTTTATACATTCTGTAGTTATTTTGAATGGAATTTCTCTTTTATCTCTTTCTGCTGGAGTTTGTTGGTAATATGGAAAGACTGGTGTTTTATATGGGTTTATCCTATATGTTGCTACTTTGCTAAAGTTATTGTTTGAGTTTTTTAGTTGAACCAATTAGCACATTATCCTCAAAAAGTAATAATTTTGTTTCCTTCTTGCCTATGCTTATTTCCTAAATTTATTTTTCTTGTTGTATTGCAACAACAAAAAGATATCAGTTAGTTTTTTAAATAGTAATGATTATGATGGACATCTTTATTTTACCTCTGATATTATTGGAAAGGCTACTAATATTTCTCTATTATATATGATACTGGCTCTTGGTTTGAAATAAAAACTATTTATCACATTAAGGAAACATTTCTTTCTCTCTTTTTTTGCTTTAAACAGTATTTTATTTTTTCCCATAATTACGAATCAAGAAAATATTTAGCATTCATTTTTATAATGTTTTGAGTTCCAAATTTTTCTCCCTCCCCCTGCCTTCCTCTAAAGATACTAGGCAATTTGATATAGTTTAGACATATGCTATCATGTAAAATATACTTCCATATTCATCATAGTTGTGAAAGAAGAAACAGATCAAAAGTTTAAAAAAACCATAAGAAAAAAAAAGTAAGTTGAAAAAAAACACGCTTCAATCTGCATTCAGAGTCCATGAGTTCTTTATCTGGATATGGACAGCATTTTCTTTTGTAAGCCCTTTATATTTGTCTTGGATCATTGTGTTACTGAGAAAAGCTGTCATTCATAGTTGATCATCATATGATGTTGCTGATACTGTGTACAGTGTTTTCCTGGTTCTGCTCATTTCACCTTGCATCAGTTCATACAAGTCTTTGATTTAGTTCTTGTCCCTTTACTCTGTATGTGTCTCTCTGCTTCATGTGTTTCTTGTAAGCAACATATTGTAGGATACTGGTTTTTGATTCCTTCTGCTATCCACTTCCATTTTATGGGAGAGTTCATTCCATTCATATTCACCATTATGATTACTACCTGTGTATTTCCCTCCATTCTATTCTTCCTCCTGTTTGTTCTCTCTCTCCTTTCACCTCTTCACATATCACCCATGTTTTGCTTCTGTTTACCACCTCCCCTGATCTGCCTTTATTTCTGTTAATAACCACCTACCCCGTTTTATCTCCTCCCCTCCTACTTCTCTATCAGGTAAGATAGATTTCTGTGTTCATCTGATTGTGCATATTATTCCATCTTTGAGCCAATACCAATGACAGTGAGGTTCAAGCAACGTCCATCGTCCCCCCATCTTCCTCTCCACTGTAATAGTCTTTCTCACCTCTTTATGTGAGATAATTTACCCCATTCTACCTCTCCCTTCCTTCTGCATTCATTTTACTCCTCTTTCTCAACCTTTTTTTTTATGTCATTCTCTCAAATACACCTTATACCCATACCCTCTGTCTATGTTTTTCCTTCTATCTGTACTGTTAGTGATACAATTTTTAAGAGTTACAAGTATCATCTTCCTCTGTAGGGATGTAAATAGTTTAGCTCTATTGAATCCCTTCTGTTTTCTTTTCCCTTTTTACCTGTTTATGCTTCTCTTGGGTTTTGCTATTGGAGGTCAAATTTTTGGTTTAGTTCTGGTCTTCTCCTTATGAAGACTTGAAATCCTTCTGTTTCATTGAATGACCATTTTTTCCCTTGATGTATTATGCTTAATTTTGCTGTGCAAGTGACTCTTGATTATAGTCCTAGCTCCTTTGCCCTCCAGAACATCATGTTCAATGGCCACCAATCCTTTAATGTTGCGGCTGCCAAGTTCTGTGTGATCCTGATTGTGACTCTTAAATATTTGAATTGTTTCTTTCTGGCCACTTGCAGTATTTTTTCCTGGACCTGGTAGTAGTGAAATTTGGCTATAATGTTCCTTGGGGTTTTTATTTTGGGATCTCTTTTCTGAGGTGATCGGTGGATTCTTTCAATGCCTATTTTTCCCTCTAGTCCCAGGACATCAGGGCAGTTTTCCTTGATAATTTCTTGAAAGATGCTGTCTAGGTCCTCCTTTTGATTATGGCTTTAGGGTAGTCCAATGATTCTGATATTGCCTCTCCTGGATCTATTTTCCAGATCAGTTGTTTTTCCCATGAGGCATTTTACATTTTCTCCCATTTTTCATTCTTTTGAATTTGTTTGATTGATTCTTGATTTCTCATAGAGTCATTAGCTTCCACTTGTCCAATTCTAACTTTTAAAGTGCTGTTTTCCTCAATTAGCTTTTGT
This sequence comes from Phascolarctos cinereus, assembly GCF_003287225.1. NCBI lineage: Eukaryota > Metazoa > Chordata > Mammalia > Diprotodontia > Phascolarctidae > Phascolarctos > Phascolarctos cinereus. The sequence goes on along the minus strand of NW_027555736.1, from coordinate 110,599,738 downwards.
ACTTTCTTTTCCATTTGGCCAATAATACTCTTTAAGGAGCTGTTTTCTTCAGTGGATTTTTGTATCTCCTTTTCCATTTGTCCAATTCTACTTTTTAAGCAGTTTTCCAAGCTGTTGAGTCTTTTTTCATAATTCTCTTGCATTACTCTCATTTCTTTTCCCCATTATTCTTCTACCTCTCTTATATGACTTTTAAGCTCCTTTTTGAGCTCTTCCATGAGTTCTTTCTGGGCTTGTGACCACTTCCCATTTTTCTCTGGGGTTTTACCCATAGGTGTTTTGACATTGTTGTCCTCTTCTGAGTTTGTGTCTTGGTCTTCCCTGTGGCCATAATAACTTTCTATGGTCAGATTCTTTTTTTGTTATTTTCTGCTCATCCTCTCTCCTCCTCCCTCCCCCCCTTTTTTTTTTAACCTTTTTTCCTTTTTTTAAAATTTGAGCTCTACTCCCAGGTGGAAAAGGCACTGTCTCTGGCTTCTTGTGCTGCAGACCCCGGCTGTTTACCTGGGGCTGTACTGATGTTGCCCCCCAGGGGACCCTCATGTCTGGTACTGTGCTGCAGGGGTGGAGTAGGGGTTGGCTGGTGCTGCTGGAGGTGATAGGGGTCTGTCAGCTTACTTGGTGCTGAGTTGGGGTCCTAGTGGTGGTGTGTGGTGTGTGCCAAGGCCTATTGGGGTTTTTCTGCATTTCCCATGGGCTTACACCAAAGCATGTAGAGGTCCATCACTGGAGGATCCCTGCCCACCTGGAGCTGCACCAAAGCATGTGGAGGTCCTGCCTCTAGATGACACCTGCCCCCTGCTCCCAACCACACTGAAGCCCCATAGAGATCCAGTTGCCATAGGAGGACTCCTGCCCGGGGCACCGCAGAAGCATGTGGTAGTTCTAAGAGCTGGAGTCTGAAGGTTTCTCTGCTCTGCTAAGGCATGGAGGGGAGGGAGTCCTGGTGTTGGCATTTACCTGTTCCACCACCTGAGTCAGGCTCAGGATCTCCCACTGGTTTGCTGTGGTGGGGCTTGCTGCTGACTTGCTGGGACACTTCCTGTCCTGGAATGCACTACCCTTTTACCCAAGTGAGATGGACCTTTCTTGCTGATCCTTCAAGTCGCCCCAACTAAAAGACTGCTCCACCCTATCTTTCCATTGGCTCTGCTATTCCAGGATTTGTTCTGGGGTGCTATTTTATGTTTATTTGGTTGTTTGGAAGTGAGTATAGGTGAGCTACAGTGATGTACTGCATACTCCACCATCTTGGCTCCTGGAAATTTAACATCCAAGGAAACATTTCTTTTCCTGTGCTTTTTAATGTTTTGTTTTGTTTTCAGGAATGGCTGTCACATTTTGTCAAAAGCTTTCTGCAGCTATTAATGTAGTCATGTGATTTTTATTATTTTTGTTTTAATAATGGCCTTTTTTTATATTTTCTTATACTTAAATCAATTTAGCATTCCTGACATGTTGCTATAATATGTTTGCTAATATTTTCTTCAATACTTTTGTGTCATTATTCATTAGAGATATTGACCTAGGTTTTCCTTCTCTGCTCTGTCTCTCCTTGGTTTAGCTATCAAGATAAAAAGATTATATTGTATCATAGAAAGAATTTGGTAGTATTCCCTCAATTTCTACTTTCACAAAAAGATTATTTAATATTAGAATTTATTGTCCTTTGAATGTTTGATAGAATTCATTTGTGAAGTCATCTGGTCTTGACCATTTTTTCTTTCAGAGCTATTTATGACTTGTTTGATTTTTTTTTCTGAGACTGGGTTATTTAAATTATCTCTTGTTCTGCTAACCTCAGTATTTCAAGTCTCTTATTTTACAGAGGAGGGTCCTGAGGCCCAGAGATTTTAAGTGACTTGATATCCAACTAACACAATCAGTTTTATTATATAACTGGGTCTACAGCCAACTCCCAGGCCAACATTTTTCCAGTTATGCCACGGGACATTTTAAGTGTGCAGTGAAATGTTAACCCACTGAAGCTGACTGGGGGCTAAGCGGAGACTATAGAAAAAAATAAGAAGTGGGGTTAAACATTTAACTCCAATTCCCTCATAAAAAAAAAAAAGAAAGATGTGAGGTTGGAGGGAAGGAAGTTTTCCTCTCTGGAAGAACAGCCATGGAAAGATAATTGACACCCATACTATACACAGGCAGTGTGGTTGTAAAATCTGCAGCAATTGGTCAACATCTCTGTGGTAAACTCCATTCTGGAGCCAGTGAAGGAGGGGGAACTGGTACCCATGAGTTGCATGCTGAAAAAGGAAAGTCAGGAGTTATCTAGTCTGATGCTCAGAAGCAATCAGGCAAGAGGTTGAAGTTCATACCCTGCTGACAAGTAGCGTGACTGTGTCTACCCCCTTTCTTCTTCACTCTGGTCCTATAGTGAGAATTTTCCCTTTGTCTGACTCCCACTAGTCAATACTATGATTCTCCAAATCCACCACCTCCTTTCCCTGAACATCCTGTAGCAAACACAGAGACTGCTGAGGAAAGGGAAAGAAGACAAAGAATAATTACTAGATTATGTGTTAGCCACACCTTTGTATCTGTCTAATTCTCACCACTAGTGCCTTTACTTTTTATCATTCATACTGACCTATGCTCCCAGTGACATCACTCCCTACCCCTTAAATCCCAACCCAAAGTGGCCATTTAAAGGCCCCAGGAACCTTACCTCTGGAAGACCTGCTTACAACACACATAGGCGTCATAGCTGCTGTTGTTGAAACTTGTGTTGAGGAAGGAGAAGCAGTTGACTTCTGCCCCTCTAGGTACATAAAGGATTCCTGGGTAAAGGAGTTGAAGAAGAAGCTGCTAATGTGTATCTCTTGGGACCAAGGAGCTGAAGAAGAAGCTGCTAAGGTGTATCTCTTGGGACCAAGATCCCTGGATCTTTGGAATCAAAACTACCACTGTGCCCTAGGAAAATTAAGCTGACCCCTCCAGGGAAGGAGTAGGTGGATTGGGGCAGTATTCCAGGGTAAAGTCCTCCCACCAGGAACAGGAAAGAATTCTACTCTGATCATTCTATTTCCATTAAGATAGGAGCCTGGGGAGAGGTATCTTACCTGCCACACAGGCATTGACCAGGGATACACAGGCACCAGTAAGTAGAGCACTCATGATAATCTTGGAGAACTCACTCTTCCGGTGGGGAACCATTGAGGCTACAAATAACAAGAAGAGATCAGGGGCAAAAGTTGAGCCCCTGTCCCTCCCAGGGACCCAATAAGCCAGGATTGGCATGTACTTCCAATCACTTTAGTTATACCTGTTGACCCATCACTCCAGAAACAAAGTGTGCTTCTAGTTCTGAAAAATTGGAAGGGAATAAACGTTGCCTATAGCATCATCTTGTGGTTCGATGTTCCTTCATTGATTTAGCTTTAACCTGTAGCCTAGACCATAAGTTCCATGAGGGTAGGCACTATGTTTTACCTTAACTCTGTATCTCCCCCAGTGCCCTGTACACAATAGCTCCTTAGAATATCTTTTTCGAATCAATGGACTCACTACATTACCAGGGCTATCACTCGCCTAAAACCGCATCTCACAGACTTTGCTGAAACTGGCATATGAACCTAAAATATAAGTGAAGGCTCAAAAAACAAACAAACAAGAGAAAGCTCAGAAGGGAACAAATCTCAGAGACTGGCCTCATTGAGATCACCCCTGGCCCCCTAATATGCTGATCCTGGGACCTATAGTAACTTCTAGTTTTCATTGTCAACCCCTAACTCCTCTCCCCTAGCCAACCCCTAATGTCCAGGGAGAATTTTAGAGAATTCAGTCCAAACACATTCAAGAAATAATCCAAGTAGCAGTACTACCCCATCCCTCCAGAGTTACCCTGGATTCATTCAGATGGTCATTATATTCCACCCCAGCTGATATGTGACAATACCACCTCATACAAAGTTTATACAAAGGCCACTCTCCTTAAGTCCTTCTTGGCCTTCCCTCTCATCCTTTTTGAAAGCAAGTATTATGCTGGTAAACACAACCTCTCCAAAACTAGATGTGGAGAGCCTGGCATCTTATGGTCCCAAACACACTACAGTACCATCCTTGCCTCTCCATGGCAGAGGCTTCAGCCTGGAGAGCCAATATGACAACCCCCTTGGGAGTCAATCCCAAACCTCAGTTGCATAAACCAATCATAGAATCTTAGAAACTAAGATTCATAGAATATCAGAACTGGAAAGGGCCTTGGAGATCATCTCTAATCTCATTTTATAGACATGAAAACTGAGATCTGGAAAGGTTAAGGGACAGGCCCAAGGTCACAAAGCTAGTTAGTAGCAGAGCGGGGAATGGAACCCAAGTCTTCTGTGCCTGATTCACTTGGTAATGTGCTTTCAAATGCTGATTTAGAGTATACTAATAGGGACTCACTTAGACCTCCCAGCATGATACCAATGGAGCTGAAATTGGCAAATCCACAGAGAGCAAATGTTGAGATAATTTCTGCTCGGACCTGAAAAACAAATGAAACCCATTAAAGGTGATCTCATCCCTATTACGCTACACTGTCCTGACATTGGCTTCCCTTCTACTTCTTGGAGTATGATGGGCCACAGGCCCCAGGAGTTTCATCCATGGTCCGTCTGGGACTCCATAAGTGATACTTTCCTGTGGCTGCCTACCATCTGGTATAGAATATAGAGTAACTGCTAGTAGACTTCTCACTATGGCCTTCAGAGTTCTCCACCAACTAGTCCCTCCCCCCAGTCCACATATCCTATGCTTCCTTTGCTTCCATCTTCAGTCTCCTATCTCTTTCAGCCAAAGTTCTACCATCTAAATGAACCAGTTTTGGTTTTTTGTCCTGCCACATCACTGGCCTCTACTATCCTCCTTGAATTCAGTTCTAAGGTCCACAATTTCTAAAACACCTTCCTATATTAATTCAGCCTATTTGCCAGCCCATTTCAAGAGACCTGCCTCTGAATTCTGGTTCTGCCACTTATTAACCTTGTGACTCTTGGTCATTTTACCACCCTGAGTCTCAAGGTTTAAAAATACTTGAACTATCTTTCTTGTAGGATTATTGTGAAGGTTGAGTGAAATGATGCCTGTGAAAATCCTTTGCAACCATAAAATATTATGTAAATGAAAGGAATTATTGTCATTAGATTAGATACTTATTCGGTTATTACATAGATTATATGCTCTTAAAGGGACCTATGTCTTTGTTATTACTACACAGCAGTCAACGTTCAACTATTGGCTGTTGACCAAGTCTTTCCTCTTAATGTATTTTTGCAATTTTATACTGATGTATTTCTGTTAACTGTCAGTCTGATCATGTACACTTTGTTATTCAGTCGTTTCAGTTATGTCTGACTCTTTGTGACCCTACCTGGGGTTATCTTGGCAAAGATGCTGGAGCCATTTACCATTTCCTTCTCCAGCTCATTTTACAGATGAGAAATTGAGGCAAACAAGGTTAAGTGGCTTCCCCAGGGTAACACAGCACAGAGGCTGGATTTGAACTCAGGTCTTCCTGACTCCAGGCCTGGTACTCTATCCACCATGCCACCTAGCTGCCCAATTATGTACTCTATTTGATGATAAATCCCTTGGAAGCAAAGATTGCATCTGTTCTTTGATGTGTATACCAAGCAACTGGTCTCCAATTTTACACTGTGCTAGTAAATGTTTAAGTGACAGGGAGAAATGTATGCATACACACTTTTAAGTTTAATCTGCATTAATAAAACTTTCTTAAGTCACTCTAGATCAGTAGTGTCAAACACAAATAGAAAAGGATGCCTCTAAAACATATTTAAGGCTCCTTACAGACTGCATATTGAATTAGAAAATGACTTATTAATCTACTTGTGTTTTAGTGTACTTTTGATTGTTTTGTTAAATATTTCCCAATTGTATTTTAATCTGGTTTGAGTTGCACTCCAGAGTATTTTGGGTCAAGTGTGGATAATCAGCAAACAACACATCAAGCCCTGATTTAGGGCAATTTCTGAGGTGTAAATGCTCACACTGAAAATTGAACAATTTGCTCTTGTGAGCCAGTTAGAGATGACTCCAGCACACCTCTGGGTTTGTTGGTTTATTTCCTGGGAGAACCAAGATCTGACTGAGCAATTTGAGACTGTGAGCCAAAGTCCCAGACAGGAAGGTATTAGCATCCTTGGTTGCCTCAGTTACCCCTCCCCAAACCCACTCAAGTTTTCTCTCCTTCTCTGCTGTCACCACCATGCCTGGCCTCTTCAGGTCACTCAGATCCCTCTATCCTGGCAGCTTTGTAAACAATCCCTCTTCTCCTTATTTAAATGAGGAAGCAAAGAAAAGGAATCCAGGTTGGGTGAAGGGCAGTGTGGGCTGGTGGAATGGTGGTATGGTGGCAGATTTAGGAGTTCAGGTCCCAGGGGCCAAGATCCTACTCTGCTCCTTAACCAGGTATATGTAATCTTGGGCAAGTCATTACATTCCTCTGGGTCTCAGTTTCCTCATCTGTAAAATCAGAGAGTTATACTTGGTGGCCTCTAAAATCTCTTCCAGTTCTTGATCCTCTAACTGATTCAGGTGCCTAGATTTAAGTTAAGGTCAGAAATCTGTTTCCTGGGCTTTTATATATGTTTTTTTCTTCCTTTTCTTGTTCAGTAAAACTTTCCCTTGGAGACATCTCTCCTTACCTCCCACTCCTTTGCAAAGGCGGGTGTAAGGGGGTCCAAAAGTGTGGAACATTGTATATATAACCAAAGTTTTTTCAATGTATTGGTGGATTTTGCTGGCTTTTTAAATCTTCTTTCCTTTTCAACTTTTTTAAATTCTTTGTTATAAGGGATGACTTTCTGGGAGGGGAAAAAGAAGGGATACAGGGGGAAATTTAGATGATTTAAAAACAAATTATCAGATAAAATTTTAAAAAGAACTTCCTTTTGAAAGATTCTAATTGTCTCAGCTAAAATAAGGGGAGAAAAATGTTTCCATTCCTTATTTACTCAGAAGACCCAGAAAGATGAAGAGTACCCAGAAAGACTAGATATAGAGGAGTTTGTAGCTTGGACCTAGCCCTGTGTTAATGGAACTAAGACATAAAGAAAGGGGAAAATTCATTTGGGTAAGTGAGGCCCTCAATCCCTTCCTGCCTGAGATCCTCCCCTCACATAGACCAGGACCTAGACTTTCAGAGGCAGAGGAACATGAAAATACATACGTGGTCTCTTTGCCAAAGCTAAAGGCATAGTGAGTGCAGGGCCAAGCCAGAAGGCAAATATATTTGAGAGTAGAGAGAGTAGCAATGTTTCCCTGGGGGAGCTTGGCCTGGAGGTCAAACAGGGAGATGACCTCATAACTAGGAGCCTGAGGGACCTCAGTAGTAATACGGAACCAGAAAAACACAGAGAGCTGGGTCTTCACTTAAGGTCAGAAGTGAAAGAGGAGAACCTGAGGCCTTCCAAACACTAGTTAAATGCCTTGGGCAGAAACAGCTCCAGTTGTCCAGTACCAGCAGCTAGACAAAGACAAGTAGGCATTGGCACCATAATAATAATAATATAGGAAATAATAATAATAACAATATGGAAATCATAACACATGGCATTTTCTGATTTGCAAAACACTTTCACATGAATTAATAACAATAATAGCTATAATTACATAGCACCTCAAACTTCTCATTTGATCCTCACAACAACCCTGCAAGAAGGGTGCTATTATTATCCCCACTTTACAGATAAGGAAACTGAGGCTCATAGAAGGACGGCATTGTGCCCAAGGTCACCCAATGAGTTAATAGCTCAGTTGCCCTCATTCCTAGTTCTTTGACTTTGCCATGTACCCTGTTGCCCAAGTACCACCATCACAGCCTACCCGTATCACTTACGGAAATCCACTGCTTCTTGCCCCCAATCCACTCTTCAGCTCCTTGTAGACGCCTGTTCTTGTACTTGGACAGCTCTTGATAAGCCACAAATTCATTCAGAAACAGCTTGATGCCCAGCATTTCAGCCACTATTGGACAATCTGCCCACTCCACTCCCAGCATGAACGCCACAGGACGCAAGATGTAAGAGCAGATGAGCTAGAAGGAAGATCCACGAAAGGAAGGGTTAATGGCAAGAGCTAGAAGTCTTCCCACACTAGCATGCTCCACCTTCAAGAGGTGACCCAGCCTAAGAAGTAGGAATAAGAGAGCCACAGGGTCTCATTCTGGGTCCTGTTGGGGCCCATCAGCCACCTTAGACTGCGGGGATCACAATTCCCGTTAATGTATCACTACAGGGCTTATCAAGTGCCTTCCCCAAACAGCCCTGTGAGATATAGTAGGCAGTGTAAATCACAGAATTTTAGAACTGTATGGGACCTCAGAACCTATCTAGCTCAATCCATACCTGAAAAAAAAAAACCTACCCCAAGAGTGGTCATTCAGCCTCAGCTAGAGATCTCTAATGAAGGGGAATCCAGTATCTCCTGGGTCACCCCACTCTACTTTTAGAGAGTGCTAATTATTGTTCATAATAATATTAATGATAGCCAACATTTACTATGTGCCAGGCACTTGGCTAAACACTTTACAAAATTATTTCATTTGTTCATCACAACAACCCCGTGATGGAGTTGCTATTGTTATCCCCATTTTATAGATGAGGAAACTGAGGCAAACAGGTGAAGTGATTTGCCCAATGTCACACAGCTAGTAAGTGTCTGAGTCTGAATTTGAACTCAGATCTTCCTGACTCTAGACCTAGCAATCTATCTACTTCTCCACCTAGGTGCCCCATTTGTTTTAAGCTTTTTCTTACATAAAGCCTAAATTTGCCTCTGCCTAAATCTACCCACTGCCCTGGTTCTTCTCTCTAGGATCAAACAGAACAAATTTAAATCCCTCTTCTATATATTATTATTGCCATTTAATGGATGAGGTAACAGGGTCAGAGGAGTAAGCAGCTTGCTTGTGATTACACAGGGCCAGTTGTCCTATCCCCAAGTCCTTCGTCATTGATACTACCCAGACTGAGGTCTTCAGCACTGCACTCAGGTACTGGCAGGGACTTCGGCCCTCTGCCTGGTTCTGATCAACCCTTAGCCACATGCCAGGAAAACCAGCCCTTCCCCTCGAAGGCTAGGGATGTTGTTACCTGGAAACTGAGTTCTTGGATATCCACCATCTCCCCCAGCCAGGAGAGAGCAGCATTGATGAAGGCTAACACAGCCAAGAAGGCAATCAGGTTGGCGGCAATGTTTGCAATGAGCCCCACGGAGATGGCAGCTCCATTAGTGGTAGCCTCCAAAAGGTTCTGAGCCTCCCTGAGTTTGTGTCAAGATTTATTATTAATAATCAGTCCCCAACAATTAGCTTCTGACCCATGTACTCAAGCTGTAACTCAAATCCAAGAGTCAGAAAAAACCTGATATAGGAGGGGATGGGGACACAATATCAGGGGAATAGGTATTATGGACCCTGCCTGTCTTAAAGCTTCAGACACTCAAGAAAAAAAAATTGGGTAGAGAGGGTTGGAGAAAGGAAGGCTGAGATGTCCCCTAGTGTAAGGAGTTCCTTATAGAAGGGCCAGAGGTAAAAATTAGAAAGAATAGAACAGAAATGGAACGAAAACAAAAATGGATACTATGAGAATACATATCAGAGAATATTAAAGCTGAGAGAGGGACTTTCGAATCTATCTGGCCCAATCTCTGCATTTTACAGAGGAATGAGCTGGAGCTCATAAAGTGCAAATGACTTTACCCGAGGGCATATAGCTGGAAAAGGCAGAATTGGACCGGAACACAGATCTCCTGACTCACATCTCCAGTGAACTTTCCACTACATCATACTGACTCTCATGAGTAAGAAATAGATGTAGGATAGTGGATCTGGAGTCCAAGAGATGTGAGTTCAAATCCTGGCTCAGTCACTTACTAAATATATGGCCATGGCTAAATCATTTAATCTCTACATGCTTATGAAAATTGTGAATAACAAATAACCTATCTTATAGAGTCATTGTGAGACTCAGATGAGGTCATGAGATACTTCCTAAACTGTGAGGAGCTTCATGAATGTCTACAATCACTGTTGCAGGACCTCAGGACTATAGACCTTGATCTGGAAGGGACTTTAAGGGGCTACCTGGCCCAACCCCCCTCATTTTACTGATGATGAAAATAAGGCACAGAGAGGTTAAGTGACTTGCTCAAAGTCACACAGGTACTAAGTCACAGAGCCAGGATCCAAACACAGATCCCATGATCTCAAGCTCAGGGCACTTTCCATTGACCCCTGCTGCCCTCTAGGAGCCTGGACAGTGAGAATAAGAAATTAAATACGTAGAAGAAACAACCTGAAAATCAGAGAAATAGAGACAGATTTTGAAAGAGGAGCTTTGGCTCTCAGGAGAGAATAAGCATACCTAGAGTTAACAAGAGACGGCAGCTAGATAAGGGACAGTGGGACAACATGTAGCCCATTGAATCATGATCTTTACTGCTTTCTCACTTCCTGCTCCCACTCCAAAAACAGACCCGTAGAATCTCTCCTAGGACTCACCCATAGGACAGTTTCACTCCCTCTTCACTCTTAAATTTGGATTCTTCCACTTCTGGGTAGACCAGTTTGGACAGGGCCAGAGCACAGGGGGCAGCCATCACAGAGGCAGCAATCAGAGAGGAAGGGTCAATCTGCAAGGCCCAGGGTTTGGGATTAGAAATGACAGCAAACCCCAAAGGGTAGGAGAGTGGCTACTACAAGCGAGTCAAGGCATCCTGACTCCTGTTTTCAGCTAGGGGTGACATTGGGAGAAACAGTGGAGTTTGTGAAGATTTCATATTTAACCCAAATGCCACGTTTTCTAGCTGTAATGGTCTGCTTGGCTCCCTGATCCAATACTCTCCGGGGTGGGGAACCTGCGGCCTTAAGGCCACATGTGGCCTTCTAGGTCCTCAAGTGCTACCTCTTGACTGAATCCAATTCTAAAGGCTACACTTAAGGACCTAGAAGGCCACATGTGGCTTTAAGGTCAAAGGTTCCCCACTCCTGCTCTAAACTTTATAGCTGGGATTACTTAATCTCCACCAAAAAAGTCAACCCAATCTCAGATGAAGACCAATCCTGTCTTTAGCCAGAAAAACCATTAGGAGCCTTAGGACCAATCCTGTCCTAGACAGAGAGAATTGGGAGCTCCAGGTCAATAACCATCATTCTATTAACCTTGATGTTGGCCCTTCTCTCACCTAAAAACTAGGCTCTTATCATTTCCTCTGTTACCAGACTCCCACCTTAGACCCCCGCTAGCTGACATTCATGAACGAGTCCCAGTCTTGTCTCCTTGACACATGTCTGACTTCCTGTCCTCCACCCACTTCTGCAGCCTTAGGCATCCAACCTTTCCACCCAAGTTCTTCTAGGTCCTAGAGTATTGACCTGACCTCCAGAACTCCTCTGCTCATATCTGGGAACGTACTGCCTGCTATCATGCCTCTTCTGTCTCCCTGCCTTGAGCCTCTCCCCACTCTGGTCCATCCTACACATGGCTGCCAAATTGCTGCCAAAAACTCACCCTATCTTTCCAAGCTGTTTGGGCATTAGGGAAGGAATTTCACATTTATATAGCACTTATCATTTATCAGGCAATGTGCTAAGCATTTTTTACAAATTTTCCTCATTTGATCCTTACAACAACTCTTAGAGATAGGGACTATTATTATTCCCATTCAACAGTTGAGGAAACTGAGGGAAATAGTGATTAAGTGACTTGCCCAGAGTCACACCGCTAATAAATGTCTGAGGCTAAATTTGAACTCAGGTCTTCCTGAGTTGAGGCCCATTCCTCTATCCATTGAACCACAGCTATATTACTCTCCCTCCTGTGATCCAGCCAAATTTATCTCTGTTGCTCATACCCTAATCTCTCATCTTTATTATACCTTTGTACTGGCTGTTTTCCATCCCTTGAACATAGTCTCTCCTTATCTCTGTGGCCTGGGGCCTAATGCCAGAACCTAAGTGTTGCTTGACTGCACCTACCACTCCCCCATTCCCTTGGTGGGGGGGGGGGGCTCTGTCTGATTTTTAAGCCCTCACTGTGCTCAGTCTGGCCTATCCTACTTGCAGCTAAGCTCAGGTTATGACATCCTAGAGCTGGCTTCCATTTGCACACGTAAACATGGTTTTTTACACAGCTGGTAAGCTCAGCTGTTCTCAAACCTTACTGGGCTGTTTGAACTTTCAGGAGAAAAGAATTGGCTTTACCAAGTTAACATGGGTTTTGCATAAATAAATAAAAGTACTGGAAACTAGTTGGTGGTTGAAAAAATTATTAAGATGGAGATTAAGAATAATATTAAAATTGAGGAAAAACTTGCCTAGATAAAAATAGATTTAAGAGAGTTGGAGACTGCTCCAGCAAAGTTGCTGGCTAGACACTGAAATTTAATCATGACAACTTGTCAGAGGGCTCAAGACATCAGGTGCTCTGTGTTGCATACAAAATGTGCAGGGTCATCGAACGGGCCCCTTGAGAAGGCCTAGCTTGCTAGGACCTGCTGTAGTTTGTACTGTACTGACTGACAGAGCCTCTGAGAATCCAGGGTCACCTTTCCACTGTGAAGAGGCATCAGAGCAGGACTTCATTGGAAAGGCATAGTCAGGGCTGAGCGGGCTGAGCTTACCCCAAAGGAAATGTAGGCTCCCAATAAGCTGCCTGCAATGGTGGCATAGCCTCCTGTTATAACAACGTGAATTTCAGAGAGCGTCATATCTGCGAGGTAGGGACGGATCAGCAGAGGAGCTTCTGTCTACAACCAAGCAAAGATATTTAGCCTCCAGAAACTGGAGCAGACCACACTGAAGGGCACCGACCAGGACTGTTGTGGCAAAGTAGGGAATCCTCATCCTGAAGAGGAAAATGAGGCCTGAGGGAAAGAGCCTCCCTGAGGAAGAAGGGAAAATCCGAATGTGATGAGAGAATAAACGGAGTCCAGTGCTTTGCTCCCAGACCCACGGCACCCAGAAGCAGATGAATCTTGGTTTGGTTTTCCTTTTTTTATGTCATGTACCCCTTTGACAATCTGATGAAGCCTATGGATCCCTTCTCAAAGTAATATTTTTAAATAACAGAATGAAATACTAAGCTTTAGTCACAGATTAGTAAAAACAAAAATACAATTTTTTCCCATTCAGATTCCCAGGTTCTCCTGAAATCTCTCCACTAATCAGTCCTTTAGGGTTCTCTGGAACCCAGCTTCAGAACTCCTGCCCATAAAGGCACTGAGGTAACTGGACAGTGAGTTGTTGAGGCCATCACAGCACAAGGAGAGCATCCGAAGATTGAGATGCTACAGAGCTAGAAGGAGAAAAAAGACCAAAATATCCATGACTCTTTGATGGAGAGAGCAGTCCTGGAAGAAGGGCAGAGGAAGTGACTGTCATTCCCTGGGGCACATTACAGGGCGTTTGGGAAGATTTCTGGTTGATAGTGAAGAGAAGTGGGTATGAAGCTAGCTTGGGTGCAAGAACATCAGAATATGATGGGAGAGCCAGTGGTTATGGTGAGCTGTGCATTTCAACAGAAGAGTCATGAGTGAGTAGAGAAAGTGAGAGGCACCTGGGAAAAAACACTTTCCTTGTTTGGCTGCCATGGTGTCCCACAGAGTTCTTCTGGCTGTTTATCTCAGCCGGGGATGTTGCTGTAACTCTCACATAGTGTATTAATGCAGAGCAAGCAAGATGAGGGCTGCAAGGTCAGATTCTGTATAAAAGAGCTTATATAGGACTTATGCTACTTAGCCAGGCTTACCCGTAGTTCCCATTTTTGAAGAAGACTGTCTGAGGTCCGGTTGATCTTCAAAGAACTTTCTTTCAGACAAAGGATCCTGACTTAGTTGGCTCATCTTTTCCTAAGGAAATCAACCCTCACCTAATACTTCTGTAATGGGAGACTGGCTAATGAGGGCTCAGTCCTGGGAGCCTTCACAGGGGACCCATGTGGATGTCTGGTGAGCCTGCTTATGGAAGCCTGAGGTGTTGTGGGATGGAGCGGCTTGGCTTGACACTTTGGGTCACGTGAAAGTATTTCTTCTCTTACTGTTCTCTGTTTCCTTCCTCAAAAAGAAAAGTCCCAACCGAACTCTCAGAACTGAGAGTGCATACCAAAAGCACCAGTGGAGAAACTTACCCTCTCTCCTTTCAGCTGCCTGCAAGGTATAAGCTTTGAGCTCTAGAGGGCTACTGAGTGAGAGGGGAGGGAGGGAAAAGAGCAGACACCTCTTTTGACAAATTCTGCAAGCTGTAAAGAGCATCATATTTCTGCAAAGCCATTTTTATGGAGGGGATGATAAGGTATTTGGTGTGCCAGCCAGTTTATGATTATTTATACTGAGGCAACCCGACTGAGGATTACTGAGGATGTGAAGTCTGAGGTCTCTTTCCAGCAGCGCTCGCACTCTCAACTTTTGTGGGATGGCACAATCCCTTCCCCCTGAGCTATACCTCCCCTCTCTCACTTCTATCTTCTGGTTCTTCTGAGGATGGATGGGGAAGGTAATACTAGAAGCTTCTGAGAAGAGAAGAACAGCTTTATGACTCTGGTGGATCCAGAATGTCTACCTAAGGGAGGCAGGAGCCTGAGGATAGGGCCACAGGAGGATCTCATCTTTTCCAGGAAATCACACTTCATCCAACTTGTTTTCTGCCAGACACTACAGTGTACAAATGGCATTCTATTTCTACAGACCCATTTTTATGGAATGTGGATGATAGAGTACTTGGGAGTGCCAAGTACTTTGTGACTATTTATCACTGAGGTAACTAGGTTTTCTCTGGCAGTCACTTGGGTGATGTCTGACTTTGTTGCCAACATTTTCTCAGTTGCCTCTGTCTCTAGCAGCTCTGATGGTGGAGGTGTAGGACATTTAGAATCCTCTGCTTTCCTAAGCCAGATATAGCCCTATGGGCTGAAAAAACAAAACTCCCAAATAATGGATGAAGATTCTACCCAGGTTCCCTACTTGAATGCCTCCTGTGAAGGTGAGGCAGAGTGGGCTCTAGCCAGCATCTAATTATGACAGAACGCAGAGCAGGACTTAGCTCACAAACACAGAGGGCCCTAGGATAATACCTAAAGGACTAAATTAGGAGTTCTTCACCTTTTTTGTGTGTGACGGACTCCTGTGGCAGTCTGGTGAAATCTGTAGACACTTCATAATGATTTTTATAAATCTTAAATAAAATACTAGGATTGCGAAGGATAATGAAGTACAGTATCAAAATATGTCTAACAAACAAAGTAAATTTATGGACTCTATGTTAAGAACCCTTGCGAAATGGAAAGTGTTTTCAGAGCCTCCTGCTTACTTCAGAAAATTATGCCTGGATGTCATATCAGTCCAGTCCTTTAGGTCACTGTGGGCACCCTGGCAAGTCTCTGTCATAGTGATCACACAAGAAAGAATACAGAAGCCTGCAGGTCAGATTTCAGATATACCATACAGGACAGAATACAACTTTATGATTTTTAACCTGTAGCAAGCAGTCAGTTTGATGCACACAAACCCTTGGAGCATGTGTGGAGCTGAGCTGAGATCCCAGACCAATTCTGGCGACACCTATGTCCTGCGTAAGACACTTCACATAGAGAAGAGTACATGTGCCCTGGACCCTTCCAGTGGACACAACCCTCTTCATAATGTGCATGTGCAATCACAGGCTACCAGTTGGTCCTATGTGCCCCACCCCCACCTGCAACCGTGAGTTGTGTCAAAGATGTCTGGAGACTGAACAGAAAGAGCTGTCCACTCGGTAGACTTAAAAGAAGAGACAAGTTCTGCTATCTCTCTTCATGTCTCTGGGCCTGTTTGTTTGTTTTCCACCCATAAAATGAAGAAGTTGAGCTAGGTGCTTTCTGCAGGCCGTTGTACCTATAACATTTTAAATCTATAAACTAACAAGAACCTAAGTCTTGAGGGTGACCTGGGGGGAAAAAAGACCATTAGATGGTGAGGATTGTATAGCTGACAGTGCTCAGAGCCCTCCCATACCAGGAAGACAGAGACAAACACCAAGCTTCCTGGAAGAAAGGTCTGAAGGATTCTTAGAATACAGAGCTTTCAAGATCAAGAGCCTAGTGAATTTCTGAGAGTGAGTCTGGAGCTCCTTGTCAGGAGAGAGACAAATAAATTAGACAGCACCTACTTGGCTCACAAAGATGTTTCCTGCCACACTTAGGGTCTCTGTGGCTGTGGTTCCCATGGTGACCTGCATCAACCAGGAGATCTAGAAGGAGCCAAGGTAATACATTAGATCTAGGCACATAAAACAACTTAACTCTAATTTGTTTTCACATTTGAGACTCAGGAATACAACCTTGACAACCCTCTTTCTCTCAAAACAACAACAACAAAAATGGTCTCTTTCTCTCTTCCTTCCCTTCTTTCTCTCCCTCTTTTCCTTTCTTCTTTCCTACCTCCTTCCAGACCTCTCCCATCTCTCTCTCTCTCTCTCTCTCTCTCTCTCTCTCTCTCTCTCTCTCTCTCTCTCTCTCTCTCTCTCTCTCTGTCTTTCTCTGTCTTTCTCTGTCTCTCTTTCCCTCTTTCTCTCTCCCTCTTCCTCTCTCTCCCTCTCTCTCTCTTTCTCTCTCTTTCTTCCTAAGTTGGGTCCCTCTATCTCACCCAGGCCAGAAGGGCAGACACTACTCAAGGGCCCAATCCCACCATTAATTGTCACAGGAGCTTTGCTTTGTTGTATTTCGGACACAGGCCAGTTCATTCCTCCTTAGTCAGCCTGGTGGCCCCCAATACTAGGTGCTCATCATATTGATATTGGACTTAAACCTCATCAGCTTCACCTACTGAAGCTCAGAACTCCACCAACATCACCCACCCCATTAGCAGGGAATATAAATGTGTACCACCACACTTTGCAACATGGTACTTTCTGTGCTTTTACTCACTACCTGTAATGACCTTAAATCAGTCACTTTTGCCTTCTAGGTCCCATATATTCATCTATAAAATTAAAAGATTGAACCAGACTATCTCCATCTCCATTTCCATATATGTTAGCTATAATCTGTGGCTGTCTAGCTCCTTAGTCAGTGTGTCCTTTGTATTAGTGATTAATAGCCTGAAGTCTCCAAGCTAAGTGGGATGGCTTCTCTACCCAGGGACAATTCAAAAGGGGACAGTTTGGTGTACTGGAAAGAGTATTGAATTTGAAGGCAAAAGACCTGGGAACCTCAGACATGGAAGGTGCCTCAGAGCCCACCTAGTCCAACCCCTTTCTGAACAAGAATACCATCTGCAGTATCCCTGACTAATGGGGATCCAGCCTTCACTTTGTGGCAGGGGAGAGTCCTTTGTTTGAATCTCTACTTTGCTCCTTACTATCTGGAAATCTTGAACAAGTCATTGACCCTCTCTTAGCCTGGTTTCTTCATCCATAAAATGGGTGGGTTGGACTGGAAATTCTCCAAAGTCCCCTCCAGATCTAAATGTAATGAACTCTGAGCTGTTTCTCAGTGAAATACACTGGAAAGGGCCCTGGACAGGTGGTCAAAAGAACTGAGTTCTAATCCTGATTTTGCCACTAATTCATTGTATGATCTTGGGGTAAATTATCTGACATCTCTGAGCCTCAGTTTCCTTACCTGCCTAATGAAGAAGTTGGACTTCATTCAATTAAATATGGCACACACTAAGTGTTCATTAGGTACAGTACACCACATGGTAGAACATTGGATTTGGAGACAGGAGAAACTTGGGTACAAAACCCACATCTCCCACTAGTTGTTTGAGTTTAGACAAGTCACTTAACCTCTCCAACTCCATTTCTCATCAGCAAAATGGCATTGGAAATACTTGCAGTGGTCATCTTGCAAGGTTGTCATAAGGATGAAATGAGGTCATGTGCTTACAATGGTTTGCAAACCTTAAATCTCTGTCCAAATATTAACTTGCACCAGTGGCACTGCCTTAAGATAATTTCTGGCTTCAAAATTCCACAATTCATGTTTCTAGTATACCTTTGCCAGGCCTAGCAAGCCATCCAAGGATGCTGCCAAGACTTGGTCATGCTGAGACGGCTATTCCAGGATCAATAATAGATGACGCTCTTTTTTCCTGGTCAAAATAGGTTCTCCTTTCTCTCTCCTAAGCAAATCTCCTCTCTGCAAGGGTGGAGGCAAGGGATGTTAATACAGAGAGGTGTCTGATCCTGAACATCTTTTTTTCCCAGTGGAGGGAGGGCATTGCAAAAGGGGTCCAGGGTACCTTCAAGAGTCTTCAGAATAGCACCAAAACTCACATTTCTATAGTGCTTTACACAAGCAATCATTAATAAGCATTTATTAAACATTTAATATGTAATGGTGCTGTCCTCAGTGCTTGGAGGTACAAATACAAAAATGACATGTCCCTGCTCTCAAGGAATTTGCATTCTATCAAGGTAGATGACATATATATGTGTGTATATATATATATATATATATATATATATATATGTATATATATATATAATATATATATGTATATATATATATATAATATATATATGTATATGTGTGTGTGTGTGCGTGCGTGTGTGTATACATACACACATATACATACATATATGTGTGTATGTATTTACAAAATCTATACATAAATACAAAACGTTTGAAGAGGGAACTAGTAACTCAGAGGCTCATGAAAGGCTTTGTGTAGAAGGTGCTGACTGAGCTGAGTTTTAAAAGAAAAGAGAAATTCTAAGAGGTGGAGGTGAGGAGGGAGTGCATTCCAGACATGACCAATGGCCAGTGCACAGACTTGGAGACAGGAGATGGGCTGTCACCAGTGAGGAACTAGAAGAAGATCAGTTTTCCTGGACCACAGAGTACTTGAAAGCCAGAAAACTAGTGTGGGACCAACTCTGAAGTTTGACATTTAAAACACAGGAATTTTGACCCTTGGAGCAAAAAGTTGCCATAAATGGTTATTGAATAGGGAAGGAGGAAGTTTAGATCTGTGCCTTAAGAAAATCACTTTAACAACTGTCCCATTTTGTTGCTACAAAGCACTCTGCTTACATTTTCCTGTCCTTTGGCCTTTGCCACAGCCCTGTGAGGTAGGTAGTATGAGTATTATCACTGGTACTTTACAGATGAAGGAAACTGTGGCTTAGAGGAACTAAGTGACTTTGCCCAAATTCACACGGCTAGTAAATGGCAGAACCAGGACTCTAACCCAGGTCTTCTGACTCCAAGAGTAGTCCTCAGTCCAAAAGTGCAGCCAAAACTAGTAGTAGAGAAGTGGCGTTGAGCAGAGTGTGTAACAGAGAGTGACGTCTTGTGGCAGGTCCACCAGATTAAACTGATAAGTATACAAGATGGGAAGCCTCTGTTTGGAATTTTGTTTGTATCTTCCTCTAAAAGGTATGGATACACTTCTTGGGAAAATGGGTTTCGTTAATGGAGGCTGGCCCTATGATGATTTGGTTGGTTGTGGGACAGACTATTTTGGGAGAATCCAGACCTTTGTATGGCATAGGAAAGGAACATATAGATCTTTTTGGTTTCTCTCTTCCCTTTTCACATTCCTTCCAGAGTTATCCTGGGAGTACACCAGAACTAAAGAGAGACCTAAGTCCCAGGAGGAGGGGGCAGGTCCCCCTAAGCAGGTTTCCCCGTCCCTCAGGAGCTTTTAATAGAGCCGCTGAGGCAAAGCACATGGGAGCTGCATGTGCTCACCCAGAAGTCTGAAAGGAGATGGTTACTTCTTGGCTTCCATTTCAGAGAGGCAGTAATGAAACTTCTTGACCTACTGGGCACCCATGGAGAGCGGAGTTCTATGGCCAGGTGGTGAAAGTTCCTGAGAGTTGCCTTTCTAGTTGCCTTGAGCTCAAGAATCCTAGAGTTTGGCTAAAGAAGGAAGGATTTCCTAGATGGTGCCAGCCTCAGGGTTTGCCTCGTGGGTAATTTTAAGTTTGAAAAGTCTGGAATCTGGCCTTCTATTGAGAGAAGGGGGATTTCTTGAGCAGCTCAATTTTTGGTCAGGGAAGAAGATAATGAATGTGTCCAAGCCCACCCCAACTCTGTGAGGAACAACAAGAAGGAACTAAAGCCACAGTATGGGGGAACAAGGGACCTAGATTTTTTGACTCTCCTATTACTATAAGCTACTTGGATGATATAAGGATAATGGGGAAGGGGAGTTTTCTGTGTTTTATGAAGGAAGTCCAAACAACAGGGTGGCAACATGAGTCAGAGAAGCAGTGTGGTATGGTGGATAGAGTATGAAAATCCTGCCTGAAACAATGACTAGCTATGAGACACTGGGTATGAGACACTCACCTCTCTAAGGCTGGTGTCCCTATTCATAAAAAGAAGGAATTTTACTTCACACTCCCTTCCAGGTGTAAATCTGTGATTCTTTGACTTTGGGACCCTGTGAAAAGTGGGAGCCACCAGAGTAGGAGGAAAATTGTGTTGTTTAAATTATTATGAATAGTTTATGTATTTTCTCCTGTGATAATGGGCTCAGTCAAGTCCTTTGCATTTTCTGCATTTGCTATGGGGTGGCATAAAAGTCTGTCTGCTATTCACCACCTTGAATGTTTCTACAAGGCCAAGGAGACTCATTTTACCAATATCTGGAGAGACCTAGACACAATTTATGTTCAGATATTTTCCCAGAATATACTCTGGGTGTCATAATGGGCCAAAAAGAGAGTAATGGTTTAGTAGTAAAATCAGATGTAGTCCATGTGAGCCCAGAGCTTGGAGCACTGGACCACAGGTTATGTGCAAGTACTTGAATGATGTTCTGCTGAGTTCAAAAGACTGGGAGCTAGCCAGCCAGTGCTGATACTTAGTAATTCAGCAAATGCAAAATCCAAGTGCTCTGGCCTGGTGTATCTGCTCTCCGGATTAGTAATGCTCCTCAGCACCTATTTTCATAGTCCTAGACCTCAATAGGTCTCAACTGCTTTCACCTGGATACTTTAGGAAGCCTAACACTAACACCAGAAAATATTGTCCTCATTTCTATAAATTCTCTTGAGAATTAATCAGACTCTGAACCCTGATTAAGAGGAACTCACCTTCAGGATCAGCCACTGCATGAGACCCAGATAGTAGAGAATAGACATCACACAGCTGAAGAAGATGATAATGGGTAACACCTGCAAAAAAAAAACCCAAGCGTGAGTGCCCACTGCAAAGCTGAGGAGCCCCAGGCAAAAGAGATAGTTCAACGATTGACATTTCACAGGATCTCACTTTAAACATATTTATGGAGGGAGTTTTATTGGCAATACATAGGTTGATACTAGATGCAAAAAAAAAAAATTTCTGAACTACATGAACATTTTCTGATTCCCAGCATCTTCCCATTCACCTAGATTCAAAACCTTGAAGACATCTTTGGTTCTGTCTTTCTTCTTCTATAACCAATGAGTCACCAAGTCCTATAAATTCTAATTGTCTTAGTCCTTAGTCTTTGGTGCTTCTGTACCTGTTGTCTTAATCCCCAAGAGCTCTTCCATAGCTTCAACTATCTACTAAGTGGATGACTCCTAGATTGACCTCTTTCTCCCATAATCCAGTCCTGTATCATTTTACAGAACATCTCTGTCCATCTTTGACTCTGCCTTCTCATTTGTTCCTCATCTGCCAAGCACTGTGAATTCTGCCTTCCTGTCCCCTCCTTTCCATTCCTAGTGATGCTAACAAAGTCCAGGCATTTGGCACATCATGCCTGAATTGGTCTCCTAACTAATCTGTGTTCCCTAATCCATTCAATATATATTGAATATTTGATAATTGATTATATATTGAATGGATTAGGGGACACAGATTAGTTACATATATATAATTCAATATATATGTACATATATATGATTCAATATATATTCAGTATAATCCAATCAATATATCACTTTGAGACTACTTCCATACTCTGACACTTCAAGAATCTGTAATTTCATCAATGCGAGTGCTCCATTATCACAGATTGCAGCCCCTCTCTAACTTAATAGATGTTGCCATTGCCAAAAAATGTATCACCCTCAGTCAACTTGGTGATGAGCCTTTCCAAACTTACCTAGCCTGGGCCTTAGACAGCAGGCATGTAGTCCATCACCAGGCCCATATGTAAGGTCTTTCCAGCATGAAAGGAATGCCAGAGATTGTACTCTGCTGGCAAAGCCTTCCAAAACCTAAGGTCACCTCTACACAACAATGAGGCATTGGGTAAGACTTTGTGAGAGCCTATCAGATTAACCTTCCTAAATACCTATTTAGTTAGATCAAGTCCCAGTTCAAAAACATATAATAGACAATCTCCAACTCTCTAACCTCCTCCCACACACACATCCACACATACACAGGATAAAGTTGAAACTACTTGGACAGGCCTTCAAGGCCCTCCATAATCTGACATCATCTTATTTATCCAATTTTTTCTTGAATTCCCAATTCGAACCCTCTGTTCCAGCAAAGCTCCTTTCAGCATCTCTCGATAATACAAACTCATTTCCCACTCCCAGCCTTTGCTCATGCTGTTTCCCCAACCTGGAATGCCCTCCTTTCTGTCTTCTGCCCATCCTAATTTAACCCTTCCTTCATGGCCCCGCCTGAGTCCCATGTCTTCTAAGAAACTTCCATGATTCCTCCAGTCCACATTAATTCTGTTAAGTCCTATGACATGTCTTTCCTTAAGCACCTACTACATACAAAGTACTGTGCTAACCACTTTACAAATATTATTTCATTTGATCTTTACCACAACCCTGGAAGGTGCTATTATTATCCTTACTTTACAGCTGAGGAAACTGAGATAGAATTATCGACTTGCCCAGGGTTATACATAGAGTTAAATGTCAGAGGCTAAGCTCTGCATCACCTGGTTGTCTCTGAATGTTTCTACCATTCAAATTTCCATTTACAAGTATTAGTGAAGAGATATATGGGTTTGACCTAAGCTGAGGCTTCATGTTGGAATGTAGTGAGGATAGATATGTAGGGTGGGGGCAAATGGTAAAGGTGCTTGGTCTGAAGAACATAGACCTTTCTCTAGAGGCAATTAAGAGCAATTTTGTGTTAGGGGAAAGGGATATGACCTGAGACAAATAAGGATCTAGGAAGAAGGTGAACTGAGTAGATAAGAGGACTGAGGCGGGGGCAAGAGGCAAAGGTGATGATAAGTCCAACATTGGCAAAATGGCAGTATCAGCATTAAAGAAAGAGAGGCCTGGATGGCTATTTCACACCAGGCTTCAAAATACATAAATAGTACCTGAACCTTCTCCTATATAACAAGGTAATCAAAAAGGGTAAGGAGGCAATGCTAAAAAAGCCCTGGCCTAGGACTTAGAAATACAAGGGCTGAGCCTAGTTCTGAATGGAACTACATCTGTGTGACCCTGGGTAAATCACTTAAGAGTTGGACTAAAGGCAATGCTGTCAAACTCAAATAGAAACAGATCTCTGTGGACCACATACAAGCCACAAATTAACATAATCTATGCTGTATTGTATTTTTATTTATTTCGATCAACATTTACCAATTACATTTTAATCTGGTTCAAATGGCACTCAGGAGCTTGCAGGCTGTGAGTCTGACTCCTCTGAGTTCTATTCCAGTGCTCAGATTCTCTAAGTCTGTGGATCCCTGGTTGCCCAGTCCCTAAAAGGGATGGCACAGACCCTTATCATATCCATAATTAGGAGTCTGACACAATCTCAAAGCTAAGCGCAGCAACTTGGAAGAAGCAAAAAGATCTTTTCTACGTAGAGATAAATCAACTCTTCATGGGAAGGCAATGTGGTAGAACGGGAAGAGCACTGGATTTGGAGGTAGGACACCTGGATTTGAATCCAAGTTGCGTCACTTACTACCTATGTGACTTTGGGCGAATCACTTAACCTCTCTGGGCCTTGGTTTCCCCATCTGTAAAATGAGGGAGCTGGCCACTCTAGTCTCCTTACACCTATACTTCCCTCCTCCTTCTGTAATCTGGGAGCCAGTGACACTGGCCTTCTTGTTGTTCCTCAAACAAGACACTCCATCTCCAAACTCTGGGCATTTTCACTGACTGACTGATATCCGGAACGCTTTCCCTCCTAAATTTCATCTCTGGACTTCCTTGACTTCTTTCAAGTCCCAGCTAAAATCCCATCTTCGAGAAGGCTTTCCTGGTCCCCTTTAATGCTATTGTCTTGCCTCTATTGACTATGTCTAATTTATCTTGTATGTATCTTGTTTGTACATAGTGGTTTCCATGTTGTCTCCTCCATTAGACTGTGAATGCCCTGACAGCAAAAGCTATCCTTTGCCTTTTTTGTATCCCCAGCACTTGGCACAGTGCCTAGCACACAGTAGGTGCTTAATAAATGCTTATTGACTGTCTGTACTTCCAGATTCAACTCTAGGATCCACATTGTCCTCACTCTGCTGTTTCCTCCCTGTGTGATCTCAGTCAAGCCACTCAGATTCATTGAATTCATCTGTAAAAATCGGGGAGTTGGATTAGATCAGGTGATCTTAGCTTGGGGTCCATGAGTTTGTTTTTAAAAATATTCTGATCATTGTATTTCAATATAATTGGCTTCCTTTGTAAACCTATGTACTTTTCATGCATTTAAGAAATTATTCTAAGAAAGGGTCTTTAGCAGGGATGGGGAACCTTCGGCTTCAAGGCCACATGTGGCCCTCTAGGTCCTCAAGGGTGGCCCTTTGACTGAATCCACACTTCACAGAACCAATCCCCTTAATAAAAGGATTTGTTTTATAAAACTTGGACTCAGTCAAAAAGTCACACTTAAGGACCTTGAAGGCTACATGTGGCCTTGAGGCCACAGGCTTCACCATGTTGCTGAAGGGATAACATTTAAAAAAAAATGTTAAGAACTCCTAGACTAAATAATCTCTTTGAGCTTTAAATCTTATGGTTTTTAAAACCAGTCACTTTTTTCACTGTGATTTAGGAAGAGGCAGAGAAGACCAAAAAAAAAAAAATCCAAGTCCCCTTTTTTTTTTCTACAGAAGTTTAGAAAGGCTTAATTATATTAGCAGGTCTCTCTATACCACACCCTCTAAGAAAATCCAACTGTAATCTATAATCTAAACCACAGGAAGTAGACTTTGAATGCAGAACTGAAATAATCCTGCAGAGGGACACTTCTAGGTTCCCTCCCTTCCTAGAGGGAATTCAGCCAAGACTCTACTCGGGGTTCTTTAGGTCTTCCTCCTTCCTGAGCACAGAACAATACACATTCTTCCTTCTGAGATGTCGCCTCTAAAAGTGTCAGAGGGGAACCTTAATCCCCACACTCTAACAAGGATGTGCAGAGTGGAAGGCATCATTCCTTACCCTTTAACAGTCCCGTTTTCCCACTGATGGCCCCACGTAAGTAGAAAAGTACAGGTGGAAGAGAAAGCCCATGCAACTGAAGGAGGGCAAGCAGGAGTCCATGACCTGGGACCCTTGGAAGGGGCCTCTTGAGCTAGGAAAGGCTCTGTTCCTCACCTCTGTCCCTGGGAAAGCCCAGCACCCTCTAACTAAGGTTCAGCACCAGCTCCACCCCAGCCGCTTCCTGATCCCCCCAGTTGTTAATGCCTCAATCCCAAATAATTGCTTCCAATTTATTTAATAGTGTATATTTCATTTTCCCTCTCATAGAATGTAGGCCCTATTTAGAGCAAAGAGTCTCAACCTCATGTGTGTCCTTGACCACTTCAGCCATCTGATGAAACCGACAGATGCTTTCTTAGAGAATAATGTTTTTAAATGCACAAATAAACTACATGGGATTACAAAGAAAAGTGATTATATCAAAATATAGTAATCAAAACATTTTAAAAGGATTTATAGACCCCCTCAAATCTATTCATGAGCTCCAGGTTAAGAACTCCCATTCTAGGAGGACACAAGCTCACTTTTTGTTGTTGTTCAGTCACATCCAACTTTCGTGACCCCGTTTGAGGTTTTCTTGGCAAAGACACTGGAGTGGTTTGCCAATTCCTCCTCCAGCTCATTTTACAGATGAAGAAACTGGGGCTAACAGGGTTAAGTGACTTGCCCAGGGTTACGTAGTTAGTATCTGATGCCAGATTTGAATTCAGGCCTTCCAGACTTGAGCCCGGTGCTCTACCCACTGCACCACCTAATGGCTCACTTAGAGGGAACGTTTTGTTTTAGTCTTTGAATTCTCAGCAGTGAGTTCAGTGGGTGGCATACAGGAAGTGCTTAATAAATGCTTGTTCCTAGAGGATCATTGGTCTAGAGATGGAAAGGATCTCAGAGGCCATCTAGTCCAGCCCCCTCAGATAAGGAAACTGAGATTAAGTGACTTGCCTAGTCACACAGCATCTGAAGTGGGATTTGAAACCAGATCCTAAGACTCCAAAGCCTCTCACTCTTTCCAGGGTACAACACCTTCAAATTAAATAGATCTTAGAGTCCATGTCTCAAAACCCCTACTCTTGTGCCCTTTCTACTATGCCACATTGCCTCTTACACTTATATACAATCACAGGATGTTAAAGCAAAAGAAACCCTAGAGCTAGGTATAATCCAAGCTGTTCATTTGTCCATGGAGGCCCAGAGAGATGGAAGGCACAGTGAGTTAGCAGCAGCTACTTCTTCAGCAGAAGGAGGAACCCATGTCCCTTGTCATTCGAGGTGATGAATGGGTTTCCTTGGTTCCCTTTATTTACCTACAACATTCTTGCTGGAATCACTCTGTGTTATATGAGCTCCCAGGAACCACTTTCCCCAGATGACTGCATCTCCTTAGGCATTGATGCCTCATCAGTTATGTCACCCCCTGAGCCCATCAACACAGCAATTGTCACCAGCAACATCCATTTTGAGCAACCTTCCACCACGTTCTGAGCTGGCCACAAGGGAGAATTGACAGGTAGGTCTCCACAAGGGTCAGTTCTGGGCCCAGAGTCCTTGGAGATCCTCACAAAGGGAGTGTCTGGGAGAAGAGGCCAGGGCTTCCCAGAGACCATCTACTGAGTGACAGACCAGTGAACACCAGACAAATGCCATGGAGTTTGGTTAATGACAAGTCAACATCACTTCTCACTTCCTCCTTGATTAAATGTCAAGTCTCAAAGTCCTTTGCCACCCATTAATAAGTTGTTTTGTTTTGTTTTGTTTTTTCTTGGTGCTACTGAAAGGTTATTAATGTGGAGTACAGAGTACTAGACTTGGAATCAGGAAGACCTATTCTGTCTTAAGACTCTAGTAGTATGACCCTGAGCAAGTCACTTAACCTCTATATGCTTCAATTTCCTCATCTGGGATAAAGTGCCTACCATTCAAGGTTATCATGAGGTTCAAAAGTGACAATGCACATAGATAAGCTTTGCAAACCTTCAAGTGATATTTAAATGGAAGCCATATCCATTTTGAGGCTGGAAAAAAATATATCATTTTTCTATTTGTTGTAATTGATAAAGAACTGGAGTAAGAGTCAAGAGACCTGGGTTCTAATTCCAGCTTGGACACTAACTAGCTGTATGTCCTTGAATAATCCCTGTGGCTCGGTTTCCTCATCTGTAAAATAAAGGTGTTAGACTAGATGGTCTTTAAAGTTCCTTCTAGTTCTTGACCTTCCAAGTTCATGTGTATATCTAGATTTGTTATGACCAGAAATCGAGGCTCTCTGTTAATTCATCTGGGTTTCTTTGGGTTTTTTTTTTGTTTGGTAAAGTAACATGATGTCAGAAATATAATTTGAGCTCCTTTCAAAATTGTGTAATTTTGAAATAAACATCTAACCTGGTTTTATTACGGTGTTAACTTGGCATGAACTTTTGTGTTACAGACACCTCCTGGGTTAGCTGAGGTCCCAGGCACCACTCTTTGTATTTGTGCCTGGATTGAACCAAAGGTTTAGCAGGCTCATTCCCATGTACTCTGGAGTCTGTGGCAGAGCGATCATCCAGGGCCCAGAGCTGGGACAAAGCATTTGTGTATTATAGTAGGTTCGGTCTGAAAACCACCTCCTCCCCTGTGCGTTACTGTCGAACAGGCCTCTGAGCCTTCTCTCTAACTGACGTGATCTCACTTTAAGGTTTGCGAAGGGTTCTTACCTATTTTATCTCATTTGGTCTTAACAACCCAAGGTAGGAACTGTTATTAGCCCCATTTTACAGATGAGAAAACTGAAAAAAGGTAAGTGACCTGTGCAGTAATCACACTGTTAAAGGGTGTCTGGGGCAGAATTTGAACCCACTGCAGCTTTCAGCGCTCTATCCACCACAGGACACTACTTGTCACATGTAACTGGATTTATTGCAAAATAAATACATATGGGCTGGAGAACAGAATTTTCTAGCATTTAAAGAAGTTCATTTATAAAAAGTAGTATCAGAAAGTGTCTCTTGTCTCTTACAGGTTACATCCTAGACATATGCCCACCTTGCCTGCCTCTAGCCCTAACACAACCTAAACCCCAGCCCTGGTCCATCACCTGAGCCCACATGGTATCCCCCCAAACCTGCATCTTAACCCCACAGACCTTTCACAGGTTGGGCATATTATAAAATTCTTTATTTACCTGTACAACTAACTCCAGGCTCAGAATAAATCCTTGCCCATGCTAACCACCTCCTGACAGAGAGGTGGGTGATGGGCTCAAGATGTAGATTAAATACATTTTTGGACACGGCCAATTGGGGAATTTGTTTTGCTTAACTAGGCATATTTGTTATAAGGGTAGTTTGGAGGTTTTGTTTGTTTGCTTTTCCATTTGGGATGAAATGGAGGTAGGAAGGAGAGAAAATAAATGCTTGTCAATTGAAAAAATAGTTTTTAAAAATCCTTGCCCACATTTTAAAAGCCACTTTGCCCAGGGCTAGCTCCCCAACAGCAGGAAACACTCAGTCGTTCCCCTTCTGGCCTCAGTTTGGCAGTCACTAAACCAGACTCTCCACTGGCTTAATGTCTGGGAAGCAACTGCTCCAGAATGTCCCCTATCAATAAATGCAGACCTGACCTGAAAGGCAAAGGTGTTCTTCACCAGCATATCCCCAAAGACAAAACTGGAGCCAGCTACAGTGTAGTCCAGGAAAATCTGAGGAAGGAAGGAAAAAAAAATACAGTATGAAAGGAGGAAGGAAAGACAGGCAGGAAGAGAAACCAGTTTTCCTGCCTCCAGAGCTCCCCTCCCCCTGCCCAGGCTGGCCACCAGTTAACAGTGTGAGGCCCAGGACCCTCTTAGTGACCACCTCTCTCTCACTAACATGCTCAACAGAGATGATGAGTCTTGGTCAGGAAATGGGGCCCTGGTTTGTCCTGTGGGCCAAGGCCTACAGATTGAATTTTCCAACTCATAGAATCTAAGATCTGTAAAGGATCCTGAGATCACATGTTCATAAATCTAAAGCTGGGAGGGTTGCCTGAGACCATCTAGCCTCGTTTTACAGCTAAGGAAATGAAGGTACAGGGAGGGTGTGCCCAAGGTCATCTGGGTAGTAAGCGTCAGAAACAGAATCTGAACCCAGGTCCTCTGACTCCAAAGCCAGTGCTCCTCTATCTAGACTAACCTATTCCCTTTACAGATGAGGTAATGGAGGCCAAGAGAAGGGAAATGACTTGACCAAGACCACACAGAGAATCCCAGTGTCTTCTTCTGCAATATCACACTATCATGCAGCCCAGGGCTGAAAGATTTGAACCTCCCCCTCTAGAAAAAAAAAATAAGGTCTCTTGGAGGTTCCTCATTCTCTAGCAAGAGCATAGAAAACCCAACTCCTAGATCCATGGGGAGACAGCAGTGATATATTCTTTTTTTATATATAAATTTATTCATTTTTAGTTTTCAATATTTACTTCCACAAGATTTTGAGTTCCAAATTTTCACCCCATCTCCCCCCCCCCCACCCCAAGATGGCATGCATTCTGAATACTCCTTCCCCTAGTCTGCCCTCCCTTCTATCTCTCCCCTGCTCTCTATCCCCTTCCTCTTCTATTTTCCTGTAGGGCAGGATAGATTTCTGTACCCCATTGTCTGTATTTCTTATTTCCCAGTTGCATGTAAAAACATTTTTTAAGCAAGTGTTTTTAAAACTTTGGGTTCCAAATTTTCTCCCTTCCTCCCTTTCCACCCACCCTCATTGAAAAGGCAAGCAACTCAATATAGGTTGTACACGTGCAGTTATGCAAAACACTTCCATAGTAGACATGCTGTGAAAAACTACCTCTATTTCCTTTAATCCTATCCTGCCCCACCCCATTTATTCTATTCTTTCTTTTGACCCTGTCCCTCCTCAGAAGTATTTGTTTTCTGATTACCCCCTTTCCCAATCTGCCCTCCTCTCTATTATCCCCCTGCTCTCTTGTCCCCTTCTCACCCTATTTTCCTGTAGTGTAACACAGATTTCCATACCCAAGTGTGTATGTTATTCCCTCCTTAAGCCAAATCCTATGAGAATAAGATTCACTCATTCCGTCTCGCCTTCCGCTGTTTCCCCGCCACTGTAAGAGCCCTTTCTTTTCTATTTTTTGTGAGATAATTTACCCCATTCCACCTCTCCCTTTCTTCTTCTCTGAGTATAATCCTCTCTCATCCCTTAATTTTATTCTCCAGACATGACCCCTTAATCTTCAACTCACCCTGTGCCCTCTATCTATGTACATATATATACATATATATGTGTATATATAATGTGTGTGTATACATATATATATGTATATATGTAATATATATATATGTATATTGTATATATACACACACATACATATAACTTTTTTTTCCCTCCAACTATCCTAATACTGACAAAGGTCTCATGAGTTATAAATATCATCTTTCCATGCAGGAGTATAAACAGTTCAACCTTAATAAGTCTCTTATGATTTCTCTTTCCCGTTTACCACTTCATGTTCCACTTAAGTCTTGTATTTAGCAGGGATATGTCCTACCTGGTACCCAGGGCACTAAGCCACAAATAGAGCCCCAGGGCCTAGCCTACCATACCTTGATCTGGTCACCCAGCCACCGGAATGCCACAAATCCAGGTTCAGTTCTGATAATAAAGATACCAAGAACAAACTGCAAACCAAGGCCCCATAACACAGCCCTCCAGGACACCTGAAATACAAAAGAAAATGAGGCCCATGTTTTCCAGGCCTCTGCCACAAAGGTATGGCCTCTAGGTAGCAATTCACCATCTAGCAGCTCAGGGAAGAATATGACATAAGGTGGGGAGCAAGCCAGAAGACTGACTCCCAAGAGGCATTTTCCTCTAGTCTGGTGGAATCAGTCACGGTTTGGTGTGACAGATTGAATGGAGCGGGTTGAGACACTGAATCCCTCTGTGACCTAGACAACTCACCCCAATGAACTGTGGCTAGAAACTCTAATATTCCCAGAACAAAGCCATTCTCTTGAAGACTGGGGGATTTCTTAGTGTTGCTTTCAACAGAAATGTATTCATGACTTGAACCCAAAGAAATGAACTGAATTTGACAGTTTTGAGGAGTTATTTTCAGGTTCCTGCACTAATGCCTCCTGGGTCAGAACCTGACCCCAGATATGAATATAGAATGAGAGAATCTATTTCAAGAACCGAGGCACCATCCCTGGCACAGTATCCAATACCTCCTTAACCTGGAGAAGCCTCCAAATCCAGAAGGCCAAAGAGATGAAAAACAAAGAGGAAATGGTCTCTTCCTCTCAATGCACAGGAAGTTCCTGCCAGCAGACACTCAGGGAGGCTAAAGCCCAGATTCACAAGCACATCAGAGCAAGAAGACATAAGCATGACTATGGTGAGCCTGGGTCTGGTGAGAAGACCCCCATTCCACCTTACAGTCACACAGACTGCAGCCAGAGCCAGAATAAGACCTTATGAGGAGGAGTTCACTAAGTCCCTTCTCAGCACAATGCCATTGGACCGGGAGTACCCTGGGACTGAGTACTTCCCCTCCAATTCCACATCTACCCTCCTCAGGTGCCAAGCTCCAGGCACAGCCAATAGGCTAGGAACACACTGGCATCCTCCATAACTGTTTCATACCCACATATCTATACCCTCAGGCATGGCCTCATTCCTCAGCAATCTCCACTGCTCTAAGGCTGTGTGGGGTGGGGTGGGGTGGGGTGGGGTGAAGAGAAATTTGCTAGTCTAGTCATAGGATAGCAGGCTTCTCTGGACCAAAGAGAGCCCTGGGGAGTTCATGGGAAACCCCACTGGGGAAGAAAGAAGATATTACATCCCTCCATACCAACTCCATGTAGGCAGCCCAGCTTGTAGACTCACTGCGAAGTGATGTTTAGAGCAGGCAAAGAGGAAGATGATGAACATGCAGACGCCTGCAAAGGACACTAGTTGCTCTGGCCGTTGGGAAGTGTCCAGAGCCAGCCACAATACCAGGCCCACCAAAGCAGCTGCCCCTAGGCACCTGCAGATGAAATACCAGGGAACATGTTACTCACTACCCATGGGTAAGCCCACCAAAAACTGCACCTGGGTCTTTGTCCTAGGATACCCATATCCAAGAGGATCATGCTTCCTTTATGTTAGTCTAGAACAAGGAGAAAGTCCTACCATATGCCTCCTTAGGTCTCTAGACTGGATTCAGAATTGGATTTAGGATCTTTCCAAAGGCTGTACAGACATTCAGACCTAGCCCAGGTCTCATTCTTTTGTGCAAACATTAACTGTCTAGTGTGTACAGAATGAGAAGAAACATGATATGGTAGGTAGATTGCTAACCTTGGAATCAGAAAGGCCTGGGTTCAAATCCCACAGCTTACACTGACTAGCTGTGTGACCATGGGCAAGTCATTTAATCTCTGTGCTTTGATTTATGAGGCAACTTTCTAAGACTATGTCAGTGGAGGAAGTTCTCAGGCCTGTGAAATCACAGAGCCTTAGCTACTACTTGTGCAGAGTACTGAGATAAGCTTGGAGGAAGAAACTAAATTTAAGATAAGATAGGTCCTCTGTCCTCAAAGAGTTTGTTCCTAGTTGTGGCAAAGCAGGCCAGCCCAAGTACAGAGGGCATTTGGGCACTCTCACATAGCTTCAGATTCACAATGGACCAGGAGTGATGCCAGTGTGAAGAGTCAGGTGAGAAGACCAGTCAACAGCTGGCCAGTCTCCATCCTATGTCATGAGCTTCCTACATCACTCTCAAACCTTGAAAGTCTACATTCTAGAACAGTAAATTCCAAAGAGGGTGAGGAGAGGTGGATGTCCTCACTGAGCATGTCCTTTCAACAACAGGAGGTTTAAGCAGAATATATGTCGAGGACAGAGTGAGGAATCTTGTTTGTTGGGTGTTTCTCTCTTTCCATGGTTGCACATTCTCCAAGTAAGAGTCCTTAATGATATGCTCAGGGCCAGGACCCCAGCACCCAAGCCTGCAGATGTTAATCTGAGCTGGCCAATGGCCCAGGACACTGAGACCCAGGTACTGCAAAAATACTGCTGTGGGAATCCAAAGCCTGAGGCTGAGCAGAGACTTGTTACGGCTCCCTCAATGCCCAAGGCGGGAACCAGCTGTGACAGGAAGCATACAAATTAGACTAAAAAGAAACCACCTAGATCTTACTGAGCCAGCGACTCAGTAAGGGTAACCAGAGAAACCAAGCATGATTTGGTCAGATCCCCCACAGTGTGAGAAGACCCTTCCAGGGAAGAAAAGCTCAGCAGTGAGTGGAATAAGCCGGGGTCCACAAAACTCAAACAAATGGGCTTATCTCCCCAAGGTAGTAGTGGGAGGGGAGGAAGTATGGCATTGTGACAGACTAACGCGACTCAGAATGATCTGCTAAGAGATGACATGGAGACAGATGCAAGGGGCCTTCTCTTACTCACCGTTTTAACCAGAGGTTCACTCTAGGATTACTGAGGGGCTTCAAGTTTCTTAACAGTTTCTCTCCCCAAAGTTTTTTGACCAGGTTGTAGGTCAGAAAAAAAAGGACTACGCATGTGAGGATGAACAAAGCCAGAGCCCTTTGGAAATTCAGGAGACAGGCTGTCAGCACAAAGGCAGCATAAGCTAGAAAAGATGAAAGGGTACAGGAAGAACTTCAGGTCATGACTTCACCAGAGTAAATACAACCCCTCCCCTCAGGTAGCTTCACCTTTCTCTACCCCTTACAGAGGCTACAGGGACAATAATGGTATGGAGTGAGTGACTCAATTGGTCCCACTGTCCAGTCCTGGGAAATAAAAAATTCAATCCCACAAGAGCAGGACCACAGAGTAAGATCATCAATATGGAAGTAGAAGGAACTTTAGAGGTCATCTGGTCCAATCCCTTGTTTTACAGATGAGGAAACTGAAGCCCGAGGAAACTAAGTGACTTGCTGAAGGCCACACAGAGAGTTAAGCCTCAGAGGAAGGTTAGAAAGCCAGGACCTCTGACACAGAGAATCACAGAGCCTGGGAGTTGGAAGGAACCTGAGTGGTCTTCTGACTGCAGTCAATGCCTTTTCCACCATATCGTGATGTTAAGAGCAGAGACAGATTGTTAGAGCTGGAAGAGACCTTGGAGACCATTTAATCCAACCCTTCCATTTTATAGATGAGAAAACTGAAGGCAAGGTTATTAAATAATTTACCCAGAATCACCCATCTAGTTAATATCAAAGCAAAAGCTAAAACCCAGGTTTTATAGGTTCAGGACAGTATTCTGTCCCTCAACCACCAAATATATAACTGGTCAATTAACAAATATGCAAGGGGCAGCTAGGTGGTGCAGTGGCTGGATCACCAGCCCTGGAGTCAGGAGGACCTGAGTTCAAATACAGACTCAGACACATAACACTCACTAGCTGCGTGACCTTAGGTAAGTCACTTAACCCCATTGCCTAGCCAAAACAAACAAACAAAACAACTGGGCATCTAGGTGGCACAGTGGATAGAGCACCGGCCCTGGAGTAAGGAGGACCAAAGTTCAAATCCAACCTCAGACACATAACACTCACTAGCTGTGTGACTCTGGGCAAGTCACTTAACCCCAATTGCCTCACCAAAAAAAAAATATATATATATACATATTTGCATTGACTTCCTACTACGGACAAGGCACAGGGGAGGGATCCCGAGAGGAGCAAGGCATAGACCTTGCTGGCAATGAACTTTGAAGTGTGACCTGCTTCTGGGTGAGTCAGAGGGCAAAGGACGGCACATATCAAGAAACTTTGGAGAAGATATACTGGAAAGGGTGGGCTCTTTGAGAAATATTGAAAAGGGGGAAGCCAACATTTAGAGAGCAAATTTGTGGAAATTCCAGAATTGGCACCTCTCTGGGGACCAGAGCTGGGAGGAGCCTTCTGTGAACTTTGGACCAGGTGTCCCCAGAAAGAACAGATTTAGTGTCTCACCTGTACACATCAGGCCCAAGAAGATCCATCGAAACAACTTAGCATGGCCTCTGTAAAACGTTCTCACTCTCAGAGAAACCGGCTGCAATCTTCTCCTACCAGAGCCAACAATTAGTACCTGCTTTTGCCCCGCTCTCATCTGATCCAGCTAACTCCCACACCACCGGCGATCCTGAGTGCCTTCAGGTTAAATCTGTCTAGTCCTGCAAAAAGCTAAGTGGCTGCCATGTCATCCCAGCAGACAGACCAATGTAAGTGGGCAGCAGGTCAGAGGAAACCTCACTCTAGGCTGACCTGGATTGAACATCATCTCAGGTGACTTACCGTCCTCAGGAAAGGGAAGTTAAAGCTTCCAGCCTCAGGAATACTATCCTTGCACTCATATGTTCATATGTGTGCATACATACACGTATACATGTGTGTATATATATTCACATATATGCATATACATATATGCCTATATATAAACATATACTGTACATGTATGTATATAATATGTATGTGTAGACAGAGGGGGGTAAATATATATACACATATATACATGCTTACATACACACTGAGTACTATGGTACTGAGTACTATGGCTCTGTGTGTAGTATAATACATACTTATATATGTATATAATATATACATAGGTGATATGTATTATATAATTATGCATGTGCACATATTTTATACATATCATCTGTGTATGATATATATACACACACACAGGGTCATGGTACTATTCAGTGCCCATGCTCTGACGGGTGATATTATCCTAACATTTCCATCCCCAGAACGGAGTCTTCCGCATCCCCTCCCCCCAGCCCACATGTCCTTCCTCTCTGCAGAAAGCCGAGTGGATATTTCTGTGTAGGGACCCCCTTCCCACAACCCACAGCCTAGTAAAGCTTCTTGGAATCTCCTGAGTCTAAAGGCCTGGCCTGTGAGCAGGTGATAGAGGTGATATGCACGATTGGAGCAGGCCCCTCATCCCTACTTCTTGACAATTTCTTCTGGCCCACTTCGGGGTTTCCACAGTAGCTAGAATCAGAAGACAATGGTATAGGGTTGGGGTTTGGAGGAAGAAAGGAACAGAGAAAGAGGAGCCTCTGGACAGAATCTTCCTCCCTCCCGCTACCTCCTGCTCCCACCTTTAGCTCTTGTCACCACACAAACAGAAGTTCTAAGCCTCATACCTCCAGAATGGTGAGGACCCGGTTCCAGCATCCAAACCAGTCCCCTGCTCTTCATCCCACACAGGTTCATCAGTGTTCTGGCCTTCCTTCTACACACGTAGACAAGGACCAGACAATGAAAGAGGAAAGTTAGCAAATATTCACTAAGAGCTCACAACATGCTAGGTTCCAGAGGAAAGGCAGCTGATGACACAGTGGACAAAGCACTGGGACTAGAACCAGAAGATCTGAGTTCAAATTCAGCTTCAGACACTAGCTAGGCACTTAACCTCTGTCTGCCTCAGTTTCCTTAACTGTAATAGGGTGAAAATAATAACACCTACTTCTCAGGGTTGTTGTGGGGATCAAACGAAACAATATTTGTGCAAAAAAAGTGCTTAGTGCAGTGCCTAGCACATAGTAGGTGCTATATAAATGCTTATTCCCTTCCCCATTGTGCATGGCACAATGAGAAAAACACTGAACTTCAAGTTGAAAGAGTTCATTTCACATCCCAACTCTGACACTTGTCACCCATATAGCTGTGGGCAAGGCATTGAACCCCTTCAAGCCTCAGTTACCTCATCTGGAAAATCGGGTGATAATAACAATTCATACATAATGCCTTATGACTTACCTCTTAATGACTCTATGAGGAAGGTGGCATATTATCTACATAAGACACGGTTCCTACCCTCACGGAGCTCACAGACTGGTGAATGGATCTAACACAAGCAGAGGCGTATTACCCTGATTTTATGGGCAAGGAAGCTGAGGTCTAGAGATGCTAAGTGACTTTCCTAGGGCTACATAGCTAGTAAGTAACAGTCAGGCCTCAAACCTAAGTTTTCTCTCTCCGTATCCACTGTACCATTACTATCTAATATGCATGACTGTGGTAAGGAAAATGTTTTGTAAATTTAAACCATTAAGTCACACACAGTGAGTTGGTTCATTTGCCAAGAAAAAAGCTAAGCTTTAAAAACAAAAACTGATGAGGACACAGTTCTGAAACATTCATGTTTGCCACATTTGGGGAGCCATGAACATCTTTACAATTGTCTTGCCATTTTGAAGACCCAGATGGGTTCTGACAGTAATGTTTATGCTGGTTTGTGATTCATCTTGAAATATATGCTTTGCTCTCTTTGTGGTGCAAAGGATTAGAAATAGAGGAGACAGCCATGATTTGGGGAATGGCTGAACAAGTCATGGTATGTTAATGTGATGGAATACTCCTGTACACTGAGAAATGATGAAGGGGATGGTTTCAGAGAAACCTGAGAAGACTTGTATGAACTGATGCCAAATGAGATGAGCAGAACCAAGGGAACGGTTTATAGAATAACAACATTATAAAGGGAAACTACTTTGAAAGAATTAAGAACTATGAGCAATGCAATGACCAACCATGATTCTGGAGGATTTCCTTTAAAACTAAGTTCAGATATTGCTATTGGGTAAGGTCTCTCCTGATTTCCCCAGTTATAAGCACTCCCCTCATCTCGAAATCACTTCATACATATTTCATATTTCCTTATTTGTATATTATATATGTATTCCTCTCAATAGAATGTAAGCTCCTTGAGGGCAGGAACTGTTTTACTTTTATTTTGTTATTCCCATCACCTTGTACCTAAGAGGCCCCTAATGAATGTGTGATGAATTGAAAACATTAATGTGTGGAAGTTTATTGTCATTCTAGTGAAGTGTTAGAGTAAAACTAGGTAAAGTGAAAGGTTCTTTAATAAAGATTTTTAACTACAAAATTTATATTAAAACATATGTATATAATAATATGACAAATATATTTTTTAACTATAGAAATATTACATCTGCAAGTATACCACAGTCTCTGCTTTTGGAAGCTTACAGTCATAAGGTAAGATAAGACAGACACATTAGAAACAATTAGAGAACAAAGTAGGAGAAGGGGATGCAATTTAGTTCTATCAAGCAATATGCTATGATCAAGAAGAGGTGATATCCATGCTGACCAGAGTTCTCGGGGGAGGCTTGACAGAGATAAGACCTGCTTTGGGCTTGGGAAGATGGATACTAACTTGCATGCTTCATAGATCATAGAACTTTCAGATAAAGAAGGGATGCTTAGAAATGATTTATCCAATCCTTCCCTACAGCATTTGGAGCAGGGCAGAGTGGGACGAATTCATAGTCAGAGAATATGGGTTCAAATCCTATCTCTGATACTTATTACCTGTACAACCCACATAGAGTCATCTAACCCTCTCTAGGCTTCAGTTTCCTCATCTGCACAATGAGAGCATTGAATTAAATGACCCCTCTATGTTGGTCTTTTTATAGTATCCCTGACGATCCCTATTTGTGTCATATCCACTCACCATCCCATGAACTTCTTGAAGGTAGGAATAGTGTAGACATATGAGGTTGATGTATGATTATGTAGATATTGTATCTCCCCCAGAACCTAGCATCATGCTAGGTGTTCAACAAATGTTTGTTGGGTTGAGTGGAATTATTTGAACAGCACTAGGCACAGGGAACTCACAAAGAACCCCATTCTTTTTTTTGCAAATCTCTAATTGCTAGGAAGTTATTCCCTTTATTTAGTCATTCTGTTTCCCTATAACTTAAACAACTGGTATTAATTCAATTCAATTCACGGAAGATTTATTAAACTGTGGGATACAAAGACAAAAATGAAACAGTCTCTTCCCTTATGAAGCTTGCATTCTACTAGGGTGATATGCATATGAGCAATAAAGTACAAAGCATATACAAAGTAACTTCGGGAGGGAGCCCAGGCTACTATCTGGGGGAACCTGGAAAAAGCTCATGTAGGACATAAATACAACACCTAAGTTGTATTTTAAACCCAGCTAGGAGTTTTACGAAGATGATGTAAGGAAAGAGTGTATTCTGGCCACAGAGGACAACTTCTACAAAAGCATGAAGGCAAGAAACAGAAAATTGTGAACAGGCAATAGGTATCAGGCCAGTTTGACAAGAATGGAGAGTTGATGGGGAAAAAAAAATATGAGATAAAAACAGAAGGCACCAGGATGAAGAAGGCTTTAAATGTCAAGCTGAGTATTCCCCAACTAATAAATAGCCAAAGGATAGGAAGAGGTAGTTTTCAGAAAAAGAAATTCAAGCTATCAATAGTCATAATAAAGAACACTCCAAATCACCAGTGGTTAGAGAAATGCAAATTAAAATGACTCTGAAATTCCAACTCATACCTAGATCAGATTGGCAAAGTTAACAAAAGAGGAAAATGACAAATGTTGATGGGGCTAAGGGAAAAAAGGCATATTAATATACTGTTGGTGGTATTGGTCCAACAATTCTGGAAAGCAGTAAAACCACAAGGCCTATAACCCCAAAAAATTAAAGAAAGAAGAAAAAGGTCCATATGTACAAAAATGTTTATAGCAACAAAGAGCTAGAAACTAATAATTCAGAATAATTCAGAAATGGTTAAATAAGTTACAGTATATGAATGTAATACTATTGTATCAAAAGAAATTATGAAAGGGATGGTTTCAGAGAAATCTAAAAAGACTTTTAGGTGCAAAATAAAGTGAGTAGAGGCAGAGAACAATTTATAAAATAATCATACATTGCAAAGACAAACAAGTAAAAAAAAATTTAAGAATTTTCTTCAACAGAGTGACCAATCACCATTCCAGAGGACAAACAATGAGGCATGCTACCCACCTCCTGATGGGAGAGGTGATAAACTCAAGATGCACAATAAGACATACATTTTTGGACATAGTCAACGGGGGAATTTGTTTTGCTTGACTATGCATATTCGTTAAAATGGGTTTTTTTCCCATTTGGGGGTGGAGATAATTTTAGAGACAAAAATGCTCATTAA
Organism: Phascolarctos cinereus; assembly: GCF_003287225.1. Taxonomy (NCBI): domain Eukaryota; kingdom Metazoa; phylum Chordata; class Mammalia; order Diprotodontia; family Phascolarctidae; genus Phascolarctos; species Phascolarctos cinereus. The sequence goes on along the minus strand of NW_027555736.1, from coordinate 110,559,413 downwards.
TTGAAAAAAGTAAAATAAAGGCTTTTAAAAATATGCATCTGAGGAGTTTTATCCCAGGGGAAATGGGGAACCACTGAAGAGTTTTGATTAGAGGAGTAACATGGTCAGATCTAAGTTTGAGAACCATCATTTTGGAGCTATGTGGAAAATAGAGTAGACACTGGAGGCAAGTTGTCCTCCCTGAGGAGAGACTGAGCAGAGATGAGATACAAGGGGTCCTTAAACCCTGTCCTAGGGTATCTTAGTCAGGCCTTTCTTCTCTTATTTTATTAACCTGGAATTTTCTCATCAAGGGGAGGGGAGAGAAAGGCCTGGACAGAGTCCAGCAAGGGACACCATCAGAACATATCTAATCGCTTTTCTCATGACAGACTTTCAGATCTATTCATGTGTTAGATATCTTTGTATTCCTCACAACGGACACTTAGAAGGTACTCAATAAATATTTGAATAAATGAATGAAGAGGCAGAAGTAACACTGAGTAGAAGGGGAAATGACTTTAGCAAAGATAATTTTAAATTTATGGTTCCAGGAGTGGGAAGCAGGAAATTTAAGGCTAGAAGGGGCTGCTGATAGTGAAAGCACCAGGATACAGGAGATGAAAGATTACCAGGAACTCCATTCCCAGGTTCTCTGCATCATTATCCAGAGTAGCAAGAGAAATGGACTCTTTTCTTTCTTGTTTTTCTTTCTCCATTTCCTTTTTATTTCAGCTGAAAAATAAGCCCAAGGAAAAAGGTTAAAAAGATCTTTGCCCAGGGAGAGGTCCAAGTGAAAGCTGATACCTATCTTGCAGATAGCATAGAGTAGAAGGGATAGGCAGCTGTGTTCATGGCCTGTATTGGGGGGGGGGGACATAAGGAAAGCTCATTCCTGCCTCTGAAGCCTAGATTTCAGAAAGCCCTTTCAATTCTCAGAGCCTCAGGCAATCAGTACAAATGACTTCTGGGCTTCTTATACTTTCCTTAATGCAGACACTTGTCTCATGAATTTTAGGAGAATGGGTAAAAGCATGACTTGAATGATAGAGTGGTAGAATAGGAAGATCTAGAAATCATCTAGTCCATAGCTCCCCTGAACCCCATTTTACAAATGGGGAAACAAAGACTCAGGAGAAGTTAAGGGACCAGCCCAAGATTATGTAGTTTATATAGAAGCACAGTTTGGGCTAGAACCCAGGGCTTCCATGTCCCAACACTTCCTCTATCCCCTTTCTTTTACAAATGGGGCAAGTGGAAACTAGCAAGGCACAGGAGATTTTAGCAAAGACACAAACCGAGTAACTAAGTAGAGATGAGATACGAGGAGTCCTTAACCCCTGTCCCAGGGTATCTCATTCAAGCCTTTCTTCTCCTTATTTTATTAACTTGGAACTTTCTCATCAGGGGAAGGGGAAAGAAAGGCCTGGACAGAGTCCAGCAAGGGGCTGAATCTGCTCATGAAGATTCTCAGCTATCTTCCTGAGACCTGGTACTACAGACAGCCAACTGAAGATTGGAATTTCTTGGCACTTCCGTCTTGTCATCCTGAGGAGGCAGGGCCTGTGCAGGGTCCTTGCATAGGGTTGGCTTCAAAACATACCAAATCCATTAAAGGCAATCAACATGGTACCTCTAAAGCACTAGACTTGGAGTCGATAAGGTGTGGGTTCAAATCCTTGCCTATGACATTTACTTGTTGTGTGATCCTAGGCAAGTCACTTAAACTCCCTGAGCCTTAGTTTCCTCATCTATAGCTAACAAGGAGGTTGGACTTGATGACCTTCAGCTCCAGATCTATGATCATTGCAACTTCCTTGCTTTTATGTTGTCCAAGGCAGGAACCAATAGAATAACATTAGCTAGAGATCATCCATTGAAGAAACTCTGAAAGATGGAGCACAGCCTTCTCTCCTACTCCTTTCACCTCTCATCATCTTACTCTCTCTTCCCTTAAATAATACTCCTCATTATGGCTTGTATAAGAACAATAATACAAAGTATCCTGTTCCAAAAAAAAAAAGAAGAAAATATATGAAGCCATAATGCCAGGACACCTAAAGTTAACACAGCTCCCCAGAAAGCAATAGTCTCAGCAGTGAAGCATCCTGAGAATACAGTTTCACGCTACTTAATCTCCTTCCTCTCACAATTCATCTCTTCCCCAAGAGGTAGAGAGGGAGGTAACCACACGGTAGGAGAAGCCTCCTCTCCCACCCAAAGAATTTTAATCTCTTATGGCCTTGTACAAATGCCCTATCAAGCCTCTACTATTGGAGAGTTCCCTCCAACTGAGAAAGTTGTGGGCAACAATTGAGAGGAGGAGGGAATGGGAACATTAAGAACCATAATCTCCATTCAGAATTACAAATGGAGAAATCAGTCAAAAAGCCTTTTCCCCTTTTTCCTTCTGCAATGCTTGCTGTCACTTATTAGATTTGGATTTGCAAAGTCAGCACATGTGAAGTTGGAGGTTTTTTGGGGGGATTTTCTTTTTCTCTCTAGGTATTATATCTTCAATGTAGGTTCCTTGCCATCAGGCAGATGGTAGTGCCTGTACTACAGCTCAAGATCCAAATGAATGGGCTTTCCATAGAGAAGACAGAATGTAACACACTCTTTCCACTCAAATATGATTTTTTTCTCTAAAATAAAACCATTAAAACCATGAAGTATAACAACTTGTCATCTTTATACACTCATGCCTTTGACTGAAAAACAGTACTTTTACTCTCGACCTGTGGTGCCAGCTGTGTTTATCTACGGTTGCCTCAGTCTCTCACTTCACTTAAGATGAGCTCCAGCCACACCACTCCATAATTATCTAATCTAATCACCAGCCACTATGCTACAAGTGTAACCTCTTGCCTCCCCTTCTCCCTTTCCAATCCTGGAACCAAAATCAAATCAATCCTGCCATTCCTTCTAGAAAGAATGCGTCAGTCTGCTCCCCTCTGACTTTACCCATAATTTTCCAAACCGAAATATCCCTCCCTGGCCACTACTTCCCCATCTGTGTCTCCTTCTATTAGAATATAAACTCCATGAGGGCAATAATTGTTGCTTTAGCATCTGTAACCCCAGCATATAGCATATGCTTGACACTTAGTAAGTGCTTAATAAATGCCTTTTCATACATTCATTCATCCCATTAGGCAAAATTATTTTCTTGGACCAAAAGCACAGCTGCAAGAAGAAAATAACATGTTGAGAAGACAATACACAGACAAGAGAAGCAAGAGCAGCCAAATCAACCCTCCTTATTTGAGAAATGACAGGTAGCTAAGTTAAAATGCCTTCAAACCTGAATTATTTAAAACACAATTCACAGTTTAGTACAAGATTAAAAGAAATAATCGTATAGAAACTACTTGCTACCTTTCTCACTAACTTTCAAATGTAATCAACTCCACTGCTCTCTCCATTGATTGTGCCAATGCCTCTTACCGTCAGCCAGCACTCAGCACTTTTATTTCTTAGTTACCCATCCCTCTCCGACTCTTAGCAAGTGAGAGAGACTTGTTTTCTGCTCTGTGAGGATTAGCAATGTGAATCTCTTTCCACTCAAAAGGTAGTATTGGCCCTCTCAAAGAAGAGAGTCTCCCCCTTGTCATCACTATTTGACTACAAGGTATTCACCAATCGATTACCTGCATCTTCATACAACTCTTCTTTTTAGTAGTATTCTCTTCAGCTGGATCCCTGAAGTTAGTAATGTCTGGAGTTTTGTTTTTTCAGCTTGGCTTCCACCAAAAATGACTCAGCGGAAGAATTTATGCTTTGCTTCCCAGAACAACATTTCAAAACACATTTGAACAGACAAATAAGGATATGAAAGCAATTTGTCCACATCTTTCAAAAGTGTGAAAGACCTTAGAAATGAAACCACAGACCAAGATGAAGACAAAGCCAAAGAAACAACTCTTGGCATCTCCTGTCTTTGCTTTTTCCCCCTTTCTTATCTTCACCTGCCTCCTTCACATTCTCCTTGGAGGCCTCTATAATTCCTTTCCCCTACAAGTCCTAAATTGCCTGAATTTGGAACACGCATGCAAGATACTGACTCACACTCACAAACACAGAAACTTAGTATGCATGAGGAGACATAGTACCATGCTCACGCCCACACACACACACACACACACACACACACACACACACACACACACGAATGCTAACATGTACATCCACAAGAAGAAACAGTTTTTTTACTTACATTTTTATGGGCAACTAGGTTACACTGCTCAGTGATAGAATTAAAGTCATATTATTTTCAAGGAAGAACAAATATAAATGTGATTGTGCTTTGCCCCTGTCCTCTTATCTCATCAGGAAAAGTCTGGTCAGAGTTCAGTAACGGGCTGGATCCTCCCACAAAAATTCTTGGCAATATCATTAGTGCCTGATGTTATGAATAGCCATCTGCTCATCATCCTACCAACTCCATGAGGATCCAGGGCTTCCTGTGGGGTGGGTTTTAGAGTGGCGTGGCATAGTAGATAAAACTCTGGACTTATAATCAGGAAAGCCTAGGTTCAAATCCTACCCATGACATTTTCTAGCCGTATGACCGTAAGCAAGCTAACCTCCCTGGGCCTCATCTGTTAAATGAAGAGGTTAGACTTCAAGACCTCTAGTGACCCTTCCAACGCTAAATCTAACTCCCATGACTTTAATTACGCTGTTTCCTTTCCTGCCTACTCAACTTGTTCATGGGTCCTCTAGGGAAATCAGATTCCATGGAAAACTCTGTAACTGACTGATGTCTTGGAAAACACCCCATTGGACAATAGCTCAGTGTACTTCAAAGCTTAGTTCTAGTCTCATTTCTTTCAGGAAACCTTCCCCAGTTGCTCTCATCCACCAGGAGCCCAGATCTAGAGCTAAAAAGGGACCTCACAGGGCATCTTGTTCAATCTCCTCATTTGACAGGTGAGGTAACTGAGACCCAGGAAGCTTAAGTGATTTGTCTGAGGTAGTACAGCTAGTGGGCAAAATAGGGAGAATTTGAACCAAGACCCTGTAACTACAGAAAGTGTTTTTTTCATTGTACTTCTCTATCTCAACTGAGTCACTGCACTGACATTTAATCATATATTCCTTTGGGGTATGTGTGTGTGTGTGTGTGTGTGTGTGTGTGTGTGTGTGTGTGTGTGTGTAATAAGCTTACCAAGGGCATTCCACTTAGTATCTAGCATAGCATTGTAAGCATAATAAATACTTTAATGAATGAATTTTATTATGTTTTGAGAGACTATAATTTTCTCCCAAGTCCTTGCCTGAACCACGTCCTCTCCTAGCCACCAAAACCACCCTTCCTTTAATTTCTAAGCTTCATCAGTTTCCTCTGGAGCATAATCACTCTCTGCATCCTAGGTCCTTTCACTCCTTGGGTGATTATGCTGTCTTGACAACCCTCATAGCTGTGGTCTTGTTTACATTCTTATATGCACTGAAGAGAAAGGGGTGGGAATGAGGGATGAGGCACGAGACTGGCTTCCAAATCATATGCCTGAGAGAAGGAATCTCTCCCTGTCCCATTCTCCTTGTTCTGTCTGTCCCTATCTGAGGCAATGGTTGAACTTCCGTTCCCAAAATGCCCCAGAAAACTGCAATGTGATGGACTTGCTGGCACAAAATTAATTAATTAATGAAAATCTGCCTGGCTCCTCCTTAGAGTTTTGCCAGGAACAGAAAACTAGGAGATTCCACTTGGATCTTTCAGGGCAATGGTCTCCAAAGTGTGGGGAGGGGGGCTGAGGGATGCTTTTGAAACCACGGTTTGATCCCAAAGGATGTTGGGTGAACCAAATGAGAGTGTATCCCGTGCTCCTCTTGCTAGCCAATCAAGAGGCTTATAACTAATATACCCTACTCTTCCCAAGGAAGAGCTCAACATTCCTCCATTCCACCATTGCTATACAATCTCCCAGACTTCTCCCTTCTGAGAAAGGCATTGGCCCTTTGGGACAACTAGTTGCAACTTAATCTTGACCCTGGGCACTGGCAGCAGTAGTTGCCAGGTGTCACTGGAAAATTCCTCTCCTACACACACACACACACACACACACACACACACACTTAAAAAAAAAGAGAGAGACCATCACTCTAGGGAAATCAGATCCACCAAAAATGCCTGAACCAACAGTCCAGTTGGAAATGACCCACTATCTTGTAGTCAAGTACACTTTCACTTGCTAGAAAATGAATTCCCAAAACTGAGTTTTAATGCTCTGGGGTTTTCCTTTGCATAACTCTTGTTTCTCTGAAATTATTTTTGACTTCTTCTGCAAACAATATTTTTGTCAAATTTACCTTTGACTAAATGCTTATTTTTTAAATAAATCTTTATTGATTTAATTTAATTTTACATCACTTAAATTTTCCCTATATCTCTTCCCTCTCTGCTTTCCCAAAGAGCCATCCCTAATAACAAAGAATTTTTAAAGGAAAAAAGAGAAAGAAGAAGAAAGAAGTCAGCAAAACTAATCAATAAATCTAAAAAAATTTGACAATAGATACAATATTCCATAACTGTGAAACACACTCACACATACACCCATATCTCTGCAAAGGAATGAGGAGAGGTAGCTTCTCATTTTTAGTTGTTTTATGTTGTTCTTTTGATTTAAATTGTTGTAGTCATTGTGTATATTTTTTTTCTTGGCTCTGGTAATTTTACTTTGCATCAGTTCATGTAAGTTTTTCCATAATTCTCTGCCTTGATCATATTTGTTGTTCCTTATAGCACAATATTCCATTACATTCATGTACTGCCATTCATTGAGCCATCTCCCAATCAATGATTCCAATTCTTTGTTACCTTTGTTAAGCATTTTATTTCTAAAATGCTCTATAAATATTTTGGTCTATATGGTACCTTTCTTTTTATCATTGACTTGCATTACATATGTATAGCAATGGAATCTCTGTCAAACGGTATGGATATTTTAGCCACTTTATTTGCCTAATTGTTTTCCAAAATAGTCCTGCTAATTGACAGCTCTATCAACAACGCATTAATATCGTCTTTCCATTGACTAGTTTTTGTCATTTTTGACAATTTACTAGGCGCAAAATGAAATCTTAAAGCTGTTTCTATTAACATCTCTCTCTCTGTCTTTTTCTCTCTCTCTTTCTCTATCTCTTTCTCCCCCACCTTCCCCCCCTTCTGTCCCCATATATCTCTATCTTGTCCAGGCTAGAAGTACACAGCTTCTCTTGGGCCCAACCCCATTGCTAATTGGCATAGAAGATTTTACCTCTTCTGCTTTTTATTTGGAACAGCTTGCCCCTTCATAGGCAGTATGGTAGCCCCACACTCCCAGAAGGTCACCATACTAATGGCAGACAACACAGAAACCAGATGGATTTTAGCCCTAAGACAGGTAAGAATTCCCAAACTCAAGAATCCACTAGCCTCAGCCTTTCCAGTAACAGAAATAATAGGCATGGGCCACCTTACCTGATACATTTTTCTTATTATTAGTGATTTAGAACATTTTTCTATATGATTTCTAATGGTTTGCAATTCTTCTTTTGAGAACTATTTGTTTATATCTTTTGACCTATTAGTTCTTGGGAAAAGGCTTTCAATCTTTCATATTTCTATTAGTTGTCTATAAATCCTAGATACCAATCTTTAACCAAGAAATTTGGTAAACATTTTTTCCCATTTGACCATTTCCTTTCTTTATCTTAGTTGGATTAATTTTGTTTATTCAGAAGTTTTCTATTTCCCATAATCAAAATTACCTGTTATCTTTTGTAACTGCTTCTATCTCTAGTTTGGTTACCTTTGACCAACTTCTACCAAAACTATGAAACTCTTCTTCCAAGACCTATTTCCAATACTGTTGCTACATAGATGCACTTGAAGTTTCTTCCTTGTTTCTCTGCAGAATGGAATGGCCAACACCTATGAGTCCCCTGAAGGCTAAATATTCATCTCAATTCATATTTTGGATCCTTGCTAAGTGTATTAAAAGTGGCAAGGGAGAGATGGGTTTGGGGCTCCCAGTAGGAAGAAGTCTAAAGTAGGAGACTGAGTGCTCATCCTAATTCTGTCACTAACTTCATACATGATCTTAAGTGAGTCATTTCCTTCTCTAGGATTCAGTGTACTCCTCTACACAATGAGGAAGTTGAGCAAGAGAATTTTTAAGTTCTCCTCTAGCACTCATGTTCTGTGATTCTGTAGAGAAGATGGCTAGTCCTCTCCCCCATCCCTTTACTTGGGCAGAGGGGCACTTGGGAAAATGACAGGAGGCAAGAAGGGGTGAACTTTACAGGAGAAAATGGGATGGAGAGAAAATGGCTACAGACATGGAACAGGCTTGTTTTCCTTTGGTATATCACTCTTTGATTATAAGCAAGCTTGGGGGAAGGATGGAACAGTGAGTAAATTCAGAAGGGAAAAGTAGAATACGTACCCAGAACAAAGCAGGGAGCTAGGACACAGCAGAAAGGCAGTGGCAACAGGAGAATCCTAGGACTTTCAGCATCTTAAGCCCCAATAAGTAGTTAACACCTCTTCTGCCTTACAGCAGTGGAAGCTGGAGATTTGAGCACCTGAACTATATCCCTTCAAATTCCTGGTTTGGAGCTTACCTGGAGCCAAGTGAGGTAGTGGTTTGGTCTAGGAAAAAGCTAGCCTAAATCGGCTGCTTACTACAGTTTTATTCTTTTTCCAAAACGTTGACTGTATACAGTATGATTTTTTGTGAATAATCTCAATGGAAACCCAGCAGGAATGAGAGAAAGCAGGAGTCCCCTGAAGGAGGAATGGGGACTGAGCCATAAGATGGATGTCTACACTCGCTAAACCATTAGATTACCTACCTAGACAAGTATTGCCACTTACAAAGAGACAGAGTTAGCTGGAAAGAGGTCCTGGGAGAGCTTAGTGGTTTCCCCAGAGAATTCTCTGGAGGTATGTAGAGAGCCAAACTGCTGGCAATGAAAGCTTAACTGATAGCATTTGGTCCTAACTACCGGACAGAATTAAGCAACAAGTTAGCAGACTTCCTGGTGGAAAAACCCCATTTTGAGGTTTTTGGGCCTGTCATGCCATGACGCTACATCATTGCTGCACTGACCACAACTGGGCTACAGGACCCTACGTGTCAGGGGAAAGCAAAACTAAGTTGTCTTTAGGCCTCGGCTTTGGGATGGTTTCCAAGTAGCCTGATGTTAGGGCAGAGAAGGCTGGAAGTCTAATCAAAAGGCTATTTAATTCCCACTTTAACCAGGCACCTTTGTGGAGTTAGAGAGAGGCAAATAAAGCCAGAAATCTTCCTAATATGAATCATTTTTCCCCTGGGAAAAAAAAACCCACCCTTTTGTAAATGGCAGCACTTGTTTACTTAATCTAAGGGTTTAGTGAGCATGGATTTATCTAATCCACAGCTACTGCGGCACCTATGTGGTCCAGAGGGTAGTATGCTAGGCCTGCAGTTGGGACTATCTGAGTTCAAATGCAGCCTCAGACACTTAGTAGCTGTGTGCTGGGGCAAGTCACTTAACCTTTATTTACCTCAGTTTCCTCATCTGTAAAATGGGGATAATAATAGTATCTACCTCCCAGGGGTGTTGTGAGGATCAAACAGATTATATTTGTAAAGTGTTTAGTGCAGTACTTGACACATAGTAGGCACTATATAAATGCTAGCTATTATTATTGTAATCAAATTTCTTATGTCTCAGCCCTCATTCCTACTTCATGAGCAACCTGCCTTCTCCTACTCCTACTAGGTTCCCATTGAGGTTATTCACAAAAAGCATACTGTATACAATTTTAATCCTAATTTTTTTTAAAAGAATAAAACTAAATATGTTAAACAGGCCTAGGATCCTTCCTAGACAAGGCACCAGCCCTCTCTCCTCCCTCCCCACCCCCACCCCTTCTCCCTTGGTCTACAGGTAAGCCCAAATCCAGGAGTTCAAAGAAATACAGATCGAGTGCTCAGATTCCCTGTAGTTTATATAACACTTTGTAGATTTGGGAACTGAAAACACAAATACAAAATAATTCTTAATTTTAAAAATAATAAACCAACTCCCCAGCCTTTTGTCCCTTTCAAATCTAAACTCTATACTCCTCCTTTCTCTCAACCCTATGCTCATCCCTTAATTATAATGACCATCATTTATATAGTGCTTTAAGGTTTACAAAGCACTTTAACATATTCTCACAACTCCATGAAATAGTTGTATTACTATCCTCATTTTATAGAAGAGGAAACTGAGAAAAATAGAGGTTAAGTGACTTTGTCAGGGTCACATGGCTAGTAAGTATCTAAGGCCAGTTCCCTGACTCTCAGCCTAGCATTCTGATGCTTGCACCACCTACCTGCTTAATGTCATGGCATCTTCCTGACCTGTCCCACACTGTCCTGGGGAGATGACATGAAATAGCTGGCCTTCCTCCTCTATTATTAATGTATGGCCTATGGTACAATATTATTGAGCAAAAATGCTTTCTTAAAAAAAGATGAAGTGAATTGCTAAGGTATATTTGTGATATCTTTATCATTCATGGAATAGATGACATTGTGCTAAGCTTTATTTATTAAAAACAGATTTAGTTTCCTTCAAATAAACCAGCCCTATTTACTTTGTCCTGAAATGAAATGAGCCAGCATGGAACAGAAGGCATTATGTGGGGAACAAAAAGAAATGTCCAAGATTGCCCTCCATCACCCCCAAACCCAGCTGTTTCTCACATCACTTCCACTACTCAAACTCCTGTGCATACTCTGACCCTCCCACATCTCGACTGTGGATTTTCTAACTCCCTACCATTAAACAGTCTGCCATCCATGAGCCCAAATTTTGCCATTTTAAATGTAATTTCTAGAGCATCTCTGTCTGAATTGCTATGTACAATATCTGACGAAGCTCCATGCCCTGATGAAATTAAGTTGTTTTTCTTACCTGCTTAGTTTGGTCAGGAACTTCAACCTGTTTTCTTCCGCCTGGAACAGAGAAGCGCAAGTCAGCTTTCCTCTCAACAGAAATAGTAGCACTCACATAAACAATTCCTAGAGAGCAGGCACACACAGTAACACCCTTCTCCAATAGTGGCCCCCACCTATTCAAAGGATCTAAGCGTCACCCCACCCCCAAATAGAAGGTAGAGTAGTCTTTATGTCTTCATTGAAGGAGACCTCTCCCTTTCAGGTAGTTGATCTACCTCTATCCTCTGGAATCTGTTGATGGTAAATTACTAATTAACTGAGCCGCCACAGTTTGACCCAACTCCTGGTTTTCCATTATCCACTCCCTGACCCTTTGTTCCCATGATCTAGGCAACTAATAACTGCAAATAGCTATGGGGCTCCAGGAACTGGTTAGCCCAATTAATACAATTAGTTTTAATATAGAGATCCCACATGTATTACTATGAATCTTTATTACAGTACAAAATACAAGTCAATACATTCAGTTGTTGGGGGGCGGAGCCAAGATGGTGGAGTGAAAGCCGTGACTTGCTTGAGCTCTCCTCCAAACCCCTCCAAATACTCATAAAAAAATGGCTCTAAACAAATTCTGAAGCAGCAGAACCCACAAAAAGACAGAGTGAAACAAATTTCTAGCCCAAGACAACCTGGATGATTGATCAGAAAGGTGTATCGCACTGGGCTGGGAGCGCAGCACAGAGCGGCGTGGGTGCGCAGGCCACAGGGAACCTGGAGCAGGCCTCAGAGGACTGAATAGCTGTGGAGGTTTCCAGACTCCTCAATCCATGAATGCCAAAGACAACTTAGAAACTCAGTGGGAAAAGTCTGGTTCTGTTGGTGCTGAGACAGGAAGGTGGGGTTTCAGCTCCATTCCCCAAGAGAGTGGCCCTGGGGGGAGCAGCTGCTTCCCCAGCTTCTGGCCCACAGACTGAGGGGGAATCCAGTGGCTGATCACAGAGGGATTGCAGGGATCTCTTTGCCAGTGCTGAGCCAGGAATCTCTTGCTTTGCCCATCTGTAGATCTGGGTCACAGTTCTAGGCGGCAGCGCTGGGGTGAGGAGGAACACTGGCATGGTGGAGCTTGTAGTGGCTGTGGAGAGGAACCACTTCTCACAGTTACGGGACAGAAAGGAATATTTGTGGTCACAGGCCAGGAAAGGAGTAAACACCTCCCTTATCATACCACCTTGGAAGAACTGAAAATTTACAGGTCCCTACAAGTATCTCTGAAAACAGCTGTACAAACCCCTGAAGCTTGGGACAGTACATTCTCCACATTGGAAGCAGACTCTTACCTTAAAAAAGAGTTTAAAAATCAAGTAATTGGCTGGGATCATGAGCAAGCAGCACAAAAAGAGTCAGACCATAGAATCTTACTTTGGTGAAAAAGAAGATCAAAATATACAACCAGAAGAAGACAACAAAGTCAAAGCTCCTACATCCAAAGCCTCCAAGAAAAATATGAATCAGTCCCAGGCCTTGGAAGAGCTCAAAAGGGATTTTGAGAAGCAAGTAAGGGAAGTAGAGGAAAAACTGGGAAGAGAAATGAGAGTGATGCAAGAAAATCATGAAAAACAAGTCAACAGCTTGCTAAAGGAGACCCAAAAAAATACTGAAGAAAATAACACCTTAAAAAATAGCCTAACCCAAATGGCAAAAGAGGTCCAAAAAGCCAATGAGGAGAAAATGCCCTAAAAAGAAAAATTGGCCAAATGGAAAAGGAAGTCCAAAAATTACTGAAGAAAATACTTCCTTAAAAATTAGAATAGAGCAATTGGAAGATAGTGACTTTATGAGAAATCAGACATAAACAAATCCAAAAGAATGAAAAATTAGAAAACAATGTGAAATATCTCATTGGAAAAACAACTGACCTGGAAAATAGATCCAGGAGAGAGAATTTAAAAATTATTGGACTATCTGAAAGCCATGATCAAAAAAAGAGCCTAGACATCATCTTTCAAGAAATTATCAAGGAAAACTGCCCTGATATATTAGAACCAGAGGGCAAAATAGAAATTGAAAGAATCCACAGATCTCCTCCTGAAAGAGATCCCCAAACTTATAGCCAAATTCCAGAGTTCCCAGGTCAAGGAGAAAATATTACAAGCTGCCAGAAGGAAACAATTCAAGTACTGTGGAAACACAATCAGGATAACACAAGATTTAGCAGCTTCTACATTAAAGGACCGCAGGGCATGGAATATAATATTCCGGAGGGCAAAGGAGATAGGATTACAACCAAGAATCACCTACCCAGCAAAACTGAGTATAATCCTTCAGGGGAAAAAATGGTCATTCAGTGAAATAGAGGACTTTCAAGCATTCTGATGAAAAGACCAGAGCTGAATAGAAAATTTGACTTTCAAATACAGGACTCAAGTGGAACATGAAGAGGTAAACAGGAAAGAGAAATCATAAGAGACTTATTAAGATTGAACTGTTTACATTCCTGCATGGAAAGATGATATTTATAACTCATGAGACTTTGTCAGTATTAGGGTAGTTGGAGGAAAAAAATTATATGTATGTATATATAGATAGATAGAGGGCACAGGGTGAGTTGAAGATTAAGGGGTCATATCTGGAGAATAAAATTAAGGGATGAGAGAGGATTATACTCGGAGAAGAAGAAAGGGAGAGGTAGAATGGGGTAAATTATCTCACAAAAAACAGAAAAGAAAAGTCTCTACAGTGGAGGGGAAAGGGGAAGGTGAGAGGGAATGAGGGAATCTTATTCTCATAGGATTTGGCTTAAGGAGGGAATAACATACACATTCAATTGGGTATGGAAATCTGTCTTACCCTACAGGAAAATAGGGGAGAAGGGGACAAGAGAGCAGGGGGTGATAGAGAGGAGGGCAGATTGGGAAAGGGGTAATCAGAAGAAATACTTCTGAGGAGGGACAGGGTCAAAAGAAAGAATAGAATAAATGGGAGGGCAGGATAGGATTAAGGGAAATAGAGTAGTTTTTCACAACATGTCTACTATGGAAGTGTTTTGCATAACTGCACATGTATAACCTACATTGAGTTGCTTGCCTTTTCAATGAGGGTGGGTGGGGAGGGAGGAAGAGAGAAAATTTGAAACCTAAAGTTTTAAAAACATATGTTTAAAAACAATGTTTTCACATGCTACTGGGAAATAAGAAATACAGGAAATGGGGTACAGAAGTCTATCCTGCCCTATAGGAAAATAGAAGGGGAAGGGGATAAGAGAAGGGGAGAGAGATAGAAGAGAAGACAGACTAGAGGAAGGGATATTCAGAATGCATGCCTTATTTGGGTGGGGGGAGGGGGGAGATGGGGTGAAAATTTGGAATTCAAAAACTTGTGGGAGTGAATGGTGGAAATTAAAAATAAATAAATTTATATTAAAAAAAGAAAAATAAAAATAAAAATGCAAACCCCCCCAAAAAATACATTCAGTTGTTGACTAGAATGGAAATGATCACTGAGAGAATTGACCAAGATTCTTCTGGTGGAAAATCTATTTATAAAATGTCCTTTTGAGGGACAGTTAGGTGGCACAGTGGATACAGCACCAGCCCTGGAGTCAGGAGGACCTGAATTCAAATCCGGCCTCAGTCACATAACACTCACTAGCTGTGTGACTCTGGGCAAGTCACTTAACCCTCCAAAAAAATAAATAAAATGTCCTTTTGCTTGTGACCAGTCCCAGGGAACTTAGGGTTCCCCCTTAAGGAATGAATGAATGAAAGAAAAAGCCTTTATCAATCACTTACTATGTGCCAAGTATTGGGGGCACTATGTTTCCCACCTCATGAGCCAGCTCCCTCCCAAAGTTCTATCCTCTGAGGGCCTTTGACCCAAACTTAACATCCCAGTGTACTCTCTACCCCCTTCTTATTTCCCATGGCTTGAGACAAGGGTAGAGCCCTATAGAGGACAAGGAACTGAGCTATCCTTTTCCATTTCCCATTCGTATTTTTTCCTAATCAAATTAAATGGCAGTAATACTAGGAGTAATCCATGACTTTATCTACTATCACTATCCACTTTCAATACTAAATTGGATTGAGACCAGATCAATCCAAACCAAGGAGGTTGGAGGTAGTAGTGTGCTAATAAATATTTAACAATGGGTTAACATTCTATCACTTTCTTAAGTCTAGACACGCAACAAAACAATAACTCAAGACTTGATTTTTAACCCTTGTTCCAAGGTCTAAATGCTTACACTGAAAATTTAACGATCACTCCTGAACTGGTATGAGTTAGCTCCAACATACCTCTGGTTGTAGGTAAAGCTAACTCTAAGATTCAGTGGGACTTTATAAGTGTTCCCCAAAAGTATTACTCTTAGGTTGGATGGCATCAAACATCCCAATCTGACCAGGAATGAAGATTGGGTTAGACCATGGGGCATAATCTGAATTAAGGGTCCATCTTCCAACCCTTCATTCCTGAGACCCTATTGAGAAATTTTAAAAAGGAGAAAGCTCTACTGGAAACCAATCTATTCCCAGGAACTGATTTGAGTTACCAGGGTGATTGTCCTTCTGATTACTTCCAGTCATATTGAGGGTGGGAGCCCCCAGGAAAATTATATTTTTTATTTAACTTGTTCTCCTCCCCATGCTTTCTTATCACTATCTCTTGCCCTCCCATAAAGCCTCCTTTTCCCTAACAAGGTGTGATTCAGAAGTGGACAAACCTGAGGGTTATTAGTCCCTGCCTTATGGTCATACTTTTCCTTATCACCTTTAAGTACTGACACACTAGCAAATCGTAAGGCAGTCATTTTGTAGATGCAGGGAAGGAGTTAAGGGTGAAGAGTGGCATCTGGGAATTTTCATAAAGACAGTTTAGTGAAAAAAAAAGGTAGTTGCTCTTACCCTCCCCTATCAACCTCTGAAAACCCAGAAAATATCATCCCAGAAAAAAAAAACCCTGAAACAGCTGAACTAGAAGAAAGACGGGGAGCAGCAGTGCAGCAGCCTAGCAAATGGGTCTCCCAGTGCCTCAGCAAAAATAAGGAAAGCAGCACTACAAAGGACCCCAGGAGGATAAGCACCCTGAAGCATTCATCTGAAAGGAGCTGAAGAAAGCAATCTAAAGTCCCAGCCTTGCTGATTCCAACCCAACACCAGGTAAGCTGTCAGAACCCCAGGAAGAGATTCTGAAGCCCAGGTGGTAGAGCAGCAAACACCAACACCTAGACCTCTGAGTGCCTCAGTGAGGGCAGGAAAACTGGTGGAAACCAGCTCAGAAAACCACCAGATGCCTCGGCATTTTACCGCAAAGCAATCTCTCAGTGCATTAGCAGAAATGAGGGAGACAGCACTGCAAGGGGCCCCAGGCAGATAAACAACCTGCAGCACCCATCTAAAAGGAGCTGAAGAAAGCTAAAGAAAAGGGAAAGCAGGCAACCTAGAATTACCTGAAAGTTCCAGCCTTGCTGATTCCAGCCCAACACAAGGTAAGTTGCCAAAATGCTACAGCCTCCAATTGCCAACATAAGAGGCCACAGCACACAAAGCCAGGGACCAAGACCTGGGCTCCCAACACAAGAAGCTTGGGTCAGTGCCCTCTGTTCCCCACCAGGAGAGCTTAATCTCTTTAAAGGCCAGGGAATAAAGAAACCATGAGTAAAAAGAAACCATACCACAGATTCATATTATGAGAAGAGAAAAGATCAAGACAGAAATTCTGAAGAGGATGACATTGTCAACAAACCCACATCTGCAACATCAAAAGGGAATATGAACTGGTCTGAAGCCCAAAAAGCCTTCTTAGAAGAGCTCAAGAAAGATTTTAAAAGTCTAACGAGAGAGGTAGAAGAGTCCTTTAAAAATACCATTGGCCAATTGGGAAAAAAGTACATTGAAGAAAACAAGTCCCTAAAAAACACAATTGGAAAACTGGAAAAAAAACTACACTGAAGAAAACAAATCCCTTAAAAATACAATTGGCCAATTGGATAAGGAAGTACAAAAACTAACAGAAGAAAACAATTTGTTAAAAACTAGAATTGGACAAATGGAACCTAATGACTCTATGAGAGAGCAAGAATCAGTCAAACAGAAACAAAAAAATGAAAAAATAGATGAAAACATAAAATACCTCGTCAGTAAAACAACTGACCTGGAAAATCATCCAGGAGAGACAATTTAAAAATCATTGGACTACCTGAAAATCATGATGAAAAAAAGCCTGGTCAGTACCTTTCAGGAAATCACCAAGGAAAACTGCCCAGAAGTCCTAGAACCAGAAGGGAAAATAACCATAGAATCCACCACTCACTACCTGAAAGAGATCCCAAATTGACAATGCCAAGGAATATAATAGCAAAATTCCAAAATTAGCAGATGAAAGAGAAGATGCTACAAGCAGCCAGGAAGAAACAACTTAAATATCACGGAACCACAGTCAGGATTACACAGGACCTTGCAGCTTCTACATTAAAAAACCCCAGGGAGTGGAACGTGATATTCCATAAGGCAAAGGAGCTTGGATTGCAGCCAAGGACCAACTACCCTGCAAAAATGAGCATGATTCTTCAAGGGAGGAGATGGATATTCAACGAAATAGGAGACTTCCAAACCTTCCTTATAAAAAAGACCAAAGCTCAACAAAAAATTTGATCTTCAAGTACAAGATTCAAGAAAGACATAAAAAGGTAAATGGGACAGAAAGATACAAAATGCTTTTAATAAGGTCAGACTGTTTACATTCCTACAAGGGAAGATGACACTTGCAACTCTTGAGAACTGTATTGTTATTACACCATGTTAAAGGAGTATACATAAAGGGGGTGGATATTAGTTGACTTTGATGTAATGATAAAAAAAAAATCTAATCAAGTGGGTTAAATGGATCCAAGTAAGTGGATTAGTCTGATCTTAGAAAATGTACTGAGAAAGGAGGAGGCAGACAAAGGTAAATTACATTACAGGAAAAGACACAAAATCCTATTACAGCAGAGGGAAAGAAGGGAGAGGGGAGAGCATTGTTTGAACCTTACTCTCATCAGATTTGGCTCAAGAAGGGAAAAACATAATCAGTTAGGTATAGAAATCTAATTTGCCCTATAGACAGTAGGAGGGAAAAGGGGAAAGAAAAGGGAAGGTGGATAGAAGGGAGGGAAGAAGCAGTAAGGGCAAAGGGGAAGAAAAGGGAAAGGGATAATAGAAGGGAGGAGAGACTGAAGGAGGCGGTGATCAAAAGTCAAACACTAGTAACGGGGGGGGGAAGGAGAAAAGAGAAAAAAAGCATAAACGGGGAAAAAAGGATGGAAAAAAAGACACAGATAGCAATCATAACTGAAAGTTGAATTGCTATCTTTTTTTTTCTCTTCTGTTGAGTTTTGTTTCCTCTTTCTGATGGTTCCTCCTATTGGTTTTAATTTTTACTTACAACTTCACTAATGTGAAAATATGTTTAACAGGAGTGTAAATGTATAGCCTATATCAGATTGTGTGCCATCTTGGGGAAGGTGGTGGGGAGGAGGGGGGAGAAAAATTTTAAACTCAAAAGCATATGGAAGTGATTAGTTGGTAAATCAAAATGAATTAATAAAATAAATTTAAAAAATAAAAAAATAAAAAATAAAGACTGTTTAGCAATGCCCATTCAAACAAGACTGAAGTCCTCATCTAGGGGTTAGTCCTATGGTTTAACTTAATTTCTGGGGGAAAGTCTCCTCTTGGAGAGCCACTGCATTTAGAACAACGCATCTATCCTTTGAAATAGGAGAGGTTCCCTTTGTTGGGACTCTAGTAATTTGCTACCTCAACAAAGGGTTGATTTATTAGTGTGACCAGGCATTGCCAAATGAGCCAAAGAAGAAAACTCTCCCCAGGCCAATGCTGAAAATTACTTTGCAACAGACCCGATTCCTTGGCAGCAGATGGCACCACCTCTGATACCTGATGTGGTACCCACACCACTCAGGGGCTGGTCTAGGAAAAGGGAGCAGATTCCTGCAATGAACAAGGCTGCTGTCAGATGCCTCTTGGATCCAGTGGTCCTTTGTTAATAAGAAATGGAAGGTAGTTTTTCCAGGTCTGCCACAGTATCATAAATTTGAAACTGGAAGAGACTTTAGAGGTTATCAAGTCCAACCCTCTAATTGTACAGATTGAGTAACTTAGGTCCTAAGAGGTTAAGTGACTTGCTCAGGGCCATAGAGCCCACAAGTATCTAATGTGGGATTTAAACCCAGCTCTTCTTACCTCCAAGTCCAGTACTGTACCCTTTACCTCCTATTTGCCTCCTATTGACAAGCATCCTACATGCTTTTATCTCTTCAGGGAGTTGGACTGTTTGTCTCCCCATTTTTTTGTATCACTATGAGCAGCAGCCAGTGATATGGTCTTCTTTCAGTGCCCCCATCCCTCCTGATCCTCCTTCTTTCAGATCCATCCAACTATGTCATTAGGCTTGATGGAATATGCTTCATGTTCCCACTCATGGCATTTACTTCATAGAGTCCATAATCCTTGGATAACTGGACCTTAAGTGCCCATGTTGGGCCATCCCAACATTCTTAAGGTTCTCTCTCTTAATCTCTGCCCCTCCAAAATCATGATACCATTGCTCCAGGGCCTGAAAAGTTATGCCAATCTATTTGGAGTGGGAGCTACAATCCATTATTTTCTCTGGAACATTGAAGCATGAAAATATGAGACTTGATTAAGAACATCAATTTTACCCTTAGTCAAATGCTAGTTACATTCAGACAAAGAATATAACTTTCCACAGCCTTCTTCCCTTTCCTTCTCTCCTTCCCTTAGTGTTACAAAATCCAAGCACACGCACACACACACACACACACACACACACACCCCTGCAAAACAGTAGCTTACATTTACATATTACTTTAAGGTTTGCAAAGTGGCTTACATACTTTAATGCATTTGATCTTCCTTACAATCCTGGGACATAGGTGCTTTTATTGTCCCCATTTTACAGATGAGGAAACTGAAGCACAGAGAGGTTATGTGACTTGCCCAGGATCACACAGCTAGTGTGAGGCATGATTGAAACTCAAGTCTTCCTGACTCCAAGTCCTGTGTGGACCACTAGACCACCTAGCTGCCTATAGAGGACCTGAGAATATAAAATTGTAATTTTAATTGCACTCCATCATGTGAATCAAATTAATTATTGTCCTCCATTTTGTGCTAAGTTTCTTTTAAATCATGTGCGTTCTGGCACATGTGGTACAAACCACAGAGCTCCTTATTCCTGGAAAATGTTCCAGTTACAAAGTTCTTTGTTCCAGCCATAATTTCCCCATGCCCAGATGTTCCAGACCACAACTGTTCTGTTCCAATCCCAGTTTCCATGTTCTGATCAATCAGAAAGCAACACTTATGCTGCCCGAGATGATGTGCATTTGTTATCTTCCTCATTAATGACTATAAAGATGCTCTGTTAGCCTTTAATGAATGTGGTTGACCACTGAGGAGCCTTGGATCCCATTTGTTGGCAATTGCTAGCTTTACTAATAAATTGACCATGCTCAGAACTGTGTTGCTTCAGTTTATCTTTATCATAGATTTTGATTATGACAATTGGCAAGCCAGCCAGGAGTTGAAGGAGGGACCCCAGCCCCTGAGATAGCTTCTTCAAGGAACTCCCCAGAGTACACACTGGTTGACTCATCACCAAGAGCCTTCTCCATGGAGAAGGGTAGGACTCCCCCTCAGTCTCAATCTCAATTCTTCCAAGCCAAGGTAAGCCCCTGGAATCCCTTCCATGGGGAATCAGGCCTCTCTGTAGGGGATTTAGACTCTTCTACAAGGGAATCTGTCCCATCTATGGGGGACTCATCCTTTCTATAGGATGGGATCCAGCAGTAGCTACCAAAAGGAATCCCCCAGAGAAATTTCTCATATGTTGGGAACAAGGGGAAAATTCCCAGTTCAACTGGGAATGACAAAAAGGAACATTGTCAAATTATGTGAAATTTAGTCTAAGACTTCAGAGATTAAGCTATAACTTATTCTGGCCTAAATTTGGCACTTCTGATTATTGTTTATTAAGAAAGTTCCAATTGGCTATTGAATAACCTCACCCAAAACAAATGAACTATTGGTTTTGCTGGGTACCCTACCTCCATCTGATGGATCATACCTGCAGCATCTTAAAGGGCCCTCCTCTCTTTACCCTGCTCTGTCTTCTCCTTCTGCTTCTCTAATTTATTCTCCTTCTACTATGGTAGAAGATTTAATTTTTTTTTTAAAATGAGCAACCAGTGGCTAGTGTCTTTCCTGTCTATGAAAGATTTATACATGATGTAACCTGGCCTAGAAATTTGGTACCTTTAAGACTCTACCAAGCTATTAGTCCCTCTGATCTCTCTACATGGAAGACAGATACCCCTAAATTTGATGAAGAGTTTGGGACTGTTGTAACCTAATTTGGGGCCATATTTAGAGGTTATAATTCTATCTGGAGAGATGTAATTGATTTCACAGAAACTCTGCTCTCCTTGGGGGGAAAGAACTGCCATCATAGAAGCAGCAAATAGAAATGCCCCAGCCAGTTCTGCTCCTTCAGGGATGGGGGCAGAGAGAGGGAATCCTTTCTAATTGGCCTTTACAAGACCCACATTGGAACCGTAACAATCCAGTTGACTATGACAGGCTATTACAAGCTAGAAAATCCTTAATCAAGGGAATGGAAGCATGTATCATTCAACCTGAAAACTGGAGTAAATCTTAAGAAATCACTCAGGAAGAAAATGAAACTCCTTACTACTTTTATGACAAGTTGTTTAAAAGTGCTAAGTAGTATGCAAGGTTAGATCGAATTAATCAAAGGGATGCTAGAATCATTAACTCTATCTTTGTGGGAAGAAATGTGCAATTATTTCCATAAGAATTGCCCTGGATGCCATAAAAAGAACATTATCTAGCTTAAGAGTAATGCTCAATATGTTTTTGAAGAAAGGGAAAGGAAGAAAGTAAAACATAAGCCAAAACCTCAAACACTCTAGGCTTTTACTCAAAGGACGATTGGCTCCCTTTTGACCATCAGAAAATCAAGAGTCACAAGTATGTCTTTACTGTAACAAAGAGGGTCATCTAGCCTGGAAATGCTTTAAGAAAAGGTGAGATGTATGGAATAAAAAAATTGAAGGGACCCTAGAGTGACTCAAGGAAAACTCACAATTCAAAATTGTATACACTGGCTTTTTGACTAAACCTAGACCTAAAAGGAAAAACTTTGCCAGCAAATAAATCTATGTGTTTGTCTAATTGTATTGTCTGTGTTTTGTGCTAATTTCTTCCTGTGGCCTGATCAGCCAAAGGAAGAAGAGTATTTTTTTTTTAGAAACTTTTAAAGCCTTTTCAAAAAGGGAAGTCTCCCTCTCTGCCTTTCGAACTCTGGCCAAGTTGGAAAGGTAGACAAGAAGGAAGGGAGTCTTTGTTTCCAATTTGTGACATTGTGAATTAGAATTAATTACAAATTAGAAATTTGTAACATTATGAATTAGAAAATAAATTTGTGGCAGAAATCTAAATTCTCTACTATAAATTTCCAAATTTTATAGATGCTGAAATATCTTAGTGAATATGTTTTAAGAAAAAAAACTGTAAAAGTTTTAGTATGATGGTAATTTCAATGATAAGTTCCCAATTTTGTTTTAGAAGAAATCAAAAAGAGGAACTGAAAGTAGTATTGGTGAAGTTCCAAAGTGAAAAGAGAGAAACATATTCAAATCAGGGAGAAACTTAAAAAGTAAATAAAATTTGAAGCAAGTAAGAGAAGCAGAGGAAAAACTGGGAAAAGAAATGAAAGTGATGCAAGAAAATCATGAAAAACAAGTCAACAGCTTGCTAAAGGAGACCCAAAAAAAACTGAAGAAAATAACACCTTAAAAAATAGCCTAACCCAAATGGCAAAAGACGTCCAAAAAGCCAATGAGGAGAAAAATGCCCTAAAAAGCAAAATTGGCCAAATGGAAAAGGAATTCCAAAAGCTTACTGAAGAAAATACTTCCTTAAAAATTAGAATAGAGCAATTGGAAGATAGTGACTTTATGAGAAATCATGACACAGTAGAACAAATCCAAAAGAATGAAAAATTAGAAAACAATATATGTCATTGGAAAAATATCTCATTGGAGAAACAAGTAACCTGGAAAATAGATCCAGGAGACAGAATTTAAAAATTATTGGACTATCTGAAAGCCATGATCAAAAATAGAGCCTAGACATCATCTTTCAAGAAATTATCAAGGAAAACTGCCCTTCTATTTTAGAACCAGAGGGCAAAATAGAAATTGAAAGGATCCACCGATCTCCCCTTGAAAGAGATCCCCAAAGGAAAACTCCTAAGAATATTGTAGCCAAATTCCAGAGTTCCCAGGTCAAGGAGAAAATATTACAAGCTGCCAGGAAACAATTCAAGTATGTGGAAACTCAATCAGGATACACAAGATTTAGCAGCTTCTACATTAAGGACTGAGGGCATGGAATATAATATTCCGGAGGGCAAAGGAGATAGGATTACAACCAAGAATCACCTACCCAGCAAAACTGAGTATAATCCTTCAGGGGAAAAAGTGGTCATTCAGTGAAACAGAGGACTTTTAAGCATTCTTGATGAAAAGACCAGAGCTGCATAGGAAATTGACTTTCAAATACAGACTCAAGTGGAACATGAAGAGGTAAACAGGAAAGAGAAATCATAAGAGACTTATTAAGCTGAACTGTTTACATTCCTGCATGGAAAGATGATATTTATAACTCATGAGACCTTTGTCAGTATTAGGGTAGTGGAGGAAAAATTATATGATATATAGATAGATAGATAGACAGACAGATAGATAGATGGCACAGGGTGAGTTGAAGATGAAGGGGATATCTGGAGAATAAAATAAAATTAAGGGAAGAGAGGTTATACTAGGAGAAGAGAAAGGGAGAGGTAGAATGGGGTAATTATCTCACAAAACAGACAAGAAAAGTTCTTACAGTGGAGGAAACAGGGGAAGGTGAGAGGAAATGAGGGAATCTTATTCTCATAGGATTTGGCTTAAGGAGGGAATAACATACACACTCAATTGGGTATAGAAATCTGTCTTACCCTACAGGAAAATAGGGGAGGAAGGGGACAAGAGAGCAGGGAGACGATAGAGAGAAGGGCAGATTGGAAAAGGGGTAATCAGAAGGAAATACTTCTGAGGAGGGACAGGGTCAAAAGAAAGAATAGAATAAATGGGGGGGACAGAATAGGATTAAGGGAAATAGAATTAGTTTTTCACAACATGTCTACTATGGAAGTGTTTTTCATAACTGCACATGTATGGCCTATATTGACTTGCTTGCCTTTTCAATGAGGATGGGTGGGGTGGGAGGAAGGGAGAAAATTTGGAGCCCAAAGTTTTCAAAACACATGTTTAAAAAAAAAATGTTTCCACGTGCAACTGGGAAATAAGAAATACAGGAAATAAGGTACAGAAATCTATCCTGTCCTACAGGAAAATAGAAGGGGAAGGGGATAAGAGAAGGGGGGGAGAGATAGAAGGGAGGGCTAAGGGATGGGGCATTCAGAATGCATGCCATCTTGGGGTGGGGGAGGGGCAAGATGGGGTGAAAATTTGGAATTCAAAATATTGTGGAAGTAAATGTTGAAAACTAAAAATAAATAAATTTATATTTTAAAAGTAAATAAAATTTAATTTGGAATAATGTTTGTATCTGCCTGAGCAATTAATTAAGTACTATGAGTGATTTAACTTTATTGGTAAACTAGAAACAAAGTCACCTAAAGAAATTGGAATAAACTATGTATTTGTAAGCCTTTAAAAACCCAGAGAGGTGACAGTGTCACAGTTAATTGGTTTTGTGTAATAAAAACTTGTACTAAATTGAAAATGAAACATTCCATAAAAAAAGAAGACAAATTCTATAGGTAGTTTGAGACATGATTGTGAAATAAAGACTAGAGGAATTCTGGAATCCAATGAAAGTAAAAGAAAAAAAAGTAAAAGTAAGAGTCAAAATTGTAAAATGAAAGGTTAATTTCAAGAGAGATGGTTTAAAAAACATTTGTGAAGCTTTTTAGACAAATATCTGTCAGAAATATTAAACAGTATTATAAAACTGTAACAAATGGGAACTCTAAGAAGCAAAAGTTTGCAGCACAAAATTAACTGGGTGAACTGAAGTCTTTGTGGGGTAAATAATTAAAAAGAATAGATGTCCCAGGGAAAAGATAAGACATATACTTTATCTCCCCTCTTAAAGTGTCAGAATAGACCAGATTAAGAAAACAAAAGGAAATGATTTGGTTCATCGGACGATTTTGAGCTAAAAAAATTGGCCCTCAAATTTGAAATGTTAACCATAAGAGGTCCTTGGAAAAACTGAAGTTCTAAATATTATTGTTCAAGATTGTAAACCCTAGACTTGATTTAAATGGTTTCATTTACAGTGAGATGTGTTCTCATATTAGTGAAATTATAATAAATCAGAATGTAATACAAATCACACTTGCTAATCTGTAAAGGAAATAATAATAGCACCCCCACTCTCCTCAATTCCATTCTCCTCAATTCCCCTCTCCTCCTCATCCCTCACGTTGTTGAGAGGACCATACAATTATTAAATTCTTAGTACAGTGCCTGGCTTGTGCAGAGGATGAACAATACAATATCCACATCTTAGAGGAATTAAATTGGACAAAATGTTTCTTTGGTATTGCTCTCCCACTTAAAGAGTGCATTTGGGGCAGCTAGGTGGTGCAGTGGATAGAGCACCAGCCCTGGATTCAGGAGCACCTGAGTTCAAAACCGGCCCCAGACACATGACCCGTACTAGCTGTGTGACCCTGGGCAAGTCACTTAACCCCATTGTCTAGCCAAAAAAAAAGAAAGAAAGAAAGAAAGAAAAAAAGGGAAAAAAGTGCTTTCTAAATTGGCATTGACTCCATTAACATTTAAGATTGGTATCCTCATAAAGGGAAAAACTTCAAACTTACTACTTAACTGCCCTATCATGTAAATTAGCAAATTGTTGTGCTGATTCATTTAAGAAATTCAGAATAACAACTGAGAAATCAAAATGTAAACATGTTAAAGTACTACAGAAGGCAGAGCTCTGAAACTCTTTAAATTAAGCTTTAAAAACCAGGAAAAGCCTGGCAAGTAGTAAGTACTATATAAATGTTAATGTAAGTGCTCTATATTGGTCTTAAATTCAAACAATATAGGATGCCAAAAGTAATAAATGATTTGCTATGTAAGATAACTTGGAAATGCATTTGATTGAATTAATGTCACCTAACGGATAATAAGTTTTCAGATTTTAAATACATGACATTGTGTATGTAAATTTTTTCTTCTATTGCAAAAATGCTGCTAGAAAAATAATTTCCCTTTTTAATGCAGATGCTGTTAGATTATATATTTGGCTGGTAAATGAATATGGTAGAAATTTCTGAAAACTGTTAAATATTTAATGGAGTATATTTTGTGCTAAATAAGTTGTCCTTGTCTATAAGATTCCTTGGAACTTTTCACTAGGGCAGGATTGTAAGATCTTATCAGTCTGAGCTGTCAACATGTTGTGAAATTTTATAGTGCTGCACCTTGAGAAAGTAGGAACTCTCCCACCCAGAGTGGTATAATTTAGAAGTGTACTTAAACTAAGGAGTAAATGAGTGATCTAAGATCATTCTGTAGCTGGGTTGAAGACCTGTCTTCTGGGATCATTCACCTTTGCATCTCCCACCAGATTTAGCAGTGTATTTGGCATATACAAGATCTCCATGGCCAATAAGAGAGAAGTTGAATCAAGTCAACAAGCATTTATTAAGTTCCTACTGTGTGCTGGGGATCCAAGAAAAGGGAGTGGAGGAGAGAGTCTCTGCTCTCAAGGAGCCTCCAGTCTAATGGGAGAGACAACATGCAAATTACTAGGTATCAGTAAAATATGTAAATAGGATAAATTGGAGATAATCTCTGAGGAAAGCTGCTAAATTAAGGAAGCCTGGGGAAAACTTCTTACAGAAACTGAGACTTATGGGATGCCTGGGCTACAGTGGTGGCAGTGTTAGAGGGGAGAAGAAGAATAGCTAGCACTTATACACCATTTTAAGATTTGCAAAGCTTAAAAAGAGAAGCAGGGAATAATAGTGGGCTTCTTGTCAGGAAGACCTGGGTTCAAATCCTGCCTCAGACATTAACTGTATCAAGTAGCTTGGCAAGTCACAACCTCTGTTTCCCTCAGTTTCCTCATATTTAAAATAACAGGACTGGAATGTATGGTCTCTAAGGTCCCTTCTGGCTCTAAATCTAAACTGATATGATTTAATCAGTGGAAATGGCATTAAAGAAGAGATATTACCATCTGATTTGCTGCTAGACTTTGTCCTTACAGTGGAAAGACACCTTCCCATTTGACTTGAAGCTGAAACCTTCTATGTGTTGCCTCCCTCACTAGGATATAAGCTCCTTGAGGGCAAGGACTGTCTTCCTTTTATACTTGTATCCTCAGCATTTAACACAGAGTTTTACATGTAGCAAGTGATTAATAAATTCGTTCATTCATCTTATGGCATTTTACATGTTAACCTCATTTGACTCTAACAATAACCCTGGGAGGTAGATTATTTTATAAAGAAACTGAGGCAGAGAGAAATTAAATCACTTTTTCACTAAACATAATGCTTTGTGATTTGCATACAACAGGTGTATAATAAATATTGGTTGAATGAGTTTTTTAATCTGAAGCTTGCAATGGATACTTAGTGTCAGAGATGGCATTCTGTACTTGTCTTCCTGACTTTAAATCCATTATTCTATCCACTACACCATCTAGCAGCCCATCTATGAATGAGAGTGGTTGCCTGGCACTCAGAGATATTAGGTGACTTGCCCATGGTCACACAGTAAGTATCAAAGGTAGGATCTGAACCCAGGTTTTCTTGGCTCCATGTTCCACACTCTATTCACCAAACAACGATGTTCCTTGGTCTTCATACAACAGGTATTTAATAAATTTTCTCATCTGAAGCTTACTAGATCTTGGCCCAAACAAAGCCACCCAACTTCAGTTCTCCTACCCATAAACAAGGTTAAGAATATTTGCATTGCCTCCTCCCTTTGGGGTTGCTATGAGCAAAAGATTTTGTAAGACCTAAAGTGTTATACACATGTGAGCTATTATCATCACTAATCAAACTAGAGGGAAAGTAGAGAGCCTGGTCAGAAAGAAACCTGGGAAGTGCAACATGGAGCTGGGGAAGGGGGTGGGTGATCAGACTAGCCAGGTTCTAGGCTTAACACTTCCTGAAGAGGGTAGCAGAGGCAACAATCAGATAAATCCCAGCCACTGAGGGAGGATGGGAGCTTTCTAAGATGTCCCTCGCTCTGCTTCTTCCCCGACCACCACAGGCTTCTTCTTGACGAGGAGTGAAAAGAATTAGGGAAGGGCTGATGGTTACAAAATGAATGAAGACAGCTTTTATTGTAACGGTCTCGGTGAGTTTGAAATGTTAGTGTGCTTAGATGCTCAGGGAAACATAGAACTTTAGAAGCATGACTCAGAAAGAGATATGAGAGTCCACCCCCATCCCACTCCTTTGTGGAGGTAGAAAGTCCACAGGTGTTACATAGCACGTTTTCAGACTTTTTCAATGTATCTACTGTGCTGATTTTTCTGTCTTCTTTTTTTTTTCCTTTTAAAAATACTATTTGTTATATGGGATGGCTCTCTGGGAGGGGGAAGGATAATGGAAAAATTATAATGATGTAAAAAACAAAAGACATCAGCCAATAAAAACTTATTTTAAAAAAATAGGACTTGACAGTAACAGCAACATTGTGCAATGACTGACTTTGTTAGACTTAGCCCTTCTGAGGAATGCAGTGATCTAGGACAGTCCAGGAGACTCTTGATGGAAAATGCTATCCACATCCAGAGAAAGAACTATGGAGTCTGAATGCAGATCAAAGCATACTATTTTCTCTTTTTGCTTTTTTTTCTTTCTCCTACTTTTTCCCTTTTGTTCTGATTTTTCTTTCTCAACATAACTAATGTGCAAATACATTTAATATGATCATACATGTGTGGCCTATATCAGATTGTATGCCATCTTGGGGTGCGGAGGGCAGGAAAGGGCAGGGAGAATTTGGAACTCAAAATCTTGTGAAAGTGAATGTTGCAAACTAAAAATTAATTAATTAATTAATTTTTGAAAATAGGACTTGAGATCTGGGCCTGATTTATTTTCTGATCTGTCCAATGCCCAAATCAGTGCCCAGAAATCCAAGAGATGACACCCCCATTGGAATCCAAGCTCCTTACGGACAGGGACTGCCATATCCCCAGCACTTAGCATATAGCTGGCACTTAATAAATGCTAACTGAATGACCAAAAGGTAGAGAACCATAACCCCAGCATCCATTACTAAAGAAAGAGAAAACAAATGGACAAGCACTCATTGCCTTTATTGCCTTCAAAGTGGAGCACGCAAGCCCCTGTCACCATGTAAGGTGTACCCATCCCAGCATGGACCAGAACAAGAGATACTCAGGACGGAGTTGCTGTACTCCAGCTGAGCTCCTCAGCCTAGGGCTACAGTTTCTTTTTGGAGCCCATAAAGAGAAATCCAGAATCAAAGAAATGGATCAGGGGGCTACTACCTGTCCCCCAGGATCCCAGGTCTCAGTCTGAGAGCCTAGATATAGAGATCTAGAACCCCAGAGCTGGACTGGTTCCTTCCTCCCCCCCTGCTTACCCACCTCACCCAACACACATTCTACCCTGAGCAGAAAATTATTTAAACCCAACCCTCAGGCACTGACTATGCAGTCACATCTAAGAATCACAGGGGCTCCAAACTCTCTGCCTCAAAGTGGGCCCCCAGGCCTCTTCCACTAAGCACCAGCCCATGTGCCATAGCTGCTGATGCCCACTCTCAATCCCACTGGGTGGGGCCCCATGGCATTAGTAGCCCAGATCAAACCTGAGAAAGGAAAGGGAACAAGATGTGAGATGCAAGCAGAGGCGGCAATTTCCCTTGTTCCAGGGCAGAGTCTGGACTCCACATCTCAGCAAAGAACAGCCAGTGCTGACACAGCCCAGGGAAGAGGAAGCAAAAGCCCTTAGGGAGAAAAGGAATCAGCAATAAAGAGGGAAATGGGGAAAGCGAAAGTGAATGCCCTTCACTGTTATTACTCACAAGACAAACAGATGGGATGCTAAGGGAGAAACTGGGTAGGGTCATGCTTCTTCTCCACTGAGCACTGAGGCAGGTTAGTTGAAAGTGGAGCTAGGCCACAGGAGGCAAAGTGTCTAGGAGTTGAACAGACCCTGGGGTTGGTGGTTGCCAGCAAACAGGACCCCACAAACAGGGTCAAGTAGCTTTGGTTAATGTCAAGGATTCAGTGCCAAGCAATGTTGAAACAGGAAGGCCTCCGCCCAGAGCAGTCAGAGAAACAACACACACTTCAGAATCTGGCTATGATGAGGGCAGTGTGAGCATCTGGCCTAGGGATGCAGAGCACTCCTCGAGCCGAGGGCAACTGTAAACGTTGTGAAGGGCACCACGTAAGAGGCCCCTGACACCCAGCACTGTGGTGCTCTCAGAGCACATAAGCCCCAAGCATTGTACCATGACGAGGGTTTGACCTGTCTCCCTTTCTGTCCACCAAGCCTGGAGAGAGGCTATGGGACTCCATACTCAGGCACACACTGAGGCCTCAAATGAATGAAACAGAGATTGGCACAAACCATGCCAACTGATCCCCGCATTCTTCCTTGAGGTCCCAGGTACCCCAATGAGACCCTGGCACAGCTTCCTACACTGTGGATCTTGTTGCTCTGAGGCTGGAGGACAATGAAGAGGCCTCTTACATATGGGAGAGGGCACTCCTGCAACAAGGGGCTCCACACACCCATTCTTTCCCCTTCCGTCTTAGGATATTTACTGCCTGGTTTGAACTGTTTGCTGGTTGGTCTTTAATTTGGGTGGAGGCCCTCTAGCCTCCAGTCGTGATATCACATGCCCTGAGCCTTCGAGCCCCTTTCCTGGGCAGCAGGTTGGCTATTCAGCTGTGCATCAGCAGTCTCAGGGGACCTAGGGACGGCCTTCAAGCTTGAGGTGCTTTTCCGGGATCCCTGTGGGCTGAGATGACCTTTCTTCTGAAGCTGGGGACTCAGCTGAGTGGCTGATGGGGCTTTCCTGCCCGAGGAGGGGCTCTTGGAGCCCTTGGCCTTGGCCACGGGGTAAAGAGTCTCAAGGCTCTTGAGAGACTTCAGCCCCAGCATCTCACAGTGGGTGTTGCATTGATGTGAAACAGCAAACTGCTCAAGGAGGCCTGGAAAAACAGCTTTCCTTGAGACCTTGGTACCTGTAGCCAAACAGAGCAAATACTGGGACCCTAGAGAATTCTTGTCTGCTCTCTGTGACCTCCTCCCCCAGCCCTGGGATGACCATCAGTCCTAGGACTCAGAACTGACAACCACAGCAGATGGCCTTCACCTGTCTAACCTGGAACTAATCATCCGGTTGTCCAGGAGAAAGTGGGCTATGGGATGCCTGCCACTACTACCTCGGTGTCTCACTTCCTCATGATGCCTAGCTGTGGCTGTTAGGCAGTCTTGCCCTGTTAGAAACTGGCAGATTCCCTAAGGTCATGTCTTCTTGGGCAGCATGATCCAGAGGCTGGGGATCCCTAATCCCCAGGAAGCCATATTATAAATCTCAGGCAGGGGAACTCATTATCCATGCTGGGGAAAGAGGAAATGAAGCAGAGTAGAGGGGATTTGGGGCAAAGAGAATTCAGTGATCCCCAGGATGTTACAGCGTAGCCCAGAGGTGGGGAACCTTCGGCTTCGAGGCCCCCGTGTAGTCCTTCTAGGTCCTCAAGTGTGGCCCTTTGTTCTGTGAAGTTTGGATTCAAAGGGCCGCACTTGAGGACCTAGAGGACCACATGGGGCCTTGAGGCCAAAGGTTCCCCATTTCTGGTGTAGCCCATCCACAAGACACATTCTCTCAGGGATAAAGAGCCAGATGGACATTTAGATCTCCAACACAAGGGGAGGGGGAGGGAGGTGGTCATAAGAAGAGAAAACAGAGCAGGGCCCTGGAGGCCAACACAGCAGCTGCCCAGGTCCTAAGAACCACTTACCCTTTAAGTTTGGTGGCAATCTGCACATCTGTCATCTTCCAATCAACACCTAGAAAAGGGCAGAGTGTTTGAGAGCCATAAGTGGGAGCTCAGCTCTGAAAGTGTCCTCTCCCACTGCATTCTGGGCAATGCTACTTCTTTCCCTTTTATTCCTTTTTCATCAATCTGGGAATGAAGTTGGAAGTTTCTAGGCCAGGTTACAAAGGCATAGAATCTCAGCGATGGAAGGGACCCCAACATCCATCTCTGTCCCATACCTTTACCATATATCTGCTAAATAGTCATCCAGCAAGATTGCCAATGACCTCACCAAGAGACTGACCATTCTACTGCAGGAGTCAGAGATACACTTGGGAAGCCAGCCTAATCTGGGCAATGGATGGCAGTCAGCTTCTCCAGAATGGTCAGTAATTACTATAAAGATAAACAATACAAATAAATGTGGCATAATGGATAGAGGGAAACCTTGAAGTCAAGAGTATCTGGATTCAAGTCTTGACTCTGAAGCAAACTGGTTGTGCGACCCATGGGCAAGCAATTCATTTCTTAGTGACCCCAGAAAGCTAAAACCATATAGATTATAGACAAATTACAAGGCACTGTGCTAGGTACTTTTATAAATACTGGCAAATGACAACATGAATAGAAGATATATACAGAGAGGGAAGGTGCTGGCTTTGAGAGGGTGTGTATGTATGATGTATGTATGTGTGTATATACACATACTTACACACATATGTATGTATATGTATGTATAATACTTATTGGTTTACTTATAGCATTTTGCCATTTTCAAAGCTCTTTTATATGCATTGTGTATACAGCACAGAGAGAGGTAGCATGACATATGCACATACACACACATACACACACATACATTTTTCTGGGCATATATGTACATACAGATATACCTATATGCATACACACATATATTATAAATATGTATGCATCAGTGGAAGAAATTTGCACTGCAAGTTCCCTGAACTGATGAAATCACAGGTCCTGACCAAAATAATAAAAAAAATAATTATTATTAATTTGGATGTAATATACAACAAAATATTTTTTATTTTTCCTGCGGTCTGGACCTGTGATTTTTATCAGTGTAGTATATATGTGTGTATACACACAAATACATATGCATATATAACACATATTTTATATGTGTTTGTATATAATATGTGTATTTATGTGTGTACATGTCTCTACTCCCTCAATGCTAGAACCTGCCCTCAGAAATTGCCTCCAATTTACGCTGATTAAATCTTGTATTTACATCGTTCTTTGCTAGTAAAAGTGCCCAGCACAGTGCCTATACATAGTAGGTCCATAGTAGGTACTTAATAAATGTTTATCCCCCTCCTCCTCCTTCTCTGACTCCATTAGAAATTAAGTTTCTTGAGGACAGGAACTGTGTTTGTCTTTCTTTGTGCTCTCAGGTCTTAGCAAAAAGCCTGGCACATAGTAAGTATCATTTATTATTTATTTAAATAAATGCTTGTTGGTTTAATTTATTTAGTTTATTAGTTTATTATTAATTTAGTAAGTGCTTGCTTTGTTTCAAAGTGCTTTTATATGTACCATATACAGCACAGAAAGAAGCCATGTGGCACAATGAGTAAAGAACTGGTTTTGAAACCAGGAAGACCTGGGTTCAAATCTCACCTCCAACATGAACCAGCTGTTTAAGCCTGGACAAGTTAACCAACCTCTCAGTGCTTAGACAACTCTCTAAGATTATAAATTGAAGACAAGGTGCTGACCTGCACTGGGGGAGGAAGCACTGGGGAAGGAAGGCCTTGTGTATAGTGGCTGTGCCAGAAATATTTTTTGAATTGACTCTGTGTGTGTATACATATATACATACATATACATATATATACACATACAAATACACATACACATACACATACACATACACATACACATACACACATACTACTATTGCTGCTGCTGCTACTGCTACTGCTGCTAACTGCCCTGATTACCCACTAGAGGGAAAAAAAATGAAAGGGAAGGCAGGGAAGAGTAAGCAGGAATTGAAGGGGGCCCGGGGATTAGAGCTCTGGAAATGCCTAGGGAGACCACAGGTCCCCAAATTTTCTCCCAGTCAAGATGATGCCCCCATGCATAAACATGGCCTGCCCCAGGGGAATCTATGCAGAAGGCAACTGGTGGTACAGGGGGACAGAGTTCTGGACTTGGAGCCAGGCAGCCCTCAGTTCAAATCCTCCCTCAGAGACTAGTTGAGTGATGCCAAACAGGTCATTTTCCCTTATTACCTGTGTTCCCATCTCTAAAATGTGGAATATAATACCACATCCTCACAGGACCATTGGGAGGTTAGAAGGAGATAATCATCGTAAAGTGCTTTGCAGACTGTATATGTTACTGTATAAATTCTAGCTATTCTATTAAGAAAGGATTTGTGGGGAGTCATTTTAAATTCACTAGCTGGATACCTTTGAGCAAGTCATTCCTCTCTGGGTCTCAGTTTCCTCATCTGTAAAGCGAGGATAATGTTATCTGCCCTCACTACCTCTCACAGTGTTACTATAAGGATCAAATGAGATCTTGAAAGGACCTAAGATGTAGTCCAAGGGTTCTTACCCTGGGAACCTGGGAACCTGGGACCCCTTAAGGAGTCTATAGATAGATTTCACAGGTGTTCACAAGCTTGAATGGAAAGTTTCCTCTTTATTACCCCTTTATTTCATTATTTTTTTCTTGTTTTTATGTATTTAAAGCATACTGAGGAGTCTATAATCTTCACCAGATTATAGTTAAGAGCCCCTGAATTCTAATTCAAATCCCTCATTTTATAGATGAAAGGGCTAAGGCCATGAGAGTGTAAGTGACCTTGCCCAAGGTCACACAGGTAATAACTGGCAGGATTTGAACTCAGGCCCACTGACTCCAAGGCCAGTGCTTTTCCCATCATGTCACACCACCTCCCAGAAAGTATATGAAAACACTTTCAACGGTAAAGGATTACATAAAATGCAATTTACATAAACGTATATAAAGTGTAATGTACAGGGGGTCCCTGCTCAGATATGTGCTGGGGATAGACAACCCACCCGGCAGCTTCCTTCTAACTGTGAGATGCTGGGACTGTTAGTGACAACTTGATTATTATTGTTATTACTGCTACCTAGCACTTTGAAGATACAAGATTTTATCAGGGTTGTAGGTAATCCCCTCACCAATGCAGATTTTGACTCCTCTATACTTTAGTAAACCCTAAGGGGCAGCTAGGTGGCGCAGTGGATAGAGCACTGGCCCTGGATTCAGGAGGACCTGAGTTCAAATCTGGCCTCAGACACATAACACTTACTAGCTGTGTGACCCTGGGCAAGTCACTTAACCCCATTGCCTAACCAAAAAAAAACCAAACAAACAAACAAAAAAAAGTAAACCCTAGATCACCATCTATGGTCTATGTGAGCTGTTGTTGCCAAGGAATTGATTCACTCGAAAGTCATCCTCCCAGTGATGAGGCTCTCTCTCCCCCAACTGAGCTGTATTAGGCTGGTTCACGGAAGCCAGGCACACAATCCACACTGGGGCCCTATGTTCAGAGTCTCTATGGGGAGGAAGGGTCTGTGTTCTGCTGGTGTGGCCCTCAAGGACAGGGTTACCCCCATGTCACAGTGGAGGAGAGAGAATCATTAGCATTAGCATAATTAGTAGAAGTCATGTAATACTAATGATGACTGTGCGATTGTATTATTCTAAGTTTATAAGAGCCTTTCCTGAGAGGTGGTTTTAAAAGTAGAGGAGAAAGAGGCACAAGGGCCTCCCCACTCACTTACTGCTACTTCAGCTTATTCACAGACACAAAGTCAGAGGAAAAACTGAGCAATGAGGCAGTCAGTCAATAAGCACCTACTGTGTGCCAGGAAGTGTGAGAACTATATGGAAGAAAGTTGTTGAACATCAGTGTTCCTGCACTGATATCATAGAGTTGAGTTGTGAAATTGTGAGCTCCTTAAGGGCAGCCACTGTCTTTTGCCTCCATTTGTATCCCCAGCACCTAGCAAAGCACCTGGCACGTAGTAGGTGCTTAATAAATGTTCATGGATTAGTTGATTCTTGTCCCACACACCCATGCCCAGTTACATGGGGAAATGCCTAGGTGGCCCTATGAGCCTCTCAGAAAGTTAAAAGTTCTTTTCCCCACAATAACATAGTCTAAATAAATACCTTTTTCTTGAATTTCAAAAATCCCTGTAATGGTTATCAAGGATAAAGGAAGCCAATGCCACAGCACTTTGGGGAAATGATTCGAGGAACTCATCTTTGTAATGGACAACTAGTGAATCTCTAAAGCACTAGTCTGCCCCTGTCACCCCTCCTGCTCAAGAAGTTTCAATGGCTCCCAATGTCTCTGGTTTAAGATGGAAACTCTTCAGCTTGGTGTGAAAAGCCCTTTTCACAGTCTGGCTCCAGGCTTATTTCACATTAAAGGGAGCATGTTTTTGTCTTTCCTTATATCTCTAGCACTCAGCACAGAGCCGGCACATAATAAGTACTTAATAAATACTTGTTGACTGACTGACTGACTGACATTATTTCTTTCACACAATCTACCTTCCAGCTAAACCTGTCTATTCAATGTTCCTCTAACTCCTGTCTCCATGCTTTTGTACTGGCTGTCTCCCATACCTAAAAAGCACTCCTTCCTCCCCTTTACCTCTTAGAATCCCTTCAAAGTTCATCTCAAGTACCATCTCCTACAGGAAGCCTCACTCCCTCTCAGAATCCCCCACGAGGATGAACATGATCCCACCTGGGCCTCTTCAGTCCCCTGCCACTCCCCAGTCCCCCAAGCTCTCATACCTGCAAGGTCTGTGACCAGAAAGCTGCCGTTTGTCCACTGATACAACCAGTGCTGGAAGGTTCGACACTTCTGGGCAGCCTCAGAGGCGGCAGGGGCTGCCTGGGTGCCGCCGCTCTCCCAATCGCGAGCACAGTAAGGCTTCAAAGGCCTCCCCAGGTACTCCTCCAGAGTGGCATATGGGATGCTGTTTGCTGGCCGGTAGATCAAGTACAGCGGGATGATCCTAAACACAGCCCCACCTTGCCCATGAGCATGGTACTTAAACCCAAGAAAGCTCCCAACCCTCTCTAGCCCCACCTCGATTCTGGGGCCTTACAATGGAGTTCCTTCTAGTCCCAGGATTCCAGAGCTTATAGATAGGTAACTTTCTGGGAGAGGAAATTCTCCCAGGCTACCACAGGTCCCTAAACCACTCCCAGTCAGAATGTCCCCATGCATAAAGCATGCACCCTCACTCTCTGGCCAATCTATGAAGAAGGCAGCTATAGATAGAGTGCTGAAACTGGAGTCAGGAAAACCTGAGTTAAAATCCAGCTTCAGACACTAGCTATGTGGCCCTGGGCAAGTCACTTAACTGCCATTTGCCTCAGTTTCCTCATCTGTAAAATAGGGATAATAAAATTACCTATTCCCCAGAGTTGTTGTGATGATAAAATGAGATGATGTTTATAAAGTATATTGAAAATCTTAAAGCACAAAATAAATGCTGCTGTGCTTTTGTTGTTATTATTACTGCTGGAGAATTCCCAGCAATTTAAAGATGGAGGCGGGGGTGACGATGGGCACAGTTAGCTCAGATTACCCAGATGAGGAATTTTTTTGGTACTTGGTTCACTAGAGTCTGGACTGAGTGAACTGGGTACCTTCTGTAGCCACGTGCAGTTACTACTGTGAAGGACTACGATAGGCAAGATAGAATAGATACCTGACTGGGTCAGAATGTAACTCAAGACTACTCATAGGCTAGTGACCTTAAACTTGAGTTATAAAATCCAAGCACAAGGGGAGCGGAAACATTAAGTCTGACATCCATGCAGAAACCCTCTATATAAGGACATCTAAAGCAGAAGAGACTATAGGGCATTTGTGAGATGGGACTGGAAGCTTGAGCTAAAAGCTGCCTGGGTTCTCATCCCTAACCTATCATCCTTTCAAGGCCCCTTCCCCTTGCCATGCCTAAATTTTTCAACCTGTTCACTGAGGGGTGATATTGGGAGCTACAGAGTGATGGGCTGAGAAGGGAGGATAAAGGGACTGAAGGAAAAATCAAGGCCAGAATCATGTATGTGCATGTAAGTGCACACATTTGGGCTCTACTGGGGGTGTGTGCAAGATAATACTGTGTATAGAACTAATCATATGCTTTGCTCATCTCCACCTTTCGAGAACTCTGCCCAGATGAGATCATATAGACACCTGCCTATCACTAGGAAGGAAATTAATGTCCCTAAATCTCAGGAGCATTCTAAAGTCTAGGAAGCAAGGGGCAGAGAGAGAAGGGGAGAACTTACTCAGGCACCTCCCCAAAACCAGGGACAGCTCGGGCCTCAGCCGCAAAGATCTTACAGTATTCTCGGCTCATGTTTTGGATCTTACATCCCTAGAGTAAAAAAAATGAACAAAGCCCTGGAGATAAACTTGCCCAGTTCCAGAGCCCTAAGCAAGATGCCAGGCAGAGGGAGGTAGATCTCAATAACATGGATCACCATCTTTGGGGGATGTAATATGGCAGAGTCCCACACTGGGCAAGAGATTAGACAAGATGAATTTCCAAGTTCCCCCTCCACCTCTGAGATCTTATGCATCAATGACCTTCCCCAACATCTATCCTAAAAGCCTGTAGATGCCCCCCCAAAAAAGTTCAGACTGTTCCCCTATGTTTTTCTAGGAGCATAGCCTTCTTATGCAACTCCCAGACTCAACGGAAAGATGGGCTGGGGAATGGGGAGGAGACCAGCTGAGGACATAGGACTGAGAAGCAGCAACAAAGGGGCTGAGTACCTGGATGGTGACATCATAATTCCTCCCCAGTAGAGAATTCTCACTGCTGGACCCAAACACAAGTAGGTTGGGGACCTTGATGACGCAAGTTCGGCCTGACTCAAAGATGGGCTCCAGTCCATAGATGACTTTGGCTTGGGAGGCCTTGCGAAGACCACGTCCACGCCCACTTCCATGAAGCTCCCCACTCACCAGTCGGCCAAAAAGTTTGTCCCCCCAGCAGCCTGAGTCAGCAAGGCCCTTGGCAAACACCATGGGCGTCATCTCAATCTCTTCTCCAACTGGATGAGGAAATGAGAAAGTGGGAGGTAGTCCCCTAGGCATAAGCCCTAGCCTACCCTTGCTCAGAGAGTTACATCCCTTGGGATGGTAGGGAGGTGTGGCTGATTAGAGCCAAAAGAAGTGATATTGAAACCACTCCTCTCCCTTCTCCACTAAACTCAAGGTCCCAACCTGCAGTACACGTCCTCATCTCCCATGTGAGTGGCTTGCAGGGCTGGGCCCACCCCCTGGATTAGTTCCTCTTGTATACCCAGCAAGGGACAGATCACAGACTCACAGTAGAGACCAATGGAACATGACTGAATGAACCCCTTCTAGGCTAGTCCTCCTTGGCCTCTCCCTCCCACACCCCTCTGGGGAAAAATATTGATTCTAGATTACATGTTAAAGGGTTGGTGCACATGTGGGGAAAGATTCCAAACTAGAACAGAAATTCCAAACCCATGCAGGTGATCATTCCCGTAGACAGCAGGGATGGCTATGAAGCCCCATCAGCTATTTCCCAAGGGGCACACTCTACCTTCAACTTCTTCTCTGGAGATGAATCCTGACAACACTGAATGGGACAAAGGAAGATGGTGAGGGACTGTGTTTTGGGTTCCCCTGCCCAGATTGGGAAATCTGTTCTCCACTAACCAATAACCTCCAGGATCAAATATAAATTCCTCTGTCAGGCATTTAAAGCTCTTTGTAATCTGGGCAGCCTATTCCACTTTACTCTGTGATTTAACAACACTGGTCTACTTGAAAATCTTTGAATGCAACACTCCATCACCTGTGTCCATAGCTTTGCTCTGGCTGTCTCCCATGGCTGGAATAGTCTACTCTACCCCATGCCCCAGACACACTCCCCCTGACATCCCTGTCCCTCCCCTCCTGCCAACCTTTTAGTCTCCTCGGCTTTCTCTGGGTCTCACACTGCCTTCATATACACCTATACATTGTGTAAGTTCCTAGATATCTACATGTTATCTCCTCTATGAGAATATACTCCCCTTGAGAGCACAGACTATGTTTTGTTTGTTTGGGAGTTGTTGGGTTTATTATTATTATTATTATTATTGCTTTGTATCTCTGATGCTCAGCACAATACCAGGCACACTAGTAAGCTTAGTAAAAAGGCTTGCTGAGTGACTTCTTTGCTCACCCACCCACTGTTTCCCCTCAGCTGTGCCTCTGTTTGGAGAATGTGCCCAAGAGCTTTACTGAGCAGGGCACATGGTGTGTGGTAGGTCCCAGGGCAGTGGACAGGGGCTAAACAAAGTTCTCACTCACCCTCAGGGCTAAGACAAAAGTTAGTTGAGTCGGTGCCGTGCTCATTTTGGATGGTACACTGGTAGACACCACAGTCCCGAGGTGAAGCCTGTACAATTGCTAAGGCCGCTGGTCCCTCATCTCCCGCACTGTGAACAACAAAAAAAAAAAAAAAAAAAAAACAGAATCCAGAGGCCTAGGAATATGACCTGGACTACAGAACCCTGGGCTCACAAGGGCCCACCAGAAGTCTCACTCTGACCGAAAGAAGTAGAAAAAGGAGACAACACAAGGTGTTCCTAACAAAACAAAAGCTGGCTCCCCAGTAAGTTCTAGGGATGGTAGAGACTCCAGCACATTATTCCTGGGCCCTCCACTCTCAGGACCACTGGGTGTGGAGAATCCAGGCTCTGAGAGCACAAGGCTCTGGCCAAAGCAGTTAGGCCCCTTACCTCCTCTCTACCTCAGCCACAGGGAGCTGGTCCTTGGCCCAAGTCAATACCGAGTCACTGAGGATGTTGAAGAATTGACACCACAGCTTCAGGCTTCCAGAAGCATCAGGAAATTGTTCCACCCGGATCTTCCGGATGACCTGGGGAGCTGACAGGGAAATGGAACTGTATAAGCCTGGTGAAGGCCCCTCCCTTTCTTGGGGGAACTGAATCTTCCCCAAGTCTTCTCCAGGGCAGCAGGGAGAAGATCACTGGATCTGGAGTGAGGACACCAGAGTTCAAACTGTGTGATCCCAGCCAGTTCATTTAACCCATGGAGGCTATTTCTTCAGCAAAATATAAAAAGACTTGGAAAAGATGGCCTCTAAGGTCCCTTCTAGCTCAACATTCAGTAAATTAACTTCCCTATGCTTTTATTTGTATACAAGTCAGGTACACGTGAAGAGCTGGAAATTAGGATGTCTGGTTTCAAAGCATAACCCTGCCAAAGAATCCCTGTGTCACCTCGTAAGTTATTCACTCTCTGGGCTGCCATGTTGGTGAAGTGGTACAAGCAAGTACTTGGGGGAAGAGTCCAAAAGGTGAAGAGTCACAGTGCCAGGCCACCTCTGTGTGATCTAGCCTCTCCCTGAAATGCCCATGCTTTATCTCTCTACCTGTTCATTCCATCCTCTAAAGCCTGATACATAGGATCATAGGGGTAGAGCTGGAAGAGAATGGCCAGGCCATTTAATTCAATCTCTCATTTTGTAGATGGGGAAATCAAGACCCAAAGAAGTTAACTGTCCTGCCCAAGGTAATACAGGCAGGAAGCATCAGATGTGGGATTTGAATCCAAGATTCCAGAGTCAGTATTCTTTTCACTGGCTCTCCTCCAGATCTCCCAGTCTGTAATGGCTTTCATCTGCCCATGCCCCTACCTCACATAGTACATTATATTCTTATTATGCATTTTTCTCATATTACTTTATACTGTTATTACTTGAGCGTGCTACTGTTCCCCTATTAGACTATAAACTATAAAGAAAGCAGGGTATTTATCTTATTGAAACTTTGTATCTCTCCTTCCAAAGCACAGTGTGTTGCCTGCAGCAGTTCCTTAACAAGTGTCTGTTAAACTGAATTGCTATTTAATTGAATCCCAAGTGAGGCCTGAGGGGACAATCTGAGCCCTGGCGTAGAGACAAAACAGAAAGGGTTCCTAGGCAACAGACTGGCACTAGGAGTTCTAGATCCTGCCTAATTTCAGGGACTCTGCTCAGCCCTGACCCCAGGCCTGTTTGCAATAGGTTTTAACTACTGTTTTCCAAACGCTACTTCTTCCGGCAACTGGTCCCCAGACCAGGGTTTAAAGAGGGGCCAAAGCAAGGGGTCAGGCAACTAAGAAAACAGGGTTCTTCCCTATAGAACAGACAAGAACAGGTGCCTCAATGGACATTCCAGGCCCACTAAGCAAAACCTGGGCCCCCTTTAACCAGCTCCGCCTAAAACATGCCTCCTGGAAATCCTCTTTTCATCGCATGAGGTACCAAAAAGGCAGTAGTGTGTCTATACACCCAAAGCAAGGCCCTACATCCTGAGAACACTTTACTCTCTCCCATGAACTTTCTACCCTCCCTTCCCAAACCAGCTCTCACCCTTGAAATGGTCTTTGGTTTTTCTGGGCTTGGCTGTCTCATCCTGTTTGCCGTCTTCAGGGGCCAGCTCTGTGTCTGGCCCACTGCCCTTGGGCCCAGAGCCCAGGTCTGCAGAGTCCTCATCTGGACGAGGCACCTCGAGCAGCTTTCTGTTCTGAGAAGGGGAATGTCTCTCCTTTGGGGGAATCAGTGGGGATCCAGGTGCCAGGCTCTTCCTGGACCCACGGGGAGAAACTGTAGGGCTTTCCCTATCTTCAGGAGCAGGTGCCTCCCCCTCCCCAGCCACTTTGGCCTTGGGGAGAAATCTCTTTCTCCGAGCTCCCAAGGCTAGCTCCTCTGGGGTTGCACCTGGGAGACTCCCCCCATTATCTCCTGAGAGCTCTGCTTCTCGGAAGGGCTCTTCCCTCTTGCTCTCCCCAAGAGGCTCCCCCATCCTGATGGACCCTTGATCCCCACTGATCCAAAGGGACTCCCCCATTCTGCTTTCCTTCTGCCAGCCCTGATTTCCTCAGCAACCCCCTTGTTACTTGTCTCTGGGCCTTGCACCTGGGTCTCCTCCCCCACCACAATGGTAGGGACAGTCAGTGGACTGGGGTAT
Organism: Phascolarctos cinereus; assembly: GCF_003287225.1. Lineage (NCBI taxonomy): Eukaryota > Metazoa > Chordata > Mammalia > Diprotodontia > Phascolarctidae > Phascolarctos > Phascolarctos cinereus. The sequence continues at coordinate 110,516,290 of NW_027555736.1, read as the reverse complement.
CTTCCCAGGGGCTTCCCTGCTGCCAGGGCCTTGTGGCCAGACTGCACCTCCTGGTCAATGAGGCCAGTGAGCCGGCGGGAGGTACAGGGGCTCAGTTGCAAGCTCCGTGCACTCTGAATGAGGTGGTTGTTCTCCACTCGCTCTAGAATCTTCCGAGATGTCCGGGGGCTCAAGCCAGCGATCTCCACTGTCGGTGCCAGAGTGTCTGGGGGACCAGGTCCCCCTGCAGGGGGCTGCTGGCCCTCTGGCCTCCCTTTGGCTTCAGTTTCACTCTGATCTGTGTCTGCACCAGAGAGCTTCAGGAGCAGGAGTAAATAATTCTTCAAGGAATCAATGAGGCCACTGTCAGGGGCTACAGGGCTGGGGGCCCTAGGCCCAGCTCCTGGAACCTCAGGTTCAGACTCCCCACAAGCACCAAGAGCATTCCCTCTATTCATTGCAGCCTCAGTCTCTGCACGATGACCCTGGCTGGGCATCCCCACTGTTTCCAAGGCTTCACAGTGAGGCTGGGGCTTTGGATCAGAATACCCCAAGGTCCGGGCTGCTTCTGGACAGGGCATCTCAGCCACATTGGTAGGCTCTCCTTCAACTTGCTCTTTCTGAGTGTTGTTTGGGAGGCAGACTGCCTTCAGGCTAGGAATAGTGGGGGCCTTGGTGCTTATAGGAGAAGTTGGATAGGAGTCTGAGGCAAGGCCCAAGGTCACCTCTACTACAGGGTCAGACCCTTCAATAGAGGCCTCGCTTATTGGCTCCTCAGTGGGCCAAGGCAACTCCTCCTGGGACTGTCGAGCAACTTTGTCAACTTCAGTAGGGCCTGGTACCCCTAGTCCTCTGCTTACCTGCCTAGCCACTGGCCTCACACCAGCTTCTAGCCCAAGAGGGCCTGGGAGGCTCTGCATGTTCCCAAGGCCTGGAATCTGTGCCTCTTCAGACCTGACCTGTGAAGGATGGGAGGATTCCATGGACAGCCTCTTGAAGTGGCTAGGTCTCTGAGGAGCCGCTGTAGTCTTGAACCTAGGGGCTGTAGGCCTCAGATCATGGCTACTCTCCCGCTCTGACCGTGTTACTGTGACCACCTGTGTCCTCTCATCTCTCTGCGTGCTATCCACATGGGTTCTTCCAACCACCTGTTGATTCACATCTGCCTGTGTCCTCAAATCAACACGTGCCCTCAAGTCCTCCTGTGTCCTCACATCTTCCTGCACGCTCTTCATCTGGGCGCTAACGTCCAACGGCATCCTTCTATCCCTCTTCAACCTCTCCTCTTCCTCTGTCTCCACATCCATGGGCTCACTGCTCTCCTGTTCTCCCTCAAGGTTGTGGCTGAGACACTCTGCAGCAGAGCTGCTGTCAGCAGATGTTGTAGGAGCTTGGGCCACCCGGGTTTCCAGGGCCTGAGAACAGAGAGAGAGTAAGAAATAAGACAATGGCATTTGTGTGGTTCAGGTTTGCACAGCTGTCCACATCCGTTATATCACTTGGTCCCCAGGGATAGGGACCAGATCAGGGATTTCACCGGTATAGAGGATGCTGGGATGAGGAAATTCCCTCTACCAATGCAGTTCTGCCCCTTCTCTACAACATACATTCTTAGAGAATTGCCTACAGTATTGGGAAGTTAGGACTTACCCAGGGTCCCAGAGCTAGAACGTATCAGAAGCGGGACTTAAACTCAGGTCTTTCTAGATCTGAGGTGACCTCTTTATCTGCTATGCCACATAGCTTCTCAGTGAAGTAGATACTATAGCTACTATTAACCCTTTATATCATATATATAATATATAGCTATATACATGTATATTATATATGTGTGTGTGTGTGTGTGTGTGTGTGTGTGTGTATAGCTACTATTAACCATTTTACAAATGGATATGGCTAGCCAATGTCAGTTGGTACTATAACTCAGGTCTCCCCTGGCTCCAGATCCAGTGTTCTTTCCACTAAACCACACAGGCCTTGCTATCTATTTTACCTATTATGCCTGTTTGGAGATTCCTTTATAGCCAGACTGTACTAGCCTCACTCAAGTCTTGCTCTATCCTTACCAGGACAGTACTAATGAGAACCTTAACCATCTGTTTGTCTTAGGGCCTAATGTATTGGGTTTCCCACTACAAACTGAGGCTAGGTTGGAAGGATTTGGCCACAGGCAAAGCCTGGTGCCTCCTCAATTCTAGAGCATCAGAATTCCTTCTATGTATGCCTGGTCTGAGATCTATAGCCTGACACTCACCAAGAAGACATGAAACTGGATTTATGGTCTTTGTTGAACTGAGGACACAGCCAGGAGAGAAAGAAAGAGTTATGGACAACTTTGGAGCATCCTATTCTCCCAGGCAGACTGGATTTAAAGCTGCTTTCTACAAAGATTTCCCTAAGCCTGCTTCTCTACCTTCCTCATATCCATCAGCTCCTCTTAACAGTGTGAAGTCCCAGATGCTGTCCTTTGGGGCCTCTGCCCTCAGCAGATCACACCAACGCTTCCCTTCTCTTGGATAGGCAAGAAGAAATACAGGCAGTGTTATGAATGGGTCAGTTCCTATGATGTAACGTATGCACCTATGATCCCTAGCCCGGGGGTACAAGTCTTGGATACTTCACTTAGCATAGCACACCTTGTGTTACCAGAAATTCAGGAGCCCATATCTTTACCAAACCCCTCCCCAACTTGATGACTGCTTCTAATCCATAATCCTCAGCTATCTCTTCTTGAGAAGACTCTCACCCTTCCCCCATCTCCCCCCCACCCCCACCCCGAGCCACACATCCAGATTTCAACAGCTCAGGTCTCCTGATATAGCTGCCCTCTTCTGCCTACCCTCTTTGTTCCCAGGAAGACTAAAATCTAAAAGCCTCCTCTGCTGCCAGATAACAGCAACAGGGCAGGGGGAGTGGGCTGGCAATTTCTTCAAGGATGCTCACTCTGATTTCCCTCCCTTTCCTGAATTCCTCTCTGCTGACATCCTATCAGTATCACCCAGCTGGGCCCTAAATTGTCCTTTTCCTGCTTCATGAGTGCCCATCTGTCTCCCTAATCAGCCTGTGAGCTCCTCAAGGACAGGGGGCCCTGTCTTCCTCCTTTGTCTCTCTGAAGGTTTGGGCACCAAGTCAATGTCCAAAAAATACTTGTTGATTGATATACAAGTGAGTATCTATATTCTCCAAGTCAAAAGTCTGGGCCTTTATTGTAACAGGGCTGCTCTCTGCAAACAGAAACCTTAGTAGTCATCAGTTAAAACTTCCTCTTTTATAGATCAGGAAACTGAAACCCAAGAAAGTCAGATCATTTTGCCCAAGGTAAATTACCAAAGGTAATTACCAAACTAATTACCAAAGAGTAAATGGCAGAATCAACATGTGAACCCAAGATTTCTTAACTCCAAATCCAATCATTATAAAGAAGCCATTCTCATTATCAATGATATTAATGAGATACTTCAAAATTTTCAAAGCCCTTTACATATACTTTCTCATTTGAGTGCAACAACAATCCTATAAGGTAGGTGCTACAAGCATCATTTTCCCCATTTTACAGATGAGGAAACTGAGGCTCAGAAGCTAAGTTACCAGCACATATTGTCCTGTAGAACTGATCTTTGCAGTAGAGCTGTTCAGATGCTTCAGTATTCTCTCTAGTGGTGAGGGAGGTTGAAAGAAATCCCAGAGAGTCCCATTATACCCCAGCTCCTGCACTGAACCATCCCCCACTAGAGTACTGTCTAACCTGAGAGTTGGAGCAATCACAGAATTAATCCAAGGGTTGGTATTAAGAAAGAGTCATGGTTGAGGGGCAGCCCAGGGATAGCTAGCATTTATAGAGAGAGTTTTAAAGCTTGCAAAGCACTACCTCATTTCATCCTTACAACAACATTATAAGGTGACTATTATTATTTCCATTTTACAGATGAGGAAACTGAGGCCAAGAGGTTGTGGCCAAGTGTCTTGGCCACAACTAGCGTCTCAGTCAGGATTCAAACTCAGATCTTCCTTACTCTCTCCCCTGTACCACCTAATTGACACTAGTTTTCAAGTCTCTTAAGGGGATTCCTGGAGCATGAGGTGAGAAAAATCCTCTTAGTCTATCCCATGTAGTTCTTCTCCACCCCGTTGAAATGGCCATCTGGTCCCACAGGCCTGCCCCCTCATCAGCTGGCAGAGGGATGTGCCTTCACATTGGGCAGAATAACAGGGACATCCACAAGGCTCCCTTGGAGCCCAGTAGCTCCTGGAAATACAGATTAAGTGACCAAAATAGATTCACAGAGCAAAGAAGATGGTCAGGAACAGATGCAGTTGTAGGCTCAGGTCAGGACAGCATTGTCAATCCCCCTGTCCCTGGGGTGAACTAGGCATAGGGAAAGCCCCTTCAACACCTGAAGCCTTCAAAAACTGCCCCTGGTCACCATGCATCTCCTCCTCAGATAGCAGGACACTAGAGGAAGAGATTTTCCCGTATTTTCAGAGCAAATGGGCTCAGGCAGCCACAGACAAGTTTTGCTATCCCTGTAGATTTGGAATTAGGCGATGGACCCTGGATCTGGGGTTGCAGCAAATGTCCCCTGGCCCTGCCTGGCACCGTGTCTCCTCCCCACTCCCCTTCCATAAATAACCCTGAGCACTCTGGCTGCCAGACTGCTTTAGAAACATTTTCCATGAAGTCAGACTCTCAAAAAAGCCGTCACGTCATTCTTACCTCACAAGGGGTCCTGTGGGCTATCGGCTTCTGGGCAGGGCTCTCCCGGGTCTTGTGCTTCCGCCGGGCAGGGGGAGTTGGGACAGTGGCTGCTGGCTCAGGGGAAATTCCCAAGGGTTGGGCCCCTTGCTGGGGAGAAGGACCCAAAATGCCTGAGGGGGTACCCACAGAGGCACAAGGCTGGGAATCACTGCTGGGGTCACATTTTGGTTTAGGAGGGGCAAATCTTTTCCTATTAAACACCCTGGGAGGCTGTTGGGCAGACGGGGACACTGGCTGGCCAGGAGTCAACTTCTCTCTTCCTGTCTCTCTCCCTGGTAAGGCCCCCAAAGAGATACCACTTTGGGGACTTCCACTGGGGGTCTGGAGTCTTTCCTCAGTGGCAGTAGACTGAGTGTTCTCCAGGTACATGTCCTTTAAGGAGAAATAAGCATTGCCATCCGGGGTAGGAGCTCTTAGGTCCTTGCCAGTCTTGACCCCAATCTTGTTTGAGCTTCTAGCCTCCTGTGCCACAGGAGAGGTTGATTCCAGGGTCCTATCTGCCCTGTCCAGCTTCAAGGTCTTTAGAGAACTCTCTCTTTGAGCCAGTGGGATATTCTCCGCCACCATGTGGCCACGTGTCCTGCTGGAGTCGTATTCTGCAGTGGTGGGGATGTGATTTTCAGGTGTTCTTGCTCCTTCAGGTTTTTGTTCGCTTGTCCTCTTCCCCTTGTGGCTTGGCCCCTCTTCTTTCTTCTTCTTCTTGGCCACAGACTCCTTGGTGGGTGGTCTCTGGGAGATGAGCTCCACAGCCTCACAGAGGTAAGAGAGAACACCATCTCCACTCTCCTCACCGCTCTCCAAGGTGGCATCCCCATTAGTGGTGACCTCACCCCCTGTAAAGCTATTGGCCAGGCCAATGGCTGGGCTCCAGGGTGGCTCACTAGTCTCTCCTTCAAGCTCGGGCTCCAGGGCTCCATCCTCAGGGTCTTTGCAAGAAGCTGACAGATCTTGCTCCCTTGCCCCACTCAGCCGGCGTTTCCTCTGAAATCGATCTGGACTGAGTTTACGTACTGTGTCAGCCTCCGATACCATCTCCTTCCCATACTTTCGGCTCTGCTCAATCTCCCGCATCTTTGCCTCAGCCTTCCTCTTCAGTTTTGCAAACCATCGCTGGTGAATCTTGTACTCAGTCATGGTCCCCACTTCCAAGACTCCTGAGCAGGACACAATGCCCTTGGCATTTTGAGCAGATGCCTGGTAGATAGCAGCATCTTCTTCTTGGCACCTAGAAGCACAAAAAACAGGTGAGGAAGCAGTACCCTGACCCTGGCAGACTGAGAACCCACTCAAGCATCCAGCTCCACCACCCCTGCACAGTGGGAGAAGCCTTTATTCAGACTGGCACAGAGGAGCCCTTAGCCTGGTAGAAAAAGGCAGCATTCTTCACACCAGTGTTCCCTGCACCAGACTCTCCATCTCCAAGCTCTGAGTATTCCCATTGGGTGTCCCCAATGCCTGGAACTAACTCCCTCCTCATCTCTGCCTCCTAGTTTCCATGGCTTCCTGAAAGTATTTGCTAAAGTCCCCCTTTTGATGCCCATCAACTGGGGAATGGCTGAACAAGTTGTGGTATATGAATGTAATGGAATACTATTGTGCTATAAGAAATGATGAGCAGGTGGACTTCAGAAAAACCTGGAAAGACCTATATGGTCTGATGCCGAGTTAAGTGAGCAGAACCAGGAGAACATTGTACACAGTAACAGCCATGTTGTGCAATAACTAATATTGATAGATTTAATCCTTCCCAGCAATACAAGGATGTAAGACATCTCCCAAGGCCTCATGATGGAAACTACTATCCACATACGAAGAAAGAACAATGGAGCTGGAATGCAGATCGAAGCATATTATTTGCTTTTTTTTTTCTTCTGTTGTGTTTTGTTTCGTCTTTCTGGTGGTTCCTCCTATTGGTCCTAATTCTTTCTTACAACATCACTGATGTGAAAATATGTTTAATTGGAATGTATATGTATGCCTGTATCAGATTGCATGCCATCTTGGGGAGAGAGGGGAAGAGGGAGGGGGAGAAAAATGTAAAATTCAAAAGCTTATGGAAGTGATTGTTGATAATTCAAAATAAATTAATTTAAAAAATAAACTTAGTTATCACATAAAAAAATAAAGTCCCCCCTTTTGCAAGAAACTTATCTCAATCCCCATTGAATGCTACTGCCTTCCCTCTGTGGATTACCTCCTATTCATTCATTCATTCATTCATTTTTGGGGAGGAAACAATTGGAGTTAAGCTACTTGCCCAGAGTCACATAGTTAAATGTCTGAGTCTGGATTTGAAGTCAGGTCCTCCTGAGTCCAGATCTGGTGCTCTGTCCACTGCGCCACCTAGCTGCCCTGCAATTTATCTTTCACGTATCTTGTTTGTACATAGTTGTCCCCATAAGCTCTTTGAGAACAAGAACTGTCTTTTGCCTTTCTATGTCTCCCCATCATTTAGTACAGTGCTTGGCACATAGTGGGTGCTTGTTGACTGGTTCACAAAGCTCTTTAAGGTTCGCAAAGCCTTTTATATTCACTTGATCCTTACAACAATTCTTCAGAGTTCGGTGCTGTTATTATTCCCAATTTACACATGAGGAAACTAAGACACAGAAACATTAAGTGACTGACCGAGGGTCAGCTAATGCGTTTCTCTGACTGAGGCAGTATTTGAACTCAGGTCTTCCTGACTCCAAGTTCAGTACTCTAGCCACTATGTCATAATTACTAAGATCCTCCTACTACATAGATAAAGAAACTAAGGCCCAAGGAAGGCAAGTGATTGAACATGTAACCACAATCAGGGGGGCTCAGGAGAGGCCCCCCACAAGAGCAGATGGCCCACAGAGGTGCCACATGGAAGTTCTGGGGGAAGATGACATAGATAAGTATGCCCAAAGGTTCAGAACCCCTTGTGGTCACCCTATCTGCATCCACAAATTCTAGGGCACAGGATTAGCACCTCTCTCATTCTTGGTGGGGCTCAGCTCTACTCTCTTCCCTGAAGCAAAGTCCTTCTAAGCTGGGTTAGGCCACATCATTCGTCCATTCCCAAGAACCACAGCAGCTCTAAGAGTGCCATAAGGTCACGGTGACATGAAGACGGATAGGAAGGAGTCCCTGGAACATGGAATACCTAATACTCAGAAGTAGATTACAGAAACAATGAGGCTTCTGGTCTATGTAGCTATAAAACTCTGAAACACAGGACAGAACATGAAAAAAACAGTATGGTGCAGTGTGCAAAGTCCTGTGCTGGGCCTTAGGACACTTGGGTCCTTGTCCTGGCTTACTTACTTACTAGTTATATAACCTTGGCCAAATCACTTAACCATTCTGGGCCTCAGCTCCCTCATCTGTTAAAGGAAGAGGCAGCAGCAATACCGCTACTGGGCCTATACCTCAAAGGGAAAAAAGAAAGACAGAAAGGACCTGTATGGACTAAAATATTTATGGCAACCCTTTTGGTAGCGGCAAAGAATTAGAAACTGAGATGCCTATAAATTGGGGAGAGGGGTAAACAAATGATGGTACATGGCTGTAACAGAAAATTACTGTCCCATAAGAAATAATGAAAGGAGTGCGTTCAGAGAAACCTCAGAAGATGTTATAAACTGATGGAGAGTAAAGTAAGCAGAACTGGGAGAATGATTAATACTATAACAACAGCATTCTATGAATAACTTCTGAAGACTTAAAAACTCTGATCTATGCAATGACCAACCATAACTCCAGAGGATAGATAATGAGGTTAAATTCTCAACGTGAGAATTTACACCTTAAAAATCAGCAGACACGGTAGATGAGGGCTTGATTTATTCTTTTATTGATTGTGTAGACTTAAGAAAGTGACAGAGAAAATGTTAATATGCAGATGAAACTTAAGTTTGTCATAAGTACATTTCCTTCCCTGGAGTGCCAGTTGTTAAACATTTACCAGTGCATCATTGCATTCTGATAAAATAATGATGGATTCAAGATGCAGAATGAACCATACATTTTTAGACATGGCCAATGTGGGAACTTTTTCACTTGACTTGTTAAAAGGGTTTTTTTTTCTTTTTTTAATGGGAGGAAGTGGGCAGGAGAGAAAATAGATTTTTTGGACTAAACCTCTAAGATCATCCCTTGAAGCTCTAATATTCCATGATTTGATGACATCAACTCTCCTTCCTGGGAGTCCAAAGCTCTGAACATGGTACCTTGTTCCCTCTACTTCAAAGCACTTAAGAGAAAGGAAACCTACCCATGAACTAAGGAGCAACCTCAAAGTTCAGGCAGTCATGCCAGCCACCTGAGCTGAAATAAGGCTGAGCCTCACACTACACAAGAGGCCAAAAGATATTAATGGAAAGAATGCTTGATCTGGAGTTGGGGTCACAAGACCACAAAGAACTGAAAGAGATCTCCGAGTCATCTAGTCCAATCCTCTCATTTTGTAGATAAGTAAACTGAGGCCCAACTAGGAGACTGATGAAATTTGAATTCAGATGTTCTGACACTAAGTTCCAAAGGAACTTGTACCACGTCACCTCAGGCTCTGGGTATCCTGGGGAGGAAGGAAGGGTCTGCATCCTGGCTTTGCCACTTACCACTTGCATCACCTTGAGCAAGTCACATAACTTCTCTTGCCCTCAGTTTCCTCATCTGCAAAATAGGAGGCCTGGATCTGTCTATCTATGATTCTATGACCCTCCATTTACACGGTGCCCAGTATCTGCCTTTCGGTTAACCTTAGCCTCAGAGGACCTCAATGGCATGAAGGATATTCAACATCTATAAAGCAGTGAGGTAAAATGGAAAGACCAATGGATCTGGAGTTAGAAGAGTTCAAAACTCAAGCCCCACTGCCTAAGTGACTGACTGACCTGTGTGACCTCAGGCAAGTCAACATGGCAGCCTCTAAAAAAGCTAATGAAGTCTTAGGCTGCATTGAGAGGGATGGGGTCTGGAGCAGAGGGAGTCCTGTTGCACCATTTCCTTGCCAGACCATCTGTCTGGAGCAATGCATCCAGATGTGGGTACCATACTTTAAGAAGGACAGTGGTAAGCTAGAGTGCTTCCAGACCAGGACAGTGAGGGAGATTCAAGATCATTCTGGTTGGAGGAATTAGGAATTGTTAGCCTTGAGAAGAGAAGACTTGTGGGAACATGATCACTGCCTTTAATATTGGAAGTGCTGTTTTTTTAATGCGAATTAGATTTATCCTGCTTGGCCTCAGAAGGAAGAACTAGGAATGGTGGGTGGAAGCTGCAGAAAGGAAGATTTATGTTTGGTGGAAGGAAAAATTTCCTTATAATTAGAATGATTCCAAAAAATGCAATGAACTATCTCAGAAAGTAGTGGGTTCCCCCTCCCTAGAGATCTTCCAGCAATGGCTGAGTGATCATTTATCAAAAATACTGTAGGCGAAATTCTTGGTCAAGTACAGACTGAGCTATATATAACCCCCGAACTCCCTTCCAACTCAGAGATTCTATGAAGTCATATAATCTCCCTAGGTCTCAGTTTCCCCATCTGTAAAATGAGAGGGTTAGACTAGATGATCTTTAAGGCCCCTAATAGACCTAAATCCTATGAACTTTTGTTCTGGGGCCTGAGGCAAGCAGGAAAGACTTAGTCTTAGCACCAAGACAACCAGGATTCTTGACTCCCCAGGCAGAGATGGGTCCTGGCCAAATGAATGGTACTATCTAGTGGGTTGCCTCCCCTGTTGCTTTGGACAGTCAGTCTTCTCTCCCCTACAGGCTGGAGGGGCCCCAAGAGAATTGCCTTCATGAGGGTCAGGGTGTAATAAGACCTCTCAGTCCTTCCCTACTCCATTCTTCCCTGAGAAGGGCAGGTCTATAGTTTCGTCCAATCTCCACTGAGCTCAAATGTCATTTAGGATGTCCCCTTCAGTGACTGACACAAAGCCACTTCCCATCACATACACTCACCTCCTCCACATCTGTGAAGGGAGTAGCCCACACAATCCCAGCCCCACTCACTTGTACAGCTGTAGGGTGTGCCGATTCCCCTGATGAGAAATCTCATATTTTGGCAGGCCACAGTAGCGGTCCAGCTCTTCGTCATCCTTGTACCACGTCACCTCAGGCTCTGGGTATCCTGGGGAGGAAATAAGACACTACTAAAGAAAGAGCAATTCCAAATCAGCTGGAGAAAGGAAGAGGACTTCCAGTAACAGACCCCCAAGATATCCTCAATGACCTGGGCAGAGAGAGCAGGCTGCCTGCCCCAAGGGCTACTGGACCATGCTGTTGATTAGAAGCTCAACCTTGCTGAGGCAGGGAAGAAGGGCTGCGGGTCATTAATAATAAAAATAGCCAGCTTTTATTTAGCACTTTAAGGTTTACAGGTATTATTTCATTTACCCTCACAACAACTCTAAGAGGTAGGATGCTATTATATTCCCATTTTTAAAATGAGGCAGACAGAGGTCAAGTGACTTGCCCAGAATCACACAGGTCAGATCTGAGGCAAGATTTGAACTCCAGTCTTCCAATATCACCTAGCTGCATCTAAAAAGGAAACTCCCACACCCCTAGGCAGGAAAGCCTGGAAGACCTCAGAAACAGCTCTGACCAGGGATACCTAGTCTTTTCCCCCAGGACCTGGATATTCTGTCAACTGGCAAGAGTGGAATGGGTCAATCATAGGATTATAGTGAAACAGAATATCAGAGAGGAGAGAGACATTGAAGATCTTCAAGCCTGACCCCCTCATTTTACAGATAGAGAAACTGAGGACCAGAGAGATGACATGACCTACCCAAGATCTCAAAACAAATCAGTGGAACTAGTATGTCTCCTGACTCCCAGTTTAGTGTCTTTCTGTCTATGCTATTCTGTCTAATCATCGAATCATAGAGCTACTAATTTTTACAGATGAGAAAGCTAAGGCCCAAGAAGGTTTTATTTTGTTAAATTACATAAGAAATTATTTCTCTATTCCTTTCTTCCAGTCTGGAAGTATAAGGCTTCTCACAGTCCCAGTCCCATCACTGATCAATATGGTAGCAGGTTGTTTCTGATATTTATGGCTGCCCCCCCCTTTAGTAACCTCCACTCCCAGGGACTCAAGTGATGAATGTTGAACTTGGTGCAGACACCCAATAGCCATTGTCCACTGATGCTCAGAACCCCTGTGCTCAAGAGATCTGCCAACCCCAGCCTCTCTAGTATATGGGATGACAGGTGTGTGCCACCACGCCCAGCTAGTTCCATATTTCCAGACACCAACTGTTCCCATTGTTTGGGTTCTGGCTCTGTCTTCAGAGGTACATGTCTTACTCAGTCACTACCCTCACCCTCCAGTGACTATAACACACTTCCTAAGGGACGTCTTTTGGAGGTCATAAACATTAACATACTAATTTCTTCTACAAATATCTAGCGAGTGTCTAATATGTGCCTTAACACAGTGTCTGGCACATAGTAAGTGCTTTATAAATATTTATTGAATTAAATCTACAACAAAGAGTTCTAGGTGCTGAGGGGAGGGGTTCAAAGATAAATATGTAAATACCACATCTGCCCTGAAAAAGCTTAATAACAAGGCAGATGTGACAAATGTGCAAGTAATTGAATTACATGGCAGTGCCAATAAATGCTATGAGATCTATAAACAAAGTGCTCTTCTGGTTTAGAGAAGTTTTCTAGCTTAGGAGTTAGGGGGCAGGATGTCGTGGTGAATCAGGGTAAGTTTCAGAGAGGAGATGGCATTTAAGCCAGTCCTTTAAAGATAGGTAGAATTTCAAAAGGCTGAGATGAAGAAGATGGCATGCCAGGTGGAGGGAACAGCAAGAACAAAGGTAGAGAGGCAAGAAGCATAAAGCACGTTTTAGGGACCCATGCCTGGTGCATGGTAAGCGCCTGATAAATGTTGAGTTAAATTGACTAGGGGATATTGCCCTGGGGTCTAACTAGGGCAGGAATAGGAGATAAAAATGGATCTAGAACAACCCTGGCACTCTCCCCATACAACCCCAGCTGTAAAGTGAGCTCCATGTTTCCACTGAGCTAAAAGCCCCTGGTTACATCACTGCATCTGTGTGCGTTTTGATGAATGCCAGAGACCACAAATGTCCTCAGCCATCTTGTGGAATGATCTCACCACTGTGAGAGGCTGGTTCCATGCCTCCCTGTCCCATGATGTGCCTCCCAACCCAGATTCCCACAGGGATCAGCTGAGTGGCCTGACAACTGGAAGAAGCTCTCAGGAGCAGGAAGTTCGGGGAACTTGGAACCTGCCAGTCTCAGAGCCTGGATACCATACTGTGGTGCTTATGCAAACAGGCAGGGAAAGGTCAGTGGCTCAGAGCTGCAAAACAACTCAAGGACTTGAGGAAATGTTCTCCCAGAAAGACATTTGACTTAATCACCGAGTTATTTTCAACTCTGCCAAGGAAGAAGACATCCACTCACTCACCCAAGATAAGGATTCATTTAGCTGTCCCCTCATGGGCACTCATACCACCCTGAGCAGAACAGCCTCCAGCAGCAGACTATCTATTTCATCTCTCCGTGTTACCGCCTTGGCTTAGGAGGGACATGATATCTTCAAATATCTGAGGGGCTGCCTTGTGGAAAAGAGATTAAGCTTGGTTTGTTTTTCTACATTCAGGCGGTCAGTAAACATTTCCTAAGGACCTACTGTTTGTCAGGCACTGTGCTAGCTGCTGGGGGTACAAAGAAAGGCAAAAAGACAGTCCCTGCCCTCAAGGGGCTCCCTGTCTAATGGGGGAGACAACATGCAAACAGCTATGTCCAAACATGCGATATTTACATGAAAGAAATGACAAAATTGGTTGCAAAAGGCTTCCTGTAGAAAGCAGGATTGATGTAAGCTGGAATCAATCAATTAATAAACATCAATCATAGCAAGCCAGGCACTGTCCTAGGCACTGAGGATACAAGGATGCACGTAAAACAGCCCCTACCTTCAAGGAACTTGTATTTTTTTTTGAACTTGTATTCTTAACAGGGGAGGGCAGAAGTGGGGCCAATGAAGGAAACTCACAGGAAAGCAAATTTGGACTCAACACAAGGAAGTCACTGCCAACTGGAGTTGTCAAATGATGAGAACGGCCACTTTGTGAGGTAGTGAGCTCACCAGCACTAAGAATATTCAAACAAAGGCCAGAGAGCCACCTGTCAGAGATGTTAGAAAGAAGATTCCTACACAGAAAGGCAGGTTGGACTAGATGGCCTCTGAACTGCTTTGTAACTCAGATTGTAGGGCTCCTGCCTCACAGACATAAGATAGCCATGCTAGGCATATATTCACACAAGGCTTTGGAGTTTTTGGGTTATGAGCTTACTGAACAGAAGAAAAATGAGATTTGAAAGTAGTAGCTAGTTGATCCAGCCATGTCTTGGCCATCCTTGGTTTGGAGACCCTCAAAGGACTGGGGCTGATGGAAGGAAGGCCATGGAGATTTCAGTCTAGGTCTGCTCTGGGGTGAGCCTCAAAGTCTAGGTTGGTTCAGGACCATATCAATTGAAGACCTAAGCCCTTCTGGAATGCTTTTGCTTTCCCAATCCTGCTCCAGACCAGAGTGAACTTTCAGGCTTTTCTTGACTCTGCTCCCCTATTTTAAGTGGCCTCCCCCAGATCTGCAGATAGGATACAGCAGTATGTATAGGATCACTTTTGATAGGATCCCCATTCTATTCCAGGAGGGTCCCAAAGAGAGAAGACAAAAGCATCATGACTTTATGTCAAACAAACAGGAAAGGGAATGAAAGCCATAGGAAGGCTAAATAACAGTGACCTTAATCCACCAAGCAGGACAGTGCTCAGGTTAATGAAAGAAATTATGTTGGGGATAAGTTGTGTCCTTCTAAGCACCTGTAGCTTTGGCAGTCACTGTACCATCATCAGGAGTAGATCCAGCAAATGACATTTTTATGCCCCAGGCAACATTTAAAAATTCTATCTACCACAAGCAACATAGGCAACTTGACTTTTCATTAAATAAATACCTATTTGCCATAGACAGTTATATTTTCTGGCATTAAAAATATTCACAGGTATAAAAATTAATACATGCCTCCTTATTCCCTTTTTCCCCTTCCTCCTGCATGGAATCCATGAGGAAGTTGCCTATTTTGCAGCAAAACTCTTTCCATACATTATCTCATACCATGTTGTTTCTATCCCTTTGGGGATGGACAGGATATGTTCTGAGCCTGGAAAATCCAGGGCTACAATCCTCAAAATCTTTCTCTGCCCTGATTAGTCTTTCTTACTAGCTAAGGCCATATACTTAAGCAAGAGGCTCCCCTAAGGAGAATAGAACAGGGACAGTTTCTCTTTTCAGACCCTTGTTAAATCCTTTGCCCAGATTTCTTTCTAGCTTTATGTCCAGTTCTGCACAATGACTGCCCAGTTAGGAGGGGGAAATTCCAGTGGACAGTAGGGTCCTGAATCCTATGTTGTGTAGCCTTCATTGATGCACATAGTATTCCTTTGGGCAGCAAATAGGCTCCAGTGACTAGAGGGCAGTGGTCAGCTCTCTAAAGAATCTTATTTAGGATGAATAGTGTTCCAGGTCCCAGAATTCAGTTCTCTCTTGTCTGTCCAGACTCTTATCTGTCAAGGAGGCCAACCCTACTCCACCTCGGGGCTTGATATAGGAAGGGAGCTTTCCTGGGACCTGCACTCTGAATTAGCATTCCCTGAGAAATTATCTGAGTTCATCTAAATTCTAGACAAATTGGATTACTAGTCATTCTCCTACTTCAACACTCCATCCCTCATCTCTGGGCGTTGGTACAAGCCATTTCCCACTCCTGTAATTCACTCCCACCTCATCTCTTCCTCTCAGAAACCTTCTCTCAAAACTAAACTCCAGTGCATGCCCTCTGCTAAGCTATCCTGGGCTCCTCCCCCACCTCAGTGGTTGGCACTCTCTTCCCGTCCAATTTTCTTTGTCTTTGATTTATTTACAGATTTATTGCATATGATAGA
This sequence comes from Phascolarctos cinereus, assembly GCF_003287225.1. Lineage (NCBI taxonomy): Eukaryota > Metazoa > Chordata > Mammalia > Diprotodontia > Phascolarctidae > Phascolarctos > Phascolarctos cinereus. Next base: position 110,500,583 of record NW_027555736.1, on the reverse strand, counting down.
ATGTAAGCTTTCTGAGGGCAGGAACCATCTTTTTTCTCATTATCGCCTTGTAGTCTAGCATAGTGCCTTGTATTACTTTAGTATGCTTTCAGAAAATGTTTGTTGAGGGCAGCTAGGTGGCGCAGTAGATAGGTCTCTGGCCTTGGAGTCAGGAGGACCAGAGTTCAAATCCAGCCTCAGACACTTGACACTTACTAGCTGAGTGACCCTGGGCAAGTCACTTCACCCTAATAAGAAAGAAAGAAAGAAAGAAAGAAAGAAAGAAAGAAAGAAAGAAAGAAAGAAAGAAAGAAAGAAAGAAAGAAAGAAAGAAAGAAAGAAAGAAAGAAAGAAAGAAAGAAAGAAAGAAAGAAAGAAAGAAAGAAAGAAAATGTCATCTGGATCCCTACTAACCTGAACATGCAGTCATAAAAGCATATGACTCTCAATACCACAATGATACTAGTGTTGAGCAAATGCTGGAATTCTTCTGTAAATACATACACACACATACATACACACACTGAACCAACCACCACCTCTACAAAAGTAGCTGACAACAATGAGCAGACACACCAAGACACAGGTATATGAATACAGGAATTTTGGCACAGGGGCTCCCACATAGATATATGCACAGAACAAGCTAGTCTTAAGCACAAGGGGGTAAGCAGCCACCCCCATAATATAATTTCAAGAATACCAGAAAACACCCCTTTACTCTGCAAATATTTCTCCCACCAGCTTCCTGATGTTTGGAATTCCACAGTTAGAGATTCATTCTTTTGGCTTGTGACTTGTTAATATGTTTATACAACTAGGAAAGAGGCAGTATAGTGTAGGAAGAAAGCACTAGACTTGGAGTCAGGAATGAACTACATTTTAATTGGATCTCCAATGCTACTTGTGTGACATGTCACAACCTCCCTGAGACTCAGTTTCCTCAACTATAAAATGGGGATTGAAAATAGCTGTGCTATTTGTTTCAAGGGGTTGATCTGAGGATCAAATGAGATAATGCATGTAGAGTGCTTTGCAAACCTCAAAGTGTTACATAAATGTAAGTTGTACAAACGTTATTGTTCTTAAAATCAACAACAAGCTAAGCTCCAGTTGCCTCATGTGTAAAATGAATGGTATGGATAAGGTGATCTTTCCAAGGTCCCTTTCCAGTTCTACCGTCCTACTCTGACCAAAAAGACACAGCCTCTGTTTAAGAAGTAATGTGGATGAAAATGTTTGCTTACAGTGCTCCAAGAAGAAGGAGCCATGACACATCAATATCCATTATAAGGTATATAAAGCATTTTACAAAGCTTGAAGTGCAATATAAATGTCATGTTATTATTAGTTGTTGACATTAAGTATATTATGAATATGCATCAATCAACAAGAATTTAGTAAGTGTTTATTTACTATGTGCCAGGCACCACGCCTGGCATTAGGTATACAAACCCTATGAAAAACAATCCCTGCACTCAAGGAGGTTATATTCCAAGATGCCTGGGAAAGAAAACAAGGATACATACGTATAGGCAGAATAACCATTTTTAAATGATACAAACAAATTAAAAGTAATCAAATATAAAGCAGTTTGAAAGGAATGCCACCAGGAGTCGGGAAAATTAGGAAAGGTTTCCAGTGAGCAGAAGAAAAAAAAAAAAGAAGTAATGTGGAACAGGAGAAAGAACAATGACTGGTGGAGTCAGAAGACTCAAGTTTAAACCATGGCTATGCCACTTGCCTTTCTGATGTTCAGTTTATCTGCAAAATGGGTAGAATAACACCTGCCCTGACTCAAATGTGAAGTATATGGGGGAAAGTATGTGAAAGATCTCTGCCTCTAAAAACTGCCATACAAATGTAAGCTCTTATTGTTATTATGGTTCTCCTATCCTCTCCTGCTTGAGGACAGGTTTGCAAAGAAGGGGGAACTACTGAGGTCCTGGGCCCTAAAGGGAGACAAGGAAGATACACCGTGAAGGGGAAGAAAAGGCCAAAAACTGGGGGAAGCTGGAGCCACCAGCGAAACAAACAGCACACTTTTGGCAAGGACAGGTCAAGTGAGCAGACACATGCATCTATTTGTCACCCGTCAGCATAGGTCACATTAGCCCTCATCCCTAACCTGAAGTCTCTGGTGATCAGCACAAGATGGTCCCAAAAGGCATCCTTACCTGTGACAATGCAAGTGAACCTGGCATCACAGTCTGCAGACACAGCCCTGGACTTGAGGGTGGTCTCAAACAGGGGCTGCGTCTCCTCGGTCAGCTGGGCAATGATGGAGCAGAAGGTGCTCCTGGGAAGGCAAAGAAGTTGTCAGAGCAGCTCCTCCCTCCTCTCCCCAGAAAACATATCACCCTCTGCCTACAAGCTGGCATGTAGAAAGAGCCCCTACAGATTGAATCTCTACTTCTGTGACATTCCTTCCAAACAACACCCTGCAAGCCAGTACCCCTTTGGGAGCACTGGATGCCCTGGAAGCTGACTTGGCTCCTGGTTGGCCATCAGACACTTTCCAAATGGTTATTCTGTACACCATCACCATCTGGCAGATAACCAGGAGGCTCAAGATTTCAATATAAAATCTGGCACAATTGCAGCTGACCTCAAGCCCTTCTACCCACCACACCCCTCCACTGGCGGTCTTCACTTCAACCTCTTGGTGCAGCCTCCAAAGAAGAGCATGGTCTGAAAAGCTCATGCAAAGGAGAGGACAAGACACATACATAAATACTGGGCAGACCTCAGCGGTGCCCAGGGAAAAGGAGAGGTGGAACTCCTCCTTCCCTTCCAACGCTCCATCTCTAGGCCTTTAAAGCTTAACCACCAATCCACAAGAAGTGTAGATGCAGGAGTCCTGGGGCTTACACTTCCCAAACAGAGCAGTCTTTGGACCTCAAGGTATTGTCCCTGGGAAAAAGCCAGGCAAAGCAGCCTCAGGTGGCCCTGGGTTACCTGCTTCACAGACTTCAGGTCCATTTTCTATGCCACACTTAGATACTAAACAGCGTCTCAAGGATATTTGGCCTTCTATTTAGCCCCTGTCTATTGCAATCAAAAGTCCTAGATTTTATGAGGCAGTCTTAATGTAAAAAAACAATAATAATAATAATCCTTTCTCAGACCACGGGTCTTAGGTCGGGGTCTGAAAAAGATGGTCACCATACCTACAAACCACCTTCCAGGAAGGTCACCTGCTGCCCTTCTTAGGACACTGATGCTGCTTACCAACTGTTAGGTGGGCTCCAGACGCCCTTGCCTTTTGGGGGCAATAGACACTAAGCTGGAGGAGGGGCCAAATCTGCCAAGCAGAAAGGCTATAGGGCCCCACATTTGGACGGCAAGCAGAATATTCGTTAGTTCCTCTGGAGTTACAGAATCCAGAAGAGAGATTTATTTTAATTGCTTTTGAGCCTAGGCAGGGCCACAAAGCTGGAGTGGGAATTCAATTCAGCAAATATTTACTAAGCCAGAGGATATGCAAATCCCTTCCAGAGCTTACAAGTCTATGTAATTGCAGATAATTGATTCCCACTGAATACTCTGGGGCTCAGTGCCACCCATAGCAAAACATAAAGAGGGCTTGAAACTCAAGGGAGTATTAGGACTGTAAAAGCAAATGCATGTTGGGAGCTGGGAGTTTCCAGTAAGAGAATTCCTCCCCTGTAAAAGATGAGAGATGTGGTTCCCTGTGGACAGATCTAATGTCTCTCTCTCCAAATTCACAGGCACTTCACCATGCCATGAGTAAGCAAGGGCAGAGATTCCCCTCCTTTTTGCACAACTCCATAGACACACTCGTGTTTCACAGATCACCAAACAAGTGCATTCCCACTCGTGAAGCACACTCACACACCGGTGATATGATCTGCACACACTGTGCCTACCCTCTCCTCCCCCCATAATTTCTTCTCACTAAGTGCAGGGAAGACCATGGAGGAGCAAAAGTAACAGCCTGTGGGAGATGAGTCGCTCAGAGTGGCTTACGCTTGGGGATGAAATTCTTAGGAAGGGGAGACTGGGGGCCTAGGGAAATGTCTGCCTGTTCATATAGCCACCCTCTCTAGTGCAGACGGAGGGATAGTTATGGAGGGAGGCCACAAACAACACCCACACATCCATGTCTTATTGGGAATTTATGAATATTTTCTATTCATTCTCAAGGCCGGTGTAGATTTGGGTTAGGTGCCAGTAAAAAGAAAGGAGGAAGAGACAATGTTCTGGAAGAATCTTTATGGAAAAATCAGGCCTTCTGAACCCAGGTAGGTGTCTTGGCTTAGCTGTTTTCTCCTCATGTGGAACCTTTCCCACAGTGATAGCACAGAGTTAATAATAGATAAGAGAGGCTTTCGTGTTCATAGTCCATGCTTCAGATTCGATGAAACTATGCAGGCCCTGTATCTCAAACTTCTTCCAAATCTCATTCTCAATAAGCCTCAATAATCTTCTCTTCTTCCTCCACAGCCACTTAGATATGGAATGTACCTGGGTATGTATATAACTAGGGTTAGGCAACTTGGGCTTTGTCTAGAACAAATACTGATAACACCCATAGCCTTTCAGCAACACAGAAAAACAGAGATTAGAACTTAGTTAGCAAAAATCATTAGTTCAACTAGGAAGCTAACAGATGGTGCTGGGGTGAGCTTCTCTCTCCACCCACAAACCCACTGCCCTCTTCCACCTACCCTTACTCAAATTTGTGCTACTTTCCCTGGGTACAGTTTCTAGCATTTTCCCCAGGGGCAAAACCCCCTAGTAACAATTCTGGGTGTGATCTATGATGACCCACTATGGCCAGAAAATGCTCACCTCCATAAAACATTTTTATTCACTTCCCCAAACTGCCTAACCACCATAATATGAGAGAAAATCTAACAGGCTAATCCTCTCCTAAATAACTGAAGACACAAGTGGGGTATACTTCTATTGTAAAAAGAGATCTTCATTGGGCAGTTCTATGATCTTATCAAAAGTCCAACCCTAACACTCATACCCTACATTCTATTATAATCACAAAGCAAGCCTGAAATGTCATCTTCTCTCCAAGCCTCAGCCTGGTCTTCTAAGACTAGAACTGTTCAGTGAAGTCTGAGGAAGATTTCTCAGCCATGGATAAGAGGGTTGATAGGGATGGGACCTGTGATTTCATTTGTATAGGGAATTTCCAAGTGAGGTAACTCCCTCTACCAATCCAGGTTGGCATCTTCTCTGCAACTTGGAGAGCTGGCCAAAGCACCTAGAGGTTGAGTGACTTACTCAGAGTCCCGCAGCCAGTGTGGGTCAGGGATAGGATTCAAATCCAGATCCTCCTGGCTTTCAGGCTGGCTCTCTAGTCACTAGACCAAATCCTCTTCTCAAGGTTGGTCAAACAGAAAGAAAGAAAAAAACAGTCATGAAGACTTCAGGATTTCAAAGATAATCAAGAGATAGTACGGTACAATGGACAGAGCAGACTGCAAGGTCAGGAGAAAGATCTCTGTTCAAGGGCCTCTTCTGACATATATCAGCTCTGTGACCCTCGAGGAGTCCCTTAATCTCTCTCAGTGCCCTGAGATGGTTCTCTAAGGTTCCAAAACGCAAAAGAATGGCTGATTAGAAAGGAGTTTCCATGCTCAAAATTCTCTACACCAAGAGAAGTATAGGTCTGAAAAAAATTAAAGTATATTCATAGTACCTAGTAGAGTGATTTACACCCCATAGGTACTTAAATCACTATCTGCTGTTTTGATTGCCTTTGCTAAAAATCTATGGCTCAACCTTCCAAACCTGAGGTCCAGGACTAGATTCTGGTCAGGGGGCAGGGTGGAAGGGTTAGGTTTGGAAGAATAAAAAGTTTAAAATGGAAAAATCTGAAGTAAATCAGCTTGAATGACATATGGAACTCTTCTCGGGTTCTGTATTTTTTTAAGTGGGGGGTGGAGAAAGATCTGAGACATTTTCTTAGACAGAATATTATCACTCAGCTCCTTCAAGCTACTTCCACCCTGTTCCTAAAACTTCATTCCCTCTCCTCCAAAACCACTCAGACATAGGATGAAGGCATTTTCATGTTCCATATTAACACTTATAAGTAAACATCTGGAAAGGTCCTTTATATACAGTGAGTAACTAGGTAAAGATAACAACTCCCTCCCCATTGGCAGTAAGAACAGTTAGGGAAAATCTTTAAACCAAAAAGAAACTGAATCACACATTTTATGGTGATGCTCAAATTCAGGCCTTTTAAGCTGTTACTTATAAGATCACAGATCATGATAATACTAATAGTAATTAGCATTTATCTAGCACTTTAAGGTTTGCAAAATACTTTGACAAATACTATTAATTTTATCCTCACAACCTGGGAGGTAGGCGCTATTAACTATCTCCACTCTACCATTAAGGAAACTGACAGAAGGAGGTTAAGTGACTTTCCCAGGACCCCACAGCTAGAAAGCATCTGAGATCATATTTGAACTCAGGTCTCCCTTAATCTGTGTCAAGTCCTTTACCACCTAGATCAAATGAGAGCTAGGAGAAACTTTTGAGGACATTTAGTTCAATCTCTTCATTTTATGGATAAGGAAACTAAGGGCCAGGGAGGTTAAGGGACTTAAGTGACAAAGATATAAGGGATAAAGCTGGGATTTGAATTCAGGTCTTTCAAAACCACACACTCACTGTGCCATGGTATAGTTTAGGGTATATAGTTTTTTTAAAAAAATCCTTCTTGTGTTAGCTATGAAAAGACTTTCTCTCATTCAGTAAAGGGCCTTTGACCAGCTCTTCATAAATCTACCAATCTGGGACTGGACCAAGGGGTAGGAAGAGGACAAGAACAATTCTCATCCCTGACCATACCAAGCAGCTCAAACAGATCAGGAGAGATCTCAGACTTGGGAGAGAAGACACGAAGCAAAGCGAGGGAACATGAAAAGATAGAGCTAGGAGGACAAGTAGCTCCTTTCCAGCTATAAAAACCTAGAACAATAGGAAAAATAACTGGGCCATTTGGCTGGTGGTCCCATTCTCTTTCCATGGTACCTCTAGAATGAAATCTCCTTTCCCCTTAAAAGACAGATAGACTGCTCCAGCCATCTTAAGGACTCATCTGTGGTCAGCTTGACCCTTGGTCCCTCCACGCGTTTAAGTAAGTCATGCAAGGGCCAAATCTGGACCCTACAAGAAGAGCCAGGCTCATGTGAGTGCCCTAACCCCACCCCATTTCCTTTCTTTCCCTCCCCAAGCATTCCTCCCTCCCCACCCCATGCAGCTTAGTTAGTGTCCAAGCGTTCACCCAGAGGCAACTCCAGTGCATAGGCCCAAGAAAAGGGGTGGTCAGAGAAATTTAATGCAAGATGAGTTTACCTTCCAGAGCTGGGGTGAGAGAACCGGTTGCTTGATAAGCTAAGCAGAAACAGCAAACAGAACCATTAGGCAGAAAAGCATAGAGAGGAGGGGAAGTCAACAATGGTTGAGAGTATTAATCACCCGCCATCTGGCACTGGACAGGCTTTCTATTAAAAGAGTCCAGCTGTCTTAGTCGGCTTGCTTGAGTTAGCAAGCAGCCCCACTGCCCGACAGCAACATCCCTGAAACCAAGAGCTCGTTAGCAGCAGAATCCAGGAAATGAGGTTAGGCAGGAATCCACTTAGGAGACACCACTTTAGAAAGATATATCCCACTGGATCCAGTATCCCCCCCCACCCTCCAGGACTGTAAGGGATGTGTGACAATTCATGTACATCCTTGATATGTAGAGTGGAAGCCCCACTCCATTTGCCCAAGGTCCCTGCTATGGAAGTAGCACCCAACCAGAGACACCCCACCCCAAGGGAGAGCTTTCACACTATTCCCTGAGAACAAGGGGCAGGCTGGCTTTGAGAACACCCATTATATTAACATGTTAAATGGTTAAAGAGGTGGCACAACACAAACCAGCTGGGAGGGTTGAAGAATAGGAAAGAAATGAAAGCAGTTAATCCAGCAGGAACCTCAAGATGCCCTGCTCCATCAACATTAACATTGCATCCAGTGAATCCCTTCTCCCCAGAGATGCTGGCTAGCAGCCAGAATCTTTCCTTCCTAGGGAAGCCAAAGGAGGATTCAGAAATGGTGAGAAGTAGAAATAGGCTAAATCTCTGGGTCTCCCTAAGGGTCAATGATTCACAGAGATCTAAGGAAGAATAAAAGCAAATGATCTCAGATCTTCAACTTCACTGAAAGGATCAAGGCTCCCTGGTCAAAGTTCTCTCAACTACCATTATCTCACCACTTTTGTCCCTGTCCACAACCTTTTGTCCCATCCTCCAATCACAAAGGAAGATGTGTGTCCCACCTGTACCCTATGTCATAGGATCATAGAGTTAGAACCAGAAAAGATTTTCAAAATCGTCTATTCTGACTTCCTCACCTTGCAAATGAGGAAATTGCGTTCCAAAAAGGCTGAGTGACTTCCAAAAAATCCTATCCCTCTTCAGGTCCTAAGGGGGCTTGTTCCCACCCTTGCCTCCTCTCTCTCCAAAACCTTTCATTTCTCTCCTTAAATACCATCCTTTCTGTCCTAAAACATGCATGGGTCTCCTTTTTCTTAAAAAAATATTTTTTTCTTGACCCTGCTGGCTACTCTTCTGTTTCTTTTCTTTACACTTGCAAATTTCTCTCTGAGCAATCTAAACGGGCTGCCTCCAATTTCTCAACACTTGCTTCCTGTGCTTGTCTTCTGTGCCTACCACCAACCAAAACTGCTCTCAGGGAGCTCACAAATGACCTTCTTGATACATTCAGTCACCATGTTTCTCAATCCTCATTCTCTTTGAACTTCCTACTGCATTTGATACCATTGATTATCCCCCTTACCTTACCTCCCAACCCCTCCTTTCCCCCCACACCCTCACTTGGCTTCCCTGATTCTATACTAACCTGGTTTTCCTTAATCCCCTTTAACTTCTTATCTGTTTCTCACTTTCTCCTCCACCCTCTGACTTTCAGGATTCACCAAGGCCCAATCCTCAGTCTTCTCATTTTTTCTGTAAATATTCACTCCCTTCAACAATGATATGCCAACTTGGAAGGTAATTCCCACATCTCATCTCTTATTCAGAGCCTCTCACTCAAGCTCTGGGTCCATATCTCTAGGACAGACCCCCTTAGTTGTTCCATTATTTCCATCAATTCAAGTCTAAAACCAAGTTCATCTTTCTTGCAAAACTAGCTCCTCCTATTGGATGTCCCTATATTGGTTAATTCTCTCACTCATCCTAAGCAGTGTTGTTATTGCTATTCAATTGTATCCAACTCTTTGTGATTCTATTTGAGGTTTTCGGGGCAAAGATGCTGGAGTGGGTTGCCACTTCCTTCTCCAGTTCATTTTACAGATGAGGAAACTGAGGCAAACAGGGTTAAGTGACCTGCCCAGGGTCACACAGCTAGTGAGTGTCTGCGGCCAGATTGGAACTCAGGAAGATGAGTCTTCCTGACTCCAGGCCACTGACTCAATCCACTGTACCACCTAGCTGCCCCTTCTTAAAATTTTAGTCATACTAAAAACCATGAACTCCTCCATGACTCATCCTTCTCCTTCATCACCTACAATCACCTAATCCTACCCAGACATACATCTAAATTTCTTTTTTTAGTCATCCTTTCTCTCCACTTCCAATGACTACTGCCACCACGAGGTCTTCATCTCTTCCTAATAAGACCCATGCAGCAGTGTCTTTACTGTCTCACTCTGGTCTGCCCTCCTCCTAACCCAACCAACATAGATCAGGCTTACCTCTGATAAACAACACTATCATCATGTCATATCTCTGCTCAGAAAACTCGCAGTAACTGTTGTTAACACTGTCTTTTGCCCCTAAACTCCTCTTCCTGAATCTTAAGGACCTCTGTGATTTAATGCCACACTAATCTAACCTTATTTCCCATGACTCTCCAAAATGTACTTATGCTCTAACCAGACAGATCTCCATACCGCCTCATTTTTCTTTTTCTTTCTTTCTTTCTTTCTTTCTTTCTTTCTTTCTTTCTTTCTTTCTTTCTTTCTTTCTTTCTTTCTTCTTTCTTTCTTCTTCTTTCTTCCTTCCTTCCTTTCTTTCTTTCTTTCTTTCTTTCTTTCTTTCTTTCTTTTTTTCTTTCTTTCTTTCTTTCTTTCTTTTCTTTCTTTCTTTCTTTCTTTCTTTCTTTCTTTCTTTCTTTCTTTCTCATTTCTACTTACTCAGATCCTATACAACATTCAAGGCTTAGTTCTTTTGTGTTTTTCACATCTACCATAGTGTTGGACACACAGTGGGTAATCTGTATATATTTCTGTATTGACTGAATGAAAGGGAGATTTACCAGAAAATACGTACCACTCAGGCTTAGTTGCAAGCCAGGGACAGAATATGGAGTCACTCACACGGGTAGTGGCTTCTACTGCCAAAAATAAAAGGGGGAAGGAGGAAGACATCCCCTTGGTATGAGGAAACACCTGAGCTGAGAAAGGCAGGAGTAACCAGGGACTGACATCCACTTAGAGTTTAACTCTTAGCCCTAAGAGTTCAGAAATTCACTCTAAAGAAGCCGTGTGTGCAGGGTGGCCCAGGACATAAGCAGTGGTATCTAGGAGCTCAGGTGATCCCACTGTCCCTAGCCATCTCCATCCTGTCCTGCTTGCTTCCTGCTCCCTTTAGCCCACCTCCCAGTCCCAAGCAATATCGGCTTCATCTGCTCCTCCATCTTTCTTTTTATTAAATGTAATAGGATCATAGGACTGGAAGAGACCCTAGGGCTGATATTGTTAGATTCCCTCATTTTACAGATAAGGAAACTGAGGTCCAGAGCAGTAAATGACCTGCCCTAGATCACGCTGATAAGTAGGGAGTAGAGCCACAACCCAACCCAGGTTCTCTGACTCCAAATGCAGGTTGTCACACTTGGGATTGGAGTGGGTCTGCAGCCCCTTAGGGCACATGGCACAAGGCTATGACTCACAGCTTGGTTTGTCTATCTACACATAGGGAAACCTAATGATGAACTGTGAAGCTGCACATGTCTGTTGGGTTATTAAAATAGAATAGCTAACATTTATATAGTGCTTTAAAGTTTGCAAAGAGCCTTACTATGATGCCTCACAACAGCCCTGTGAGGTAAGTGCCATCATTATCATCATTTTACAGATGAGAAAATCACAACTGAGAGAGATCATGTGACTTGCCCCACAGCTAGTGTCTGAGGCAGAATTCAAACTCACGTCTTCCTGACTCCAAGTCTAGCATGCTAGGCCCTACAGCTCTGTGACAGAGTCCTCTTTGGTTGACTTTTAGGAATATACCCCAAGATAGCTGTGTGACAAGAAACGATGATGGCAGAAAGTGGCAGAGTCTGTGCCCTGGTTGAAGCTTCTGGTTCCCTGTGACTCCTGTACCAGGTGCTTGAATCCAGCTCTGTCTCCCTGGTTCCCAGAGGCAGCCCATCCCCAGAATAGCCAGTGGGAGTAATTCTTCATTAAGCCCCAAGAGTTCCAAGAACGGCCATAAAAGAAAAATGCAGTCGGCTGACAGTGAGGACAGGGAACCAGGCCCAAGCCAGTCTGCCAGGAATGGCCCTAGGACTCTCAGCGTTCTTATAAAGACAATCAACTCAGATGTTCCATTACTTGACAACAGCCGGACCCCTTAGCTAGGACTGGGGACTGCGTCAGCAACTGTCCTCAGATAGACTCTCTTGGGTAACAGCCTTCCCTCCCTTTTCCCTCATCTCCCTCCCTCACAGGCAAAGGAAAAAGCCTCCCACTACAACCCCTTACTCTGCCTCAGTCCATGCAAACTATAGGTCAGACTCTTCCCCAGGTCAGACCCTTCTCAGAGATGGTTTTGAATTTCTCACCTGAATATCACAGATTTGGACCAGTTGCGGAAATGTGAGCTATTTCTTGAGTCTAATATTTGGATTATCTAAACCAGAGATTCTTAATCTCGGGTCCATGGTTAGATTTCAGTGGATCCGTGAACTTGGATGGGAAAGAAATTACATGTCTATTTTCATCAAACTTTGGTTTCCTCTGTAACCCTAGGTATTGTCTTTTATGTATGGGAAAACATTAGTCTGAGAAGGGGTTGGTAGGCTTCACCAGACTGCCAGATGGGATCCATGACACACACACACACACACACACACACACACACACAACTGTTAAGAACTGCTTTATCTAAAGCCTCCCTTTTCACTGAGCCCTGAAAGGTTCCTGATGTTTTCCAGACTGAGCCTTTATATTTTCCATGCCTATCATTGCCCCTCAGGACAACTGGAGGTTAAACAGGCAGGAAACAGAAGCTAGGCAAGAGCCGTGGATGAGAGGCCTAAGCTCAAAAAGCCTCTTTGGAGAGGTGATGGGCTCAAGGTGAAGAATGAGACACATATTTTTGGATATGGCAAATGCAGGAATTTATTTTCCTTGACTGTACATACTATAATGGTTACAAGGATTTTGTTTTTCTATTTTTAATGGAGGTAGGAGGGAGAGAGAAGAAATAAATTATTATTTAAAAATAGTTAAGTGTTTTAAAATATTTTTTAAAAGGAAAAGGCTCCTTAGTGTTCTGAGTGTCCATACTCCATGTTCAGGATATGAAGATCAACTTTGAAAAGTTGTCTTTAACTTACATGAGCTGATGCAAAGTGAAATGTACTGTGTACAAAGTAACAGCAATATTGTAAGAGACCAGCTGTGAATGACTTAGCTATTCTCAGCAATACAATGATCCAAGACAACTCTAAAGGAATTATGATGAAGAATGCTATCCAACCCCAGAGAAAGAACTAATGGTATCTAAATACAGATTGAAGCATGCTTTTTTTTTTACTTTATTTTTCTTGAGGGATTTTTTTTTTGGTCTATGTTTTCTTTCACAACATGACTATTATGGAAATGTTTTGCATAACTACATATGTATAACCTATATCAAATTGCTTGCTTTCTCAATGACAGGAGGGGAAGAGAAGAGAGAGAATTTGGAACTCAAAGTTTTAAAAATGAATGTTAAAATTTGTTTTTACACATAACTGGGGAAAAACAAAACACTAAGCAAAATTTTTAAAAATTCATTTAAAAAAAAGTTGTCTTTAAAGAGTTTCCTCTCCTGGGTGCCAAAGTGGGAGTGAACAAAAGCCCAGTGGAGAGCCACTGTAAATCCCCTTTGGACTGTTCCTGTCCTCCTGCTTCCCACTTCTGTATATTCCAGCTGTTACAGATCCCGTAGCTTATACATGTAGACACTCAACAAATATTTGCTCATTGAATGACTGATGGCTATCTCAGATTTACCAGCAGCTGCTGCCTCAGTCTATTGCCGCTTTGTAAAAGCAGATAGTGCCCTTTGGAGAACTAAGAGAACTAGAGGAAGAAACACTGTCACATTGTAGGAAGAGGTATGGGGGAAGAGAGCAGGAAGCCTAGAGATACCAGCTAGGAAGGTGCAAAGAACTCTTGTCCTACTCCCACAAAAGACATTCTCTCCAGCAATTACACTGAGATTCCTTCTCCTTTCTCTTACCTCCTCAGGTCTCTCTAGTCCAAGTTTGTAACCTGCTGTATATTACAAGTGACTTGGAGTCAGGAAAACCTGAGCAAATCTTTTCTGAGATACTTGCTAGCTGTATGACCCTGGGTAAGTCACTTAACCTATCTGAACCTCAGTTTCCACATCTGTAAAATGGCACCAGGGTTCTTGTGAGGATCAAATGGGGTAAATGATGCGAAGTGCTGTCCAATTCTTAAAACACTATACAAATTGCTAGCTGTTACATCATTGCTGTTATTCTTCTCCTTGTTATTATTACTATTATAAGTAATTATTATTATCATCATTATGCCTCTGTCCCCTTCTCTCACTGGCTCCGACAAAAGCCAGAACATCCAGCCAGAACACAGACAGGTCACCAGTACAAGAATGTCAGGCTCTGGGTTTGCAAAAGAGCCAGCTCTACCAGGGTCTGTAAGGAGCATCCAAATTTGACTCCAGTTTTTCCTGAAAGCCAGTGGGAGGGAGGGGGGAGTTTGTCTTGGCAAGCAGGGCTCAGTCATATCTAACTTTGTCCCAAACACCAACTCTCAACCCTGTACTTTGACATGTGACACCATTCGTCAGATTTTGTACAGAAACTGGTTCCGGTTACATCTGAACTTCTCCAGTGCCAAGGTCAATACTACTGATCCAGGCAAATGGGAAACATAGTGGACTTTTTCTTGAATGTCCTTGTTGCCCAGAACCTGCTCCCTTGTTCTGTTTTCAGGGGACAATATGTCCCAAGAGAGTTTCCTAGTTGTGGTGTTGTCTCCTGTACAATCCACCTGGTCTCCTAGGCCTAAAATGAGCCCAATTCCAGAGCCAAAATAGCTAGTCTAATTCAATGTCCAATCTAATTTCCTTTTGAAAAATCTTCTCTGGAGTTAAGGGAGGGACACATGCCTCTAGATCTGTATGATAATGTGTTTGTGTTGCTGTCTCTCTATTTCTATCCATAGGTTTTTCCACCTGCATATGTAACTCCTGTGTTTCTCAGACTTTGCACTGAGGTGTCTCTCTTGGTGCAGCTGCTGCAGCTAAACAGCCGATAATTTCCCATGAATTGAGTTTGCTCAAAACACTGGGGGATCACTGGGAGAGGGAAGCAGAAAGGCTGGTCAGTAGGACCTCTCTCTGCCCTCCCTTCCACATTAAACAAGACAGATTGTTTCTAACAGAGCAATCAAGCCTCAATCTCCAAAAGGGAGCCCCAGTCCTGGCCACTCGTCACCCCATCAGCCAGGGCCTACTCCTATTTAACTCTGAATTTTGCCTCAGTATCCCAAAGCAGCTCTGGGGGTGTCTCCTGTGCCAGGAAGATTTGTCTTTCCTTGAGAATGTTCCCAGACAAAATAGGAGCAGCATGACCAGGCTGTGGACCGCTCCAGCGCTGTTTAGCCTGACTTAAGGTTCCCCTCAGAAAATCGTACTAAAAAACCCAAGTCCTGTCCCCAGATATTTGGATGCCCATTCCTTTTTTTGATCTGCCTCATTCCCTCCCCCACTACAGGTGCAGTGTCTTCAGCCCTCTCCCCCCTTCCCATAAGTAAAAATTGGCTCTCCAGAAATGACCACTCCTTTAGCCTTACTTCCTGAATGGCAGTAAGGGCTGAGCCCTCTCTCCCCCAGCTCTGGAAGCTTTATCTCTGTGGAATGAAGAGCTTTGACTCTAGGCAAAAGGAATTTAAGGCACCAAGCTCGAAGCCTTCCAGCCCCTCCCCTGAAATCGTTCTAAAGCTAACACCCCACCCCACCGCAACTCTGTTTCATTCTCCCTTTGGATGGACTTATTTTCACTGAGAACTAATGGCCTATACGGGGATCCAGACACTATTTGGGGGCCCCTCAGATTCCTTCTGGGACCCTAGGGGCTGGCTACAACAGATTCTAAGAACCTGGTTCTTCTAGCCCTCGAGGTCCCCAAAATCCTTCAATGGAATGGGATACTACATTGTCTTCCCCCTCGCTCCCACCTCTCCCTTTCCCTCCCTGACTCCCCAGGGCTAAGATCAGATTGGGGGCCCTTTCTGCCTCCTAGCAGGTCACCACAAGCCCCAACTCTGCACCGCCAGGCACCAACACCTTACAAGTTTAGTTACCCAATTCTTTTGCCTCCTCTCTTTCCTTTCCTTTCCCTTTCCCTTGGGGGAAGAGGGATGCCATAGGGTCACCGTCCTCGCCGCCCTCATCCCTCCCCACCCAGCCCCTCCTTTAGCTCCTGTCCCGCCCGGCACCCAAATGCTCTCCAGGAGCAAACTGACCCTTCCCCCTCGTCTCTGCCCCAACAAACCCCGCCCTGCCCTCCAGTGACTGTGGATCCCTCCTGGAGACGGCCTGGGACTGTGAACTGAGGGAACCCCGTCCTGCTCCCCTGCCCCCACTACCCTGCGCCCAAAGGCCTCGGCTCGCACCTGATCTCCGGCCTCAAGCTGAGCAGGTAGTTGCGACTGGTCGGGCTGGGCATCCACACGGGCCCGTCGTCCTCGCCGTCAGCACCCACCCCACCCCGGAGGCCGGAACTCCACACACGGCTCGGAGGCCTGTGGGACCCCATCGCGGCTCCCCGAAGGCTCTGGCTCTAGCTCCGGCTCCAGACGGCTCCCTCCTCTCTGCCCTGCCCTGCCCTGCCCCGCCCTGCCCAGTATCTGCGCCCGCAGCCCCCCTCCAGCCCCTGTCCCACTCCGGGCCAGCCAAGTGACGCTCTTACCCCCTATTTATAGCCCCGTGGGCTCCCGTCACCTGCCGTTGTCCCTCCCCCTCCCGGCCCCAGCCTGGGCCCCGCGTAAAAAAGACCCGAGCTGCCCAGAGAAATCTCAGCTTAGGGATCTGGGGAGCGGGAGGGGGGAGAGGGGCTCCTCTCCGCAACAAACCCAGGGAGACAGATCCTGGAGTGGAGTGCTAGACCACCGCACGCACACACACACACCCTTCCTTATTTCACTATCACTCCACCCTTCGTCAGCTCATTTCCCTATGCTCACCCTTGCCCCATTCTGTACCACCACCACCACCACCACCACCACTCCCCCAGCAAGCCAGGAACAGATTTAGACCCTAAGGCTGCGCCCTTTTCTCCACTTGAAAACCGGTTCAGACTGCCTACTATTTAACCCAGCTGGGCTATTAATTAGTCTCATATTGTCCTGCCTTGTTACTTAGCTAGTTTGTCACTCCCAACTGTGCCAAAAGCTCTTGAGAGAAGGGTCTGAAGTAACGTCCAGAATATCTCCCCTGAAAACCTAGTACAGATTTCTTGAAATAAATGTGGAATGAATGAACCTAGACACCTACCGAATGAGCCGAAAAAGGAGCTATCTCACCTCCCAGAAACCCACTTCATTCATTCATCCATCCATCCATCCATCCATCCAACAGTTATTGAATATATACTATATGTACAACTAGGAGGGTGGGAGGTGGAGAGAAACAGAAACACAAGATACAAAGCTCTCAAGAAGTTCGATATCCAGATATGAAAAATAAGTCACGTAATGCTATGAGGTTTGCAAAATCACTTTTTTCACAGAAATCCTGTAGGATAGGTAGCATATTATTATCCCCATTTTACAGACAAGGAGACTGAGGTTCCCAGAAGTTAAGTGGCTTGCTTATGGCCACACAGCTGCTTAAAGTGTCCAGGCAGCATTTGAACTCAGATCTCCTAAACTTAACAGCTAACATTCTTGCTACTACTACACCAGGCTGCCTTTCAAAGTGAAAGAAAGATGAGTATACAAATAAATATAATACAGGACAATGTCATGTAAATGCTACAAATAAAAGGCTGTAGAAGTTCAGAGGAGGGAGAGATGATTTCTGGCTGGGGGAATCAGGGAAGACAATACAGGAAGTTGGCATTTGAGTTGGGCCTTGAAGGATGGGTAAAATTTCTTCAAACAGAAAGGAGGGGAGGTGGGGTGAAGACATTCCAGGTGAAGGAATAGACAGAATGAGAAAAGAGAGGCAAGTAGGAGGTGAGCTCAAGGACACAAATGGTGGTAGAATTTGGAAGGAATATGGTACTCAAGTTGGGAGTGGTACAATGAACATTTAGGAAGGGGAGTTGGGGACAGACTGTGGAGAGCCTTTGCTTGCCAGGTGATGTAGTTTGGACTTTATCCTGTAGGCAAGGGAAAGCTGTTGAGGATTTTTGAAAAAGGAGCAGGGATATAAGAGCAAAAAAGTAACTTAAATTCTAAAAACTGTGACTTAAAATTCTGTAGTGGTAAATATTCTGTAATATTATTAGACATTTTAAGCCCTTTTATTTACTAAATAAAATTTTTTAAAAACCTAACCTCTCCCCAAAAAGACTCCAAAACAGTACTTTAGGAAGAGTAATCTGGTGATAATTTGTAGGATAGATTAGAATAGAAAAAGTCTAGAAGCAAAGAGGACCAGTTAAGAAGCTATTACAATAGTCCAAGAATGAATGAATGAGCATTTATTAAGCACTTACAATGTACAAAGCACTTTTCTAAGGACAGAGAAAACAGTCCCGGCTCTCAAAGAACTCACAGATAGAAAGGCCCAGTGGTCCTTAGGATACAATGGCAAATTATATGGTAATGCATCTTCTTTAGTGTGATTTCCAGTGATAAAGTCTATCTGTTCTGATGTTAAACCATATGACAGCGCCAAGAATTTTAAACAGAGAATTGTCTTTTCTGGCTCTTCCATAGCTTTGGAGGCAGAGGTTCCTCAGAAGCACTCACCAGGTCATATCTGGAACAGAACTGCTTCCCAGAAATAATGTTTTCCAGACCTAATCTGTACGCAAGAACAGTGGTCTGGAGAGCCGCTGCTATGCCTAAGGCTTCCTGCCTAACGGTGGTAGTTGGTCTGAGTAGCTGGTAGTGGTGAGGAAAAGTCTTTTATTCCCTGGGATTTCTCCCCTCACTGATGGCTACAGGACCCAGCCTGGAAACAGAGCTGGGAATCTAGATGGGAGGGCACTGCTATTCCCAGGGACTCTTGGGCTCAGGAACCTGGATATTTCTCTGGAGAGTATAAGTGGAGGTCATAGTGGTCAAAGTGATGCAGGGAATTAGGAAGTAGGACTAGGGCCAGCTAGGTGAGACAGTAGATAGAGCACAGGTCCTGGAGTCAGGAAGACTTGAGTTCAAATTTAGCTGGGTGACCCTGGGCTTAATCTTAATTGCCCTCCCCCCCAAAAAATAAATTCTAGGACTAGAATTTGGGAGAGAGGTCAAGGTTGAAGACATATCTGGGGGTCATTGACACAATTAATAGCTGAAAGTTCTTTAAGATTAAAGCACTTAAATCTTCATTAGAGATCTGAACTTAGAGTCAGGAAGACCTGAGTTTGAATTTGATCTCTCTGATGACTGTGTGACCCTAGAGAAGTCACTTAACCTCAGTTTCCTCATCTTATTTCTCATTTCTGCCATTTTGATGGGGATAATAATAGCATCTATCTCCCAGGGTTATTGTGAGGATAAAAAAAAGATAATATTTGTAAAGCAGTTAGCACAGTGCCCAGCACATAGTAGGTGTTATATAAATATAGCTAATATTGTTAATAGGGAGAGAGTAGAGGAAAGTAGCAGAACAGAAACTAGCCAGAAATGAGACAAAAGGATAGGAAAATAACCCCGAGAATGTAGTGGTACATAAGCCAAGGAGAAAGTT
This sequence comes from Phascolarctos cinereus, assembly GCF_003287225.1. NCBI lineage: Eukaryota > Metazoa > Chordata > Mammalia > Diprotodontia > Phascolarctidae > Phascolarctos > Phascolarctos cinereus. The sequence goes on along the minus strand of NW_027555736.1, from coordinate 110,481,417 downwards.
TCAGGAATCAGTATTCAACAGTGCCAAATTCAGCAGGTCAGAGGAGTGAGGATTAAAGAAAGCCATTGGATTTGGCGAGGCACAGTCGAACTCGGAAAGAGCTTCAGTAGGGTAGATAGGAATGGATTCCAGACTGCTGAGGTTTGAGAAGGTAGCCAGTGGAAAGCTGGGAAGGCAGTAAGTAGAAATAATCAGCAACAATGAGCACCTTGAGAGCAGGGACTCTCTGTTGCCTTTCTTTCTATCTCCAGCAATCAGCGCTGTGCCTAGCACATGATAACTACCTAAATGCTAGTTGATTGACTGATTGATGGTGGAGAAGTGTGGCTATGAAAAGGAGGTAAATAAGATAGTAGTTAGAGGACATCTAGGGAGAACAATGGATAGAATGCCTGGCCTCAAATCTGGCCTCAGACTCTTACTAACTGTGTGACTTTGGACAAGTCACTTAATCCTGTTTGCCTCAGTTTCCCCATCTGTAAAATGAGCTGGAGGAGGAAATGACAAACCACTCCATTATCTGAAACAAGAAAATCTCAAATGGAGTCATGAAGAGTCAGACCCCACTGAACAAAGTTAAAGGTTAGGGCAGGGTCTAATGGAGTTTGCATTTTATTTCTAGAGGAGACCTGAGCAGATTCATAAATATAAGGAAGAACCTAAGAGGGAAAGGATTACTAAAAGGAAAAGGAGTAAGCTCCCAGAGGAAAGAGGAGGGCTGGCTTTAAGACACAAGTAGAAGGGTCAGTCTTGGAAATACTGGGAGACATTTCCTCTGAGACAGGAGGAGAGGAGAGAGGAAGAGACAAACATGTGCTGAGGTGGATAGGGCCGAAGAGACTGTTCCAAGGCCTCAAATTTCTCAGTAAAGCAAATCAAGAGTGAAGGAGAAGCAGCTTGAGGAGAGCTGAGAAGGTTTGGAATCACTATCCATCCTAGAAAATGTGCTGGGGAATCATTAAGGGTTGAATAATAGGACAGTGAAGCAGCAGTTAAGTGCCCAGGTGAAATTAGATGACATGAATTGGTAGGAGACTAAATTCTGTAATGTTCTCCAGTAATGCTTTTTAACTGGGAAACAGAAACAGGGAAAACAGATGAGGTTAGTCAGATCAAAGAAATTCAACCGAGTAAGTATTTGTTCTGTGCCTACTACATGCAGAGCATTGGTCTCTAGGCACTAGAGAGACAAAGGGGGGAAAAAAGGAGCTTACATTATAGATTTAGAGCTGGAAAGACCCTTAGCTGTTCATTTTACAAATGAGGAAACAGAACTAGAGGGTTGTGACTTATTCAAGACCACACAGGCAGGTAGCAAAAGTGGAAAAGGCAGAATTTGAAATTATATCCTGAAAAACTTTCTGACAAAATACAGTACGCACTCCTACTAAAAACACTGGAGAGCATCAGAATAAATGGAGCTTTCCTTAAAATGATAAGTTTATCTAAAGTGTATCTAAATTTAGATAAGTGTATCTAAAACCATCAGCAAGCATTATCTGTAATGGGGATACTAGCACAATAACGGGTGAAACAAGGATGCCTGTTATCCCCTCTATTATTCAATATTGTGCTAGAAATGTTAGCTTTAACAATAAGAGAAGAAAAAGAAATTGAAGTAATTAGAATAGGCAATGAGGAAACAAAGCTATCTCTCTTTGTAGATGATATGGTGGTATACTTAGATAATCCTAGAGAATCAACTAAAAAACTACTTGAAATGATTAACTTTAGCCAAGTTGCAAGACAGAAAATAAACTCACATACATCATCAGCATTTCTATTATATTACCAACAAAGCCCAGCAGCAAGAGATAGAAAGGGAAATTCCATTTAAAATAACTATAGACAACATAAAATATTTGGGAGTCTACTTGCCAAGACAAACCCAGGAAGTATATGAACACAGTTACAAAACACTTTTCACACAAATAGAGTCAGATCTAAATAATTGGAAAAATATCAGTTGCTCATGGGTAGGCTGAGCTATTATAATAAAAATGACAATTCTACCTAAATTAATTTACTTATTCAATTCCATACCAACCAAACTACCTAAAAAAAATATCATGTAGAGCTAGAAAAAAATAATAAATTTCATCTGGAAGAACAAAGATCAAGAATATCAAGGGAATTGATGAAAAAAATGCAAAGGAAGGTGGCCTGGCCATATCAGATCTAAAACTACATTATAAAGCAGCAATCATCAAAACAATTTGGTACTGGCTAAGAAATAGAATGGTAAATCAATGAAATAGATTAGGTATACAAGACACTGTAATAAATGACTACAGTAATCTGCTGTTTGATAACCCAAAGACTCCAGCTTCTGGGATAAGAATTCACTGTTTGACAAAAACTTCTGGGAAAACTGGAAAACAGTGTGGCAGAAACTAGGCATAGAACAAGATCTCACATGATACATCAAGATAAGGTGAAAATGGGTACAAGATTTAGACAAAAAGGGTGATACCATAAGCAAATTAGAACAGCAAGGAATGGTTGACCTGTCAGATGTACGAAGAAGGGAAGAATTTATGACCAAACAAGAGATAAAGAACATTATGAAATGTAAAATGGAGAATTTTTATTACATTAAGGTTTTGCACAAACAAAACCAATGCAACCAAGATTAGAAGGAAAACAGAAAGATAAGAAACAATTTTTATAGCGCTTCTGATAAAGGCTTCATTTCTCAAATATATAGAGAACTGAGTCAAATTTAAAAGAATACAAGTCATTCCCCAATTGGTAAATGGTCAAAGGATATAAACAGATGAAGTTTTCAGATGAAGAAATTAAAGCTGTCTATAGTCATATTAAAAAGTGTTCTAAATCACTATTGATTAGAGAAATGCAAATTAAAGCAACTCTGAGGTACCACATCACACCTATCAAATTGGCTAATATGACAGAAAAGGAAAATGATAAATGTTGTAGAAGATGTGGGAAACTGGGACACTAATGCATTGTTGGTGGAGTTGTGAATTGATCCAAGCATTTTGGAGAACAATTTGGAACTATGCCCAAAGGGCAATCAAACTGTGTATAGCCTTTGATCCAGCAATACCGCTACTATGTCTGTATCCCAAAGATATCATAAAAAAGGGGAAAGGACCCACATGTATAAAAATATTTATAGCAGCTCTTTATCAGGTGGCAAAGAATTGGAAATTGAGGGGATGCCCATCAATTGAGGAATGGCTGAATAAGCTGGGGTATATGAATGTAATGGAGTACTACTGTGCTATAAGAAAGGAAGAGCAGGCAGATTTTGGAAAAAACTGGAAAGACATGAACTGATGCTGACTGAAGTGAACAGAACTAGAACACTGGATACAGTAACAGCAATATTGTGCAATGCCCAACTTGGGATAGACTTAGCTCTTCTCTCCAATACAATGATCCAAGACATTTCCAAAAGATTCATGATGAAAAATGCTATCCATGTCCAGAGAAAGAACTATGGAGTCTGAATACAGATCAAAACATACTACTTTCACTTTTTTTTCATGGCACTTCTCTTTTGTTCTGTTTCTTCTTTCACGATAAGACTAACGTGGAAATACATTTACATGATTGAACATGTATAACCTATATCAGATTGCTTGCTCTCTTGGAGAGGAGGGAGGGAAGAGAGAGGGGGAGAAAAAATTTGGAACTCAAAAAAGAATGTTGAAAACTATCTTTACATGTAATTGTAAAAAATAAAATACTATTTAAACCCCACCACCACCACCATATTCTCCTACTTCAAATCTGACCTACTCAGAGGCAGCTAGGTGATGTAGTGGATAGAGCACTGGCCCTGGAGTCTGGAGGACCTGAAGTTTAAATCCATCCTCAGATACTGTGTGACCCTGGGCAAATCACTTAACCCTAATTGCTTCAAAAAAAATCTGATCTACTTAGGGATTGTTATTTATTATTCCATTATCTCTACCTTTCCTCTCCCCCAACATACCAGATACAATTACCCCTTCTACATCATAACTTTCCCATCACAGTTTTGATATATTGTGGGTCAGCATAAGAAATTAAATGGGAATTTGAGGGGAGTTTTGCAGAAGCTGAAGACACTCAAAGGCCAGTAGATGACACAGAAAAGGTATTTTATTTAATGTTGACCTACATACAGCCTATGACCAAATACTTAACCCAAATTTTACAATAAGGTACTGTAAACACCCCATAAAAGAAAAATAAAAAATTCAGACTTCTTCTCTGGTGTAAAGCGGGGGCTAAAAATTTTTATTCAGATTTTCCAAATGGCGGGGGCACCACATCCCTAACCCATGTGGTATGGAAGGGGTAACTGTACTTTTAATCATATGTGAATATAAAGAATAAAAGAACACACAAAAAGGAAATAAGGAAGGGTGAAAAAAACCTTTTCAAACTGAAAACAAATCTCATTTACACATCTGTAGGTGATACATTGGATGTACAATATAAGTTCCTTAAGGAAAGAATTTGTTTTATTCTTATTTCTGCACAAACAATTTCTAGCACAGCATGTGGCACATAGTATCTACCAAATAAGTATTGATTGATGGAAAACAGATATGTATGAGTGGAGACTAGATGGCAGAGAAGCAGAATCAAAGCTCTTCCACAAAGCTCTAGAAAATGTGCCAGACCTAATTTTAATTGGGAAATCAAAAACAAAAATTAAAGTGAGAAATATTTCCAGCCCAAGTCAGTTTTGGAGACAGGCAGAGGTTTGCAGAGGTTTGATGGGCTCTGGCCAGGAACACACCACCCATGGCATACAATTTGATATAGACTCTACTTAAACATTCATGTTAAGCGTATTTTTCCATTAGTCATGATGTAAAGAACAATTAGAACTAATGGGGGGAAGCATGAGAGTGAAGCAATGAAACAAAACAATAGAGGAAAAGGAGAGCAAATAGTGTGCTTCCCTCTGCATTCAGATTCCATATTTCTTTCTTTGGGTGTGGATAGTAATTTCCATCATGATCCTTTTGGAGCTGTCTTAGATTTTTGCATTGCTGTAAAGAGCCAAGTCTATCAAAGTCAGTCATTCCACAATGTGGCTGCTACTGTGTACAATGTTCTGGTTCTGCTCATTTCACTCTGCATCAGTTCATGTCTTTCCAGGTTTTTTTCAAGTCCACCTGCTCATCATTTCTTATACCACAATAGTATTCTATTACATTCATATACCACAACTTGTCCAGCCATTCCCCAATTGATGGGCATCCCCTCAATTTCCAATTCCTTGCCACCACAAAAAGAACTGCTGTAAATATTTTTGTACATGTGGGTCCTTTTCCCATTTTTATGATCTAGGATTTCATATAACTATAGGTAGCTTTAGTTTCTTCCTCTGAAAACTGCCTGTTCACATCCTTTGACCATTTATCAATTGGGGAATGACTTGTATCTTATTATTTGACTCAGTTCTCTATATATTTTAGAAATGAGGCCTTTATCAGAGACACTAGTCGCAAAAATTCTTTCCCAGTTTTCTGCTTCCCTCCTAATCTTGGATGCACTGGCCTTGTTTGTACAAAAACTTTTCAATTTAATGTAATCAAAATTATCCATTTTGCATTTCATAGTGTTCTCTATCTCTTTTTTGGTCATAAATTCTTCCCTTCTCCATAGATCTGAAAGGTAAACTACTCCCTGCTCTTCTAGTTGCTTATAGTATTAGTCTTTATATCTAAATCATGTACCCATTTTGACTTTATCTTGATATAGGGTGTAAGATGTTGGTCTATGCCCAGTTTCTGCCGTACATTTTTCTAGTTTTCCGGCAGTTTTTTGCTAAATAGTAATTTCTTATCCCAGAAGCTGGAGTCTTTGGATTTATCAAATAGTAGACTAGTATAGTCATTGACTACTGTATCTTGCATATCTAACCTATTCCACTGATCCACCACTCTATTTCTTAGCCAGTACCAAGTAGTTTTGATAATTGCTGCTTTATAACACAATTTAAGATCTGGTACAGCTAGGCCACGTTCCCTTGCATTTCTTTTTATTAGTTCCCTTGATATTCTGGATTTTTTGTTCTTCCAGATGAGTTTTGTTATTGTTTTTTTCTAACTCTGTAAGATAATTTTTTGGGTAATATGGCACTAAATAAGTAAATTAATTTAGGTAGAATTGTCATTTTTATTATATTACCTTGGCCTACCCATGAGCAACTGATATTTTTCCAATTATTAGATCTGATTTTATTTGTGTGAATATTGTTTTGTAATTGTGTTCATATAATTCCTGGGTTTGTTTTAGCAGGTAGACTTCCAAATATTCTATATTGTCTACAGTAATTTTAAATGGAATTTATCTTTCAATCTCTTGCTGCTGGGCTTTGTTAATAATATATAGAAATGCTGATAATTTGTATGGGATTTATTTTATATCCTACAACTTTGCTAAATTTGTTTATTATTTCAAGTAATTTTTACTTGATTCTCTAGGATTCTCTAAACATACCATCATATTATCTGCAAAGAGTGATAGCTTTGCTTCTTCTTTGCCTATTCTAATTCCTTCAATTTCTTTTTCTTCTCCAATTGTTACAACTAACATTTCTATCACAATATGGAATAACAGTGGTGATAACGGACATCCTTGTTTCACCCCCAATCTTATTCAAGCTTATTCCCATTGCATATAATGTTTGGGGATGGTTTTTGATAGATGTTATCTATCATTTTAAGGAAGACTCCATTTATTCCTATGCTCTCTAGTGTTTTTAATAGGAATAGGTGTTGTATTTTGTCAAATGTTTTTTCTGCATCTGTTGAGATAATCATATGATTTCTGTTAGTTTTGTTGTTGATGTGGTCAATAACAATGATAGTTTGCCTAATATTGAACCAACCCTGCATTCCTGGTATAAATCCTACCTGATCATAGTGTATTATCCTTGAGATAAGTTGTTGTAATCTCTTTGCTAATATTTTGTTTAAAATTTTTGCATCTATATTCATTAGAGAAATTGGTCTATAATTTTCTTTCTTTGTTTTGGCTCTTCCTGGTTTAGGTATCAGCACCATATTTGTATCATAAAAACCTTCAACCAGTTTCGAAAACATCTCATTGAACTCTCATGCAGCCATATCTCTCCATAGTTTCCTCAAGAGTAGCATGAAGTACTTTGTTAAATGCTCTCCTAAAATCTAGATAACCTTTCCCCTCCTTTCCATTGGGGGCACAGAAGGAAGACTTTGGCTGAGGAAGGTTATATACATGGTCGCTGAGCTGGTTGTTTTGGCTTATTTGTTTTCTTTGTTACAAGGGAAGGTTCACTGGGTAGGGGAAGAATCTATGTGGAAATGACCTTGATGTAAAAATTAAAAGTGGCATTTATACTTTTCCGGATGAAATCAAATCTCTTATAAAAGTGAATGTTGAAAACTATCTTCACATGTAATTGGAAAAAATAAAATACTATTAAGTAGAAAAAATAAAATAAAATAAAATCTAGGTAAACTATAGCCTTCCCCCGGTCTACCAGTTTAGTGACACTGTTAGGCTAGAACATTAGTCTGGCATGACCTGTTCTTCATGAAGCCATTATAATTCTTTGGGATCACTGCTTCCTTCCTTAGATGATCACAAATCATTCCTTTAATTATATAAGTGGTTGGGACACCCTGTACACCCTAGAATCTTGATAGGAATTGAATTAGAGCTCACTGGCCTAGAGCTTACACATTCTATTCTCTTCTCTTTGTCAGAAATTGGGGCATTTGCCCTTAACCAGTCCTATGGTTCCTCAAGTTTTTCCAGTAGCAGAGAACGTAGTTCATCTAAGATGTAACTTGAACTCACAAAGAGGAGCTAGGTATTTTTTATTTCATTATTTGGGGATATCAGCTCCTCATTAGCTTTGTGCTGTCCTTTCCTACTCTAAATATCTTATCATTGGCAGAGAAATCAGAAGCAAAAAAAAAGAGAGAGAGAGAGAGAGAAAACTGAGCATTTCTACCTTCTTGCCATCATCACTTACCATTGTCTCATCTGTTTTAAGAAATGGTCCTATCCCTTCTTTGATGCTCTTCTATTTCCCAATAATATAAAAAATATAATATATAATAATAAATAAAATATCCTTCTTGTCGTCCTTGGACTTCCTTGCCAGCCTCAAGTCATTCTTGGCTTCAGCACTCCTGGCATGATTCTTATAGGTCGATGTTAAATTTCTGTATTCATTCGCTGTCACTCATTCTTTGATTCTGTTTTCTCCTTTGTGAAATGAGAATGATAGTGCCTCTCATTGGGCTGTTGAAAGACTAAAATGAGAGAATATATGTCAATGTATTTTGCAAACCTTAAAGGGCTATATAAATTGGGACTGTTTTTATTCTCATTTTAAAAAAATCTAAATGGGTTGATGAGTTCCCTATGTATCCATATAGGGTCTGTTCAGGCAACCTCTCTTTTTTCCCCCTCATTGAGATTATTTTTGTCTTTATGTGTTCAGAGTTTTGTTTTTGAGAGCTTCCAATCCCTTCTAGACTAATTTTCCCTGTAAAAGACATAAATGATTGTGATGTTTTTCAATATGAGGAATTTCTGGGGTGCGAATTCCTTCCTCCAAAGCAGACAACAAGCTATTTATCATTTAATTGATAAGTTCTAGGAAGTTGCTTGAGGTTCAGAAAGTGACATGCCCATGGTGACCACTGTCCCCTGTCATTTCTAATAAATGTCAGAGGAGATTTGAACCCATCTTCCTGCTGTCAAGTCCAACACTACACCATAAAGACTATAGAAGGCAAGAACTACCAAATGGGAAGCTGGAAACTATGAAACTTGAGGCAGAGTAATGCATTTGGTTATGACCAGGACACAAACTCATATGCTTGGCCCAGCCCGAGGATAAATAAGAATAATAATAGCAGCTAATATTTCTATTTCTACTACATGCCAGGTACTATGCTAAGCACTTCACAATTATTATCTCACTTGATTTCCACAACAACCTCAGAGGTAGGTGCTATTATTATCCCCATTACACATTAAGGAAACTGAGGCAAACACAGGTTAAATTACTTGCCCAAGGTCACATAGTTACTAAGTGTTTGAGACCAGATTTTAACCTGGCTTTCCTGACTCCAGTCCCACATTCTATTCACAATTCTATCTAGCTGCCTTGATAGCTAACATTTATGCACCCATCACTGTACTGAGGTTTTACAAATATTATCTTATTTTATCCTTGTAACTCTGTGAGGTAAGTACTATTATTATCTTCATGTTGCAGTTGAGGAAACTGAGGCAGATAGCAGTTAAGTGACTTGCCCAGGGTCACATAGCTAGTAAGTATTTGAGACTAGATTTGAACTGAGGTCTTCCTAACTCTATGTCCAGCATTCTATTCACTGTGCTACCTAGACTCAAGCTCCAGCAACTTCCTTTTTTTAATGTAAGTAATCATTCCAGTCTTCTCCAGATTCAGGACTCCTCATATCATCATATATAGAAGGACTATAATATCTAAATACTCACCCCAATTCATCTTATGCTTCTGACATCCTGATCATCCATCAGGGATGCCGAATATATAGAGAAGATTCCTGCACTGGGTGGGAGTTTGGAGTATAGTAAATGACCGTGTTAAGATCCTTTCTTGCCATCAACATTCTATGATGTTATCAATATTGTATGATTCTGATTCTTTCTCCCTGTAACTGGTTATCATCTTCCTGCCATAGACCCAGCTGTGCCTATGTCATTATTATAAAACCTCAAAAGCTGTAATCATAATTGAGGCATTTTGAACTGTAGGTATCCCTACAGTTAATTATAAAATGGTAGAAACACTGGCTAGCAGTCTATAGATTCAGTAGTATCTGATGCTGCTCAGAGTTTGCAGACATCTTACAAGCCTTAAACATATTCAAGACTTTGTTATATTGAATAAACAGAGATTAGGATGAGAAGGATCTATCTATTGTTTTCATATTATTATATATACTGTTACTATCTGGTTGAACTTTTAGTTACAACCAAGTGAGTCATCTATGGTCTAACAACTAACTATCAATGGCTGGACTGACATTGATTGACAGGTTAGCCAACCAGTGCCTATGGTAAAAAGGAGATTGAATATTTTCTTCTCTCTAGTATAACTTCTAGTTTGGGACAGCTTACATGGAAAAAAATACTATTTGAAAGTTTTTTTAAATTAAAATTATGTCCTGCCAGCTACAAATACGGCTCTTTGCCCATTCAATAATTTCTTGCTATTCTAACTTGATTTTGGTTTTTAGAAGTTTTTAAATTTTATGCCATCAAAATTGTTCAACTTCTCTTCTATGAATACCTCTGTCCCCTAGTTAGAAAATAATTCTCCCCCTAACCAGTTGTAAAAGGTCCCTCCCTCTAGTATCTTCTAATTTTTTAAATGATGTAACCCTTTATATTTACAGATCGTGTATCCATTTGGAGCTTATTGTGGTATATGGTGTAAGTTACTAGTCTATATCTAATTTCTGCCCAATTATAAAATGGCTCTTTCAAGCAAAGAGATTTTATATGGTTTTTTCCCTTGACACTACAAAGCAAAGAGATGGTCTTGGTGAGAGAGGCCAAGACTGTAACCGTCTGTCCTTGTTTCTTGAAGGGAAAGAAATAGGATGAAACCTTTCAAGAACTATGGGATGAGGTATGCCAAGTACGTAGGCCAAGACAATGGTTAGAAATCAACACTAGAGTCAAAGAGGAAAAGTGCATGCATATGTGAAAAACAACAGTACATAGTTAAGGGTTATATTAATCTTCCTCATACTTGCATCCAAAAATGGCCTTCATTTAGATGTATGATTACTCAGTTTGGGAATGTGAGACACACTTTTCCAAATGAAATTTGGAAATACTGTTTGCAGTCGCAGCAATATTTCTATGTGCAGATTCATTTTTTGGATGAGGAAGCAGCTACATCTTAGCAGTGAGACACCTTTTGTGTGATGTAGACAAGATTGTAAGAAGGAAGGAAGCTTCAAAGGTGGAGAGTCCTGTTTTTACCACTTAATAATGCCTGGTTGAATGAAGACGGGAATTTAAAATGCCCTCAAGCATGCTGTTTCCACACAAAGATGTATTTTGAAATGTTTACAAAATGCTAGCTGAGTTCAGAGAGACCTTGGGTGAATCCACAGCCACACGTGAAGTGTGCACTGCTTATCCCCATATGCAGCAGCATCACCATAGGCAAGCAGGCAGGCAGGAATAACAGGAAGAAAAGGCTTGTCCTACTTGTTTATAAGATAGTAGTCACAAACAGAACTGACATCGATTCATCCCTTTAAAAGTGCCTTAAAGATGTAAAGAGGTACTGCTCTCAGTGAAAAACTACCATAGCCTTTTGATGCCTTAAAGAGTGGTAGGCATTCCTCCCTTCAAGGCAGCCTAAGGGCCTGCCATTTTCCAACAATTATCTATTTCAATGTTTTAGTAAGAGTAAATCCTCCTTTTCTAGGAACCAGAGGATGCTACCTCCAGGCAGGGTATGGATTGTACATTATGAAACCTTCCCTGGGTACATGTGCATTTCTCCAACTCTCTTCAGATCACAGTTAAGTCTGTCCCTCTTACTTCAGGATTTTGAAGTAATCTTCTTACTTCTGTAATAAATATGAACGGTAAGCCTCTTTGGACTGGAAGATCCCATGCCAATGAGAAAGTTCAATGTGGTAACTCAGGCTATTGTTATCTTTACTTTTTTTTTCCAAAAAGAATTTTAAAAAGAATCACTAATTCTTTAGGACATGAACCTATGTTAGAATTTAATTCTTGCAGGCCATTCTAAAGTTCTGCAACAGACGATACATCCACTATACTAGAAAGGGCAAGGGGAAACTTGAAAGCCTTCTCCAGGCATGGAGGTATATGTTAGGGAACACTGTTCTCAAGAAACACCCCCAACAAACCTGTTAGTGTAACTAAACCAGTGTTTCATTCTTCTGAAAATAGGTTTTCTTGTGGTTAGCATCTATGAGGGAAAGGGAAGAAGGCGGGTAGTGGATCATTCATCCCTTCTGGAACTGGCACCTTTAGACTCAACAGAAGCTATGAATGAATGAATGAATGAATGAATGAATGAATGAAAAGATATTTATTAAGTGCTTACTGTGTCTCCAGAACTATGCTTACTGGGCTAAGTGCTGGAGCATACAAATAGAAAAATGGAGGCAGTCCCTGCTGTCGAGAACTCATACTCTCGGTGGGAGAGACATTTAAAAGAAAATTCAGCTGTAGAGTAAATGGAAGGGCCCAGGAATGCTAAGCATGCAGAGATAGAAGTCCTTAAATAGCTCAGATGAGAGTGTCAGAGAACTGCAGGGTTCAGAGGAAAGGCAGATGCCTGCAGGACCTTAGAAGGCAGTGGCATATGGTACTTCCTGCTGGTCCTCCATCATATTGGAAGGAAAGGAGTTGATTGGCTCCCATCTCATCCAAGTTTTCTAAGAAGTCAGGTAAGGGGCGGGGGGAGGCAAGGAGTGAAAGGTAAAGAGGGAATAGTGGTGGATATTCCCACCACCCAGGCATCCTAGATGGATTCTGAGATTGCCCAGGGGCAAAGGATCAGGGCTTTCTGAGGCCACTCTTGGGAGCGTGCCCATGAAGATAGATACATAATCATATCCTAATCATATAGGCAATTTCAAAATCTGTCATGGTGAGCTACCATACGTTTAATTCCTTCATAGTTAAATCCTCATACTAAGTTCAGGTATCAGTCTCTTCATGGGCCTCCTATGGTTCGTTCTGTGATCATTTCCCCAGATGACCCCCAACAGACCTCCCAGTAGAAACAGATATGAGGTCCTCAGGAGGAGCCCCACTCGTCTAGCTAATGATAAAGAAACTCTGCCCGAAGTTGGTGCCAAGTGTCTAGAAAGAAGGGAGCCTAATATTGACTTGCCAGTAGTAAGGAGGCCAGCCAATGGAGGAGCAGTCACTACTATCACTGCAGTCTACAGCAAAGAGGCCCAGCTGCCCAAGGATCCCTTCCTCTCAATCTGCGATCCTTGGGGTCTCTGCTCAAGCTGGAGGCTGATTTCAGCAGGGCAATAACCGGCAGTGAGGGAAACCTACCAGTTATTTATAGCACTGGCTGTCACTTTGATCTCCTAAGTGAGCAGCAGCATTTCATACAGTCGGCTTACCCAGGCACATCTGCCAGATGCCACACCCAAAGTGCTGGAGGCCAGGCTGCTGACAATGTCAACCCAGGAGTCAAGGTGATTGAGGTGGTAATATAGGGAAAACAGTCAAAACAAATGTCATCTTCATATGACCTTTCCAGCGCACACCACATGTTACCCATGTACTTGAGGCCTGAGTTCAAAATCTGGCTCTCTACCACCTGTAATATACACGGCCTTGGGAACACTTAACCCCTCCCCGCCCAGGCCTGTGACCTCATCTCTAAAATAAGGGCTTAGATGAGATAACCTCCAAGGTTCATTCCAGCTCTAAAATCCATGATCCCTAGTTAGGATGACCTTCAACCTCAATTTCTCCCTTGCTTCAGCATGCTCCAGTTGAGATCCTTTCTTCCCCAGGTTCAAAACTCCCTACTCAGCTCTCCCAAAAGCATAAGATTTCAGAATTAAAAAGGGGCTTCAGAGGTCTCATCTGGTAGAACCTATAATCTGAATAATGCCTTCGGAAACAGTCTTGACAAGTGATCACATTTTTTTTGAATGTTCTCCTTGTTAGGAAGTTTTTTCCTTACATAACTGTTTAAATTTGCTTCTCTAAAACTCTGACCCATTATTCCCAGCCCTGACCTCTGAGGACAAGAATAAGTCTAATCTCTCTTCCCTGCTCAAATATTTGTTTAAAAAAAAAAAAGAGGCACTTAGCACAGTGCTTGGCACACACTGGGTAGTTAACAAATGCTTATTCCCTCTTCCCTATATTAACCCTCCAAATACACGAACACAGCTAGCTTGACCATCTGGTCTTCTCTTCTCCAGGGGTAAATAACCCTGGATTCTTCACCTTGTCTTCATATAGCACAAGGCCCATGCCTCTACAAGCTTATCATATGCTCCCATAAAATTTCAGCCTCTCTGCAACCTCTACTCAGTTTTTCTTTCAGTCACTAAGGTTTCCAACTTCTGAGTCATTCTTAACTTCTTCCATTCCTTCACTCTCATAGCCAATTGGTTGCCAAGTCTTACTGATTCCTTGTTGTTCAGTCGTGTCCAACTCTCCGTGACCCCATTTGGGGTTTTCTTGGCAGAGAAATGGGGTTTGCCATTTCCTTCTCCAAGCTCATTTTATAGATGAGGAACTGAGGCAAAAAGGTGAAGTGACTTGTCCAGGGTCACACAGCTTACTGATTCTACCTTCACAAACTATCTCACATCAATCCCCCTCTCTTCACTCCCACAGGTGTAGCTGGAATTCAGGCCATTATCAACTCTTTCCTTTCAACAGCCTTCTAATAGAACTCCCACCTTCTAGTCTCACTGATCCATCTTTCTTATAGCTGCTAAAGTAATCTTCCTAAAATTCAAGTCTGACCACGTTACTCACATGCTCAAAAAACCTTCCTGGGAAAAAAAACCAAACAAACTCAATTTGATTTAAAGCACTTCACAATCTGGCTTCAGCTTTTCTTTCCAGGATTATTCCACATCATTCCTCTTTATACACTCTACAATCCAGTACAAAGGGCCTATTTGCTTTCCCCCAAAATCTAGCATTCTACCTCCTGTCCAAGAGTTTGTATTTTATCCTATGGTTCTATACAGGCAGTTCCCCATGTCTGAGAAGCACTTCTTTCCTATTCATCTACATCTCTTAGAATCCCCACATTCCGTCAAAACTCAGCTCCGGGTCTAGGGCAGATAGGTGGCACAGTGGATAGAGCACTGGCCCTGGAGTCAGGAGGACCTGAGTTCAACTGGCCTCAGACACTTGACACTCACTACCTGTGCGACCCTGGGCACATCACTTAACCCTGATTCACACACACACACACACACACACACACACACACACACACACACACACACACACATACAAAGACAACTCAGCTACCTCCTACAGGAAGCCTTTCTGATCTCCTTAATTAAGTTAATAGTCAGGTATATACATATTGTATCCCCCATCCCCACCCCAATAGGATCTATGCTCCTTAAGGGCAGGGACTGTTTTTCATTTGCATCCTTAGCACCTAGCAGGGTGCCTTGAATAGAGTAGATACTCCTTTTTTTTCCTTTTTTTTTCATGAGGCTATTGAGGTTAAGTGACTTGCCCAAGGTCACACAGCTAGTGAGTATCATGCATCTGAGGCTGTATTTGAACTCAGGTCCTGATTCCAGGGTGGGTGCTCTATCCACTGCACCACCTAGCTGCCCCTAGGGTAGACATTCTAATAAATGTTTACTGGATTGGGTTGGAAGGCCCAGAGTACCTTGCTCCTTCCTTCCTCAAAGTCATGCAATGCTCTACTCAGAAGGTACAGACTGAGGGTAGAGATGAAAGGCCTACCTGGAGAAGGCATTCTGGCTCCCAAAGACTACTTTTATCAGTAGACCCTGCCCAGGCCTCTGGACTCGTTTACTTTATTTTCCCCTAGATTCCAGCCCTGGGATAAAGAAGCTGCTTCTTTCCCTCTCCTTCTCCCAGACACAAATAAGCCCTCAGCATCTACCAAGACTTCTTAGGTATTGCAGTTTATGGATCAATAATCTACTAAGGAAAATTAAACTATCAGAGTCTGCAAAGAGTGAATATCCTGGGAGTATCTGTTGTTTCTTAGCAATCATGTTGTAAGAATTCAATTGCAAATTACAGGAACTGGCAAAAATCTGGGAACAGCACAAGATGAGGCCAATATACAAAATGATGCTCAATTTTGACAGAACAAGAGGTCAACATGACCCAGATACTGCATTGTACTGAAGAGGCCCAGAAAATAGACAGGCTTGAAAAAAAAAGCAAACCAAAACAAAAGAAAACCAGGTATTGGCAAGTAGCCAGGTATTTCAAGGCTGTGAAAGGCTTGAAAACATCAAAAAAAAATCAGACAGCCAGAGAGTGGATAGTCAAGAAGCAGGCTAGGAATATTTTGAAAATGTATCTATTTCTCTCTCTCTCTCTTTCTCTCTCTCACAAACACACACATACATATATGTACATATAATATATACACACAAACTGAAATAAAATTACACTTGTCTTCAGAAAGGTCTCTTATTTTATTATACTTAACTCTCTGAGCCTCAGCTTCTTCATTTGTAAAATGAAGGATTTGGATTAAATTATCTCCAAGGTCCCTTCTAACTCTATGAGCTATAAGACAAGTAAATAATAGCTAGACAGATTTAAGACACTCAGGGACTTAAGAGTAATAAAATGTGTCTGAAGGGACCTTAAAGGTCATGCAACCTCAGAGAAGTCACTTAAATCTCCCTGGGCCTCAGTTTTCATTTTTAAAATGAATGGGTTGGACTAGATAGCCGCTTAAGTTCTTTCCAACTTTAGATCTATGCTAAGAACCCTCCTAAGCCAGAGGTTCTTAACTTTTTTCATGTCATAGACCACTGTTATTAGTCTTGTGAAACCTATGCGCCCTTTCTTAGAAAATCTTTTTTAATCTATGATAGAAAGAATGCTGAATTTCACTTAGAGATTAGAGAAAATAAAGATGTAATTTTTCCCCCTATTCAAGTCCACAGATCCTTACCCATTGGACTTAGATACATGGATCCCAGGTTAAGAATTCTTACTCCAGGCTAACCTCATTTTATAGATGAGGACCTGAGATTCAGAAAAGGAAATTATTTGTCTGAGGTCACATAGCAGGTAAGCGGTATAGTACATGCATCTGAAAATGGCTTTTATTTAGACATATTACTGAGTTTGGGAGTGTGAAGTACACCAAAACTCAGGAGCCTATAATCAGAAATAAGATAAATTCAAGTCCTCTATCTGTAGGAAAAACAGATAAGGAAGGCACAGCTCAGAGAAACAGAACCTGAGTGTGACATACATGGCATTCTTCCATTCAAAAATCCACTACGGAATCAGAAAATAGGTGTCTACTGGGAGCAAGTGGGCCTGAGTTCATCTCAAGGAGCACCTTGACTGATAGGCCTTTCCATTCCCACGTGAACTAAGGTAGGCAAACTGTGAAACTCCTCTTCAGGACTTCAGGAAACTTTCTCCATTTTCTCTGGGGGTGGGATGGTCACTTGAGGTAAATGTCTTTTGATTAGGAATCACTCCTTTGTATTCCAGGTCTCAGTGCAAACCAAGCAGTCACTGTTCAAACTCTTCCACCCAGTAGGAGATCAACCCAGAAAGGAAATTCAAATCTGTCTTCAGACCGACCCAACAACCTCTGTTTGCATACTATCTTGCAACCAGTCACCGCTGTCAAGTAGGGTTGAGTCACCCATTCTAAACCCTTTCTTTTCAGAGCACACCTCCTCCAGGATCTCAGGACACTGATGAAGGACTGATATGGGTAAAACAGAATCTTGATTGTTAAAAGGCCTAACTGCTGTATCTACAGGGGACTTCCTGAGCACCTTACTGTCTGGGTACATCGGTGTTCTTTCTGCTAATCAGCTGGTGTGAAACCATCAGTGCTTTATTTCATGTTTGTTTCACTCTTTTCCATTAGTACTGAACTTCTGCAATTACAGGCGAAGACCTCAGGACTCTCAGTCCTAGCAGGTTACCCTTTCAAGCAGAGTCTGACTTTCTTCGCTCCTTCTCTTTGGGCCAGCCTATTTTCCTTATCTATGGCCGGTGAGAGTCAGCTATCACTTGAGAGATGAGAACGCTTACAGCTCAAGTAAGCTGCTTATCAGACTGTCTGGCTTCAGTGGAAGCTGGTATCAGACTCCTTGCTTGAGCCCACCGCCTAGACCCAGCAAAGAGGGAGGTCAAAGCTTCTTCCAGACAGCAGTGATGTTTAAAGGTATAAACAGCAATCTCTCTGCAACTGTTGCAAGCACTAACCTTTCCCATTGCCATTAGCATTTTCCCTGAAAATCGTGGCATTTGATAGGGTTTCAAAATCTATGTCCTTTGAATCTGGAAAGGTCAAGCACATTTATCTGACTTAATATTTTGTAATTGCTATTCAATTCCTCCCTAGAAAAGTCACCTCTCAAAACATGATTAGCACTCATAAGAAATGCCGGCTTGGGTCTTATCCCCCTCCAAAGCACAGCTTACTCTCCCTTCCAAAATGCTGTGTTTCGGATCCAAAGGCCATCTCCACACAGGCTTACCTAACACCACCTCTGCCAACATCTCTTTCCCATCAAGGTCTTTCTTGTGAATCTTGTTGCTGGGTAGGGCCTATACATCTCAATAACAGCTCACATTTACATTTGATGCCCCTAATGCCCGGGTGAGATAGGTGCTTTATCTCCATTTTACAGGTAAGGAAACCGAGGCTGAGGTTAATGACTTGTCCACAGTCACACAGTTACTAAGCAGAGAAGGCAGGATTTGAACTCAGGTCTTCCTAACTCTAAATCTGGCACTCTCTCTACTAATCAATTTGGCTATCTCAAGATATCTTGATTCCCTCATCAGTGCAAAGAAAAAAATTGGGATCCCCCTGGGATCACTTCTATAGCATGTTAAAGTACTCAAATTATGTGATGAATAGTGCTGATTCAGAACCAGAAGCCCAATGATACTTGAACCCCAGCACTGCTGCCTTACCACCTGTGTGGACAAAAGGACCCCTATCCTCTCTGGGTCCCAGGTTCCACATCTGTAAAATGAGGGGTTGGATTGGATAATCTCTAAATTCACTTTTAGCTATAAATCTATGGCCTTGTGATTCCCCCTTTTGCTAGTATTACATTTTACAATGACAATCTCAAATCTTTTTCTTTTTTTTTATAAAGGAGAGGTCAAATGCCACATTCTCTACTTCCCCTATGGCGGAGAGTTTTCAACCTGGGGTATGTGAACTTTAAAAAAAAATTTAACTGTACGTTGATATAAATGGTTTCATTATAATCCTATGTATGTTATTTAAATACATTATTCTGAGAAGGGGTCCATTATACACATGAAAAAAGGTTAAGAACCCCTAGGCCAAAGGATCTGGTAAAATGTTAACTTCCCCAGCAAATGAAGGATGCAGTGCTTCCACAGGAGCAATAGTAGGATTCCTATTCCACAGAAGCAAACTGTAGGACTTCCTACATTCTGGGAAACTGCCCAGGCTAGCTGAGGAAAAAAACTTTGAACCAAAGTCAAAAAACCCTCTTTCTTGTAGGATTTTGGGGAAAATGTTCAGGAACTAACCTCTCTGGAGGCCTCATTCTTTCTGTCCCTGTGGAAGGAACTCTGAAAAAGCCTTCTTAGGCAGTACTGGGCTAAGAAAGAATGAGGGAGCCTACCTCCACCCAATGTAAGAAGTTTTCATTTGAAATATTTACCTGGTTAAAAAGTGCACTGCCAAGAGAAGGGGGTTAGATGGTGTCCCCACCCTCACCCCATGCCTTCTGGGTGGCAAGAGTACCAAAAGTCTATTCCAAAGGTTACTCAAAAAGCCTTCCCCTGGTGGGGAGGGGCTGGAGAGACGGCCCACAAACACTGTGGTCAGAGTCTACACCAGGCTGCACCTACTGACCAGTTCTAGCTACAGACAAGAGAGGAATGATGGGTGGGGGCAGTTCTTCCCTGCCCACAAGGCGGCATAGAACTCCCCCTCATCTGATGGCATGATTCTTTGTACCTTCCTTATCAGACCTAATTTGCATTACATTTACCTGAAAGCTATCAAGCCGTAGGTTTCAACCATGCAATTTAGTAGCCCTGGGAAATCATATAATAATAATAATGCACACTTGTTTGAGGGGTTGCAAAACGCACTTCCCTTACAATGCTGTCAGAAAAGTCCTGCAAGTAGCATCACTTCCGATTCATAGCTGAAGACACTAGGGGTCACAAGGTTGGCTTGCTCACAGTCACATAGCAGTGAGAGGCACTGGTGCTGGAATTCAACCCGAATCTTAATTCCATTCAGCATTCCCACCGTATGCCACTTCTCCAAAGCACATGAACTTGGGGCAGGAGAAGCTGAGGCAGAAAATGTATCAGGCCTAAGAGTATGACATCCTAAGTCTCAGAGCTAGGAAGTGGGGGAGGGGAAATCTTGGGGGCTCTGAGCAGCTACCTATTAACTCCTTGGGGTCTCCAGGCCACAACAGACACTGCTCTGGGGACACAGCCACACACACACACAAAATGGGGCACAGCTTTTTTTTTATTTCGTCTTCTCCACAAGGCAAGTACTAGGACAGCATGGCCCTCCCTTGCCCTCCCCCATTTCAAAGCCACATTGTTACACCCGAGGAGAAGTCATGTGGCCTGTAGATGGCCTGCTGTGTCCTGCTCACAGTCCTCCTTGGAGGCCTGGCCCTTCTTCCATAGGCTTTCCTCCAGCCCAGCCAAGGCAGGCTCCCCGTGACAGTCCTCACACCCATTCTCACTCGTTTCCAGGGAAGCTCCTTCCCCAGGCCCTTCTTGCTCCGCCTCTTCTGCTTCCTCTGGGTCTCTCACTTTGTGGACAATGAAGAGGTGTCGGCTGAGGGAGCCTGATGAGGTGTAACATAAGCCACACAGCAGACACTGGGACGTGGAGCTGTCTGCCTGGTGCCGAGGTATGTGGCTCTGAAACTCTGGCCCTGAATCTGTGGCAAAGCTGCACTTTGCACACTGGAATTGGGCCTTGAGTCTTTTGGTGGTGGGGATGGCTGCTCCATTGGTGGAGCCTAGGGCACCTTCAACTTCAGCAGCCGATCTCTTCAGAGCTTTCATCTGAAAAAAAAAAAAAACAAAGACAAAACAACGAGAGTCCAGTGGTGAAGGCCACTGTGGAATAACCCTAGTTATCACTGGTAGCCCTCCTAAGGGCACAGAATGAACTACTGCCTAAGCCAGGCCCACACAATTACCTCCAGAGCCACAGAGCTCGAAGGCCTTCCCGACTGTCCCTCTTATCTCTATGCAGTCTCCCACAGGACCCCAAGTGTGTGTTGTGTGTGCTGGGCATGGTGGGAGGGGACAGGAGAGGACAGGAAATAATTATGGTGGTGAAGATGGAGTAGGGGATTATTGTGCCTAAAGAGAAGTGTGACAACAAATCACACTCTGGCCTTAGAACTCCTCTTCATTCACTTGACTCCATCTGCCTCCCGCCTCCATTCCAACAAGGCAGTAACCCAAGCGTGAAGCTTCTGTTCTGCCCAAATTCAGTTAGCTTTAAAGGCCACCCATGTCTGCCAACAATCTTCATTTGCATACATGGACCAACAGTCAGTATATAAACTCCATCCAGGGAGCTGTCACTGGAAGGGAAACTCACCTGGGAGGACTCTCCAGCAGGAGGTCTGGCTTTGGACGTCTGGCTCAAGTCTAGATTTTTAATGCCATGCATAAGGCTGACATGGTTCTCCAGCAGGGAGAGCTGAGGGAAGCTGGGCCTGTCCTCTGTGCAATACCTTCAAAAACCAGGCCAGGAGAGAAGTAGAATCAGAGCCTCTAGAACCCAATGGTGAGTAGAAAAGGAGATGCAAACAGAAGCAACTCCCAGCTCAAGGGTTTGGCACTAATGTCCGATACAAAGAAGCACTAAGAAAGCGCTAGACAGATTCAAGCGATTCCCCCAAAGCATCACAGCAACATACAACCAGGCTAACAAACTCAGTCTCACAGCTGAGCCAGCAATGTCAGGACCAATGGAACTGCTCCTGCTGCTCCTGGCCACTGGATGCCCAGGAAAAAAACAGGGATGCTCTGAGAGCTAACAGAATATTCAAGTGGGTCATTTTGAGTGGACAAGGGATTTCATAAGAACTAGCATCCATGTCTCCAATAGCAGGCTTTAGCAAACAATGTATTATTTCTAAAGCTTAGGAGCTATGGACAATCATACTGGGGGAAAGAACACAGATGCCCACTCTCTTTTATGGCACAGTCAGGCGGTTGCTTCTCTCACCTTTCTAAGGTGCCCTGTACCACTGGGTTCTCTCACAATAGGTCCCCATATGACATCAACAGTTGCTTCCAACTCCTGGAATCCTCTAACCATGGCCTCTAGCCAAGAGCCACTTAATAGGGAACTTACCAACAAGTATAAACCTTCTTGGCTGTATCATGGTTGTTTCGGCTATGTCGTCGAAGGTTAATGGCGGTATGGAAGGAGCATTCACACTGCCGACACGGAAAGCGCTTCACTATCTGAACAGAGGAAACAGGACACAAAGCATCAGACCCCAAAGAGCTGAGAAAGATTTGTTTTTAAAGGGAGGATGGAGAGGAAAAGAGGAAGAGCATGCTTTTTTCTAGACCCAATGACCTCTGTGTATTCTAAGACCTAATATATCTGAGGATCCAACCCAATCCACAAGGAGAGGGGCATGAAGCTGACACTGTAAAGGATTTGAAGGCTCTGACTATACAGAAACGAACTGTTGAAATTCAGGACTGTGAAAAAAAAAAAGAAAGAAAGAAATTCAGGACTGTGTGACCTGGTAGTCAAGGCCTGGGTCTGGGTATCAGAATCCCTTTGACTCTCCTTGGGACCTTATACTACCAAAGGAGCTCAAGAATTAAGAATGACAGAATATTCTGCTCCCTGGGCTCAATGTTTTCTCAACCTGTTAAAGGAACTCAGGTACATCTGTGGCTATGCAGCTGTACTTCAGCACTGATGGCACTTGATCACACTTTTCCCTTCCCCTTCACTTCCCCAAGGCCCCCAAACCTAGCTGCACGACACTTACCCGGCCATGGCTCTTCTTCATATGAGACACATAGCTCTCACGATCAGGGAGCCACTCGTGGCACTCTTGGCAGGTCCAGCCAGTGTTCCTCAATTTGGACCTCATCTCAGCCTTGTTCTGGGCTTCAGCACGGCGTTCCCCAGACCTGTCCCAGCGGACTGAGGTCTGGGCACCACTCTGCCCAGCAGTACTAGTGGCTGATGGCTCAGCAGGGCTCCCAGGGCCTGGACGGCCAGAGGATGTCTCAGTTGTAGACCGTAGGCTGGGCAGCTCTTCCACATTTCGTGGGACACCATGGACATTCTAGGGATGGGGAGGGTGATTACTGACTGAGCAAGGAGATGGATGTATGGTACCATGCTTGCACTGGCTCTCTGTGAACCTCCCCACCCAGGTCTCCTGACCCACCTTGACATGTTGCATCAGCAGCTGCTTCTGCATGAACACGAGCTGACACTCAGGGCACTTGAAAACTCCCACCAGCAATTTGTTGGTGTTCTGATAAAAGTGCTGCTGCATCAGCTTCTTTTTGTTGAAGACAGTTTCACAAGAACACTTATAGATCAGTCTAGGGGAACGAGGAACAAAACTGGGATGATTATGCCTCTCTACATAAAGGACTGCAGGACCCTGAAAGGCCCTACCGGCACAAAGCATTAACTACTAATTACAAAGAAAGGATTGCACAATGGCTGCTAAGAGAATTTATGTACAGGGTACTACAGCCACACGAGAACCAGAAGGACATTTGGGGATTAAAAACCTCTTCCCTCTAAATTCTTTTCGAATCAGCAAATGTCCCGGGACCCTAAGTAATTCTTCCCATCCTCTCCCAAGGTTCTGGACACTTCCCTCCAGACTCCCCCCCCCAGGGATATGCACTTACTGAGAGGCTTTGTGTGGCTGGGCAGGGTGCTGGGCAGCACTGTGGGCAGCAGTGCCACTAGCGGATTTGAAGGCCATAGGGCAAAATGCACACTTGTGGAAAACCTGGCAGTGCCGCTCTTGGATGTGCCTCTTCAGCAAGGCTAAGGTCACAAAGACAACTCCACAGTGGATGCACCTGGGCAGCAAAGACAAGGGCGGTCAGGCCCAGCAGAGATAAGCACAGCTATGGCACTTCACTGACTAGCTTCTCCTCCATCCCCCGACTAAAGCACTTAGAGCATGAGCTCTGCAGCCACTAGCCATATTCACAGCGAAATTATAACATCAAAGGGCAAGGTCGAGAACGGTCATCAGTAGGCCACTGTTCTTATTTTCCAGCTCTCTGTACCTAATCCAAATGCTTTTTCAGAAGCAGCTTAGGAAGTGTGTTCACACGGGGGGCTGAGGACTGGCAATAGGAAGACACTGCAGGACAATGAATTTGGGAGAAATCAGAACAAATTTTAAAAACAGTCCCAGAGATTGGCCAGTGTCAACAGCACATGGCTTGTTCCGGCCTCAATCATCCCCCAGCTAGAAACTGTCTCTCTGGCCTTGGGCCTCCACTGTGCTTCATGTGGTCTATTCTGCACAAGTGGCACCAACAACGTGATGCCTCACACTAAAGTTATTTGTGTGCACAGCCTATCTCCTTTGCCAGGCAATAGAGCCGTGTCCCTAAAGCACATCACAGTTGCAGCTGTAGTTGTTAAAGTCATAGTCATGAGTGTAGTAGTAGTAGTAGTAGTTGTTGTATTAGTGGTGGCAGCAGTAGTACTCATCATAGTAGTAGTCGTCATCATAGTACTAATTGTAGTAGATACACACACATTCATGTGTGTGTGTGTGTGTGTTGTGTGTGTTGTGTGTATGTGTGCGTGTTTGTATCACTTTAAGGTTTGCAAATGGCTTTGCATATGTTTCACCACAACTCTGAGG
This sequence comes from Phascolarctos cinereus, assembly GCF_003287225.1. Lineage (NCBI taxonomy): Eukaryota > Metazoa > Chordata > Mammalia > Diprotodontia > Phascolarctidae > Phascolarctos > Phascolarctos cinereus. The sequence goes on along the minus strand of NW_027555736.1, from coordinate 110,456,776 downwards.
GGTGGGTGCTATTATGATTCTCATTTTACTAGTAAGAGTCTGGGGCTGGATTTGAACTCAGCTCTTCCTGACTCATAGTCCAGCACTTTATCAACCTAACTAAACTGGATACAGTAGGCTCTCTGTAAGTATTTATTAATGAAAATAGAGAGTTTAGGTGGTAATTCCTTAATCATAGCAACTCATAACACAAAGAAAAATACAATATTACCATCAGTCCTGTGCATTATGCTATTACAGCACCAGTAATAGAATGGTGGAAGAGGAGGAACAGAGTGTCAAGAATCACATATTTTAAACCATTAATGATAATTATAAATGTGAGATTCTTGTTTACTGAATAAAGAATAAACACTATTAGAAGAAATAAATATATCAGTACCAATATTTTCATTATAAATGAAACCAAAAGAAAAAAAGGAAAACGAAGTTAGATAGAAGGATGGCTCACAGATCTTCTTCGAAAAGGCAAATAAAGGTGCTGATGAGTTGGTTTTATTACACTTGAAAGCAACAACAAACACAATTTCATGAGACACTTGATAATTACAGTACTCATTATTAGAATCTGTAAAAAGACTCCCTCCTGTTGCAGAAGAGGTATAGATGTTCTTCAAAATATTTCATAAAGCCCCCAACTAAATCAACAATATACAGAAAAAGGTGGAAAAAAAATGTTAGAGGATATGGATCAAGATAAAGAAATAACTAAGTTTACTAGTTTATAGATAAATCTTGGTAAGAGATCCAATTACGCCAGATCAATGAAAAGCAATTAATGATGAAGATGAGGACAACAAATGAAAAATAGAAAAGAATTTCTTAATCACTGTACCATCAATCAATCAATAAGCATTTATTAAACACCTGCTATGTGGCTGGCATTATGCCCGGCATTAGTTATTCAAAAACAAAAACTCAGCAGTTTTCTCACATCATTTTCTCTACCAATGACAACAGAGCTTGCCATATTCAGATTCTTAATATTTCAGCTATGTAGCACAGTGTATAGAGTGCCAGGCCTAGAATCAGGAAGACCTGAATTAAAATCTGACATCAGACATTTACTAGCTGTATGATCCTGGGCAAGTCACTTAACCCTGTTTGCCTCAGTTTTCTCATCTGGAAAATGAGCTGAAGAAGGAAATGGCAAACCACTCCAGTATCTTTGCCAAGAAAACCCCAAACAGGGTCACAAAGAATCATCGATAGCTAAAAAACCAATTGAACAACAAACAACAGCAACATTTCAGTCCCTGACTTGGCTCCATGACTTGCAGGCACAAAGGAGGTCCTTTGAGGGAGGTGTCATAATTTTAAAGGTGTGAGGAATCAACTCTCAACTCTCTCAAAGAAAGGATAATGCCCATCTTTTTTTTTTAATTGGTAATTTAACTGTCAAAAAAAAAGGTGACTAAGAAAACATCAATAACTATCACACTACGTGCCTACTCTACTTTCCCATATCTATAAAAATTTTATGAGAATAATCTTTACCCATACTGAAGGCATGAAGTAATTAGAAAAGAACAGGCAGGCTTTCAAAAGCAACATGCTACAAAAGATATCTTTACAGACACACAAGTGAATGAAATGTGAAGAAAGCACAAGATTTCACTGGGCTTATTGTTTGTTAACTATAAAAAAAAATTTGATTGGTACAGCAAAATGCTACCTTAAAGGCTCTCCTTCAATAAAGTGAATCCCATGCATGAAGCAAAAGTAAAATCAAACAAGATTCCATGAAAGATGGACAAGCAAGAATTGTTTGATGACTGATTATAAACAGCAAAGCTTAAAAGGAGATGGAGGTATTTACTACAGTCAAAGGGTACTTGAAGAAAAGTTCAAATAGAAGAGGGATTCTCTATTGATGCTGAAAGACCTCCAGATGTTCCTGTTTGCAGGTGGCATTGTGCAATGCTGCAAAATTTCCTAAATGAGATCTGTAATCACTCAAAAGAGCTCAGCCTACCTAGCCGCACAAGTAAAGTCAAGGAGGTAAAGAATGTCCATTGTACAAACGATGACATGCAATTGGATGGTCAGTCCACAGAACTAGACCATCAGTACACATAGCTGTGCATGGATAGTAAAATAGGCTTGGAGTGGAAGAGGCGGCGCAACAGCCTGGGCAAGGGTCGGGAAAAGAGTGCCCACTCCATCTTAGAATCTGTGATAATGGAGATGTCATTGGGCCATCCAGGTCCCTTCAGTCCTTTAACAGAGAAATCCAGACACGGCATGACCTGAGATTTTGGGAGAGTAACTTTTTAGGATTTAGAGGAAGCAGAGGCAGGATCCTTTGAACTAAAATTCTATCAGAGAAATAAGCCCAAGAGGGAAAAGAAGTTCTCAAGAATGAAATTCTGAAGATACAAAGAGAAACAATTCTAGAGGAGAGAAAAAACAGTAGTTGTTTGTGTGGCCCAGGGCACTCACCAACCAATCTGAGTTTTTAAAAGTCACATATAGAAGATGAAAGCAGGTATAGGTAATAGTAGATGAATACAAATAGCATGACATGGCCCTTTAAGAATCATGTCAGAAGTTCTGAAGCTTAGAATGAGCTAGCTAGGCTGGAAAAAAGACATTCAAAAACAAATCTCTTCTGAGAAGAGGAGGCTCAACATAAGAGCAAGGCCTCTGTGCAGGCTGATGGAGACAAGACAGAGTTGCTTCTGTTGCTTCTGTTTTCTCAGACAAGGAGAATAATCTTTGGACTGGAAAGAAGAGAAAAAGAGGTACAAGTAGTTATAATGAAGAGCTAGTTCAAAAGAATGGTATAAAAAGTAAAACAAGGCTGGAAGAGGAGGCAGGCTGGTTATTTATTGAGAGTGGAGGATCACAGATAGACAACCTAGTGCACTATTTGTACCCACCCGATGTCAAGACATCTAGAAGGAGGTTTCTGGCATATCACATATCAAATGGACTTCCCATGGAGGAAATCTGGATAAGAGTTGCACAAAGAGTGTAGTCAGATTGTGATTTGTATCCCTAGAGGAGATATGCAGATGGATAAGAACTATTTTGAAGTCTCAAAGTATGCAAAGGCAGTTTAGGACAACAGGCCACACACCAGGCCTCAGAACTTACACCTCATGTGCTGACCTGATGAGGCCCTCCTCAGACCTCTATCTTCTTCCAGAAGCTGTGAAAAGGACTAAAGGAACGAGAAAAGGAGTTTCAGACGTCCACAGCTCAGCAAGTAAGGTGAAGGACCTACTATTCTTTACACAGAGCAGAAAGTGATACATAACTAAGCGAAATACACAGAACAATTTATACAATAACAATATTACTCTAAAGACAAACAACTTTGAATGATTTAGAAACTCTGATCAACCCAATGGAACCAACTGTTCTAGAGGACTCATGATGAAAACAGGCTACCCACCTCCAGAGAGGTGATGAACTGAAGAGTACCTACTAAAGTATATTAGAGGGGGAGGGGGTGGCACACATTTCTAATTTGGGTATTTGTTTTGCTTCATTATACATACGTGTAATGGGGTTTAGTTTTCTTGCTTTCCAATTAGGTGAGAAACGGAGAGAAGTGAAGGAGGGAATACATAATTGGAAATAAGATAAAATTGAATTTTTTTAAAAAAACAATACATAGTGATACCCATTAGTCACACCCAATTCCCTCAGTGGAAAATGGGTTTTCCTTCCTCAGAACTCTTTAGGGCATTTTAAACTTCTATGCACATATTATGTTCGAACTTATATTGTAGTTTTGTAGACATATGATCTCTCTACTAATAAGTTGCTTGTTCTTTATAGGAACTACCTCACCTCTCTTTTTATCTCCCCTAGTGCCTATCACAGTGTTTTACAAACAGAAGATCTTCATTCATCTGAAGCCTATCATATTGCTATCTTTTTAGGTGTAGCACAACTAGTCTTCCCAAAGAGACCATAAGCTTCTTGAGAACAAGAATTATTTTTCAATTATTTCTCATAATCTCCACAGAAGGTCAGCACTGAGGGCATGCAGAACCCAGGACGATCCTAAGTTGACAGCCCCACTCCAACAAGGTCAGTCTTGAGTGGTAGGTGTTGGTAGGGGTGGAGAGTTCTTCCATTCCTGTCTTTGTTGGGGGAGAGTGCTGAGGCTTGTATGCATAAGAACCTCTTCCAATCTTTTATTTGACCACTGGCAATATAACCTCTTTAAATAACTGCTCACCCCAATCATTGCTCAGCCACCATTAGAGAATGGGGCTCCAAAAAATAGCAGGTCACATGGCAATCTTGCCAATTTTCTGTACACCAGACATAGCTCTATCACCAAAATAAAACATTGGACTATAGAAAAAGTGGTTGCTCAATAAATATATGTTGATTGATTTGCTGAGGAAGTTAAAGTCCTCAATGATATCTTTTAAACCACTTATCCTAGGGAATGTGTCTTTTCATTGCTCTTCAGGATACTTTTCATTTCTGATTCTTCCAAGATCATGTGTTCCATGGTTCAGCCATATGCATCCCTGAGAAAATAACTGGTGTTAAAGAGAGGATTTTGCTACAATGAACAGTTTGGGATCATTAAAAGCAGTTGTAAGATTTCCCAAATGCCTTCCTTTCTCTTCCTTTCCTACTGATTTCCAGGTCCAGTTCACTGTCCATTTATAGCACCTATCCAAGATTTTATTTACATATGAATGCGGATACATTCTCTCTCTCTCTCTCTCAACAACTGTTGCCCAGACTATCTGGGCAACAGGCATTTTTTATCCATCATTTTGCAGTGTAGATGGTTAAAACAATTTATTTCACATTACAGTGTGAAGGTGTTGCACAGTTCCAGGGTTTAATGTAATTGGTATGGGGCCATGTATCAGTTGGTCCATTTAGAGAATCCTGCCATCAACGGGAAATCCCTTCCTTTGTTTGGTTTCTGTGCAGGATATTTACCATAAAACTGACATAAAACTTGGGTGGGAACATGTTCCCCCTGCTTTACAATGGTCTTGATTTCCGCACTTGACGAATCAGTGAACAAAATGACTACAAAGGTACATCTGTCACAGTATAAACTGAACACAGATATGAAAACCACTGTATAGAGACTCTCCACTTTGTGTTAGGCAAATGTTTTTTTAAAAACCAATAAAACAGACTACAGACTTATACACTTCTCAGAAAGTTATATGAAACTGCTAAGTAGTACTGCACGTTTATGGGATATTCTAAAGTTTGCAAAGGGCTGTCCTGCAAGCGCCCGAGTTCCAGAGAAGCAAGCTGAACCTCTTGGGTTAGGCAGTTTGAGCCGAGGGCAGACAGAGGCCTGAAGTGAGACTTCAATACAACTCTGAGGACCCCAGGATCATCCATTCAGAGCTCTGAGGGAACTCAGAGGCCAGCAAGTCTATCGCCCTCATTACAGATGAGGAAACAGAGGCTAAGGGAGGAAGTCTGTCAGACAACATGGCCCAAAATAACCAGTACTCTACGTGGCTTCTTAAAATGTGTACTCCACTACAGAAAACTGCGTACGAAAACTTGCTTGTTTGTCTTACGTTCTCAGGTACAGGCAGAAACTACTTATCATAAATATTTTAGAGAAATGAGACAGTAGACATGAGTTGGTAGTTGCTAGTGTCATCTTGTTTGAGATTTTTCAGTGGAAGCACGACCCGTGATTTTTTCCCTTTCTTTCATAATCTTCCCCAGTTCGAGATATTTTGGAAATCCACCCCTGCATGCCTTTAAAACAGTGTTGCCCCTAGCACACATCTCTTCTACATAGCAGGCCCAGCCACACTCCAGCTTCATCTTCTTAAATTTGCTGCCTGCTCACAAAGTACTCTGCTGTTGGGTGCAGATGTATAAACTCATTGTTATAACAGTGAAAAGAGACCGCATTTTAAAATCTAGGATGTCCTTTCGTATTTATGGCTGCCCTTCCACTGGAGTGTGCAAATGTCCACTAAAGGTTCTGGTTTGGCAAGATAATCAAACATGAAATCAAGCCTCTTGTCGCCTTTAGGCAGAAAATGAAACAACTCTGCCAGCGTCTTAATTCCTTCAAGGAGAACTGTCAGCATGTCCTTCCATTTAGCTGTCATTATCACTGAAGCTCAGAATTGGCATGGTTCTCCAAGTTCATCAAGTCCAATCCATCCCTGAAAGAGGCTCCTCCTTTACGACACATCATACAAAACATCATCCAAGTCTTTGTTTGAAAATCTCCAATGAGGAGGTGCCTGTTGTTGATGATATTCCACAGTCTTTTAAAGATTACTGACAATGGTTCAGAATCACATCCACAGGTTCTGTCAGTACTCTATGATGCAGTTGATTTGGGCCTGCTGATCCTCACATCAAGGAAAGCTAGGAGCTCTTTAACTATCCCCTTATCTTGGATATGAATTCCTTACCAACTACTTTTGTTCTGTTCTTTCCAGTCCAAAGACCATACTGCCCTTGGTAAAGAAAATATAAGGCAAAAAAAGAGTTGTGCAGCTTTGACTTCTTTAGATGTACCATCATCCAATCGACCTCAAGCATCCATCCTAACTCTTCTCTTTCTGCCTGATATAGCTTTCAAGAAAAAAAACCAACTAATTTTGTTATGCTAATAATAGATGATGGCTAGAATTTATATAAAGCTTTAAGGTTTGCAAAGTGCTTTAAAAATATTATCTCACTTATCCTTACAACAACTCAGAGATGGCTGTTATCACCTCCATTTTATAGATGAGGCAACTGAGGCACACAGAAATGAAATGACTTGCCTAGGGTCACATAACTAGTAAATGTCTGAGGCTGGATTTGAAGTCAAGTCTTCCAGCTTTCAGGTCTAGAGGTCTGTCCACTGCATCACCTAGCTGCCAAAAACTAGCCTTCCTCACTAGCCTCAGCTCATTCTGAGGTTTAACACACACTTGTGTCCCTCTTCTACACGTGTCTCTTCAAAGTCTAGGTTGGTTGATGACTTTCCTGTATATCCACACCACAAAAACAACTTCTGATCCTGCTCAATGGAACCATCTCTTTTTGAGTCTTCAGAATCTCTTTGTTAGTTTCTCCTCTCTTCTAAGCTAACTTACTCTGTAGAATATTTGGCCATGATATCCCATCTATCCTTTTTCTGAACACTTTGAAATCTTTTTTCCTATTCCTCAATAGATAAATGGTCAAAGGATATGAACACGCAGTTCTCAAAAGTAGAGAAGCAAGTTTCAAGAACTATATTAAAAATGCTTCAAAACACCAATGATAAGACAAATGTAAATTAAAACAAGTCTGAGGCTCCAACTCAGACCCATCAGATTAGCAAAGATGACATAAAAGGATAATGACAATTATTGTAGGAGCTATAGAAGAACGCACCACTTATTGTATTTAGTTGTGTCTGACTCTTCATGACCCTATTTGGGGTTTTCTTGGTAGATACTGGAGTGGCTTGCCATTTCCTTCTCTAGACCATTTTCCAGATGAGGAAACTGAGGCAAACAGGGTTAGGTGACTTGCCAAGGATTACAGTAACTCTCTGGGGCCAGATTTGAACTCAGGATGATGACGCCTGACTCCAAGCCTGGCACTCTATCCACTGCACTATCTAGCTGGAAGAACAGCCACATTAACATACTATTGGTAGAACTGTGAATTAATCAACCATTCTGAAAGGCAATTTAGAATGAATATCCAAAAAATCATTAAAGTGTGCATAGCCTCTGACCTTTTGATATCACCATTAGGTATATAGCTCAAAGAGATCAAAGAAAGAAGGAAAGGACCTATATGCACAGAAATATTTATAGGAGTACTTTTTTTTGTTATAGCAAAGAACTGAAAACAAAGCAGGTCCCCATCAACTGCAGAACAGCCGAATAAATTATGATATATGAATGTAATACACTATTACCATGCCATAAGGAATGGCAAAAATCCCCTTTATCTTCTCTTCTTTAAGGGTCTGAGACCACCTGCATTTTGAACCAAATTAAGTCACTTATCCCTAGTAGAAATATAAATATTATACTCTAATACAAACTTCTCCCCACTCTTCTTGCTGAAAGTGAGATTCTTGGTACCTTGTCTTTTTTGATATTATCACTGCTGGAAAAATGTTATGCCCAGTTACTTATGAGAGTCTTTAATGATAAAACTTTCATTGTCCTGTCTTCTTAGATCATCATCACTTTGTTAGATCTGAGAGCCAAACCTGACTTCTTTTCCCTTCTCTTATTAATCTCTTACCTAGCAACTCATCGTGCTTACATTGTCTTATCAACTTTCACCTCCCATGAGCCTTCTCCACCTTCTCCTTGGCTTGAGTCTCTTTCCTGCCCCTTTGGCTTCTCTTCTCCTTTACCCCTTCTTTTTCAACTGTTCTCAAATGCTCCAAAATTTCTCCTCAAATTCAGTATCTCTGGCTCTCTTCATCATTCCATAGCCCTCCAGATTACCTTCACATTCCTTCTCCTTTAGTTTCCAACCATCTCTTGCTTCTTCTCCCACACAATCTCCTTATATCGAAGTCAAAAGTATTACTTTTGGTTTCATTTATAGCAAGGAATTCATATGGAGGTGGGACAGGTCCTCTGATAGTGTATCCAGTCATCATTCAACAAAGATTAGATGTTAAGAGTAGCAACAGTGGCACAGCACTACTGTTGAATTTGACTGTATTGTAAAACAAGCAGTCACTTAAGATGTGATGTAGACACACCTATCAGATTAGCCAACATGACAAAACAGGAAAATGATAAATGTTGGAGAAGATGTAAGAAAATTGGAACAATAATGCATTGTGGGTGGAGTTGTGAAATGATCCAACCATTCTGGAGAACAATTTGGAACTATGCCCAAAGGGCTATAAAAATGTGCATATCCTTTGACCCAGCAATAGCACTTCTAGGGCTGTATCCCAAAGATTATACAAATGGGAAAAGGACCCACATGTACAAAAATATTTATAGCAACTCTTTCTGTGGTGGCAAAGAATTGGCAATTGAGGGGATACCCATCAATTGGGGAATGGCTGAACAATTTGTGATATATGAACATAATGGAATACTATTGTGCTATAAGCAATGATGAGCAAGCAGACCAGAAAAACCTGGAAAGACCTGTATGGACCGATGCTGAGTGAAGTGAGCAGAACCAGGAGAACATTGTACACAGTAACAGCCACGTTGTATGATGACTAACGTTGATAGACTTACCCCTTCTCAGCAATGCAAGAATCTAAGACATCTCTAAAAGGTCTCATGATGGAAAATGCTATTCACATCCAAAGAAAGAACTATGGAGTTTGAATGCAGATCTAAGCATAATATTTGCTTTTTTTTCTTTCTGTTTTGTTTTGTTTCCTCTTTCTGGTGGTTCCTCCTATTGGTTCTAATTCTTCCTTACAATATGACTAATGTGAAAATATGTTTAATAGGAAGGTATATGTATAGCCTATATCAGATTGTGCATCATCCTGGAGAGGGAAGTGGAGAGGAAGGGGGAGAAAAATTTAAAACTCAAAAGCTTATGGAAGTGATTGTTGATAAATCAAAATAAATTAATAAAAAAAAAAAGATGTGATATGGAATAGTACTTCCAAATGTTGTAGAGGAGAAAATAAAATCAGGTTATTTGGTCTGGGATTCTACCAAGGATACTACTTCTGCTTAGCAGAGAAGTAGCAAAGCCTCTGTACCACACAGTCTATGAAACTTCATACTTTTCAACAACATCAAATCCCTCTATCTTCTGTATGAAGTGCAAAGAATTTGGAAATACACCAATGAAGAAATAAATATGAAAAGATATAGGAGTTAATTTAGACCTAGCCTATGGATTCCAGCTTTTTGGAATCCATAAAGATGATTAAAAAAAAATACAGTAGCAGAAGAAACACAAACAGCTGATAGTGATAGAGAGTGATTAGACATAAGTTCCACATGGTTAAAGCTGTATTTAATATTATTAACTTTGGGGTTTCCTGCCCTTCGATTCTTGTCTGAAAATGACTTTCTGTATCTGCTTTCCTTCATGGAAGACCACTATCAACATATTAGAAAACAGAATTAAAAAACCAAGATAGTTTTCTTTTATTAGAAAATGTGGATTTTCTTCTACTCAGGATTTTGCTCACTTCTGATAAAGCAGCAAAAATTGACATAAGAGTCCTTAACGTTCAGTAGCTTTCATTTGTTAAGAAAAAAATTTAGGGGCAGCTAGGTGGTGCAGTGGATAAAGCACCAGCCGTGGAGTCAGGAGGACCCGAGTTCAAATCCAGCCTCAGACATAAAACACTCATTAGCTGTGTGATGCTGGCCAAGTCACTTAACCCCAATTGCCTCGCCAAAAAAAAAATTAAAAACATTTACAAGTAAGTTACACTAATATACTTGTGATTATTGTCAGAATCATTATTACTATACAATGAATTATTACTATAAAAGGTCATCTAGAAATGCAGCACAATATATTGGAAGGAACACTGGGCTTGGAGTCAGAAGACTTAGCAGAGCTCTGATAGACTGTACTTAAAACTATTACATGTCAAACATAACTTTATAAGCAAACTAAGTTGTACACAATGCATCAATGTAAAGCAACAAAGTGATTTTAGATATCTAAGAGCAATTTTTAAAATACTGCATGTATTTCAATATTCCCACACACGTCCTTTAAAAAACAGACTAAAATATTTCCATATATCCCCATCCCCCTCCTCTTTGTTTTTCCTCCTCCTCTTGAGAAAACAAAAATATCTTACCATTGCAGAGTATGCCCAATCCAGAGTGGGATTCTTGAAGGCAGAGTCTCAAGTAATTATGTCAGTCCCTCACAACCCCCCTCTCTTCCTAGCTCCAGACCCCTCACTCCCATATGAGGTCATTCATCAGCTAAATGTGAGAGCACCTGCAATGCAGTGTCTGTAGAGTCAGACCCTAATGCATCTCTCAAATCCAAGTCCCAGAAAGCAGTGAAGGGTGGCCCAGGCTTAGAAGGAAGCAACAGCAGCAAAGGGAAGGAGATGTAAAAGTCCAGCAGCACCTACCGGAAGCCCACTTTTCGGGCATAGTGCAGACAGTTCTCCTTCACATGGGTTTGGAAATAGGCCAAGCGGCAGAGTGCTCCACATTCTGGGCAGCAGTAAGGAGACTTGTGTGTATGGATGCGCTGGTGGGCACAGAAACTACACTGGTTGGGCAGCATCATCTGACACACCTGACAAGTCTGGAAAGAAAAGAGAAGGGATCACAGAAGTCAGTCATCTGTAGAAAGCTCATGTTCCAGTTTGAATGAGTGGGCTTCAACACCATCTGAGACAAAATAACAAAATAGTGAGTTGGTATACCTGGATTTACCACTCTTAAGCCAAGCTCAAAATTTCTTCTCTTTGTCTTTTAATTGTGCCCCTGCCTTACTGATCAGGGATAAAATTAGACTGTACTTCCCTTAAGAGTAGCTGAATAAAGATAATGTAAAAACAAAAGACACTGGGGCAGCTAGGTGATGCAATGGATAGAGCATCAGCCCTGGAGTCAGGAGGACCTGAGTTCAAATCCGGCCTCAGACCAAACACATGACACTTACTAGCTGTGTGACCCTGGGCAAGTCACTTTACCCCACTGCCCAGGCCAAAAAAAAAAAAAGATACCAATAAAATTAATTTTAATAAATTTGAAGAGTAGCCTGGCCTTGTGTAGAGCAAGATTTTCTTCCCACTTAGCACAGAGAAAAGCCTTTCCTAAACCTCTTCTTCTTTTTTCAGTTGGATTTCATAAAGATCTGAGACATTGTGCTAAACTTAAGACCTAACTGAGCCGCTTTAGACACACACTAAACTGACAAGTCAAGAGAATACTGTGGATATTTCAGCTAAGCACCTGATAAAACACCTCATAATATTCTTATAAGAAAGGCGAAGAGATGTGTGCTAAACGATAATATAACCAGACACGTCTGAAACTGGTTCAATGTCTGGACTCAAACCGTGGTCATTAACAGTTCAATGTCGGCTTGGAAGCAGGTTAACAGGATAGTGTCCCAGAGATCTGTGCTTGGCCCTGTGCTTTTTAAAAGCATTTTTAGCAGTGTCTTCAATAAAGGAGTGGACAGTACATTTATCAGCTACCTAACATACTGAATAACAGAGTAAAGATCCAAAAACACCATGACAGGCCAGGACACTGGGCTCAGTCTAGGAGAAGAGCCTCACCTCAACAGGATCATGTAAGACCTCAAACTGATTTCAAAAGCACAAGATGAGGAAGCCACGGCTAGACAGCAATTTGTCTGAAAAAAGGGTTAAGAGTTTTTAGCAGACAGCAAGATGGGCAGCTAGGCGGTACAGTGGAAAGAGCAGTGGGCCTGGAGTTAAGGGGACTTGAGTTCAAACCCAACCTCAAACACCAGCTGTGTGACCCTAGGCAAGTCACTTAACATCTGTCTGCCTCAGTTTCTTGATCTGTCAAAGGGGCATGATAACGGTACCTACCTTCCCTAGGCTGCTGTAAGGATCAAATGAGAAAACATCTGTAAAACCCTCAGCACAATGCCTGGTACATAGTAACTACCATATAAATGTTAGCTATCATCATCATTATTATTATTATTCTGTAAGTCAACAGTGTGCTGTGCCAAACCAAAAAGCTATTCAATCTAAGACTGCATTGAAAGCCACATCACCCAAGAAAAAGAAAGTGCAAGTCCCAGAGTATTCTGCCCAGGCCGGGCAGTATCTACAGCAAAAGGGTCAAACACCAGGCCCACAACACTCTCAAGTGGCCCTAACTGGGTTAAAATGTAATGGAAAATGTCTGACAAATTAAAAACACAATAGGGCATATATAAGTTAACTTGTGGTTTTCCATTTGAGATTGATCCCACTGATCTAGAGCACTGTGTTCAGCTCTGGACACTGCCCTGATAAGCTAAAGTATATATGAAGAGCGTCAACTGGAGTACTGGAGAAACTCAAGTCCACATCACCTGAGGAAGAGCTGAGGGAAATGGGGATATTTCGCCTAAAGAAAAGAAGATTCTGAGACGACATACTAGCTGTTGTCAAAGTCTGGAAAGACTCATATGTAAGAGAAATGCAACTTCTCCTTGACCTCCAAACTGCCCAGAACCAGCAGCAAAGAGGCAGATGTAAGTCTAATGTCAGGAAAAAAACTTCCTAACAATTAGAACACCTCAAAAGTCAAATAGGCTGTGGTTTGGAAGCTTTCAACAAAGACTAGAGGACAATTTGTTCGGTGTGTTGTATTGGGTATTTTTTTTTCAGATATGGGTTAGATGAGAGAGCTACTGAAATCCCTTCCAACTATGAAATTAGAGAGAAAGTGAGTCTTTAGACCTTAGTGCCCTCATGTCCCATCCCCCAAGTTCCTTGTCTGGCCTGACCTTCAGGGCCTTCCAACAGAGTAGATAATCAATATATTTACTGCCTGACTTATTCCCTCTCTTCAGACTTTCCATTAGCCTCTTCTAAATCCAAAGGCCTTTCTAGTTTCCATTGTTTGAGTACCATTTCTCCCCCAGAAGGTTCTCTGAATCTGATCTGCTCACACAAGCTTGAAGAAATAGTCAGAACATCTTGAAGCTACCCAATTCAACCACAAAGATTACAGACAACTCACTGAAGTTGTACTGGGGCCAGTGTGATCATCCTACTCTGTCCTTCCAGGTAGAAAAACTGACATAGATATGGCCCAGCCAAAGAACCACAAAGAGAAAAAGTAGTTGAACCAGCAAAGGATCAACTATTCCTGGCATACAACAAGACGATTAGAAAACAAATTTACTAATATCCCTGTCCAACACAGATGCCTTTGAGTTTTAGGGAAAACGTAATAAACAGCAGAAATCACTTATGGATTCATTCTTGGAAGAATTACATTCTCATCATTTGTAAGCCCCCAGAATGGAAGAAAGAGGTACCAACCTATTCCTGACTCCAATGCTGGGCCTAAATCCCTAAGTATTCTGACCATCTCATCTGGAACTATGACACTCTTTCATAAAACCCAAGGTTAATACCTTCAGCCTTCAGTTCCTGAGATGGAATCTTCCCTTCCTTTGAATATAGAAAGATTAATGATGGGCAGAGGAGGAAGAGTATCCTCTAGCAGGGATTTCTTGGAGGTATTCATGCAAACTATTCCCCACAGCTGGAATGAATTCCTGAATGTCCACCTCTCCCTTCAATATTCAATTCATATGTCCCTTTTATAGGGCCTTTCCAGATCTCCCTAGTTACCACTCTTACTCCCCCCTACATTTTTTACCCTATGTTTATCATAGATGGGCTATAACTCTCCAGCATACTGTAAACTCCTCAAGTACAGGAATTGTTTTATTTTTGTCTCTGTACACAATCTACCTGGGACTAAATAAATAGTAAATGACTATTTATTATTATAGTTGGAGACCAGAAATATGTCTGCTAAATATCTGGGAAAGGAAAAAAGTAGAAGAAATGAAAGATCTAGGTATCAGATCAATATGGCTTTACTATAATTATTTCTCTCCCTTCTACCCTTCCCCCCCAAATAAACTTTGTACTGGCTGTCCCAGGAATCTTTGCTTCCACTCAAAAAACCAGGGAAGTTTAGTAAGTATTTTGGAACAGATTGCTATGTGATGAAGAAGAAATAGCTTTATCTCATCTTTGCTCCTGGGATACACTAACCTCAGTTCAGAGTGTAGGGTGAACCCTAGCCAAGGAATGGAGGGGAGCCATGCACCAGTGAGAAGGGATAAAGGGGAAAAAATGCAAATGGGTGATTACCTACACACACACAATGATACACACTTTGCTTCACAGAGATGCCTGTGATAGGGTATCACAGTAATGAACTCATTGTCACTCAAAGAGCTTCTTTTCCCTAGATCAAGGATAACTAAGAATGTGAAAAAGGTGACAGAGTGCTGCTTCCATGGGTGAAATGGGAAGATAATTTGCTTAGACCACAGAGAAGAAAAGAAGCCTGAAAAAGCCTTTGACTCAGAACTCAGAAGACAACAGTTTATTTACATAAATTCTATCAGCATTCACATTAGAATAAGGTGCTCCCTTCTCTGAAAAACAGACATGTCCACTACAAAGCTGGAAGACAAAAGAATGAGATTTTCATTATGATGTTGAAAGTACTGCAATTATGGACTGAGGGGGGAAAATGTAGTAAATGCAGCTGAGGTGAGATGCGTGGTCCCTACAGCAAAGAAGTTCCATGCTGGCTCTTGGCTAGTGAGGCATGGCCAAGATACCGTCCCCGTCACATCAAAACCGTCCTGGAGTAGAGCAGAACTACTAATTTTAATTAAGTAGGATAGAAACAGTCAACCAACCTGTCCTTGTAATTTACTCCAGGGATGTTCCTCAATCACACAGAGGTGACTTTTCTCAACAAAAGCCAACCACATTAGGACCCATCATTCTAAAGCCTTGGTTTTCTCCCCAAGGGTTCATAAACCAAGATTACACGCCCATCTGCTTGTTACTGCAGACTTTTTTCATACACTTATTGCAGATGAGCTAGGAAGCCTAATTTGTGGAGCTCACTTACCAGCCCCTCAGTCTCCTCGGCCATCCTCTGGTAATGAGAAGCCAGGGCTATATAATCCTGTACTTGCTTGTTACATTCAAGACACTTGACCCCATACCGGACAAGTCTTAATGGGTCTGGGTAGAGCGGCATTGCAGGGGCAGCAGGGTTGATGCTCCCAGGAACTGGACTGGCTTTAGGAGAGGCAGGGAGAGGCTGGGGTGCTGGTGCTGGGGAGTTTGCAGGGGGCTGTGAAAACATTTGGTCTGCAGAGATGGGTTTCATGAGCAGCTGGGAGCACTGCATAACAAGTCCCTTGCTCTTATGGTCACGAGCATGTTTTAACAGGCTGCACCTGTTGTAGAAAAGCAAGGTCTTAGAGCATTGGGTACACAAAACCTCAATGTGGACACTCCGCCGGCCATAGTGCTGGCTCAGGCTCTTCTCTAAGGCAAATGCATCCCCACACTCCAGGCAGGAATACCCAGTGGATGGCAATCGAATCTTGCTGTCAGCAGGGGGGCTGAGGTTTGGGGCATATATGGGCACAGGATTGGCACCATGGAGAACTTTATTAAAGACCTCCACAACCACGGGAGCAGCCTTTTTCACCTGGTGGACAAGAGACACTGACATCTGTGTTAGCTGTGACTGGCTCCGCCTTTGCACAGATGACTTGGCGGTGACAGACGCAGCAACACTATGGGGGACCAAGTTCAGGTTCGCTAGATGCACAGCTTTGGGGAGGAGGTTGGCAGGGGCCACAGGAGACGCTGGCACTGTCAGGTTTTGCTGCTGCTGCTGCTTCTTGCTTGGCTGAGGGACCACAGGTGTCACCTTCGTAACTCTGTTACTGGAGTTGAGGCAAGGTGATGAAGTTTCATTGGGCTTGCTCATGCTTTCATCTCCTTTCCCATCATCCTGGGGGCTCTTTGCATCCACAACAGACCCTGAAAAAAGGTCATCTGCAGTCTGGGTAGATATACTACAGGTCTCACACTCTGGCAAGTCCCTCGGTGCCACCAATGGAGAGAATCTAACACTGGTTTCCTCTGCAGTGGCACTGCCCACAGGGGACCCAACTGGAGACTTACTCAGATCATCTGGGTCTGGCAAGATGCTTGTGACAGTTCTCTTAATTTCCCCTGATGATGTCTTAATGGTTTTGATTCTCACTTTGGGAATTGCTGGTGGGGAGCTGGCTGCCACAGATGGGGATCCTTTGCCACTGCTGTCACTGCAGATACTCCGAGGGCTGTCTGGAGGCTTGATGCTTTTTTTTGTGGTCTCTGTTGGGCTTCTGGGACTCTTTGGTGATTTGGGCATTTTGGGACTGCCCTTAGAGCCTTCTCTAAGAGGCCCTAAATGCTCTTTTGTAATACTAGCCTTATCGTCCTTTGAAATACCAGCCACTTTTTTGGCCTGAAGTGCCACCAAAGCTGCAACACAAGAGGACAACTTAGAATGAGCTGGTTTAAGGCGCTGTCGTGGAGGAACTGATGAGCAAATACTGAGCTCGGGGACAAGACCTTTGGAGTCCCCGGTTTTATTGCCAGGGACATTATTGAATGCCAGAGCTTCTCCAAAAAACTCATCTTCATCTACCAATTCCTTCTTACATTCTACCACTTTCTCAATGCTGTGATCATGTTCCTTCTCGCTAGCAACCAGATCACTTTCCTGGTGGTCCTGGAGCTCCATCTTTTCTTCTTTCTTGCAATAGTGATCAAACATACTCAGCTCTGGAACAGGAAACTTCCCAAGCACCTCCAGGGCTGAAGTCCCTGTTGAGATGTATACAGATGGTGGGGGGAAGTAAGGGCTTTCAGAATGCTTCTGTTTCTCTCCAAAGCCATTGTCTTTGAGAGTATCATCAGGCTCCGGACTGGAGATTGGGCTGAACTGGCTAAATGTTGGTAAAGGCTCTGACTTGGGTGGGTCCAACTTGTCAGAGTAACTCCTACCATTATCTCCATTCATAAAACTAGAATCAAATTTCCCATAGTTGTGTCCCAGGCCATGGGGATCTGGAGGAAGTTCAGGGCCCCGGAATCCATTATGTAAAAGGCTGGGGCTAACATGGCCTTTCTCTGCTTCAAATGATTCCTGACGACTGGTGTTCTTAACAATGACACTCACAGCTGGGGCATCAGGAGCTGACCCTGAATGGGTCAAGGACACACTTTCATCCATACACATTCCTGCTGGTTTCAGAGGACTCTCATTCTCCTCACTGGTGGCCTGGATTGCCTCCTTGGCATCAAGGCTGGTTGGGTCTGGGATGTCAAAAGCAGCCAAAAGGTCATCAAAATCCGGGGTTTTCATGTCCCCCATGACTGAATGCTGGATGCCAGCTGTAACACAAACAAAGAATGAAATTAGTGTTTGCTTCAGCAGTTGGGATCACTCTAGATACTGACACTAGAACATCTAACTAGAACTAGCAAACAACCACTCATCAAGATTGAGTAATAAAAAGACAACTCCATTTTTAGGGAAAAAGAAGCTGAGGGAAAATATATTTACTTTTAAAATGGATCCTGAATCCAAAAGGAAGGTTGTTAAGCCTGAGACTGAACTGAAGGACACTCATACTATATTTTCCTGTTCTCTCAAGAAGACTCAAATTCCAATATGAAATAAATCATTCACTCCAAAGATGTACATGACTCTCCCCTTAAGAAAATTTATGACTTGGCACCTTCTTTTCTTAGGAAAAAGTATAATTCTTATTTTAAAACCAGCTATTGCTATCATCTGCTAATTTATTCTTATTAATTATGTCAGTAGAAGTATGACATGGCATAGTGGGTAAAAACTTGGCTTCGAGTCAGAATGATCTGGGTTTAAAGTCCTGCTTCAAATGCACAATGGCTGTAACAACCAGGCAAATTACTTCACTTTATAAAACTACCAAGACTGTGACTGCAGTTGTAGATCTGCATTGAGAAAGCATGTTTCCTTCAGAGGAACTCCAAACATCAATGAAATTAGAGGACCCAACCAAAAAAATTACATGGCTAATTACATTATCACCTAAGTTCAGTACTAAAAGAATTTGTTTAATGTAATTTGCTATTCTTATTCAACAAATTACCTTCACAGCAGTACATTCTGGATTACTTTTTTTTTCCCCCACTAAGTAGAAATTCTCAATCCCTCTGGTTTCATTCAAAATGTTTTGTAGGTAAAAGGTTACAGAAACAAGTAGCAAAATGGCTATATATGTATATATCTCTGTGTGTGTGTGTGTGTACATATAACACACACACACACATACATACATACATACATACATATATATGAGGTCTCAGGTTTTCCGGACTAATCAGAGTATACAGTTCTGCAAAGACTTGAGAAGCATTACAATATAGACGAATATTATATTTGTAGTTAGAGGTCCTGGCTTCAAATCTCAGTTCTCCTACCTATATAACAAGTCCCTTTCCTTTTCTAAACCTCATTTTTCTAACCAGTAAAATGAAGGAATTAGACTAGATGATACCTTTCACTTCTAAGTCTGTGATCCTAGACTTGGACTTTTAAAAATTTGCCCGTGCTCAGTAGTCTAGTATTTGATAAACCCAAAGACCTCAGCTACTGGGGCTAAGAACTCACTATTCAACAAAAGATGCTGGGAAAACTGGGAAGTAGCATGGCGGCAGAAACTAGGCATAGACTAGTATCTCATACCTTATATTAAGATAAGTTCCAAATGGATACATCATAAACAAATAAAGGGAGCAGGGCAGAAATTGCATTTCAGATATACGGATGAGGAAGAGTTTATGACTAAACAGGAATAGAGCATCATAGAAAATAAAATAGAAAATTCTGATGACATAAAATTTGAGAGTTTTTGCACAAATAAAATCAATATAGCTAAGCTAAAATTAGAATGGAAACAGTTAACTGGGGAAAAAAATCTCTGCAGCAAATTTTTCTGATAAAGGGCTCATTTCCAAGATACATAAGGAACTGATTCGAATTTTTAAGGCATTCCTCAATGGATGAATGTCAAAAGATACGAACAGGTAGATTTCTAAGAAAGTAATCCAAGCTAACCATAGCTATGTGAAAAACTACTTCAAATCACCAATAATTAGAAGCAAATGAAAATTAAAGCAACTTTGAGAGTCCCCTTCACACATAATACTGGTAAAGTTGACAAAAGAGGAAAATGATAAATACTGGAGGAGCTGAGGGAAAACAGGCACATTAACACATTGTTGGTAGAGCTGTATATTGGTCTAGCTTTTCTGGAAAGCAATTTGGAACTCTGATCTAAAAGTTACTTAAGAATACATCATACCCTATCACAAGACCTATACTCTAAAGAGAACAGAGGAAGAAGAAATTGACACAGATGGACAAAAACATTTATAGCAGTTCTTTTCGTGGTGGCAAAAAACTGAAAACCAAGGAAGTGCCCATTAACTAGGGAATGGCTGAATAAACGATGGTACATGAATCTAAGAGAATACCATTGAATTCTAGGAAATGGCAAAAAGGTTCAAAGAAACCTGGGAAGACTCGTGTATTAGTCACGAAATATTTATTAAGCACCTACTTTCTAATAATAATGGCCAGCATTTATATAACATTTACTACGTGCCAGGAACTGTGCTAAAAGCACATTACAAATATTATCCCATTTGATCTTCACAACAACCCTGACAGGTAGATACTATTACTGTCCCCACTTTACAGTTGAGGAAACTGAGGTTAAGTGACTTGCCCAAGGTCATACAGCTAGTTAGTGTCTAAAGCTACATTTGAATTCAAAACTTCCTCAACCCAGGTCCAGTCCTCTATTCCCACCATACCCCCTAGAGGGGTGAAATGTGCAGAACCAGAAAAATGTGTACAATGACAACACTTTAAAGACAAATAATTTTGAAACACTTAAGAACTCTCATCAAACCAATGACCAATATGATTCCTGAGGACCAATGATGAAGCATGCTACCCACCTCCTGACACAAAGATGATGGACTCCAGATGCAGCATGACAAACTTTTGGACACAGCCAATGCGGGAATTTGTTTTACTTGCCTCTGCATACTTGTTATAAGGGTTTAGTTTTTCTCTTTCTTTATTCAAAGTGTGTGGGGAAGGGGGGGTGTGGGAGAGGAGAAGTGAAAGAAATAGAAAATAATTTTTGTTAAATGAAAAGAAATAAAATTAAGTTTTAAAAATCTCTCCAATGAAAGAAACTGTGTCTGTTTTAGTGTGATTTTAAGAAGAAAAGCTATGAATGAACTGGAAACAAAGTGAATGTCTGAACAAAGTGGGCCATATGAATGGAATAGAACATTTTTGCACTAGAAGGAAGAACAAAACTTGACAAGACCTTTATGAACTGATGTAGAACTAAGAACAATTTACACAATGATGACAAAATAAGACAAATGACTATGATCCATATTTACCCCAGCCACAAGGCCAGCTGGCTCAAATCTGCAGCAGTTTTAAAAAAAGCCATGTCATTACCTGTTCTACCTTTTTTTTCCTGCATTCATTTCAGCATCATATATTTTAAGACCAAATTTAAGATGAAAAATCTACTTCAATTAGAAAGAATGAAGTGGGGCAGGGGCTATGAAGAGGATAAGGCCAAGGGAAGATTTATGTGATGCCAATCCTATAGTACAGGTTTTAAAGAACATATTTAAATTTAAAGAATAATTACTTGCTTGCTCAGGAGCTCTTACAGAATGTAGGAAAATAATTTTCTAATTGGGAAAGCTTCAGAAGTACAACATGTAATAATGTTGGGAAAAGACCCTCTGGGAAGCCATGTCCAAGTGAGGTATGCACCTATTTTTTCCCCAATTTTCTCTAAGACACAAGAAAATGCAAGAGTAGAGAGAAGAGCAAAGCTGTATAAAGAAAGGTGGCTTTCTTGCTGCAAAGATAATACAGAGACTTGAGGTTCCTAGGATAAGCAGAGAACAATTAGAGATAATGATCAGTTACTAAGTAAATTAAAGAGAAGAGCAGAACAATCTTGGCTATTAAACAGTAGAAAGTATTGTAAGGATTTTTAATTGCAGAGCTGATACTTAGTATCCAGGGTATGAGCTTAAGCTGGATATAAACTCTTGGTGGCTTCAAATTCTAAGAAATGGGTCAGAGTGAGTGAAAATTTTCTACTTAGACTTACTAAGAAAAACCCTTTACTAAGCAGTGATTAATAACAGCTGGATTTAAGCAAGTAAGATATCATGTTTTTCAAAAGCAGAAACCATAAATCAATATCTATGCTATTTTAAATAGTTACATTTTTATTTTTTAAAAGTTTAATTAAGTAGATCTGGGTTACATATCTTTTTTCTTCCAGTTACGCATGTCTACTTAGAGTTAGCCGGTCTAGCTATGCAAGTATATGCAAGTCATCCAAACTAGTGACAAACATTCAACCTTTATATGACTGAATTTGTAAATCTAAACTTTAAAGTGAAGGCAAACAGTGGAAGAATACAATTAAATTCTACATTCTGCCAGGAGTGAAGAAACAAAATAAATCCATAACGTAAGTTACTGAAGAAAGGGAGCAAAATTGAAGGGAAATGCAAAACAACCACAACAAAGAAAGTAAATAACCGACTGGGAACTAGCCAACATATTTTTAAATATGCTTCTCATAAAGGGAAGTAACAAATCAGGAAAGTCAATGGAACCACTTAGTTATGCAACAGTTACAATTAGAAATGAAAAGGAGATAACAGGACACAATTAAAATAGTTCAGGAGCTATTAATTTGTATCTTAAAAGTGGCATAACAAGATGGAGTCTTTTGTTTTTCTGGTCTATTTGTGAACAGGCAATGTTGATCACAGAATGGCTTGTGGGTTGAATAGACCAATATGAGTATTCCACAATCAGTTCTTGTGTCTTGAGTATCATTATTCTCCTTTACAGATGTAGAAAGAGATGATCAGAAATCTTTTGTTATTTGCCTAAGATCATATAGCTAGAAAGTGGCAGTCTTCATCTGAACCCAGGTCTTTTCATCATGTGACCTTGGGCACAATAGTTTCTTTATCTGCAAACTCAGAAGGTTATTTATATTTTGGTTAACACCCCATCTAGCTCTACTGTCATATGCCTTTAAGGTTTTCCCCAGCTCTAAAATTCTAATATTCTAAACTATTTCAAAGGAAAATAAACAATTCCAAATTGCTTTCTAGAAGGACTGGAACAATGCATAGCTCCATCAACAATGCATTTGTGTGACTTTTCCCATTACCCCTCCTACATTAATGATTGCCAACTTTCATCACATTTGCCAATTCGCTGGGTGTGAGATAAAACCTCAGAACTGTTTTGATTTGCATTCTCCTTATTAATAACTACTTGCATTCTTTCACATATTGTTAATACATTTTCAATTTCTTTAAGAATTGTTTGGGTTTTTTTGTTTTGTTTTTGCTTTTTTTTTTTGGTGAGGCAATCGGGGTTAAGTGACTTGCCCAGGGTCACATAGCTATTAAAGTGTCAAGTGTCTGAGGCCACATTTGAACTCAGGTCCTTCTGACTCCAAGGCCACAGCTCTAATCCACTGTGCCACCTAGCTGCCTCCTAGAATTGTATGTTGAAAGAAATAGCTGATCCAAAGATTTTTCCTAGTTGAATGCTCCCTTTCTTATCTCAGTTGTGTCAAGAGACAAAAGACAAAGGTATGCTGGGCACACAGTAGATGGACAGAGATGTATCCAGATGAAGATACAAGGTTTGTTTCCTAAGTTAGACAAAGCTGAACTAATTTCTATCCTTATAATATCAGTTATTAATTCCCTCCCTATATGGTCAGACCCCCAATTAAAAATTTCCTTTGATTCATACACACATAGGCACTTTGTACCTAATGTAGTGTGTTTAATGACTCAATTCACAAGATAGTTTCACATTTCTATTGTATTCCAAGCACCTAAAACCTACACCAAAATGCCATTTTCAATGGTGTACAGTCAAGGAGTGACACAACAGACTGCAGGCAAAACACTAAGCCCAAAACATTTGGCTACTTCCCATCAAGCTTTACGAACTTCCCTCTCCTCTCCTAGTGTTCTTTCTCTAGTACCTAGACACCCAACATCCTCCTACTGTTTTCTGATTCCAAACCTTTCACTACACACATACCAGCAAATTTCTTAAGTGCTTCATACTCCAAAATTACATCTCCACACCTTTTTTCCTCCCTCCCAAATGTTACTAACCAAAATTCCCATTCCAGAAGAGCTTTTAGATTTTTGTACTTAACCACCATGGAGATATGTGTATTTTTAAAATGTTTTCTGGTTTTTACTGATGCCTTTTATTTTAACATCACATTCATTTCCAAATATATTTCCTCTTCTTTTTGTAATCCCCTTTGTAATATGTATTTTAAATGAAGTTTACTAGCCCAACAAGTATCTAATTGGTACAGTATGTATAGGAAATATTTTTTAAGAAGGGGTTTGCCACTGACTTAATCAGGGTCCTTGAAAACTACTGCCCTGACATTCTGTATCAGGACTAAAATTCTTTGGGGGCCAGAGGGTTTCCCTCCCTCTTGGGCCCCATTTTCCAAAGAGAAGAATCATTTCAAAGGAACATCCTTTATAATTAATCAAAACAAAGCAAAAGTTGGTTTTTGTTTAAATAACTTGAACATTGCATTATTATAGTAATTGAGGAATTACAAATAGAACAGGCATTTTTACTATCCCTGGGATGAAAAAGTAGTAAAGCAAGAGTCAGCAGAACATAGTCTCATCCCAGTTCTACCACAAACTAGCTGTGCAGCCTTGGACAAGTAGATTCCCTTCTTCCAGTCTCTGCTTTCTATGATAAAATGAAGGAGCTGGACATATTAGGGCCTTTGACTCTACCAGTTTAAACATTCTATGACCACCATCCCTCTCTGTTCTCGTGGAGTAGGGAAATGACCCAAAGACTACCCAAGGTATTCTCCTACCTTTTGATATCTTTTTCCCCATCTTCATCCTTTCTTCTGAAACCCAGCAGAAAGATGCCCTTAAATTACTGCCTCAGACCACACAGAACCATACACCTAGTGGCTTCAGTTATGCATTTTCAAGTGGCATCACATTTTTCAGCAAGAGAATCTCCCATGTAACTAAGGAGTTTGACTGTAGTTTTTAATCCTTTCATATCATCTTACCTGGAGTAAAGCAACTTTCAGTAATATGTAGTTTGAGAAGATGCTGCTGTGGACAAATTGCTACTGAGGAGGTGCAGGAGATAAGCAAAAGAGACACATTTCTAAGGCCTGAGTCTCAAGAGCTCTAGCAATTACAGCAAAGAGAATCTAACCATCACATGCTCCTAAACCAAGATGGACATTCTACCAAGCAATCCTTTCATAATACATTCCCTGCTACCATAATCAAGAGAAAGAATACTAGTATGAATGGCTCATTGGTTTAACAGAATTTGGTACTACATTATAATATTCTTCCTATAATTTCTTCCTTGTTCTTATTTTCACCATCCTAATAGACTTTCCTTTCTTTCCTTTACTTTATTCAAGGCATAACTCTCCCAATTCACTATTCTTTGTCATAGCTAGCAGACAAAACACCTTTTTTCAGGTGACTACCACCAACCATAGCCCATAAGACATCATGGAAATTTTAGACATCTAGAAATGTTACAGAATGAAGAGAGTTGGGAAATACTAGAGCAGAGACTGAATACAGGCAAAACAACAGAAGAATTCAACTGACTCAGTCTAAAAACAACACTCTATCCTCTCTGGGGCTCTAGAGTAACAAGAAAACTGTGGCAAGGCCTTGCCATTACCATTTTAATTCATTTGCAACACCTGTCTATCCCAAGTTAAGGTTAGGAGAAGAATATGTTACCATTTTCTTAGTTAATCCTGAAGTTCCTAATTTCCATTGCAAAGTCAAAACAAACAGCAAAATATTTGTTTCATAAACCTAGGAATGTTTAGAGATATTAACAGATTTTCAAAAGGTGAGAAGAGAAAGCCTCCATTACAGTTTTGTATGTCTCACTATATCACGGAGGTAACCCTGAGTCGTTGAAACATGTGCCAAGGGGACATAAGCTTTGGCAGGTCCTACCCAGTTGGAAAGACTTCCTGTAATAAGCCAAATTTATATCATCTCTATCATCAACTCTGTTTGCTGTCCAAGGACCAGGTTAACTAAGTCTGGAGAAGCTTATCAATAAAAGGATAACCACAAAAGATTAATTTTTTGGCCACAGCAACTCACAAAGATGTCTACTAAGCATAGAAGGGTAATGATCTGCAATTGCAGAAAAAACACCCCTATCAAAGAAATCATGGGGGGGAAAGCATCACGGATTCTAAAAATTATCTATAAGGTCACAGTTATATACCTTCCATCTTTTTTAGTGGTATGTCTCTTACATTTGGGTTTGGGAGAAAAGAGAAGGGAGAGAGGGAATAATAATATTTAATTCTCTCCCATCCAAACATATTAAATTAACAATCTTACCAGTGTTAAAAACAGGGATATCTAAATTAGAAGCCATAGTCCTTGCAGAAAGATAATCTTGTTCACAAGAGTTAAACCTGTGAAAATTTGGCTAGCACAATTGACTCGAGGGAAATTGGCTCAGACACCAGGGAGAAAGAAAAAGGGTGTTATGGGGTATCCAGCCAGACAAATTAGTAAGGAAGAAGGTCACAATTATGACTGAAACTGGTGCTAATGCTAGGCTAAAAGAGGACCATGTGAGCATGACCAGAAACTTACCAACACAGCTCACATAGGATAAGGAACTTAGACATGCACCAACAATTTGTCAGCTATTTCCCTTCGCTCCCTTTCACCAGTGGTAAACAGGTTTTAACACTAATCTAACTTAGCATGCTGTTAGGGGGAACAGTTAAGAAACAGAGGAGAAGATGATCCCTATCTACTTAAGAGATATGCTATAAAGGGTGGACATGACGTTTCTGGTTATCTTGGGCAATGGCATCAAAAGAAGAACCCATCGGAAGAAAGCAAATAAAGGAAGAACTCATCTCTTGAGGAAGCTTGAAGACTATCTTCACGTTCCCCCTTGTGTCTCTGGAGCACAGGCATCAAACATGTGACTTACGAAACAGGTAAGAGTGTATTTTTAAATAAATAAAAATACAACAGAACATTAAAAAAAAGAAGAAGAAGAACCCTTCCTGGTAGTCTAGAGAAGATTGTAAGAAAGGCAGCAGGGCCCTATGCATGGAGAGCTGGTCTCAAAGTCAAGATGACTTAGGTTTGGGTCTTGCCTCATGTCAACAGGCAATCCCAACTTCACAAAACTTATGTGAAAACTAGGTTTATTACAAGAGAAATGAACATGAATGTGGAACACAAAGAGTTCACAGAACTTTGAATCTTCATACAGAAGTTTGCATTTTCATAACACCAGCATAAAGAAAGGAGGACATACCAGAATCTCCACCTAAAGGTGTGTGGCATGTAAGGGAAAAGGTGCAGTAAAGGTGGGAAAAGGACAAAACCCCTCCCAAAGGGGAAAAGCAAGGCAACAGCAAAAGCCACATTTTTTTCCCCTTGGGAACTGCTAGACCATGAAGATAATGATGGTCTCCTTATCTGCAAGGGTCCCAGCTACACATGCCTAGTGTAGACTGTTTAGTGCCTGTCTTGACTCCCAAGAATATATAGGAAGTCCAGTTCAGAATGCAAACAACAAATTACATCGGCTGGAGGCAGGGAGTCATGTTTGACTCATTCGGGGTCTCCTGCATGCTCTGGGTCCAGTGCTTCTAGAAAATATGGCAAGTCAAAAAAAAAAAAAGTCCAGGGGACCCCTTAACAGTCCTTAATTCTCAGGTACATGTGTGAATCTCTCAGTGTTCCAGGACTAAGTCCATAAGCTTCATAATTACACATCTATATTAGTAGGATTTCCATACAGGTAGCTCCCTAACACCAATGAAGTAATATATTAAACACATACTCTGTGCCAGGCATTGTGCCAGGCACTGAAGACTCAAAAGTTAAACAGTTCCTGACTTTAAGGAATTTACATTCTATCGAGAGAGACAACCTGTACAACAAAAGTCTATACAAAACAGCATACAAAATAGAAATGAAATCATGTGGACAAAGTAACAGCAGCTGAGATCAGGAATGGTTTCCAGCAGAAGGTAGAAGGTGGTGCTGGAGCTAAGTCTTTGAAGGAGCCTAGGGATTCTAAGAGGGAGAAGGAAGAGGGAGTACATTCCAGGCATGGGGAACAGGGAAGTGGGAAATGGGAATACCACATATGAGGAAGAGTAATGAGGCCAGTCTGACTAGAGCATAGCCAAGGTTTAGCAAGTCTGAAAACACAAGATATGGACAGACTGTGACGCATTTAAAGGCCAAACAGAAATTTACATTTGATCCTAAAAATAACAGGGAGTCCCTGGAGTCTGAGAAGAAAAGACATAATCAGAACAGACCTACAATTCAGAAAAATCACTTGGTAGCTGTTTGGAAGATGGACTGGAGTGGGGAGAGACTTGAGGCAGTCTTAAGGAAAGGAAAGAAAATAAGGAAGCTACTGCAACAATACAGCCAAAGGATGATGAGGGCCTGAACTAGGGTAGTGGCTCTGGGGTTGGAAAGAGGTGAGCAGATGAATGAGATGTTGTGGAGCTAGAAATAACAAGATTTGGCAAATGACAGGATATGTGAGGTGAGAAAGAATGATTAATCAAGATAATACTAAAGCTGTGAATTTGATTGGCTAGAAGGATGGTAGTGCCTTTAACAGAAATAAGCAAGTTCAGAAGACGAGTGGGTTCAGGCATAAAGATGAGTCCCATTTTACAAATGTTGAATTTGAGACGCCTCTGAGGCATCCAGTTTCATCTAATAGGCAGTTGATGATATGAGCTTGGAGGAGTTCAAGACAGACCAGATCTGGGAATTGTAAGGCACTCTCTCTTCCTGAAACAAAGGCCAGCATTTTTAATGTCAGTATTCTTCCAATAATGCTATATGGTTGCAAATCATAGACCACTATAATCTCTAAATAATTAAAGCTTCAGGTCACTCAAAAAGCAATGGACAGGTACATGGTGGTCAAGGGCTGCAATATCATCACCAACCAAGAAATGGACAAATGGCATAAAGGATATTGTCAGAATGACATGTGACCAAAAAAGGAGACAAGCCAATCATATTTTAAGAGCAAGGTACAACCTGTGACGCCTGCAAGCTCCACTGCTATCCAGTTAAGGTCAAGATACCTAGAGGAATACCTTCAACACACTGGATGAAACACCTATGGAAGATTTATAGTAGGACAAGGACAAGAAATGCACAAGATAAGAAGTCATAAAGCAATTGTGATCTATACTATTTTGAATGACTAGCTACATCCCTGAGATTACAGCTCTCTCTAGTCAAGATAACTAATCCAGGAAGGTCCCAGAAGTAGACGAAAGAAAAAAGCTAAAACAAGCAGGTAGAAAGATAGAAGAGTATGACAACAGGCGAGCAACTTGCCTCAAAAAAGTTTGATGGTAGTCAGTAAGACAGTGGCATTAGACAAATGCCTTCAAAGTAGTCTGGAAGCAGGCAATAGGCAAAGGTCCAAGAAGGCAAGCAATAAACATTATAGAGATCTGGCAGCAATAAGTGAGGACTTTGCCATAGGGACTATGGTTCAGGGCAGAGCGCCAGTTCCTTGGAAGACTCACAGAAACAAACAGGATCCCAGGCTGAGAAGACCTGGGGTCCAGGCAAGATACTAACATAGGGTCTCATGCACAGAGGAAAGAAATGGAGGAAGGGGGTGGCACGGTATGCAGCTAGATGGCGCAGTGAATACAGCATTGGCCCTGGAGTCAGGAGGACCTGAGTTCAAATCCAGATTCAGACACAAGATACTCACGAGCTGTGTGGCCCTGGGCGAGTCACTTAACCCCAATTGCCTCACAAAAACAAACAAAAAAATAGGGACTCAGTTACTGGGATTGAGATACAAAGCAAGAGGCTTGATCATATGGACAAAGCTAGTATTAGCCCAATTACTAGAGCCCAGGAACATTGTTGGAAAAGGACGAGTATAAATGACTTAATGCCAAGACACATGAGATAAGGATCAACCAGTCCAGTGGGAGCCAGATTAGCTTCCGGGCCTGGGATATTCAGGCAGAGGAGCAGAAAGGTCAAAAGTGCCTTAGTGTAATATCCAACCAACAATCTGATCACACTCTGCTTCCCTAAAACTTTTTATCAACAGAATTATCTTTAGGGTGCACTTACTTTTCATTCTACTATTATAATTAGAAGTCAGAAAGGTAGTCTAATAGCCTTTGCATTATTAGATGAGAAGAGTAAGAAAAAGCTTACTAAGGATAATTAGGCAAAAGTGAGTAAAAGGAACATAATTTTTGGCATATGGATATTACAAATGCAGAAAGAAGCCAAGTAGCCTAAGGCCTGCAGCAAATAAAGCTGCTGCTCCCTGGGAACCACAGAGATATGGAATAACAGTGAAGGAACAGGGATAATTCTGGGCTGTAATCATTTCCCTATCTTTGGTACATATGCATCTGCTGACCTCACCCAGAATTAAGCTGGCCTTACTAATCACATATATGCTTTATTTGCCTCTCAGGGCAAATTAAAACCACAATGATTTCAGGATCTAAGAGGTTTTTAGGATACATAAGGGAAATGTTAACTAATCTAAGATTTCTCTGAAGTCATCAGGAATCTCATAGCTGGCTATCAGAAAGCAAATGTTCTCACCAGGAGTCTAAGTACTGTGTCACTGACCAAAAGAAATAGAACTCATTATCTTTCCCCCTAAACCCTTCCACCCCTCCTACCTTCCATACTATGACTGTAGGGGCAACACCATCTTCCCAGTCCCTCGGACTTGCAACCTATTGGTCATCCTGTATTCTGCACCATCTCTCACCCCGCCCCATCTCTCACCCTGCCCCCAACTCCATATCCCAGCTATTTCAAATATTTCTCCAACATGCCCCATTCTCTCCTTTGACACTGCCACCACCTGGTGCAGGCCCTCATCACCTCATACCTGGTCTACTGCAATAGCTGCTTATGGGTCTGCCTGTCTCAAGTCTCTCCCTACTCCAAAGACTAAACAGAGGAGTATGCATTTGATCCTAGAAACAAAAGCAAGAATGTTTTTAAATGAATAAAGCAAATTATATAATATTACAAAGGAAACCAATTATATTAGAATAGAGTTATTTTTTTAAAATGTTTTTAAGTTCAAGGGGCAGAGCCAAGGTGGTGGAGTGAAAGCAGTGACTTGCTTGAGCTCTCCCCCAAACCCCTCCAAATACTCATTAAAAAATGGCTCTAAACAAATTCCGAAGCAGCAGAACCCACAAAAAGACAGAGTGAAACAAATTTCCAGCCCAAGACAACCTGGATGATTGATCAGAAAGGTGTATCACGCTGGGCTGGGAGCGCAGCAAAGCGCGGCGTGGGCACGCAGGCCGCAGCAAACCTGGAGCAGGCCTCAAAGGACTGAATAGCAGGCAGCTGTGGAGGTTTCCAGACTCCTCAATCCACCAATGCCAAAGACAACTTAGAAACTCAGTGGGAAAAGTCTGTTTCTGTCGGTGGTCAGAGAGGAAGGTGGGGTTTCAGCTCCATTCCCCAACAGAGTGGCCCTAGGGGGAGCAGCTGCTTCCCCAGCTTCTGGCCCACAGACTGAGGGGGAATCCAGTGGCTGATCAGAGAGGGACTGCAGGGATCTCTTTGCCAGTGCTGAGCCAGGAATCTCTTGCTTTGCCCGTGTGTGGATCTGGGTCACAGTTCTGGTCAGCAGTGCTGGGGTGAGGAGGAGCGGTGGCTTGGTGGAGCTTGTAGTGGCTGTGGAGAGGAACCCCTCCTCACAGTTACAGGACAGAAAGGAATACTTGTGGTCACAGGCCAGGAAAGGCCCTTATCATACCACTTTGGAAGAACTGAAAATTTACAGGTCCCTACAAGTACCTCTGAAAACAGCTACACATACCCCTGAAGCTTGGGACAGTACACTCTCCACATTGGAAGCAGACTCTTACCTTAAAAAGAGTTTAAAACTCAAGTAATTGGCTGGGATCATGAGCAAGCAGCAAAAAGAGTCAGACTATATTATCTTACTTTGGTGAAAAAGAAGATCAAAATATACAACCAGAAGAAGACAACAAAGTCAAAGCTCCTACATCCAAAGCCTCCAAGAAAAATATGAATCAGTCCCAGGCCTTGGAAGAGCTCAAAAGGGATTTTGAGAAGCAAGTAAGGGAAGTAGAGGAAAAACTGGGAAGAGAAATGAGAGTGATGCAAGAAAATCATGAAAAACAAGTCAACAGCTTGCTAAAGGAGACCCAAAAAAATACTGAAGAAAATAACACCTTAAAAAATAGCCTAACCCAAATGGCAAAAGAGGTCCAAAAAGCCAATGAGGAGAAAAATGCCCTAAAAAGAAAAACTGGCCAAATGGAAAAGGAAGTCCAAAAGATTACTGAAGAAAATACTTCCTTAAAAATTAGAATAGAGCAATTGGAAGCTAGTGACTTTATGAGAAATCAAGACACTGTAAAACAAATCCAAAAGAATGAAAAATTAGAAAACAATGTGAAATATCTCATTGGAAAAACAACTGACCTGGAAAATAGATCCAGGAGAGAGAATTTAAAAATTATTGGACTATCTGAAAGCCATGATCAAAAAAAGAGCCTAGACATCATCTTTCAAGAAATTATCAAGGAAAACTGCCCTGATATAGTAGAACCAGAGGGCAAAATGGAAATTGAAAGAATCCACAGATCTCCTCCTGAAAGAGATCCCCAAATTATAGCCAAATTCCAGAGATCCCAGGTCAAGGAGAAAATATTACAAGCTGCCAGAAGGAAACAATTCAAGTGCTATGAAATCACAATCAGGATAACACAAGATTTAGCAGCTTCTACATTAAAGGACCACAGGGCATGGAATATAATATTCCAGAGGGCAAAGGAGATAGGATTACAACCAAGAATCACCTACCCAGCAAAACTGAGTATAATCCTTCAGGGGAAAAAATGGTCATTCAGTGAAATAGAGGACTTTCAAGCATTCCTGATGAAAAGACCAGAGCTGAACAGAAAATTTGACTTTCAAATACAGGACTCCAGTGGAACATGAAGAGGTAAACAGGAAAGAGAAATCATAAGAGACTTATTAAGATTGAACTGTTTACATTCCTGCATGGAAAGATGATATTTGTAACTCATGAAAACTTTGTCAGTATTAGGGTAGTTGAAGGAAAAAAATTGTATGTATGTATGTATATGTATAGTAGATAGATAGATAGATAGATAGATAGGGCACAGGGTGAGTTGAAGATTAAGGGGTCATATCTGGAGAATAAAATTAAGGGATGAGGGAGGATTATACTCGGAGAAGAAGAAAGGGGGAGGTAGAATGGGGTAAATTATCTCACAAAAAAAAACAGAAAAGTCTCTCACAGTGGAAGGGAAACAGGGGAAGGTGAGAGGGAATGGGAATCTTATTCTCATAGGATTTGGCTTAAGGAGAATAACATACACATTCAATTGGGTATGGAAATCTGTCTTACCCTACAGGAAAATAGGGGGAGAAGGGGACAAGAGAGCAGGGGGATGATAGAGAGGAGGGCAGATTGGGAAAGGGGTAATCAGAAGCAAATACTTCTGAGGAGGGACAGGGTCAAAAGAAAGAATAGAATAAATGGAGGGCAGGATAGGATTAAGGGAAATAGAGTTAGTTTTTCACAACATGTCTACTAAGGAAGTGTTTTGCATAACTGCACATGTACAACCTATATTGAGTTGCTTGCCTTTTCAATGAGGGTGGGTGGGGAGGGAGGAAGGGAGAAAATTTGGAATTCAAAGTTTTAAAAACACATGTTTTTTAAAAAAAATGTTTTCACATGCAACTGGGAAATAAGAAATACAGGAAATGGGGTACAGAAGTCTATCCTGCCCTATAGGAAAATAGAAGGGGAAGGGGATAAGAGAAGGAAGGGGGGAGAGACAGAAGAGAAGGCAGACCAGGGGAAGGGTATTCAGAATGCATGCCATCTTGGGGTGGGGGGAGGGGTGAGCAATTTGGAACTCAAAAACTTGTGGAAGTGAATATTGAAAACTGAAAATAAATAAATTTATTTAAAAAAATGTTTTTAAGTTCCTAGATCCCAGGTTAAGAATTTCTGGCTTAGAGAATGAAGAGATCAAAGACCAAGTAGAAAATTATTGCAATAGTCCAAATGAGAGGTAATGAGGGGCTGGAATAAAGTGGGCTGTGTAGGTATAGAGAAAACAAATGTGAAAGACGTTGTGTAGTTAAAATCAACAAGAATTGCTAACTGTGGGGGAGGGAGGGAGAGAGAGTGAAGCACCAAGGATAACTGAGGTTACAAACATGGGCGATGGAAAGGATGATCTTATTTATGGCGCACGGGATCACGAAGAATTGGACACAACTGAACAAATGAACAACAGCATCCTTGACAGAAGTAGAAAAGTTTGGAAGAGAGACGGCCGAGGAAGGTAGAGAATGAGTCCTCTTTTAGACACGCAGAGTTTGGAATGCCTGTATCTCATGCAATTGGAAATGACCAACACACAGTTTCAGAAATGGAAATGGAGTTTAGGAAAAGGAATAAGGCTGTAAATTTGAGAATTCTCTGCACTGAGATGGTAATTGAGGAAAGAAGTTTTGTTATCATGTGTATGTATCGCAACCTAAAAAACATGAAAATATAGTATATCCAATATTCTCATTTATAATTCTAACCATATTCAAAAAGGAATTTTAAAAAGATGATCCTAAAATGTTTATGCCAGACAATCCATAGCAAAAATATCTACTCCTTGTTAGAGGTAAGAGTTTGGGGAAATGGTAGTGAGAAAGGACAGCCTGAACAAAGATAGAGAAGTCACTGATTAAGTATAACATCCTTTCAGTACTATGAGCAAGTCACAATTTCTCTACACCAAGTTTGCCATCTGTATACAAGAGACTGATCCAAAAAGGCCATAAAATTGATCTCAGCCAATAGCCCCCAGAGAACAGGACAATACATTTATACTTAAAACATCTGAATAACATAGCTGAAAAAAGGGAATAGGTTCTACCACAGACCTTGATTTCTTGATCAAGTACCAGGCTCTAGCTCTATCTACATCAAAAGGTTCCCAGGTAAATATAGGGCCAGTTCATTTTAGGCCAAATATCATAATCTTCATGAGGCTCTCATAAGAGTAAGGATTTAGTGACCATAACTGGAGGTATGAAGCAGCAAACCAAGTAACAATGTCTACCCAGGCACATCATCTAGTTTATAAATACCTCCTAGGGAAAAGAAAGAAAAATATATACTTTTAGCAAACCTGCAGGAGAAAGATTAAAGTGAGTGATGGAAAGAGGGGAGAGAGAAAATAGTAAAAATGTTAAAAGTATTATAGCCTATCACGGAGAACAATCTTTTAACCAAAAAAAAAAATCAAACAAACACAAAAGCAGGCTCCCAATATGAACAAAGACATACAGATTTATTATCTTCCACCTTCTCCCTATTGTTCTCTCCCATTAGACCACCAATTTCAAAAAGAGCCAAGACTTACTTAGGAACAGCTCTCCAGCTTGGTTACTGACACACCAGTTTGCTGACTACTCAAATACCTACTAATATCTACCCTCTAAAGGAAAAAAGTTATGGCAAAACACATAGCAGACAGAAGACCACAAAGAACTTTAGTGACGGAAACCCTTAATACAATCATATATCATCTTCTAATTTGGGAAATCCAAGCATATAGTTTAGTAAGTGAAATACTCTATGTGCAGAGCAGTTAAAGAGAAGACAGAAGATAGAAAGGAGTATGGATCTAGAACATGGATGGCCTTGAATGTCAAGCTAAACACTTTAGCTTTAAACACCCCTCTGCTCATACTGTTCCTTCTACCTGAAATACACTTGCCAATTCCCAACTCATTCTAACTGTATCTATCCTTCAAAGGTTCAGTTCAAACACTACTTCTTTCAGCGTCTTCCTTGATTCTTCCTCACCGACAATTAAATGTGATCTCTCTAGCTTACAAATTGTGGACAAATTGTAGTACCTCTCCTGAGGTACTTAGCACATTCTGCTTTGTATTGTTATTTGTGTATTTGTCTTAATTCCTCTTATAAACTCCTTGATGGAAGGAATGTCATATCTGATTCATTCACATCTCTCAAGTCTGACCTCTTCTCTCACTCAGCTAACACTTTAGGACAGGCATTCATCACCTCTCACTTAAATTACTGCAACAGCCTCCTAATTAGTCTTCCTGCCTCAAGTTCCTCCAGTCTCTCCTACACACTGCAACCAAAGTAATTTTCCTTAAACACAAGCTCTGATTATGTGAGTTCTCTACTCAATCACCTCTAATGGCTTCCTAATGCCTCTGGGATAAAATATAAACTCCTCTGTTTAGCTTTAAAAACTCTACCACACACACACACACACACACACACACACACACAAACACGCCCTAAACTAAACTATCTTTCCAGATTCAGTCACATTATTCCCCTTCCCCCACTTGAGTCAACCAAACCGGCCTCTCTCTTCCTCACACATGATACCCTATCTCTCATCTTTACTCCTTTGCACTGGCCATCCCCCACAGAATGCACTCCCTTACTTACCTCCACCTTAGAGTCACTCTAAGATAGTACTGATGCACCATTTTCTTCATGAAGCTTTGTCCAATTGCTAGTATCCTCCCTCCCAGGCCATCTTGTATTTAACCCCTTTGTATATGTGTATATATATTTAGTTCATATGTATATTTTTAGTTCTATGTACTCTTTGTCTTTCCCATTAAAATGTAAGGTCTTTAGGGGTAAGAATTGTTCCTTTTTTTTTAAATTCCCAGCGCCTAGCATAATGTAGAACACACAAGTGCTTAATAAATGCTTGATTCAATGGCTGATCTTTTCATTCCCTCACTCCTCAATAATATCTACATATAGTAGGACCTTGAGAAATTATTTGCTGAATTGAAGTGAATTAAGCATCAGAGGGAAGTGGACTGAGAAACAACCAGGAACTGAGGATAAAGAATTCAAATCAAGGAAGCCAAGATGGCGAGTGGAGGAGAAGGAAAAGGAGTAGGGGGGAGGAGGGAGGAGGGAAAAGGGGGGAGGAGGAGGGGAGGAAGGAGAGGAAGAAGAAGAAGAGGAAGAAGGGCAGCAAGATCATCTCCATAAAATTCTTCCCAAAAAATCTAGAAAATGAACCAGACTGAATCTTGATAAGGAAATCCATAACAAGTCATAATGGATCCTTTGTCTATCCCAGCTTGGTATAGAGAGTCAGAAAGGGGGGTCTGCAGACAGTGGGGATAGATCAGGCAAAAAGTGCACCATATGCAGACGCCTACAGTGCCAAGAGAGGCTGTATACCCAGGCTAGAGGACTCATACATAGCACTGCTAGACCCACACAGACGTACTGCAACAAAGATAGGTGCCAACTGGCAACTTTGTCACCCATTACCCAATTCTAGACCAAAGATCCAGGACAGAGAAAGAGACTTGACCAGGGAGAGTGGAGTCCCAGTTAGGAAAGTCCTGGACTGTGTATAGAGAAAGGAGGAAGTTCAGAAGTCAGCAACAGCAGTAGTGTGGCTCAGACCCCAAGCTCAGCAGGGTCTCATTTCTAGCATCTGGCCCAGTCTGCAAAGGAATAAACAGAGGGAGCCTACACTTCTGCCACTCTGAACCAACCAAGCTTTCCAGCTGGCTGATATGTGTAGAGTTTAGTAACTCTTGCTCAGACTCAAATTCAGGTCAGAAACAGCCTAAACCAATGGCTAAGCAATCAGATTTTGCCCTGGATCAAACCACTTTGGGAGTACTGAAAGCTTGAAGTCTGTCCCTGAGATTGTGAAATAACACTACACTCAATACCCCAAGACAGCAGCAACAGGATCAGAATTTTCTTCCAGAAGTACTGCAAAGCCCAGCCCTAACATCAAGTTTGAAGTCATGAAGTAGGATGGAAGAATGAACAAAAAAAAGAACCCCACAATAATGATGGTGGAAGGAAGCTATAAGACACAAACAGAAAAAAAAAAATGACAACTCTAAAACATGAAGCAATACTTTAAAGGAAAAACAAAGATTGGGCTTAAAAGGCTAGAATTCCTGGAAGAATTTACGCACGAACTTAAAAATATTTTTTGCTAATTTAATGAGAGCTTGAGGGGAAAATAAGAAAAGAAATGAGAGTTATTGAATAATGAATTGGAAAGGGAATTAACAAGTTGGCACAAAGCATACAAAACCTTGCCCAAGCAACAAAAACACTGAAAACTAAGATGGACCAAGTAGAAGCCAACAACTTCATGAGGCAACAATAAATATTAAGACAAAATCAAAAAGCTGAAAAAAAAATAGAAGAAAATGTAAGGTATCTCACAGCAAAAACAATTGACCTAGAAAACAGATGGAGCAGAAAATATTTAAGAATTGAACTATACTACTGCCATGATCAAAAAAGAACCTAGACATCATATTTCAAGCACTCTTAAAAGAAAAGTGCCCAGTCAGAAAGTAAAGCAGAAACAGAAAAAATCCTCTTTGAAACAAGCCCCAAAATTAAAACTCCCAAGAATATTATAGGCAAAATCAGAACTTCCAGATTAAGGAAAATATCACAAGTATCCAGAAAGAAAGAATTCAGATATCAAGGAGCCACAGTCGGGATCACACATCAATTTAGCAGCCATCACTATGAAGAATCTGAGAATTTTGAATACGATATTCTAGAAGGCAAAGGATGTGGGCTTATAGCCAAGAATAAATTAATGAGCAAAACAGGGTATTAGGCTACAGGGGAGTAAAAATGGACCTTTAATGACAAAGGACTTCCAAGCAATCCTGATGAAAAGAACAGAGTTACAAAGAAACTCTGAAGTTTCAAGGCAGGAGTGAAGAGAAACATTAAAAGGCAAACACAATGAACAATGATAAAAGCACTGAAGAGAAACTATTTACTGTTCAGATACGGGAACTGATACATGTTCCCTCTGAATCTTATCATCATCAATGGTTATATCTTGATGATTTTAAGAAAAGAATGGAAAGAGAGAGGAATACGGAAAGGAAAGGAAGGTTTAAAGAACATTACCTAACATAATCAGTCAGTGTACACAAGAAGGGAGGAGCAGCTGAGGTTTGAACCTCACTCTCATCTGAAATGGTCAAAAGAATACACACAGCTGGGTACATAAATACATTTGACTCAACAGGGAAATAAGAGGGAAAGAGAAAAAGGGAGTATGGGGAACTAGACAGAAGGTAGATTAAGAGAGGGATCAGTCCTAAGCAAATCAATTCTAAGAATAAAATACTTATAGCTGTTTACGAGATAGCAACAAATAGGAATCTAAAGGGGTGTCCCTAAATTGGGGAATGGTTGAACAAGTTATGGTGTGGGTGGGTGTGTCCGTGATGGAATATTATTAACTAGCCAGGATTCCATAGGATTAATGATGAAACATGCTACCCATCTCCTGACAGAGATAGAGGATTCAGAACACAGAATGAGACAAATTTTGTTTAGACACAGCCAATGTGGAAATTTGCTTTGATTCATTATACATCTTTGTATGGTTTTGTTTTTCTTATGTTCTCAATTAGAGGTAGGAGATGGGGCGGGGAGGAAGGTGAAAAGGTGAATCTTGGATGACTAAAACAAATAAAATATCCTTAAAAGAAAATGAAAGGAATTCAAATCAATTGAGTTTAAGGGATCTAAGAGATGAGGGGGGGAAAGTGGAACGTATGAGGTCAGGCAAGAGAAAAGGAAACAGCAGCACTGAGGGGAAGGGATGGGAGAATTTCCATTATTAGTAGACAGCCCATCAGGTATATGAATCCAAATGAGTCTGAGTGAATTCACTGTCCTAGAGGAGAGGAGGGAGAGAGGAAGGAAGGAGAGAAGAAAGAGGAAAAGGAAGAAACAGAAAAGGAAAGGGGTGAGAGGAAGGAAGAAGGAGAAAAGATGAGGAAAGTGAGAGAGCACAAGCAGTTCTTAGGGGAAAATTCTCTAAAAAAACTCTCAACAAAAGAAGAAAAAGAACAAATCAATGAACTGAACATGAAACTAAAAAAACTGAAAACAACAAATCAAAAACCCTCAACTAGAACACAAAGTAGAAATTCTGAAAATTAAAGAAGAGACTAATAAAACTGAGAGCAAAAAAAACCCGCATTGAATCATTAAATAAAACTAGGAGCTGGGTTTTATTGTTATTGTTTAACTAAAGGTTAATTTATCTGCTTTCTAAAAATAAGAAAACTGTCACAGGATTTTTATTTGCTGATCAGGACCTGGCTGTATTTATCTATTTATAAAACTGGGCCAAAAGAGTTTCTGATAATTTCCTTTTACCTATTTTTAATTTGTTGTGTAATTTCCTTATTTTTTTTTTCATTTGTGGCATGAACAATTGGGGTTAATATAAATTTTCAAATGGTATGATTATATCAATGGATGCTGAAAAGTTGTTTTTTTTAATCTATCATCTATTTCTGTTAAAAAAAAACTCTAGAAAGCATGTAAGTGGACTTTTCCTTGATATAGTAAATAATGGCTATATAAAACATTATATGTAATGGAGAAACATTACAGGCTATTCCAGTAAGATCATGGGTAAAGAAATAATGCCCATTATCACTAATACTATTTAGCAAAATCCTAGAAATTATATTGTAGCAGAAATAGTAGTAGTAGAATAGTAAAGTAATATAAATTGTAGCAATAATACAAGGAGGGAAAAAAATCAAAAGAATAAGCAGAAGCAAAGAGGATACAAAATTCTTGCTTTTTGCAGATGATAAGATTTACTGAGACACATCAAAAAAGCCAACTAAAAATTAAATGAAATAATAAGTTTAGCAAAGTTGCAGGATATAAAATAAATCCACAGAAATACACAAAATACAGTATTCCTATATATTACTAACAAAACTTAATAAAGCTAGAAAGAGAAATTCCATTCAGATTAGCTATGGAAGCAATAAAATATTTGATGTATACCTATCAAGATATACTCAGAAATTATATCAATTCAATTATAAATATACTCTTTGCAGAAGTACAGACCAACATAATTGTGAAATATTAATTGCTTAGGGTGTAGAACGAATATTAAAAAACATCAAAACTATCTAAATTAGCTTACTTAATGTCAAAACAAACTACCAAAATATTATTTTTCTAGAACTAGAAAAATAATAAAACTTAATACAGAGGAAAAAGTCAAGAATTGCAAAAGTAATAATGAAAACAGAAAGGAAAAGGGTCTATCTGCAATATATATGAAACTATACAACAAAGTAACAATCCTTAAAATAATTTGATACTGTTTAAAAACTAAGTCAGTCAATAGAACAGATTAGGTATACAACATAAAGAAACATGGTGTCTGACCTAGTCACTAGATAAAAACTGCTAAGAAAACTGGAAAGCTTTTTGGCAAAAGTTACATATTGACCAATAATATCTTATATAATATATCAAGATAAGCTCCAAATGGATACATGAGGGTGATATCACAAACAAATCAGAGGTGCGAGGAAGAAATTACCTTTCAGATCTATAAATAAGTGAAGAATTGATGACCAAAGGATAGACAGCATCACAAAAAAAATAAATAAAGTGGGCAATTTTGATAATACAAAGTTTAAAAGTTTAGCACAAACAAATCTAACACAGTTAAAATCAGAAGGAAAACAGTTAAGTGGGGGGGGGAACCTTTGCAGCAAGTTTCTCTGATAAAGTCTCATATCCAAAATACATACAGAATTGATTTAAACTTATTTTTTTTTAATTTTTTTTTAATTTAAACTTATGAGTCATTCCCCAATGGACTAATGGTCAAAGGATATAAGCAGGTACTTTTCAAAGGAAGAAATCCAAACTATCAATAACTACATTAAAAAATGTTCCAAATCACAAATAATTAGAGAAATGCAAATTAAAGCAACTTTAAAATCCCCCCTCATACCCATCAGATTGACAAAGATGACAAGAGAAGAAAACATCTACTGCTGGAGGGATGGGGGGGGAAACAGGCAGGCCCTGTTGCTTGAGCTGTAAATTGGCCCAGTCATTCTAGAAAGGAATTTGGAACTATGCCCCAAAATTTCCTAAAATATGCATATCACCTGACCCAGCTATATATTTACTACTAGATCTATCTCCCAAAGAGATCAAATAAAAAGGAAATGGACCCATATGTACAAAAATATTTATAGCAGTTCTTTTCATAGTAGCTAAACACTAAAGGGAATACCTTCCATCTGGGGGACTGGCTAAACAAATTATGGTATATGAATTAATGAATATTACTGTGTTTAAAATATTTTCAGAGAAAATTGGGAAGACCTCTATAAACTGTGAAGTGAAGTGAGCAGTACTAGATGAACAATTTAAATAATGACATTATAGAGGAAAAACTATTTTAAAAAACTTTAGAACTCTGATCAATACAATGATAAATTATAAATCCAGAGAACTGAAGATGAAACATGTTATCCACCTCCAGCAAGAGAGGCAATAGACTTAAAATGCAGAA
The DNA here is from genome assembly GCF_003287225.1 of Phascolarctos cinereus. NCBI lineage: Eukaryota > Metazoa > Chordata > Mammalia > Diprotodontia > Phascolarctidae > Phascolarctos > Phascolarctos cinereus. The sequence continues at coordinate 110,414,632 of NW_027555736.1, read as the reverse complement.
TGCAACATACATTTTTGGACATGGCCAATGTAGAATTCTGATTTGCTAGACTATGCATATTTGTTACAAGGATTTTACTTTTCAGTTTTTTTTTTATCATTCAAGAGAGTGCTAGATAATAAATTAAAAAAATTAAAATTAGCTTGAACAATTTTATGACACTCCTTGAAAGAAAACTGCAAACCTGGGATATCACAAAAACAAGTTTGTAAACATTTTTTGCTATCCAGAAGACAGACTTGGGTAACCAGTCTCCTAAATCTATGGAATACCACTATGAAGCTTAAGATTGCTACAACCCAAGGGGCAGCTAGGTGGCACAGTGGCAGGGGCAGCTAGGTGGCGCAGTGGCAGGGGCAGCTAGGCGGCGCAATGGATAGAGCACCGACCCTGAAGTCAGGAAGACCTGAGTTCAAATCCGGCCTCAGACCAAACACTTGACACTAGCTGTGTGGCCTTGGGCAAGTCACTTAACCCCAACTGCCTTAAAAAAGAAAAAGACAAAGATTGCTACAACCCCAGCTTAAGGAAAATCCTTTCAGAGCTATAAAAGGACCACAGATCTATAGGCAGAAGGGATCCTAGAGGCCATCTAGTCCAATCCTCTAAAATTACAGACTAGGCAACTGAGGCTCTGAGAAGTTAAAGGACTTGCCACAGCCACAGAAGCAGCAAATGGCAGGTCTGAGATTTGAACCACAGTCCTTTATTCCAAATCCAGAGAGCCCTTTCCACAGATAGGTCAGATAGGTTAAGTGACTTGCCAAGGTCAGGATAAGTCTATTTAACCTAGGGGTAGAATTAGCCCATTCCTAGACAGCCAACTCGACCCTTTTAACCAAGCTCTCTCTATAAAATAACCCTTAGTGATACCATAAGCAAATTAGGAGGGCAAGCAATAGTTTACCTGGCAGATCTACGGAAAAGAGAAGAATTTAAGACCAAACAAGAGATAGAGAACATTATGAAATGCAAAATGGATAATTTTGATTACATTAAATTAAAAATGTTTTGCACAAAGCAACCAAGATTAGAAGGAAAGCAGAAAGCTGGGAAACAAATTTTACTGTCAGTGTTTCTGATAAAAGCCTTATTTCTAAAATTTATAGAGCAAACTGAGTCAAATTTATAAGAACACAAGTCATTCTCCAATTCATAAATGGTCAAAAGATATGAACAGGCAGTTTTCAGATAAAGAAATTAGAGCTGTCTATTGTTACATGAAAAAATGCTCTAAATAACTATTGATTAGAGAAATGCAAATTAAAACAACTCTGAGGTACCACCTCACACCTATCAGATTGGCTAATATGACAGAAAAGGAAAACAATAAATGCTAGAGATGTGGGAAAATTGGGACACTACTGCATTGTTGGTGGAGTTGTGAACTGATCTAACCATTCTGGAGAGCAATTTGGAATTATGCCCAAAGGGCTATACAACTATATACACCCTCTGATCCAGCAATACCACTACTAGGTCTATATCCCAAAAAGATCATAAAAAAGGGAAAAGGATCTATATGTATAAAAATATTTACAGCAGCTCTTTTTGCAGTGGACATTGAGGGGACGGCCCATCAATTGGGGAATGGCTGAACAAGTTGTGGTATATAAATATAATGGAATACTATTATGCTACAAGAAATGCTGAACAGGCAGATATCAAAAAAACCTGGAAAGACTTACATGAACTGATGCTGAGTGAAGTAAGCAGAATCAGAACACTGTACACCATAACAGCAACACTGTACAACGCTCAGCAATTCCATACTATTTTCTCTTTTTTTGTTGTTTTTTTCTTTCACAACATGATTAATGTGGAAATATGTTTAATATGATTGTACATGTATAGCCCATATCAGATTGCTTGCTGTCTTGGGGAGGGGGGATAGAAAAGAGGGAGGGAAAAAAATTTGGAACTCAAAATCTTATAAAAGTGAATGTTGAAAATTATCTTTACATGTAATTGAAAAAAAATACTATTACGTGGGGAAAATAAAATAAAATAACCCCCAGCCCATAAATAAATCTACTCACCTAAGGACCTCAGATTTGAGCATTCTAGATCATATTTCTACTCCAGTGTTCAAAATATGCACTAGTGGTCTTCTCTAGGCTTTAGAAATCACACCTGCTTGCATGCAGACATACATACAAACATACAGCCTCCAAACAACATATCATATTTAGTTCTTAGTATGTTTGTTAGTCTTTTACTCCCCCATCTAAGCTCCTTTTTGAAAATAACCATTGCTTCTTTGTTTCCCCCACAGAATATAGCACAGTGCAAGTTACAGTGGTGCTCAACATACATGTATTGACTTCTTTGGCCCTTTTATTCATAATAAGCAAAATGGTTTAATTAAGAAAAGCATGATATCAAGCAGGTGGCCTACATGGTATAAACTACAGCAGACACAATATCCTTCCCAGGTCAAGACTGGCACTGGAGGATTAAGGGAAGACATGGAGCAGCAGCCAGGAGAGGTGAGGTAGCATAAACCAGAGCAGATACAACATCCTTCCCAAGATCAAGACTGCCCCTGGACGGGGAAGGGAAGTTAGCCACCTTCTCATTGACTTCTCTTTCCCTGAATTTTCACTCTGATCACAAATTGCTCTCTCTCCATCTCCTGCTACAGAGGCCAATCTGTGTTCATGCTCTCCCTTCTCCTGAGCTGCTGAAGAAATCAAGGAGTTTGAAACCTCCATAAACCTTCTGACTCTCAACACATTGGGAGGGGCAGTGCAGCAGCAGCACAGAAACTTGGGGTACATTGCAACAGTTTCAATGATTCTCCTATGCACAGCTACCAGGCAAATAAGACATCAGGACTGGCTCCTTCCAGCTGTTCTCCTCCATGGTCCCAGAAACCTTAGCTCTCTCCCCAGACTTCTTGGGACAAAAGAATATTTCTCTCCTTTCAACCAGATATGAAGAAAAATTCAAAGTAATACTAGCCAAAGAATCCTAAAAAAAAGTTACTGACTATATTAAAGACACTTCTCCAATTCTGTCTTGGCAAAAACCCTTTTCAGAATCAAGCTAATGAAATAACAACCATTAGAGAAAATACTTATTGTCAGTAAATCAAATCACAAATTACAAATGCTAAGGCACTTTGTTCTGTTGTAGATAAAATGATGGAGAAAGAAAAAGGATAAAATTCTATAAAATGACATCAAGCAATATATCTCAGGTATAAGACTTGGAATGCTTCTATTCAAAAGAGTTCCAGAGGGTACTGACAACTATACAGAGTCACTCATGCAGGGTAGGAAAAAACTCATTGCAGGCCAAGAAGTATCCCTGATTTAAGCCACTAACTATGGCATGTCACCTTGTTTGAAAAAAGATCAGAATGCTATACTTTTTTGGTATTATGATAAACAAAAAATTCATCAACAAGCACTGCTTATTTTCAAGTGTGTTACAAAGAAGACTACTTTATGAAGCTGAAAAACAGACAGCTCCAACCAGGCAATAAAAATAGCAGAATTGAGGGAACATCATAAGTTCTACTTGTTTTCCTTCTGAATGTCTCAGAGTAGCCTGTTAATCACCTCATAACACCAGTAAAAGGCCCTTAGCACTTTTAGTTAGTACCACAATTTGGTAGGAACCTTTATTTCCCAAGTACTCCAAAATTCACCAACTAAACAAACACCAGCTAAACAGAAATATCACAACAAAGTCACACATTCTAAAATCGTGGGTATCTATGGGCATTCCCAAATACTGCAACTCTAAAGAAGCAGATCATCTCTATAAGAGTTGGGAGGCATCCTTATTCCCAGCTTGACTTAGGCAAGTAAGCTCTTATTTTATTTTACTTTTAAATCCCAGGCAACTGACATACAGCTGACAAATGAAATTGCCTCTATCTTTACATCTAGAAGATTCTTAATAGGTCAAAAACGTGATGGAAGAGTCAGGTCTAGTATGCGAGTGTAACTCCTCTAACCTGACCACCATCTACTTATTTGCTCACAACAACTCTGAAATCTATTTCCCCTCCCTCACTAACACTACTTCTCCATTCTCAAATAAAGCCAACACATGGCTGGGTGGTACTACTCTGTTCTGCTAAAAACATTCCTCAAAAGAAATTAGTTAATAAATATCACAAAATACGTATTTATTGAAAGCAGTATGGCAATACGATGCACTAGATGCCCTCAAACAAAACCTATACAGAACAAGTGGCCTTCTCAAATGCTGTGATTCACATACCACACACAAAGAGAAACATCAACATTCATGTATCTGTCAGAAGTTCATCCATATCTAGGTTGGTCTGTTGAGCTTTTCCTTTTGCTACAAAAACACCAAACCTGGTGCCTAGAACACAGAAAGCATTACTTATTAAGGACATCATAATAGATCTAACCCAAAGGATCAAAAGGTAGAATAGAATCAAGCTTTAACATGAATAATGCCCACAGTCAAAAGTTCTGAAAGCACACACTTCAGAAGGCCAGGTACTGCCAGCCTACATGCAAAAGAGGACTCTACTAAACAAAAAAAAAAAGATTTCTGCTCTTAAGCAAGGTTCAGAACTTACTAAGAATAAAAGAGCTTTAGACCTGGAAAGGGATCTGAGAGATCATCTACACAGGAAGAAATAGACATAGAAAAGGAAACCAACTTGCTCAGAATTATACAGCTATTCTGTGGCAGAGCTTAGAATAATACCTGAATCCTAGCCCATTGCTCTATCCACTACACTACAGAGAGAGAGCAGGAAAGAATTGTGGAGACACCTAGGAAAATAATTAAGGAGAAGTCTAGAGATTTTTTTTAAATCCCCAAATAATGGCAAATTGCATGATTCTAAAATGACTTTCTGTAATTTTGTAGATGAATCTTACACATGAAAATAGTCATAATGAATTACTTGTTAATATGGAAAACAAGAGAACTGGAAAATTTTCATCTAGAGGGTTACAATGTTTAACTCACTTCAAGGAATATGGATTAACATTAACAAGATCTCTATCTAGAAGGACTCACCCAGCTGGTATAGCTTCTCAGGCCCCATTCAAACCTAAGTTCTTTTTCTCCAGCTCAGCTCCACCAGGTTCTCCAGGCGCTGTCACTCACAGAATCCAATTCGTGCATCCTGGTTTCAAGCTCCATGTACACTATTAGGGCCTTGCTGAGGGCAGCTGCCAAGAGTGAGTAAAGATATAGACTCATGCCATGGATTAGATTCCTCCAGTCTTTCCAGAAAGAAAATACTTTGTGCATTTATTCCTCCACTGCCTCACTATAAGAACCTGGGTTCACCTCCACCCCACAGTGAGAAATCAAACATCATGGCAGCAGAGAAGCTATGCCAAGTGGTACCAAACTGGAAAGGCTTCCAATGTGGGCCTGGTGAGGAACTGTCAACCAAGGATGAGTCTAACTAAGGGGAATAGCTTATTACCAAATGTTTCCCTGCCTGGTAATTTATTCTAGCCAAAGCAATTCATTTCTGAGTTGTAGTCTATAACACACTAAGGCATGGAAGAGTGGTGCTTCTGCCATCAGTAGATTACAGATCTTTTGAAGGATTCATTTATAAAGCTCCCTGCTCCAAACAAATCTTTTCTCCCAAGGTCCAACTCTAAGTTTCTCCAATTGTCCTCAAGGTCACTGATCTCTGAACCTCTCCCACAACACATGTACTCACAAGCACTTAACCATTCACTTACTTCAGTCCCAAACAGTATCATTACAGCTTGGTATAGAAAACAAAGTAGGAACTAAGAATCAAGATGTCTGGATTTTTGGTCTCATCTCTACCTCTCATCGTCTGTGTGACCCTGGCCAAGTCTATCCAATTTGCCCTTGGACAGATCTGGATCTCATCTGTCAAATGAGGAGATGCAATCAGAATAAGGGTCCATAACTCCCAAGGAGTTTGTGGATAGATTCCAGGGGGTCCATGAAATTAGATAGGGAAAAAGTACATCTTTATTTCTTTTTTTTTTTTTTTGCTAGGCAATAGGGTTAAGTGACTTACCCAGGGTCACACAGCTAGTAAGTGTTATTTGAACTCAGGTCCTCCTGACTCCAGGGCCGGTGCTCTATCCACTATGACATCTAGCTACCCTCTCTTTACTTCAATATAATTGGTTTTCTTTGTAATCTTATATATTTAAAAACATAACTCCACCATTGTGCTATAAGAAATGATAAGCAGGGACAGTTAGGTGGCACGGTGGATAGAGCACCAGCCCTGGAGTCAGGAGGACCTGAGTTCAAATCTGGCCTCAAGATATTTGTCACTTACTAGCTATGTAACCCTGGACAAGTCACTTCACCTCATTGCTAGTCAAAAAAAAAAAATGATAAGTAGGCAGATTTCAGAAAAGCCTGGAAAGACTAGTATGGACTGATGCTGAGTGAAGTGTGCAGAACCAGGAGAACATTGCACACAGTAACAGCCATGTTATTAGATGACTAACTTTGATAGATTTAGCCCTTCTCAGCAATGCAAGGATCTAAGACATCTCCAAAAGTCTAATGATGGAAAATGTTATTCACATCCAAAGAAAGAACTATGAAGTTTGAATGCAGATTAAAGCATACTATTTGCTCTTTTTTTTTCTTCTATTTTGTTTTGTGTCCTCTTTCTTGTGGTTCCTTCTATTGGTTCTAATTCTTCCTTACAACATGACTAATGTGAAAATATGTTTAATAGGAATGTATATGTATAGCCTATATCACATTGTGCGCCATCTTGGGGAGGAAGATGGGGAGGGAGAGGGAGAAAAATTTTAAACTCAAAAGTTTATGGAACTGATTATTGATAAATCAAAATAAATTAATTTTTAAAAAAACATAATTACAATAAGGGGGTATACAGACTTCATCAGACTGTCAAAGGAGTCCATGATGCAAAAAAGGTTTAAACAATAAAAGATTTAAATATTTTAAATCTTTTCCAATCCTAAAATTCTCTGATAAGTCAGTCAACAAACATTTATTAGGCACCAACTATGTGGTAGGCACATTGCCAAGCGATGGAGATATAAAAAAGACAGAAGACAGTCCCTGCCCCCAAGGAGCTCAAGGTCTAGTAGGGAAGACAAAATGAAAACAACTATTCACGAACAAGATATATAAGTGAAAACTGAGAATAATCAAAGAGAGAAAACATTAAGATTAAGAGGATCAGAAAAGGAGATGGAGATGAAGGAGAGAATTCCAGGCACAGGAGACAGCCAGGAAAAACTCATGGAGCCAGGAGATGGAATACCTTACAGGAGGAACAGCAAAGCCAGTGTCATTGGATCAAACACTATTAGGGGTAAGAGAATGGGAGAGAATTAAGGTCTAAGACTAAAACTGCAAGAGGAGCCAGGCTATGAAGGTACATGAACACCAAATGGAGGATTTTATATCAGATCCTGTAGGTGATGAGGAGCCATTGGACTTGATTAAATAAGGTGGTGACACCATCAGACTTTGCTTTAATTAGATCAATATTTGATGCCATGCCTCTCCTCTGTTGATTATCTCCACTTTAGCCTGTATATCACCTCATTTTCTTGTGCTTTGCTTTACTGCACTTCACAGATACTGCAGTTTTGTTTTGTTTTTTTTAACAAACTAAAGGTTTGTGGCAACCCCGCATCGAACAAGTTTATCAGTGCCATTTTCCACCAGCATGTGCTTACATAGTATCACATTTTGGTAATTCTCATGATATTTCAAACTTTTTCATTATTATTATATCTGTTATGGTGACATGTGACCAATAACCTTTGATGTTACTATTGTAACTGTTTCGGGGTATCACAAAGTATGGCCATATAAGATGTGAACTTAATAAATGTGCGTGCTCTGATTTCTCCACCTACTGGCCATCCCTGTCTATCTCCCTCTCCTAGGGCCTCCCTTTTCCCTGAGACATAACAATATTGATATCAGACCAATTAATAACCTTTCGATGGTCTCTAAGTATTCAAGTGAAAAGAGTCAATCCATGAGACAAACTCCATTGTTTTCTTATTTTAAGAAACTGTCACAGTCACCCCAACCTTCAGCACCACCAGCCTGATCAGTCAGCCCCCATCAACACTGAGGAAAGACTCTCCACAAGCAAAAAGATTACAATTTGCTGACGATGATGGTCAGCATTTTTTTCAGTAATAAAGTATTTTTAAATTAAGGTAGGTACATTTTTTCAGACATACTACTATTACACATTTAGACTACAGTATAATGTAAACATAACTTGCATATGCACTGAGAACCAAAATATTCATGTGATTCACTTTATTGCAATGGTCTGGAACTGAACCTGAAACATCTTGTAGGTATGCCTGTATCTTGTTTGTACAAAGATGTTTATGCATGTTGTCTCCCCCATTAGACTGTGAGCACCTTGAGAGTTGGGGCTGTTTTGGGCCTTTGAGCACAATACCTGGCACACAGATACTTATAAATGTTTACTTACTGATTCAAGCGGAGAGACCTGAGACAGAAGCCCAACCAAAAGGCTACTGCCATAGTCTAGGTGTGACGTGATGAGGGCAGGCATGCGCCACAGTGGTAGTAGCTAGGTACTAGTAGAGAGAAGTGGCACATAGTAGAGATGTTACAACGATAAAATCAACAGATTGGGGGGTGGGGGGAGGAGTAGGTAAGACAGAGAGTGAGGACAACATTTAGGTTGTGATCCAGGGGAATGGTAGGACAGTGGTGTCTGACAGTAATAGGGAAGTTCAGAAGACATGAGAAGGAGGGCATGGAAGAAAAGACTTCTATTCTGGACATGTTAAAGCTTAAGATGTCTATAGGACATCCAGTTCCAGAAGTCCAATAAATAGAGAGTTTGAGATGTGAGTCTAGAGGTCAGGAAGGAGGTTAGGGTGAATACAATTTGTACACTTGAAAATCATCAGCATAGGGATGAAAATTAAATCCCCTGAAGCTGAGATCACCAAGTAAAATGGTATAAAAGGAGAAGAGAAGAGGTCCCAGGACAGGGGCCCTCGGACACCTGGATCCAGCAAAGGAAACTGGGAAGGGTCCCTTAGACAAGTAGGAGGAGAATCAGGATACAGTATCATCACAGAAACCTACATAGAATCAGAGCACAGAGTTACTGTTGCCAAAATGAATTAACTGCCTAGCTGTCAACTTTCTACTAATATGCCTTTGCAGACTTAGCTAGGTTGGTCCTTCAATTATGGTCTATGGCCTAAATCACATTCCAGAACCAAAGACTTCAAAAATTTGCATCAACTCAATCTTATAGAGCCTTGTATACAAAAGTCCCTAAATAAATGTTTTTGTTGAATTTATTTTAATAAAGTCCAGTGCCCTTCTATAGAGTATATAGTAACTAGCACTAATTACACTACCAAACCCTTGGCAAATGTACCCACCAACCATTACTTCACATCCACTGGAGATTTGGCTCCCAACAAGGACCAAAAAAAAGAGAGACACCCTGCCCCAACAAAAACACCTCCACAAAACCAAAATTCCCTATGTTTCTAGAACTGGATAGCCCCCTTATATTCTAACTCAGTCACTGACCCAACCTCTGTAAGCTCAAAATACCTCATCTCAGCACTGACCTGCACCTGCCCAGTCCAATCCCAGCTAGAAGTCAATGACCCTTAACCTACACTAGGCTCCTAGAAAGAGTTCATGCTAAAATTCCCTAAATATCTGCTGTCCTGCTACAAACATCATGTTCCATTCCCCCAATCTATGTATATTGCACATTGTCACCTTAGGGAGGTGATAAGACAACCCAAATAATTAGAGCAGTCAAAAATCCCACTGAAGATGGACACCCTACCAAGAGTTGGATCCTAAGAGTTAGGTGAGGAAGAAAGTCCACAAGAGACAGGATAGAATGCTGGTCATTTATCTTACCTCTTCTAATCCAAGACGCTGCCTGAGCTTGTAGTTATGACCATATATGGCCCACATTTTATAGACATAGCCCTTCACCATCACCTCAAACCTAAAGGATTGTTAGAAAAATCCAGCTATGGTGACACACTATGGAATGTGCTTAAGTGGACTGATTACAAGGATCAGGAAACAGTTCTCCGAGCCCACAAGAGCCCCAAATGGAAGTGAATGCAAACTGGGACAAAATCAAAACCCCCACTGCCCAAGGACCATGACCTTCGGGCCTGGCCCTAAGGAGGCTGGGTCTGGTTCCCTTCCCTAGGTGGTTGGTGGAGGTTTCAGTTTTTTGTCCAGAATTCTGGTGCCCCCTCTGGCCTACCCAAGAATTGTTCCAATCCCCAGAAGCAGCCCCAGAAACGGCCAAATCTGTGTGTGAAGAGTAGCTAGCCTTCCTTAGTTGCGATGACCTCTGTCAGGTCAGGCTGGGTCTGCAGCCAATACTCCAAACTGAAAGACTCCCCCCCCCCAACCCCGACAGACCGTAGGTCAGACGGACAGACAGGCCGACAGACAGACGTGCACCGCCCCCGTCCTCCCTCCCTCCCACCACTCACTTCCCGACTCCTGGGCCCACCCGGATCTGGGCAGCACTGGCATCTGGAACCAGGATGTGATTTACCTGACACAGCTTTGCCTTTCCCGAAGTCGCCCTAAGAGCAGTCTGTCTGTCAGTCTATCCCCCGTCTGGCAGAAGAGCCCCCGGAGGAGGCGACTTCCTCCCAGCCCCGAAGGCCTGTGCACCCCTCGGGCCCCCCCGATGCCCGCCTGCCCCGGATGCACGCTGCCCGGCTGGGGCCCCCGGGGTCCATGTGGGCAGGGTCGGTCTGTGGGCGCTCCGTACCACCCTCGGGGCGCCCACAGAGGTGCAGTGCGGGGCTAGGGGATGGGCTAGCCGGCGGGCATGCCCCCAGCGGCGGCGCGCGAGCTCGGGGGCAGCGCGAGGCCGCCGCCGGACGGGGGACGGCTCGGTGGGGCCCGGCGGGGAAGACGGACGAGCGGGATCGATGCTCCTGGCGGGGCGGGCCGCAGAGCAGCGCCGCGCCTCGGCGGGCTCCCCGGCGGGGCCGGACCGGGGGCGGCGGTGGCATGCTCCTCTCCCCCTCCCCGCGCCCGGCCCCCAGGCCCCGGGCCACTTACCCTGGAGGCGGCGGCGGCGACTGCGGCGGCGTCAGGCCCGGGATCGGCCGCTCACTAAGTCCCCAGCGCCGGCAGCGGGAGCCACAACATGGCGACGGCGGTGGCGGGCGGGGCTGCGGCTCCGGGGGCGGAGCGGGGGCGGGAGCCGGACGGGCGGCGGGCCCTGGCTGGGGCGGCCCGGCGGGGAGGGACGTCGAGCGGGAGGAGGGGAGAGGAAGGGCAGCAGGGAGGCAGGCCGGCGGGCGGGCGGGCCGCCCACTCCCGACCGGGGCTCCCGGCCGCCCGGCGTCTGCTCGGCCCCCCAGGGGCCGCCCCCGGCCTGGGCCCCGGCCTCCCCATGCCGCGGCCCGGCCCGGCCCGGCCCTGCCCGCTGGGGCCCGGCCGCGCCGCGCTACACCGCGCCGTGCCCTGTTCCACTCAGCCCCGGCCCCGGCCCGCAGCCGCAGCCGCCGCCGGGGACGCTGGGGAGCCAGGCCCGGCTGCGCACACTCCGACGGCCGCGCGCGCTCCTCCCGGGCCGCGAGCCAGCCCCCCGCCCCTCCGGACACGGACCCAGGCACTCGCGCACACGCGCACACACGCACACGCGCGCTCCCCCCGGGACCCTGCCGGGACGCGGCCAGCGCGCTTCCCCTTAGGAGCCTGATACCCCCTTCCTGTGTTCCCCGATTTCTCCCCTCTGGGAACTGGGGTCATTTTTGGAGGAGGGCCTGGAAGTGGCCCTAATGGGCTAATCCTAGCAAACTGCTTGGTGGAGGTCACAGCTGGGGCTGACAGAATCCAATCCCTCACTTGACAGCTGGGGAAACTGAGGCCCACGTTAGTGACAACCATCAGGACTAGAACCCGTGTCTGCCAGCCTCTATGCAGTAATGCTTCTAGGAGAAAAACTTTTTTCATTCATGTACCAAGAAAATATAAAGCATCTTGAAGGGATGAACTCTGGAAAGATACAAAACTAAATTAGGCTAGGTTTCTATCTTCCGGAGGCAGTCAACCCGGGGTGGGGGCGAATAAACTATGCTTAAGTAAATTGAATACACTTTAAAACTAGCACGCGTAAGAGGGCAAACACGCACATTAAAACAACCATGCATAAAAGTGCCTAAGGGGCATGCTTCTATTCTCCAAAAGCAGACCAGCCCGCTAGGTCCTAGCGCCCACTAGTTCCTCTCATTTCTTGGGGTCAGCCCACAGTTAGAGCTCTTCCACCCGTCTCCAAGTTGAGCACCCCTCCCCCTTTCAGAAGGTTGTCGCAGTCTGGGTGTGGCTCTAGAAAGCAAAAGCTATTCAGTCTAATTACGGTGTTTAACTATTAGGACAAAAGGGCCACCATACTTGGAATCTTACCTATTTGTAGTACTTTGCGGTGGTAAGGGCCCCCTCTCCTTCACCTCCAGCTGAATATATCTTTGAGAACCTGTTCTGCCTTATAGACAAATGTTTATTGAGTAGGGACTATTTTCTAGGGACTGGACACAAAGTAAATAACTTATCGTACCTGCCTTCAAGGAGATTACAATCCGTTTGGCAAACCAGGATGTAGGTAAAATAATAAATAAGAAAATCAGGTACCATGCAACACATGCCAAATAAGCACACAGTAAATTCCATAGGAATTCAGGGGAAGGACAGAGCACTGCAATCCTGAGTAATTAAATAAGGCTTCGTGAAGAAGATAAGACCTAAACTGGGCCTAGGAAAATGGGATTTATGAGAGAGCAGCAGGAAAGGACATTCCAAGTAGGACAATCACAAAGGTAAAGAAAGATATGGAAGTAAGAATGTTCGTGGCGTGTTTGAAAGACTAGTCAAAATGTCAAACACTTTTAACTGCCAGCTGTGTGCTTGGGGCTCCTAGTGGGAGCCTAGAGATTAGATTGGAAGGTAAGAGAAAAAACCTAGGAAGAAGCATTTGAGGAATGCAAAGGGAACAATAAGGATAAAAACCTAAGGACTGCCCTGCAGCCTAGGGAAATCTGTAAAAGCTACTAACAAAAGGTGCTTACCTGGGTTTTGAATCACTCCACCTCTTCCCCTCCCCCAAGGAGTCGGTAAATAAAGTTCCTTAAATAAAAGGAGAGCCTTAAAGCCAAGTTTGTGTTTAGACCAGTAGATAGAATAGTGGCTAGAGCACAGGATTTGGAGTAAGAAAGACCTCAATTTTAATCCTATTAACTAGCTTTGTGACCCTGAGCAAGTCACTTGGTAGCTCTCAGCCTCAGGTACCTCCTCCATAAAATCAGAACGCTAATAGTAGCAGCTCACTGGGCGGTAGTAAGGAGGTAGTAGGATCTGATGTGTAAAACAATTTGCAAAACTTAAAATGGGGTAACAAGCAAGAAGTGGATTGTTGTGTCGGTTTAGTTCGGTTTTGTGTTTGTTTTGCTTTGCTTTGTATCCCCAACTCTTAGCACAGTGCCTGTAACACAGTAATTGTTTAATAAATGCTAGTTGAGTGACAAATTATTAGCTATTATTCCTGATCCTGGGACAGGGCTATACTCAGCAGTTCATCCCTTCATCCCCTTCCCTCAACCCCAGCCATCCACATTACTGAGGTGGTTAGTGCCAGCAGCCCTTCCTACCCCTATCGACAGCACTAGGAACCATTGATAAGTTTCCAGCAAAAACAAAGCCCTGATCTCAGCAATATTTTGGCAACTAAAGTTAACCAAGGTAAGAGTCTATAAATGGAGCTTGAGGTGATTGTGGGACTTTCAAGTGGAGATGAGACCCAGAGGTCAAATAATTTACCTGGGGTCAAATGTGTGACTCACCTTGATAGGGAATGTGACCTCTGGCTGCAGGTTAAAAGTCTTTTCATATGAATGAACAAAAAAAGATAATGAATCAAGGAAGACAAAAAAAAATTCAATAACTCAGTACAGTAATGGCACCAAGAAAATTTTCTTGACTGTAATGGTGAGATTATATCTTTAAGGCATTATTTAACCTCAGTGAACTTGGATGGGGGGGAAAAACCACATCTTTTTTACAAACCTCTAGCTGAAAGATGCATTTCCTTCCATTATGAAAGTAGGCAACAAACATTATTCTGAGAATTAGAATGTGAGCTCCTTGAGGGCAGGGACCATGTTTTTGCCTTTCTTTGTGTCCCCAGCACTTGGGGAGAGGGGGAGATGAGTAAGAGAGACAGGTCTGAGAAGGGATAAGCATTTATGTAGTGCCTAGAGTGTGCCAGGCACTATGCTAAGCACTTTATTGCTATGATCCCCATTTTACAGTTGGGGAAACTGAAGCAGACAGGTTAAATGATTTGCCCAGGGGCAGCTAGGTGGCACAGTGGATAGAGCACCGGCCTGAAGTCAGGAGAACCTGAGTTCAAATTGGCCTCAGACCAAACACTTGACACTAGCTGTGTGACCCTGGGCAAGTCTCTTAACCTCAATTCCCTAAAAAATTTAAAAATAAATAAATGACTTGCCCAGGGTCACAAAGCTAGGACATGTCTGGATTTGAACACACGAAACTTACTGATTTCAGGCCCAGTGCTCAATCCACTGGACTACCTAGTTGCCTCTGATTGATATGTGCTTAGCATATAGTAAGCACTTAATAAATGCTTACTGACTGACTAAGAAGAGGGTCCATAGTTTCTACCAAAAGTTTTTTGTTTTGGTTTGTTTTATGGGTTTTTTTTTAACCAAAAGTCAAAAGTTGCCAAGACACCAAAAAATGTCAAGAATCCCTGTTTTAAGGTCTCTTTCACTATGCAACCAACATCATTAGTTGCATACATCCAGAAGTGCCTGGATGACATCCCTCCACCCCCACTCCCACCCCCCAGGTCTGTGGGGGAAGGGCCTGTCCGGTCCCCTTTTCACTACCACAGATGCATTCCCAAGTGGTTGAAGCTCAGCTCAGAGAAGGGGCAGATCAATATCCTGAAGGATTCCCATGGTATGGCAAAAGTTTGCTTGGTTAGTCAGTCAATAAGCATTTATTAAGTGTCTACTATGTGTTAGGTATGAGCAGCTAGGTAGCAAAGTAGATATGAGTGCTGGGCCTGGAGTCAGGAAGACTCATTTTCCTGAGTTTAAATTTGGGCTCAAACACTTAATAGTTGTGTGACCCTGAGCAAGTCACGTAACCCTGTTTGCCTCAGTTTCCTTATCTGTAAAAATGAGCTGGAGAAGGAAATGGCAAACCACTCTAGTATCTTTGCCAAGAAGACACCAACAAGAAAAGGTGGCCACAATTGAACAACAACACTGAGCTAAGTAAACACTGGGAGATTCAGGGCAAAAGAGAGTGTCTGCTCACAAGGGGCTCACAGTTTAATAGGGCCACAACAAGCAAATGAGTATGTACAAACAAGATTATACAGGATAGACTGCAGATAATCAACACAAGGAAGTCACTAGCATTAAAGAGGATCAAGAAAGGCTTCCCATAGAAAGTGAGATTTTTAGTTGGGACTTGAAGGAAGCCAGAAAATGCCAAGAGATGGGGGACAGTTAGGTGGCGAAGTGGATAGAGCTCCGGCCTTGGAGTCAGGAGGACCTGAATTCAAATCCAATTTCAGTCACTTGACACTTACTGTGTGACTCTGGGCAAGTCACTTAACCCCCATTGCCTCATTAAAAAAAAAAAAGCCAAGAGATGGAGATGAGGAGGGAGAAAGTCCCAAGCATGGAAACAGCCAGTAAAAATGCCCAGAGCTAGGCAACTGAGTGTCTTGTTCCGGATACAGTGTCACTGGATGGAAAAGTATGTAACAGTTTAGATATAAAAAGATTGGAAAGAGGAGAGCAGGTTATAAAGGGCTTTGCATGCCTAAACAGAATTTATATTTTGAGAGAAATGAAAAGGGAATGGATTCTAAATTCCAAGGCAGCTAGGTGGTGCAGTGGACAGAGCACCTGCCCTGAAGTCAGGAAGACCTGAGTTCAAATTCAACCTCAGACCATGTCACTTACTAGCTGTGTGACTTTGGGCAAGTCACTTAACCCCAATTACCTAAAAAGAAAAAAAAAGAAATACTAAACTCCATCAGATTCAGAATGAGAGGCTAATTTATTGGTTAGCTTGGTACTGAAAAAGACCAAGAGCCTGCTCTAGCCCAATTAGAAGTACAAATAATCCACAGTCTTCTGCCCTGGCTGCACAAATTTTGACTAACAGCAAATAATAAAATAGTACTTCCTTTTATTCTAAATTTACCTGGTTGAAGCTACAAAGGGTGTCCCCGAATTCCAGCATTTAATGAATGAATTTTTTCACTTTAATTATAATGTTCAGGATTCAAGGGATTCATTATACTAAAGAGGTCAGTGTTCTTTCTATTATACTGCCAAATATAATCCTATATTGTATGAATAATATGATATTATACTTTATTATTGCATATATCATATGTTATAATGTTATATTAAAGCATATTATATAACTGCCTCAAATTCTAGATTTTACATAAGACTTTATGCTTTTTTTCTTTCTAGTTACATAGAACACTAGAGAGATCATCTAGTTCAGTTCTCTTATTTTACAGGTGAGGAAACTGAGGCCCAGAGAAGTGGGTGACTTTCTCAAGAAGATACAGCTCATCAGTTGTGGTTCAAAATGCCCATTTAACTGATTCCCAAAGCTCTATGGTTGTTTAATACAGTCAACCCTCAATAACTATTACTAATGAAAGGGACATTTTTTTCTCATAATTTACCTATCAATCTCACATATAATGATAATAGTTAATATTTATATAGCACTTACTGTGTTCTAGGAACTGTGTTAAGTTGGTCCTCACAACAACCCTGGGAGTTAGGTGCTATTATTATCCATATTTTACAGATAAGGAAACTGAGGCAAACAGGGTTAAGTGACTTACCCAGGGTCTGAAGTGTCTGAGACTGGATTTGAACTCACTTTTTCTGATCCCAGGACAAATGCTCTATCCACTGTGTCACCTAGCTGCTGAAACTTTTCTTATCCATCGATATTCATTATTTTATAATGGGCAACTTCAAAATAGCCTATACTAAGTTGAAAGTGTATTACCCTAACCCTCTCAAGAATCCAAAATGATTCCCCAAGGACTGACATTCAAGGCTCTCTACAACCTGGATCTTACCTTACCTTACCTTACCTTAGCTATCTAAACTTATTTTCTACTACTCCCCAGTATTTTTTCTCTTGACTCCTCTATATGGAGTGCTTATTCTGTAACTTTCTTCCTTTCTGGCTATCTAAGCCTTACCTGTCTTTCAATCTATAAGGAAGCCCCACCTCCACCTCAATATAACCTTTCCCAATATTTCCCAGCCAGTACTAATTGATTCAACAACTTTATTCAGCATCTACTCCCTGTGAAGCAGCATGCAAATAAAAGGGGAGTGGGGAATTCAGGCAGTGGAGGCGCTGGTAAATGTTTAACCGAACAGCTGACCCATGTCCTAAGAGTCCAGAGCCAGCGCAGTTTCCATTCTACCATACATGCCACACATTTTTTAAAAAACGTACTACCTTTTCTTCCGACAAAACTAATTATAAACAATGTAAAACAAACATTCCAAAGCCCCAAAACAAATAAGCACAATCTTTAAAAAAAAAAGTGGTTGCCATTGTATCCTATTTATTATTGATTAAAAGTCACAGAGATTATACACATTAATTTTTGTAAAAGTAGTACCAATGTTGTCCCTTGGATTTATTATTCCTTTTGCTGCTGTTCGATATTAACTTCTTTTGACATAGTTTAAGTGAGTGTTATACCATAAGGTTTGGCATTTCATTACAGTGAGGCCAATAAAGTACATACCTAGCATCCCGGTCTCAGAGGTTTGAATATGGAAGCAACCTTGGAGTCTTATGGTCCAATGGTCACCAACGAGGGAGGCGGTAGAATATATCCAGAAGCGCCTGGATTGACACCGCCCCCGGGGGTCCGAAATCAACCAATGAGAGGGTAGGAAGATAATTCAAATCCCAGCCTCCCCATACCTCCTAGAAGATACTGAGCTAGGCCCACACAACCACACCGTACTCTTAAATAATTTCCCATCCCCCCCCTCCAACCACAGACATTCCTGGGTTTTGGGGGCGTGGGCGCGTTAAGGCTGTTATAATCTGCTGTAGAGGCTGTGTCAAGGACCCTTTTGGCAGTCTGGTGAAGCCTATGGGCCCCTTCTCAGAAAAAAGTTCTTTAAATGCATAAAATAAATAAGTAGGCTTACAAATAAAACTAATTGTGTTTAAGTTGTTTATTTGTATGTATATATACATATACATGCATACATATTTTTTAAACAGAATAAGAACCTTTCAAATTTCAGTCCCAAGTCCCATTTTCTGCAAATATCCTTTCCCATGCCCCTTAATGCTGGTGCCGTTCCTCTGCAGGTCAACTCTAATTTATCCTGTATCTTTTGTTTGTGCATAGGTGTTTTCATGCTGTCTCCCCTGTTTGACTGTGAACTTCTTGAGAGCAGAGACCTTCTTTCGTCTTTCTTGGTATCCCTAATGTTTAACACATACTAGGCACAAATCTAATAAATATTAGTTGACTCACCGGTGATCTTACATACCTGCAACAGCAGGCAAAATTCCCCTGGTCCCTCCTCCCTCTCGCAGTTAGTTCCCATACTTTGCCCCCATGCTGGCACCTTGTGGCTGCAGCAGGTACCCCTCATCAGAAGACTGTTCCCTTCTGAGAGTGTTGCTGGTGAGGGAGCTCCCTATTTCACTCTTTATGGCCAGGATAAGTCATAAATTATCTTTCCCATTTCATTATCTTTAAACCCCCAAAGACACCCCTCTTCCGAACTTCCATATGTCTTTTGAGGGCACTATCATCCTTACAATCACACAGCCTTTTAGTTATTCAGGACTTCTTTCTCCCTCACCTCACATATCCAATCAATGGCCATTTAGCTGTTCCTTCTCTTCAATATCTTAGTTTAGTCCTTCATCACCTCTCCGTGGACCACTGCAATAGATGCTTAATTGATTTCCTTATGTCAAGTCTCACCTCTCCAACCCATCCACAGAAGCCAAAGTAATTTTCCTAAAGGACAAATCTAATCACGTCATTCCCCTAGTAAACTCCAGTGGCTCTTGAATCAAATGTTATTTCATCTTTATCTTATCCTTTCATAATGTCCATTTTTGTGTTTTATAATGTACATATTTAGTAGTTCTTTAGCTCGTATATGTGATTTATAAGTGATAAATATACACATATGGGGGGTGCTCAATTTTTTTTTTACCAATAGCAGGGTCAATGTAAAAAGTTAGGAGAGCACTACTTTAGTCCCACCCTCTCCCCAATTTACAAGTGAGGAACTGAGATCCAGAGAAGGGATATAACACTTCATATTTTTACAAGGCTTGAAGGCTTGCAAAGTGTTGTATTATAGATACATAAGAATAAATTATACATATTTATTATTCATTATTATTGATACATTATATAAATATGCATAAAATACATCTCACTTGAGCCTCACCACAACCCTGTGAGGTACACGCTCATTTTACCATAATAATTACATAATCATTTATTCTATATTCAATCCTATATAAATATTATGTTATATATAATTATATAATGTAATTATTATATTATCATAATAATGATCCCTGTTTTACAGATAAGGAAACATTGAGAAAAGTTAAGGGACTTGTCCAGAGTCACACATCTAGTATTTCTTTGAGAAGCAAGATTGAGAACCAGGTCTTCCTGCTTCCCAGATCTAGGGGATTCCAAGTACCGCCCTCTGTCCACTGCGCAGCCACTCTCCACACAGAGCTTGTTCTGGTAGGTCCATAAAGCTGGAGAGGCTGTGGCTACTGACCGGGTATAGATGCAACCTCCAAATAGAGTTTAGGGAGAAGCTCGTCACCAGCTTGGCCGCAGGGAATGAACTTTTGGCCACAGTTACCCCTAGGAGACCTTAAGCGATCTTAGTCTGCATTGGCGCAGACGACAACTTCCACTCCTTGGAAATGATTGACGCCTGTGAGAGAGGCTTGCACCGCCCACTTGCGCGGGAAAGGAAGCTAAGCCGAGTGTAAAGTTCGGTAAAGCGCCCTCCAGACCAAGTTTAGCTAGCCTCAGTACTTCATCTGAGCTTTTGTGTCCGTATAGTCTCTCTCCACAAGTAGACTTCAGTCGCAGAGCGCAGGAAACCACCCTTTATATCCATCCTCCACCCCCACCCCGCCACCCCAAAGCCCGTGGGTGCTAGCTTTAACCAGTTACCGCCAGGGTTAGCTTGACCCAACACCCGGGAGGTAAGGGGCAAAGAATGTGTGGCCCCAGGCTGGGCGGGGAACGTCCCACCCCTCAGCCAATCCAAGAAGAGCCGAGGCAAGAATGAGTCCTCCTCATTGGCGGAGCCATAGGAGGCGGGCAGACTTCCCGGCACCCAACTTTTCCCAGTTCGCTGTCTAGCTGTGGAAGGTGGGGTTGTGTGTTTGGGGCCAGGGTGGGCGTGGCCTGCGTAGGGCTAGGTCGCACGTTCTCTCCGTTTCCCTTTGTCTTCCTCCCTCGTCCTACGGGGCGGGGTGGGCCCCGGCAGGCCGGAAGCGGAAGCATAGGGCACCCGGGGGGCGGTCCAGAGTGTGCACCGCCTACACGCCGGTCCGGCCGCTGCCCTCGCTTCCGTCCCGCCCGCGCCATGCTGTCCCTGGACTTCTTGGACGATGTGCGGCGGATGAACAAGCGGCAGGTGAGGCCGGCCGGGTCCCACATCCCGGGGCCCGCCTTCCCCTTCTTCCCGCCCTTCGTCTGCTCCAGCCGTGCCGCCTCCTCTCCCCGCTCTGTCCCCTCCCCTTGGGCCGCCCGGGGCCCGGCCGACCTTCGGCCTGGCCACCTGGGGGTAAGAGGCAGCCTGGAGCCCCCGAGTCTGGGACAGGGGCCAGACTTGCCCCTTGACCTGGCCCAGTACTGCCTCGGGGTGGGGGGAGGGAGGCTGCTCTCCGCCGCCTCCCCACCCCCCACCCCCTGGCTAAGAGGCACTTACGTGGAATAGCCCCCCCGGACATGGCAGCAGAGTACCTGGGTTCCAATTTTAGCTTTGCTCCTATGTGACCTTGAGCAAGTCATTTCGCCTGTGTGGGTGTCAGTTTCCTCGTCTGTAAAATGAGAGGACTGGACTTCGAGCTCTAACATTATAAGATTTTGTTTTGGTTTCTGAGGTCAGTTTATTCTACCCCAAGACCCAACTTTTTCTGCTTGCTCAGGGCCTGTGGGGGTCAATTCAACCAGTAAAGTTAAAGTTGAGGTAGGCTGGCCCAAAGAGTCCTCCAGGTGGGTGGCGAGTGGCAGGATGTACCAGTCTGGACCGTCTCTCAGCCCCCTTCCCAAGAGGATTCAGGAGGCATTGGGTATAAGGAGCTTCTAGTTATTTTGTCTTCTAGAGGCCTGTGGGACTGCTGGCCCCAAGCCCGACTGCTTTGCAGCATCCTTTCTGCTGTGGTATCAGCTGCAGGATTCAGGGGATGCTTCTGTGTGTCATGGGTGCAGCAAAAGCAGCAAACTTAAGTCCTTCATCTCTGACAAAGTAGCAGACCTTTACTGGACATTGATCTGGTGGATCTGTGCATGGTACAGTATTTGGAATGCCATATAGTTATTTACACATGTATGTTAGCTGCTGTTAAGATTCGGAGTTGGAGCAGTATCACAAATGTGACCTTGTATTCACTTAGAGATATAAAGTATTGCCCTTTAAAGAGTCCTTAGGTTCTGTGTTAGCTTCCAAGGATCTTGACCTTTAGTTTCTAAATTATAAGCTCTTCATTTTTTGCCTAAATAATAAGGCTTTATTCAATGTTGGGTGTGGTAGACATACTAGATACAGCTATCAAAGATGATTAATACTGGTGTCTTAAGCACACAGTCATTGGGTCATAACAGTGTAGACTCTTGTTTGCTGCAAAACTATTTATAAATCACTAGATTGTGTTCTGGAACTCCATATTGAGGCATTCTGATTTATCGCTATTGATGAAATCATTTCTGCTTTCTTGTTTCTACTATTACAGATTGTAGGAGTAGGAATATACTTTTCTTAATCTTGAATTTGGGGAGTGGGGGAAGAAGCTCACCTGGCTTGACCACAGATCTGTCTAGGAGAGATTCCACTCTCATCTCCTGCTCTTTTCTCTGCCCTAAAACTTCCAGTTGCTAGGAATCCAAGGCCTATTTTCAATCTTTCCTTCTCCCCACTGATCCTACTCCATGATTAGGTTTCCTTTGCCTCCTGTCACACCATAATGACTGCAGTTGCTTTCAGCCAGACCATCCACAGACTCCTGGCTTAAAGTTTCAGTTGCATCCAGGGACACTCTGCCAAGGAACAGCTGACACTGCTAACTACTAAAGGGACCCCTCAAAAGGGGAAGGACATCTAGGGCAAGGAGCAGACAGGGCATCCTGATTATCAGGGTTGTATTCACGACTTTTGTGAGTACCTGAAAAATGAAGAAATTTGTATATGAAATCAGAAAAGTGTTGACATAGACACTGATGATAGACATTGAAGAACTAACCAAATGAGAAGAGGAAAAACTAAAGAATTTTGTTTGGTTGTATTAATTATGTAAATTACATGGACAGTTTAATTTTTGCTTAATTGCCCTGAATTATTTGCATATCATTAAATATAGGCACCTGTACGAATTAAAAATTTGTTTATTACAGCACTAAACTATTCTCAGCTCTCATTTTGCTTATATAGCACGATTGCCAGCTTACTACTTAAATAAGAAGGAAATACAGTCATTAATCTGGTTGTAGTGCCAGTGTACAAGGTAGATTGACCTCCCCATGACATGAAGGAGTAAGGAGCCTGGTATTGGGTACCTTCCATAATATCTTCATACTAATTTTCTAGCTTTATCTCCTTTTAAATTAACCTCTTGGTATAGCCAAAACAGTATACTTACTGTGGGGTCATTTCTTGTGCTTTTTTTGCTCCCTTCAGTTTCTTATGTGATAACCTCTGAGAAGCCTTTTGTGCCCTTCTTTACAGATTATTTAGAGACTTTGCATGACTACCTGAGACCCAGATGATCTCTTCTAACACTGACTATCTGTGAGACTTATTTATTTTTACTATGTTATTTCATTTATCTTATCTCATAGTCTAGCTCCTTTAAAGGTAGAAATCAGATCTTCTACCTCTCTGCATTCAGTGCATTAAAAAGAGTACATGCTCAGTAAATATTTGTTGGTTGTTTTTTGTAAAGGAATCAGCTGAGATGAAATGAGCAGAGAAGTGTTTTGCTCATGTCTGTCCCAGACTTTTTTCCTCCTTTTTCTGTAGTATACTCTACATTGTATTCCTTGGACTCCTAAGGAGCTAGGTAGATCTCAGGTATTACTTTATAATATCATGTGCTTTCATAGAGATTATCTATGATCACTTAAGTTCCTTCCAACTTTAAATATTGTGATCTCATTTGAAGTTTTCTGGAAAACTGGCCTGGAAATTCCCAGAAACTTAGGCAACATATTTTTAAATCAGCAATGTAAGTATATTCAGAATTCTCTAGCCCATAATTTTTCCAACCCTCTTTATTCACTCTAGATGTATAAGAAGCAGCTATACTATCAGATATCTTCTATTTCCCCGATCCTCTTAGAGTTACATGGCCATCTCTTATATACTCCCTTTTATAGCCACTATTAAGCTGGCAGCAGGGAGTAAAGAGGGCGTGGTGGTTTGGGCAGTAGCGGTTTCCCACTGTACCTCTGTGGTGATTAGTGATGCATAATGGCAAAAAAGGAATCTCCTACAGAATTAAGCCCTCACTGTACCCTTGCTACTACACCACTAAAAACTTCAACACCCTTTAGGATAATAGAAGGGAGGAGAGACTGAAGGAGGCAGTGGTCAAAAGCAAAACACTAGTGACAGGGGAAAGGAGAAAAGAGGGAAAAAAAGCATAAAAGGGGAAAAAAGGATGGAGAAAAAGACACAGATATCAATCATAACTGAAAGCTGAATCGCTATCTTTTTTTTTTCCTCTTCTGTTGAGTTTTGTTTCTTCTTTCTGATGGTTGCTCCTGTTGGTTTTAATCTTTACTTACAACTTCACTAATGTAAAAGTAAGTTTAATAGGAATGTAAATGTATAGCCCATAGCAGATTGTGCACCGTCTTGAGGAAGGGGGAGAAAAATTTTAAACTCAAAAGCGTATGGAAGTGATGTTGATAAATCAAAATAAATTAATAAAATAAATTTTTAAAAAACTTTAACACCCTTTAAAAACTACTTTATTTGCCTTTGCCAGGTGGCTATTGAGAAGTTATTTTGAATTTCATCTACAAATTCATAAAATGTAATTCCAAAGATTGATTTTAATTGGATTTTGTAATCTTTTTTACATACACAAAAGCAGTGACATTTCGGTTGCCCTTCCTGTTTTCTACTGGATGAACTGAATTGGTGGTGAATTTTTTTCTGTCTTAATGTGTATGCTTTTGAGGACAGGACCTGCAATTTCACCAGTTTAGGAACTCTTACCCATGCAGATTAGTGCTTGCTTTGACTTACACAGTCTGAGAATTACCTAGGGCACTGTTTAGGTTAGGAGCCTAACCCTAACCATAAATGCCAAAGATGAGACTTTATCCACTGTAACAGGTTGATTTGTGACAATGTACATGTGCTTTTAAAATTTTAAATTGGAATGCTTGACCATAACCAATACTGGGGTTAAGTTTTACATTTTCATAAATGGTGAAAAAAAATTCCTGTTGCTTATAAAGCAAAACATTTCTGAGGACACGTTCTAATGCCTTTAGGTGAGGAGTTTAAAGTAGCTTCTAAATATTATATCTCAGTATCTCTTAGAAGAAAGGAAATTTGGTGCTGTAGTAATTAGGGGGTCAAGTCTAAATCCTTCCTAGCCTTGTGATCCTGAGCAAGTAGCTGAACTGTGAGTTAATAGTTGCTGGTCTCCATTCCTGGAGGAAGTTTCCACACTGGGAGTTGCCTATGCTGATACAGTAACTCCAGACTCTGTCCATCCCTTCCTCCAGTTCCCTGTGAAACAAGCCAGTGGCTACGTCTCTCTCTTCTGCAAGGAAATCTTAATTTTTATTAAAAAGCTGCAGACCTTTCCCAATTGTTGTTCCCCGATTTGTTGCATTTGTTTTTCCCCCCTTTTTCCAAAGGATTCATGGTAGGATTCCTTTAAAGTACAGGGATCCTCCACATACATTGATTGAACATATTGAAATAAAATGAAGTTTAGTTTGGAGAATATTGTAATGTTCTGATTTTTCTTATGCTTCAATAAGTAATATTTACCTCTTTAAGCACCAAAAGTTTGTTGTGTTTTTAAATTTTAAAACTCTCAAAAAAATAAAACTTTTTAATGAACCACTTGTGATGGAAATTTTTTAAAAATAATTTTATTGTTCATTAAATAAGATATCTTTTTCTTGAAGTCTCAGGCTCTCTTCATTATAAGCATTGAATTATTGTACTATGGTGACTTCAGGACTTTCCAGGTTGGTAGAGCTGTTGATTGCCATGCCAAACAGCCACATAGACTTAACCATCTTGAGTTCATTTTCCTGCTTTTGGTTAGTTTGTCTCATTTGTTGTACTTTCTTCCTCTTTCCTACCCCTAATACTAATTTGCCACATCTAATCTATAGTGGACTGGGAAACCAGATAATGATTTAGAATTGTGTTTTAAATAAGAGTAAGGCTCTAAGTGAGAGCCTTCTCAGAGCAAAGTTCATGGACAGCTAATTTATTGGTGTTGGGTACCCTTTTCACCCACTCCTAGGTTCCCAGTGTGGGTCACTTGAGGTTGCTTCAAGGTCTCAACATCTGATTAATATATTTCAAGTGTCACTTATGAACAGGAAATATCATCTTTTTATTCAGTCAGTCAGTAAACATTTTCACTGTACTAAGCACTGAGGATACAAAATGAGGCAAAAGACAGTCTTTGACCTCAGGGAGCTTACACTCTAATGGGAGATACAATAAGTAAACAAAGATGTACCTGTATATATCCTATATACAGGATAAATAGGAAATAATTAACAAATGGGAGGCATTAGATTATAGAAGGGTTAAGAAACGCTTCCTGTAGAAGATGGGGTTGTATTTGAAAAACTGGGGTAGACAAGAGGCAGAAATAAGGAGGGAGAGCATTCTAAGCATGAGAGATTGCCAGAGAAAATGCCCAGAGCCTAGAGATGGAGTGTCTTGTTCATGGAACACCAAGGAGGCCAATGTCACTGGATTGAAAAGTAGGTGGCAGGAAATAAGGTTAAATATGAAGACTGGAAAGTAGGAGGGGGCTGGGTCATCAAGGGCTTTGAACACCAAACAGAGGATTTTCTGTTTGGTCCTGAAGGTAATAGGGAGCCACTGGATTTTGTAGAGTTAGGAGAGAGGGTGGAATAGTCCAGACCTTAGTTTTAGGAAAATGCCTTTGGTGACTGATTGGAGTGGTAAGAGACTTAAGGTAGGCAGACCCAGCAGTGGTCCAGGCACCAAAGTGGTGGCAGTGTCACAGCAGAGGAAGTGGGGTAGGGGGATGGGGGGGATGTTAAGAGACGTTACAAGGGTGAAATCAACAGGCCTTGGCAGCAGATTGAATTTGGAGGGTAAGAGTTATTGAGTTGATGATGACACCTGGGCTGCAAGCCTGAGAGACTGGGAAGATGATGTTGCCTTCCAATAATAGGAAGTTGGTGGGGGATGGGGTATTTAGGGGGGAAATAGTGAGTTCAGTTTTGGACATGTTGAGTTTGAGAGGTCTATTGGACATCCAGTTGGAGATGTCTAAAAGATAATTGGAGACGCAAGTCTGGAGGTCAGCTGAGAGGTTAGGGCAGGATAGGTAGATTTGAGAATCAGCCTCATAGAGATGATCATTAAATCCGTGGGAGCTGATGAGATCACCAGTTGATGCAGTACAGAGAGAGAAGAGAAAAGGGTCCAGGACAGAACCCTGTGGGACACAGACTGTTAGAGGCCATGATCTAGATGAGGATCCAGCAAAGGAGACAGAGAAGGAGCAGTCAGATAGACAGGAGGAGAAGCAGGAGAAGGGATGTCCTGAAAACCTGGAGGGAAGAGAGTGTCAAAGGCTGCAGAGGGAGGTCAAGGAGAATGAGGATTGAGAAAAGGCCATTGGGTTTGTCGATTCAATAATCTCAGTGAGGTGAAACATATAAGGTGATTTTTTTTCCATATTACAGATAATTGTATTGTAATTCTTAATTAGTATGAATAGTTTTAGTACATATTGATAAGACCTTTTAAACCCGGGTTTGTTTTATAAATATTTATAGTAGATTTGTCACTTATCAAATATGTGAAAGATTCCATTTGTGGTACTATTTATTGTTCCACCCCAGGGCAAGGGATAGAAGGAGACTAAGAAAAATAATATACAGAAAATCCTGAAATGTACATTCCGAAGGAGCCTTGCAGAAATTTATGTGGTAGAGTTTGTTACCATGCTCCTGTTTACTGGTGCAACAAACACATTCTTTTCTGGTGCTTAGGAATGCTGCTTAGGCTGATCTAGTGTCAAGAAAGTGCAAGGAAACACAATAGAATTGCTTCCATTCAACATTGTTATAATTTGTGTGCTCTTGCATAGCTTATCCTTCACCAAAGGTCCCTTCTCAGGCCTTATCACAGCAATAGGAACAGATTTGTCTGGGGCCCACATTGGCTACATTCAGAACCCTGAACACCAAGTTGGCTGTAGAATGATTATGATCTGTGGGAGGAATACCCATCCCTACAAAATCAAATCAGATCCTTGGTGTATTTTACATATTTAACTTGTAATTTCTTAGTGTTTTATGCCAAAAAAAACCCCAAAACACTACCTCCACATTTTTATTTGATCCTCACAACTGTAAGGAAGTAGTGCAAGTCTTATCTCCATTTTACTGATGAAAAAGCTGAGGCTTGTAGAGGTTAAATGACTCATTCAAGATCACATAGCTAATTTCTAGTGAAATTGGATCATTAACTCAGATATCTTCTATGCCCAGTGCAAAGAGAGCTGGCCTTGAAATTTAGGAGAGACTTGTTTAAATCCCACTTCAGATGCTTCTTAGTTGTATGACTATAGGAAGTCCAGAATCCTGGATTTAGAACTGACTGGGGATCTCAGGGGCTGTCAAATCTAGCCTTTCATGTCATAGATGAGCTACCTGGACCCAAGGAGCCAGGCTGACTTGTCCTGGGTCTGAGAGCCAGAAAGGGGTAGCTAGGACTGGAGCTGCTGTCTTCTTCCAAATCTGTTTTCTACTGTCCCAAGCTGCTACTTGGCTCTCTTGATTACTGAGGTTCTTTGAGCCTCAGTTTCCTCATCAGTAAAATTGGGTTAGTGCTTCATTACCTGCCTTATGGAATGTAAGTAACATGTAGTACATCATAAATCGGAAAACAGTATGTAAATGTCAGTTCATATTTCACCACACCCTTCGGCCTCTCTTAAATCCTCTGTCCTCAGTGCTTCCATAAGCTAATGATACCAAATTAAACTTTTAACTGTTTGTGAAAGGCTATCCACCCACTACCCTAGCTCTCTTCCACTAACCCCAGGAACAGTAAATAAGGCATCTCCCAGCATAATACAGATTGGTAAACCTTGTTTATATCTGTTATATGATGTGGCAACTGACATGCCACACTGATCCCGCCAGAAAGTAAGGAAGAATAGTGGCTAAGTATATGATAGTGATGAAGAGGCAAAGGGGGAAGAACTAGAACCAGGAGACTAGGATTCAAGTGCAGACTAATACTGACTTGCTATTTCCCTTTCTGAGCCTCAGTTTCCTCATTTATAAGCTAAGAAGTTTAGATTAAATGATCCTTTAAGATGTCTTATAGAACTAGAGTGTCCTATGACTCCTTTGAGGAAAAGGAAGAGAATATTAAGGAAGGAGGAGAAAGAAAGAGTTCTCGTTAAACCATTAAAAAACCACTTTGGCTCATCAAATTAATGTATTCTAGTTTTGTTCAAGCTATGGTTTATATTCAGCTTTTTCAAAATGCACGAAATAAGGCACATTTGTAGAATACAGGGTTCTTAGGCTCTTCTCTGATTATGAATGGTTAGGGTCATCCTAGAGATAGAGAAATGACCCGGTTCCATACTTAAATGATTATAAAGTATAGTATGTGATAGAATTTTTAATCTTCATCTCTCTCCCTCCTCCCTCTTTTTCTCTCCTTCTCTACTCCTTTTTCTCTTTCCCCTTTCCTTCCTCTCTCCCCCTTCTTTCTTTCTCCCCCTTACCCTGCATTCTGCATTCCCTTGAGAAAATTGCTCTCTCCCATGGACTCAACTTGAACTACTTATCATTTCAATCCTAATGACAAATACATATATAGTAACATATATGTATGTGTGTATATGTGTATCAGCATACATATATATATTAGCAGTTAGATAGCTCAGGGAGGACTAGCACCTCTGGTATGAGGGCTTGCCAAGCCCTTTTCAGTGTTGCTTATCCACCTTTGGTGTCCACTGGGGTGTAGCATCCACACCCCAGTAAAACTGTCTCAACAGACGGTTAAACTAGGTTGAGGGTAATTGACGGACCTCGAACCCATTGATGTGTTAAGGGGGTGTCCACTCCCCAAGCATGTGAAGATTTCCCTTGGCAGAATGGTCAAATGAACTGAAGCAGGTGATATGGAGTGCTTGGCCAGACATCAAAGGCACCATAGTCATCATCCACTGCATCCCGGACCATCACCAGTCATCTTGACTTTTGTCTTGCCCCTGGACTTCAGTGACTCTGGAAGAGAGAGTGTGAAGCTGATGACTGTGCAACTCTGCCTCATTTAAATCCAGTTCACAAGCAAGTCAAAACATCCCCCTGGAATGTCATTGGTCGTCTTTGAAAACAAAGGATGGGCAACAGCGTGCATGCACACACACACACACATTTTCTCATCTAGGATCTCTTCAACTGAATGGCATCTCCTTGACAAGGACTGCTTTCTTTTTGTCTTGGTATCCCAAGCTCTTAGCAAAATGACTCACATATTAATCATTTAATAAATGCTGATTGAATGAATAAATAAATGAACTTGCACTCTAATGGCTTATCATACTTTGCCACTCAAATGTTTTGCTTTTCTTGTACACTTAACACATTCTTAATTGCATTTATTTGGCCTGTTCCCATCTGTCTACTTAAATCAGATTCATCCCTTCTCTTTCCTGTGGTCACCACTTCTGCCCAATCGCTCATCTTGTCACCCCCTCCCCCCAAAATTACTAGGATTGCTTTTTAACTGGTTTTCCTACCTCTAATACTCTTCAAATCTGTCCTGCCTATAGCTGCCAGACTAATTATGAAAAGTCATTTTCATTCCATTGTCCCCTTATTCAGAAGCCTACAATGGCTTCCTAATTCCCCTTTAAATAAAGTCCAGGTTTAATCAAGCACTTATAGTCATCTGTATATTATGGCCCTATCTCAACCTAGCCAAATCTGTCTGCCATTGCTACCCAGCATAAACCTTCTACTCCAATAAGATTTGTCTTCTTATTGTCCTTTCTTCTCACTCCACTCCCACTCCTTCAGTGTAATTATCCAATAGCATACTGAAGTTCCTTCTGCCTTTTTCTCTGCCTATATACATATCACAGAATTAACAGTTTAGAGCATAAAGGATCTGAAAAGTCTTGTAATTCTTTAGGCCACAGTTCAAGTCCCAACTCCCACTCTGATTGCCCAACCTATATTGACTTCTCCCTTCTCCAGATCTACTTGTACTTAATCGCTCTACTATGTAATTAGGCCTCTAGTTCAGAATCTATTACTAACTAGCTTTGTGGATTGTAGGCAAATTATTTAACTTTGCCAGATATCAGTTTCCTTATTTATAAGATAGAGGGAATTGGGCAGGGACCAATTATCTAAGGGAATTAGATAATCCCTCAGATCCCTTATAGCTCCTGAGTCCTAGGATTAAGTGCAAAAGAAGTGGTGGACATTCAGTGACCAGGAGAGAATAGATCATTGGCCTGAGGTGTTCTGAAAAGGCTTCCCAGAAGTAGCTGATTGTTGTGGGACCCAAATGAGATGATGCATCTGAACATACCTAGAAGATCAGAAAGCACGGTGAAGATGTCAGGTGTCATGGGCATAAGCTATGTGGGACACAGGGTATTCCAACTTTTGAGGATAATTGGCACAGAATTTGAGCTACATGCTTGGGGTGTGCTTGGGGCATAGGAAATGGCTACTCCGTCTTCTTGAAGTAATAAAAAATAGCTAGCATTCATAAAGCATTTTAAGGCTTACAGTACTTTACAGATATTCTTATTTTTTCCTCACAACAACTGAGGGAGTGAGGTGGTATTATCCCCATTTTACAGATGAAGAAACTAAGGCTGAGAGTGGTTCCTCATTCTAGATTTAATGCCGTATCTACTGAGCCACCTAAAAAGTTCATATAGAAAGAGTACTGGTAGGAGATATAAGGTTAAAATGGTAGAGTCCAGGAGGGTCATGAATGCTGAACTTTATGCTTAGTCCTGGAACCCAAAGAAGGTTTTTGAACAGGAGAGTGACCTGATGAAAGTTTAATCTTGCAGGAGAGATTTGGAATGAGCAAAGACTGGAAGCAGGAAGACTGGGTTAGGAGGCTGCTATTCTAAATGGTTAATAAAAGGGAGAGGGAAGTGTGTAGGACTAGAAAGAAAGAATCTTTTGGGAGAAAAACTATAGGCCAAAAAAAGAAATGTGGTACTAACCATTTTTAGGGAAATCTTTGAACTTCAATGGCCTACTGAAGGCAACTGCTTGGGAACTCTTTGAAATTGTATCATGGATACTGGATAATCTGCCTTCATAGGCATAACTATGACTAATCTCATCTCTTTTGTTTTTACAGCTATATTATCAAGTCCTCAACTTTGGGATGATTGTCTCTTCAGCTTTAATGATCTGGAAAGGACTCATGGTAGTAACTGGAAGTGAAAGCCCAATTGTAGTGGTGCTCAGGTAAAAGTTATTTTTCTTTCTTTTTTTTTAAAGTCTGGAATTGCATTTAACCAAAGCTGAAAATTAATAGCTAGTATTGACTTGTTAGAAATTGCAGCCTTGATGGCTGTCCTCTCCAGAGCCCCAGTGGCCTTGGTCATTCTATGTATGGGCTGCTGCTGTCTGTGTTCGGTTTCAAAGTAAGTCTTTAAGATGAGCAGTGTCCAAGAGGCTGTGTAGCAAAGGTAGGATTCTGAGGTGCCTCTTAGTTAACTACTTCAAATTTATTCCTCTCCATTTTTAATTAGTGTCTCCTAAAACTACTATTTTTATAGAACTCTTAATTAAAATGTTTCATAGTGCTTTGTCAATAGACTCTCTTCTTCCTATTTCTCTTATTTAAAAATTAATATTATATCTGTCCCCAGTTCCCTCAGGCCCTCTAATATATTGAACTAAAAAATCTTATTTAGATCTTTGTGAATTAAGAGCTTTTGGTCAATCCACTTTCATTTTCAATGATAATGATTTTTAACAATAATCCATGCTCTTTGCTAAACCCAACACTGCCTTGAAATGATTACTTAGGAAACATAGGATGATAGATTTAGAATTGGAAGGTACCTTAGAAGTTATTTAGTCCAAACCCCTCATTATACAGATAAGAAAACTGAGATCCAAAGAAGTGAATGAAGTATACCTTATCTCTCTGAGGTCACACAGGTAGTAAGTGGCAGAGGCAAGATTTGAACTTGAATCTTCCAGCTCAGAATCTATTCCCCTACATCACTGGGTGTGGACCCAAGTCTGCTATTTATTCAGAATTTTTCCTCTGCGCTATTTCCTTTATGATCGTAAGCACATATCCTAGGATTAGGCAATGTAAAAACAAAAGATATCAGTAAAAATCTTATATGTGTGTATAACATGTTGCTGATATCTTTTGTTTTTATATTGCCTAAATTTTCCCCTATATCCCTTCTTGTAATTCCTACTAGAGAGCCAATGTTTATAACAAATAATTTTTTTTTTACAAAGATGGGGAAGAGGAGAGAAAAAAATTCAACAAAATCAATTATAAGGGGCAGCTCGGTGGCACAGTGGATAGAGCACCAGCCCTGAAGTCAGGAGGACCTGAGTTCAAATCCTGCCTCAGACCACACACTTGACACTTACTAGCTGTGTGACCCTGGGCAAGTCATTTAACCCCAATTGCCTAAAGAAAAAAAAACCAATTAGATATTGAAAAAATCTGACATGATATGCAATTATCCACACTTGTGGATATTTCACCCTGCCAAGGAGGTAGTGAGGAGGTTTGTCTTCTTATATCTCTTCTTTGAGGCAAAGCTTATCCTTTGTAATTTTGAAAAATGGTGATTTTGATTGTTTTGTGGTGATCATTCTTTACGTTTACAATGGCGTACATAGTGTTGTTTTCCTGGCTCTGCCTACGTACTTTTCCATATTCTTCATATGTGGTGTTTCTTAGAGCACAGTAATATTCAGTTACATACATGTCCTATGCTTTGTTGAGCCATTCCACAGCTGATGGACTTCTGTTTCATTTCCAGTTCTTTTCAACCATAAAGAATGCTACTATAAATACTTCCTTGTATGTGGAGCCTTTCATTTGTCAGTGATCTCCTTGGGGCATGAGGGCAACATATTTTTATAATGAAGTTTTTTTTTTTTATTTTATCCATGTAGTGTACTACCAATTTGGCCCTCATGGTTACTAGGAAGCAGAAGTTTCCAGTAGATTCCTGGGTTCTTAGTTGTCCATTTTGAGTTCTGCCTTCTCAGTTCTTATCTATACTGATTTAAAGTAAAATTGGATAGAATGATTAAAGGTCTAAGAATTTGTATGTAGAGTTAACAACAGAGAGACAGAGAAATCAATAAAACAGAAGGATTAAGTTTGTAAACAGTACATACTCTGGAAATGAGAAGAAAAAGGGTTGAAGACAGAGACTTCTTTATAGAGAGGTAACCCCCAATTTTGTGACTTTTAGGACTATTTCAGGCATGGTCCTTGCTGTGAAACTCTCACATCTTCCATTGTCTCTCCCTATTTCCCAAATGTATGTTGCTGTAAGAGTAATTTTTTTGGGCTGACTTTGGACTAAATGTTATTTGTCAAGAGAGTTAGGGAACAAACTAGTCAGCAGAGACCAGAACATATGAATAGAAATGGAGAAAAGGAAAGTTTTCTGAGACACTGGGTCCTACTTGTTTACTTTTTATTTGTATTCCTGTTAAATTCTATAGCAACTTTATTGATACTTACAATTTTGCCTTTGAATATGTGGATACTCCTTTCAGATTGCTTCGACTACTTCCTTTCTTTTTGGAGCCAAGACAGAAAGTTGTCAGTTGGGGGCACCTAGGTAGCACAGTGGATAGAGCACCGGCCCTGGATTCAGGAGGACCTGAGTTCAAATCTAGCCTCAGACACATAACACTTACTAGCTGTGTGACCCTGGGCAAGTCACTTAACCCCATTGCCTAACCAAAAAAATTTTTAAAAAAAGAAAAGAAAGTTGTCAGTCAACTAGACCAACAGTTGTTCTCTTGTGATGTGTCCAAAACACAGTTCATCTTATGTATTCTCCTAGAATATTTTCTCCTCTATCCTGCATGATTATGTGGAGGGCTTCCTTTCAGTCATTCCCTCCTCCATTCTGGCCTCCTGGGTTCTTAATCTCAGAGTCATGGTTGACTCTTCCATCTCTCTCACCCTCCATCCTAATTAGTTGTGACGTTTGTTGATTCTACCACCAGGACATCTCAGGTATCTGCCCCACAACACCCTCCTAGTGCAAACCATTATCACATCTTATCTGGATTATTATAATAGCTTCCTAATTGGTCTCCCTGCTACTAGTCTCTCTCTCCTAATCTGTCCTTCACAGAGCTGCCAGAATAGTCTTCATAAGGCATAGGACTGACCATTTTTACTTCCTACCTTGAAAAATCTTTAACAGCTCCCAGATTGCCTCTACTAGAATTTTTTTTAATCCTCAACCTGACACTTAACATACTTAAAAGTCTAACTCCAGCCTGTCTTTCTAGACTTATTTTATATTGCTTGTTTTACTATTCCTGGAAGGCACTTACTTAACAAATGCTTGTTGATGGAGTAATATTATTCCCCTTCATTTACTCTGCATTACTGCCAAACTAGCCTACTAGCTGTTCCGCAGCTCAAGATTCCATCTCTCATCTCCATGATTTCCCTCAGGCCAGCCCCCATCCCTGCCTCTACTGATCTCATCTCTGCCTCTTAGATTCCTTGTCTTCTCTGGAGGCCCAGCGAAAATTCCCTCTCTTCCATGAAGTCTTCCCTGATGCCCCAACTCATTAGCATTCTCTCCCTTCTTAGACTACCTTGTATTTATTCATATGCATATGTGGTGGACCCTCCCAGTAGAATAGAAGTTTATGGGAAGCAGACTATGTCATGTTTGGTTTTGTATCTTCTTGCAGAACATATTGCACGTAGTAATATAAATACATGGAACAGTTAATGTTTGTTGAGTTGAATTATAACAGTGGTGGACTGAGCTATATCTTAATTTTGTATTTTGTATTTACAATGGTCTGCTTGTTGTTAATGTATAAGAAATGTAAAAATCTAATACCACAGATCATTTTCTTCCTTTGTTGTTCTTAGAAATTATTTGGGGGAAACCTGTGATGGTCCTATCCAACTTTTCTTCTAAGCCAGATTTGGAATGATTCCTACAAGTAGTTTAATGTGGCCTGTATCAATGGTGTAAAATTCAAATGGAAATGGGGACTACTGAACCATAGGGATAGATCCCTGTGGGCCACATATTGACTTAGAAAACCAAGCATGTTTCTGTATTTCCTTTTTTATTACTACATCAGCACATTAAAGTCAGATAGGAGCAACATTTTAATCTGGTTTGGGACACACTTGGGAGTATTGTAGGCTGCATGTGGCCTGTGAGCTATATGTCTGATGCCACCATTCTGCAAAATTCTGAGCAAATGGTTATCCAGTCCCTGCTGAAACACCTCTACATACAGGGCCCTGTCTACCTTATGAGGTAGCATATTCTGTTTTTGAACAATTCTTATTCTTAGGAAGTTCTTCCTTAGTCATTTGAGCTGAAATATGCTTCTGTAACTTCCACCTCTTGGTTCTATGTTTGCATTCTGGAACCATAGAGAATAATTTAATTTTTCTTCCATTTTATGGTCTTTCAGATATATTTCCCCATTAAATCATTCTTTCCTCAAGCCAAACATCTTTATTTCTTTCAACTTGTGTGTGTGTGTGTGTGTGTGTGTGTGTGTGTGTGTGTGTAAAAAAAAACTACCTGCCTTATATAGCATGGTTTTGGTCCCCTTACAATCTTGGTTATCCTCCATTAGACATATTACAGTTTGTCAACGTCCCTTATTTAGTACTAAACAAACTATCCAGATATCATCTAACCAGAATATAAATGCTCTCTTGTTCTATACATTATACTTCTACTAATGTAGTCACCCAAAATTAACTTTTTTTTGGCAATCTATCTCACTATTGACTCTAATTTAGCATGGAGTCAGTAAGAACCCCTAAGTCTTTTGCACATGAACTGCTGTCTAGTCATATCTTTTTGTAAATGGTTTTTAAATTTTAAGTGTCATGCTTTACATTTATCCTTATTAAATGAGCTCTTGTTAGAGACAGTCTGTTAAGTTTTTATCTCCTTAATCTTTTGTCCACCATGTTAGCTGTCCCTTTCAGCTTTGTCATCTGTAACTTTGATCAGCATGCTAAATGGATCTTCCTAAGACACTGCCAAAAAAATGTCAAACAGAACAAAGACAGCTGACTTGTCCATTCTTTAAGTCTATTAACTCAACGTGTTATGATTCCTTCTAACAGCATTGCCAGCCAGCCTATAAGGAAATCATGAGAGATTTTGTTAAGTTAACTTGCTGAAATTTGGATATACTATGTCTTAACAGATTTTCCTGTTCTACCAGTCTAGTAACCCTGTCAAAAAAGGAAGGGAGGTTAGATTGACATTACTTGTTCTTAATGAACCCACACTGTTTTCTTGTGACTACTTCACTTATAACAATTAATTATGGAATTCTTCTGAGAATGAATATTAAGCTCACCAGTCTATAGTGTGTAAAATCTGTCATCTAACCATTTTTGAAGATTGGGACATTTGTCCATCCCCTCTTTTAATCATTTGTTAAATATTGCTAGTGTTGGTACATGGATAACTTCTGCAGCTTTTTTTTTCAGCACCCTTTACTGTAAATCATCTCTGTTGCCTCACCTATCTTAAGCTTCAGTTTCTTTTAAAAATCAGAAGATCATTATCCTTAACAGAATATAGAAACGGAATAGGAATAGAATTAGTTCTTTCTCATTGGTGAATTGGACATAGGCTTTCCTTGGTTTTTGTTTTTGTTTTTTTCTTCAAACATTGCTTTTACAAAGCCCTTTTTGTTCTTAACATTTTCTGTAAGTCTTAACTCATTCTTGTCTTTAGTCTTCTTGACATGATTCAAGTGTCTTAGCTTGGTGTCAGTCATTTGTAGTTGTCCTTCATTATGTAAATTGCTTCCA
This sequence comes from Phascolarctos cinereus, assembly GCF_003287225.1. Classification (NCBI taxonomy): domain Eukaryota; kingdom Metazoa; phylum Chordata; class Mammalia; order Diprotodontia; family Phascolarctidae; genus Phascolarctos; species Phascolarctos cinereus. Next base: position 110,376,989 of record NW_027555736.1, on the reverse strand, counting down.
TAACTTGTGTACATCCTTTTAAAATCAGGGCTGCAGAGAACAGTCCCTGTGCAACCATATCTGTCTCTTTTTACTGCCTCCCCTCCCCCATTCTTTCCTCTTTGGGATCATGGCATCAGTTTCATTATCAGTCTCCTCCTTTCTCCCTTGGACAGCTGTTTTTTCGTTTAGAACTGGAGTTCTTAACCTGGGGTCTATGAAATACATACATACATACACACACACACATATATATATATTTAAATCTGTTGCTTTCCTTTGTATTCTTGTGTATTTTATTTTATGCATTTGAAAATGTTATTCTGAGAAGGAATCTATTGGTTTCACCAGACTACCAAAGGTGTTCATGACATAAAAGGTTAAGAATTCCTGTTTTAGAGCCAGACCATCATACCAAACCTGGTTGAAATCTGCTTTATTAAATTTTAAGGTATAATTTGGACTATGTCTGGTGCTTCCCTCCTTGGTAATCACAATTCTAACTCAACAGTCACTTTCTCCCTCAATGCCTATTAATCCCCCCAATCAACTAGCTCTTTCTTGTAGGTAAGAATTAGGTCCAATCAGCAGTTCTTCTCATTGAAGTTTCTTCCTTTGGAAAGATGAAATTGTCAATAGAGAAGGTCATCAGACAACTGAATGGTCAGCTTTCATTAGATATCTAGGGAAATGAAAGCCCCCAAATATCTTGAATCCATCATGAATTGAGAGCTCATCATCCATTTCTCCCTTGTGATCATGAGGTGGGTAGTATATTCCTGTGGTTGTCATTTTATCTGCATTTAGATATCCTCCCCTGCTTTAGGTTCATAGATTTCCATCCAAATGTATGTATATATTTTTTGACACATAATCCTACATTCATTTTTTTCTATCAGATCTATTTCTTTTGAATCAGCTATGCCATTGTATTGCCATGTTCTGGTTGTGAGTCTTATCCCATTAAGTCTTAGTCATATTTTTCTACTTGTGTTACAATTTCCTGTTCACTCTAAAGTTATCCATCTGCTATATTTTAGTATATAGACATCTAAGGCCTTAAAGTTTGTGATACACTTTACATTTATTATCTCATTTGATCCTCATAACAATTCTGTAAGGGAGGTGCTATTATTATTCCATTTTACCAGCAAGAGACCTGAGACTAAGAGAGATTAAGTGACTTGCCCAGAATCACACAGCGAATAAATCACTAAGACAGGATTTGAGCTCAGGATTTCCTAATTCCAAATTCAGTACTTTATTCCAGTCACCTCCTCTAGATTACTTGGTATATTCTGTACCATTACTCTTTTTTGTTACATCTGTTGCCATCCAACAGTTATAGTTATGTAGAGTTATTTGTCTTTAATATATCACAATTATAGAGGGATATTTGTCTTTCTCTTTCTTTTCAGCTTAAACCTTTCTTGATGAGATTAGCAAGTCTCTATCAAGTACAGTGTCTTTGACCCTGGCGAAGATTCCATGATTGTGTTGTCTTAACACATAGACGAGAAAATAAAATCATTTTCTTCTTCTTAACAGCTGTTTATTTCCAATATCCTTCTTTTCCTTTCCAAAGAGAAAAGTTCATTAATGCTCCAACTCTATCATGCATGCCACCACCCCCACCCACATCTTGCCCTCCCAGTTTTTTACCAAGAACTTTATAATCCCTAGAAATTCTTTCTGGTACTATCCTCATTCTAACACATATGGAAGAAGTAGTGGTTGGCAGGTTTGATACATCCCAGTTACATCTAGGCTGTATCTTCTCAGAGGATGATATACCTTTTGTTGTGTCATGTATACATGTAGCTCCCTCTGTACCCTGTAGCAGGCAAATCTCACTCTCTCTTTGGGTTCCCTAAAAATTCCACTACTCATTTCCTTTGTGGTCCAGTACTGGGTTTGTACCTGTTGGTTCCAGTGAAAACTCCTTGCCCTTCTTTGGAGCATGGGATGCCTTTTCCTCAGAAGGTCCAGGTCCACCTTCTTTGGGAAGAACCTCATGACTTTTTATGCAGCAGTGCTCTTCAGGGTTTCATCTTTTCTACTGTCTACATCTTTCCCCTGTGACACATTCTTCTAGCATACAACTAAAAGACATTAATTTAATTTCCTTCCACCTCCTATCTAGGAATATCTTCCTGGTTTTTTTTTTTTTTAATTTCTTGCAGACAGTCTAGAAATTCTTCATTTTTTCTATTAGGCAAGAATAAGTGTCACATTCCTGTCACATTCCTCAAACCCTTTTGCTTTTTCCTTTAGCAAGCACACCAAAGTGTATTTAAAATACACATGGAGGTGGTGATTGCCTCCAGCAGTAATACACACAGAGCACAATCACACTAAATCACCTGAAATAACACCCTGGTATAGGGCCTGAGCCAAGTTCTCCAGTGGACTTACATCCTCTGTGGATCTTCTGAAGATTCCCACAAGTGCCTGCCCCCATAATATGTGCTTGCTGCTCATAGAGAGCTCTTGGGGGCCAGCCTATTCCACCAGCCCTTCTTAGATGCTCACATTATCTGCCTTCAGTTCATCTTCCACACCCTATAACACACTAGATGCCAACGGTTTAATTCAGAAAACAGTAAGTGCTTACTTTGTGCAAGGCGCCCTACACTGTCTCTGTCTGTGAGGGGCCTATCTTCTGTGGGAAAGACCTCTTCCCATTCCCCCCTCACAATCAAAACCAGAAATCATATAGTGGAATATTTAAAGAAATCTGTCCATTTGCTTCCTCCTGAATTAATAGCCATGTAGGCTTAAGTATTTTAAATACATAATTTTAAAAAGCTTTATACTCTAAAATGTTTTCATTTTTCAGGTAAAAACAGTTATTTTCTCCTACTTTTCTAATGTTTTTCCCCTCAAGTCTTTTTAGCTCTAGGGTTTATAAATAAGAAGTGAAAACCAGTAAAGCAGAACTAAGAGTCTCTAAGGTCTGATCTAAAGGTGTGGATCAGCCCATTTGGGGTGTAAAATGCAATTTGTCCAGAGCCTGATTAATGAGTCAAATAAGCTGTAACAAACACACTTAAGGAGACTATATCCCTTTAAGTTAAACTAGAGATTTCTTTGATGGAGTGAATTAGTTTGTATAGTGTAAACACTTAACTGAGCTAGTATTCTGCAGGGAAGTCACTGCAGTGAAGGAAAAAGGGGGACCAGATAGAAATGAAAGGGGAAGTAAGGGTATCACATCTTCAAGAAGCAAAACCATTTTCCCTTACATGGTAGTGTGGAAAGTTATGCACAGCAAATGAGGAGGCCAAGGCTTCTATTTAAAGGCATGTCAAACTTCCTCATGAATTTGGTTCCCTTTCTAGCCACTTGATTCTCTCCCATGGATAAATCTATTGCCACTTCAACTTTGACCTTAAGATACTAGAAGGAAGACTTAGGAACTTTAAAAAGTTGTTGCTAATAGGATACCAATCCATAGGGTGGGTCTAAAAGAGAATTTATCAGTACTGAAGAAAACTAAGGATATTAGAAATTTTACCAAGAAATTTAGCTTAGGGGAACGAATGATGAAGAAGCAGAAGTTCTCTTTATGGAATTGAATTCTGTTAATACCTAACATTGCCTTTTGAAGTACATTTGTAATGACCTGAAAATCCACTCCTGACACCATGTTCATAGCAAATTTGTAGAATGTCATGAGTAACCGATAAGAGTCATTTGTATCAAGTAACTGAAAACCCAGTTCCTTTTCTTATTAATCTGTTTTTTTCCACCTTCTCTATTCTTCAGCCCTTATTCATTTTCTCCCACCTTTGTGCTTCTTTGCAAAACAGGGACAAAGAGATAATAGAGATGTGACTTTTGTCTTCATGAGCAGTTGAGTTAAACCCATAAGGTCATCTTTGCCATATCTTCCTAATTGGCAGTAAAAGATGATCCAGTGCTCATTTGAATACCAGAATATATCTAGTGATTTTCAGATGTAATAAGGGCAGTGTTTTTAAAGTTCACTCTTTCTTTTCCTACTGTGTTATTCATTTGAAATTTGGAAAGGTTAAGAAATTAGTAACATTGTGCCATTTTCAAGATATAAGAAAGCTCCAAATAATAGTGCTTAAAATAGGCTAGTTCGAATGAAGACTAATAATGTAACAAACCTTTAGTGTAAAACTCATTAGTGGGAGCTAGAGGAAACTATATTTTAAGCCCAAGCCATGTTTACTCAAATTATTACAGTTATAATTATAGAGGATGAATATTCCAAAGGTGTTCTGCTGAATTTTATGTCATCTAATATTGAAATATGTTTAAGCTCAATGAAGTATTTCTTTTTTCTAATGATATTGCTTTTTTTTTCCCTAGTGGAAGCATGGAACCTGCATTTCACAGAGGAGACCTTCTCTTTTTAACCAATCGAATTGAAGATCCTATAAGAGTAGGAGAGATTGTTGTCTTTAAGATAGAAGGAAGGGAAATTCCAATTGTTCACCGGGTCTTGAAAATTCATGAAAGGTATGTTCAAAGCATGGGTGCTCGGATTATTCAAGTATTTTCAGTGTCTTTTGTGGTATTGGATTTTATTTTCCCCAGAATCACAAAATTGGAAGCTACTACAAAGGCCATCTCATTGGACTTGAGCAAGATTCCGTACCCTAACCCACTTTATCCACCTGTCTCTTGAGGATTTTGTGGAAGGGTAGACGGTAGAACCCACTCCCTTTTTGGATAGTGCTCATTGTTATCTTTTTCCTTGCATTGAGCATCATTCTGCCTTTCTGCAATTTCTGTTCATTGCCCTTGGTTTTGCCAAGGCCGAAGAAAATAAGCCACATCCTCCCTTTGACCTGGTCGTCTTCTGCACCACCTTCCTCTACCTGCCCCAGTCCGGAGGATCTAGCTGCCAGCCTTTCACCATTCTGGTGCCTTCCTCTTGATGACTCTGTGCCCAGGTCGTCAATGTCCCTCCTAAAATATGAAGTCCATGAGCACGGTACTCCAGATAGTTTTCTGGTGGCCATATCACACTGTGTGCTCACTGAGCTTGCAGTCCACTAAACTCCCCTCCCCCTCCCAGTCTTTTCAGATAGATTATCTCTTCACCTCCCTGCTTGCTGATTTCTACAAGTATACCAGAATCTAGCCAGATGAAGGATCAGCAGCCTTTCCAGTACCTAGCACAGTGCTTTGCACATAGTAGGTACTTTTAAAATGTGCATTATAGGAAGAAGAGCCATATTTGTTAACTTTCTTAGCCTATAGCTCTTTGAAGAGTAGTGGTATAAATATGTGTTTGTAAATATATTTGTATTTCAGCCTTGCTTCTTGAACACTTCAGTAACATGAGTTTAACTTACTGTATGATATTGGATAAAAGCAGGGAAAACCTAGCTCTGGGAGGATAAGGTATGTAAGTTAGCCAGGGGAGAGGTAAAGGAAGTATAACAATGGGGGTGGGGAACAGTTTCTGAAGACGGGATAAGTGACTAAGGAAAGGATTTCCAAATACGGCATCCCTAGGACAGGGAACAAGGGGGAGGGGAAGGGGAAGGCCTGGCCTTGAACTCATCGGTAGGGTGAGGGGAGGATCCAGAGTTCACTGGCCTCCAAAGCTGCCCTTCATAGTATGTAATGTGTTTGAGTATTAATGAGATGAATCAGCACGCAAGTACAGACTCTTCATTTATTTTGGCTAAGAGAGCCTTGGGTATGTACTTAGTCACTGAACCCTGAACTGCACCAAAAAATTGGATTTGATTTGGAGGAGGGAAGGGAAGAGATAAAAGGTCTGCCAAGTGACATAAATGCTGATTTTATATATAGCCTTCAGATATTATGGGATGAGGCTTTCAAAGAATTGAGGGGAAACTTTTTCCATCAGGCCACTAGAAGGATAGGGTGAGGTGGATCCTCAACTCTCAGCTCAAGCTGAATATGAATTACTGTGAAACCAGACTCCCCCTTCCAGGGATTTTAGCACCCTTCCTCCCCCGTCAAGTTAGTCAACCCACAGGTGGAGTACAAACAACACCCACCCACACAGCTGCAGCTGTGTCCTTCCCTTCTTACCAAAAGCTTACAAGGGTCAGTTCTTCCTTACTGTCAATCTTAACTCAGCCCAAAGGCAGCAGTTAAGGCCAGTCTTATTTGTTCCTGAAATAGTAACTGCTCTCTCTTCTTGTTAAATACCCTGGCTAATTGCCACCTCTTTACCTTGGAAATGGTGGCATAGTTGCTTCAGAAGTAGCTTCTCTTGCTGCCTGTCTGCTCCAGGGCACTAAATTTCGCATAGCTGTAGCCCCAGCACCAAAGCAACATCCCGGAGGAGTGGCCTGTGTGTTCTGTAAAGTCCACTTGGTCCTCTCCTTGCTTCTGTGTGTGGCAACACCCATTCTCCCTGTTATACTGACAAAGGAATAGCTATTAAATTAATGACAATTTCTTAGGATTTTGTATGATTTCCTTGATTTAAGACTGACATCTTTTGTTTTTACATTGCCTGGATTTCTCCCTGTATCCTTTCCTTTCTCCTTCTCCTCCTCTTCCCTCATAGAGAGCTATCTCTTATAAGAAAGAATTTTTTTTTCAAGAGGAGGAAGAAAAAAAAAACTAAGTAAAACAAACCAGAACATCCAAAAATCTGATGTTAAATGCAATGTTCCACATCTAAGGAAAGGAATGATCTCTTCTTTGGGGGCCAGGCTTATTCTTTGTAATTTCACATCATTAGGGTGATTGTGTGGCTGTTGTTGTTTCCATTTATATTGTTGTAGATGTGTATATTGGCTTCCTGGCTCTGCTTCCATCAATTTGTGTAAGTTCAATGACAGTTTCTAAAACCTAAATCAGTTTTACACATCTAATCATTCTACTCTGCAAGTCCTGTCATTCTAATACTAAAATCTTTAGAATATTATGGGGAAACAAGCTTTTATTTCAAAGAGAAATTTTAAGTGAAAAAAAGGTTTTTTTTCCATCACAGAAAAGATTGTTTTATACTTATGGAAATCTGATGAGAATTTTTCTTTTTTCTTTTTTTCTTTTCTTTCTTTCTTTTTTTATTTTTAGACAGTTGAGGTTAAGTGACTTGCCCAGGGTCACACAGCTAGTAAGTGTCAAGTGTTTGGTCTGAGGCCGGATTTGAACTAAGGTCCCTCCTGACTTCAGGGCTGGTGTTCTATGTACTGCGCTACCTAGCTGCCCCTGAGAATTTTTAAAACACTAAGAATAGTTGATCATTTGGACTAATACTTTAGATCAACATGCTTACCTCTATATCTCATTGTCTTTCCCATACCATTTTCTTCTGTATCACCTATATTGTTTCTCTTTCTTCCTTTTTCTCCAGTTCCTCCCTCTTGACCATTAACTAGATATAATATATATTTAAGCCTATTTGAAATTTTTTTTAAATGTTAGGATTTTGTTTTGCCTGTTTTTAATTTTGAATGAGGATAAATTTCAAACTTGTAACTTTTTGACATCCAACTCTTTGCTTGTTCAGTGAGTGTCAAATTGGTATCACCATAATTGGAAATTCTTTTTTAACTCTTTAGTAATTTAGAACATCTTTTACTCTTTAATTAGAACATTTCTCTACTAAGAAATAGCTTCTGAATATTGAAAGTTAATATTATTCTATAGAATCCTGAAGGATTTGAATATTAATTAAGGAGTAATTTAGATTTATATGAATTGTGTTTGGAACTATTACAGCCTACACTTTTTACGGTAGTCAAAAGGTCCCCTTGACATTCAGAAGCTGCTGGTTTATCTTATCTGTAACCAGTATTCCCTGGGTTCCATTACTGTAGACAAAGCGACATTAGTTTACACTATAAAATTGTCAGGGCCTTGATCGGGCCTGGCCAGAAGTTCTCTATTTCCTACTAGCAGAGATAATGTTTTCACAAACTTTTCCAGATTTGATGAGCTTAAGTTTGTTCGAAAGACAATTCTTATGTTGAAACAACATCACAATTTATTTTTTAAATAAATCTTTTCCTTTCCCATGGAATTCTGAAAGTTTCACATTGATATGTAGCAAAAAGTTTGGTCTTTTAGTGATTTACTTTGTAATCTGGAGGAATCTAACTTAAAGAGCTGTGATTTTGGCACTTCTAAATTCCTATGAGTTACTTTTAGTAGTATAGCCATTTATTTCAATATTAATTATCTCTTTTAATCAGTAAACTAGGCAGGATGGAAGAGTGCAGGTGGAGGTAGGGGGCTACTTTATTTTTTTATTTTTTTGGTTCTTTGTAAGGGGGCTACTTTAGAACAGAGATGAGGTTGTCAGGCTCAGAATAATGATGGGGAACAAGTGCTAAGGAAACATTCTTCCCTTCTTGATTCCTCTTCCATCTCTTCAACTTTCCTACCTTCCTCCCTTTCTTTTAATGTAAAATGCCTTTTTGTATATGCAAATAATAAATATAGTTTTATTCTTTTATATTGTCCCATTTGTAAATGGACTGTTACATTTATGTCATCTGTGTGGATATTCCCTTCAGTGGTTCAAATGGCAGCCTTTCCATGTTTTCTCATCCTTTATGATTCTCATCTATATCCTCTCATGAATCCCATGCAGAGGATTCACCTAGTATGTTAGAAGCTTTCCTTTAAGTTAAATTTTGTTAAGTTAAAGTTAAGTTAAAGTAATCTTTTTTGGTGTCATGGATCCTTCCAGCACTCTGGTAAAGCCTTTAGACCGCTTCCCATAATAATGTTTTTAAATGCATAAAATATAATACATAGGATTACAGACCCCAAGATAAGATCTTCTGCTATAGGTTTTTTAACATTTTGTGAATATCTTTACATTTGGATTATGTGCATCTGTTACCACTCAATCTGACCTGACAGGCCCACCTTTTCCAGTTTTCCCAGAAATATATGATGTCTTTTATGACACTTAATACATGCAAGTCTTCATTGGAAATATGCCACAGCCTATTTGTGCTCATTATTCATTTTCCCATGGCAACCTATCATACAGCTCAAGTCTTCCATACCTAAATTCACTTCACCCCTAGATCAATTATAATTGGTCACTTATAATTTTGTATGATGCTACATATTGCAAAGTTATTGTGGTTAGTAATTTAAAAACCTATTTGAAGAAATACACAGCTCATCATCACATCATCTTTGAGCCAAAAGAGGGAAGTCATCTGATTGTCAGCTTCTGCTATGATTGTAACTTGTGGTCGTGAAGTAGCATCCTTCTGTGCCTCGCCCAATCAACAGTGTAGTCTTCCAGCCTGTCCTCTACGTGAGATTGAGAGATGCACAAAAAAAGCTCCCTGATTGGGCAGCAGAAGAAGGAGGAACCTGGTGCTCTTATCTGCACATAACAGGCTAACCTCTATTCTTGTACTGCTGACCTAGAATGAAGCTGGGTAAATGTGAGAGAAGAAAAGCAAATTGGAAAGAGCTGGTGGGAAGAATTGTTTTAGAAGGATTAAATGTTGGAGACCTGGCATGTAGGTCTCCCAGGAAAATTTTAAGCACTAGTCTAATATTGCTGGTGAAAATACTGAAATTGAACTGATTTCATTCCCTTTAAATTTATATTCGTAGCCTTTGCTGGGCTTTCACTACTGCTGCATCATCCCTTCTTTCTTTTATCAAATCCTGCTTTCATTCCGCAAAATAACTTTTCTTCTCTCCTTGAGCCCTTCTCCTGTCCACTATATTTATCAGCAGCATACCTTGCCTCTCCTGTTTCACTAAGATTAAGACCGTGCATCGGGAGTTTTCTGTTTCTCGCCTCCACACACCGCAGTTCTTTACCTGTTCTCCACTCTTTATTGCTCTTAGTTCTCAGATGAAGAAATGAATGGTCCAGAGCCTTGCCAAGGCTGACTCTTTTAACTGTGCCCTCAATTCTATCTCCTTCTTTTCCCTGGGACCTTGAGTTAGCATTTTGTTCATCCCAGTACAGTCAGTTTTGCATCAAATTTGTCATATAGAGTTGTATGTGTTATCTCTTCTATCTCCTTAATATGTTGTAAGCTTCGTATGTTCCAGGACTATGTCTTAGTTTTTACTTGTTATGGTATTTTTTACGTAGCAGAAATTCAACAGGCTGTAGTTGAATGACTAATACTAACAATCTTATATAGTACTTTTCCATCATAAAGTACTTTATGTGTTTTTATCTCATTTGAATATCACCATAATCCCGTGAGATAGATAGGATAAATAGTATTATCCCCAATTTACAGATAGATCAGCTGAGCCTCAGGGGTCATAAGTTGACCAAGACCACAAAGATGAGTGAGGCCAAAAGTTAGTCTTATGATGTATTGTATTCTTTCACATGCATTGTGTTCTCTATCCTTCATCGTGAAGCCTTTCTTTTGTTCCAGAAAGACTGTTGTCTACTCGAAGAGCTAGAAATGGTTTAATTTTAAAAGAAAAAAAAAAGCCCAGTCCATGCTTTAGCATTCTGTGAAGGATGTCTCAAGTTAACTGACAATCTATCTTTTTTGTTTGTTTGTTTGTTTTAGGCTAGGCAGTGGGGTTAAGTGACTTGCCCAGGGTCATACAGCTAGTAAGTGTTATGTGTCTGAGGCCAGATTTGAACTCAGGACCTCATGAATCCAGGCCCGGTGCTCTATCCACTGACAGTGTATCTTAAGGAGCCCACTAAATGTTACAATTTTTGCTATCAAGTTTTCCCCATTTTTCTTACTAAGCCATTTCTGTAGTTCCTGTTTTAAGATATATGTATCAATTTGTAAACTCAGTGGACTTTTCTCCTGTGATTTGGTTTTCCTGTAAGGATTTTTGGGCTTCTTTCTTTTGAGGGGTTGTAGATTTATTGAGGTGTAGCACTCTGGGGCTTGATCTTGTTGATATAATGTCACTTATTGTCTGAATGGACCTCACAGTCCGTCTTCCATCAGGACTCTGTGTAGGGCATCCTCTATATCAGTGTACAGCATGCCTTCAGTGAGTATATATCTCCCTGTTTTATGCTTTGCTTACTATTAATAGAGGATAGTTGAACAAATCATTCTCTCTGGTGTCTTTCTCAAAGAATCCCTGGCTTCCTTTAATCCCACCCTTCCTCAAGGGGGCTTTCCTGATCTTTCCCTACTCCTCCAACTATTAGTACCATTACCTGGATAAGATTACATTCTATCTACCCGGTATTTATCTTGTTTTTCTGATTTTTTAAGCAGTCTTCCCTGTTAGAATGTAAGTTCCTTGAGGGTAGAGAGCTCAAGGCTTTTTTTTTAACTGTTTTTACTTTTTCTTTGTATTTCCAGTGCTTATTTAGCACAGTGCTTGACACATAGGAACTTCTCAGTAAATGCATATGGTACGATGAATATGAACTTAACATTTGCATCTTGTTGGAGGAGAGCCTGTAAGGCTGCGTTTTGCTGTATAAATGCTTTTTTATAGTCATCAAACAGTGGGATCTTGTTTTCTCTATGATTTTAGTCATTTGTATGACTAAGGATGTGTTCTGCTCTGTTACAAAGGTTTTTGTTTTTTGTTTTTTTTCTCCAGTGGAGATGGAGGGGATGGGTGGGAGAAAAAAAATAGATGCTTGTTGATTGAAAAAAAAATTAATTTAAAGATGTGTTCTACCATAAAAAAATTGCTTGTGAAATGTATGCAGTATAATGAGCCATTTAGATCTTCCCTCAGCTGTATTTTCATTGGTAATCCCTTGACTTAGTTTGCTGTTTCTAGCCTCTTTATACTGAGCTTTCACAAATACAACTTGCAGGACATTTTCCTGTGTAGTTGTTAATCCAAAGCAGAGGCTTCATTAAAAAGTTAAGCTTACAAGAGATGTGATGGCCCAGTGATCATGCATTTTTGGTTCTAATTCAGGCTCTTTTGCTGCCTTAGGCTCTCATACGGCCTAGTGGAGGAGACTGAATGAGTTGGCTTTTCTGCATCTTGTTTTCTCTACCTACAGAGAGTGATACTTTCTGCCTCTGCTCTCTGACCCACCATCACTGGAAGGTGAAGACCTAGTCATAAGTGCTTTGAGTTCCTCAGAATTTGATGATATTAAATGTTTAGTAGTTATGTCAGTAAAAACCTCAACGAAGTTCTGTGTAAGTGTATCCTCATCCATCAGTGATTGGTCTCCCATAAGGTGTAAAGTGCTTGAGTAGGTACTAATAAGAGCTTATTGCCCTGAGAGAATAATTACTCAGTTCAGTTACACAGAATAAATCAGAGAAAGCTGTTCTTCCAGTGTCAGACTAAAGAACAGAACTCCAGAAGTTTCTCCCATAAAGTGAATGCTCTGTCTTGCTTGTTTCTTTAAATGTTATATGGGAATTCTGTAGACTGCCTATAGTTCAACTGTAAGAACAGTCAAGATTAACTGCGTCCCCTGCTCCAGTAAAAAACCCCAACCCCTTTCCATCTCCCAGTTTTTGCCTTCCTGTAAATCACCTTATTTCCTGCCTCTGTGGGGTTGGTGGTATTTTTATTGCTACAGCAACCTTACTTGTCTCTGTTGGAGCCAGCCCTTTCTTGGCATGTGTTTGCTTTCACCCCCTACATATTTTCAGATGTTCTTTTTATCACCTCCTTTGAATAACCGTCTCTGGATGATTTTTCTCTGTATTTATTTGCATTTTTATAAGTGGCATCACTTTTCCTTTCTGTGCCTATTTGCACTTTTCTGTCTTTAGTGTTTGCAACACCTTCCAGTTTTATTTTGTCTGCAGTTTTAACTCCTCCCAGACAGCTAGCTTTTGATATAGAATCTCTAAGGTGAGTAGTAGAACGTACAGAGGTCTGAAGTCATCTTTCTTCTCCCTGATATGACAGTTTATCCAAACTCCCTTGAACAAAACTGAGTAAAACTTTAGTAGAAGACAATAGAACCTTTTATTTTCTATTGAATTTAATAATTATTAGAAACCTATCATACCTTTAACAGGATTAAAGCAATCAGTTTTCAAATTGTGAAATAACTGTTAGTGTTCCTGACTACAAACAAGCAGTTATTTTAGAAAAACCCCCTGAACAACTTCATTTTAATGTCTAAAATCTAGTTTTGATATTAGGAAATTATTTCAAAATATTTTCCAGCTATAAAGCTCCATAGGAAGGTTGACAAATGACAATGACAGTTTTGTGTTTTTAAGCATGCTTGCAACCTGGTGATTTGAGACTTTCCTGTTATTTGTAAGGCAAGATGGACATGTCAAGTTTTTGACCAAAGGAGACAATAATGCTGTTGATGATCGAGGGCTATATAAGCAAGGGCAGCTCTGGCTAGAGAAGAAGGACGTAGTAGGAAGAGCAAGAGGGTAAGTAACAATTCGAGTTTGTCCAGCTGCTTAAAATATTTTGTAGAGTGTAAAGTATTACCCCAAGAAGGGTCTCTTCCTTGCCCCATCGCTTGAGGATTTTAGGAAAACTTCACCTCTTAGAGCACCCAAGAATTCCATCTCACTTTACACATGAGGAAACTAGAATAAAGAGAAAGATACCAAGAATTATAGAACAAAGAATCCCAGATGTGGCAAAATGTGCTCTCCCTCTCCAGAGTATACTCTTGGCAACTGAATGGTTAATCTCTTGATCACTGACTCATCGTTCAAAAAGCATTTCTCTTATTATTTTTCCCCCAGACCATTTTAACCTTGCTATTGACAGGTCAGCTAGTTTTATTCTATAGAAGACCGGAAAAGACAGTGAAGTGACGTGAAGCCAGTTTATTTCAAATTGTATCAGAAGAAGAGTACTGTACAAAGACAGGCATCGTAAGCCATTCAAGTGGAATGAGTTATCACTTTCCTAACCCTAACTATTTAACTATTTAGTTATAAAGTTAGTAGCATCACATACCTGAAAGTGAGTACCTGCAGGACCTAATCAAAAGGAGTCACACAGCACTTGGCTCTTAGAGATTTTTGCTTCTAAAGGGAAGCAGTGGGGTAGAGGATATCTTCTGTTGTAAGTTGTTACCAGTTTTCCAGCAGCAAGTTTACCTTGAATTTGCTAATATTAATGTTAAAATGGCCCTACCCACTCCATGACAGTAGGAGATGGCTCAGAAATTTAAATCTATAGGATGGAAAGGGAAAGGGGGGCAGCTAGGTGGTGCAGTGGATAGAGCACCGGCCCTGAAGTCAGGAGGACCTGAGTTCAAATCCAGCCTCAGACCAAACACTTGACATTTACTAGCAGTGTGACCCTGGGCAAGTCACTTAACCCCAATTGCCAAGAAAGAAAGAAAGAAAGCAAAGGTTAATTTTGCATTAAAATCTTACCATTTGTGGTACTTTTTAGATACTTTGTATCTTTTACCTCACTGATGTGAACACTGCCTCCAAAGGTTTAAGCTCACAGCCCATCCATTTTTACTGGTATGATTCCTCTCATTGGCTTGTATTTAACTGCCCCAGGGGGTGTTCATCCAACACCCTGGAAGGGCCTTCCTCTAGCTCTTATGGTACTTCTGCATACTAATGGAACAGGCAGCTCTTGTGGGTTATCTCTTGTTCTTGTGACATGACCACTTCCCCTCTTCAGTCAAGTCTCAGGTGACATGCTTGCACTGCTTCATTTATGCGATTTTTTTGTTAGTTGTGTATTGTTGCCTCCTCACAGCTGCCACTTGGTGAATTGATTAGTCATGGCAACCCACAAAAGCCAGAGAAGATGATACCATCTTTCTAAGCATTCGTGGTTATAGATCTTTGGGCAGAGGGGTCACTGCATGGATGGGGGCAGAGAAAGCCTCCCCCCAGTCTGTTAGGTGACCACCAAGGTATTAGTGAAAGAGCACAAGGGCCAATGTAGCGTCAGCCTTCTTACTGAAGATGTTGTAGTTCTTAGTCTCCATGATACACTGAAGCATTTAGTGCCAAGCTGAAATCTTTCCTATTCTTAAATTAGAGGGTTCTCTCAAAGCTGTTGCTTTTATGTGGGTGTTGAAATGAAGCAGAAGTGCAACAATAAGATGCCAGCGGTGTAATTGAATTACAAAGAGTAAGTGTTAAAAATACAGTAGCCCCTCTCCTCAGAGTCATGAATTTCTGACAGTCCCAGTGAGGAGCTATGTGAGCCAGCTGTCCCCCCAGGTATCACTCTGTTTGACTGAGCCCCTCAAAGCCCTTTGCAGAAGGTGGGCGTTAAGGGGAAACAGATGATGCATTGCTACAATGCTTGTTCCTTGCGTTTTGCTCCCTGGTGGAGTGGTTAAGTAAAGAAGAAAAATTGAAGGTGAAGCTGAAATTGGTGAGGCTTCACTACCCAAAAAAGCCTCTGACCCACATATTCTGACAATTAAAAAGTTTTTTGTGTTATTAAGCTTCTCCTTTAAAGTACAGAAATCCCATTAAGATTTAAACATGTCAGGGCAGGTAGGTGGCTCAGTGAATAGAGCACTGGCCCTGGAGTCAGGAGGACCTCAGTTCAAATGTGATCTCAGACCAGACACTTGATACGTTCTTAGCTGTGTGACTCTAGGCAGCTCACTTAACCTCAATTGTTTTGCAAAAAAAGAAGAAAAAAGAATACAAAATTAATACAATAAAACCTTATTTTTTTTAAAAAAAAGAATTAAACCTGTCAATTTGGAACTCAAAACTTTTTTTAAAAAATTAGAAAATTGTTTCACATGTGATTGGGGGAAAAAATAAAATCTTATATAGTTCAAAATAATTAAACCTGTCATTTATCCACAAATTATTGTAAATTAATCAGATAAATACCTTACAAGATTCCTAACTCTTGCAAGAAGAGTTTCTATTGAAGTGGGGTGGGGAGAGCAGCTAAGGCCTGGTGTAGGAAGACTGCATAACCTGAGAGCATTAGTGATATCTTGAGGAAGCTAGGAAAGGTAAAGATGGCAGGAGATAGACCTGGTGGCAGTTAGTGTACAGTTATGCCCTTGGTACCTTCTTTAGGATGCCTGAGTTAATACATCAGAATTAGTTTGGAAAATTGAAGACCTCCATTTCCCCAAATTCAGCTCATTATCCCCATTCCAAGTGTGGCATCAAAGTCAAGAAGACCTGGATACCAATCTGACTTCTGACACATACTGGTTATGTGATCCAGGACAAGGCGCTGAATGCCTTGGTACTCTAGGCCAGTAGTGTCAGACTCAAGTAGAAAGAGAGCCACAAAAGGTGGCATCTTGACTTAGAAAACCACATGTTCTGTGGCCTTTTTATTTATTTTGTTCAACATTTCCTAATTTCATTTTAATCTGGTTCTATTGAGAGTGTATGACACCTCTGTTCTATGCGATTCTCTAAGGCTACACATTGTAGGGGGGCTAACGTGCCTTGATAGAAGGAGTTTCCTCATTCGTAGCTGGCAGAGTTCGCTAACCCGATGACATCCCAGCTCCAGTGCCTGTCTCTATCCCAATTCCTGACCAATCTCTCTAGTTTGACTGAATGTCTCCATCACATACACTTGCCTAGGATGGGAAGGAAAAAGGAGGAAAACCTCATTAGTCAAGAAGTGAGGTTGGTATATGATCTCTAAGGACTCTTCTAGTTTTAAAGTTTATTCCATGTTTTTTTAACACAAATTTGTTGTTAATTTCCTCCTTTGTTTGTCTTGAAACTACTTTTCTTATTGTCTTATCCCCTGGTTTCAGGTGGGATAGCGTAGCCCCATTTTGAGCCCAGAGTTGTCCTCTTTTTAAATCCAGTGAAGAAGGATCCTTCTTTTCCCTTATTTTTTTTCCTTTTGCTAGGCAGTGGGGTTAAGTGACTTGCCCAGTGTCACACAGCTAGTGTTATATGTCAGGTCCTCCTGATTGCAGGGCTGGTGCTCTATCTACTGTGCCATCTAGCTACCCCTTTCTTTTCCCTTATTAACTTGTTCTAGTGTCTTTCAGATAGAAAATATTGCCCTGTTACCTCTGCTATGATTTCAAACCTCTTTGCTTTTCTGTCTTTAGTTGCACATATTTTTTCAAATAAAAGCACAAAGTTGGTTGATATGTCAGGTGAAGTTGCTTAACTTTTTCTTTGTCACCAAAGGAGATTTTCAGGGTTGTAGGAGTTCATTTGGTATTCAGCATATGCCTCCTTGCCCTATAAACCCTGTGTATGTCCTGTTAACCCATCTAGATTCAAAAGCCATTCCTTAGGGCCTGGATGTGTGTTCTTAGTTCCTTACATAGAGATGCTTAGCAAACATTTTCTTTGTTGATTGTTTTATGTGAAATGTGTTGATAAAATATGTTTTCTCTTAGGTTTGTTCCATATATTGGAATTGTGACGATTCTCATGAATGACTATCCTAAATTTAAGGTAAGAAAGTGCTTCACTGTTTTCTTGGGAAATCAGTACCTTAGTCCAGTTTGGGGGATACATACACACATACACACACACACACACACACATGAAAAATCATTACAATTAAGAAAGAAAAGTAATTGATTAATTGAATTTACTACATGCCAGCAAGAATTGATCCCTATCGGTTAGTTTAAGTTTCTTGGCAGGGGGTAGAAAGTGGGGGGAGGACTAAATGTAGATCTGCAAACAATCTGATTTTTGTTCCTTTGTCTGTTTGTTTTCCAGTATGCAGTCCTCTTTTTACTGGGTTTATTTGTGCTGGTCCATCGGGAGTAAGATGTTTGCCTTATAGCTCCTGAGGAAGATACTGTGCTTTTTGTTACAAAATGTTTGGAGTAGATCCTGATCTGTGAAAAGTGGAAGCAAAAAATGCAGATTTCAATGCTTCTTGGTCGCATCAATTTGAATTAGTTTATGTTTCCACTGCAGAGTGAGGGTGACTGTGTGGGTGGGTGAGTGTTGTGCCTATGTGCACACACATAGGGAATTTCAGCCACAGGTTTTCATATGTTCGTGTCACATTTTAGCGTTTTTGTACATCGGTGAATTTTTTTATATTAAAAGGTTGAGCCAAAGCCCTCAGTGTTTGTATTTTGAAGCTAAGCTTCACTTCTAAAGTGCCTAAAGAACTCTGTAAATAATGCTATAGCTCTGGATGAGTTTGAAACTGCCATTCCTCTTGATAATAGGGATGGTATATATTGAGGTCATCATAAGTCTTAACTTTACAAAACTTTAAATAAAAGACTTTGCACATTGAACCCCTTATCCCTGACTTGTGTTTGTCGGGAGGAACAGTTAAAAGTTTGCATTCTTGTGCTGTTTCATGAAATCTTCAAGAGATTGGAAGCTTGGTTATAAACAGTCTATTGGTTAAAGCATTTCCCCCAAAGTTTAGCAGCTGTATTTTCTACTGCTCTCCTTTGTGGAGCAAAAGGATCTATTTAGCTCTAAAGAAAACATCAAACAAATAAAATTACTTGTTCACTAGATCATCTTCCAATGTATGTATAACAGGCTTCCCTGAGAGGCTCAGAAACACCCACTAGCTTACACATATTTGTATAGTCCTTTTGACTCTCATCAAAGTATTGGAGGCCTCAAGGCAGGTAGTGCCAGTGCTGCTAGGTAGGTTCCTGCTCTTACCTACTCAAAGCTCCTGGCCTTTGCCTTCCTCAGTCTAGTCTGCAAGATGATAAGATATACATGAGTATTTCCAGAGCAGAGAGGCTTTTTAATATGTTGTGACAGATGGAGGGATTTAGGAGTGGGGAGGAAACTTGAGAAAGTATAAGATCGCAGATTTTGGAATTGAAACAGACTTCAGAGATCATCTGATCTTACTCCCTTGTTTTATAGATAAGGAAACTGAGACCCAGAGAGGTGAAATTTGTCCAAGGTTGTCATGCATCATAGATAGTAAATAGAACCAGTATTTAAATTCAGGTCTTTTGAATCAAAGTGATTCTAGGGCAAAACATCATCATTACCCTACTCTGTTTTTTTAGTGAGAAATTTGAAAGTAGTGGACCAGTATTATATATCTCAGCTCAAAAAATACTTTGAATCATTTGTCCAAGAAGTTCAGTGCTGGCAGGAAAAAGCCATCTCTGCTGTAACTGCAGAGGAGTAAGAATGGGAGGGGCGAACTAATCCATCGTCTTGAAGTACTGCAGTTACAGGGAACCACACCACTGGAAGTCCATTAACAAGAGGCTAGCCTTCCAACCCTTGGGCATGAGCTTTTAATGGCATCCTTGGAGTTTGGAAGTCATACTTGGCAGATGATTGCCAACAAATGCATTTTTGAACTCGGCTGTGAATCTTATACAGGTACTAGACACAATCTCCCATGAGCCCCTGGAGCAACTGTTAGAACTAGAGAAGTCCATCCTTCCCCAAGCAGAAGAACTTTTTGCTCTTTCCAGTGAATCAAAGCTACTTCGGAATCCCATATAATCAGTCAGTGCTTTGGGTTGTGCTATGGTGCCAAGAATGTGCTGGGTTCTGGCCTCATTGACCCTGGATGAAACATTTGATGTCTCTGCGTTTACTTGTAAAATGAGGAAAATGAAGCCCATACATCACAAAGATGCCACAAGGATAAAATGTCTGTACTTGGCATTATTTCCCACCCTTGTGTATTTCTCCACCGTCAGCCTCCCTTTTATGGAGGAAATCTCTCACTTATTTGCACCATCTGTTTTCTTCCCTTCGTCTAGTTAGCAGCAACAGAGCCATTCTAAAGGCCTGGCCAGGGCAGACAAAAAGTGGCACAATGACCCAGTTTGCTGATTATAAGAGTTTTTAAGGGGGGGGGGTTTGATGATTGAGTTCTAGGCAAATAGAGCAGGCTGGTAGGTATAATTTCTTCCTAAAGCAGCTTAGCTGCATAATTTCTCCTTTTCTCTTTTTCTGGTAGTAGTACTAAATAAA
Source organism: Phascolarctos cinereus (assembly GCF_003287225.1). NCBI lineage: Eukaryota > Metazoa > Chordata > Mammalia > Diprotodontia > Phascolarctidae > Phascolarctos > Phascolarctos cinereus. Next base: position 110,357,280 of record NW_027555736.1, on the reverse strand, counting down.
TGCTATTAAAGGGGGTAGGTGAAGGAAGAAAGGATTATAGGAGTACATACAGATTTAAAAAAGCCCTTGAAGAATACATTACAGATTCAAGATGGTCTTTTAGCTAGGTGGTACAGTGGATAGAGGGCTGGGCTTTGAGTCAGGAAGATCTCAGTTCAAATCCTGCCCCAGCTGCTTTGCTAGCTGTGTGACCCTGGGCAAGTCACACTGTTTACTTCACTTTCCTCATCTGTAATGGAGATAATAGTAATAATACCTACCTCCCACGGTTGTTGCAAGAATCCAATGAGATTGAATAATTGTAGAGTGCTTAACACAGTGCCTCGCGCAAAGTAAATACTCTACAAATGTTAGCTGTTATTTTCAGGAAAATTTGAAGGCTTAGGCAAAGTTATTCTGGGCTGGCATTTATTAAGAATAAAGGAAATGGAAGCAGAATTAGAGAAACTTTAAAAGAGAGTGTGGCTTTGATGATAATCAACATTAAGTCCTACTTTGTGCCAGGCACTGTGCTGCTAAGTACTGGGGAGGCAGAAAGAGGTAAAAGATAGTCCCTACCCTCAAGAAGCTCATAATCTAGTGGAGAAGACAATAAGCAAGCAAATATGTACAAACAAGCTACATACGGGATAAATAGTCAATTAAGAGAGAAGGCAGGAGCAGCAGCTATGTGGCAAAGTGGATAGAGCTCCAGCCTTGGAGTCAGGAGGACCTGAGTTCAAATCTGGCCTCAGACACATAACACTTACTAACTGTGTGACCCTGGGCAAGTCACTTAACCCTGATTGCCAAAAAGCAAGATGAAACAGAGAGAGAAGGCACTAGAATTAAAGAGCTGTGAAAGGCTGTAGAAGATGGGGTTTTATGGAGTGTCTGGTTCACGGAATACCAAAGAGGCCAGTAACACTAGATTGAAGAGTAGGTGGCAGGAAATAAGGTTAAATATGAAGACTGGAAAGGTAGGAGGGGGCTGGGTCATCAAGGGCTTTGAACACCAAACAGAGGATTTTCTATTTGGTCCTGGAGGCAATAGGGAGCCACTGGGTTTTGTAGAGTTAGGAGAGAGGGTGGAATAGTCCAGACCTTAGTTTTAGGAAAATGCCTTTGGTGACTGATTGGAGTGGTGAGAGACTTAAGGCAGGCAGACCCAGCAGTGGTCCAGGCACCAAAGTGGTGGCAGTGTCACAGCAGAGGAAGTGGGGTAGGGGATGGGGGGGTGTTAAGAGATGTTACAAGGGTGAAATCAACAGGCCTTGGCAGCAGATTGAATTTGGAGGGTAAGAGTTATTGAGTTGATGATGACACCTGGGCTGCAAGCCTGAGAGACTGGGAAGATGATGTTGCCTTCCAATAATAGGAAGTTGGTGGGGGATGGGGTATTTAGGGGGGAAATAGTGAGTTCAGTTTTGGACATGTTGAGTTTGAGAGGTCTATTGGACATCCAGTTGGAGATGTCTAAAAGATAATTGGAGACGCAAGTCTGGAGGTCAGCTGAGAGGTTAGGGCAGGATAGGTAGATTTGAGAATCAGCCTCATAGAGATGATCATTAAATCCGTGGGAGCTGATGAGATCACCAGTTGATGCAGTACAGAGAGAGAAGAGAAAAGGGTCCAGGACAGAACCCTGTGGGACACAGACTGTTAGAGGCCATGATCTAGATGAGGATCTAGCAAAGGAGACAGAGAAGGAGCAGTCAGATAGACAGGAGGAGAAGCAGGAGAAGGGATGTCCTGAAAACCTGGAGGGAAGAGAGTGTCAAAGGCTGCAGAGGGAGGTCAAGCAGAATGAGGATTGAGAAAAGGCTATTGGATTTGGCGATTAAGAGATCACTGATAACTTCAGAGAACAGTTCTAGTGATGATGTGTCCATTGGGGGTTCATGGATCTAGAGTTGGAGGGGAGGGGGTTCAGAGGCCTACTAGTCCCATCCCCTTCCTTTAACAGGAGTTCAGCTCTGGTTCTCAGACCCCGGAAGCCACACTGCTATTCCTCAGCGGTTCCACCCTCCATTCAACCTCCATAATGAAGATGCCCAAATTTCCATCTGCAGTCCCACCTAAGCCTTTCATTTTCAGCTCCACTTCTCTGCCCCTTGGACAACTCTATCTGGTTGTTCTACCTCAAGTTCAACATGTCTAAAACAAAAAATTCTACCATGATCACACCCCTCCAAAAAAACCCAGAAACTCCCATTTATACCAATGGTGCTAAAATTCAGTAACCAAAGCTTGAAACTTTAGATTGTTTGCTCTGCTCTGCCTCACATGCCCAGGATGAAATCCTTAGCTTAGCATTTAAGACTGTCCATTATCTGGGCCCTCCCTACCTCTCCAAACTTAGCTCCCATTATTTCCCAGAATGAGCCCTCCCCCATTCAGAAGATCCCCCATTCCCGTTCTTCTGAATGTGTTGTTTATATTTTTGTCTATGTTCCTCATCTAAGAATGCCTTCTTCCTTCCCTTCCTTATTCGTCTTTGCTTGTCTAATTCTACCCCATTCTTCAAGGCTCATCTCAAGTCCTGCTCTCCCAACTAGCTAGTCCTTGTGGCACTCGGTCCTCAGAATTCACCCTTATTGTATCTATCATCATTTGCCTTATATTGTCAACTTTTCATGTATATATCCTGCTTTCCCTCTTAGATTCTAAGGCCCTTTGCATCATGGCCTATAGCATAGTCCTCCCACATGAGTGTTGATTAAGTGTGTGTTAGAGATGAGATTCACTAAAAACTAATTTAATCATTAGCAAATCAATCCTTGCAAGTCATCAAAATTATCTTAACTGTTCATCATCTGATGTATAATTTAGTGTGACATAGAAATGATCATGGGCTTTCAAAAGCTAGGCAGGCCCAGGCTCAGGCCCAGACTGAGAAGGCCCAAACTATACCAACAAGACTATGTGTCACCTGAGCACAAGCATTACTAGGAATTGTTTTTTGGCCATAGCAACTCATAATAAAACTGTCTACTAAAGCACCAGTCTGCATTGGTGGAAGGAATAAGCTACACCGTGAAATCATGAATATTTGGAAGTATTCAAGCATAACATTCACTCATCCCACCCCTCACAAATGTAAACTTGAGCTGTGTATGTGTGTGTCCTTGTTTATTGGTTCTATTTATATAGCCCACTTTATAGTCTGTGTCCTTTCCACTTCCTGATACTGAACGTCAATTTCCTTCCTTCCTTGCAGTCATTTAAACCTACAGCTTTTATTTGCTGTTCCTTGATTTAAAAAAAGAAAAAAACCACCTCTCTGTGTACTAATTTGGTCCCTTTTTAAAGGTTAATTATATAATCCTCTTAGGTGTTGCTTGAGTATCATAAATATCTCTCTTCCTCTTCTTTTGCCCTTGCTGGCATTTTCCAGTCAAGATCCACAAAATACCGGTCTTTGTTGGGCTTCAGGAAACAAAATGGGAAGCACCAATCCTCTCCCTGTATAAAATTTCCACGTCATCTCTAGGCAATGGTATGTTGTGTGCAGGTCTGGTTACCACAAATCTAACAAAATAAAAATAAAAAAGTAATGGCTATAGAAAAAGTGCAGGGAAGAAGTACTGAGAGGGCTTCAGAAATAAGAGCATACCAAAAAGATTAGGATCTTCCTCCCTCAGGTCTGGAAAGGTGAAGGCTGAGAAAAGGAGAGAGAAAAAGGCGATAACATACAAGTAATATTACACTGCATTGTCTCCTTTGATCCTGACGACATTTTGCATGAGGTGGTTAGGGTAGATGTTATCCTCATTTTATAGATGGGGTAACTGAAACCCTGAGTAAGGTGACAACTTTTTCAAAGTTGAGACTCAAACATAGGTCATCTGGCTCACAAGTCCAGTGCTCTTCTATTGACACGTGCCTTGAATCATTAAGTGAGGTTAAAAAACAAAACACCAGATTCTAGGATGAGAGCATTAGTTAGGTAAATTTAAACAAAAGGAGTGTGCCTCACTCAGGCCATGGAGTCCAGCCCATACCCAGAGCATGGATCCTATGTACATTCTTAGCAAGTGGCCATCTATCCACTTGACAATCTTCAGTGACTTTAAAACTCACCACTCTAGGAGCAGATAAGTGTTGAAGTAGATAGAGTACCAACCCTGGAGTCAGGAGGACCTGAGTTCAAATCTGGCCTCAGACACAATACTCACTAGCTGTGTGACCCTGGGCAAGTCACTTAACCCCAGTTGCCTCAAAGGAAAAGGAAAAAAGAAAACTCACTACTTTTGAGACAGCCCATTCCAGTTATGCACAATTCTAAGTGTTAAAACATTTTAATTTTACACTGAGCTGAAATCTGCCTTTTGGCATTTCCTATTCGTTCATTATACCTATTTCTGCTCTCCAGGACAAAACATAACAGGTCTTTCTTCCCCAGGATAATCCTGTCTCAGCTGAACTCAGTTTTGTGTTCCCATCATCCCGCTCCTTCCTATCCCCCCACAGAGGGGCAGAGTCAGGACTCAAACCCAGACCTGACTCCAAGTCCAGGATATTTCCACAACATCCTACTAAATGTAGCCTATGGAGAGACCTGACAGCCCCAAGAGCTGATACCATGGATAACCAGTGCCATCATCTTTTGGGGGTGTGTGGGGAGAGTTTGAGTATTGAGACTGGGGCTCCGTATCTAGCTCAAGCTAGAGATTCAGCAGCCGCTCCTAGGCCAATCCCAATACTGATTGGCATTGAAGCTTAGGCCTTTTTTTTTTAACCTTAGCCTACCTGCACCTCTTAGGCAGCCTGGTGGTCCTTTTCTCTGCAGTTTATCATATTTGTGCTAGACTCAGTGTGGACACCTGATCATCTCTAGCCCTACTTCAGCTCTGAACCCCCAAGTTCTAGTAGTCCACTGGTCTTAGCCTCCACTCCCCCCATTCCTCTCCACCCCTGCCCAGCAGGAGGAAATTATAGGCATGCACTGCCATACTTGGCCACAATTGGTTACTAAAGGAAATGGAGTTTAAGACTATGTCCCCCCAAATTTTTGAGGTATATTTGGAAGGCACTGATGATATTCCACAACCCATCCCTTAATACAGTTCTCAGAGACTGAAAAATGCCTAGGCAGGAAGAACTTTGAGTCTGATCTAGCATATCCATTTTTGTGTGCTTAGGAAAATTGGAAGTACTATATTAAAATACCCCAAATGAAAATCCAAAACCCAGAAAAACTAGCAATGTTTGTTCACATTTTCCTTGAGACTCCTCCCTCCTATTGGAGAGGATAAAGGAGTTCACATTAGAGAGTTCTTCCCAATCCTCCACCATTTAGGAGAGCACCCAGGGAATTCACCTCATCATTTCTCACCCAGATGCTCTCCTGGTTTTCTTGATCTCCACAAACTCTTGAACTCCACAACTCAAACTCACACCTCCTTATTGAAGAGGATGGGAAATTACCAGATGGGAAGAGGATGATAAAAGCAGAGAGCCTCAAAAGGGGCTAAGTTGTTGCAAGATGGTGGAGGTACAATATTCTAGAAGGAGCAGTAGAGAATAAGTATGTCCCTACCCCTCATCCCAGCTTCTCTGTTACCCAGAATCAAGGGGAGTGGGGAAAATGGCAGCCTTCATGAGTGAGAATTGTCAAGGAAGTGGCAAGAGGCTTTAATTCAGGTGAAAAGGGAGGCAGGGAAAGGAAAGGGAGTGGGAAAACTGAAGGATGGTGGAGAGTTGGTGCACAGTAGGGCAGGTTCTAAAGGGTACAGTGGAAGGGGGTGATGGTAAGGTGGGCTGTGAGGCTTAGGAAGGTTGGTATTAAAATGGATAGAGATGTGACTATGAGGGGCAGGAGCTAGGCAGAGGGGTTTTGCTAAAGGTGTGGGTTGTAGATAACAGATGAAAAAGATAGGATTTGGGCAGGAGGAAAGAGAGAAAGATCTGAGGGAGGGGAGATGAGGATTGATTGGTAAAGGTTCACTATATCTAGCCTGCCTCAGACCCACCATTGTTGCTCAGAGTGATCTTCCTGCCATGTGGCTCCAATGACTCCGTCTTCTCTTCCTTTATTTAAAATTAAATTTCATTTTCACAAAGATCTGTCTTTTCTCACTTTCTCTTTTTGTCCCACTCTGTTGAGAAAGCAAGAAAAACTATCTTTTTTATAAACATGTATATTTAAAAAAAATAAATTCCTGTATTGGCCACATCAAAAAAAAAATTATGTCTTAGTCTGCACTTTTGGGTCCATCACTTTCTTATTGGGAGGTAGGCAGCATGTTTCATCATGTGATCTCTGGAATTGTGGTTGGTCATTGACACACTTCTTTGTATCTTTATGGGAACAATAATCAAATGAACACTACCATTTCCGGAAAGGAGAACTCAAGCAATTGCCCTACGACTCAACTCACCTTTCCTGTAACTTTACAGACCAAAATACTATTCCTTAGCTACCACCTTCCTATATATATTGTCTTCCTCTATTAGGATGTCATTTCCTAGAGAGCAAGGACTGTCTTGGTACTATCTTGCTTTCTGTATTTGTATCCCCCACAGATGACCCAATGCTTGGCCCGTAGTAAGCATTTAAATGCTTTTTCATCCATTCATTCATTTCTGAGCAGTTAGTGATTAGAAAAGTATCAAATAAATCAGCCCCAAATGGAATGACAATATTTTGTGTGCCCATAGGCCTTGTTGACCCATCAACTTTTTTGTTATGGGGGCATTCTGGGCACATGCTGAGGTCATGCTGATCTTACCCTAGGCCTGCATTTGTTATTCCAGATTGAGGCACTCCCAATGGCTAGTGCAGTATTTGGCAATCTGCAGTTTCCTTGCTGAGCTCCTGGACCATGTCTGGATGATGCTGGTTCCTTTCTTTTTCTTTCTAATGATAATATGTATGTTCTTCAACACATAAACAGGAACCCAAAACTGAGTAAATGGTCACCTTCAATAATAAATCTGGGAAATCATGGTTTCTGGCTTTCTTTTTGTGGCTCTGGGAAAGGGAATGGAATTAGTCATGGAGAGACTCTTCGGGAAACTGTGATGACAATTCTTACTTCAAGGAAATTGTGTGTGTGTGTGTGTGTGTGTGTGTGTGTGATATACTGGCCTCGTGATACTTCATAGTATGCACAGTTACCAACCATTTTCAGATGCTTTACTTTGTTGAAGGCTTTGGGGAATAACATGCTAGAGGTTTGATATAATGTTCTTCCTAGGGATCATGGCATAGCTACTTACTAACAAGGCTCCTTTGAGACTTCAGGGCTCACACTCATTTGGTAGGGTCCAACCCACCTGATGCCAAATTCTGTTCTATAACAACAGCAACAGTAAAACAATACATTGATGTCAGTTTGAGAATTCCTCATAGGCAATTGTAGGTTTTGCCTGAGGTTTTATTCTGTGAAACCTCCCACAGAACCAGTCAAAGGTTACCAGTGCCAAATATGCCTTAGAGAGGTGCAATTAGATGAGATTACCCACATTAGAGAGATGCAAAGTGCAAGGATTTAGCAGACACATCTACATGACTTAAGAAAAAAAACACCACTGGACCAATCTCTTTAGGACTCTTCTAGCTTGCCTTTCCGGAGGATGCATCTGTAGATTGGCCAATTTACCCAGCCTGGGAAGCTGAGTAGTAATATACTGTTGGAAGATGTCTTCTCATTGTCTCCAATGAAAGGATTGTGTGAGGTGAGTAGGTGGTGCAGTGGATAGAGCACCCTGAAGTCAGGAGGACCTGAGTTCAAATCTGGCCTCAGACACTTGACACTTAACTAGCTGTGTGACCCTGGGCAAGTCACTTAATCCTATTGGCAATGCCTAGCCAAAAAAAAAAAAAGATGTTGTTAGGCTAGCAAGCTTAAAATTTCTGTCAAAACCTGGTTTCAGCCTTCTTTTCTCATGTGTCAGTTTATGAAAATGGGGATATCATTAGCTGGTTACAGAAAATTCTTGAAGGCTTTCCCTTAGAATTCTAGGGACTCATGATGAGAAATGCTGTCTACCTCCAGAGAAATAACTGATGAAGTCTGAATGCAGATTGAAACAAACTTTTTTTCACTTTATTTTTTGGTGTGGGGTTTTGTTTTTGGGGGGTTTTTTTGGTTTTTTTTTATTGGTCTATGTCTTCTTTCACAATATAACTTATGTGGAAACGTGTTCTGCATAATTGCACATGTATATCCTATATCAAATTGCTTACCATTTCAGGGAGGGAAGAGGAAGGGAGAGAATTTAAAACTCAAATTGTTTTTACATGTAATCAGGAAAAATAAAATATTACTTTAAAAAAATTCTAGGGATGGTATGGATCAGAGTATTTGATCAGCTCTTAAACTATTGTATTAACTTTACTTTGGGTTCATCTTTGTTTTCTAGGATATCCTTTTCCTGCCATGAAGAATTTCCATTTTAAATTGTGGGTTGATTTTACTGGGGTCTACGCAGTGGTTCCATAACATTCTCTCATCCAGAGAAAAGCAGACTAGAAAAAGACATTCCCAGTGGTTGGGAAGTCAAGGCAACCCCTTCAGGTGATTTAGAAGATCCCTTAGCCCTTGGAATTACCATTTAAGATGGACATTATATAACTTTCCCCGTGTGGTATCGTATTAAAGCACTGCTCTGAGCATCAGAAGACTGGGTGTCAGTCCTAATTGGCTGTGCCATGAACCAAATCGGTGGCTTTAGGCAAATCACTTAATCTCTCTGAGCCTCAGTTTCCTCAAGTCAAGTCATCAAGCATTTATTAAGCACATACTATATGCTAGGCAATGTGCTAAATTCTGGGATTACAAAGAAAGGCAAAACTATCTCTCTTTTCTTTTTGCATGCATTTTTTTAAAGTTTTAAAACTTATTTAAAACTTCAGTGCAAAATAAGAAAAGAAAAAAAACATTGACATGTACACAGCAGAACATGAGAGGATTCAATATAAAGCAATAAATTTCCATGTCAACAAAACCTATGTAATAAATATTACACATTGTTTTGAAGCTGTCCAGCTTTTCTATGCTTCCTTGTAGAAGTTTTCTTTTGTTTTCTGCTGTTCACTTTTTACTTTATTTTTTCCCCTTCTCCCCCAAAAGGGCTACAATTAAGTATATATACATAATATATAATATGTGTACATAGATACCTACAAACACACATATATACACTCATACACATGTATGTAAGACCATACTATGCTTATTTCTACTTGTCATCTCTTTTTCTGGATGTGGATAGCATGTTCTTTCATAAATCCAAGTCTTTCCATGTTTTTCTGAATCAACCAGCTCATCATTTCCTATACCACAGAAATATTCCAACCCAGTCCCATTCTATCAAAGAGATTGTCTATAAAAGTTTTTTCCCAATTTTCTTCATTCCTTCTATTCTTGGCTGCATAGGTTTTATTTATATAAGAAAATTTTAATTTAAAATAATCAAAATTATCCATTTTACACTTCAACAATGCTCTCACCTTATTATATAGTTTAAGGTCTGATACTATCGGATCTGCTTCCTTTTACCTCTTTTTTCCCCTGGTTTCTTTGAAGCTCCTGACCTTTTGTTCTTCTAAATGAACTTTGGTATTTTTTTCTAACTCAGTAAGATAAATTTTTAGTAATTTAATTGGGATAGTATTAAATAGATTAGTTAGGTCAAATTGTCTTTTTTTTTGTTATATTGTCTTTACCTACCCATGAACAATAAATATTACTCCAATTATTTATTTGTATAAAAAGCATTTTATGTTTATATTCATATAGTTCCTGTGTCTGTTTTGGCAGATATATTCTCAGGTATTTTATATTGTCTAGTTATTTTAAATGATCTAAAATAGTATTGAATAATATGGCTAACACATAGTATAGTTTCCCTATTTTTCTCTTTTGATTAAATCTATTTTAGCTCTAACTTTATTTGAAATCATGATTACTACCACTGTGTTTTTTTGTATAATAAATTCCACTCCTGACCTTTATGTTTATGTGTATCTCTCATTTTTAATAGCATTTCCAGAAAGCAACATATTGTTGAATTCAAATTTTTAATCTGCTATCAGTTTCTATTTTATGGGTAAATTCATCCCATTCACATTCTAAGCTATACTTACTTGTTTATTTTCTTCCTTCCTATTTTTCCTCACTATCCTTCTCACCCTATTCCTATCCCTCCTCTGCTTTACTTCTACCCACTACCTTGCCCTCCTATTCCTTAACCTACCCACCCCTCCAAGAATCCCTCCCTTATCCTCACCATTCCACTCTATCCCCTTGCCTTCATTTTCTTCTGAATATTGAAGACTTTTATACCCTTCTAGATATATGTTATTCTCTCTTTAATCCATTCCCGATGAAAGTAAGGTTTCAGCACTACCCACCCTTCCCACTACTAGTTTCTTCTGTGTCATTTTTTCCTTTTTTGTATAAGATACAAAATGCCTCATTTGTATGAGATAATTGCTCCTTTTTGTCTCTTCCTACATAGTTTTATTTTTTTTAGAATCACCCCCTCATACTCAGCTCAACCCAAGCCTTTCTTTCAAACTACCCAAATAAAAATTACAGTCATGATAGACTTTATATTTTCATATACAAGAAGTAAATGATTTGACCTTATTGAGTACCTTATAACTGGTCCGTAATGTATTTACTTTATATTTCTCCTGGATGTTATATGTCAAATTTTCCCTTACATTCTGCTGTTTTTATCACAAATACTTGGAAGTCTTTCAGTTTGTTAAATATCCATTTTTTTCCATTCAGAATCATACTTAACTTTGCTAGGTAAGTTACCCTTGGTCATAACTCCAGCTCTTTTACTCTACAAAATATAGTATTCTAAGACTAACGGTCCTTCAATGTAGTAGCTGCTAGTCTTGTGTAATCTTTATCGTAGCTCCACAATATTTAAATTGGTTTTTTTCCTAATATTTTTTTCTTAACCTGGGGGCTTTGAAACTTGGCTATGATATTCCTGTAAGTTTTTACTCCTGGGATCTCTTCCGGGTGGTGATTGGTGCATTTTTCTATTTCTATTTTGCCTATTTGTTTTAGAACTTCAGGGAAATATTCCTTGATAATTTCTCATAATATTGTATCAAGATTCTATTTTTTATCATAATTTTCAGGCAGTCCAACTATTCATATGTTATTTCTTCTTGATCTGCTCTCCAGATCAGTTGTTTTTCTGATGTTTCGTATTTTCTTATTATTTTATTCTTTTGATCTTGTTTTATTATTTCTTTGTGTTTTACAATGTCATTAGCTTCCCTTTCCCCAATTCTAGTCTTCAAGGAATTATTTTCTTCCTTAAGTTTTTGCTTCTCTATTTCAAGTTGGTTGGCTTTCTTTTCATAATTTTCTTGATTTTCTTGGGTTGCTCTTTTTTTTTCTAATTTTTCCTCAATCTCTCTAATTTGATTTTTAGTTCTTTTTAAGTTCTTCTAAGAAATCTTTTTGTGCTTGGGACCATTTAACGTTTTTCACTGAAAAGGGAGTGGCTTTTTTAGCTCCATTATCTTCCTCTAAATATGAACCCAGATCTCTATCCCCATAGTAGCTATCTATGCTTGGGTTCTTTCTCCTTTGCTTGCTCATTTTTATTTATTTATTTATTTTTCTCTGTTTGTTTTTGCAGCTATTAGTGTGATCAAATTCTAGTCTAGAGGTGTAGGAAATAATGCCCCAAGTCTCAGGTCCTTCTTACTGTTATTTTCTGAGGTCTGTCCCAGGGCTCAACCTTGGGCTCTCCTCTCCACTCCTAAGCCAAGGTTGGAGCTCCCCATCACACTGTCCTGCAAATGATCTTGCTCCTTCATTCTCTTGGGTAACTGCAAACTACAGCTGTCCTCTCTGCCCCAGAACTCAAACCAGCGTCTCTGTTCTCCTAAAAGTGCCCACAGCCAGCAGGGTCCCCGCCCCTCTGCTTCTGACTCACCAGGTATGTGCCAGCTCCTTCTCCCCTGAGGTGGCAACAGCAGCCCAGCACTGGACGCATCTGGTCAGCACAGCTGTGCTTGACGTCCCTCAACAGTGGAAGGTCCTTAAATTTTCTTCTCCCCACTCCATGCTGTCTGTGAGATGAAAGTTTCTAAAGCTGAAGCTGCCTCCAACCCCAGCTGCCCCTGTTCTTTGTTGATTCTGCAGAGTGGGCCTGGAGGTGTTTGCGCTTCACTCAGGCTGACTCTCTGCCCCTGAAGGTCAGGTCTTTCCTGGAGTCTTTTTAGGTTGTTTTAGGAGAACATCTGCTTTACCCAGACTTCTGTTTATTTCCACTGCTCTACATTCCTTCTGAAGCAATGTTCTGTCTTTTTTCTGTGGGGGGAAATTTGAAGAGCTGAAAGTTTTCTGACCTACCCCGCCATCTTCCCAGGATACTCTCCCCATCCCTCCTTTCAAGAAGTTCACAGTCTAATGGGGGATACAACTATGTACAAACGAGATATACATGGGATAAATCAGAGATTATTACAGAGGGAAATATCTTCATCTATAAAATGAGGAGAATGATTCTAAGGTTCCCTCTAGTTCTAAACTTCCATAATTCACTGAAAATGATATCTCTTTCTGGCTATTTACATATGTGTGTGTGTGTGTGTGTGTGTGTGTGTGTGTGTGTGCTCTTTAACTCTGTGTATGCCCTTGTGAATTATAAGTACTGGGCATACACATTTTTATGAACCAAACATTAAGTGTTTAGGTCCAGTATTTATAGAGGGGATAAGTTAGTACTTCCAGAGATAGGTAGAGCTCCTTAAAGTTCTCATGAACCTTAATGGTTCCCTTACCTGCCCCTCTGGTCCTAAGGTGGTTCCTAGGTCCTGATGGACCTAGCTTTGAAAGGGGATCAGTGAAAACAGGTGACCATATGACTAAGGGTCTTAAAATGCTAGGGCTCTTTAGTTTAAAAAACAAATACAAGATAAGATTAACTATGTTTTTTCTCTTCCAATCTGATTAAGAGGCAAAAAGTTCAAATTCGGAGGTTGGTTGGAGATTTACACAGTGCTGGATTGTTAACTGGTGTCTTTTGTAAATATTGAGTGTATAGTAAAAATAATAAAGTAAAATGTTAAAATAAAATCCTAGGGCTGAAGTTTTAGTCCCAGCCCATCTCTTGTTATCAAAGTCATTCACATGGGATTAATCATTTTATGGTCCTGGACAAACTAGAGCTTGTTAGTTTGGGGATCAGAGGTCTTAGGGGAGCAATTAGGTTGATCACAGGTCTCCTTTTCTTGTTTATAGAAATAGACTATTTGCTGAGCCTCCTTCCTTTAATTCTGTTTACTGTGCTGCCATTTGGCAGTATGGTGTCATGGATAGAACACTGGAGTAGGAGTCATAGGATCTAAGGATCATAGGTTTAAAGCTAGAAGGAATTGTAAAGGCTATTGAATCCAACTCCCTTATTGTAGGGGTTGGTAAATTGACTCCAAGTCCACAGTTCTAACCACTGTACTGAGTCAGGAGGACATGGGTTCAAATCCTGTCTCAGATGGTAATTAGCTATGTGACCCTGGGCAAGTCATTTAACCTTTCTGTGCCTCAATTTACTAATTTGTAAAATGAGACGGGTTAGGCTCAGTGGTCTCTAAGGCCCTTTCAGGCTCTAAAATCTGTAATCCTATGATCTCCTCATTGATAGAATCATTGAATATTAGAAAGTGAAAGGGAAGAGAGCTTACACATCATCTAGTTCAATTCCTTTATTTTACAGATGAGAAAACTAGCCCAGAGAGGTTATTTTTCTATTAACAAAATGTTCACTTCCTCCTCTTCTTCATTCTTATTTCCTCTTCTTTGGTGAATATTTTCCTTGTGGATTTTTTTCTCCCCAAATCTTGGAAATCCATTTCTAATCCATTGTTTACTTTCTTCTTCCTTATCTCTTTTCTATTCATTTTCTATTCATTTTCTGATTTTAACTTCTTTCCCTTGATTTCTCATCTGGCTCTTTAGTCTTCTCTTCCTTATTCCTTTGTCTTCCTCATCAGCTTGTATTTCCTTGTCAGACACGAATATTTATTGAATACCTGCTATATTCTGAATATTGTATTCCTAAGATTTCCCCTCAGGATTCTTGCTTTCCCAGTCTATAGACTTAGTCTTAAATCCTGTCCTGCCATGTTTTTTTCTCCCCTCACTGTAATCTGGGTCCATGAATGCCCTCCTAGAAAAGCATATTCCTTGCAGGCTTCTTCCTGCCTGCCTGCCTCTGGGGCTCTCATTTCTATATATATTCCTCCCTCCCCTTGCCCACCTCAGGTTCCTTCCACCTTTCTAAAACTTTCTGCTTCCTCATCCCTCTTTTCATTTACAACCAGAAACTTTCTTCTCTGCCTTTAATCTGAATATTTCTTCCATTCCCTCCTCGGCCTCCATTTCACATTTTCTTCTTATTTTTCCTCTCTTTTTGGTCCATTTGGTGTTATTTATGTCTTTCTCAGTGTTCCTAACACCTCTTAATTTGGAATCATCTCATAGCAAGTATAGTTAATTTCATATAAGTTAGTCCTTTGCTTATACACTGTCTTAAATTGTTTTCTAATGGTTTCATTTGCATAAGTGTTGTATCTTCACCTGGGTTGTAATTTCTTTGAGATCAAGGACCATTTCTTCTCTTGTGTCTTCTAGGGCACCTACCAAGGGTGGGTACTTGATCATCCTCAGAGTTCATTCATTCAATAAACATTATTAAACACCTACTGTATGCAACACACAGTGCTAGGTTTTAAGGGGACATGTAAGTTGGGGGGAGGGAGTGGGAACTGGCCAATGAGGGTCCAGTCCTCGGAGCATGCACAGAGGGGTTTTGTCTGCTGCTCACCCCTGTGGGGAGTTTAGTGATCCAGCTTCTGAAAGTGTGATGACCTGTAACAGAGAGGTGTTGCCCTCAATTCAGAGCATGTGCAAGTATTCTTGTGACTGTTTCCTGTCCCCTTGCTGTGTGGTATGGAAAAGCCTTTTAACTGGATAGTGAGCCCAGACTGAAAGTGAATTTAAAAGGCTTAAAACTGAGAAACTCCAGTAGTCTCTTCTCTGGTGAAGATTGAGGGTAGATCTGCTAATGGTAGGCCTCTAGGTGGGGAGAGATGGAGGTGGCACCAGCAGCCTACTCTCCTGACGTTGGCTAATGTGTGGCCTTCAATGCACGGTCCTGTTGTTTCTTCCCTCCCTGTTGTGTTTCTTCTTTGCTGCTCTTAGGTAAATGAGTATCAGAGATATATTGGACCCGGTTGTACTGTTGTGAGCTTTGGAAGGTCAAAAGAGCCACCAGAGATTCAGTGGCCCGAAAAGGAGCCAGCCCTGAGGAATAACCCGTGTGACAGCCGAGCAGTGATTGACTCCACAGCCAAGACACAATGTTTTGCAAGCAAAGAAACAACTTATTCATTGGCTCTGCTGCAAGCAGAACTGACCTCAATGACAGAAATTTTTTGTTCAAATCACTTTAGTTTGAGCCCGATCTCCCCAGGGACTAAGGGGTATATTGAAGGATGAGGGTTCTTTGTTTTTTAAGGTGGTTGTACTTTCATTCTTGCTATATCTTTTCATTAATTATTCCCTTGTAAAAGCTAATCAGTGACATTGTTCGATGACTAACTTTGATAGACTTAGCTCTTCTCAGCAATGCAAGGATCTAAGACAACTCCAAAAGACTTATGATGGAAAATGCTATCCACATCCACAAAAAGAACTGTGGAGTTTGAATGAAGATCGAAGCATTCTATTTGCTCTTTTTTTTCTTCTGTCTTGTTTCATTTCTTCTTTCTTATGGTTCCTCCATTTGGTTCTAATTCTTCTTTACAACATGACTAATGTGAAAAGATGAAAAAAAAAAAGAAAACGAAACAAAACAAAAAGCTAACCAGTATTAATTGGTTATCAATAATATCAAGAGGCTAAATGACATTGGTGTTATAGGCCAATTACTAACAATGATCACTAACAATGATATTGGGGAGAACATATGGAATTGGGGTTTTAGGTGATAACATTAGAACAATACCACTATCTCTCAGGGTTACCCCTATATCCTTGAAGGGGAGATGTAGCCAGCCAATGTCTAGGGACCCAACATATTAGTAGTACATGTGTAGGCTAGGAGGGTAAGTTCAGAGTCTCAATACATAAGGATTAATAAGGCAGCCTGTGGAAATAGACTAGCATCAAGGTCAGGTAAGCAAAACTGGCATCAGGGACAAAATATTGACTTAATCAATCAATCAGTATTTATTAAGGGCCAGGCACATGCCAAATACTGGAGATACTAAAAGAGGCAAAAGATGGTCCCTGCCGTCAAGGAGCTCACAATCTAATGGGAGAAATAACAAATATATACAAACAAGCTATATACTGGATGAATAGAAAACAATTAACAAAGAAAGCACTAGAATTTTTAAAGTAAGTTTTTCTTGTTATTTTCTGTTTTTTATATCACCACAATTATCCAGCATCACTGGAAGAACATGGTTGTTAAAAAGAAGGGGGTCCTCTCCTATTCATTTCTGGGACCAACTCATTATGTATCTGCAATGTCTGTCCAAGATATACATACTGGTGGACCTGATCTGTGGGCTATCAATTCAACTGCACAGAAGAGTCTGAACAGTAAACATTCTTCATCCACTTTTTTTGTTGTTGTTGTTATTCCCACACACACACACACATGAATAGTTAGGCTGCATTCCTTTAAGTAATTATGGATCTCATTTAGGAAGCTCCATAATGTTCTACAGCTTGATATAATCAAAACAATGTTGTCTACAAACAAGAAAATCTGAAGGACCTCATCATTTATAAGGAACCCCTATTTGGACTCTGTTAAAAACATAGAAGGTTTATAAGAGAAATATTTTGTAAACTATTGTTCTTGCTATACTATTTGAGTAAAATGACTTTGTTAAGAATTAATCAAGTCTACAGGCTGAATGTTAATGGGAAGCATACCAGAGGAGGCTGAGGAGTTACAGCGTTAGGAATGTGACCTCTTAGAATCCTAGATAATACCTGTTCCTTGGAAACCCCAACTTTCAAATGCAAGTGTGATTCAGAGGACAATGAACCTAGAGGGAAGGAAACGGGGAACGCTGCCTAAAGAATCACTGCGCTATTTGGACTTTGTACTAAACATCCTCCATGTGTAGTCAATAAGCCTTTGACCACCTTCATTTTTTACCCCTAAGCCACATTTTCCAGTATAATTTTACCATCTTCCCTCATGCCCACCTTTGCATTGAAGTCACTGAATATTAGCACATATATTGTCAGTGGAGTTGTGAACTGATCCAACCATTCTAAGGAGCAATTTGGAACTATGCCCAAAGGGCTATAAAATTGTGCTTACCCTTCAATCCAGCAATACCACTTCTAGGTCTATATCCCAAAGACATCAAAAAAAGAGGGAAGGACCTATTTATACAAAAATATTTACAGCAGCTCTTTTTGTGATGGCTAAGAATTGGTAATTGAAGGGATGCCTATCAATTGGGAAATGGCTAAATAAGCTATGGTATATGATTGTAGTGGAATATTATTGTGCTATAAGAAATGACAAGCAGGATGATTTCAGAAAAACCTGGAAAGACTTACATGAACTTATGTTAGGAACCTGATATGACCCTCCAAATAAACCAATATTTATGTTTCTTTTTAAAATTTTTAAAAATTTCCTCTCCAATTACATGTTAAAACTTTTTTTAACATTTGGGGTTTTTTTTTAAGTTTTGAGTTCCAAATTCTGTCCCTCCCTCCCTCTCTCCTCTCTCCCCTCTTCCTTCTCCTCCCCCCTCCCTTAGACAGTAAGCAATCAGACATAGGTTATACATGTGCAAAGTGAAGAGAACCAGGAGAACATTGTACACGGTAACAGCAATATTGTTTGATGAAGAATTATGAATGACTTAGCTATTTTCAGCAATACAGTGATCCAAGAAAATCCCAGAGGACTAATGATGAAGCATATTATCTGCCTCCAGAGAAAGAACTGATATTGTTTGAATACAGACTGAATCATGCTATTTTCACTTTCTTTCATTCTTTTTCTTTTATTCAAGTCTTGTATAAAATGACTAATATGGAAATGTTTTACCTCATTGCACATGTAGAACCTATGTCTGATTGCTTACTGTCTAAGGGAGGGGGGAGGAGAAGGAAGAGGGGAGGGAGGAGGGAGGGAGGGAGGGACAGAATTTGGAACTCAAAACTTAAAAAAAAACCCCAAAATGTTAAAAAAAGTTTTAACATGTAATTGGAGAGGAAATTTTTTAAAATTTTAAAAAGAAACATAAATATTGGTTTATTTGGAGGGTCATATCAGGTTCCTAACATAAGTTCCTTACATTCTCATTCTTTGCAAAGGATGTTGGGGCATAATTGAAATTATCTTCATGTCTTCTTCTTATGGATATTCATCATGCACAAATATTGAATGGTCACACCAAATATAAACAAAATAAATGAAAGATAATCTGAGAAAAGAAGTCACTAGCTATTAGGGAAATCAGGAAAGGCTTTCTGCATAATATGGGAGTCAGTGACACTAAGAGGCAAAGATGAGAAGGGAGACCATTCCAGGCAAGGATCACTGCCAGTACAAAGAGTAGGAGATGGAAAATGGAATGGTGTGTTCTAGGAACTACAAGTAATCCAATGTCAATGTTGATGTCAATACGGAAAGTATGGATGGGAGTGAAGTGTAAGAATACTGCAAAAACAGTAAGAAACCAAGTTATAAAGATCATTAAATGCCAAACTGAGGAGTTTGTATTATAATACAATAAATTATATTATATTATATTGTATCACATCATATCAGATCAATAGAGAGCCTCTGCCATTTATTGAGCTATGGAGATCAGACCAACATTAAGAAAAACCACCTTGGTACCTGACTGAAGGATGAATTGGAGTAGGGAAAGACTTGAAGCAGGAAGACTGATTAGAAGATTATTACAGTAAGTATCAGAGAAAGGATTAGAACTCACATCTTCTTGACTCCAACTCCAGCCTTCATCTTCTATGTCGCACTATATACAAAGAGCAGGGTGGCTGAGCTTAAAAATCAGCACAAAGGCCATTGGTAAATGCTTCTTCCTTCCTTTCCACGTCCCATCCATGCTCACTGTTAGCTGTAGAGAAGAAATGGACTCTTTGTAGAAATAGGAGACTGATGTGCCTTCTTGGTCTTGTGATGAGAATAGGTGGGTTCCATTTTAAGCAAACTCACTAACTGAAAATCTGTATGCATACTACACACAGATTAATCCAATATGACTACTAGCTTCACAGATTTGCTGCATCTGATTGATTTAGATGTAAATAGTTTTTAAACAAGTATTGTTATTTGTATTGATTCTCAATGTTATTTTCTAATAAAACATCTGTATCTGTCTCTTCTCCTCTGAGAGGGCTGTTACATATTTAATATAAAAGAAGCCAACTTAACTATATTAGCTTAGGGTGGTTTCGATTGTTTTAAAGGGAGAGGGAAATTGAAAGAGGTCAAGCTTTTAAAATTACAAAGGGGAACCATAAACAACAGATAATCAAACATGCTTCCCTTCTGCTGTAGAAGATGGTTTGTTAAGAAAGGGAGACACATTCAGGCCAAATCAAAAGAAAACTCCAGCAGAGCTTAGATTTCTACTTGGCCCGAGACAGCAGAAATAGGAGCAATGAGGAAGGGGGGTGGGGGGGTGGGGTAGAGAGAAGCTTCATAAAAGCAGATTTAAGATTCTTGTAAGGAGTAAACTTCCTTAACAGAGCCAGCTCAATGTGGAATCATGGCCTCCTCCACCACTGGAAGTCTTTAAGAAAAGGGAATTTTACCACCAATTGGGCAAATTCCTCCATAGGTTATGGATTGGGCTGGATGGTCTCTTAGCACTTTCCAGCACTGAGATTCTATTTAGTGCAAGTAAACAAGTGAAATGTAGATGACCCTCCAGGTAAAAAATTATGATGATAATGTAATCAGATGAAAGTACAATGTACAAGAGGTATTTCTTAATCTCCCCAGGTATTTGTGCTCTCCAACCCATACCTACATCCTGAAATTATGTTGTGTTTCATTTATATGTGAAAGGCAGTGTTGCGGCCTTGAAACTAGGAACATCTGGGCTCATGTTCCAGGTGTGCCACATATTGGATGTATGACCAAGGGCAAGTCACTTAAGATTTTCTTGACCATGCTCTCTCCTGGTTTTCTTCTTACCTGTCTGATCAATCCTTCTCAGTCTTCTTTGCTGGATCTTTATCCAGGTCATGACTAGCCATGGATGTCCTCCAAGCTTCTATACTAAGCCCTTGTCTCCCTTTATACTGTTTTGCTTGGTAGTCACATCAGCTTCCATAGGTTCAATTATTATCTCTATATAGATTATTCCTAGGTCTGTACCACATATCCAGCTCCAATCTCTCTTGAACTCCAATCCAGTAACACTAATTACTTCTTAGATATCTCACACTGGATGTCCCATAGGTATTGCAAATTCAATATGTCCCAAACAGAACTCAGTATTCCCTCCTCCCCTCAAAAAAACCCCAAAACACAAAAAACCTTCCCCTCTTCCCAATGTCCTATTGATGTCGAGGGTACCACCATCTTCCCAGTCATTTGGGTTCACATGCTTGGTGTCATCCTCTACTCCTCACTTGCGCTTATCGCACCTATCCAATTTATTGTCACAGCTTGTCATTTTTTACTTCACCTCATCTCTCCATCCCACCACTTTACCCATAATCCCTCCTCCCTTCTCACCTGGATTATTGAAGTAGCCTTCTAATTGGTCTCTTTGCCTCTAGTTTCTCTGTGCTCCAATCTAATCCTCCCTTCATTCAAATGCCAAAGTGATCTGCCTAAAGCACAGGTCTGGCCTTGCAATTCTTGGTATCAATAAATTCCAGTGGCTCCCTATTACCTTCAGGACCAAATATAAACCCCTCAGTTTGTCATTTAGAGTCCTTCAGAACCTCAGAACCTTTCTGCCTTTCTAGTCTTCTTATGCCTTGCTCTCCTCCAAACACTCTATGGCCCAGCAGCACTGGCCTGGTTGCAGTTCTTCAAACATTCTGTCTCTCATCTCTTTGCCTTTGTCTAGAATGCTCTTCCTCTTCATCTTGGCCTCCTAACCTCCCTGTTTGTATATACGTATATATATATATATACATGTATATATGTGTGTGTGTGTGTGTGTGTGTGTGTGTGGTGTGTGTGTATATATATATATACACACACACCACACACACACACACACACACACACGTATATATGTGGTTACTTGCATTTTGCCTTACCCCATTAGAAATATGAGCTGCCTGGCTCATATTTCTAATATGTATTAAGTGCCTAATAAATGCTTATTTACTGACTGACAACCTCTCCGTGCTCTAGGCCTGAGGTGTCAAACTCTTACCAGCAAGCCCTAAATAGAGGTTAAAATTTCTAAGCGTAGTCTCAATCAGATTAAAATGTAATTAGGAAGGGTTTAGTGTGTGGCTAGAGCACAGCCCTGGAATCAGGACGACCTGAGTTCAAATCTAACATCAGAGACTTTCTAGCAGTATGACCCTGGGCAAGTCACTTTACGTGTGTGCACGTATATTTCTCCCCACCCCTTAAACATTAACCAGCATGCCCCCGCTCCCCCCACCAACAGGGTATAAAGTTAGAGGCCAGTTACTTGGTATACACATCAAAGAACAGATGCAGTCTTTGCTTTCAAGGAATTTATCATCAAATAGAGTATATAAACTGTCAGTGGATAGAGTGCCTGGCCTAGAGTCAGGAGGACTCATCTTGCTGAGTTCAAATCTGGCCTCAGACACTTACTAGCTGTGTGACTCTGGGCAAGTCACTTAATCCATTTGCCTCAGTTTCTTCATCTCTAAAATGAGTGAGAGAAGGAAATGGCAAACCAATCCAGTATCTTTGCCAAGAAAACCTCAAATGAAATGAGGTCAGGAAGAATCTGATGTGACTGAACAACAAGAAAGGTTTAACAAAATAAATAAAAATAGAATACAACATAGGTAATGTTGATTTGTGGTTTTCTAAGTCAATGTGGGCCAGCTCCCATCCATTTCTGTTTGAGTTTGACACCACTGCTCTAGGCGTCTCTAGTTACAGTGTTATAAATTGCACAGACAGTATTGACTTGCTTTAGGAGTTTCCCTATTAGAGAATTCCCTATTCCAATGACATCATAGGTATAGTCCTAATCCCTAACTTTGTATATAGTTTTGTAGAACTCCTGCCCATACACTTATCTTTAATAGCTGGCCAGGAGACACAATTATATCAAAGCAAGTTGAATTACTGAGATGGCATTTGAAGAACAATAATAACAAAACACACCCCCCCATAAACCTGGGGCACACTCTCCCACTACTACACATTGCTTCAGTAGGAAGAGAGAACACATACTTCAAGTATGTAAGCAGGAAGGCATGCATTCAAGGGAACATATGTGGCTCAGGCAATGCAGGGTCCCAGTACCCTTTATTTTCTTTGTGGCGTTCTTATGCTAGCTCCCCCACACAATTCACTCAGCTGGTCTCGTTAGGCCCACTCCTCTACACAGCTCAACTCCAAACTCTTCCCGTCTTGGGTCTTGATTCACTAGCCCTATGCCCTGCTAGATGTAGCATTGCCTTCTGGGAGAGTGACTTTACTGCAAGGTACCGTGGCTAATTGGAAGGTGAGAGAAGAGAGAGAAATCCTCTCCCCACAACCCAGAGGTAGAAGCCATTTGCTCTAGATTCACAGGTCCCCTCTTCCATAGTCAGCTCTCTTCTCTCATGCCAAAAGTCACGTCCCTCTGACTCCAGAATCTTCCAAGAGTGTGTCTTGATTT
This sequence comes from Phascolarctos cinereus, assembly GCF_003287225.1. NCBI lineage: Eukaryota > Metazoa > Chordata > Mammalia > Diprotodontia > Phascolarctidae > Phascolarctos > Phascolarctos cinereus. Next base: position 110,334,458 of record NW_027555736.1, on the reverse strand, counting down.
TTAAAGAGCCACAGAAGACATAGCTGATCCTTCTGCCCACTAACAAATAGCCACTCTGATTCCATCAAACTTGACTAGAAAAACTTCTTACCTACCCACCTTGTCTTGTGTAATTTCACTAGCTGAGTTGGAGGGTGGGAAAGAATCAATCAAAGGGCCTACACTACACTTTATTGCCCTAGAAGTTGAAATCTCTTGAAGGTAGGGACTGTTTTGGATCCTGACTGCTTAGCCTAATGCCTTGCCCAAGGCTAGAGCTTAGTGAATCTTAATTGAATTGAATCAAACAAAAGTAAAGCAAGCAAAAAATAATATTTCATCAGCACTGTGCTATATCCACCATCCTTTCCATCTGATGCTTAAAAAATTCTGTGGCTTTTGTTGGTTGATTGATTCTTTTAAAATACAGTCCTAAGCAATGTGTGTATGGATCTAATTTCACTCCTCAAAATTTCTTTGTATGGTTTATGTGTCATTTTGGGGGAGCAAAGCTGGATTCCATTACACTGATGTGCCACTCTCATATGCTCTCCAGAGGTGGTTTTCTATCATGACAGGGTCTTTGGGAAATGCTTTGAGCTATCCCTTGTTCCACTTCTTGTGGATGGATCAGGACCAGCAAGTACAATCAACGCAACAGATCTGTATTCGTTCCACTGCCTGCTTTCCAGGGTAGGCTGAATGCTGCTGCATCTTCTACCCTTCCGGAGTTGGACATCTGGGATCAAAGCCTCTCTAAGTTTTCCTCCTTGCCTTGTTTCTAGGTTGACTGTGCCCAGATTAAGCAGTCAAAGAGAACAGCTTATTCTTGATGATCCACCAAGTGCAATTCGTAATCACAAATAATTGGTAAGGCATTATGGAAGAACACTGGCTTGAGAGATGAATCCTGGGTCTGTCACTTGAGGCTGGTATGACTTTGGAAAAGTCACATAACTTCTCTGGGCCTCAGTTTTCTTATCCATAAAACGAGGGTATTGGAGAGGATGAACTCTAAAAGTCTATTTTTAGCTTTAAATCTCACAAACTGCAGCTAGGTGATACAGTGGATAGAGTTCTGGGCCTGGACCTTAGGTCATATATGGCCTCAGACACTTACTGGCTGTGTGAACCTGGATAAGTCACTTACCCCTGTTTGCCTCAGTTTCCTCATCTGCAAAATGAGCTGAAGAAGGAAATGGCAAAACCACTCCAGTATTTTTGCCAAGAAAACCCAAAATAGGGTCGTGAAGGGTGTGACATGATTAAAAATGACTCAACAACAACAACAACAGCACTATGTCAATACATGGTAATTTGCGTAGGAAGTAATGCTGACCCACAAAAGCATATGATGTACTCATTTGTACACACTGATTACAATTCTATAAAAAGTTTTATGTGCATTCAGGAGAGAACTAGAGAGAGGCCAAGGCTCTGTGAATTAGCACTAGGTTTTTGTTCATGTGCAAGTAGTTTAAGGTCTGAAAAAAGTTGGGCGCTCTCTATTATTTACATAGAGATCAAAGGATCTCGGGGGAAGGGATTTCACAACCTCTGGTAGTCACCTGTTCTAGTGTTTAATGACATTTGCCTCCCATAGACTCTTCTTTGGATTTCATGTAAATTCCCCCTGTGAGGGTCACTACCATTTTGGATACTGTCCTCCATATTCTCCCCAGATTTAGAGAAATTAAGTGGCCGGCCCAAAGTCACACAGTAAGAGGCAGAACTGAGATTCAGCCCAGGTTCCTCTTTCCATTGTGAAAAACAGATCCAGAGAAGGGGAAATTACTTACCCAAGGTCCCATCACCAGTAAACAGTAGAGATAAAATCTGAACCCAGTTCCTCTTACTCCAGTTCTAGGGCCTTTTTGGTAACCTGTTTATAATGGAATTCCATAGAATAATTGATTTAAGACTATAAAGGACCTCAGAGGCCATCTGATCTAATCCCTTTATTTTATGGTGGAGGAAACTGTGTCTCAGAGAAGAGAAGGGACTTGCCCAAAGTCTCTTAGGTAGTAAACAGACCTTCTGACTCCAGGACCCAGGTTCTTTCCACGCTCGATGATTTCCATCATCATTTCATCATTCATTCATCATCATTCCTTAAATGTTATGACTTAGTAGATAATCCCCTTCTATTTGGGGGGAACCTAGTGTTTCTCTTTCCAGCAAACTGTTAATGCCCTCGCTTCATCCCATCTTACTACCTGGTATTCCCTCCTTCCTGTCTTTCTCCTCTTTTGGAACACCTCCATGTCTGGAATACTTGTAAGCAGAAGACATTTTTGTTACAATGACTAGAGTGCTGGGTCTAGAATAAGGAGTCCTGAGTTCAAATCTATCTCAGACACTTACTAGCTGTATGACCCTGGGCAACTCACAAAACCTTGGTCTGCCTCAGTTTCCTCATCTATAAAAAGGGGATTATAATAGCACCTACCTAGCAGGGCTGTTGTGAGGATCAAATGAGATAATAATTGAAAAATGTTTGGCACAGTGCTTGGCTCATAGTAGGGCTATATAAATGTTAGCCATTATTATTATTGCTTTTTCTTGAATGCAAAGCATTTTATAAAATAAAATTTTAGTTTACCTTTACTTTCCTTCTAGGCAGGCAGCTAGGTGGAGATTGGATAGGGCCCTGAACCTGCAGTCAAGAAGCCGTAAGTTCAAATCTAGCCTCAGACACCTGCTAGCTGTGTGACCGTGGCCATGTCACTTAACTTGTTTGCCTCAGTTTCCACAACTGTGCAGTGAAGATAATCATAGCACCTTTCTCCCAAAATTATTGTGAGGATAAAAGGAGATAACATCTGTGAAGCCTTTTGCAAATATTAAAGTGTTATACAAATGCTAGCTATTACTATTATTTTAAATCTCTTCATGATCTAGGCTGAAGGTTTGTTTCGCTCATGACTAATCCTTCCCTAAGTCTACCCTTCCTTTATTTTTTCCTTTCTTCTCTCCCTGTTCTCTCCTGTTGGTTTGCTGAACTGAAAGTATTTCCAGACCAAACTCAGTGTGAGTGTGTGTGTGTGTGTGTGTGTGTGTGTGTATCTCATGTTGAGTTAATAGTTTAATGCCACCCACCTCCTGACAGAGATTCCTAGAGGGCAGATATATATGTATGTATGTATGTGTATATACATATATGTACATGTATGTGTGTACATGTATGTATGTATTTGGACATGGTCAATGTGGTCATTTGTTTTGCTTGACTATACTTGTATGTAATGAGGGTTTTGTTTTTCTTGCTTTATAAATGGGAGGAGGAGAGGAAGGGAAAAAAGAGAAGGTAGATCTTTGTGAAAATAAAATTTGATTTTTAAGGCAAGGATTCATAGTTGTTTTTTTTTCTTTTCTGAATCATAGATGCCTGCAACCTCAGAAGATTACATACTCAAAGTTCAACAGATTTTTTTTTCTTTCCTGTAACTTCTGTAGAAAGTGTTTTCCCCCCACGGTAAGATAACAGTAGCTTCTGTGAAGGTTATTCTCAGGATATTTATTGCTCTCTAAGCTGAGCAGACTGCCTATCCTGAGATAACAGCCATCTCCCAATGTCACTGACTGTATGTCATCTTTAAGTAAATTATGAGGACCAGGCCATTTTAGATCCCTCCCTACCCCCATCCTCCTGGCCCCAGATAGTTGTGAGTGCTGAATATATGTTCAATCTAAATTGCCTCAATGATCAGTCTATGTGTGGAAAAGACTTTTCTTGAGCTAGGTTTGGGGGCCTTTTCAATTAGCAGTCAGAAAAGATTATCCATGAGCTCAAGTATGTGCAACCTGGATGAGTGCTCATAAATCTACAAGAGCACTTGAAGAATGGGGGCATTGGTGGTAAAAGACTGAGTTCAGTGTAGCACCGATCCCATAGGACTCAATGGGACTCCATGGTGCTCCTGCTCCAGGTTCAAGGTGCTCTATGCATCTGCATTCCCGCAACTATAATTAATAAGCCCCCACCAGGGTGCTTACTTTGACTCTAGTCAACCATGACTGTAACACAGTCTTACAGTCCAGAGTAAGGACAAAAAGTTTAAAGCAAAGGTACTTTCTGAAATAGCATAGTAAGAAGAATAACAACAAAAAAGCATTATGAACATTTTCTACATTTCTTTCCTATGTCTCAACAATTAAAGCAATATGGCAAGATCTGATTTGTAGCTTTGCCTATTTTTGAGGTGTAAATGCTAACACTGAAAATTCAATAATCCGTTCTCACAAACCAGTTTGAGTTGGCTCCAGCACCCACCTGGTAGAATGTGGAGTGTATGAAGAAGAATATGAAATAAAAAAGGAATGTTGGATCCAGAATAGGTGCAGGGAAGGGGAAGACGTGCTAGTACTTTATCCTAGAGGTAATGGGGAACTAAGGAACGTTTTTAAACAGGTGAATGACATCATCGGACCATCATCCCTTAGGAAGGTTGTTTTGGCAAAGATGTAAAAACAGATTGGAGAGAGGAGCCCAGAAGCAAAGAAACCAAATAGCAAACTATTATAATAATCCAGGTAAGAAGTAATGCTGGTCTAAACTAGGTAGCAGCAGTAAAGGAGAGAAAGGGATATATGGGAGATCCTTTGGAGGTCCAATCAATAGATCTCGTCAGTGATTTGAGGCAACATGGTCAGTAAAGGGGAAAGTACACTTGCTTCTGGAGTCAGAAGACCTAGGTTTAAATCCTGACTCTGATATTCATTACGAGTATGATTTTGGACAAGTTCCTTCACCTCCCTTGGCCTGGGTTTCTTCATTTGTGAAGTGAGGGATTTGGATAAGTTGGCCCTCAAGATCAACCTTCCAGCTCTAGGTCTGTATGAATACCTGTAGTTGTTATTGGGCAGTGAGAGTCAGGAAAGAGTCAAGGATGATAGCAACCTGAGTGACTGAGAGTATAGTAGGGCTAGCAACAAAAAGAAGGAAGTTTGGAAGAAAGGTGGAATTGGGGAGAAAGTGATGAGTTTCTTTTCAAACGTGTTGTTTGATTTTCTCATAGGATTATTATTCCCATTTTGCCAATGGGGAAACTGAGGCTCAGGGGGACTTAGTTGATATCCTGACTGCCTTCAGTGTGAGAAACCTCACAAGGAAGTCTGAGAGAAAGGAATAGATAGTAAAACTTCTGTAGGAAATGGCAATATCGCTGAGGTCAGACAGAGTGCCACCCACTCTGCACAGCAGGTCTCCCAGTTTCCTCAGAGCCCCCTCCGTTCAAACCTAAGCATCTTGTCACTAGAGGGTTAATGGCCATAGAGAGGGAGGCTGGAGGAGATAAACTAGGTGCTGGGGGAAGGGAGAGACACTGTGTGCAGAGCAAAGGACTGTGTCGGGGAGGGTGATAGAAAAGAAGCTAAATCTGCGCAGCAGGGCTAACAGCAAAGCAAAGAGGTGTAAATGCGGAGGAGGGGGAGGAATGAGAAGTGGAGGAGGCTAGGAGATCAGCCAGAGACAGTTCACTGAGGCCAAAATCAGGGAGAGCTGCCCGCCTTTGGCAGACACTGTCCAGGATGGTCGGCTTGGCTTTTCTCCGCCTCCTTGTGCATGTGAGTCAATTCTTCCCCAGGAGATTGTAAATTCTTGGAAGGCAGATGTAGCTCACGCCTTAAACATCTAGATCCCCCACCCAGCACAGTGTGGGTATGCAGGATGTTGTGAGGCATGAAAAAGTAAGGCATGAAAAGCTATTTGTAAACCCCGAAGTGTTATATAAGGTCAGCACTGGCATGGTAGGTGCTCCAAATAGTGATTGATTGACGTGAATCCAAAGCACGGAGCAGAGGGCAAAGTAACAGAGGCTAGTGAAAAGAATATTGGATTTGGGGGTCAAATCCTACATCTTCAACTTATTGTTTGTATCACTTCTAGAAAGTCACTTTAACCTCCCTGAGCCTCAGTTTCTTCATCCGTAAAATGAGGGGCACGAACTAGCTGATCTCTAAGGGCCCATATCCCTAACATTTTCATTTCTCTCTCTGAGCTTGCTTCTGTAGCCCAAGGGCCACTTTCTCCGTGAAGTCTATCTGATACACCAATGAACACAGACATGTCCAGGTCTCCCCCATTCTCAAAAAACTCACAATCCATTTGGCACTGCTAGCTATCATCCTATATCTCATCTCCTTTTCTTGGCCAAACTCTCTGAGAAGGCTGTCTTCCATTCCTCTCATTCTCTTCTTAAATCTCTGAAGTCTGGCTTCTGACCTCATCATTCTGCCCAAACTGCTCTCTCCAAGTTACCCGGGATCTTTTAATTGCCAAGTCTGACAGTCTTCTCTTGGTCCTCATGCCTTGATCTCTCTGCAGCATTTTATATCACTGATCACCTTCTCCTTGCCACCCTCTTCTCTAGCTTTCCATGACACTACAACTCTCTCCTGGTTCTCCTCCTACTTGTCTAACTTTTCCTTCAGTCTCCTTTGTGGGATCTTTGCCTAAGTCATGCCCGCTAACTGTGGGGATCCCACAGGTCTCTATCCTGGGCCCTCTTTTCTTCTTCCTATTTTGCTTGGTGATCTTAGCTTCCAGTTGTCATCTATGCTTCTGATTCTCAAATCTACTAATCTAGCCCTGATTTCTCTGCTGACTCACATCTCCAACTGCCTATTGGACATCTTAAAATGGATGTCCTCTAGACATCTTAAACTCAACTTGTTTAAAAACTGAACTCATTATCTTTCTCCTCAAGCCCTATCCTCCTCTTAACTTCTCTATTACTGTTGAGGGTACCACAATCTTTCCAGTCATCCAGACTCCCAACCTAGATGTCATCCTCAACTCTTCGCTCTCTCTCACTCTCCCATTGAGTGGGCATTGCTTCAGTCAAACTGAGACCTGGGGAAGACCTTAACTTTAAAAGGCCAAGGTCTCCCACTGCATCCAGGGCCATATCCAGTCTTCCTGATCTATATCCTGCCACTGAACCCAGATGGCTCCAGAGGAGAAGCGAGGCTGGTGACTTTGTACAGACCTCCCTCACTTAAATCCAATCCCCTTGTATGTCAAGGCATCATCTTCTTGACTTCACGGTCCTCTGTTAGTACAAAGGACAAACAACAACAACAACCACCCCACCCCCAATTGTGTCCAATCTCTTGCCAAATCCTGTCAATTCTACCTTCATAATATCTCTCATTTTTGCTCCTTTTTCTCCTCTGATACTAGTCATCTCATGTCTCACTATCCCAATAACCTGCTGGTTGTTCTCCCTGCCTCAAGTCTCTCCCCACCACAACCCATCCTCCATTCAATTGCCAAAGTGATTTTCCTAAAGTTCAGTTCTGACCATGTCCCCTTTCTTCCCCTTCAAAAAACTTCAGTGGCTCCCCATCACCTACAGAATAAAATAGAAAATCCTCTGTTTGACATTGAAAGCCCTTTATGACTTGGACCCTTCTTACCTTTCCAGTCTTCTGATACCTGATTCCCCTCTGTGTACTTTGCAATCCAATGCACTGGTCTCCCAGTTCCAGGCATTTTCATTGGCTGCCCCCCATGCCTGGAATTCTCTCCCTCCTCATTTCCATCTCCTGACTTTCCTGGCTTCCTTCAGGTCCCAGCTAAAATCAGACCTTTTACAACAAGCCTTTCCTGATCCTCCTTCATGTCAGTGCCCTCCCTCTGTTTATTATCTCTTATTTTCCTGCATATAACTCATTTGTATATAGTTGTTTGTAGGTTGTCTTCCCCATTAGACTTTGAGGTCCTTCTTTGTACCCCCAGTGGCAATTAATAAGTGCATATTTGCTGACTGACCGACTACTCCCAGCTGAAAATGTTCTCTTTCCTCAGATCTTATTGCACTTTGGCTCTCCTATCTTCTATCACATTTGTCTGTGTACATTTTATATACCTCTATCAGACTATAAATTCCTTGAAGGTTCAATTGTTATTGTTTCACTTTTCTACCCCCTGCACCTAGAGTAATGTCTTGCACATAAAAAGTATTTAAATATATTTGTGGAAATAAATTGAACTTCTGATCCATTTTGAAGCATTCCTCCAGATCCCATGGTGACTCCATATGTTTTTGACCAAAATGAGTAATTCAGAATGACTAGCACTTTGCTGGTGCATGTAGAGGCCAAGGCCATAGTGACAATATGCCTGTTTGCTATTTTCCTTTGTCTCTTGGGCACCTCAGTACCTCCAAGGCATCATTCTAACTACTGACTAGTTCATTCCAAAGAATAACTATGGAGGGTCCAACATTAGAGTTAATTAGGAATAGCTTCCTCCCTCCCTCCCACCAGATACTTGGGATCAGCCTCCATAAAAAGGCTTTTAATTTCCACTGCCTTCACCCTAATTTAGATGCTTCTTACGTTATGCCTAGACAATTGCAATAACCTCCTGGCCAATCTCTCTGCCTCCGGTTTCACTCAAATAATCCTTCCTAGTGTTGTGACCAGTAATCACCTGACCATATCACTCTTCTGATCAAAAGCCTTCAGTGCCTTCTGACTGTTTACAGAATAAAATTCATTGAATGTGATAGCCTTGTACCCAAGGACCCCCATGCTCTGTGTTTAGCCTATGTTTCTTGATTTATCTCCCACTCTTCCCCTACAGATACCCTTTGTGCCAGCCAATTACACTAGTAATCATTTCATGCAAATATTCCACTCTCTCCCACTTCAGTACCTTTCCTTTCGTTTCCTAAAATAAATTTTATTTATGCCTTTTTTTTACAGTCATTTCCCAATATATTTTCTCCCTTTTCCTCCCCCACTTGAACCCTCCCTTGTAACAAAGAAAGCCAGGAAAGCAAAACCAACTGTTTGATGCTGTTTTTTTCACAGCATCTCCCCTGTTTATAATGTCCTTCCTTTCTCTTTACTTCCCTACACGATTTCTGCCTGTTAAAATCCTACACATCCTTCCAGGCTCACCAAACACCACCCTAAAATTAGTATAATAATCTTAGTGTTGAAAAGAACCTTAGAGATCACAGAGTACATATTCCTATTCATCGCATGAATCCCCTCTATGGTATCCCCAAGGGTAAGAGATTCCTTTCAGACCCTTTCCAAGACAGAGAACTCAAGACTTCTTAAGGTAGCCCATGGCATTTTTTGACAGCTCTAAGCATTAAGAAGATCTTGCTTGCATGGAGGGGAAGCCTAACTTCCTGTGATTTACACCCATTGGTTCTAATTCTGACCACTGATGCCATCCAGAATTGAGTCTAGTCCTATTTGAAGGCTGCTATCTTGCCCTCCCACCCACACCCCACTTGGCAGCCTGAAGCTGTGCTGTCCAGCTGAAACAGAGATAGAGGCATTAATCCATACAGAAGGATCCCAAAGGCAGCATATTGACTTTGTTTTAAAACGTAATGTTATCTATTTATTGTATTTTAATTTATTTTGTTAAATACTTTCCAATTACATTTTAATCTGGTTCAGCCATACTCAGGAGTGTTGTTTGTTTGACACCTTTGGTGTAATGGATAGAAAAACAACCTCAGAGCTAAGAAGCCCAGAGTTTAACTCTCATCTCTCGTGTGATCCTGGCCAAGGCACTTAGCTTCTTAGGGACCAGTCAGTGCTCTAAGACTGCCAGTCAAAAAGCATTTGCAGATTTTACATTGCTGGAGGAAGTTCCCTCACTAGGAATTTCCTATGCTTAGTGAAATCCCAAAACCTGACTCTCCCCTCAAATTATCTCTTCTCCAGGCTAAATTTACCCTCACTTCCTTCAACTGATTTTGGTATGCTATGATCTCTGGACTGCTTATCAAACAAGACATCTGTAAAGCACTTAGCATAGTGCATGGCATATAATAGGTGCTTAATAAATGTTTGTTCCCTTCTCTCATTCCCCTTCCCATTTGCTAATACTGATCACCTTTCTCTGAATCTACTCCAGTTTCTCAGTGAGGCACTTAGAACCAAACTCTACTTCAAGTGTTGTCTGACTGGTATTGAATATAGCAGACTACAGTCTGCTTTGATCTAGATGCTGTATTTACCTTAATTCAGTCTAAGGTTGTGTTAGCTTTTCTTGTTTGTCACCACATTAAAAAAATTTTTTTTGAATTATGCTTTAAAAAAATTTAATATTTCCCCAATTATATGTAAAACAATTTTAACATTCATTTTTAAAAGTTTTTGCACATCACACTTTTAACCCATATTGAACTTACAGCCAAGTAAAACCCCTAGATCTTTTCCCATGAACTGCTGCCTAGTCATATCTTCTCCATCCTGTAGTTCTGTCATTGATTTCACCTGGTCATTTGCAAACTTAAATAGCTTAAAATAAATGGCTGATATTGATATGGTGCTTTAAGATGTACGAAACTACTTCACATGCATGATGTCATTTAATAATCAGATTATGCCATCTCATTTGATACCTTCATCTAAATCTATGATAAAAATTGTTAATGAAAAGAAATTTCTTCATTCCACAATCACCTCCCAATTAGACATGGTCTCTCCCTCCTTTAATACTTGATAGGACTTTCTTTTCACTTTTTTTGTGGCAATTACCACAGCCTGCTTTGGATTATCATTATTTGCACAAATTTCATCTGCCCGACTAAGACTGGAAATACTGTGAGGTCAGGCACCCTAACAGTGTCTAGGAAATCCCAAAGTATTTGTTGAATGAATGAACTTGTCCATCTCAGGACACATCCTGGAGATTAGAGAAGGAGAGGGAGTTTTACTACTAGGCATCAATCAATTAATAAACACTTATTAAGTGCTTCTTGTTATTATTATTATTATTAAAGTTCTATGCAAGCCACTGTGTTAATGAGCCTGAGGTTCCTGGAGCAGAGAGGATTGATTACTCCTGGGTCTGTGGACCTTGTGATCTCCTTGCAGTCTTGAGACATCAGACTTCCTGGAGTGGGGGTGGGGGTGTCACAAGATCACAGATACAGAAAAGATCTTAGGTATCCTCTAGTGCAAGATGTTTGTGGCATGGACCACAGTCTGATACAGCAGTCTGATGAAACCTATGGTTCCCCTCTCAGATCATATTTTTAAATGCACAAAATAAAATGCACCACACTAAGAAGGAGAGTAACAACATTGAAACACAGTTATTGAATATACATATACATAGAATTAAGTTCTAAGATCCCTTCAGGCTCTGAGATGTTGTGATTTCCACATATTCCGAAGACACTCACATACAGACAGCTGTCTTTATAGCCTCATTCCCTCATACCCCAGCTTTGCAGCACCCAGTGTACAAATGATCAAAGACTCCATCAGTCCCCCCCCCGACAAGTTCACAGACCCCAGATTAAGAACCCCTGAATTGTATTAATTCTTTTCCCAGCTAAAGGAAGGGAATCACAGAGAAGTAAGGCAACTTGTCCTAGGTCCCTCACAGCTAGCCTGTGAGAGAGCATGGATTTGAACCCGGGGCTTTGTGACTCCAGAGCCATCACTCAGCTTTGCATCTCATTGCCTTTCTTTCAGATAGAGCTGCTTAGTCAGGGACAGGTTAACACAGATGCCTAGAACTGCAGAGGCAGTGAGAGTGTAGATAGAGATCTGTGCATTATTCATAGGGAAGACTCCACCCCCAGGGCCAGGGGACTTAAAGGGAGCTGAGGGAAGCCGGGAGGGGAGCTGAAGAGAAATCCCAGAGCAGGAGAGAGGGAGCAGAGGAAGCAACTAGACAGGGACAAGTCCTACAAGTGGTATACAGTGGGATTTGGGTCCAAGGCAAGCATGACCTCTGAGCTGACCCGCCGACCTCTGCACCCTCGGCTCCTGAGTTGCCTGGTGTTCCTTGCTTTCCTCTCCAGTACTTCCACACTCAGCCTGGACTTTGCGGAACATCGGAATAAAGCAGCCAAGACCAAAATCCACCCCAGAGGTAACCTCTGGGCCACAGGTACACCCACTGGGTTTGAAAAAATGATCTGGGGTGTCAGTTTTATAGGTGGGGCAGGGCTCTGTGAACCTCCAGATGTTAATTCCCTGTCTTCCCTCTCCCATTGACCCCTTTTTCCCATTTTCTCCCTACGAGTCTCTTTCTCCTCCCTTCGCTAGTTTCCCTCTTCATTCCCTTCATCTGTCCCTCTGCTATTTGTTCTCAGAACACCCATTTTTGTCCTCCCTTCCTGCTCCCTCTTTTCTCCACTTCAATAATTCTGGCTCACCCTTCAGAGTTTTATAAATGCCTTCTGATCTGTTCTTTCATTTGATCTGTGTAATATCCCTGTGAAGAGGATCATGTGATTATAGATTCAGAGCTGGAAGGAACCTTAGAGGTCATCTGGTCCAACCTTTCATTTTACAAATGAGAAAACAGCCTCAGAGAGCATAAATGATTTGCTGGACCTGGGATTGATTCAAACCCAGGCCTGGTGACTCCCACTCAGGATCCACTATACCAGTACCATTGTTGCCATCTCCATTTTATAGGTGAAGACACTAGGACTCAGCTTGAATGACGTGCCCCAGGAGACACAGCTAGAAAGGAACAGACCTAGAACTAGTCCATTGATGCTTAGTCCCATCTGCCTACCCCTTTTCTATCCTTCAACATCCTATTCATCAGCTTCTCTTCTCCCCAGGCCCTGAATAGACAGAAAAGAAATAGATGGGACCTCTGTCCTTTTCCCCATCTAGCTTCAATACCGGAGATACATGCACACATAAATAAACACCAAATGTGCACAGATTTATGAAGAGATTGGCAAATACATTCACATTCCCCTACAAGCTGTGAGAGGTGGAGAGTGTGAAGAATTGGCTAAGGTTTCTTGGGGTATCTTGCAGTATAGTGCAAAGAGCACTCACCAGGTTTGGACTTAGAGGACATCCCTCTGAAACCCAGCTCTGCTGCCTGCTAACCTGCATGGCCTTAGGTCAATCTCTTAAACTCTCTGCACCTCAGAACCTTTTTTTTCCCTGTAAAATAAAGAGGTCAGGCTTAATGACCTCTAAAGCAGTTTCAGTTTTACATCTTATGATCCTTTGGTCATTCATACCCCGGGTGCTGAAAAGCTGGGGTGGTAGGGATAAGAGAGGTATATATGTGTGAGGGTGGGAGGGTGGAAATCATAGCATCTCAGAGCTTAAGGGATCATAGAACTCAGTCCATTTTGTAGACAAGAAAGCTAAACCACAGAGAAGTTTGAAAGGTTAGCTGAGTTGACCAAGGTTATGCAACCCAAAGAGGAACTGAGATCTTCTGATCCTCAGGCCAGCATTCATTCCCCAGAAACACCTTGCCTCAGGTCACCTCTCTCACTCTCCCTTTCCCCAACTTTCTCCCTTTCATCCCTTGCCCTCTCCATGATTTCTACATCTCATTTCCAGGTCACTTCATGGGCAGGAAGAGTGTGGAGCCCCTGGCCTTCTCTTCTCCTGGGACAGCCTCCCACACCACCTTGGAGGAAATGAAAGATCGGCTGAGTCATGAGTTGGTTAGGATCCTCCGGCTGAAGAAATCCCTGGGCATGAGCCAAGGGGGCCCTGCAGTGAGTGCCCAGGTGATCTATTCCTACCACCCTGCTCACAGCCCTAGAGGACAGAGGAGAAGCGTGCTCAGGGAAGAGGATGAATATTTTGTGATGACATACCTATATTCCTGGGTGCCCTTCATGTAGCAGGGAAGGAGGGATGGAGGGGCTCTCTGGTGTAAAGTCTCAATTACCCCAACTCTTGGTAAGTCCATTTTCAGGCTTCCAGAGCTGGAGGCTTTGCTGTGATGAGTTTGTAGCTGCAAGCAGTCATCTCTTTCCCTTCTTATACTTCAGTTACTCTGTGAGAATCTAGCTCGCCCAAAGAAAAGTGATTTAATATTTATTGCCCTCTCAGGGTGAGCTGAGCACCCTGCTAGGGATACTGCAGCTAAGGCAGGGCAAAAAGATATGAAATATAGGCATCAGTAGCAAAGCACTTGGAGAGAGGAATGGGGAGATCGGTCAGTCCTTGTCCAGTATTTCCCACTCTTGAGTCTCTGCCAGGGTTATGTTCTTTTGCCTTCTCCACCTCATTCCAATCTAGCTGTGGCTAATACTTGAGAATACCTCACATTTAGGGGCAGCACTGGCCCTGAAGTCAGGAGGACCTGAGTTCAAATCCGGCCTTAGACCAAACACTTGACACTTACTAGCTGTGTGACCTTGGGCAAGTCACCTAACCCCAACTGCCTTTAAAAAAAAAAAAGAGAATACCTCACATTTATGCAGTACTTTATCAATACAAAGGATTTCACAGACACTATTTCTTTATTTAGAGGCAGCTAGGTAACACAGTGGATCTAGAGTCAGGAAGACCTGAGTTCAAATCCAGCACACTCCCTTGCTCTGTGTGACCTTAACCTTTGTCTCAGTTTCTTCAACTGAAAATGGGGATAATCATAGCACCTACTTCTCAGGCTTGTCATGAAGCTCAAATGAGATAATATTTGTACAACACTTAGCATAGTGCTTGGCACATAGTAGGTGCTTAATAAGCAATTGTTTCCCATTCCCATTCCTCTTTCTCAACGAAGTAGATGGCACAAATATTATTTATTCCCATTTTCCAGATGAGGAGTTTATGACTTGAAAGAGTTAATAAGTGGTGGAGCCAGAGCCTGAATCCCAGCATTCTGATTTTTTGCCCAGTGCTCTGTCTACCATTAATATTTATATTTATGTGACATTTTGTGATTTACAATGCATTTTACAAACATTAGCAGAGCCCTGGATCCTAACTCAGACACTTATTATCTGTGTGACCCTGGTAAAGTCACTTAATCTCTCTGAGCCTCTGTTTCCTTATCTGTAAAATGGTGATAATAGCATCTACATAACAGGGTTGTTGTGAGCATCAAATGAGGCAAAATATGTAAAGCATCATGTGAACTTTAAAATGGCATATATGATGTCCCAAAAGTCTTAATGCAGTGAATAGCTTAGTGGAGTTTTAAGCTTTAATAACTTGAAACTGCACTAAGACTTTTAAGACACCCTATATACCTATGAACTGCTATTATTTGAGCCTTAGGACAACTCTGTGAGGTAGGTAGTTCAAGTATTGTTATCCTCATTTTATAGAGGGGGAAACTGAGGCTGAGTGAGGTGACCTAAGTCCTCTGATTGCAAATCCAGTGATCTTTCTATTACATCATTTTGCCTTTCTAAAATTGTATCTGTCATTTTATAAAACCTGCTGTATACCATAGAACCTAGAGGTAATATCTAATGCCACTTAAGCCTATAATATATAGTCAATTTTAATATTGGCCTACATAAAGGATATCATTGGGAAGATTCCATTTGCACGTTCTTCTGCTACCAAAAATAATCACATCAATTCTAAAACCAAATATCAATACTTTTTTGAAGTATTCACTACAATTTTTCCATTCATCAATACAAATCATTTATAAATTCAACTCAACAAGCATTTATCAAGTATTTACTGGGTGCTGGGTGCTGAGGATACAACGATAAAATTAATCAGCCTTTCCCCTCAAATAGCTTGTGTTCCTTGGAACATATTTCAGTTTCCTTTCAAATATACAATAACTATTGAGGACCTACTATGTGTAAGGTACTGTGCTAGACATTGTGAGGAATATAAAGGTGAATTAGACATAGCCTCCACCTTCCATAGATCATCACATGCTATAGCTAGAAAGGGCTTTAGGGATCATCTATTCCAACTCCTAGATTTTGCAGATGAGGAAACTGAGATTCAGGATGTTTAGGTGACTTGTTTAAGATCTTACAATAAATTAGTGGCAGAGGCAAGATCGGAACCTTTGATTGCATATAAACTCAGTCTTTATCACCCGGAGCCTGTCCAATGTCCCCATCACAGCAGCAATGTCTGGACTGACTCTGTGATCCTTGAGATTTTGTGCCTGGGATACTAGGTGAGGAGAACAATCATCCTTTGGGCAGGCAAATCATTGCTATGTTGCTTCTCCCCAATCCAATTCAGTAATAATTTATGGAGCACCTTCTAAGTACAAGGTACTTTGTGGGTTTGGATGCTGGAGATACAAAGACCATATAGTTCCTGCCTTCAGGGAGTTTACATTCTGTTGCAGAGTGGGAAGTTAATTTTCTGCCTTTTGTAGTCATACAAAAGGGTCCCAGGATCTAGCCCAGAGCCTCGGTTGGTGACTATGTAGCAGAATGGTGGAATAGCCCCAGACCAAGCATGGGCAGTTTGATATAGAACCACCTATAGAAGGAAGGAAGAAAGGAAAGAAGCATTTATTAAGAAAGAGATTGCTGTGTGCCAGGCTTTGTGCTAAGCTCTTTATAAATATGATCTCATTTCATCCTCACAACAATGCTAGGAGGTTGGTACTCATTATTAGTTCCACTTTGTTGTTGTTGTTGAGTTGTTTCAGTTGTGTCTGACTCTTCATGACCCCATTTTGGATTTTCTTGGCAAAGATACTGGAGTGCTTTGCCATTTCCTTCTCCAGCTCATTTTACCGATGAGGAAACTGAGGCAAACAAGGTAAAGTGACTTGCCCGAGGTCACACAGCTAGTAACCATCTCAGGCCAGATTTGAACACAGGTCTTCCTGACTCCAGGCCTGGTGCTCTATTCACTGTGTCACCTCGCTGCCATTCCCATTTTACAGTTGAGGCAAACAGAGATTAAGCGACATCCCCAGGATCACATAGCTACTAAGTGGCTGAGGTTGGATTTGAACTCAGATCTTCCTGATTTCAAGCCCAGTGTTCTATCAATAACCCAGCCTCCTTTTTTTTTAAACTGATGAAGAAATTGAGACTCAGAAGTACTATGCGTAACTTGCTAAAAGTCACACAGGCAGTAAATTGGAAGAGTTGAGTTCCAAACCCAAGCCTAAAATGAATGAATAATTTGTTAAGCACTTACTATGTGCATAGCACTATGCCAAATGCTAAAGATGTAATAGAAAAGCCAGACATTCCCTGCTCTCAGGGAGCTCACATTCTACTAGGGCAGATAACACACGTGGAAGGTTTTAACTACAAGTCAGATGGAAAAGACCAGTGTTTTTTGGGTTCTTTAATGTTACTTCCACTGATAAAATAATATTGGTTCCTGATGTAGAACTATTTGAATGCACCAAGCATTTGGTGGCAAAAACTTTTCTGGGTCTTCAGTAGCTGAGGCTGTAGCACCTGCAGGAGTGGTTACCATGCTGCATCTCCATAGCAGTTGCTTCCCAGGATGATGGCTGAGGGCACTGGGCTGGAAGCTGGTCTGGTGGTTTATGGGGCAATGCTATTCCCAAGCTTCTTGGATTGAGGGTCCTGGATTGTCTCCATCTGGGTCTAAGGGGAGATAGATGGTGATTGAGGTGTGGGGGGGATGTGGTTTGACTTGCCTGGCATGTACTGCCTTCTCTCTTGCCCTCAAAGTGCATTGCTGCTTCAGTTCATCTGGCCCATCTGCCCTGTGCATGGCAGCTGAAACATTTGAATCCATTGTTCTTTCCATCAGCCAACATTGCCTCTCATTTAACTGCCTCTCTCTCTCTCTCTCTCTCTCTCTCTCTCTCTCTCTCTCTCTCTCTCTCTCTCTCTCTCTCTCTCTCTCTCTCTCTCTCTCTCTCTCTCTCCCCCTCCCTCCCTCCAGAATGCCTTAATGGGAGGAAGTGTTGGGAAGTGAGGCTTGGGTTATTTTGCATATGCAGGGTGATGTTACTATACTGCATGCCATGGTCCACGGATGATCTACAGCCTAGGTCCATCTCTGTATAGAAGATTGAATAGAGATTAGTTGTCTACTCTTCTTAATTGTTCCTTCTGCTCACTTCACAGAGAAGAGCAGAGAGAAAAACACAGCACTCAACTCTTGGGTCTGTAGAAATAAGAATTCTGGGTAAAACTCAGGAAGGCTTCAAGAAGGAGGTTCCCAACTCTTTCCTGTGACTCCTTCCAAGGCTCTAGCCTCTTTAATTTGAGGGACACAATTCTCCCCCCACCCCAGAGCTATCTATGCATCCCTGTCCCCTTCTGATAACTGATAGGTGGGGCTGGTAGAGTCCTCCAAAGGGCAATTCTTGATACCATTTTCCCCTCCTTAGGACCTATGGATGCTGGTTCAGCAGCTGGAGAAGTAGTCAGGTCACTGGCAGCTACGGCTCAGACTGTACAGACCAAGCAGCTGCCTGGAGTTCAGAGCATGGCCATCAGGAGGTACTGCCACAGTCTGATGAAGAGTAATTTCAGTCCCTTGTTGCTACATCATTTCTATAATCTTTGATTGAGGTCACTCACTGTTAATGCTGTTCTTCAAGACACGAATGATGTATCTTCTGTATATTTTTTTTCTGCATCCCTGCTGAGGTTGTGAATAAAACCTTATTCTTTGCACAGAATGTGTGGGCCGCTCATTCTAGCCATTCCTGTGGGAATCTCACCAATGGGGTGAGGGAGAGGGTGTGAGATAAGAAGAGGTCGGCTCCAAGTGAGGCCATGGCTTTTTAAAGACAAACTGGCTCCTGTGCTTCCCACTTCTTCACCCTCCCAACCATGGCTTGCTGGGAAACTCTGTCTTTGACTCTTTGACTCTACCTGACTAGGACAGTCCCTGTAGAAGAATGCTGCTCTCCTATTCCCTATGGGTAGCCCTATGGGCTCCATGGCAACCAGAGTGGTCCTTCTGATGAGAGATGAAGGGTGGGGTCAGTCAGTCAAGAAGCATTTATACTGTGTAACAGGCACTTTGCTAAGCCCCTATATGCTCCATCCCATACTTGTAGGACCTTAGTGGACAGTACACTCTCCCCTCAGGAGTCTGGCTCAGTCTGCATAGACAGATAGGTCTTCAAAAAAGTGAAGGTTATGGTATAGTAGAAGGGATGCCTCTTGGGCAGGAGAGGAAGGGTTCTGGCCCTCCAGTCTTCCAGCACCCATTGCCAGCATGAACTTGGAGAAGGAAATAGCAAAGCTCTCCAATATCTTTGCCAAAAAAAACCCTATATACAGTTGCTCCACAGGGTCATAAAGAGTTGGACACAACAGAGAAGGGATGCTCCAATGGGAGTCAGTGGGTCTGAGTTTTTATCCTACCTCTGCCCCAAACTGTGTGATGGTGGGTAAGTCATTTCCTCTCACTGGCTGTGTATATATTTTTTCTCTTTCCTGAGCCTCAGTTTCCCCATCTGCAAAATAAGAGAGTTGGACCAGATGATCTCTAAAGTCCCTTTAACATTCCAAATTTTATGAGTCTTGGAATAGAGTCAATGAGTCTTAAATGTGGAATCAAGAGTGCCCATGGCTTTGCCAACTTAATAATTCTGTGACATTCTCAGTTGATTCAGTTTATATGATGGGGTTGAACAACTAGGTAACCTCTAATGTCCCTTCCAGTTCTAAATGCTAGGACTTTCGCAGTCCAGTGAGGGCCAGGCCGCCCCCTTCCCCAGTCCAACTGACTTCTCCAGGGAAGGGCCCACTTGGAAGCCACACCCCTTGGCATGTAGGGCAGGGGCGGGGGACGAGGGGGAGGGGTTACGATCAGCTGGCGGGGCCACGCCCACGTCCTTACGTCTCCGTCTGCAGGATCCGCATCGCCGTGGGCCGGCCGGAAGCTTCGGGAGCCTGCAAGGAGCATGGACGAGGCTGCAGATTGGCTCGTGGACTCTCTCCGCTTGTAAACCGGGCGGGGAAGCGGGGGGAGCGGGGTGGGAGGGTAGGACAGCGGCGCCCGGGGCCAGCCTAGAGGCCCTGGGGAAGTCCGGCGGGACTGGGCGGAGTCTGGCTGTCTTCCCTCGGCTTGGGCCGAGAAGCCAGACATCTCCGGTCTCGGGTCCATTATCCGACGCGGGGGGTCAATTATTCCTCACCAAGTCACCCCCCGAGCCTCACCTTCCCCGTCTGTACGATGGGCATAAAATAAAGTCCCGCCGGACCCTGATGAGAGAAAGGCATTTTGTAGACGTGAGGTTAATGGTGATGAAAATGCGTAAAGCTAGTAATGACCACAGAAACACAGTAGTTCGTATTTATAATAAGGTTTGTAAGTGTTTCCCTCGGGCTAATCCTGCGAGGAAACTAGACTCTGAAGGAGCTTGTTATTAGGCACAAAGCTAAGAAAAGGCAGACCTGGTGCTTGAACCAACCCAAGTCTTCTGAATACACACAGTGTGCTTTTCACAGCATCATGCTGCTGTTTGTTTTCATTTAGGTACCGAGATCTCCATGCATTTGAGCTGCCAGGTCCCACCAGAGTCCTGGAGTGGACTGATAACCAAGGTGACCTTATTCCCCTTTGCCCACCAAGGTGACCTTACTCCCCTTTCCCACCAAGGTGACCTTACTCCCCTTTGCCCACCAAGGGAATAAGTCCTTCTTAGGTACCGTTTTAAAGGAACCCATAGGTGATGCTTGTCAGAGGGGACAAAGAGTTCTGGAGACCCAGTTTCCTGACCGTGTCCTCGAAGCAGTTTCTTGCCACTGCTTTTGTGATACCGATGTTTTCTATCCCTAGTTACTGTACGTCTTGCTGGGTAATGTTATGATGGAGTGGCTGCCCCTACTCAGAAATTTCAGGGTGTGGAGGGTGTTTCTGTACTTAGCTTTGGTCTAGAAGATGTCTGTTGGCTGACTTTTTTTTTTTGCTTCACCTTACAGGAGTCTATGTTGCGGGCTCTGAAAGTCAGAAAAGAAATGAAGTGCTGCATCTTCTTTTACCCCCCAAACTCTGTGCTGAAAACCAGGTATAGTGCAAGTTGAATTGCTCCTTCATTTCCAAAATGATTGTAGAAGTAGAAGGTAGCCTTTTGGACCTGAATGAATGAAAAAAGCCTTTATTAAGTGATTTACTACGTACTGGGCAGTCTGCTAAATGCTGGGAATACAAATATAAAAAGCAAGATGAGTCTGTGCCGTTAAGTAGCTTATATTCTAATAGAGGAAGACACATAATATAGGGGAGAGGTATTTTGGTTTGGGAAATTGAAAGGATGATGAGTGGAGCTGTAGGGTAATTAATTGAAAGTCCTTACAAGAGCTTGAAGTAGAAGGTGGGAAGGAAGGGTCATAAAGCATAAAGGTGTTGGAGAGCCAGGGTCGGGTCCAGCCTAGAGATAAAGAACTCTCTCTACTTAGGAGCCAAAGGCTCCAGGGTGAAAGCTGAAACAAGGAGGCATGGAATGAAGATGGATGTGAACAGGGTTGGTCATTAAGTATATAAGTGTGTAAGAAGTCCTGAGGGATATGTGTTCCCAAATTCCATCTGTCCTTTCCTCATCCCTTCATCATCCCACCCTAGGCCTAATGATGAAATCCTTCTGAACTCACTGGGCCTGCAGACCCAGATTCTCTTCCTCATGGCATTCTCACATATCTCCTATTCCCATCTTGGAAGGACCCATTTTGTGGGAAGAATGGGGTATAACTGTCTTTTTATCCATTTAACCAGTTGCTTTCCCTCCAACTTTGGGAAATACAGAGTTAGGGACTCTAGGATAGTACTGATGTGTATATGTTTTGTCTTTTCAGTAACAGTGAAGCCAACTGTAATTTTAGACAGCTGGTACAGGCAGCAGCAACAATCTGAAATGATTGTCTTTCATTTTACTCTCCTCCATGTATTCTGTAATGCAATGACAGTGACTTTATTGCGATTTCTTATATGTGACTCTCTAGCCCCTGACTCTGTGCCTTTTTACTACCTGTTCCCTATGCCTGGAATGCTCTCCCTGTTTCCAACTTCTGGCTTCCTTCAGGACTCAGCTCAAACCCCATCTTCTTTTTCAAGAGGCCTTTCCTGCTCTCCTTTGTCTTTTCCCCTTCACACACAGTACTAAGTGTATTCCCTCTGAAATTATATCTCTCTCCCCCCATCTGTCTCTATCTCTGTCAATCTTGAATATACATAGTTGTTTTCATGTTGGGTCCCACATTAGAATGTGAGTTCCTTGAGGTCAGAGACTATTTTTCAATTTCTGACTGATTGATTCCCACGTAACAGATTGCATTATGGATTGTCCTCAAATGTTTCAGCCCAGGTTTGGCTGTAAGCTTATACACTAATATGGCTAAGGTAGAACTGGTCATATTAGCTTGCCTATATGTACCATTTTTATGTGATGACAGCAAGTAGCTCACTAATTCTTAATGGCTATCAAGAGAGGGATTTGGAATATAAGGTTCATACTATAGCAGAAAGGGCTGAAGAAATGATTTCGCTGGATGTAAAACAAAGAACTTCCTTGATATGTTTTTTTGAGGACAAGAGAGACAAGCAGTACAAATTACCACATACTTGAAATCGTGGAGAAAGTTTTCATACTAATTAGCTATTTACTATCACCTGGGCAACTCTCATAGTTCTCTTTGACTTCTGAGACCCTGACCTGGGTTACATTTCTCCTAACCTTTTGGAGGCCAAAAATCAGACCTTGCTCCTGGGCTCCCCAACCCTTATCTCCTCTAGCTGCATTTATCTGTTATACTGACCTTCTCCTTGTAGCCATAACCATATCCCCACTTCTAACTTTGATTGAGCATTCCACTACCTACCTGCAGAAACCTCTGGTAAGACAGCTTGGGAAAAAGGCAGGTAGCAAAAGTAGCAGTAATCTTTCTCCTTGTTTGTGTGAGCTTATTGATGTCATGGAATTCATCTGTAAGAAGCATCCAAAAACCAGGGAATAGTTAATTAACTTTTTATTTGTGTTTTAGGGCTTATGCCCAGAAAGAGATTTCAGGATGAAACATGGGGGATTTTCAGACAAGCCTGTCTACAACCTGAAGCATGTGCCAGAGACCAGGTATAAATCAGCTCTGTGCCCCAGACAGTTTAATTCTTCTAAAAATGGTTTATTGATGCATTTTGTTTTTTATATCAGTCATTTTTAGATATGACCCTATTCTTAAAACAAAGAAAAACAGTTAAGCAAAACCAGCTGGCACCTTTGACAACATATACAACTTTCAGCGCTCAGAATTCCCTACCTCTGTACCAGAAGAAGGGAAAGGACAGAGGTGACAGCATACTTTCCCCATGCCCCAGCTCCGAATAAAAAACAATAGAAAAGTAGGATCATCGGTAAAATTAGAGCCTTGGTCAAAACAAAACAACAACAAAGGTTTCCCTCCCTCACACAGACAGACAGACAGACAGACACACACACACACACACACACACACACACACACATACACACATACACTCCTTTTTGCTGATTTAATAAAATTTGGATGTGCCTTAGACTCAGGTAGCAACCCACAGTTTAAGAAGTGCTCAAGGGGTTGAAACTGGAAAAAGTTTTAAGAAGCCTTGTAGAAAATGAGTTCAGAACAGAGGGAATGAAAGGCTACAAAGATGTACCTAAAGAGCAGATAAGAGAGCCGTGGTTGGCTACTGGAGATGAGGATTGAGAAAACATTTCTAGCAGGGTTTGTCTGACTAGCTCATTTGGTATATTAAGAGGTTTTCTTGGTCATGTTCAAATTCTACTTTGCTGTTTTTTTGTTGTGCATATGAGTTTTTACTTTTTTGGAGAAGTTAATGTAATGAAAGAGCAGTGGACTGGAGATTACCTTTAGGCCCAGCACTGTCCCTAATTGACTGTGGGACCTTAGGCAGGTCCCTTTGACCCTGTACTAAAGTTTCTTTACCTGTACAAAAAGGAATTGGATTAAATGATCTCTAATGTCTTGGGGCAGCGAGGTAGCAAGTGCTGGGCTTGAAGCCAGGAAGACTCATCTTCCTGAGTTCAAATCTGGTCTCAGACACTTACCAGCTGTGTGACCCTGGGCAAGTCATATTTGTCTCAGTTTTCTTGTCTGTAAAATGAGCTGGAGAAGAAAATGGCAAACTACTCCAGTATCTCTGCCAAGAAAACCCCAAATGGGGTCAAAAAGAGTCAGACACAACTGAAACAACTGAACAACATTATCCAATGTCTAAAATTTTGAGATTATAAGAAGTGCATTAGGAACAAGCCTGGTTTATATGAGTCGAATAGGATGAAAGGGGCAGGCTGTAGAGCCTGGCATAATATCTCCACTTGCTCTCCATAGGTTGCTGGTGACGAGTGGCCCACCGGGCAATTCTCTACAGGTGTGGGAGGTTGCAGAAGATAGTGGTAAGTGATTTCAGGAGATTTTTCAAATAAGATAATGGAAAATAAGGCCTCACATCAATATAACACTGTATGATTTTATAAAGAATCTTATAACATCCCTATGGAATACATAGTATAAATATTATTATTTCCATTTAATAGATAAGGAAACTGAGGCTCAGAGGTGGTAAGTGATTTGCCCCAGTCACACAAGAAGCAGTAGAGCCAGGGCTGAAACACAGGTTTTTTTGGTTGCTGTTTGTTTGTTTGTTTTGTTTTTACTACCATACTATCCCAACATGGATGATTTCCATATTTTTCATTTTTACTAATTTGATGGTATGAAGTGAAACTTTAGAATTGATTTAATTTGCATTTCTCCTATTAATGATTTGGATACTGTTCAGTCTTCCTTGCTACCAGCAATTTCTGTGTCTGTCATTCTAGCTGTTGTATTTCAGCCCCTTTTCTAATTTTATTGCTAGGATTCAATTCAGATCACTAAGTAGGTGTGTACATACCCTGTTGTTAGTATGCTTTCTGAAGCTATTAGCTTTTGCCCAGCCACAGTCACTGTGAAAGTAAAGGTTGTGCTGCCTGCAGAAAGATAGATACCTAATCCAGCTCAGATGTATGAGGGTTCCTTGAACATGTATATATATCCAGAGAAGGAGACAGCCAGTATACTCTTTCTTGGCAATCTATTCCAATGTTTATCTTCACTGTCAAGACCTTCCTTACATTTTATTTTTATCTAAACCATTTCTTTTAAAAATTCATCCCATTTTTTCTTTTACATGTTAAATGTGGAAGTGCTCCAGTATAGTAATCTTTGTTGATATTTTGTTTTTCTTCCTCCAGATGTGATTAAAGTCATAAGTACCATTGCTGTTCAAGGGGCAAAAAGCAACCTCTGGCCCAAGATTGCAGTCCTCACCTCTGACGTCCCCAAAGTCCTCCATGGGGCCATGGTCAGTGATCTGCACATTACTGAGCTGGAGTCCCAGAAGACTCTCTACATGTCAGGTATTGAAATGATACTCTCACCCTGCATCTGTCTCCCAGATATAGCGACCACTCCCTTATTTAATTTATTAATCGCTGTCTTTCTATGGGATCTCTCCCTCATAGTGTTCAAAATACTTCATGAAACTGATGTCATTTATGCTTGTCCAATTATAGAATGAAATACAATGTACTACAGAGGAAACAGTTCTGAATTTGGAGTCAGAGAATCTGGATTCAAAACCTGGGTCTCTGCTTCTTACTCCCTACTTTGGGCAAGTCACTTAAACTTCCTGGGCCTCTCTTTCTTAATCTGTAAAATTAACTAGTTGGATGAATTGACTTCCAAAGTCCCTTCCGGTTCTAAATGTGTGATCCTGCTATTTTCCTTCCACTTTGCCCCCAAAAGACTTTTTGATCCATCCTTGCTGGAGAAAGTGTGCCCACTGCCTGGTGTTCTTTTTATGAGAGGCTAGTCCTGATACCCCTTCTTATCCTAGACACCAGGTCCGTGTTTTGTCAGGCACTAGAAGAGAGAATCTGTTTCTACCAAACCCTCAGTTCTTGGGTGTCAGAATTGAGATAGGCATATGACTTGCTGCCATTCATATCCACTGAGTTTCCTTTCTCATTTGCATGATAACAAAATCTTTCTCATTTTGGCCTTCCAGGTGGGAGTGATAGTGAAGAAGAGATAAGTAGTCTGCAAGTATTGGATGCAGATACGTTTTTCTTCTGCTGTGCTTCAGGACGACTGGGGCTTGTGGACATCCGGCAGAAGCTGGGTGACTCAAAAAGGGCCACTTCAAATCCTGGACCTGGTGGGGAGCGGTGGTGTGCTGCAGTTCGAACCCCCTGGCAGGGGCCAGGCCCCACTCTTGCCAGTCTGTCCTCAAGTGGACAGCTTCAGCTCACAGACTTAAGGGACCTTGACCATCCAGTGACAACAGTGCAGTGTCCAGTTTCTATGCCCAGCCCAGACTGGGAGTTGCTGAGGGTAACCTGGGCTCCTTCTCTAGATGGCTACTTAGCCATTTCAGGTACCTCTGAGGCTGCATATCTGTCTTATCTTTATTTTCCAGGTGATTCCTTAAGCTTCAGGTTTCATGCCCAGTTTGCCCCAGAGAGTTAAAATTTACCTGCCAAGAGCCCTCCAATTGACCTACCAACCAACCATTTAAAAAAAAATATCCAGCCTACAAAGGAACTAGGGGATGTGGAAATGGCAGAAGGATGGTCCTCAGTTTTGTGATCTCTGGGGTCCTAGGTCTGCTAGGCACTGGAGGTGACTCTGTGTGTGTGTGTGTGTGTGTGTGTGTGTGTGTGTGTGTGTGTGGTACAGGTCTGCTCCAAAAGCCTTGTTGTGGTCTTAAGCTAGTAAAACTTTTAAGTTCTTAAGATTTAATAGCTTCCAGTTGCACTAAGACTTTTGGGACACCCTGTATATGTATGCATATAACTGGGTTATGAGGATTATTATAATTTCTGGGAGGTGGGTTCATGTCTTTTCTCTTTACACTCCAGAGTTTATTTTTGGTTTTATTTTTTCCATAAGGGTCTTTATTTTTCTTAACCTTTGGAGAAGAGTTAGAGACTAACAGATATCTTGACTCCCAGTTCAGTATATTCTCCGCTGTACTTAATGTTCTTAGTCATGGATGTGGTCAGCAGCGTTTTCAGTTTTAAAATAATCCAGTCTTAAAAGCATAGATGTCCTGAAGATGTTACCTGAGTATTTATTGGGCCATCATTGTAGTTTTTCACTTGCTGCTTTCTTGTGATCCATGTTTTAGTCATGAGAGGCAGCTTGATGTAGTAGAAGGAACAAGGATAAGGAGTTGAGACCTGATTTTGGTCCTGGTCCTGCCACCATCTTACTGGATAACATCAGGCAGGTCAGGGAACATGTGGGCCTTAGTCCTGTCCTGTGTAAGAGGAGGAGGTTGCATTAGATGTCCTATGCAGCCCTGGCCTTTTGTTGGGATAGTTTTGTTTGGGATAGAGAGTTTTTAGACAGCTTTGATATACTTGGTGAGGTTACTGACTACCTTGATTTAGGGAAGATGTTAACATGCCCTTTAGGGAATCTTTCATTTTTAAATTCAGCATCTAGTGGCTAGCTTTATGTCATGGAAAATTTTGAGGAAAACCTAATATCCTTTTACCTGATTTGTTTATTAAATCTTTTCTGTGTTCCTTAGGTTTTGGTGGGACTGTCCAGATCTATGACACCACGTCTTGGGAGAGAAATGGGAGCCAGGTAGAACCACTCTTTGTCCATAAAGGACATCTTTTCATGGATGGGACTGAGAACGACATACATTCACTGGTCACCACACATTCCTGGCACCCCAGCAAACCAAGGACATTGTTATCTGCAGCAGTTGATGCATCTTTGCATGTGTGGGATTGGATGGATCCTTGCAACTCCTGTTGATCCCAGTCAAAGGAAAGAACAGGCTCACGCATTCCCAAGTTATTGGTGTGAGCTCACTTCCTGTGTTGTAGAGATTGAAATGAAAGACCTGTAGACCTCATCTCTGCATGTAAGGGGCAAGTATTCTAAGATGCTGTTTGGCAGCTATGAGGGAACTGGTTTATTTTTCTTGAAATTAAGACAAAGGATAATGGTTTACATGGCACCACTAGGAAGCGAGAGGCTCAAAACCCATCTATCCATCCCTGTCCTTTGGCCTAAGCAATACCAGTAGCATGCCATGGGAAGTATACAGTAATTGAATGTAAATCCTCATGTGTCAAGGGTCTGTAGCAGGAGTATTATATGTTAGTGGATCTGAAAAAGTAGTGGTCTCATCCAGCTGTCAGTTGCCACTGTTTTCTTTCTCCTCCCCCCAAGTCCCTGTACTACCCTACAATACCCTCTCTTCACCATATACCCCTCCTATGGCTTGCCAGGATTCCCCTGCCTAGGTCAGGTACTTATCATTTTACTCCTCTATTATTTGCTTGAATGGTGCTGTCTGTAATAAGCTGCTGTTGTCACATTATTTTTGTTAATTTGAAAGCCCTGTGATTTTATTGGTGTGAGTACTCCTGCCACTGATCATACCTCCCTTGGCCTTTTAGTCTTTGTAATTCTTGACCATTATTTTCCCCAGTGTGTCCCACAGAGTATCTAACATTTTGGAGGCCTTCCTTTTATATTTCAGGAATTACCAATATGCCATTTGGCATTGTTCAATTCTTTCTTATTTTCCTTGTGTGACCAGCCCACGTCCATTTATACCTGCTCTTGATAATATCTTGCATGCCATTTTTTTGCAACAAATTGTTAGTAACTGAAGCTTATGCCTACAATGTGTCTTTCTGTTTTCCTAATTGTAGCTATTATCAGATTCTTTTTTTTTCAGTCTGCAAAGTTTCTGCCCCGTGGACTTTAGAAATTTTTCTGTGTGAAAGAAATTTCATTTTTGAATTTTGTTTATTTTTGTTTTTTCGCAAGGCAGTTGGTGTTAAGTGACTTGCCCTGGGTCACATAGCTAGTAAGCGTCAAGTGTCTGAGGCTAGATTAGCACTCAGGTCTTCCTGACCCAGGGCTGGTGCTCTATCCTCTGCATTACCTAGCTGCCCCCATTTTCAAATTCTTAATGTGTTCGTGAATTTACAAGTAGTCCTGATAGATTTTTGTTTTTGAGCAATTCAGATTGCTTAATTCTCCAACTTTAAGGTTAAACTTGGGAATCTGCATTTATTTCATTCTCCTAAGCTTCCCCTCATCTTGTTTTTTGATCCAGATGACTTCTAATGGGAATAATCTATGAGGAGAACCAAACCCTAAAAAAATCCCAAGGAAAAAACTTTCAGGGAAATAATGGCATACTGGTCACAGTTCTAACTGGTCTCAAACCTCTTACAGTTCAGTGTGAATGTGTCATACATAATTGTTTGCCAGAGGAAAAAATTATTTTCCAGGCTGTGGATTTTCCCCTTCATTTTGGCAATTTCTTTTATCTCAAGTTCTTGTTACTTTCTCTGCAGAAGTTGCTGTTTGGCTGTTCATTCCTTATAGGTCACAACTGTGTTGCTAGATACTCAAATACTTTTTGATGGGGTCTCCTCCTTTCTGCCTGTAGCTGGCTGTAGCTGGCAATATGAATAGTGAAGGTACTTCCAGGATTCTAACCTCTCTGAGAAATACTGGCCCCTCATTATTTTTTGTGTGGGTTTTTTTTTGGTGGGTGGGGTGGGGAGTCTGTATCTTCTTTCAAAACACGAATGATATGGAAGTATGTTTTGTATGACTGCACATGTATAACCTGTGTCAAACTGCTTACCACGTTGTGGGGGGGGTTGAGGGAGGGGAGAGAAGATGAAACTCAGAATTTTAAAAAATGAATATTAAAATTGTCTTTACTTGTAATTGGGGAAAAAAATAAAAAAAATAAAAAAGAAATCCTGGCCCCCTTGCATTGGATAGAAGGCAGTTACTCTCTTTAGAAGCTTTTCTTCTTGTGTTTGTTTCTGCTCATCCTGATGTGGAAGGATAACTCAGGGGGTTGCTAGATTACTTTTTTCCTCTGGGTTTTTGGACATGCCTCCTCATTTCTTCAGTTATGTTTAGGCAGTGTGATTTAATTTCCTTTCCAGGCATTAGGTAACATAGTTCTATCCATGTGGTGGATAGACATTGGATGTAAGTGTTCTGCCTCAGATACTTACTAGCTGTGTGATCCTAGGCAAGATACCTCTTTGAACTTCAGTTAGCTCATTTCTAAAATAAAATGGTTGGACTAAATGGCCTTTAAGGACCCTTCCAATTCTAAATCTCTTATCCTTTGTTTCCTCCTTTTTGCCATTTGTTGTTTGACTTTATTTGGCACATTCATTATTGTCTTGAGGTGATGAAGGAGAGCTGGGCATAGTTAACACCACTTATTCTGCCATCTCACTCCTGATACCCAAGGATAAAAGAGCAGCACTGTGGTGTGATGGGATAATCAGGACCTTGAAATCAGAGGACTTGGGTTCAAGGCCCAACTCTACTACTTGCTGTATGGTCTTGAACTTTTGTTTTCTTGTCTGTAAAATGAAGCATGTCTAGTAACAATCATACTACTTTCATTTAATAGCATTTGCAATTTTAAAATAGATTTTTATTGATACTGCTTTTTATATTACCTAGGTTTTTTATCTCCCCAATTCTAGCGAGCCATTTCTTGTAACAGATGATTTTTTTTATATTGAGGCAATTGGGGTTAAGTGACTTGCCCAGAGTCACACACCTAATGAGTGTTATGTGTCTGAGGCTGCATTTGAACTCAGGTCCTCCTGACTTCAGGGCCAGTACTCTATCTACTGCACCACCTCGCTGCCCCAATAGATGATTTTTTTTTAAAAGAAAAAGAGGGGGCAGGGAGGTGGCACAGTGAATAGAGAACCAGCCTTGGAGTTAGAAGGACCTGAGTTCAAATGTGGCCTCAGACATGTGATACTAGCTATGTGACCCTGGGCAAGTCACTTAACCCCAGTTGCCTCACCAAAAAAAAAAGAGAGAGAAAAAATTAAGAAAGTCTGATTAACACACTGAAAAAAACTGTTGTTATATGTTGAGAAACATGACTATAAATAACTAATGTCTTGGGAGATTCAGTGCTCTCCCCTTCTTCCAAAGTCCTGATTTTAAGTTCAGTCTCTTGAAAGACATTACTGATAATGAAATTGAATTAACTCTCCTCAATTTTGGTTATACCTTCCCCCAACCTTACAAGGAACTTAATCTAAGTTGGGGAAGGCCATTGTGTTTCAATCAAGCTTGGATGCTTTTGTCTAGATAGCCCAAGGCTGGGGGTGGTCTGAGTATATAGTTTCTCTGTCCAGGAATGTCATGTTGTCACTCTCAGCCCCCCATTTAGCATCTACTCTTTGAAAGGTATATGAACTCAGCCTGCCACCATGATTGTCTTTGGTCTAAGAGATGGCCAAATGACCATCCTTTTATTATTAACCTGCTGGCCTTATTAATAAAATGATTAAATTACCCAGAAACTATGTCCTCAAACCTTTTTAATTGTCACAATGTAATATTCCATAACTGTGCACTCTGGCTTCTGGAAAAGAGTAGGGGAAAGTGTCTTAGATCTCTTTGGAGCCAAGCTTGTTGTTTATAATTCTGCAACATTTAGTTTCAATTGTTTTGTAGCTGTTCTTTCCATTTACATTTTTGCAGTCATTGCAATATTGTATTCCTGGCTCTGCTTACTTTACTCTGTGTCAGTTCATATAAGTCTTTCCATGATTTTCTGTATTCTACATGCTAATTGTAATTTTCAGCACAATAATACTCCATTACATTCGTGTACCACAGTTTGGCCAGCCAAAATGAGTGGACATCTTTGTTTCCAAGTTGTTGCTACAGAAAAAATGTTGCTAAAACTATTTGGGTGCATATGGAGCCTTTTTTTTTTGTGAGTGACTTTATTGGCATATATTGCCAGTAGTGGAAACTCTGGGTTCAATGGTTTGGACATATTAACCACTTTATTTGCATAATTCCAAATTGCTGCCCAGAATAATCGTTCCAGTTCATGACTTCACAGTTCTGCCAGCAATGAATGCCTTAGCATGCTTTTCTTTCCACAATCCCTCCAACTTTGACTATTCTTTTCTTTTGTTATCTTTGCCAATTTGCTGGGCATGAAGTCAAGCTCAGACTTCTCTTAATATGAGTGATTTGGAGCAGCCTTTCACGTGCTTGTTCACAGTTTGCAATTCTTCTTTTGGGAACTGTTTTCACAATCTTTTTTTTTTTAATTTTTGCTAGGCAGTGGAGTTAAGTGACTTGCCCAGGGTCACACAGCTAGTAAGTGTCAAGTGTTTGGTCTGAGGCCAGATTTGAACTCAGGTCCTCTTGACTTTAGGGCTGGTGCTCCATCTACTGCACCACCTAGCTGCCCCTTGGGAACTGTTTTTACCAATGATCTATTGGGAATGTCTTTTGGTCATAATATTTGTTAGTTGTTTGTATATATTTTGTTCACCAAAATCTTATTGGAGATATTTGAAATAGATTCCCCTCTCCCCCTTACTTCTCATCTTATTCTATGTGGTAACTGGGTGTTCAAGAAGCTTTTCAATTTTATAAAATCAGAATTATCTCTTTTGTCTTTTGTAATTGACACACCCCTTTTTTGGTTGGGAATCCATCCCAGATTCATAGCTGTGTGAAAAGCATATGAGCTGCTTCATTTCTAATGGCATGTACTGTCGGCAAAAAACACCCTCACATTCATTTGATTGGATCCTGACAATACCCACGAAGAAGGAAGGACAAATATCCCAGTTTCCTGATGAGAAGTTGTGATTTTTTTCCAAGTTACAGAGCTAGTATATTACTGAAATAGATCTCGAGCTCAGTTCTTCTGACATCAAGGCAAGTGCTGCCTTCCCTATGCCCTGCTGCTCTTTGTTCCTTGCCAGTCAAAGAGCTCTAAGGGATGGAAGAGAGATAATTTGGTTTTTCTTCTCTGCAAAGCATAGTAAGGATCGGCTAGTACCAAATATGCCCATGTTATAAGTGGTCCTAGGGTTACTGGGAGGCCATGTGAAGGACTGCCACAAGGTCATGGCAAGTGCTTCAACTTACTCAAAATTAACTTTTTAATTTTTTTTTATTTTTAGGCATTTGGGGTTAAGTGACTTGCCCGGGGTCACACAGCTAGTAAGTGTCAAGTGTTTGGTCTGAGGCCGAATTTGAACTCACGTCCTCCTGACTTCAGGGCCAGTGCTCTATCCACTGTGCCACCTAGCTGCCCCCCAAATTAACTTTTTTATACACATGGAATATAAAGGTCAACAGCAACCAGGCAGGCCAGACTTCATAAGGAATGTAACTGGATAGGGATTGTAGGAAGCAGAGGTTCTCGTAGTAGAGGAAAGGGAAAATACAGAAAGTACTTCAGGAATCATAAAATTAAACTGAAATGTACCCAAGTCTCAGCCATGCAAGGAGTATCCATCATTTTCTGGAGTTTTGGGTTTCTCTTCCTTGAAAAGGCAAATGATTAGATAGCAAAGCTGATAAAGGAGAAAAGGGCATTTAGAAAACTAGTAAGCTTGTAGGTGTTCAAGGCTCCCTACATAGAGGACTCTGAATTGGAGCAATACATCATTGTCCTTTTATCTAGACATAATCCAAAATTAGGTAGGTGGAGATTCCTTAATCATTGGAAATAGAATTCCAAATACGAAAACCAGGAATGGACCTTGCCATGGTAGTCAATGCTTCCCAACCTCAGGACAGGATAAGCAATCTGTG
This sequence comes from Phascolarctos cinereus, assembly GCF_003287225.1. Taxonomy (NCBI): domain Eukaryota; kingdom Metazoa; phylum Chordata; class Mammalia; order Diprotodontia; family Phascolarctidae; genus Phascolarctos; species Phascolarctos cinereus. Next base: position 110,301,178 of record NW_027555736.1, on the reverse strand, counting down.
AACATGGCTGAAAACAATGTAGGGAATGAACAAACAGTAGTGGAGTAAGTAGTAATGTAGGAGGCAGTATTTAATTCACAGGACAAAATTAGCTAAGTCATGCCATAAGAGAGAGCCTGAATCTGTGTGGGAAAGGACAAATCCGACCAAGCTCATAGATTGCTGACACCTCCAAGGAATTCAGTTAGCCTCCTCCAAGCTCCTGAAGAAGAGCCACTCCTGCTTATCCTCTATGAGCAGTTAGGAGAAAAAGCACTCTCCTTCCCATGAAGTTTTGTAAATCATTATAGTACCCTTGCATTTGTAAATCACCGCCCTTGGGCCCAGGAGCCCTGAACTCTATTCCAGGCCTGCCACTCACTGAAGGAGTGGATTAGATGATTTCCGATTCTGGGCCGGTTAGGAGGCTGGCCTTTTTTATGATCCCTCCACCCCCAAAATTCTAAGGTACATTCTAAGGCTAAGAAGCTTTATAATAGTTCTTCAAATCAGTCAAACAGTAAGCATTTATTAAGCCACACAAGTGCTGGGCAGTGGGGATACTATGATTAACCGTCCTCGAGTTTACATTCTATCAGAAGAGATAACACATAACGTGTTTTGTGGGGTGGTGTCTTTCTTAAGGGTAGGGTGGTAGGGGATGGAAGGGGCATTTGATAAGCTGGGTCATCTGCAAGGCTCTCAGCATGGCCCGCCCCGGCTCTCCCAATAGGCCCGCAACCAGCCGAGACCTTCATTGGTGTCCCCGCGGGGCCGGTACTCGCAGCCCACGTAGCCTGTGTAGCCCAGCTCCTCCAACAGCTGGAACAAGTAGGGGAAATTGAGCTCTCCGGGGCTGTCGGGCTCGCCGCGGTCAGGCACTTGGGCCACCTGCACGTGCCCAACCAGGGGCAGGAAGGCACGGATGTTGGCAGTCAGGTTCCCACCCATGATCTGCCAGTGGAACATGTCCAGCTGCAGCCGCAGGTTGGGCCTGTCCACCCGGCGCAGGATGGCTGCTGCCTGCTCTGGCGTGTCCAGGAAGTAGCGAGGGTCCGTAAGCCGGCTGTTGATGGGCTCCACGAGCCCCACGAGGTTCTCGCGGGCCAGCACGTCGGAGGCGTGCCGCAGGTTCTCCACGAACACGGCCTCCATGTCCCGGGCCACTGCGGCGCGCTCGGCGCCCTGCGGGACGCGGCCAGCCATCAGGTGCACCTGGGGGCAGCCAAGCTCCCGCGCGTACGCGACCGCCAGCTCCAGCCCCTCGCGGAAGGCGTCCTGGCGCCCGGGCACGGCGCCCAGCCCCAGCTCGCCGAGGTCCGTGGCCCCCGGCGGCGTGTTGAGCAACACCAGCCGTAGCCCGGCTGCCTGCGCCGCCGCCGCCAGCTGTGCAGCGGGCTCCGCGTACGGCCAGGCCACTTCGGCCACCTTGAAGCCAGCCCGGGCTGCGGCCTCGAGGCGAGCGCTCAGAGCCGGGCCCTGCTCCGAGAACAGCCACGACAGGTTGGCTGCGAAGCGCAGAGGAGCCATGGCTGTAGCTGGGTTCCGCAGCCCGCGGCCAAAGTTCGCGCTCGGCCGGGCTCCGCTCCGCTTTTTCCGTCTGGTCTCGCGCCCTCTGGACCGCTCTAGGCCGCCCTTTGCCCGAGTCTGCGGTAGAACGCGGGGGAGGGTGAAGAGGAGCTGGTGCCTAGAAAGACCTCGGATTTAGAGATGGGAGGAACCTTAAGGGCATCTAATCCGGCCCCTCTATTTTTTTTTAAACAGATGAGGAAACTGAGGAGTAGAGAAATAAAATGACTTGCCTGGGGTCAGGAATTTAAATAATTCAGTTTGCAGTAAGGAACCACAGAAGGTTTTTTGGAGTCAGGAGAACAGATCTAGGGTTATACAAGTGGTTTGGTATTTGAAACTGACATTTTTTAAAAAGCAGGTCTGTAAGTAATAATAGCTGAAATGGAAAGAATATTTTAAGGTTTGCAAAAGCACTTCAATTATCCCACAAGAATGTGTTGAGAACCTACCATATGTGCCGGGCAACCATGTTAGATTCTGGAGATACAGAGGCAAAAATTGGACAGTCCTTGCCCTCTCTTCTAAGAGAGAAAATAGGTATATATGAAACAAATACAAGGTAATGGGGAGAGATGCTAAGGAGTGGGGAAAATCAACAAGGATCTCAACCAAAAGGTGGCATTTGAACTGAGTATTGCGGTGAGAAGGGAGTGTATTCCAGGCATGAAGAGCCTAGGCAAAAGCACAGAAGGGGTGTGTGGAAAGTTGTGTGTGAGGAACATGGAGAAAGCCACCATTTTGGCTGCAGAAAAAGTTTTGAAGGGGAGTAATGTATAAGGTTAGAGAGGTAAGCTGGGACCAGGATGTGAAGAGTTTTAAATGCCGACAGAGGAGTTTAGGTTTGATTCTAGAAGTAAAAAGGAGCTACTTTTTACCTGCTGTTCAGTTTCGTTTCATCTTTCTGATGGTTCCTCCTACTGGTTTTAATTTGTACTTACAACTTCACTGATGTGAAAATATGTTTAATGGGTATGTAAATGTAAAGCCTATATCAGATTGTGCACCGTCTTGGGGAGGGTGGGGGGGGAGGAAAAGGGAGAAAAATTTTCAACTCAAAAGCATATGGAAAAAATAAAAAATGTTAAAAATTTTTTAAAAAGCAGCTACTTGATCGGGCAGCTAAGTGGTACAGTGGATAGAGCTCTAGCCTTGGAGTCAGGAGGACCAGAGTTCAAATCCGACCATAGACACATAACACTCACTAGCTGCATGACCCTGGGCAAGTCACTTAACCCCATTGCCTCATCAAAAAAGAAAAATAAAAGGGGCTACTTGAGTGACCTTTCAGACCAGTACTTAGGTCACCAGCTGCTTACTGTACATTTCAAATTGGGTGTTCCCATCTTAAACATCTTGAGCTCAATTTGTTCATATTAGAGGTCATTATTGTTCGGCTCAAACCTATCCCTTTTTAACCTTCCTTATTTATGTCAAAGACATAATGATCTTTCCAATTACCCAAGTTTGTAAGCATGGGGTCATCCTTAACTTTAGTCACCTCACATATCTACTTCATCGCGAAATGTCATTTTCACTTTCATAACATTTTTTCTGTCAGTACCCTTTTCCTCAACATATAAACATTCTAGTTCAGGTCTATTTTCCTTAATCATTTTCCTTAATCATTAACCACGATAACTCTCCTATTCAATAAACTCCAGTGGCTTCCTATTAACTATAATCATAAAGATTAATAGGGATGTCCCTGGCTGCCTTAAAGACTCGAAATGCTACCTACTTCAGGAAGCTTTTCCCCATCCCATTCAAGACTCAAAGCTGAAATCTTTAGATGTTGTCTCTCCCATCAGAATTTAAGCTGATAGCAAGAGCTGTCTTCTTTTTCTATTTGTATTCCCCAAATCACAGTGATTTGTATACAGTAAGCACCTAATAAATGTTTTTCATTCGTTTATTCCATCATCTTCTAGGGACTTCCCTTCTAAGGCTACTTTCCAGTGGCTCTGTAAATATACTTGTATATATACCTATTTTATTTATACATGGCTTCCCCATTAGAATGTAAACTCCTTGAGCTCAGGGGCTGTTTTTGCCTTTCTTTGTATCTCCATCACTTATCACAGCGCCTGACACATGGTAACCGTTTAATATGAGGAGGTTGATTGGAGTCCGGAAGGGGAGTGGGTTTGGTGGAAAAGAGGAGTTTTATTTTAGATGCATGAGCTGAGATGCTCACAGGATAACGTCGAAGTCGAAATGTCCTGAGGGCAGTTGGTGAAGCAAGTACTTTATCTCATCAGGTTTGATTTATACATGAGAAAGCTGGGGTTGCGGCTCAGAAAGGTTAAATGGCCTGTCAGGGACACGCAGCTACTATGTGGGGGACACGGGGCCCTAACCTGACTCCAGGTGCCGCGGGCCCCGCTACCCTGCCTCGCTCAGATTCGCAGAGAACGGCGGCCGTACAGGCCCAACATAACGCGAGAATCGCTTCCGAGTCGTCTTTCCTCTAGCGCCTCCCCAAAACTTGAGGTGCGGGGGGAGAGTTTTAGGGGAGGGGGAAGCACGGGGCAGCAGGAAATCAGAATACGGGAAGTAACCTCGGATTGGCCGGCCAAACCACCGCCCCGGAAGCTCTTAGAGGCATTGGAGGAAGTCCTGCCTCCTCCGTTCGAAGCTTCCGAGGAAGCGGAAGTCGCGGCACTTTGCGGACAAGCTCGGGGCAAATCCGTGGGACGGGTAGGACTGTCGCTTAGTTTCTGCCTCCACCACTGCCCCGTCCCGCAGCCCTTTTTCGCCACTCGCATATCTCACGCCCTCGTTCCTCGCTTGGTGTTCCTCCTCACTTCCTCTTCCTCCTCTCGCGGTGACCAAAGTGATGACAGTCCTAAAGGACAGGTCTAGCGAAGGAAATCCCTAAAATTCGTGGGTTTAGTAACGCGTGTTCACACGCAGCTAGTGAGTATTATGTGTCGTGAGACCGCATTTGACTCAAGCCCTCCAGACTCCAGGGCCGGTGCTGTATCTACTGCGCCACCTAGCTGCCCTTTGGTTAGCCTTTTAAAAGAAAACTGTTCACTTTATTTTTTTCTTTCTCTTTTTTGCAACATGGCTAATATGGAAATAGGTTTTGCATGCTTTCACATGTATAATAGGCATATTGTTTGGCTTCTCATTGGGTGAGGAAGGGGCTGAAAGGAGGGAGGTTTGGAAATAAACTTTTAAAAAATGAATGTTAAAATGAAGTGTAACTTTTTTAATGTTAAAAAACAAAAAACCGAAAACCTTGCCAATTAGACTCCACTCTCCGTCTTGCCAGATTTCTTACTTTCACGCTGCATCCCCTGCTCTACGCTCCAGTTAAACTGGAGCTCCTTGCAGTTTCCATACAGGGAACTTTTCGTCTCCCACTTCCATGACCTTGTACAGGCTGTGCTCCGAGCCAGCAATGCCTACCATACTTACTCTTAGAATCCTCTATTTGCTTCAAGGCTCTGCTCTGGTGCTACCTCCCAGAGAAGGCCAAACCATTTCATGTTAACTTATCTATGCCCCTGGTGTTTTCCTCCAGTAGAATGTAAACCCCTTGAAGGCAAGGCCTGTTTTAATTTTTGTGGTCCTATCTCCAGTGGCTGTCATAGTTCCTTGATTTTAACACATACTTAGTGGGCAGCCTGTCTAAACTTCCTTAAAATTCTCTCCCCGTTACCATCTTTTCCTTAGGTTTAAATTAACAGTGTCATTACTAATTTGAAAACTATTTTCTCAATAAAGCCTTCCCTGGCCACCCCAGCCGATATTGAGCTTGACTTGCTTTTGGCTCCTACAGCACCAATTATTTATATTTACACCATAGATTTGACACAGGAGGATGTATAAAGTGTATACATAAAAGGCAGCTGGGCTCCCCAGCTAGGCTGTAAACTCACTGAAGACCTGGACTAGGATTGATGGGATTAGAACAGCGAGTGGTTGGTTAATTGTGGGAATTGGGTGAATCACACTGATTCCATCTTGTAACTCAATTCTGTAGCTAAGCGGCTCAGTTCTCTTTCTATTCAATTATGAGTTTAGTTCAGCTTTGTCTTGTGAGAAAACTTTATTCAGTTGTGGGAATTGGGAGCAAACCTTATTGCATTGTTTAGACCTAGCCCTGCATGACTGGGAAGGTGGACCACCTCTACCTGCTGCTTAGAGACTCTTAACTAAGAAGTTAGGTTGACCAGAAACCTAGTCAGATCCCAAGACTGATGCAAGAAGTTTTCTCACAATTATACATCTCTAGCAACTCATATGTCTTATCTGATAACTGGCCCCTTACTAGTTAATCAGCTATTGTTTTCATGTTCCTTTGAATACACTGGGGGGAGTGGGACACCTCTTCTGAATTTTAGGGATTTCTATCTGTTAACTCTTTCCCCTCCCAATTAGAAAAGTTCTTAATTTTTCCTCCAATTAGAAATCAGATTACCTAGTTTTGTATTCTGGTTGTTTTCTTTTAATTAATTGGTCTTATTTGATGAATTGGTTTTTAATGCAAAGACATATCTCCCCCTATATTCAGGGTCCAGTGCCAAAGCTGAGGAGGCCTGGTCCTGATTTGTTGAGCAGTTGGCATGTATTGCTTAATAAATCAACATGCTCTGAAGCTTGAATCTTTGTTTTATCAGTTATTTCTTCTTTCACCTACCACAGTATACAATTTTATAATGCCTATAGTACAAATGATACAGTGGTACTATTGCCTTGGCGTAATGCCTCACACATGCTTAATATTTTTTGACTGAAATAGCTACTAGTATCACTACTGATTAGCAACACTTCAAGTCAGGCTTGTGAGTTGATATGGATCTGATGTATAAGTAACTTTAGACAAAGCATCTATAAAATGCTTCTTATATTCCAGGGACTGTGCTAAGCACTGGGAATTAAAAAAAAATTAACCACATATAGTGGCAGTTTCTGAGCTATTCAATGTATCTAATGTATATATGTATCAATATCAATGTAGCTCTCCGCTAACAGACACACTTTACTAACTCCTTATTCTAGCTTCCCTACAGAGTCTCCGAGTATAGGTCATTTTAACTTCGTGTGGATAGGAGTGCTCTGAAAGCCAAAGGTATCAATTCTGGAAGCTGTATGTTCAGTGCCAAATCCAGTTATTTGCCTTAATGTCCAAGGAAGCAGGATCTTGTTGTTCAATTGTATCTTACTCTTTATGACTCCATTTGGGGTTTTCTTGGCAAACATACTTGAGTGATTTGCCATTTCCTTCTCCAGCTCATTTTACAGATGAAATTGGGGCAAACAGGGTTAAGTGATTTGCCCAAGGTCACACAGCTAGTAAGTGATATTTGAACTCAGCTCTTCCTGACTTCAGGCCCACATTCCATCCAGTGTCACCTAGCTGCCTAGGTATGATAAGCCTTCAAATGTTTGGTTGTCACGTGAAAATGAATTATTCTGTCTCCATAAAGAAGAGCTAAGACCAGTAGTAGAAGTCAAAGGACCCCCCTCCCCCCAAAGCTAACAATGAACTGTTCTACCTTTGACTTAGTGAGCAAAATACTTGTGTCTCACCTGGATGATCATGTGAAGATTTTTGTAGAAGGAAATTCTAGTACTGGGCTGGAGTACTAAATAACCTTTAAAGTCCCTTTATACTTAAAGGTTCTATGAAAATAAAAGTCAGGTGGTAGGTTCAGAAACATTTTGTAATAGTTTTGTCTTAAGAATATCTGTTGGGACAGCTAGGTGGTGCAGTGTATAGAGCACTGGCCCTGGAGTTGGGAGGACCCAAGTTCAAATCTTGCCTCAGACACATAGCATTTACTAGCTTTGTGACTCTGGGCAAGTCACTTAACCCCAGTTGCCTCACAAAAAAAAAACTGGTCATATTGTTCTACCCAACCTAGTATTTCTTACCATGAGATGCTCTGTAATAAAACATGGTAGCTCTTTTCAAGTATGTTTAAATTTTTAAAGGACATCTCAGTCCTCAGTGGGTTTTGAGGAAGATCTTCAAATACTCAATTATTCATAAAAGAGGCTTTCTATCTGTTTTAGTTATGGACAGTACTATGTATGTAATTCAACATGAAACACTTAACTCAAGGATATAATTTACATACTGTATTTCTAATAGTAGGAAAGTATTATGACTTTGTTTTAGTACATAAGTATGTCTTTTCCCAACAGAAAGCCTTCATGAAACCACTCAAGAACCTCAGGCAAAAATAGCTGGTCAAACATTGAAGCAAGTAGGTTGATTCCCATAACTTAAGTCCCTCTGTTACCAGTGTTTTATGGGGAGACCTCATTTAGCTGCTTGTTCTTATTTTGAAGGGAGCTAAAATTCTGATATGAAGAAGCACCAAGGAAATTCTGAGAATGACAAACTTTTACCTCACCAAGGTAGAACAGACTTGGGAAGTTAAGGCTGAAGCATTATTAGTGCTATATGATAATGAGAGGAATTTCAGTTAGTTTCTGACCCTTCCTTGGATCCTGGGTATGTAGGGACAGTGACCTAACAAAACTGTTTCCCTTCTAAACCTTTTTACCTTGGCTTCATGGACACCCAGCAGGAAAGAATCAGAAACAGAACTGTGAGTAAGATCTGGAGTGTAGGCCAAGCTGTCCCTATCACAGAATTGTGCAGCTTGAGAATTGCATGAAACTTAACAAACTAAATTATTCTGTCTAGACCAGGAACTTATTACTTAATTCCCCAGGCACTCTAGGTTTCCCACAAATAGAGACAGCTGGTTTTCTATCTTGCTAAAAGGGAATTTATCACACATATTTCTGCAGATTACAGCCCTTTCAGGTTAGTCACTGCTTCATCTTCAGTCAGGAGGTTAGCATATTACATCTTTGGGGAAAGTAACTCTTCACAGATGATTTTTTCCCCCCATGTCTTTTCTAGCGTTAACTTTGGTCAGCAGCCCCAGATAGAGTTCCTTTGAGAATGTGGTTTGTTTTTTTCATGTGACCATCACAAAGGAGGCCATTTAATTTAGTCACAATGAAGATAAGAATGTTAATGGCCTCTATAGAATTTCTCTGGCCACATAGAACTATTGTTCCTACAATAGTAGAAAAGTTGGAAAACATATGCACATTTTCTGGGATCCCCAGACCTCCCACTTTCTCATATCCCAGATGGAGGAGACATTTTAAAATTTCTCAAGGCAAAAAAAAAAAGAGCAAGCATTTGTCCAAATATGCCTGAGGCCTAAAAGAAATTGATAACTTGGGAGCGTACAAATATTCATAGATATTGCATTCTCTTAGATTAGTAAAATGAAGACTAATATACTGGGAGAAGAATGGCAGGGGATATGCTGGTTTCATTTTTGTTATTGCTTAGTTGTGTCTGACTCTTCATGATCCTATTTGGGATTTTCTTGGCAAAGATACTGGAGTGGTTTGCCATTTCCTTCTCCAGCTCATTTTATAGACGAGGTTAAATGATTTGTCCAGGGTCACACAACTAGTAAGTAAGTGTCGTGAGGCCAGATTTGAACACAGGCCCAGTGCTCTATCCACGGCACCACCTAGCTGCTCCACTATACTGATAGGTGCAGACAAAAATTGGATAGAGATGATTGATCTTTTATGGCTAACTGCAGCAGCACTGGAATAGAGAAATGAACCAAGAAGAAAATAGAATTCTGTCTTATTAAGACAAAGGGAACTTGTTGTGGTTCTGAAGCTTTCTAAAAATTTTCAGGTTCCCAGAGGCAGGGTATGGAAACAGCTTCACCTTCAGAATTTTTCATCTTTCTGGAAGTGACACCTGATCTCACATGCTGAGCCCATCCTGACTCCTTTCATCTTGATGTTTGGTGAGACTAGCAATGAGGCACACACAGGTAGCAATCATGGGATTTGATGGGAGGAAAAGGAGAATTCAGCCTATCTATGGTCCAGGGTACTCAAAGGCCTAAAAAACTACGTCACTTCTTAAAGACACTGTACTTTTTAGTTATTGCTCAGGACACATTCCAGGAAACTCTTTACCACATCTCAAGAAACCATCCACTTTGTCTCTTCTATATAACCTAGTTACCTTATTTTAGGCACAACACCAGGTTTCAGACCAAAGAATATAATTCTTCAACATTATAGAAGCACAGCTGTAATTTGGAACAATTATTTTTGCATTTCTTCCACCTCCTACCTATAGTGCATAGTGCAGTGCTTTGTATGTAGTAGGCACTTATTATGATGGCTACTGACTTGAATTAAATATAGTACCATTACTCATAGCCATCCCTCATTAAATAAAGAAAAACCAAGCTGGCAGGTGGTGTTTGTAGTAGTTTAGAGAACACCAACTTCTAGCACTGAAAGAGACTCTAGATGTGGTCTCTCTTTCATGTCCTTCAAGTGATGCTGGGCAGTGATAATTGCACACTCAGTGTGGGTCCACAGTCCTGCTCTGCAGCTAGGTTATATGACCATTATTGTCACTTCTCTGATGGTGATAATGCCACTCCTCTCTCCAGGCAGGGAGGGTGTTCAAGGACAGAACTGCCCTCTTCCTATTTCCAAGGTGTGGAAGCTATGGAAGTCATACAGGAGCCATACAGTGAGATGGTGACTGAGTCAGAAAAGAACTCTGGTCTCTAATGGCTTTGGAAACATGGCTTCAGCTTCAACAGCATTTAAGAGAATCCTGAAGCATATTTTCTAAGACAAGTGCACATTTAAATAAAACAGAAACATTATTTCTGTTGGGTAGTGAACCTTAACTGCTACAGTTTTTTTCAGATGTGGTACAGAATTAAATACAACAGAAACTTTTCTTTTGGGGTTGATTACCTGGTATGTAAAACTTGAAGCTTTACTGATATTTCTCTAACATTTGGTGCCAGTCAGCGTTTCTCTCCCATATGAGTTCTCCGGTGTGCACTAAAGTGTGAGCTGTTATTAAACCTTCTGCCACATTCACTACATTCATAGGGTTTCTCTCCTGTGTGTATTCTCTGGTGTATAATAAGGCTTGAACTCTGATTGAAGCTTTTCCCGCACTCACCACACTTATAGGGTCTCTCTCCTGTATGAATTCGTCGATGTGTAATGAGATTTGAACGATCACTGAAACTTTTTCCACATTCAAGACATTCATAGGGTTTTTTCTCCTGTATGTATTCTCTGATGGCTAGTGAGGGTAGAACTCTTACTAAATCTTTTCCCACATTCAGGACACTGGTAGGGTTTTTCACCTGTGTGAGTCCTCCAATGAGCATTGAAATGTGAGCTGTTAGTGAAGCTTTTTCCACATTCACTGCACTTGTGGGGTTTTTCTCCTGTGTGAATTCTCTGATGCATAATAAGGCTTGAGCTTTGATTGAAGCTTTTCCAGCACTCACCACATTTATAGGGTTTTTCTCCGGTATGGATTCTTTGATGTGCTGTGAGGTTAGAGTGATCACTGAAGCCTTTTCCACATTCAGGACATTTGTAAGGCTTCTCTCCTGTGTGGATTCTCTGGTGGCAAATAAGATGTGAACTTCGACCAAAGGTCTTACCACACTCATCACAATTATATGATTTCTTTTCCCCAACGTGAGCTAATCGATGTACAGCAAGGTGTGAGCTCTGACTGAAGTTTTTTCCACATTCAGAACATGTGTTTGGGTTTTCTCCTATGTAGGTTCCCTGAAGACCTATAAAATTGCCCAGATTTCTTTTGTGAGGAGATGGTGGCCCTTGTGCCTCCCCTGGGAGCATTTCCCATGGTCTTTCAATTCTGTATTCGCTTTCCCCAGGCTTTCCTCCAATTAAGATAATGGGAAACATTTCTTTTGGAGCTTCCCAGTAATGCTGCATGTAGTGCTATTTCCTCAGAAATTTCCTGGCTCAGATTCTCCTCCTTCTCATTGCTCATTTCCAAATCTGAAAAAATGAGTAGAAAATAGATATTACTGATCTCCTGAATGGAAGGGAGTAAGAACAGTCTGTGGATGAAGTATGTAGCATTTAAAACACTGGCATGAGTCCACTGAATGCTCAGTAAGTGCTCAATGACAAGAAGATTACAAATTCAGCCCAGTTCTATACACGGCCATTGTCCTAGGTACAAGCCTCAAGAATGGTGGAGTAGATCTTTTTTGGGCATTCCTTTCTCCTGTTAACATTCTTCTCTGTGTCATTTTGGCAGTGGTGGACTAAAGCAAGTGCAGCTGCTGCCTATTTATAAAATAAATCTTGTGGTTCACAACCACAGGTTTGGTTGTTTCTTTGTTCTTACCTGTGTGGGGACTTCTCTGAATTTCCTTAGAATCAGGGAGATTGACATTCCATAGCTCTTCCCCCTTCTCTGGCCTGGAGTTTGAATCTGGCTTGGGAATGGGAAGTTCTGCTCAAGAAAAAGCAAACGAGTTCCCATGAAACTTCTCTAGAACTTATTCTGAGGTCTCCTCTCCATAGAAAGTATGAAAAAGCATAAGAAAAAAAATTTAGGAAAACTTAGGAAAGTTTGGTGTATAGATAGAAAGTTCATAGACTATGATTAAAGATGTAGTAAACATTTGCATTCTGAAGGCATATGGGCAGAAGTTAGGATTTAGGAAATGGAGGAAAATTATACATTTGTGCAATACAATACCTATGCCAGTGCTTGTCAGGTACTTTGGAAGCAAGAAACTGCAAAATTTCTATCTCTACTCAATAAAGTGACCCTCTTAACCCATTCCCCATTGCTCCTGTAGTTTTCATTTCTATCAGTAAGAGCCATGATGACATGCTTGAACTGAGAAAAGCAAATCTTGTTTGTCCCAGTATCAGACTTCCCACAGCCCCTAGGAATTTTAGTGATTCACCCAGGATAGCTTCTGAGCCAATAGAAAGATTTGTATATGGAACATTTTGATGATGAGAGGTCAACAGCTTATAATCAGGACCACTGTACTAAAAAAGTGATTAGTTTCCCACCCAGTAAGCAAATAGTGTTCTTAACAGAGATCAATAGCAGGGTCAGGACTACTACCAATGTTTCCTAATGCCTACATCATGCCTCTCTACATTAAGACCACCATTAGGCAATGGATATAGGGTCCCATAGAAAGAGTTGTTTACCACTGGGATTCTGAAATAGATCCTGTGACTTAAAGTTCTTGAGCGCCTTTGGTGATGCCTCCACTTCCACATGGTTGCCATCTTCTGTTACTGTCTCGTGGTTCTCCCAGCCAGTGCTCTCCTTGGATTCTGCTTTCTCCTTTAGAAGACCCCCTGCCATTTCTAGGACATCAAAGGGAGTAATGGTAGTCCATGGACTCATCAGGGCATCCATCTCTTCATAAAAGGGGCAGGTCCCTGGGGTGTGGCCACTTCTTGCTTTTCGGTAGTGTGTCTGAAGGTTTTTAAATCTGTAACGACATTGCTCCAGAGTTCGGAGGAAACCACATTCACGAAGACGCTCAGCCACAATCCTGTACACTTGACGGTTCCGGTGACAGGTCCGGAGTTTTTCATAAATATGAGGCTCACCAAGAATCCCCAGAAAAATCTTGGTTTCTTCATATCCCCAGTGCACTCCTAGAGAAAAGTTTAGACCTGTCAAAAAAGGGCTGTGTACTATACGGTCAGTAGAAGAAGTTTTCAGAATACTCCCCCACCCCAATTCCCCTCTAATCTTTTTTAGTAATGACTTCCTAAAAAATAATCAGATTAGAATTGTTTCCTAAGATTAGACTTTTGGTAGTCTATCTAAGATGTGAATTTGTTTTTACTTACATAAATTATTCTGATGTAATGAGTACTCTGACTAGTCCTAGGAATGAAGACTTTTGTACATGTACATAACTCTGGCCCACATGCCTTCCTACTACCTACTATTAATAATGCCCTGATTCTATGACTCTTCTGAAATATGAGGTTAGGACAAGAATATATCACCAAATTTCACGAAAACCCAGGAACTCCCAACTCTGCTCTTGACACATTCTTCTTACCCGTGGCACTCCGAAACAGGGTTGGGGTACCAGGGCTTTCAGATGTTTTATCGTTACCCAATTCATCACCATCAGAATCTTCTGTTATAGCCCCTGATTTCAATTCTTCCAAAGATGCTGCTGGATGGACCAGGTCCAGTTCCCTGGATCCACCCTCTAACACAACCCCTGCCACAGCTATTTCCTCATGTTCCCAACTATCCCTCTCGAGTTCTTCAGTTTCAACATCATGGTCCCCCTGCCCAAGGACATCCCCTTCCACCTCTAGGGCAGTGACAGCAATACGGGGGCTCATCAGAGCATCCATCTCCTCGTAGAAGGGGCAGGTTCCTGGGGTGTGGGTGCTTCTTGCTTTGCGGTAGTTTGTCTGAAGGTTTTTAAATCTATATCGACATTGTTCCAGAGTCCGGAGGAAGCCTCGCTCACGTAGTCTCTTGGCCACAATCCGGTATACCTGACGGTTCCGGTGACAAGTTCGGAGTTTTTCATAAATCCAAGACTCACTGAGAATCCCTAGGAAGATTTTGGTTTCCTCATAGCCCCAGTGTACACCTGCCACCTTCTCATCTTCCAAGCCCTGATGCTCCAGATCTTCCCAGTGTTTGACTTTTTTCATTACTGCTGCTTGAACAAATTTTGCTTGTTCACCTAATTGAGAATCTTTTGAATTTTCCTTCTCCTTAGAGCCTTGAAGATCTGGGTTCTGCAGTTTCTCCTCTTGCTTTAACTGGGAGATCATATTGGGTCTGGGAACTGGAAATCCTGTTCACAAAGAAACAGAGAACATAGTGGTTTGTGCTGATCAAGAACTTACTGGGTTTTTTAATGTCCTCTGTGCCAAGGGGAAGGCAGGGGATGGATGTCTCTTTCTTATTTGTGATTAAAAGAAAACACTGTCAAAGTTCTAAGGAGATGAGTCCTACTGAAGCATAATAATTTAAAAGTTTAACAGGGAAGTGTGTTCTTACTCTGAGAGACACCATTTTCATAATTCTCCTGAGTTTGATCTTGCAAGAGGTCTGGTGGAGTTGGGTCCAACTGTCCCTGTGCCTCCTGAGAGAAATATACGGCCACATCTCCAAAAGTCACCAGCTCCTGGAATAATGAAAAAATTGTCCTGCTCTGAAATGACTGACTCTAGAAAAATATAATTGCCCTGTCCAACAGGACATTTATTTACAATTCTGAGTGTGGCAAGCCTCTTGGGTGAAAAAAACACACAAGGAATGAAGAAGCATCCAGTAATTTAAAGCAATCATGCAAATTTGCACAAGCCCAAAACCTAAGCAGTCAGTGTGGGAAAATAAGAATTTTCATAAAAAGTAAGAACATGTTCCTTAGCTTTGATTCTGTTTTTTTTTTCCATTAAGGATACTAATGTCTATGTAAGAAGGTTCAGGACACATTTTGTAGGCTAATGAAATTTTGAAACCTATTTTCCAGGACAGTCAGTCTTGTGTACTAAATATAATCACTGGGTGGGGTGGTCCTGAAGAAGGTGGAGAGAGGGAAACTGGAGCAATATTCCTCATGGGGTAAACAGGAAGGAATGGCATAGGACCATATTCAAATAGCAGTGATAAGACAAAGAGAAAATAGCAGCTTACCTGGGACCTGCCCACCATCTCTTGGTTACTGCTACTTGCTTCTGCAGGAAGATCAAGCACCGGAGAAGTAGGCAGAGCTAAAGAAAAAAAGAATCACTAGATTATAACTGTTTCCAACCCTTTTTATGTAGCAATACTTCTAGATGACTTTAAAAAGGAGGACATAAACTATTTCTGTTATTGCCTCTTTCTGTTAAAGGGATTTGGTGAAAAAGTGAAGTGAGAAATATCTAAGGGATGTTAATAAAGATTTTGCCACTTCCAACCATTTTTTCCCCTAGTTCTGTGACACACCTGTCACTTGTATAGTTCTATAACACGACTGAGAATTATTGCAAGCTTATCCTGTGGCTCTGCCACTAACCAGGCCTGGGTTCCCCGCCCACCCTCATTTATTGGGACTATATAGCCTTTGCCACCCTTCCATTTCCCCTTCCAACTCCCACTTCCCTTTCCCAATCTGGGATCTATACACTAACTTCACAAGATTAAAGAACAGTTCGTCCTCTTTAACTACTTATAGAGACTACTGGAGGTCTACAAACTGAATTTCTAAAGATTCAAATAAAGGTACTAGTTTTGTACACAATTCTTTCCAAAAGGCAGGAAAATGTCCCCATCACACATTTTCTGTTCTCAAAGCTGTCCAGGTTCTCACAACTCCATTAACCTCCAAAAAGGGTTCCCTCTTTTCTTCTAGTTACTTACCACTGTCCTGAAGGGAATGGGGCTCTATCTTAGGATCACAGCTCAGCTCTTTCTCTGGTCCTAGGTGTAATCTCTCTGCATTCTCCTGGAGTGTACATTTGGATTTTGTCTGTGTTTGCTTCAGATGGATACTTAGTGAATTGGGTACTGATCCTGCAGCTGTTACCATCTCTGTGAGTACTTCCTGCCCTTTCATAACGACTGGGACCTAGGAAAAGCCCACAATTCCTGTCACTGCAAAGCCTGCTAAAAGTGGGCAAATCTTGTAAGTTAAAATATAACCATCCAAACTATTCTAGGTAGGATACCCTAGGATAAAAAGAGAAAACCAGGCTTACTGAAAATCTTTAAGTTATCAGCGAATAATATAGAGACATCCAAGAGTAGCTACAAGCACTTCTGCCAGAATCAGGTTCAGCAAAATCAGGTGCCATGCAACTTGTCTACCCAGTTTTCCTGACATCTATTCCTACTGCTTTGAGTATCCCTTAAATAGCCATACCAATAATAGTAAAGTGATGTACAGAAATGTTAGTAGGATTCAGTGTTTTCACTGTACTTAGCTGCTATTATTATCCCCATTTTATAGATGGGGAAACTGATGCAGATCAGAGGTTAAGTGACTTGCCCAGGGTCATAGCTAGTGTCTGAAGCAGGATTTGAACTGAGGTCTTCCTGAGTCCAGGTCCAGGGCTCTATCTATTAAGGCACCGAGCTGCTGTTTTAAGCTTTTTTCTTCAGGCTACGTGTGGCAGGAACTGTTACTTGTACAGTTATCCCAAGAAATGGACTCTATGCCATTTACAAAGCTCTCCTTCAATTCCATTTAATATTTAGGAAGTGTCTACAAAGTACAAGACCTTCCATAAAATTCTATTGTGATGTCTCATTGTGCCAAGGAAGTGACTCTGAGTTCCTAAAGATTATGGTTCTGGCAGGTTCTACCAGACTGGAAGGACTTGACAGATGATCCCTATAATAGGCCTTCTACTTTCCCAGGACCAAATTAGCTAAATGTATAAAGGCTTTTGCCAGTAGGCTGGCCATTTGGAAATTCTTTTTTTCATGACTACCTATGAAACAAAGGAACATAACAAAAGGACCCCACTCCTATATGGTGCTCTCCTTCAGCAATGATGGTAGCAGAATGGTGTAAAAGGGAGCAGGGAGAAAGTACTAAGAATCACATAATTTTTAAATTTTAAACATCAGTTTAGCTATTGATACTGTAAATGTGAGATCTTTGTTCATTGATAGTGAATGGTCATATTCGTTGAGGAACTCAATCATGCCAATCTTGACATACTCAATATCAAAGAAACAAGAAGACAAAAAGAAATTGTAATTAAATGGAAGGATTGTGTTTAGGCTTTTCTTAGAAATATAAGTAAAAAAGTTGGGAGAATTGGTTTTATCGTGCATCCAAAGGAAACAAGAAACATTATTTCATGGAGCATTTGGTCATTCATTTTTGCAGCATTCATGATAAGTATTTGTAAAAAGAATACCATAATAATTGCAGCTTATGTCTCAACATCTATTGCAAAGGATGAGAGGGGAGAGGAAAGGTAAATTTATTCAGACACTGATTACTGATATTCAGTGAAGCATAAAAAGGTAGATGTATGTTTGCCAACTGTGTTGCCATCATCATGGAGAATGTCCATTACAGAGTCCAAATGAAAGAGGGATTCCATATGTTCCTGTCTGTGGATGATTATATCAAACCTGGGAACACTGCAGAACCTTCTAAATGAGAACCATAATCACTCAAAAGTGTTTGGCCTAACATAAAAAAAACAAAATGGATGAATAATACCCATTGTCCAGACAATGACATATAGCCAAATGGACAACAGAAGCAGTCTATCAGTGCCATACATCTTAAAAGATACTGAAGGTGGACAGGGAGCTGGTCCCAAAACTGAACAGGAGGAAGAATGGGCTGGATTCCATCTGGAAAGTTGAGCAATGCTTTTAATAACTCATGGTCCTCTCTGAAAAAAAGACCTTTCTTTTAAAGACACTTATTCTTCTGGTGTTGTTTTATGTATGAGTCATGGAATACCACTCTCCAAAGAATTAAAGTTGCAAGTCACACAAAGACATTGAGAGAAAAGGTAGACATAAGCATTCTGTAACATATCAGAAGTGAAGAATTGTTCAAGAGAAGCAGTTAAAAAGATGTCATCAGAGAAATGTTACTAGAAGAAGAGGTGAAGTGGTCATGTAGTAAGAAGAAGGTGCCTGCAATGTCAAGAGATCTAGCAGAAGGTCCCCAGCACTACTCACTGAGTTGACCCCTTGTGGAAAACATGAACAAAGGTAGCACAGAATAAGGCAGGGTTAGGCTGTGATCTGCACCACTGAGAGGAATACTCACATCAACAAGATCACAGATTCACTGAATTATTTGTAAGACATTTCTAGGCACTAATGATGAAAAATGAAACAACCCCAGCTTCAAGGAACTTATATTTTCATTGGTAACAATGGGATGTGGGACCTTTCAAGCTGTTTTTCCATTTCACAGCAGACAGCAAGAAGGATTTAGGAAAATGCTGTATATTCCCTGGACATATTCTCTGAACACTGCAAGGAAAATTTCCTTTCATCTAAGCATCAAAATCATCCCAATGAGCATGAAACAGTAAGGAGCCATGTTTTACCTATATTGCCTCCAGCTGAGGGCTATACCTCACATAGCTCTATTTTCATGAAACAAAGGATCCCATTCTCACCTTCAGCCCTGACCTGCCAGGTTCTCTTTGCAAATTTTCCACCAGGGTCACTGCCTCCTCTCCACTCTCTGGATGTTGTTCTCTAACCCAGGTCTGGATTTCTCTAGGAAGAACAGTCAGGAACTGCTCCAGCACAAGCAGCTCTAGAATCTGTTCTTTAGTGCACTTCTCTGGTCTTAACCACTGACGACAGAGTTCACGGAGATGATTTAAAGCTTCACGTGGCCCTGCTGCCTCCTGATATTGGAACTGCCAGAAACGCTGACAGGAAGCCTTAGGACCTTGGTCATTTCCATGAAGGAAAGATTCCTGATGCCAGGGGGAATCATCTTCTAGTTTCACTATGAGGAATCCGTCTTGTGTTTGAGTAGCCTGGACCTGAGGGTCCAAAACTACAGCCATTGTCCAGTTCAAGAAGAAGAGGCTTTTTCCTTGTGGTCGGATTTCTTCCTTTCTTTTTTTTTCCCTGGCAAGCTAACTCTTGCCTCTGGCTAGGCACCACTGAGTGGAACTCTTCCAGAGGGCTCTAGGTATAGAGAAACATAACAATAGCATCAACAGATATTAACTGATGGATGTTAACCCATCCCAGATCCTTGTACAGCAGCATAAAATACCTCCTTGTTTCTTCCTTTCCCAGGCTTCTTCAACAGAGGAAGGTCAGTCCCTACCTATCCCTTCATTATGATACCAAGTTATGTTCGTCCCCAGAACTACAAATTGGAACCCAGAATGAGGTTGAGATCACACACAAGCACCATGGAGAGCAGCACCTGAACAGGGCATGGGATTTTAGGAAAGGGTAGGCTCTCTAGAGCCTACTTAACCGGCAGGTTGATTATTTGTCCCAAGCTTCTCCATACCCTGTTCTCCTTGGGTCCTAGGTTCTAAAAATTATAGATTTTTAGTGTTGGAAAGGACTTTTGGAAACAGAGTACATTCCCCTTCTTTTAGATATGAGAAAAGTTTGTCAAGAGAAGCCAAGTGATTTTCCTAAGGTCCCTCAAATAAATTAGTGGCAGAAAAAAAGGGCTCTATGTTTAAACTTGTAATTCAAACTAGAGAATTCTAACAGAGAAAGGTCCCTTGGGCTAACATGTGCAGTCTTTCACTGGAAGTTCCGTGGTATACACTTGGGACCACTTCTTTCTGAGCCAGCCAGCTAACTTTGATGAAGCGGGAAGCGCACGCAAAAACACTCCAGGGACTATGACATGCCTCGGCCACAGCTCAAACTACGGGAAAAAAGAGGGGGAAAGGGGGAGGGGACCTCTCGGGGGCCAGGAAGTAAGGGTTAGGAGGAGTGCTGACCCTGGGGACCCTCCCTGCCCGGGCCCGGCGAGTCTCGGAGCCTGCTGCCGGAGAAGCCCACCTCCCCTCCCTCCCCTCCCTTCGCAGGCCTGAGGGCGCAGGGCAGTGTCCGGGCGGCCTGGGCAGCGTCCAGCCCTCACTGACCCAGTCCCCTCCCCACGCTGCTGCCGGAGCCCCACACCGCGCGGGGAGGTCTGCTCACTCCCGAAGAATCGCCAGCTCTTCGCGGAGCCCGCGTTCGCCGCAGCCTCCTCGCCTGCCCCTCAAGCCGCCTCAACTTAAGGATACGAGCCGACAGACACAACCGCCTCAACACAGGAAGCGGAAATGCGGACCCTGAAACGAAGGACTCAGGCGGAGTCAAAGCAACTACGTCTCCCAGAAGCCTCCTCGCGCTCTCCTCACCCCTCAAGAACAGCCAATGGGGAAAGAGTGAGTTCGGGTGCGACTTCACACGGACCTATCACCGGAGGAGAAGGGTGGGCGCTTCTTACTTCACGGTTCCCAGGTGCTCGGAGGTCGTTTCGCGGACGGGGCCGTTAGAGTCGTGTTGCCACTACGCGGCTCTTCTCTTGGCTGGCCCTCAAAAGCGGCGGTCCCGGGGAGGGGCCTTGTAGGAGGCGAGGTCGGCCTGGCCAGCCCGGCCCCTCTGGGTGAGTCCCGGCCTGAGAAGGAGAACCCCGCCCAGTAACGATTTCATTCAATCGTGAGTTCAACGGGCTGCGGTTCGGCGCCGGCGACCAGCGAGGCCACCCGGTTCCGACCCCGGCCCCGGCCCGAGGCAGTGTATGAGGCAGCCGGCTGCCGAGGAAGCGCCCCCGACTTGGGATAGCTGCATTCCAACGTCGGCTCCGCCACGAAGTCGCTGTGTGACCATGGGCAAGTCGCTCCACTTCTCTGGCCTCCGTTTCCTCGTCTGTAAAATGTGGGGGTTGGACTAAATGACCGCTGAGGTGTCTAAATCCTAGGATCCCAGGTTGAATGATTGAGGAGAGAGGGGCTGCCGCCCCCAGCGAAGGTCCGGCCCTCGCCGAGTGTTTCAGACAGAGGGGGAAAAGGGGGGTGAGGTGCATATAACAGGGCGCCACAGAAAGTGGCAGGTTGGCCATGTGCATGGCTCTAATCCTGACTGCCGTTAATTCGTCACCTTGACCTGATCTTTTCACCTCTCTGAGCCTCAATTTCCGCATCCATGCTATGGGCACACTGAGCCCTGTCCGCCGCCTACCTCACAGGGCAGTGGTGAGGGGTCAATGAGATAATGTATGTGAAAGTGGTTTGAAAACTGTAAAGTGTTAAACAAATGAAAGCGTAATTATTAGGAGATGAGAAGAAGCAGGACTGTTGTTTTTTTTTTTCCTCTTCTTTTCCCGTTACAAGCTCGGGGTGCCTCTCTTTTGGACCGTCAGGCTCCCATCCTCGTCCTTTCTGCTCACTTAAAGAAGGGGAATAGCAGAGGGGGCAGGGCACAGCACGGGTGCTCACTAAGTGCTTGTGATTGTCATTGCTCTCCTCCCAGCCTAGGGTCTTCTTGCAGCCAGTGACCCTTCCTTCTTCACTGATATGTGAAGGGCTGGATTTGGTGGTCCCTAAGATAGCCTCCAATTCTGAATCCTGTAATCTTGTGGAGTCCTGGAGTCCATCTTTGTGTAGGGGGTCACTGAACGGAGCATCAGGTACTTAAGCAATCCAGTGATAGGCACCTGGTCGATCAACATTCCTACCCCTACCAGAAAAGACCGAGTCTCGCAATACATCCTCTGATTAGTTCATTTTTGTCATTTCAGAACTTTTGACCAAGATTTCTATATGTTCAGAACATTTAAATGGATGAATGGCACCTAACCTTTGTATTCTAAGATCTCTGCTACTAAGATCCAACTTCTGTGGAACATGTTTAATTGAAGAAGCCAGTGCTGGGTTTTTCTTTCCCTGTCATTCAGCCTTTTTTGATCTAGGAGCACCTCAGGTTTTCCAAGGTCTTTTAAAGAACGTGGGAATTGTGATAGGGAACAAAGTCAAACATGGAGACTATAGACACACATAACTCATGTGTGTACTTCATCCCATATCTTCAGGAGAAAGAACAGATACCATTTTTTGAATTGTTGTTTTGAAGTAATTAATACCTGAGGGTACACATCTGTGTTCCATCCAGATTGGACTTTTCTGTTATGGAAAAAAAAAACTGGTTCTACCTTAATCAGTGAACTGTAATCTCATCTCAGAATGCTTCTTAACAAAACCTTGACAGTTCATCTTTGTAGAACACAATTTATCTGCTTACAGCTTCTGGCTGCTAGGGAGACTAGGTCCCTCATGATTACTAACTGCCAATACAGGATCATTTGGAAGAAAACATCTAGCTAGTTCCTCTGCCCCTTAACCAAGGGTAGCAGAAGCAGTAAGAGGCAACTGTGAGGGAAGATTCAACAAAAAGTTTTAATTGAGGTCAAGAGGGGGTTGTGTAAATGATGTCTATGGGAATTCACAGATTCATTAGGATCTTAAGATGATTTAAAAACATTATGTATAGCGGTATGTAAAAAAAGGATGGAAAGACTCAATTTGTTTATATTTAATGTTTTTGTTATTAAAGTAGTTGGGCATATATGCAGTTCTTTAAGAGGGACTGTTGGGATGTTCCTCCATTATGAGAGCAATAGAGTCATTGTCAAAGAACAATCTTTGGGAAGAACTGTATCTCATTTTAAAATGTGCTAATGAAGATAAAACATGAGGGCACCTTAGCATAAGTTGTGGAACATAATTTTGACAGAACTATGGATAAACCGGTGAAAACCTCTCAGAAAACTAAAATCAACAGATTAAATTAAGCAGACATACTTCAGTTAGTACTTCATGCTATTTCTCACTGATTTAGTAATATAGCTAATTTATTTTTACATGCAGTTGTTTTATAATTTGTTTATTAACATGCAGTGGTTCATTTTGATTGAGAAATCTCTATATCCAATTATATGTAAAGTATCCAGGCCAGCAAGTCACCATCACCAATACTTGGCAATATCTTTTACCTGACAGAATCATTCTGGGGTAATATAAAACTCTCATTAGAACTTGCCTCAAACCCTAAAAACTAAAAATGAGGGCAGACTTTCTTAGGAGTGCGTAATATAAAACTCTCATTAGAACTTGCCTCAAACCCTAAAAACTAAAAATGAGGGCAGACTTTCTTAGGAGTGCATTTCTATATAGCTATTAGGATTATATTACCCTTATAGGATTTAGAGCTAAAGCTTAGAGATCATCTAATCCAACTCTGTTGTCTGAGGACTTTGGTTATTTAAATGAGGACTTGGAAGAGAAATGAATGCTATGTGCTTATACTGTCAGTTACATTTTAAAACTGGTAAATGGTTTATACTGGCCATTAAAGATACGATAGAATTGTAGGGTGACTATTTAAAATGTTGTTTCAATGTGCCTTTATTTGGTTAGTATATTTAGCTCTGAATACATTCACTAAGGCCAGTTACAAAGAATGCAGTGTTAAAATCAATCAGATGAACAAATATTAAGGGCCAGCTGTGTTTTACAAAAGCCAAATAAATCACACTTACACCAAAGAGAAAGTATTTTTTAAAAAACCCAAATCAATTTCCAGGTCATAATTCTAAACTGTAGCTGAAAATGAAGCAGCGACAAATGGACTATGCATCATCTAAGAGAAGGAACACTTCTATTACATGATCAGACAGCTAAGGAAAGCTGGTGTCCTGTCCTTTAAGATTTTTTTTTCCCTCCTGCTCAAAGGCTAAGAGAACAATCAACCAACAAATATTTATTGATCACTTACTTCGTGCAAGGCACTATGTAGGGCTCTGGAACAGTTATGACTAAAACACACTCATCCATTTGTTCCCACTGGCCAGCTAGTTCCATGGGTTGGGGCTACAATAGGCCTGTTGGCAAATCCTACATACAACAGGGATCCCAAAACTTTCTGTGAACTAGACCTATCTTTCATTTCTCTGAAATGTCAGTGAGATCATTTTTGGGGGGAAAAGGACAGGAAAAGAGGTTGAAGAATGATGGCAAAGTCTCTAAATTTGGGAGTCAGGTGATGCATTTTGATAATTCCAAGTCCCTGAATAAGGAAGAAGATAAATACCAGCTGTCTTCCTCACCCTATCAGGACTGCTGGCAAACCATCACAGTTTGGAGAGTTGTGACTGGCAGCAATGACAACTGATTTAGTTTATTAGGTAGGTTTTCATAATCCTAATCCACTGACTGGGGCTTCCTGATATAGAAACATGTGATTTTGAACCATATGAGTTAAAGGACTGAGTCAGCAGAGGGACAGGAATACTTTATTAAAAGAATGAAGGACCATGGGACCTGAGGACTCATCTTAAGTCCAGGTTCCATGTGCAGAGGGAGACAGCTTCATGTTTCCCAGAAACGCCTTCTCTGCCTGTCCTCTACCCCACTTATAACCCCCTTCAGCTGTTCTCTTTCCACTGTTTTCATTGCTGCAAGACTCAGGGCCCACAGGCACAAAGCCATAGCAGCATCCCACAAGAGTGGGCACAAGCCACAGAGGTCTAAACTCAGACCAGATGACATGAACACCAGCACTTCCTTAGAAATAAGTTTTTAGTATGCAATAAACTAGACAGAATTCTAGAGCTGAGTATACAAGAGAAATAATCTATAAGGAAATACAAGTGCATAGAATGAATTACTATAAAATGATTATAGGGCTACATATCTGTGTGTGGTGTAAGTGAAAAAAAAGTTTCCTCCAGCAGTGAGGGAAGTATCAACTGTCTCCCACTGTATGAGGAAGAAAATTATTAACCACCAATTGTAGAAGTCACTAGGTCTCAAACGGGCCTCCACCCCTTCAGATATATATTCTCAACAACCAATTCCACTCCCCAATGTGGCCTCCTTACTCTGGCAGGGCTACTACATGGTTAGCTTAGTGGGCACCTGTTAAATTACATTCACTTCATAAATTTCCAGAGTAGGGAGGTCCAGCCCCTCTCAGTGGAGTACAGCCCAGTTTTAGGCTGCACTTACTCTATGTGCCTTCTCTGTGCTTCTGGCATATTCCAGAAATGGAAAGGGCTTGACCTTGATGTCTATCCCTCTTCTTTTCATTACAAGCTGTATTGCCCTATCTCTGTCCTTGACCTTAGAGGTGTAGCCTAATATACTAAATCCAAGAAGAA
Organism: Phascolarctos cinereus; assembly: GCF_003287225.1. NCBI lineage: Eukaryota > Metazoa > Chordata > Mammalia > Diprotodontia > Phascolarctidae > Phascolarctos > Phascolarctos cinereus. Next base: position 110,276,132 of record NW_027555736.1, on the reverse strand, counting down.
AATATTTAGTGGCAGCACAACAGAATGGAATGAAGGCACCATAGCAACAGCCAAGCTGGGGAAAAGAACAAGCATTCATATGGATCTATGGCCTTTTTCTGAGCAATCTGACCCATTTTGCAGATGTTTTTCTCCTCACACCTGGAAATATTCTCCCTATTTTACAGAGGGAAATCTTAGGCACAAGGGAAGGAGACAGGGGATTAAGCAGCGAATTGCTGGCAGAACCAGATACATGATCCACATTGCCTGACCTTCCATTCCTGTCCTGTTTCTTTTGAGCTCTTCAGACTACAAGATAGCATTCCAAATATCAGGATGGGCAATGGTAAGATTTTGGCAAAAAGTTCTATAGAACATTAAAGTAAATGGACCTTTAAATGGGACATTAGGTAGATTTTTTTTTTTGGTAGAACTACTGCCTTCAGGGTGCTTGTAGCTTTCCTCTCCTATCAGTTCCCTGATAGCAAACTTTTCCCATACTTGCTACATCAATAGAGCTTCTCTTTCATGTGAGTTCTCTGATGTGTAATAAAGTTGGAACTATTACTAAAGCCCTTCCCACACTCTGGGCATTTGTAGGGCCTTTCTCCTGTGTGTATTCTTTGATGTATGATAAGAACAGAATTCCAACTAAAGCCTTTCCCACATTCAGGACATCTATAAGGTTTGTCCCCTAGATGAGCTCTCTGGTGCATGACAAGGATTGATCCCCGGCTGAAGCTTTTTCCACACATGAGGCATTTATATGGCTTCTCTCCTGTGTGAGTTCTCTGATGGACCACAAGTTGTGATCGCTGGCTGAAACATTTACCACACTCAGAGCACTTATAGGGCTTCTCTCCTGTGTGGATTCTCTGGTGTTTAATAAGGTTGGAACTCCAACTAAAGCTTTCCCCACATGTCAGACATTCATAGGGTTTCTCTCCTGTGTGCATTCCTTGATGGGCAATCAAACTAGAACTCTGGCTGAAACTTTTCCCACACTCACCACATTTATAGGGCTTCTCCACCATGTGGGTTCTTCGGTGTGTTGCCAGATTTGAGCTCCGGCTAAAGCTTTTTCCACATTCGTTGCACTGATAGGGCTTTTCTCCTGTATGAGTTCTTCGGTGTGTAATAAGGGCTGAGCTCTGACTGAATCTTTGTCCACAGTCAGTACATTTATATGGTTTCTCTCCTGTGTGGATTCTCTGGTGCCTAATTAAGTTAGAGTTGTAACTAAAGCTTTCGCCACACTCTTTACATTCATAGGGTTTCTCTCCAGTGTGAATTCCCTGGTGTGTATTAAGGCTAGAACGGTTACCAAAGCTCTTTCCACACTCCAGGCATGAATATGGTTTTTCTCCTGTGTGGGTTCGCTGATGAGCAATGAGGTTGGGACTCCTGCTGAAACTTTTCCCACACTCAGCACACTGAAAGGGTTTTTCCCCTGTGTGGATTCTCTGGTGTGTTATTAGGTTTGCACTCCGGCTAAAGCTTTTCCCACAATCTCTGCATTTATAAGGTTTCTCCCCAGTATGAGTTGTTTGGTGTCTACTAAAGTTTGAACCATCACTAAAGCTTTTTCCACATTCATCACATTTATAGTATTTCTCTCCTGTATGGGTCCTCTCATGTGTAATAAGGTGTGATTTCCGGCTGAAGGTTTTCCCACACTGAGGGCATTCATAGGGCTTCTCACCTAAATAGGTTCCCTGAAGGCCTATGAATTGTCCTATTTCCCTGTCCTGTGAAGTAGTTTCCCCATATTCCTCTGCTTGGGAATTTCCCTGAGGCCTCTCTATCCCATAGTCTCTCTCAAAGTCACTTCCCCAGTTAGAATGCTGAATGCCTTCCCCTTCAGGCCTTCCTGATAATATCATATTTTCTTCCACTGCTTCAAACATTTCTTGATTTGAATTCTCTTCATTCTCACTCTGGATCTCAAAATCTGAAAGGACCAAGAAAACCAAAAAAAACATGTTTATAAATAAGTTCTTTCATTAAAAAAGGAAAGAAACTGTAGGAAAAAAAGTTAAAGTTAAGTTTTTGGTGATAATAAAAAGATTTGAGAGTTAAAGAGGGTTTAATCCCCACTTTACTTCCTTCAAACTGATATCCCAACTATTCTCACAACCATCTCACCTGAGGAGGAATGAATGTCTCACAATCTTCCTTTTTTTCCAGAGCTTAGAAATGTCAGTACATGGGTCTAATTTTTGCTTTTGTTGAAAGGTGAAGTCAGGTTTAGAATTTGGGAATGTGATCACCAGGAAGCAAACAGGGTACACCATGATGCTTTCATTGGGCCCATAGATAAAATCCTAGGGTCAGTCTCTGCTCTAATGGAGTAGTAGGTATAGTTAACATTTTCATTTAGTATCTGTCTAGGGTCACTATCAGATCACTTGGCACTTTAACAGCACATAAAATGTTCAAGTCATTAACACGAGGTCTCTAAGCATTTGCTTAGCTGACTAGGTTCATGGTTAAAATTTAAAAAAAAAAATTCTTCTTTAAAAAGCTTCAAGGAGTGTCTTCGCCCGTGACCACAGAGTAAGAAGGGGTAGGGGGAAATCCTCTTTCAATTTCTGCAGCCCTGAGATAAATGAAGGGCAGAAAACCCTGGCTACTGCCTTGAAAACATTAAACCTCTGAGGACCACAGCATTTACTGGGGTTCAAGAAACAGAGTAGGCAGTTCCTTAACCTGAATTGCAATTATGGTCCTCTTCATAAAGCCAGAAGTTTGAGGCTTATTTTGCTGTCTAGGTTACAACACAATGCTAGACAGAACTAGTCAGAAGCACATAATCATTTCAGGATTCATGGTGAAGGTCAACAAGTAATAAAGTACTTGTGAGCCCAATACTTAGGACAGTGGTGTCAAACTTCAATAGAAACGGGCCACTAATCTATATACAAATTTGCCTGTGGATCACATACTGACTTAATTTTAAAATGTAATATTATCTATGTTTCATTATATTCTTATTTATTTTGTTAAATATTTCCTGATCACATTTTTATCTGGCTCAAGCCACACTTGGGAGTGTTGTGGACTGAGTGTCGGACAACTCTGCTATAGGAGATACAAAGAACACAGAAGATACAGTCCCTGCCATATCTTATAATCTGGTTGGGGAGAAAAGAGGAAACAATGCACATACAAATACGTATACACACACATACACACACACACACACACACACACACACGTATGTATAAAAAAATATATATGTATATACACACACATTTAAAATCATATAATCATATTAAATAGAGGACATTGTAGTATCTAGTGCAATGCTGACACAGCTTTTAAACGTCTTGGGAATTCAAAGAAAGGTGACCTCAACATGGGCTGCAGGAGTGAAGATTTTATAAGAGGTAGGATTTGAAGGGGCAGCTAGGTGGCGCAGTGGATAGAGCCCGGCCCTGAAGTCAGGAGGACCTGAGTTCAAATACGGCCTCAGACCAAACACTTGACACTTACTAGCTGTGTGACCCTGGGCAAGACACTTAACCCCAATTGCCTTAAAAAAAAAAAAGGAGGTACGATTTGAGTTGAGCCTTGAAGGAAGTAAATATCATATGGGCTACTAGGGACAGGAGGGGACATTCCAAGTGACAGGGACAGCAGGAATAGAAAAATGGAGTTGGAAGAGAGCACCATAAAAGTGGGGGGAATGTATGGAAATTAAGATAAATAGTGTTACTGTGCCTAAGGGGAATAAAGTTGGGCTAAGGGATGGGGGTGAACATGGCCTGAGAATGAAGTTGGTCCAGGCTCAAGATGTAAGAGAGAGGGCCTTTCAATGGAATGTGCAATAATCTTGCTTGCTCCATGTTAATAATGTATTATTGTAAGCATGTTATGTCAAGGATAAAGGGGATATGACACACAAAGGATAAATGGGGGTTCTTGATCCTTGAAGTTGACATATGAGATATACAAGACATCTAAGGGAAGACACAACAGGGAAAGAGAGCCACATGGAAGACTCCAAGAATGCAGGGTAATAAGGAAGAAGCCTGGATAAGAAAACCAGAGAATGAACTGAGGCAACGATCTGAAGGTGCAATAGGACAGCTACCAGGACAGCAGAGGAACCCCTCGCCCCCAACAGACCTCCGATATCTGGGACTGATGCTTGAATGATGTTTGGGGAATGTTAAGGGAGAAGTGATGTCTGTGAACGTCATGGGAAGGGGTGGAAAGTGAGATATGGCTTAATGAGTATAGTCCTGTATCCAGAGGAGATGTGGGACTTGAATGCGTGCACAGCAAGTGCATTCCCCACATCTGTTAGCTGGAACCATGCAGGCTAAATAAAGTACTTAGATAAATTCAGGTTTGCTTTATGTTATTGTGTGAACCTGGCAGGACAAATGAGAGGGAGGGTCAGAGTAACAAAAAGGAATAGAAGGTTCATGTTGGAAACTAATAGGAAATACAGTTTAACAGGTAAGGTGAGACTAAACTGTGTACTTCCAACAAGTCACTAAATATTTACTGAGCACTGTATTAGGCACTTCAGGGATAGAGGAATGTATGAGATACTTCAAGAATTTTTAATCTAGTAGGGGGACTATGGGAAGAATAAATACACAAATAATTTTAATTCCAGGCTGAGAAGTTAAGTTTAATTTTAATTTGTTAGGTAATAATATTCTTCAGGAATGTCTTGAAAGTTTTTAAGTAAACTAATTTGGTAGCAGTAACCAGAGACTGGAGCCAAGAAGACCAGTTAGGTTATTCAGTTAATCTAAGGTGGTGGCAGGGATTATAGAAAAGAAATGGAAAAATCTTAGAGACATTTCAGAGCACGACTTTGGTGCCTAGATATGGTCAAAAAGGAATGATTCTAACATTTTGAGCCTGTATAAGTGGTAGAATGGTGTGGCCATTGATAAAGAAAGGAAAGGTGGAAAGGGAGACAGATTTGGAGAGGGGAGATGAATTTGATTCCAGACATATTAGATCTGAGCTAACAGTGGGACATTCATATGGAGGGAGATGTCCTGTAAGAATCCCAAGATAGTGTGACTGGAAGTTGGAATAGAGAGATCAGTGCTAGACATATGTAAGTTATCTACAAAGATCTGAAAGTTAAAGCATAACACTTGCTGAGTTCCCTAAGGGATTAAGAGAACAGAAAAACTAAGGACTGAAAGATGGTGGACACCCACAGGTATAAGACAAAAGAATTAAGCAGAGTCAGAATAGGAGAATAAGGAGAGAAGTAATCATAGAAGGTAATCAAGCAGTGGAGTCCCCTCTGCAACATCTACAACTGGCCATCCAGCCTTTGCCTAATCAGTTGTGTATCTTACACAGGATGGTCTTGTTCAGGTATAGGCTGGGCCAGAGGGCCTCTGAAGTCCCTTCAGAGCCTCTAGGCTTCTGAACTATTGTAAATAAGGTTAATTTTGTCTAAAGTTTTATTAGAGGGAAACTTATTATTTCTAAGAGAAATGTCTATAATTACATGTTTAGTAACATTATTCCAGCCATTTTCAGCCAAATTCAAAAATTTGAAGACATCCAAGAGACATTTCCTAGTTTCTACAAAAGTTTTGTCTGCCACTTGCTAAAATAATATTTGGAAAATGAAGTGATCTGAAAGAAAATTACAGAGAGAATGAGAAACAACAAAAATAATCACAAAGCAGTTTCTTGAACCAGGTTTTTCTCAATTCTCTAGGAAGCTACTTACTGTAAACAAAACTGAGCTGTTTCTCAAATATACAATTTCTTTCTCCTAAAATGGTAAAAACTGAGAAGGGACAATAATGTCTGACTTTTTAAAAACAGGAATTTGAGTATTTCCAAATTACGTTTTTGTGAAAAACTTTATACAAGTTTGCTGCTTCAGATGACAAGCCTAGAGTAACTGTTGCTTTTTGAATCAGTCTTTGAAAGATGAACTATGTTGTCAGGAATCAAGAAAAGATTAAATACTTACTGGCAGAGAAGGAAACAAGCAGAAATTTTTAAAAAAATGAATATGGTCCAGTGCGATGTAGCTGTGAGGTCAAGAAGAGTGAGAATGAGAAAGGACTTGTGAATCTAAATAGGAGATCTTGGGATCAGAGAAAAAAAAACACTATTTCATTACTGTCGTGAAGCCAGATGCAAGATTACAGCAGGTTAATGAAGAAATTAAAATAATAGATGGAGACTACTCCTTGGAAGAGTTTGGTAGCAAAAGGGGAGAAGTGAGATGATAGGTTCTTCTTGAAAGGTCTGCCTCTACAATTGAAGACCCTAAAAGGAGGGAAAAAGTGGGAGAGGAAGGGACAGAATTCTAAGCACAGGTGAAGGACTTGGCTTTAGAAGGGCAGAAGAAGGGGTCTTCTGGGAAATGCAGGGAACAATTCAAAAATTACGAAAATAAAAAAATGGCTATTAAAATGGCATGTGGATCAGGTATATATGTAGGAAATAGTACTACAAAACTGTATGGACAGATTACTAATTACACAATTATGGAAGGAAGTACATATGTATATTGTTAAGGGTTGGAAGAGAATTTGGAGTGAGGTAAATAATTAGGTTCTTTTTAATATATATGCTATCTAAGTCCATGATAAGAAATGAAGGTAAGAAAGAGAGAGCAGATGGAGAGATAGGTATGTTAGGAAATAAGGGGCTAGGTCATCAGCTACGGTAATAGGAGCATGTGCTAAGGAGAAGACGAAGGTCAAACAGACTATTAAACAACTAGGAAGGGACCAAGTTAAATTTGTGGTGGTCTAGTTTTATAATTACACAAATTTCTTCAGTAGTACTGCAGGCCTGGGAGAAGGAAAAGAGAAAGCTGAGGTGATGCCATGCTGGGAATTAGGCAGGGTCTGTGTAAAGTCAGAGGGGGAAAGTTTAATCCTAGAGAGGGCAGCACTCAAATAGCTAACAGTGAAATGGATTTGGGGCAGAGAAGTCTAGTGTAGTTAAGAGGAGACTGCTCCACAGACAAGAACATGGTGAGAGAAGTACTGGATTGGAGATCTCAGAGGTGAAATGACACCTTGTGATAATTCAGGCCAGAACATGCTCCTGTTTCTGTGCCACTTGGAGTCAAAGAGGGTAGGCTGTCATTCATTCAACTCTAATAAATGCACTACCCAGAACAAAAAGAGGGAGCACAAAATAACCTGTGGCCCTGTGTAGTAATCTATTGTATTTAATCAGCAGTCTTCAAAAGTTGATACAAAGAGCTGAATCTAAGGAACATTAGCTCTAAGGCACAATGAAGACTAGGAGCCAAACGTGGGAGTCATACTAAAATGCTGTTCTCTGCGTTAAACAAAACACAACACAACAGCTGTCAGTAGCTGACACTCCCTTTCTACTGGTTCCTGATGAAGCTGGCCTTAAGTCTAGTTCCCCAAGAGCTACAAACCTCTCTGCTGCATGATGAGATGTTGTCTGAGTCATCTTCTCATTAAATTATTTCATATTTTTTCTCCATCAGTTTTGTTTTTAAGGAATATTGTCTTCTCTGAGTAGCAAATAGTACAAAACGTTCTTAATAAAGCTAAATTTCAACTCTAACCCTGTTTTAATCTAAAAAATGAAAGTTAAAATATAAAAATGTCAACTTAGGAATTTAACACCTCCAGACTTCAAACTAATATCTCGCACCTGCAGAAACCAAGACAAGCATCTATAACTTTTTTTTTGGTTTTCATTAAATATGCATCTCAATGTTGCTCAAGTCTTCCCTGGCAGAGCACCATCCATTTCCTCTGGAGGGTAAAATCTCTTTCCCCTGTGTTTACTGCCTCTTCTCAACCATCCTTAAGCCCTCACTACCTTCTTCTAGGTCTGCTTACCCCTGTGGCTCTGTAGGAAAATGCGGATCTTACCAATACAGTGATTTGGTTTTGGGGTTTTTTCCCCCTTTTGCCATCTTCCACAGTGACCAAAGCAATTAGCCTCCTGTACTCAAAGGATGGGACATTAGGAAGGAAGGAAACTTATCTATCTCCTTACAAAAGTTACATTTCATAAAAAAAATGGTTACTAAGAAACTTATCTATCTCCTTACAAAAATTACATTTCATAAAAAATTGCTTACTAAGAAATTTTCTGGGCAACTTTTTATCCGTGTTTTAAATCCCAGTCTACCTTAGATGATCTCTTTAGTTTCTTTGTGTGCATTCCACATCATTTATAGCTACAAAGGCAGCAAAGATAAATATAGACATGCAGAACAAGTGCTTGATACTCATTGACTGATTGACACATAGCATTGCCCTCAAACCCACCCTCTCGGAGCCAAGAACAGGGAAGAGACTTTTGTATGCCATACATAAAATTTGGAAATGGTGCCCTCTGAAAATTTCTATCTACTTCAGTCTTTGAGCCTTCACTAACACATCATAGGACCATAGATGAAGAGCTAAAAGGAATTTGGTTGGCTGTCTAGTCCCACCTTATTGTTTCAAATTAGAAAACTAAGGGCTACCAAGAGGAAGGAGTGTGCCCAACTTCACACAGAGCTGGGTAGCAGAGCTGGGATCTGCAACCAGGTCCTCTGTCTCAACTTGACATGATAAAATAAGATGATTATACCATGACAGGTATAATGATTGGCCATTAAAAATATGGGCATTGTAAAAATAATCTTTTTAAAAAATCAAATGTGTACCTTCTGTGTTGTGTTGTAGGTGGCTAAATACCTTGCCTAGTTCTAGCTCCTTTGATTTAATTAGAGCTACTTAGCTCTATTACTGTTGTTAACCTATTTTCTTATCAGTAGTTTTTCTTTCCATCCTCCCAAAGGAGAACCAAGATGCTGGCATAGCAGAAAAAGAGTCAGGGGATGTGGGTTTGAACCCTATAAGGCATTTGGTTTCAATGTAAAGCTCAGTTGAGGGGGCTGGATTAGATGACTTTAAAGGTTCCTTCCAGTGTTAAATCTTTGACTCCATGATTTTCACCCTTTGCTCTGATAGGGAATCTACTCTAAGTATGTCATTTCAAGAACCCTTTTCTACTTACCAGAATTGCACTTAACCCTTTACTTACACATAATATTTACATTGTGTTCAATTGTCTGCTGAGTTGTCTTATCACTTACGTCTATATTAGTGACTAGGAAAGTTAGTTATATTGGTTTGCAGAGTACATAGTACAAAATGTCTCTTGATGAATATTTTTAATGATCAGAAAGAGGATGGTCTGATTAAGGTCAAGAGCTCTGTAAAATTAAACTTCCTGAATAAGCAGTACCTATTCTTAGGTAAGAAAAGCAATTAGGGAAATTATTAAAGCCCCAATGATAGACTTCTAATATCAAGACTCATTGTTTGCTAATTTTAGGTAAGATGTTTTGCTGTGGTTAAATTCCACTGGTGTCCATAAATAAATGGAAAGGTGTTTGATTCCCACATATTAAAATTTGACATGTCTTATAGTAAGGCACAGTAGGGATCCAGTTACAGCTTACACCTTCAGTGAATATAAGGTCTTACCCAGATTAACAAAATGAAACGATAACAGGAATATAAACAAATTCTGATTCAAGAATGTGGTAACTTTTCTTCCCTGGCAGGACTCAACAGCTAGAGTTGGTTATCAGCAACATGCATATGCAGTGCATACTTATTTTAAATATTGCTATTTCTGAACATGTTAGCTGTCATTTTTTACTCCATCGAGGGATTCAAATTTCATACGTGGACACAATTTTGAAAAAAGGAAAATATTAATATTTTCAGAGAAAATAAATCTTTACCATGTGACATGTCATTCCCATAATTCTCCTTCATCACACCACCACAGAGGTCCTTCGGAACAACATCTAGATCTTTTTGCTCCTCTTGGGAGGGAGAAACTTCCCCATCCTTAAATGTCCCTGGTCCCTGAAACAAGAACACCCTTCACTATTATCTGCTGCCTCAAGGACAAACAACCTGCAAAGATATCAAAGCTTGCAAACAATATTCAAGTAAAGCTCCTCTGCCTCCAAAGTCAGATATTCTGGTGTAATGGAATTGCAATAATGGCAAGGGAGAGGCCTAGGAAACAGAATAGCAGCCTGGGAAAAATACTCATTCCAGGGCAGCTAGGTGGCACAGTGGACAGACTCTGGAGTCAGGAGGACCTAAGTTCAAATCCAGCCTTGGACACTTGACACTTACTGTGTGACCCGAGGCAAGTCACTTAACCTCGACTGCCTCACCAAAAAAAAAATACTCATTCCCCTAGAATAGAAATCTAAAGGTCTTGAAAAATGTATCTTTATCAGAGAAGATAATGGGTAAGCCACATGTAAACAACAGCAACACTAATGGGACAGAAGGACCCCAAACTCACCTGCACCCTGGCCATAAGGAGTGCATCCTCCATAACCTGGTCTTCAGTACTGTCCTCAGAAAAGGCTGGAACACGTGTGATAGAGAGAGCTAGAGGAGGAGAAGGGGAGGACATTAGAGACCAGGTCCATTCCTGTTCCTCCTGTCTCAGGAGCCCATTAACAAATGACAAATTATTTAACTGGCTGCATACAGACATAAGTAAAGATGTTTTGACCATGGAAAAGGGCTACTAATATTCCCAGTGAGGATGGAAAAGTAGGAGAGGCTCTACTCGCTATAACCACACTGCCTAGGGAAAGAACATAAAGGGTCTTCAGGTCATCCACTTGTTTGGGGGTCTTCCTAGTTAACAAAGCTACTTGAGGAGCAGCAGCAACAAGGTTGAAATTTTTTAACCCAAAAGAGTTCATTTGATTCAGGCACAAGAGAAATCAAAATAAAGTCAGCACCTAGCATCTGGTAGTCTCCACTCCCACACTTTGGAACTTTAAGCCTGATCCCATGGTCCCCAAAGAAGCAATAAAGAATTATGTTCATTTAAACCAATATTTAAATAAGCACCTACAACATCTATACAGAGATTTGCTCCAGTGCCTTATCGTGGTAAGAGGGTGGTACCTTGGATTCTCAAGTTGATGCCTGCAAAACACAAGCTCTGGCAGGTTTACCAGGATGGAGAGATTTCGAGTATGGTTTAGGCATACTGTGTCTACTTTCCAAGGACTAGCCTGAGTATGAGGTCTCATCACTAGCAGGCTAGTCATTTGGTAATGAATACCAAATGCCCCTTAGTCCTGTGGGCCTCTCTCCTGATTCTACAGTGACAGAGTCCAACTGAAGGAAAAAAAGAACTAAGGGTACTATGTATCATGGTTTTTAGACCACCATTAAACATTAACTGAGCCTCTCTATGTGAAATCCTGGTCCAATGATCACAAGACATGCTACAGGAGGAACTGAATCACATTGATCTTAACATTCTTTCTATAAATGGAACCATAAGATCAAAAAAAAAAAGATGGAGAAAGGAAAAGACAAGGGCACAGATTAGAACTATTTTATAAAAAAGTTTCAGCAATGTAAATCAACTGCTATTATGAGATCATAAAAAAAAAGCCCAGAAACTGCCTTGGCCAACAAGCTGTTGCTCTCCTTTGCCAAAGTTAACCCAAGAACATTTAAGGATGTAACTAGAAGGACAGCAAATGGATGAAAAAAATGTAAAGACAAACAATAATATTTATGGTAAACTCTTTTCATCATCAAGAAGAATGGAGCCATGATATATGAACTCTATCATCACAATACATAATGTGCTATCTGAGAAAATGGAAACAGTGCAGAAAACAAAAATAGGAAGGACTGCTAGGCATGATCAAAGATATACAGAGAAGGTCCATGTTTAAGGGAACGTAAATAAGGGATCAGACCTCAAGGTCTACGAAAGAGGAGAATACACCCAAGATGTGGAGAAACAGTCAATCAAGAGAAGAGCAATAACTACAGACTCCCATGTTTACTTTCTTATCTCTATGAAATTTGGTGAAAACATTAAGGACATCCTTGGGGAAAGTATGAGAAGGGAATAGGTAGGCTTCTTACCATCTTTTTTTTTAAGGCAGTTGGGGTTAAGTGACTTGCCCAGGGTCACACAGCTAGTGTCAAGTGTTTGTTTGGTCTGAGGCCAGATTTGAACTCAGGTCCTCCTGACTCCAGAGCCAGTGCTGTATCCACTGTGCCACCTAGCTGTCCCAACCACCTATTTTGCAAGTGAAATTCACTTACAACTTTGACTCTTCAGAATCAAAATTGAGTTCTAAGATTCCTAACCATACAACATGATAGAACATTTGCATTAAAAAAAAAGTCTAAAAATATTAAGGACTAGCTGAGAATTGTTAAAAGCACTGAACAATTTCAAAATGCAAGCTAGCCTGCTTGCCTTCTTCCTACTCAATTCTGTACTCAATTAATCATTCTCTTCTCTGGAGGGAGGCCCTTGCCCCCTTAGCCTGTCACCAATCCTGTCCTGTCAAGCCCTATTACTCCCACCATCTTCGGGCTTCCCTCCTCACTTACTGCTGAATGAAGCTGGAGAAAATCATGAAATTGTGCTGCCTGGGTCCACTACAAATTTATGTTACATAATCTCAACTGAGTGTTCACTGCAATCCTACATATCCCTACTCAATTCATTATCTCACTCACCACAGTAGTTTTCCAAAATGTTTCCATCCCTCCTTAAGCCTCCCATGAATCCTCCTTCCTCTGCCCTATCAGCTGAAAACTTGTCTCATATTTCACTGAAAAAAGGTCATTTGCTGAGAGTTCCCTTTTCTTCCCCTCCTTAGCTCACATCACTCAGATGCCTCCTACCCTGTCTCACATGAAGAGGTGTCCCTTCTCCTTGTAAAGCCAAACCCCTCTATATCCATTGATGATCCCATTCCATAACATTTTCTCCAGTAGGTAGCTCCCTTTTGCAGACCCTACTCTCACTTATCTTCAATCTCTTCCTGTCTGCCAGCTGTTTCCCTACTGCCTACATATATCTCCTTTATCCTCAAAAAACTCTCACCTGATCCACCCTTCCCTGATAGATGTAGCCCTATATCTCTCCTCCCTTTCGTGGCTAAACTCCTTGAGAGGGCCTTCTCCAGTGCAGTGTGTCTCCACTTCCTTTCTTCTCACTCTCTTTTTAACTCTCAGCAGTCTGACTTCTGACTAAATCATTCATTCAACTGAAACAGTTCTCAGTAAAGTCAGCAACGGTCTCTTCCTTCTGGACTTCTCTGCAGCCTTTGACACTTAATCACCTTCTTCCCTTTAGGTTTTTGTGACACTACTCTATCCTGATTCTCCTCCTATTTGTCCTTAGCCTCCTTTACTGGATTTTCTTTCAGTCATGCCTGCTAAGCATGGGTGTCCCCCAAGGTTAGGTACAAATTAAAGGACCTTCTCGACTTAGACTTAATTGGCTGAATTAGGATTTAGCCTAAATCTGTTATTTTCCAAAGCTCAGTCTTGGGCCCTCTCCCTCTACACTATTTCCCTTGGTGATCTCATCAGCTCTCAATGGATTTACTTATCATCTCTATGCAGATGAATCTCAGACCCAGCCCCCTCTTCTGTCTTGCCATCTCCAAATGCTTATTGAACATCTTGAACTGGATGTCTCATAAATATCCTAAACTCAACAAGTCCAAAATTGAACTCATTGCCTTTCCCTCCAAAGTCTACCCTCTCCCTAACCTTCCTAATACTATCAAGAACACCACTTTCCTTCCAGTCACTCAGAATCACAACCTGGTGTGTCTTCTTCAACTCCTCATTCTAATCCTCTATATCCAATCTGTTGTCAAGTCCTGTTAATTCTACCTTCACAACATCTCACAAACCCCCTCTCCCCACCTGGCTTCCACTCTGTCCTGCTCCTCTCCTCTTGTACTGCCAAGGCCCCAGTGCAGGCTCTCATCACCTCATCAGTGGACTATTTCAACAGCCTTTTGAACTCCCTGTCTCAAGTCTATCCCCATTCATCTATCTTCCACAAAGCTATCAATGTGATCTTCCTAAAGTGCAAGTCTGACCACATCACCCCAGAAACTGCCTTGGCCAACAAGCTGTTGCTCTCCTTTGCCAAAGTTAACCCAAGAACATTTAAGGATGTAACTAGAAGGACAGCAAATGGATGAAAAAAATGTAAAGACAAACAATAATATTTGTGGTAAACTCTTTTCATCATCAAGAAGAACTCTAGGGGCTCCTTATTGCTTTCAGGATCAAATATAAAATCCTCTGTTTGGCTGTCCTTCATAACCTGACACTTTCCTACCTTTACAGTCTTCTTATACTTGACTCCTCTCTATTGACATTAAACTTCTTTTCCCAAGGCTTGCACAAGGCAATTCATTGCCTGACTCTGCATTTTCATTGGCTGGAATGAAAATGCCTAGAATGTTCTTTCTTCTACTGCTTGGCTCCCATGGCTTCAAGTCTCAGCTAAAATCCTACCTTCTGTAAGAACCCTTTCTTGGCCCTCCTTAAGGTTAATGCCTTCTTTCTGATAGTACCTCTAATATTTCATATGTATGTGTATGTATGTATGTGTGTATATGCATGTATACATAATAGATGTATGTGTATATGTATATATGTGAATGTATATGTGTAGATATATGTATGTGTACACACACATCTTGTTTGTACACAGTTGTTTGCATTAAGATTGTGATTGAGCCCCTTGAAAACAAGAACTGTCTTTGCCTTTCTCTGTATCCTCAGAGCTTAGCACAGAGCCAGGTACATAATAGGCACTTAATAAATGCTACTTGACTTGACTTGCACAGTGTCTGTCCCAGATGTCTGTACTGAACTCCATGGCCTGGCCTTCCCACTGCATGTCCTAGAATGAATAATCCCTTTGGTTTTGACTCTAAGGTTGGTTTCTTTTGAGTAGTCATGGAACATGAGAGAGTCGGGCTAGATCAAGGGTGGGGAACCTTGGCCTCAAGGCCATGTGTGGCCCTCCAGGTCCTCAAGGGTGGCCCTTTGACTGAATCCAAACTTCTCATAAAAGGATTTGTTTTGTAAAACTTGGATTCAGTCAAAAGGCTACACCCAAGGGCCTAGAAGTTCACATGTGGCCTCAAGGCCTCAGGTTTCCCACCCCGGATGATCTTTAAAGTATCCCCCAACTCTAAATCAGTGATCCTGTCATCTCATGGAAGACAGCTGAATGCTCAATACAAATGGCACAATGTTATCTGCACACAGGAACACATGGACGACCTCATTAATCCAGCCTCAGACGCTTACTACCACCCTAAGCAAGTCACTTAACTTGTATTTGCCTCAGTTTTCTCAACTGTAAAACAGGGATAATTGCACCTATCTCCCATGGTTGTCACGGGGTCTCAAATGAGATCTCTGTGAGGCACTTGGCACAGTGCCTGGTACATAGCAGGTGCTTACTAAATGCTTGTTTCCTTCCTTGGGAACCCCTCTCATATTTGGACCTTGTGCAGGACATTCTGCATGACAGTAATGAACATCTTTGGTGAGCTTAGTTCTCCCTGTTTTATGTCTCATTTCATGTTGATAATCAGAGGGTCACCGTCTTTGTGGATGCATTTATTAAGGAATTTTGTATTAACATGTGCTTGAGAGACTCCTTATTGGAGGAACAGTCTTGAAGGCTATGCTTTGCTATACCAAATCAAATGGGTTTTGTTTTGTTTTTGTAATCAAACAGTGGGATTTTGTTATTTCTGAAACTTTCAGTTAGTTGTGTGATTGTAAAGATATGATCTACTACAGAAAATTGTTTGTGAAAACATACCTACTCCCATCTCATATTTCACTGAAGCTATTCCTCAATTTGTGCGTAGATCATTTTTATAACGATTTTATAAAGATGAGAAAGGAGGCACATGGGCAAGCAGTTACTGATGTCCTAGCTATCATTCTTTATAGAGATTAACATCGTGATTTTCCCAGTTCCTTCTATGTTTCTTATGCCTTGAGGGATGTTCTTTAATATTTTCAAGATTGTCTTACCTCTGGCCTGGTTATCCTTAGTGTGAACTTGGTCTGGCCCAGCTGCACTGGTGGATTTCATCTTGGTTTGGAGAGAATTACTGAAATGCTGATAAATCTGTTTTATTTTCTACCATCCTGCCTGCTTCACCTATGCTCTTGAGATACAGCTTAGTAGGGTCTCACACCAAGCTATTGGCTTGTTTTCACCTCAACAGCTTTGTGCTGTTTTAAGATGTAATACTGCTTATAATCTTCTGCCTCCTCCTGCTCCTCCTACAGTGTTTTACAAATGAATTTGTATTCTTAACTGGTATTAACCTTGATTGCTGTCTCTCTCCACTTGGCAAGGAAATAAAGGGCTTGCTAGCTAAGGCAACTTTGCTTCCTCACTGCAGTGGCTGCTTTACAGAGATTAAACTTTTGCAGAAAATAGTGAAAGTCAAGGTTAATCTTTGTCTTCTCCTATTTCCCCTTTTTTGCATAGTTTGAATAGGTTGGGTCAAAACTGCTGCAATGTATCATCTGATTTGGGGTTCTTGTTCTAATTGGTTAATGATCTAATTACACATTCAGCTGATTCTGAAATAACTACCATACCAATGACTAGATGGCACAGTGGATAAAGTGCTAGGTCTGGAGTCAGGAAGACCTGAGTTCAGACACTTAATTAGCTATGTGACCTTGAACAAGTAGCCTCTCTTTGCCTCAGTTTCCTAACTATAAAATGGAGATCATAATAGCACCTATCTCCCAAGGCTGTTGTGAGGATTAAATGAGAGAATATTTACAAAGTGCTTAGCATGGTGCCTGGCACATAGCAGGCACTATATAAATGCTAGTTGTTATTGTTATTATTAAGTGACTATTGCTTAAGAAACAGAAACCAATTAATTCTATTTTCTGTGACTTGTCTGGAATTATATTTCAGCTCTTCAGCTGAAAGGTCCTTCTAGTTCAATCTGTACCCAAGAATTCCTTCTACAATGTCCCTAACAAGTGGTCATCCAGCCTTTGCTTGAGAGTCTTAAGCAAGATGGAAACTCATCTCCTTCCAAGTCAACATACCCCACTCTAATTGTCAGATATATTTTCTAATCATTTTTTTAAAATCCTGTAAAGTTTTCCTTTATATCAAGGTCAACTCTACCCTTCTGTAATTGCCAACCATGACTCCTAGTTCTTATTTCTCATGCCAAACAGAACAATCCTGTTCCACACTAGTCTTTCCATGACCTGAAAACAGCCATCATTTCCCCTTCTAAATCCTATCTTCTCCAGGCCAAACACTCTCAGTTCCTTCAGCTGATTCTTCTATGGTGTATTTTCCAGTTTTCTAATCATAATGGTCCCCTTTTCTGGATAGGCTCCATAAAAGTGTTGTTTTGGTGCTCATCATGTCCAATATCTCCTGACTCTTCTTGAGGAAAGTATTCATGACATAAAGGCTTTTGAGGAGTCTAAAAACTTTTGACCTAATTTGCTAAACCTGAACCATATATTCTGACATACTTTTTGCCATCCTCTCTTGTGATCACCCCTGTACTGAAAACACCAAGTATCAAAGTATGGGATGACTTGGTTTAGAGGATCTTGTAAAGTTCTTTATGAAATTGGTCTACTTTTTCATCCTCTCCAGTAGATATTGGTGTATTAGTTGCAAATATCTTTACAATGTTCTTTTAGCTGATGCTCATTATGAGCACTTCAAGATGAGATGACCCAGGATCCCATTAAAATGACATTTATTATTATTGCCTTTGGCTATAGGATAAAACCAATTCAGATAATTCCTTTGCCTCTCCAAGTAGAACCTCTAAGCCATCCTTCCATTTAGCTGTAACTTCCTTTTTCTTATTGCTTAATCAGAAGAAAGGCAATATTGACACAGTTCATTTCTTCCAATGGTATATCAATTCATTGGTCATTGAAACATTGTATGCTTCCCAGCATCCTCTGCTCCCTTCTCTGCCATTCCACTACTGTCATCATGAGTGTAGAAGGGAGATGCACAGGACTGAGGGCCATTTTTCATCGTTAATTAGGTTACTATGCCCAAAGAATTCATCACCTAGTGGTCAACTTACTGGAGCTTCTCCAGACTCAGCTGGGTTGGGCAGCAAAAACCTTTTCAGCATGGTAGAACTTGCCAGAGCTTGTATTCTGCAGGCATGGACTTTGGGAACCTAGGTTCATCTCCACACCAAGAGAAAGCATAATTGCGTTAGCTCTGGGATAAGGCACAAGTGTGTAGGAGCATGCAAATCTCTGTGCTTCAAATCTCCGAACAGCTCTAATACAGAGAAAAAGATCTGAGTGCTGCTTCCTCTAAACGGTCCCCTACTTCTTGAAGTGACCAAAATTTTTTGTTTTACTAAAACTGTGGGGCACAGTGGATAGAGTCACCCTCCCATTCAGATCTGACATCTCTGACACATAATTGCTGTGTGAATCAGATCAAGTCAGTTAATCTCAGTGCCACAGGCAACTTTCTAAAGCTACCAATTACACAAGAGCTGGGCATCTGCATTGGTAGAGGGAGTGCCAAACCAGCATTTCCCTACACCAATAAATAATCTTTATCTGATAAAGCTGTGGATTGATGCTCTCTTTAATCAGATTATTTTATTTTATTTTATTTTATATGTGGTCAGTTGCACAATGAAAATAAGGTTGCTGGTCAAAGTTTCTATTTGCTTTGTCTCCTGTTAGTCTTGACATGGTAGGCAGCTAGATGGCCCAGTGGATAGAGTGCTGGCCTTGGAGTCAAGAAGACTCATCTTCCAGAGTTCAATTCTGGTTCCAGACACTTACTAGCTGTGTAACCCTGGGCAAGCCACTTAATCCTATTTGCCTGAGTTTCCTCATCTATAAAATGAGCTGGAGAAGGAAATGGCAAACCCTTCAAGTATCTCTGCCAAGAAAACCCCAAACAGTCACGAAGAGTTGGACACAACAGAAAAACTACTTAACAACAACAATAACAACAGAAGTCTGGCATGGTGCAAACAGTAAGCATTCCCAAGAAGGGGAGCCCATTTCAGGTTGAACCTATAAGAGTGCACTATTGCCACTTTATTTTTAAACCTGCAAGTTTGATCCACAAAAGGCTATTGATCTGCTCTCCCACTGCCCAAGAGCACTTCATTGGCAATTAGGATAAGTTTCAAGATTTCAGTGGTCTTGCTTTTGGCCACACGGTGGAAACAACCAGGCTTTGGTGATGGGCATGGTTAATTGAGAGATTAACTTCCTATTTTTATCCATTTTAAAATAAAAAATTCTTTATTAAAACAGCTAAACATAACATCAAAGAACCTCAAATTCTAAATTATTTTCTAAGTATAAGCAACCTTTTCTCTCCTTGTGATGAAATGGAGTATTGTACCCAACAGAGACGCTCCAATCTGAAAGACTCCCCAAGCAAGGTTCCTTGTCTTTTTGTGGCTCTTGGGTTAACCTTCCACAGTCACCTACTGAGAACAGAAATAGAACAAGATTTCTTCATTAAAGGTCACGTGCCCCTAGATTTGCACAACCTTTGTCCTGTTTTTCCTCTTCTTCAGTGGTACCCTTTTGTTCACCTTGAACACTGTAAATTCAGCATACAGAGTCAGTGTAAGTACACAATTCCTTACAACAGAGTGAATTTCACAATACAAATAGATAAACATCCAGCTACTGGGACTGTAATATTTGCTGTAAGTTAATGTGCTTAAAAGTACAAGGTCAGTCCCATGGAGAATTATTTCCTAACTAAACAGCATACCTATACTCAATTGTGCTGTTAAAAATCTATAGGCCTAATGGATAAGTATTTGTTAAACATGAGAAGAAGGAATGATACATGCTTCCACTCTCAACTGTACTTTCTCTGTAAAAGTGAAACAACTGAATGATTCATTTTGCTTGCTAGGCATGAAACTAAAGCTGGATGATGAGGCATGGAAGGGTTGAGACTTGGGTTTGTAGAGGATCCATTAAAGTTACCAAACATAGCAATACAGTAGGCCACACAAGTTAAACAAAACTACAAATACCTAGGTACAAACTGAAGGACCTACTCTCCTTAGACTGAATTAGTTAAGCTGGGATTTAGCCCAAGTTTATTATTTTCGCAGGGCTAAGTTACACATTTTCCTTGA
Organism: Phascolarctos cinereus; assembly: GCF_003287225.1. Lineage (NCBI taxonomy): Eukaryota > Metazoa > Chordata > Mammalia > Diprotodontia > Phascolarctidae > Phascolarctos > Phascolarctos cinereus. The sequence continues at coordinate 110,256,139 of NW_027555736.1, read as the reverse complement.
CTCCTTTCCTCGAATCAAAAGCCACTCAGAAAATACTTATTTCAAGCCATGCTTCTGGGTCTGACCCTGCCACCCACTGCTGGGGAAAAAAAATAGGCTTTTAAGTAGCCAGTTTGCCTCTATCACAGCAAAAGTGTCAATATACCTTCTCAGCTTGGCTAAATAAGTAGGCAACTATCTGCTTGCTTCCTTCTGGACACCAGATGGAAAAGTTCATCTTTACCCCTTCCCGTCATGTTTTCTTCATTACTTTATAAATCTGGTCAATGGATAGTTATTAAGTGCCTACTAAATACAAGGTTCTGCGGGGGAGACAAAAATGGATAAAATAATCACTGTCCATGAGGACTTTTAAGTCCAGTAGGGGAGATAAAACTTGTTAAAGCAAATAAGAGAGAGGTACAAAGTTCGAGGGGAGCTCAGAGTAGGCAGAGCAGTTATACAAGCACAACCATTCAGAACACGAAGGGACCTAGTCCAGTTTCTTATTTTTATAGAAAAGGAGACCGAAACTCTGGGAAGTCTAGTCACGTGACTAAAGAGCTGATATCTGAAGTGAGGTTCTCTGACTACACATCCAAGGCTTCTGCCACTGGAGGCGGGATGATGATGGGAGGGTGGAGCAGAAGTGAAGAAGGCTTTATGGACATGGCATCTGAGTTGGGCCTTAAAGAATGGGTAAGATTTCAATAGGAAGAGATTGGGGGAATGCACTTCAGATCAAGGAAACACCAAACAAAGCCACAGACATGGGGCGTGTTAGGGGAACAACAAACAGTCCAGTTTTGTGATAACCATGTATGAAGTCGATGGGCATAGAAGTAAATGGCCAAAGCTGTATCTGAGGAAGATTTAACTGGATAGTAGTAGAGGATGGAGTCAGGGTTAGGATATGGGAAATGGTCCTCTTCCAAACTTCCCTACTTCTGCAGAAGGCAGAAATTCTTCCCATTTTCCGGGTTTATAAACTTGGCTTTTTCCTCAACTCTTCATTTTCCCCCAGCCCACATAGCCAAGTCTTGCCATTTCTACCAACACATCAATTCCTGAATCCAGCCCATTCTCTCTAGTCCTGTGATCACCACCATAATTCAGGTACTCATCATCTTTGACCTAGACTATTGTTATATCCTCCTAATTGGTCTCCTTGCCTCAACTCTTTCCCCATTCCAATCCATTCTTCACAAGGTGATTCTCTTAGGAGGGTCACTTCAGCTGTCTGCCTCAGTTTCTTCATCAGCAAAAATGGGGATGATAACAATAACATCAACTTCACAGTGTTGCTGTTCAGATCAAAAAAGACAACCTGTAAAGTAGGTTTGAAAGCCTTAATATCCCATGTAAATGCTAGATATTATCATTTATTCTGTGTAGACATCTACGTTGTCTCCCTCAATAAAATGTAATCTCCTTGGGAATAGAGACTGTTTCATTCTCTATATTTGTTACCCCAAGTCCCAACATCATACCTGGCATTTAGCAAGTGTTCCATCAATACCTGCTCATTGCTGATTGATTGGTCAGATAGAAGACTATTAGATCGTCCAGGAAAGAAGAAATGAGGGCCTGAGCAAGAGTGGTAGCAGCGGCAATGCCATAAAGGGAATGGAAGTGACACTGAGAAAGCAGGGGCAGAACCTGGGAACTGATCAGATGGGAGGCAGGAGGTTCCAAAGGACAAAAGGAAGGAAACAAGCATCTATCAAGTGCCTACTATGTGCCAGGGACTGTGCTAAGAGCTTTACAAATATCCCATTTAATCCTCACAACAACCTTCATGTTAGGTGCTATTATTATTCTTATTTTACAGCTGAGGAAATCAGGCAGACAAAATAATATCTCATCCTCACAACAACTCTGGGAAGTAGGTACTATTATTACCCCATTTTAAAGTTGAAGAAACTGAAACAGAGGTCAAATGGCTTGCCCAGAGTCACACAGCTAGTGTCTGAGGCTAGATTTGAACTCAGATTTCCCAACTCCAGATCTACTGCTCTATCCACTATGCCACCTACTGCCTCTAGGCAGAAAGACGAAAAGGTCAAAAAGGACACGTTTCATTTATCTCTCTAATACCAGAGATAGCTCAATGCTTGGGGACTCCTTCGTGATGAATTAAAGGTGATTTTTAATTTTTCCTGATGAAGAGGTCAGGAGAATCAAGGAATGAACAGAAAACTGTTAGTGAAGTACTGGGGAAATTTATGATGATCTGAGACCTGCCTGGAGGTAGACTGTCCAGCTAAAAGAGACCACAGAGGCCATTTAGTCCTATCAACTCATTTATAGATGAGGAAATTGTGGCCCTGGGAAGTTACATGACTTACTCAGGGTCACACAGGCTGAGAGTTTGGGACAGGATTTGAGCCAAGGTCCTCTGATTCCAGAGCAAGAAATACACACTTACACACTCAGCATGGAAAATGCAGGTGTACATACATGAAGAACTTAGGACCTACAAAAAAGCTGGGTGTCCTTCCCACCCCCACACCCCTTGAGCTTTCACAAATCCACTCCCACCCACCCCAGAGTACATCCAAGTCTCTCTCCTTCAGCTGCTTCCCTCTGGGACCAGTCTGCTTCCCTCCCCTCTCTTCAGCCGTAGAGCTTGGGGAGGGAGGGAAATCTGAAAGAGAACCACAAATAAAACCCAAGGAGGAGGCAAACCTGGCTGATCACTGGGAAAAGGATGAAAAAAGGAGGCCCTGTTCCTACATGCTGGCAGATAGTACACCAGGGAGAATTAGCACTCTTCTATTTTTTTTTCCTTTTGACCTTTATAGAAAAGTAAAGGTAGTGAAAAACTCCTGGGAAATAAGCTCAGCTGCAATTACAAGTTTGAAAAACCTCAAAAAGGAAGTGAAGCATTCCTGCTTAACAAATGATGCCAAAGATGGTGAGGGGGCACACCCAACAGTCCCCTGGGCCTGGACCACTCAGTGTTCACATGAAAGATCTCAGGCCATGCCCCTCCTTGCTCCAGCCCCTTGCCAGACTATTCATCCACATGTTTCACTGAACCCAGGGAGCAGAAAGTCTCTGGGCTCAGTAAAACATATTACCACCACTGCTCCTCTCCACAAAGGAAGAATCGATGGTCTCCATGACTCTCCCTGGCCCAGCTGAATAAAAGTATGAGCCAGGCAGAAATAGACACAGAAGGAAAATGAGGAGTCCCTGACCCCATTCTTTTTCCTCCCTAGGGTCAGGGTCTCAATGGATTCCAAAGAGTGGCTGCTTCTCCATCTTCTCCTACAAGTGGGTAAACTGAGTGCTCTTGTTATGCAGGTGTATAAATAGCTGTTTGTCATGTGTATAAAAGAAGGTCACAGGGACTCACATACTGCGATTTTCTCTGGCCCTCACACAGTCTTAGAGATTACCTTCTATCTTCTCACCTTGACTCTACTTTGGGATTTTCCAACTGCTCAGAGAACTCCTCCTCTTGCCATAAATTCAAATTCAACCTGTCTAAAACTGAACTCATCTTTATTACCAAACCAACTCTCTGACCTGTTTTAGGACTACCCCATTCTTACCACCTCTCAAACTAGAAACCTAGAAGATCACTTCCCACTCTCTCCTCCATTTCTTTCATTTATCACCACTGTCCTATCATTTCTTAAGTATATCTCAAAGTCACACATTCTTCTCTCTTCCTACTGCTACCACCCATCTAGATTCTAACCCTTCATGCCTTATGCCGCCCTTCCCTACAACTGAAATCCCTCCTGTATTCAGTTTCCAAACTAATTTTCCTAAAATATATTTCTTTTTATCCCTGGTTAAAAAAAACAAAAACCAAACCTCTAATAATGACTCCTTATCAAACTCCTCTATGTGGTTTGCAAGAACTGACATAAGAATCTAGTCCTGCCCTTCCCTATCCAATTTTATTTCCTACTCCTCCTTTTTTAAATCACAGATTTCCTAAGCTAGAAGGGAACTTATTCAACAACTCATCCCAGTTCTCTCATTATACAGATAATATATAATATATACAGATAATATTTTATAGATAATATATATACACAGATAATGTATCATTATACTCCAATCAGGCCGGTAACCTCACTGTCCTCACCAGTCTGCTCTAATGCAACCCAACCAGCACTTATTAAGCACCCACTATGTGTAAAGCCAACTTGTGAGATCTCCTGGGCGTACAAACCCCAATGAAAACCGGATCAAGCAGTCAAGCAGAAGGCAGAAGTGACTGTTCCTTCCTACTTTCTTGTCTTGGCTCATGCTATTCTCCACGCTCCTTCCCTCTAGCTGTCCAAATCCTAACCATCCTTCAAGGCCCAATTCAAGCAGCACTTCTGCCATGAAATGTTCACGAAAAACTACAGCTCCCATTAAAACTCTCTGTTCTTTGAACTATTAGTCCCATCTTTATCACATTAATCATTAATTAACTAATTAGGCACTTCATTATTCTGTTCCATTTGGTGGAATTTCTCCTCCCCCGTCTGACTCTAAACTCCTAGAGGGCAAGACCCATACCTGTAGTCCTATAGTACACCAAGTTTAACATAGAAGAGGCTTCTCTGATCCCTCAGGTCACTCCCAGCCTTCCTTCCCCCTTGGACTTCACTTTGTTTTGCACTCAACGTATGACACTGTGCATGGTATCTATCTGACTGGATTGATGTAATGCCTGCTACGTGCCAGGCACTGCACCAAGTACTTTTTACCAATACGAGCCTCCCAACAACCCTGGGAGGTAGATGCTATTATTGTTCAGTCATTTTCAGCCATGCCTGACTCTTCATGACCCCCATTTGGGGTTTCCTTGGCAAATCTACTTTAGTGATTTGCCATTCCTTCTCCAGCTCATTTTATAGGTAAGGAAACTGAGGCAAACTGGGTTAAGTGACTTGTCCAGAGTCACACAGCTAGTGTCTGAAGTGATTTGAACCCAGGCCTTCCTGACTCCAGGCCCAGTGTTCTATCCACTGCTCCACCTAGCTGCCTTTATTACCCACATTGTACAGATGAGGAAAATGAGGCAAACAAGGGACAAGTGACTTGCGCAAGGTCACACAGCTAGGAAGTGTCTGAGGCTAGATTTGAACTCAGGCAGGTCTCCCGCCTCCAGGCCCAAGGCTCTATCTACTATGCCACCTAGCTGCCTCCAAATGCTGTCATCCCTTTGCTAAACTGCAAACTCCTTGAATGTAGTGACCAGTAATATCTCAATTTAGTATCTCTCCCAGCACCTAGCACAGTGCTCTGCACACAACAGGTGCTTAATAAATGCTCACTAAATTGCTACAATCCAGTTATCAACAACACTGCCATACTGATCATCACATCTTCCAAGGCAGCTGCAGCCACATGGGCTTCCTGCTTGGCTGTGGGGAAGCTGGGTACAGGAGCATATGCTGTCTTAGACTTCATGTACAGCATATTCCAAAGACTTTTAAAAGGTTATTTTTATATGGAAACAAGTCTTTCCAGAATGTGAATTTCATCAATTTAAAAAGTATGTGCTACCTGTGACTGGGGTCACAAAACCTCACTGGTACTCATTTTAGAGCCCATCAAGAACAGGTTAGGAATAACTAGAGGGCTGAATATATACTTTAGGAAACCTGATTATCAAATTAGATCACTGAAGATTAGAAGCTTAAGAGTTGGGAGGGCCTTGGGGATTATCTAGTCAAATCCCTTCATTTTTTAGAAGGAAACTGAGGCCAAAAGAGGTTGTCACTTACACAAACACCTTCCACTGTTTTCCATCCTTCCCCCATCACCCCCCCCCTTACTCCCCTAGTAAGTGGCAGGCCCATTAATTCCAAATACAGTACTCATTCTACTACAACCTACTTGATCCCCCTGCCTCTCCTAGTTCACTTGTCATCTGCTTTCTGTCTCATTCAAGCAGAGTACGAGGAGAAAAATGGGCTTGAGTTTTCTGGTTGGTATGTGAGCTCCCTCAGAGTTTACTATTCAATGTTCAGCCCTCAACCCACCCGGCTGATGCCAAGGAAATTATTTTAGTTACTCCTCTCCCTTCTAGTTACTTAGCTTCCAATTTTAAGGAGACCTCCTTCCCTCTCCCAATAAACTTCTGATTCTCACCACTCTCCCGAAGAGTTTCGGTCAAGTTCTCCACCAGAGCCACCGCCTCCTTGCTGCTCTCTGGCCGATGCTCCCTCAACCAAGCCTGAATCTCCCCAGGCAGCAGAGTCAGCATCTGCTCCTTTGTATGTAGTTCTGGCCTTAACCATCGCTGACAGAGTTCCCTGAGTCTGCTAAGAGATTCCCTGGGCTCAGTGGCCTCCTGATACTCAACTTTACTTTTAATCTGATGGAAGGATTCAGGGTCGTAGCTGTCCCCCTGCAGGGCTAAACCAGGCTTCCAGGAGGAGTCCTCATCTTCCAGTATCATTGTTGAGGCCTCTTCCTCCTCCTCCTCATCCTCTTCTGTCGTCTGGGCCAAAGAATCGAAGGCGGCAGTCATTCCTGGGACTTCTCCAGCCATTGTCCAACTCTGGAGGAAGATGTCCCTCTAATTGCTGCTTGCACTTGAAGGTTCAAACCTTGACCTTTGGGGAGTCACTTCTAAGAGAGATTTGACAGAGTGAGTCTATTAACAGCAGTACTATAAAATAATTTCACTTACACAGTCAGTCAGTAACTACTTATGGAACACTACATGCCTGGCACTAAGCTAAACACTGGGAATACAAGGAAAAAGTGAAAACAGCTCTGCTCTCAAGAAGCTTACATTCTAATAGACAAGACAACATGTACTTATAGATGAATATGAAAGACATAAAGTAGATCCAAGGTAAACCTTGGAGGTGAAGGCACTGACAACTGAGGTTCCATATCAGGCCACAAAATAATCTGTATATCAGACTAACAGCACCCCCTCACAAGTAAAAGAAGAATGATGTATTCCTGAACTCAAATTTATTTCCCTGTGGAGGGTCAAGTTTAAAACACCCACCACAACCACCACTTTACAAACTACAGACCATATTTCTTCCCTCAAGGCCACAGGATGGTTCCTGTGGGAAGTAACCAGGACCAGACATTCTCTGGCAGTCTAAGGACAGCAAGGTTGAGCTCCCTAGTGCCTGTTCTACCGCTCAACCGAGTCTGTGACCTTGGAACAGTTACTGTGGCTCACCTCCTTCAAACTTCTATGACTTCATTTCTCCACCTCTTAAGTAGATAGATACTTACAAGCAAGGGAATCAGAACAAAAAAAAGAGAGATCAAACATCCAAGCTGCTTTGGCTGCTCTACAAAACCCACAGAATACTGCAGCATTATCAAGGAGCCGAAAGAAAATCAGAGCAGAGAAAACCTCAAACAGATTCCCCCACCAGGGGATAACTGCTAAGAGGAAAGGGTAGCTAGCTGTAGAATGAACGAGAGACCAGGTGTGTGTCTACCAGGTAGGTGTCTCTGCCATTAACTGACTTGGGTAAGTCACTTAACCTGTTAACTCAATTTCACCACCTGTAAAAAGAAGAGAAGGCTGGGGATTGGCCCGGTCAACGTTCCAAATCCCTTAGCTCCAAACTTCAGTGAACCTCCCAGTCCCCTGGGGGTTTGTGCGGATGCCTCCCGCCTGGGCACAGACTCTCATCCCGATTATTATGGGAATGATCAAGAAGCTGCGATGCTCCGGTGCGAGGACACCACTATTATTAAGCCAGTGTTCGGGGGAGCAGTTACATAAAGCTATGCTGCATGGAAGCGGAGTCTCTTATTAAAGGAAGGCTCAGAGACAGAAAAGGTTTGGAAACTGGAGCAGCACAGGGCGCAGAGGGCAGTCACGCAAAGCGAAGCGGTCCGGCGAGGGGTGGGCAGCGGCTCCGCAGGACCCCCGCCCCCGGGTGGATTGCGGGGCCCGTTATTCCTCTACACTCCCCTCCCCCGCACCTCCCCTCCAGGGACCCGCTCTTGTCTCAGCTCCCAGCGCCTCTGGACTCACCGTGGCTCGAGGGGCCCGGCGGGCCGGGGGACTGGGGGCACTTCCCCGCGAAGGGCGCCCGGGACGCGGACACGGAGGCGGCGCGCGCCCCCGGGCTCAGCAGAGCTCCCGGGCCAGCTCGGGCTGGACGCTCGGGCGCCGAGAACAATGGACAGGAAAAGCCCGCCCATCTCCTCCCGCGATTGGTCTTTGTGAATGCGGTCCTGGGAACTCTCCTTGGCTACTGGCAGTAGCAACTGTCAGGTGGTCTGGGGTAGGGAGGGAATTAACTCGCGTAGTGGTAAGTTGTTATGGGAGTTGTAGTCGGAGCTCTGAGGCTGAAGCTCGCTGTGGGCTTTGAATGACAGACACGGGAATTGGAAGAACCGGGTTTTATGGAATCCAAGATCTAGCAGTTAGTTTCCTGAGGCAAAACATTTCCCCTAGTTATGTTTTAGGCTCCATATCAGCTTGGTGTAAGGGAAAGAGCGCTGGCTCTAGGGTGAGGACCTGAGTTCAAATTCTAGCCTTTGTACTTCTGTGATTACAGGCAAGTTATCATCGCTTCTCTGGACCTCCGTTTCCTTCTCCATAAAATGAGAAGTTTGAACTAGAAGATTCTTAAAGTCCCTCCCAGATCTAAATGTAATGATCCTTAAATGAGACGCATGGATTGGAGTCATGGGTTATCTCTAAACACCCTTTCAATTCACCTATATTTATGAATGCTGGGATAATCACTTCCAGGCAATATTGTTAGAATAAACCATAGTGTCAGAGAAATAAGCTAATGAAAGATACCTTAGCTCTGTCGGTTCAGATTGTCTTGGACCTGCAATGGACAGAAAGACCAAATCTTTTCTTTCCCTAAGGTCCCCTCACTCCTTATGAAAATAAGGGAGCAGCTGCCTGGAAAGCTCAGTAACTGGAGAGGCCTGGTGATTGAGACAGGGTTTCTTTAAGAAGCCACGATCCAATCCCAGGCTCTGACTAAGTCATTGGCAGGGCCAGCTGTCTAGAGTTGTAATTTCAGAGGCCCCTTTTCTCCCCAAGAAAATGTCTCCCCCACCTGCTGGCTAATTCCTGAAATTCCATTATGTATGGAGACCCAGAAATAGTTACAGGCTGGTTAAAAAACAAAAGTGCCATCTCACAGCTCTGCCACTTTGGGACAGCATTCTGGACTTGGAGTCAGGATGAGAGATGGATTCTTCCTGTGTTTGACAGCTACTAGTTACGTGGCCATCATGATCATCATCATCATAGCTAACATTTATATAGTTCTTTAAGGTTTGTAAAGTGCTCTAAACAAGTTATCTAATTTGAGCTTTACAACAACCCTTTAAAATATGTGCTATTATTATCCCCATTTTACAGATGAGTAGAACAAACTAAGAGAAGATAAATTATTGTCCTTGGCTACCCAGCTAGTAAGTGTCTGAGGCAGAATTAGAACTGGGACCTTCCTGATTTCAATACTATACCTCCTATGGCAGCTGGCTGTCATAAGGAAAGTTATGAGTATACATTCTCCCCAAGCTTCAGTTTCATCGTCTGTAAAATGAAAATAATGATGCTTAGGGTACCTACCTAAAAGGTTATTATGAATCTGAAATGAGATCATGCATGTAGAAGACTTTGTAAACCTTAAAGCACTATATAAATGTTCATTGTGATTGTTTTGTGCTACCCATGTGACCCTGGCTAAGTGATTTAACCACTCTGGGTCTGTTTCTTCATCTATAAAATAATGGTGTTGGAATAAATCAATCAACAAGCATTTATTAAGCACTTGCTATATGTCAAGGCACTGTGCTAGATGTTGGGGACACAAATACAAAAGTGAGAGTCCCTGCCTTCAAGAAACTCACAGTCTAGTCAGGGATGCAATAGGTATGTGAATGTGAAGATTGATGATACAGTGGTACTAAGGGAAAGGCTAGAACCCTGGTCACTTCTCCCTCTGTTCGCAGAGAGGATGGATGGTTCTTGAGAAAGTTTGGCCGTAAGATTCATTTATTATGGTATAGACCTGATGTCAATGGCTGTGTCCTCTCTGCTGTCTCACATTTAATCTCTAAGATCTTCCTTCTGTCCTCACCTTAGATCACATCATCAGTTTAGATTCCTGTGATTCTAAATATTGACTAGAAGATTTTTGTTTTTGTTTTTGTTTTTTTACTTCTTACATGAGAACTCCCACTTAAGATTCAGGTGGTGTTCAATTCAAGGTGTCCCAAAAGTTTTAGTTTTTAAGCCTAAAATCACACTAAGATTTTTGGGATAGGCCCCAACCTGAAGACAGCACTTTCCTTACCACCCTGTGAAGTAGGCAGGACATAAGTGATTATGCTCATTACACAAATGAAAAAGATGAAGCACAGATAAATTAAATTACCCAGCATCACGCAATGTTCTTTCCACTAGGCCATACTGCAATAACTATTTCTGATTCTACTAGTCTCTGGATTTTGATGGGCCTTCAATGAGTGAGGCTAAACAAAAGTCATTCTGGTTGAAGGAAGAGTTCAGAGAAAAGGATGTGATAGTTATATTCAAATCTCAGAAGGACTACTATGTAGAAAAAGAAACAGACATCTTTGTATCTCCTGAGATCAAGATTAGGACCAAATGGCATAAGTTATGGCAAGGCAGATTTTGGCTCAGTATAAAGAGAAACTTTCTAATAATTAGGGCTGCCCAGGAATGGACTAGGTTATTTTGTGAAGTAGTGAGCTCTCTGTCATTGGAAATATTCAAGAAGGCACTTGACATCCACAGGTTGGTCCACACATCTATCCTTCAGAGTAACTGCTGTAGAAGGACTTCCTGAACTGAGTGGGAGGTTTTTGTGTACTCCCAGAGTGGAAAAAGTCACTGTGTCATCTAAGTGGATTTTGTGATCATTATTTGGTCCAGTACAAACTTCAGGGTTTTGCCAGAGTGTATACGTAGGAGTGAGGAAGTCTACCTCCTGATCAGGCAGCCATGGTGGCCGGAAGAACCTTTCCCCCCTAAAACTCACTCCTTTTCATTCATTTCCTTTCTCTGTTAAGGGCATCAGCACCTCTCCATCACTTTGGCTTGTAACCTTGAAGTTATCCTTGATTCTTCAATCTTCCTCACACTGGTGTCCAATCAGAGTTGCCCAGTCTTGTTCTCTCTTGATTTCACATTCCTTCCTTCTACAATGTAAGCTTGTTTGCATCTCCTCTCATGCCGACTATTGAAATAGCCTCCCTACTGGTCTCCCTTCCTTCAGTCTCTCTCCTTCCCAATTCATCCTCCAAACAGCTGCCAGAATGACATTACTAAAACTCAACTGTGACATTCTGCTGTTCAAGAACTTTGACTGGCTCCCTTTTGTCTCTAGGATAAAATACTGACTCTTCTATTTGTTATTTAAAACCCTTCACAAACTGCTTCTAACTTCTGTTTTCAGACTGATTTCTTATGTTATTTGTCCTCATGTATTTTCCATACTAATTAAATTGAACTCACTGTTTCCTATAGAATCCATTCGATCTTTTACCCCCATATCTTTGCACAGGCTGTTCTTAGGCTACCATATCATCCTTCTTTCTATAGCCCACCCAAGCTTATTATCTATTTCCAGAATTTCTCATCTATTACCTTCTACCTAGGTAGCTGTAGTATATACTTTGACAACAATACTAATTTTATTTCTGCTTCCATTGATCTTTACCCAAATGCTACCATGCTTCTACCACTGGTTTTATAGCAAATTTCACCAGTTGTACTAAATCTCCTCTATCCTCTCAAATCCCTCCCCCCCCAAAAAGTGGACATTTCTTCAATTGCTCCAGGTAGCTCGTAGGGAAGTAGTTCCTTGCCTGACTTCCTCTAAGTCCTGATTTCTGAATGTCACAACCTCTAATCCACCTCCCTCCATCTCTATCCCCCAAAAGAAGGGGAGGAAATGTGACATGACTGCCAAAAGCTAGAACAATATTAATTTTCATTAAGAAAGGCATAGTGGAGTGGGCAGAGCCAAGATGGTGGAGTAAAGGCAGGGACTCACATGAGCTCTCCCAAATTCCCCACCAAAAAACATTAAAATAATTCCTCAAAATGAATTCTGAAGGAGCAGAACCAACAAAAGGATGGAGTGGAACAATTTTCCAGACCAGGACGACTTAGAAGGTCAGCAGGAAAGATCTGTCTCACTGGGATGAGAGTAGAATGAAGTCCAATGCAGGCCACTCCCTAGTAAGCCAGCAGCAGGCCTTGGTGTGACTGAATCTGTGGCAGTGGCTTCCTTCTGGATCTCTTAGCCCACAGATGGGGGGGGGGTGTCATATGACTGGTCAGAAGGAAATTACAGGAGACTCTTTGTCTTTTACTGGGAGCAGGACTCTGTTGTATTGCTCATATAGACTTCTGGGTCACAGTCCCAGGACGAGGAAGAGCACCAGCAGAATCAGGGTTCCTGGATACATTTCCAAGGCAGAAAAGAGTGCTTGTGATCACTCACAGACCAGAGCACAGGCTAGGAAAGTGGTGACCACACCTGTCCTTAGATCGTACCACCCTGGAAGAGCCAAAAACCTACAGACACCCCCCACCCCTGAGCTAGCTCAGAAAACAGCAGTATGAAAAACCTGAAACTTGGGACAGTGCCATCTCTACTGAGGAGGAAAGCCCAAATTAATATAAAAGCAAACAACAAAAAAGGAACCTAACCTTTAGTTAGGTTGGAATAGAAAGTTACTATAGGGAGAGATCAAAACATCAACTCAGAAGAAGATAACAATGTCCAAACAGCTACATGCAAAGCCTTAAAGAAAAATACTTGAATTGGTATCAGGCACCCCCTCCCCAAGAAAGAATTCCTGGAAGAGTTCAAAAAGGATTTTAAAAAATCAAATCAGAAAGGTAGAGAAAAATTTGAAAAGAGAAATCAGAGTGATGCAAGAAAATCATGAAAAAAGAGTCCATGGCTTGGTAAAGGAGGCATGCATGTGCCTGAAAGCATGCACACACCTGAATAAAATAACTACTTAAAAAACAGAATAAGCTAAATGGTAAAAGAGGCACAAAAATCCACTGAAGAGAAAAACTCCTTAAAAACGGAATTGACCAAATGGAAAAAGGTATACAAAAAATTCACTGGAATAAAGAACTCCTTAAAAAGCAGAATTGGCCAAATGGAAAAGGAGGTACAAAAGCTCACTGAAAAAAAAATTCCTTAAAAATGAGAACTGGATGGTTTTTTTTCTTATCACAAAGTTATTTTTTTTATTTCGAGTCTGGGTCAGGGAAAGGTGCGAGACAGGGAGGTGGAGTGGGTGGGACGGAGGCACTGGGAAGGGGGTACTCTACCCAAGGTGAGTGCCAAGGAGTGGGGATATATCACCCCATGCCCACCCTCCCCTGAGGCCAGTGAAAGGGTGGCTCCCTGCCAAGGCCATGGCTGTGACCCTGCATGAGGGGTGGGGTGTCCAGTTGTTCACTGTGGATGTAGAAGAGAGAAGAAATTGGGAGGGGTGGAGGTGAGGAGGTGGGGAGGAAAGGAGGGGGAAGTAGCTCATATCAACCCCTGGCACTGCAGGCTGCAGTTCCAGTTGGTAGCCACCAGAGGACAGCACAGCCAACAAAGAAGGCTGGAGCCAGGGCACTTGTGCAGAATTCTCCATTCCTTAGGAGGACGGCTTAAAAAAGCTAATTACTCCATGAAGACATCAAGAAACAATAAAAACAAAGTCAAAAGAATGGAAAAAATAGAAGAAAATATAAAGTATTTCACTGGAAAAACAACTGACCTGGAAAATAAATCGAGAGGAGATAATTTAAGAATTACTGAACTACCTGAATGCCATGATAAAAAAAAAAAGTGTTGGCATTTTTAAGAGATTATCAAGGAAAACTACCCTAGAACCAGAGTGTAGAGTGGAAATGGAAAGAATCCGCCAATTAGCTCCTGAAAGAGATCCCAAAATCAAAATTCCCTGGAACATTATAGCCAAATTCCAGAGCTTCCAGGTCAAGGAGAAAATGTTGCAAGCAGAAAGAAAAAATTCAAATATCATGGAGCCATGGTCAGGATAACACAAGATTTAGCAGCTTCTACATGAAAGGATCAGAGGCTTGGAATATGATATTCTGGAGGGCAAAGGAGCTAGTATTACAACCAAGAATTACCTATCCAGAAAAATTGAGTATAATTCTCCAGAGGATAAAAATGGATATTTAATGAAACAGAGGGCTTTCAAATATTCCTGGTGAAAAGACCAGAATTGAATAGAAAATTTGACTTTCAAATACAAGTCTCAAGAGAAGCATAAAAAAGTAAATAGGAAAGGGAAATCATAAGGGATTCAAAAAGGTTAAACTGTTTACATTCCTACATGGGCAATTAATACTTGTAACTCCTGAGACCTTTATGATTATTAGGGCAGTTAGAAGTATACCTAGACGGAGGGCACAGGTGTAAGTTAACTATTATGGGATGATATCCAAAAAAATAAAATTAAGGGGTGAGAAAAGAAGAATTCACTGGGAGAAAGTGGGAAGGGAAAAGTAGGATGGGTTAAATTAACTGACATAAAGAGGTGTGAAAGAGCTTTTATAGTGGGGGGAAAGGCAATGCTTGAAACTTACTCTCATTAAAATTGGCTCAAAGAGGGAATAACATGCACTCAGTTGGGTATATAAATCTGTCTTATCCTATGGAAAAGTAGGAGGGAAGGGGGATAACAGATGAGGGAAGGGCTGATAGAAGGGAGGGTGGATTAGGGGAGGTGGTAGTTAGAAGTAAAACACTTTTGAGGATGGACATGGTGAAAAGAGAGAAGGAGAACGCTAAACATGGGGAAAAAGTAGGATGGAGGGAAATACACAGTTAGTAATCACAACTGTGAATGTGAATGGGATGAATTCACCCATAAAATAGAAGTGGATAGCAGAGTGGACTACATGATTTAGATATAAAAGGTGATACCAAGCAAATTAGGGAAGCATGGAATGGTTTGCCTATCAAATCTATGGATAAGGGAAGAATTTATGAACAAATAAGAGAGAGAGAGAACATGACAGTATATAAAGTGGATAATTTTGGTTGTGAGGTTAAAAAGATTTAGCACAACAAGCCAATGCAGCCAAGATTAGAAAGAAAGCAGAAAACTGGGAAAAACATTTTTGTAGCAAGTGTCTCTGATGAAGGCCTCATTTCTCAAAAATATAGAGAAATGAGTCAAATTTATAAGAATACAAGTCATTTCCCAATTGGTAAATGGTCAAAGAATATGAACAGGAAGTTTTCAGACAAAGAAATCGAAACTATCTATAGTTATATAAAAAAATGCTATAAATCACTAGTGATTAGAGAAATGTAAATTAAAACAGCTCTGAGGTACCACCTCACACCTATCTATCAGATGGACTAATATGACAGCAAAGGAAAATGACAAATGTTAGAGAGGATGTGTGAAAATTGGGACACTAATGCACTGTTGGTACACTGATCCAACCATTCTGGAGAGTAATTTGGAATTATGCCTGAAGGACTATAAAACTGTGACCCACAAATACCATTACTAAATCTATATTCCAAATATACTTTTAAATGTGCAAAAACATTTATAGCCACTCTTTTTGTGGTGGAAAAGAACTGGAAAGTGAGGTGATACTCATCAATTGGGCAATGGCTGAACAAGTTGTGGTATATGATTGTGATGGAATACTATTGTGCTGTAAGAAATGACAAGCAAGGGGCAACTAGGTGGTGCAGTGGATAGAGCACTGGCCCTGGATTCAGGAGGACCTGAGTTCAAATGTGGCCTCAGACACATAACGCTTACTAGCTGTGTGACTCTGGGCAAGTCATTTAACCGCCATTGCCCAACCAAAAAAAAAAAAAAGAAAGAAAAGAAAGAAAGAAATGACAAGCAGAATAACTTCAAAAAAAACCTGGAAACACATGAACTGATACAAAGTGAAGTGAGCAGAACCAGGAGAACATTGTAATGTACTAATATTGTACAATGATCAGCTGTGAATGACTTAGCTATTTTCAGCAATACAATGACCTGAGACTTATGATGAAAAGGACTGGTAATAAAAAATGCTATCTGCCTCCAGAGAAAGATGATGGAGTCTGAATGTAGACTGAAACATACTTTTTTAAACTTTCTTTATTTTTCTTGTTGTTGTAGGGGTTTTTTTGTTTGTTTGTTTGTTTGTTTGTTTGGATTTGTTTGGTCTGTGCTTTTTTTCCCCTCCACAACATAACTAATATGGAAAAATGTTTTGCATGACTTCACATGTATAACCTATATCAAATTGCTTCCTTATTAATGAAGGGGGAGAAAAGAGAGGGAGGGAGAGAATTTGGAACTCAACATTTTAAAAACAAATATGAAAAATTGTTTTTACATATAATTGGAAAAAAATAAAAATATTATTCTGAAATACAGAGAAAGGTTTAGTGTCCACAGTACAGGAGGTTATAATCCCTTTGTATCTTACCCTGTTCAAAATATATTTGGATTATTGTATTCAGTTTTTAGCACTAGATTTTAGAAATGACATTGCCAAACTGGAGAGTGCATTCAGAGGACTACAATCTGTATGGTGAGAGGACTAGAGACCATACCATAAGAGAAATAATCAAAGGAACTAGAGGGGATATTTAACTTGAAGAAGAGAAAACTTATGTGGGGGAAGATATAATAATGGTCTTCAAGTATTTGAAGGACTGTCACATAGAAGCGGAATTGTACTGTTTTTCTTTGCCCCAAAAGGTGGAATGAAGGTAAAAGGTACAGAGACAGATTTTGAATCCACAAAAGGGTGGAAAACACCTTCCTAATAATCAGGGCTGTCTGAAATGGTATGAGCCTTCCTGTACAGTAATGAATTCCCCATCACTTGAGATCTTCCAGCAGAATCTAGATGACCACTTGTCAGGAATGCTGTAGAAAGGATTCTTGTTTAGAGAAGGATTGCATTAGGTGGTCTCATTCCATTCCATCGGAATTCTGTGATCTTGGAGTGGAAGGATCTATTGTGGATGGCTGGTACTTTTGAGCTTAGTCAAACTTAAGTCCTTCATGTGAGTTTCTACTCATTGAGAGTATCTGAAGTAACAGCTTTCTGAAAAAAATTAATTTTGTGCCTATGTAAGAGGGGTGTAGTAGATAGCACATTCAAGCACCAAGATAAGGCACTTGTTGAATACTAAGGAATCCTTTGGCAGACTTGCTCATTGTTCCTTGCTGAACTTGCATAACTTGGTTTTGGGGGACAATTGTGATTTCTTTCTTATTCTTGTAGGATTCTTGTGTATGAGATGTTTTTCTTTGTTCTCAAATGAGTCCAGCCTCCCCCAAGAAGTCCTTACCAAACTGGCTACTCCTCCTGTGAGTTCCTGTAGCTCCGATTTCTCTTTCTTCTGCCCCCCCAACTCCCTCAGCAATGGTGTCTGACAGCAGAGCAACTCTCCTAGGAAAAGATGTCTGCATCAGTGGACAGCAAGTTCGGAGAGTCCAATTGCTAAGTTCAGTTGAGGTAGGGAGAGAAGGAGGCCCAGTGAAGAAACACTGGGGCCTGGCAGCACATCGTGAGGATACCAGATGTGATAGAAGCAATAGCCTAACCCTTTCCCCCCCATGCAAGTTAGGATAGTTTTTCAAATGGTATTGAGACATTTCTTGGGACTTGGTTGATTTAAAGGACTAAAGGACATCAGTTCCTCATCACCTGAGTAAAAAGTAGCCCTGAGGAGCTCCAGGGATGTTCT
Organism: Phascolarctos cinereus; assembly: GCF_003287225.1. Taxonomy (NCBI): domain Eukaryota; kingdom Metazoa; phylum Chordata; class Mammalia; order Diprotodontia; family Phascolarctidae; genus Phascolarctos; species Phascolarctos cinereus. The sequence goes on along the minus strand of NW_027555736.1, from coordinate 110,238,443 downwards.
GATGCTTGACTGATGATTCACAATGGGGAAGGGAGCTTCACTCAGCTGAATCAACTAAGGATGTCACCAGACAGCTGTGTAGTGTAGTAGATAGAGTATTGGCCCTGGAGTTAGGGGGACCTGAGTTCAAAATCCAGCCTCAGATATTTACTAGCTGTGTGAGGCTGGGCAAGTCACCTAACCCCAATTGCCTTTTAAAAAAAAAGGATAGACTTTAAAAAAAACCTTAGGGTGTCACCAATGCATATCCTCACTGAATATCCTTTTCTTGCTATGGCTGAGTAAATAATTCTTTGTCAAATATTGAGTTACTTGCTAGGGTCTCATTTTGTTCTTACATTGAAACTAAATTGCTAGGGGACTGATCTGATTCAGACCCAGCCCAAAACAATAGAAAAGAAAGAAGAGAAAAGGCATCAGGGCCCTGCAGTGCTGGAAATGTGTTACCCTGGTCATGTATTCCCCATAGGTGAGTATCTCTGCTTGTGTAATCTATGTGTATTCTTATTCTTCCACTAGTTCTATATTCCCACTCATTATGTTCTTCCCATTGATGCTATATGTATTTTGGAAGAATGATCTCTAGGACTCTGAGGTACCACATCACACCTATCAGATTGACCAACATGACAAAACAGGAAAATGATAAATGTTGGAGAGGATGTGGGAAAATTGGAACACTAATACATTGTTGGTGGAGTTGTGAAATGATCCAACCATTTTGGAGAACAATTTGGAACTATGCCCAAAGGGCTACAAAAATGTGCATACCCTTTGATCCAGCAATAGCACTTCTAGGGCTATATCCCAAAGAGATCAAACAAATGGGAAAAGGACCCACATGTACAAATATATACATAGCAGCTCTTTTTGTGGTGGCAAAGAATTGGAAATTGAGAGGATGCCCATCAATTGGGGAACAGCTGAGCAAGTTGTGGTACATGAATGTAATGGAATACTATTGTGCTATAAAAAATGATGAACAGGCTGACTTTAGAAAAACCTGGGAAGACTTATATGGTCTGATGCTGAGTGAAGTGAGCAGAACCAAGAGACTTTGTACACAATAGCAGCCACGTTATGCAATGACTAAGAATGTTAAATTGAACCCTTCTCAGCATTACAAGGATCTAAGACATCTCCAGAGGCCTTGGGATGGAAAATGCTGTCTACATCCGAAGAAAGAACTATGGAAGTTGAATCGCTCTCACTTATTTTTACCTTCTGTTGAGTTTTGTTTCATCTTTCTGATGGTTCCTCCTATTGGTTTTAATTTTTACTTACAACTTCACTAATGTGTAAATATGTTTAATGGGTATGTAAATGTAAAGCCGATGTCAGATTGTGTACAGTCTTGGGGAGGGTAGGGGGGAGAAAAAGGGAGAAAAATTTTCAACTCAAAAGCATATGGAAAAAAAATTTTTTAAAAATTTAGAATAGAAACTCAAAAAAAAAAAAGAATGATCTCCAGGCTTATGTTGGGGGCTGGGATGTTTTCTATGGTATTTCTTACATTCTTACTATGATATTTCAGTAAACGTCTTTGCTTTGAACTCATTGTGTCAACTGGCTATTACATACAAGCGTACCAGTGGGGGTTATAGTTTCAGGAATGTAGACTCATAGGTACCCTGAAGCTGAGGTTGTTGTGCCCCAGGGAAGCCTCTGAATCCAAGTTGGGGTGGGGTGGGATAGTGTCAGAGGAAACACTAAATCTCTTTTCCCTTTTCCTGTTTTGTACATCAATATCTCATTTTCCCCATTCTACTCAAAACAGTAAGCTTATAGAGTACAGACCCTGTGTTTTACATCTTCTTATCTGCCTCAGTGTCTGTCATAGGCCTAGGCCCAAGGTAGGTGCTGTATATTCTTGTAGAATCAAATGAAACTGGGGCAGCTAGGTGGTGCAGTAGATAGAGCACGAGGAGTCAGGAGGACCTGAGTTCAAATTCGGCCTCAGACCAAGCACTTGACACTTGCTAGCTATGTGACCCTGGGCAAGTCACTTAACCCCGTGCTAAAATAACAACAGCAACAAAAAAGAATCAAATGAAATTGATTGTACCCTGGATATGTCTTCCAGTTGCAGGGAAGGTCTAATTTCAGCTGAATAAGTAGAGTGGCAGCATGGATGCTATTAGATCGATTTTTGTTGCTGAGTGAAGAGGGATGGAGCTTCTCCATTTAGACCCTTGAAATAAATTGAATAAACGAAGTGAATTTTGTGTAGTCTTTGATAACAGAGCCTAGTTGGATTTCTGGGTGATTTATTATGTAAAGGTGGCTGAATTGGATCTTTTTTTGGTGCTGGCTATTTAAGATCACAGAATGTTGGGGGAGGGGAGAAATGTAGAAATCACCTAGTTCAACCTGTCATTTTACAGATGAGAAAACAGGCACACAGTGGGAAGAAAGAGAACAAAGAAAAAAACTCCTTCTAGGCCACATAGATAGTAAATAGCAGGGTAGTATTCAACACCAGGCCGAAGTTCAGTGTGTTTAACACCACATCATATTGCTGAGGGATGGAGTTGGGTCTGTATTGTCTATTAGAGTAAGAGACCTTGGACGCCAAGGGCATCGGAGTCCCCAGTCCTTGAAAACTTTCTCTGCTATACCTATGACAGGGCTCTGAGCGAAAGACCTCAAGTTATGAAATTTGAGAGGGTGCCTCACCTCTGAGTCCCAGCTGCCTCGCAGTTTGCTGAGTACCTAAGCGGCAGGACACTGGGCTGGGGAGTAGAAATGAGAACAGAAAGGGAGTATCTCTGGGTTAGGAATTGGGGTGCAAAGAATGTCTGGACAAATGCCAGGTGCAAACGGCACTATTCTCCAGGGGGGTGCAATCTCTATTCTGGCCACAGGGTGGAAGCACTAGGTGGTATCATTGCTCTTTCTCCTATTGCGGCACTGACGCTGTGGCATCTGTCGGTGAATGCTGTGTGACGTCATTGGATTATATAGACTTAGGGTTGGAAGGGCCTTTAGAAATCACCTGATCCACAGGGGTCCACAAACAAGGATCTGTGAATTGACTTCAGGGGTCCATGAACTTGGATGGGAAGAACATTAGACCTTCATGATTACTGACATTTGGTTTCCTTGGTAATCCTGTAGTGGTTTTTGGGGGGTTTTTTTACATGCATTTAAAAACATAGTTCTGATAAGGAGTCCATAGGCTTCTCCAGACTGCCAAAGGGATCCACGACCCCTCAAAAATTAAGAACCTCTGAACAAGTACAACCTCCTATTTGCAAGGGAGGAGACTGAAGCCCAGGGAGGTTACAAATTGTCCATGTCATTTGCAGTTTCAGTCACACAGATAGTAAGTGGCAGAGCCAGAATTTTAACCCACATTCTCTGACTCCAAATCCTGTGCTTTTTCCAGGACACTAACAACCTGATTATAGATTTCCCTAGACATTAACTCATGCATTTAATAAACATTTATAAAGTACCTACTAGGTATCTGGCCCCGTATTGGGTCCTGAGAGGTACAAAGACCACAAAAAAATGTAATTATCTCTGTCCTAGAAGAACTTACATTCTATTTGGGACAATGGTAAGTAAATACAAAATATATACATGTAGCACTAAATGTGTGCCTATATGAGCCATGGGAGTTGTGGCTGCTCCAAGGCTACTATCTATCTATCTACCCGTCTATCCATGCACATATGTATATGTATGTGTGTATATGCATATACGTGTCATTACATAAGTAAATAGATACATACATGCACATGCATATTCACACATGAGTATATCTTGGACAAACACACATACATGTGTCTTGACTATGGGTGTGTATGGAAGGACAATAACAACAGGAGGGATCAGGAAAGGTTTTGAAGTACTTAAGCTGAGACTTGGTAGAAGCTAGGAATTTTAAGTGATGGAGGTGAGGAGGGAATACATTCCAAACATGACAGACGGTTTGTACAAAGGCATGGAAGGGGGGAATAAAATGTCCTATACAGGGAATAGCAAATAGGTTAGTTTGACTGGAACAGTAAGTGCATGGAGGGTAGTAATTAGTACTAATCTTAGGCAAATGGACTGGAGCCAGATTGCAAAGGGCTTTGAATGTCAAAAAAACAAAAAACAGGCGTTTGTATTTTATCTTAAAGGAAACAAGAAGCAGTGGAGCTTCTTGAGCAAGGCAATGACATGGTCAGAGCTGTACATTAGGAATATAAATTTGGCAGCTCTGTAAAGAACGGATCGGATAGGAAGAGACTAGAGGCAGGGAGACTAGTTATGAGGTGGTTACAATTGTCCAAGCAAGAGATTTTAGGTGAGTCACTGTTTTTCTAGTCTGCAAAGACAAAAAATAAAAACCCCAAACTATTTGGGCTATGAGGAATAAAGAGAGGAAAAGGCTTAGTGGCAGAAATGGAAATCTTTGCTAAATCCTACTCTAGCCCCAAATGTGTTTCGTAGTAAATTTCATCACTGCCACCTTGGTTCCCTTCTTTCTTTATTGATCTATTCATTTCTTCATTTTTAATTTATCCATTTATTTATTTGCTTATTTGTTTATTTATTGGATTGGGTCTCCCTATCTCACTCAGGCTAGAAGTATGGTCACTCAGTGGCCTGATTCCATCGCCAATTCTCCTGGAAGCTTTGGACCAGGCATTATTTCTGGCCTGGGCTAGTTTGAACTGCCCCTGCCCACTTCAGTAGCCTGGTGGATCCTCTTATTGGTGTAAAATTTGTATTACCTTATCCTACCCCAGCTCAGAATGCCTTGAGCTCAAGCAATTCACCAGCCTCAGTCTCTCCATTAGCAAGATTTATAAGGCTGTGTGCCATTGTAACTGACTCACTTTTTAAAATAGTAAGTTTTATTCATGCATTTTGTTTTTATATTACAATCATTTCTAGATATACCCACCTTTCTTTCCACTCACTTTTTTTTTAAGGCAGTTGGGGTTAAGTGACTTGCCCAGGGTCACACAGCTAATAAGTGTCTAGTGTTTTGGTCTGAGGATGGATTTGAACTTAGGTCCTCCTGACTTCAGGCTATATCCACTGCACCACCTAGCTGCCCCTTCACTCACTTTTAACAAAGAAACAGTTAAGCAAAACCAATGGACATAGCGACTGAAACATCCTGTGATCGTAGTCCTTTCTGCTGAAAGGAGGGCTATACGTTTTCTCAGTTGTTTTCCAGGGCCAGAATGGGTCATTTACAATTGTTGGATTCCTTTTAGAGTATTTTCTTTCCATTTGTTTTATTGTAATTATAATTATTGTAATTATTATATTTATTGTAATTATAATATTGTAAATATTATTCCCCTACTTCTCTGTACTTCACTCTGTATTAGTTCATACAAGTCTTCCCATGTTTCTCCGAATTCCTCATGGTCTTGGTTCTCTTCTCCTGAAACTAAGGAGCCCCTTTGTCGGGGAGGCCAAACCCATTTGGAGACAATGATTACCATGTTACCCACCCCTTCCCCCAGGCTTGAAGACTTCCCTGGTCACTCCAGTCACTGGGCTTTCCATTTTTTCCCCTGAGTTCCTAGATTCCTGAAAGGACCATTGTTACTCACTGAGCATTATTTTCCTGCCCTTTTCTCCTCCCCACTGTCTCCTTCCTTTCTGCTTGAAAACGTGGTAAGTTCTTTCCATTCCCTTCCTTCTGTCCTGCTTGGGCTGCCATCCCATTTCTACCCTTTCATTGCCAACATTCTAGAAGTAAGTATAGCTTATACGCCATATTTGAAACCTCTTGGTTTTTTCCCCAGGTTTTCTTTTTCTTAACATTCCCTTGCATCATTACTATCCTGAAGATGCCAAAAAGATAGAAATTATGTGGTTCATATAACCTGAAGGAAATTAGCATAAATGGAATCTCCAAAAAGGTCATGCAATGATGTTATAAAATAGTAGGATATTTTTAAAAGACAGTCACTTGGTTCACAGAAGATGAGATAGTGGAGGACCCAGGGAAAATATTTGTAACCCCTATCTTCTTCATTGTATGCCAGTGGCCCTATGTATGACCCTGAGTAAATCACTTAACCTCTCTCAGCCTCAATTTCCTCATCTGCAAAATGAATATAATCATAGTGCCTATCTTGCAGGGACATTAGGATCAAACGAGAGGATGCTTTACATAGAAATGTTAGATATAAGCCAAAGGAGGATACATGGAAAATATAGCTGGGCTTTAAAATGGGCATTGAGATGGCAGTGTGGGGAGAGTGGCTGTGGAACATGGGGCCACGGAGAGGGGAGATGATTTCAGAAGCTTTTAAAAGAATTAGTAATCACTGGGCTCCAGGTTTCCCCTGGCAATTGAGTAGGAAGTGAATGCTATCTTGGTAGGAGTTGGGGAAAGAATTGCCACCTACCTTCTTTGCTATTTTCATTTTGGAGATGCTTATAACTCTTCTACAGGCAGCCTCTTGGTGGGGCTGTTCTTTAGGCAAAAGTGGAAGCGAGACCTCAGATATTACCAGAATCAGCTGCAACTGCTGAAAGGAAGGTGAGATTTCAAACTTTACAAAGCTCAGCATCTTGGGAGTTTTCATGTCTCTTTTATTTTTTATTTCATTCAATAAACGTACTCTCTAATGTAAGTGTGTAGTCTTTTGGATCACACAAAGTTGGGAAGACTGAAATCTTTTTTTTGGGGGGGGGTTACATTTTTTTTTTAGTTCCAAATTCTCTCCCTCTTTCCAGGCCCTCTCCTACCCTTTGAGAAGGTGAGCAATACGATAACTATTATACATGTGAAGTCATGCAAAACATATTTCCATATTAGCTATGTTCCGAAAAAAAAAGCAAGAAAAATAAAGTGAAAAAAATATGCTTCAATATGCATTCAGAGTTCACCAGTTTTCTCTCTGGAGGTGAGTAGCATTTTTCATCATGAGACATTTGAGATTATCTTGGATCATTGTATTGCTGAGAAGAGCTAAATCATTCACAGTGGATCATTTTGCTGTTACTATGTACAATGTTCTCCTGGTTCTGCTTACTTTGTATCAGTTCATATAAGTCTTCCCAGGGTTTTCTAAACCCATCTTTATCATCACTTTTTAGAGCACAATAGTATTTCAACATGATCACATACCACAACTTGTTCAGCTATTCCTCAACTGATGGGCATCTTTTCAACTTCCAATTCTTTGCCACCACAAAAAAGCAGTTATGAGTATTTTTGTATATAGAGGTCATTTCCCTTTTTCTTTAATCTCTTTGGGATATAAATTTAATAGCGGTATTACTGGGTCAAAAGGATGCACAGTTTTGTAGCCCTTCAGGCATAGTTCCAAATTGCTCTCCAGAACAGTTGGATCAGTTCACAGTTCTACCAACAGTGCATTTATGTCTCTATTTTTCTACATTTGTCATTTTTCTTTTCTGTCATATTAGCCAATATGATAGGTGTGTGGTGGTAGCTCAAACTTGTTTTAATTAACATTTCTTTTTATCAATAGTGCATTTAGATTAGTGAAAAATAGATTTAGAGTATTTAAAAATATGACTATTGATACCTTTGCTTTTTTCTTCTGAAAACTGCCTGTTCACATCCCTTCACTATTTATCAATTGGAGAATGAGTGAAAATTACAATCTTTTATTAAAAAACTTAAAATGATTAAGTGACCTGTTTTCTTCTTTTATCTTTCTTTTTTGATAATGCTATTGCTAGTTTCCTTTTTTCTACCCACTTACCCCTCAAGTTAGGATAAAAAAGGAAAAACCAAATCCTTGTAACAAATATTCATAATCAAGCAAAATAAACTCCCACAATGACCAGGTTGGAACATGTAGGACCCATTCTGCATGTTGAGTCTATCCCTCTCTGTCAGAAGGTAGGAAGCATTCTTGTCATCAGTTCTCCATAATCATCACTGGTCATTTCATTGATCAAATTTTTTTAAAATTTTATTTATTTTTTTCATCAATCAATTTTTTAAGTCTGTCAAAGTTGTTTCTCCTTGCAATGTTGTTGTTATTGTATAAATAGTTCTTGTGGTTCTGCTCATTTCATTTTGCATCGCCTCATGCATATGTTCCCAGGTTCCTTTTCATCATTTTTTTTTGGCATAGTAGTATTCTGTTACATTCATACACCGTAATTTATTGAGTCATTCCCTCATTGATAGACACCTGCTTAGTTTCCAGTTTTTTGCTACAACAAATATAGAAGTACTACAGATATTTTTGTATATATGAGTCTTTCCCCTCCTTCTGTGATCTGTTTATGATATAGTTCTGGCAGTAGGTATATTGGGTTAAAAGTTGATATGTTTAGTTACTGTTCTAGTATAGTTCCAAATTGCTTTCCAGAAAGACTGGACCAATTTATAGATTCACCAACAATCCATCAGTATACATGTCCTCATACATTTCTTCCTACAACTGTCATTTTTGTTTCTTAAAAAAATCATTTTTGGGGCAGCTAGGTGACACAGTGGATGGAGCTCCAGCCTTGGAGTCAGGAGACCTGAGTTCAAATCCAGCCTCAGACACTTGACACTTACTTAGCTGTGTGACCCTGGGTAAGTCACTTAACCCCAAAAGCCTCACCAAAAAAAGCACAAAAAAATCATTTTTGCCAATCTGATGGGTGTAAAGTAGAATCTTAGAGTTCTTTTAATGCTCATTTATCTAATTAATAGTGATTTGGCTCACTTTTTCGTATGGCTGTTGATAGCTTGCATTTTGGAAAGATTAGAACCTTAATGGTAATAGAGGTATGAACCAAATAAATTATGATAATCTTTTTCTTTTATGCCAGAGATCAAATGAGACAAGATAGAATCTAGGCTGATTTGGGGGGCACTGGGATTTGGGGATCCCCGGCAAGGAGGTCCTCTATGCACCTTCACAAAAGATTCAGGTTTGCAAAGTGGAGGTAGTTACCTTCTCCTTCTGTACAGAGTGTCCCCTAAAACCTCAGTGCAATTTTAATCTATCAAAGCTTAATAATAGGTATACCCCAAGTTTCTATCCTTGACTCTCTTCATTTCCCTTTCTACACTCCCTTCTTTGATGATCTCATGTACTATTAGGCCTTTAGCTATAACTTTTATGTAGCTGTTTCTCATATCTATACCTCCAATTCCAGTCATTCTTTTGAGTTCTAATTCTCTACTGGAGTCTTCTGTCTGGATGTATCACTGACATTGTAACCCATTTACAAAAACCTTTCCTGTGTGCTTCATTCTGATGATATAAGCAGCATCAGTGGGGGCTAATGAACAATGGTTGTGAACAGACAAACAGCCTAGTAGTACCAATGCCCTGAGTGTAGCAGAGAAGGGGGCTATAGCAATGAAGCCTGGTGCTACATTCTTGAAGTTCTTCTTCAGTTCTTTCAAGGAACACTTCTATTTCATTCTCTGGGATAACCTGAAGAGCAGCAACATGTCCCATCTCCTCTGTGAAGGAAAGCAACTCACAGTTAGTTTCCATGTACCCATTACTTGACATCGACAGAAGCTCAAATAAAGCACACTTTCTGAAGATAGTTATTTGTACCTGGTGCTTGCCATCCTGCTTGCTAAACCTTCAGAAAGACATAACAGAGCTCGAAACCATCCACAGAGTAAACATCAACTAAGAGGATCCAGGGAATTCAGATTGGCTTCAGATCCTGGCTCCATCACTAAGTGGGAGTGTGACCTTGGAAAAGTCAATGAACATCCTGGATCTTGGTTCTGTAGTTTGTAAAGTGAAGGAGCTGGACTATATGGTTTCTTTGGGATGCTTTCAGCTCTAACATTTTGTTAGCCTCTGAAATTGACTGAAATATTTTTAGCCTAAAGGGATATTGGACTTGGACTTTTTCAACAAATCCTAGAATAGAAGTGCTTCTTGAAGTTTGAGGGAGGTACTGTTTGGGTTTTTTTCACATTCTCTTTAATAAGCTATTCACACTGAGCCATTTTCCATTTACAGTATATTTCTAAAGGTGAAGACAATAGAGAACTAGAGAGAGTGTCATTTGCTGGAATCAGAGCGTCTTTGCATAAAGCTTTAATCACTGTATATATGACAACCTTATGTTTGATGCTTTTAGAACATTCTTCATAAAACATTATTTAACACATGCACAGACTCCTCAGAGCACACTGTAGTTTTTGATGGTTGCCTTAATCTAGTTTGAATACATGTAGTGTTTAATCTTAATTATGATGCTGAAGTCTATACAATGTTAATTATTCATTTCACACGTTCCTTCCACTTCATTTTAACTCCTAATTTGCTTAACAAAATGTAGCTTCTAATTAGAGCTGACAAAAAGTTGAGAGAAGAGGGTAAGTGATTTTTTTTTCCTATAGATTTGGTAGAAAAGAAGGGGAGGGGCAGGAGGATGGAGAGTGAAGAGGTCAGACATTATTAATTGAAAAGATAAAACCCCATGGCAATTTCCCTTCTCTTCATTTTTAACAATTTCTGAGACTTTTATGGAGAGAGGAGATAGAAAAAGCAAAGTTGCATGAGGCTTCAGTAATAATTACTACTTAGCTCGTGGACTGTTTCTACATGATCAAATATTGGGCAACCAATTAGGTAATTGAGTCAATTATTTGGATTAGTGAGGATGGCCTAGATAGCACCACATAGTCAACTATAAGTCCCATATTTTTGAAGGAGGCAGTATCAAGCCAAATTAAAATGAAATATTCCTTCACACAGTGGGTTGCAAACTAATGGAATTTAGGGATCTGCCATTAATAATAACAACAGTAATAATAGTAGTAGATCTGCCATTAGTAATAATTATTGCCTCAAATCATTTGGACATAACATTCATCTATATATCTTAAGAACAATGTTTTTAATAGATGTCTCCATTCCAAATATTCATAATTTCCAAGGTACATAGAATAAAAAGCCTTCAAAACATAAAGGCCTAGAATGGACCAAAATTATGTGGAAACAAGATGAGGTACCTATCAACTCTGTTGTCTGCTCTGCTACTAGAGTTGTACTGTGGATACTCAAAGTAAACGTATAGAAGATGAGTTTACCTTTGGATGTTTTTCCCCCCCAAATGCAAAAAGCAGCATTTTGTCTACCTGTGCAAGAGTTCATAGACCATTAATTACAAAATAGTAATAGTGGGATAGTAACTTGTCTCAAGACCATTTGCATCTGAAAAAGATGAGAAGAACAAGATGATAATGATGACAATATTGATGTCATCCAAGAAATATATGAAAGAAAAAGGAAATGGGCTGGTCTTAGGGCGAGGGATAACTATTGGATAGCCCTTGGTACCCTCTTAAAGTCAAGAGAAATAGCCAATGTTTATATAGCACTTCATCATTTACAAAATACTTTATATTATTTCACAAGTAAAGCCTTTGGCATATTGAGTGGATCCCTGTGGTGAAGTATTTGAGGAAATAGACAAGAATTGCACGCAATGGACAGGTATTGGTTGTAATCTCCATTGTGTGGTGGGGGAAATACCTTCCATGATGAGACCATAGTATCATTGGGCATTTGAGTGAAAAATAATAACTATTCACATTTCTATAGTACTTTAGGTTTAGAAGTTCTTCTCATAACAACCCTGGGAAGTAGACAGTACAAATATTATTAGATCTATTTTACAGATAAGGAAACTGAGGCCCAGAGACATGAAGTGACTTGCCCTACATACAACTAGTAAGCATCTGAGACTCAAACCCAAGTCTTCTGACTCCAAGACCAGTGTTCAGTTCATACTATAAATTATTTCAACCTATGAAGTTATCTAAGCCTTTCTAGAACTTACTTATATTTTCATCTGTGCCATGTTTTGAAGTAACATCAGGTCAATAAAGGAAGTGAAAGATATGGGTACATTCCTGACTAACCTTTAAAGTTTGATGTCCATTGGTATCATTGCTATATTTATACCTTGCTGGTGGACCAGGGGTCTGAACCAGACTGAGCATTCTTATGTTATTTTCTGGTTACTCTAAGTAATCTGGAAATTTGAAGGAAGATGCTTTGAATGCTTCCTCTAATATCCTGAGAAAATTTCAGGGATTTTATATCTAGTAAGATGCTTTATACCTTTTACCAAGTATAGGACCCATATGAAAGAGATATTCATTTTTAAATGCTTTTCCATTCTTTTACTCATAAAATAAGCTTTCAACAGTTTTTTAGTAAAGGTAGTAACATATAGCACAGATTTGATTCAATCTGATTCATTAAACATTTATTATCATGCAAAACATTAGATAATCTCAAGATGAATTTATATCAAGTCAAGGCTAGACAAGTCAATGAGCATTTATTAAGTGCTTACTGTGTGCTAGATACTGTGTCAAGGGCTGGGAACATAAATACAAGCAGAAAGAAAAACAGTTCCTGCCTTCATGGAGCTTCTATTTTGATGGAGAAAGACAGCACATAAAAAGAAGCTGAAGATCATGTGGTGGGAGAAGATGAAGGGGCCAGGGGCAGGGTAGAGAAAATCTGGAGGGTCAGGAATTCAGCCTGGAGAGGAATGTATACTTGGCTGGCCTGGATGCACTCCTCAAATGGAGGCTTTGTCTAGGAGAAGCCATCCAATCAGAGAGAAGAGGCTACGGGGACAGAGGATACTTCAAATGTGTGAATTCCAAGGCTAGTGTGAGCTTCCAGGACAAAGAAGTTTCTGAGCTTGGTAGAGAAAGTCCAAAGTGCATCCTGGAGAGGAATGGTCATATATACCACACCTTCTTTAGCTATTCCCAATAAAATTAAAAAGTAATTGTTGATTTGACTTCTCAATCAATGGGTATCTTTGTTTTGAGTTTCCAGTTCTTTACTACTACAAAAAGTGCTGCTATAAATATTTTAGAGTATATGGGGCACTTTTGGGGGGCCATGGGCTTCCTTGGATTATATGCTTAGCAATGGGAATCTCTGGATCAAAAGGTATGGACATTTTAACTACTCTCTTCACCTAATTACAGGTTGATTTCCAAAATGGTCAAACCAATTCAGAATTCCATCAAAAATGCACCAAGTGTCTTCTAAAACCTCTCCCACATTTACTATTCTTTTGTAACCTTTGCCAATGTTCTGGGCATGAGGTAGAATCTCACAGTTGTTCTGATTTATATGTCTCTTTTTATCAGTGATTTGTAGCATTCTTTCACATGGTTGTTAATAGTTTGCAATTCTTTTGAGAACTGTTTGTTCATATTCTTTAACTTGAGTGTATCTTTTTTAAAAAATTATTGTTACCTATTGTTTTTAAATCACCTTCATTTTCAATTATATACATCCCTCTAGTCCACTGCCAGAGTAATTTCTTGTAACAAAAGGAGGCGGGGAAAGGCAGTTTATCATAATTAACTAACACATTAACTATGTAACGTGGTTGACTACGGCCCTGCTCTCTGATGGTCTGGCCTGTTACATCTCCCATACGGGTTTCTCAGGTATCCTGAAAAGGGTTGTAGATGTCTCTTTTATCTGTCAATGGCTCCACCCTACCACTATGTTCCATTCCACCATTAAGAATTCATTGACTAGCACTCCAATTCCATTTAGCCACTTGAGCTGGATAGCTTTTACAAAGGAATATTTACTTTTTAAAATTTTATTTACTTTAGTCGGAACCTAAGAAATAAAACAAGCATTTCCATAATATAGTAGAATAGAAAAAAAGGTGACTGTACATGAAACTGAAGATCTATTATGTACAATTTGCTATTCCTTTTAAATATATAATAAAGTGATCATGTAACTTTTTCCTCTTTTTTTCTTCCCTCCACCTGACTCTTCCCTAGTGACGGCTACCATTAGATACAAATATATATATGTAAAACCATTCTAAACATACTTTTGTTTATCAGTTCTTTCTCTGGATGCAGATAGCGTCTTCCTTCATGGGTTCTTTGTAGTTGATTTGGGTATTTACAATAGTCAAAATGATATTTCTTAAAACAACATTGATATTACTGTATATGATGTTCTCTTGCTTCTGCTCATTTCTCTCTTCATTATTTTGTGCAAGTCCATCCGTGTTTTTCTAAGATCATCAAGCTCACGATTTCTTATGGCACAGTAATATTCCATCACAATCACATATCATAACTTTCTCAGCCATTCCCCAATTGATGGACATCCCCACAATTTCTAGTTCTTTGCTACCACAAAGAGAGCTGCTATAAATATTTTAGAATATATAGGTTCTTTTCAAAAGGAATATTTACTTTAAAGATATGGCAAGAACAAAGCACACAAACTTTTCCCCCAGGACAGTAGGGGCATAATTCCTTCCTATACCACTTTGGTTTCTGGGTGGGTGGGTGGGATTAAATTCACAACTGCATTCAATTCAATGCTAGTATATAGCATTGTTTCTGTCAACTTCACATCCAAAACCAGCTTTGAGGATATCCTTTGCTTGCTTGAAGACCCAAACCCTTGTTCTTCAGCGCATCACTACTGGGCTGACTGCATCAGTCAGCCTGGATTCATGGACTCCTATGTTCCTGGTGCTCTATTTCTAAGCTCCTAGGGATTCTAAGATACCTAAGCCTATTTCTCATGGGGCAAATGGCCTTGAGAGAGTAAACAAGGAAACGGTCTACAAATCTTTCCCTTACAGTAGGGTTTTTTCCGCCCTACAGGAATCTATAAATGGAGTCACCTTGATTCCTCAGACTTGAATAACACAAAAGTTGAATCAAGCACTTTTGATGATGTCACAAAGCCAATGGGGAAAAGCTCCTTCCAACTATGTGGTATTCCAATGCAGAAGAGCTACACATGATCCAATGTTCATATATGATCCTAACATCTTCTGCATGTATGCCACCATCTTAGCAATACTATTACAACTGTGTTTGACAGTGTATGTAGTCCTCTCCATGGTCCCTTACCTTTGCAAAGATGGAAGAGAAGTCTTTTCTTTTCTCTTCTTGCAAGTGTTGTCTTTTGTTTGGGGAATTCACAATTCAAGCCAAATCATTGTTGAGAGCTCTGCTACCTGACTCTCACCCCAGCGCTGAAGGCTGATTTTGCCTCGGAGAAGGGTTCTGATGATAAGGCTACTGCAGTAGCCACCTCCACCCCCTCCCCACTCTAATCAATACTTTATGCTACCACCAGACAAAACTTCTTTTAGTGTAGATCTAGTTTTGTTATCCTTTGCTCAAAAAATTGTCAATGGCTCCCTATGACCAGTTAAACTGTCTTTCTTACTGTTCTTCATGAATGATATTCCATTTCCCACCTCTGTACCTTTGCCCTGGTTGTTCACCATGCCTAGAATACAATCTCCCCTCACCTCTACTTCTTAGAATTCCTAGTCTCCTTGAACATTCAGCCCCAACACTACTAACACTACATGAGGCTTTCCTGATCCCCTAGCTTCTGGTGTCTTTCCCACAAAATCACTTGGTATCTATTTTGTGTATACATAAAATCTGTGAATATTTACCCCCATTGCTCCATCAGACTATAAGCTCCTAAAGGAGAGAGACTGGCTTTGCATTTCCAGTGTCTACCACAGTGCCTGGCACATAGCAGGTACTTCATAAATGCTTGTTATTGTTTCTTTCTCCATGGCTCTCACTCTTTCCAGGAGGAATTACATGCCTAGAAGCAATGATAAGGTCCTCTTGAGGATATCTATGAAGCCATTCAGCCAGGTTGAGGCAGAAGAAACCAAATGCCTAGATGGTACATGCATAAGAGTACTGCATTTCCCAAAGTCTAATAGTCTTATTCATTTACCATATTCTTTGTTGAGAGGCAACATGGCACAGAGGAATCTAGTCTAATCTAAACCCACAAATCGAGGTTTGGAATCAGGAATCAGGTTCAAACTCCAGATCTGATACTTACTAGTTATGTGATCATGGATGAATCCCTTAACCCCCATGAGCCTCAGCTTCTTAATTTGTAATATGGAGATAATAGTACCTTGCTCAGAGAGTAGGCTTAGACCAGCATCTTATGCCATAATAAATTCAAATTGGATATGATATAAATATCAAACATCGCAAAAAGAAGAGAAACAGATCATACACACACATACATATATATATATATATATATATATATATATATATATATATATATTTACACACACACACACATATATATATATATTTGCTTTTTGGTTAGGCAATCAGGGTTAGGTGACTTGCCCAGGGTCACACAGCTACTAAGTCTTAAGTGTCTGAGGCTGGATTTGAACTCAGATCCTCCTGACTCCAAGGCCAGAGCTCTATCCACTGCACCACCTAGTTGCCCCCCAGATCATATATTTTTCACAGCTATGGACAGAAGATGAATTTTTTTTTTAGGCAATTGGGGTTAGGTGACTTGCCCAGGGTCACACAGCTAGTAAGTGTCAACTGTTTGGTCTGAGGTCAGATTTGAACTCAGGTCCTCCTGACTTCAGGGCCAGTGATCTATCCACTGTGCCACCTAGCTGCCCCTAGAAGATGAATTCTTAACTAAATAAAAGATAGAAGCAATTATAAAAGATACAATAGATAATTTTGATTACATGGAATTGAAAAACTTTTGCACAAAGTTAATGCATCCAGGATAAAAAGGGAAGTTCTTGTTTGTGAAAAATCTTTCTATTAAATAAGGGTTTGATATCTAAGATATATAGACAACTAACCAAAAACCATTCCTTAATACAAAGTGATGAAGAACAAACATTTCTCTTTCTTTTTCTTTTTTTTTTTGGTTGGGCAATGGGGGTTAAGTGAGTTGCCCAGGGTCACACAGCTAGTAAGTGTTATGTGTCTGAGACCAGATTTGAACTCAGGTCCTCCTGAATCCAGGGCTGGTGCTCTATCCACTGCACCACCTAGCTGCCCCTATGGGTCTAAACATTTCTCAAAAGAAGAAGTACAACGTATTAGCCACCACAGAAAAGATTTCTCCAAGTCACTAATAATAAGAAAAATGCAAATCACAACATCCCAGAAGTTTTACACTATACTTAGCAAGTTGGAAAAGATGGCAAAAGAAGTGAATGGTCAATGTTGCGGGCATTGTAGAGAGAAAGACACACTAACACATTGTTGGCAGAGCTGCGAATTGATACAAACATTTTGGAAAGGAATTTGGAATTATGCAAATAAAGGGACTAAAATATTTATACCTTTTGACCCAGAGGGTCTACTGCTAAGCATGCACTATACCAAGGAGGTCACTGACCAAAAGAAAGGACCCATATAGGCCAGAATATTTATCACACCATTTTTATGCTAGCAAAGAATTATAAACAAAGTAGATACCCATAAATTGAGGAATAGCTAAACAAGTTGTGATACAAGAATGTAATGGATTATCACTGTGCTGTAAGAAACAATGATGATGAGTATAGAAAAGCATAGAAACATATACATGATGCAAAATTAAGTAAGCAAAGTCAAGAAAACAATATATACAATGACTACAACAATGTAAATAGAAAGAAACAATACCACAAAATCATTAAAAATAAATGTTTTCAAAATCCTTAAGAATAAGCTTGGCCCTAAAGAAGAGATATGAAAAGATACCATTCCCCCTTCCATCCTGTTTGCATAGCTAGGTTCTGGAACATTACATGTGTCAGATATTTTTCATTGTATTGATTTGTTTTTCTTTTTCTTTTTTAAAAAATTATATGTGATCCAGATAAACAACTATGGAGTTTGAATGCAGATCAAAGCATACTATTTGCTCTTTTTTTCTTCTTTCTTTTTTAAAATTATTTTAATTTTTTCCCCTTCTTTCTTGTGGTTCTTCTATTGGTTCTAATTCTTCTTTACAGCATAACTAATATGAAAGTATGTTTAATAGGAATGTATATGTAGAGCCTATATCGGATTGTATGCCATCTTGGGGAGGGAGGCAGAGAGGAAGGGGGAGAAAATTTAAAACCCAAAAGCTTATGGAAGTGATTATTGAAAACTAAAAATAAATTAACTTAAAAAATTATTTGTGGTAAAAGATGGTTCTCTGGGAAAGGGTAAGAGAGGGACACAAGGGAAATCTAGATGATATAAAAACAAAAGATATCAACAAAAATCTATCTACAAATACAAAACAAAAAACAAATAGTACCGGCTTCACAGGGTTATTGTGAGGCTCAAGTGTGGAATGCTTTGCAAACTAAGGTGTCATTCATTATAATTTTACATTATTCTTATAAGCAATCTGTCATTTCCCCTAATGGATTATAAGGTCCTTAAGATCTGGGACCCTCTTTTATTATCCAGCACTGAACACAGTATAGATACTTAAAAAATATTTGTTGGTTGATTATCATCCATGTCCTCCCACAAAGTCCTTCCACTTGCATAGTACTTTAAAAGGCTCACAGTAGATTCTCAACAAATGTTGAATTTAATTGAAATTGAAAATATCTGTTTCCAGTTTTGCCAAGACTATGAGATCTTTCTTTCCTCCTCCCTGGATCCTAATGATCTCAGGTAGACATCCTAGAAGGAGACATCCCTTTTCTTCTCTCTCTCTTTTCTTTCTTTCTCTCTGTTTCTCTGTTTGTCTGTCTGTCTCTCATGCATGCAGAACTATTTCTTCTCTTTTCTTTTTGTCTTCTTCTGCCCAGTGGGTCTGTCTAGTCAAACCTACTATATGACACAAGAGCTACTCAGAGAAACATGAGCTGAGGAACAGCAAGTTCTGTAACTGGGCATTGTCCACTCTGGCCTAGGACAAGAATGACAGCTTAGAACATACTCTCGGGCTTAGCTTGAGGCTTGACTCACTGAGCCATGCTTTGTTCAGCCAAAGGAAGAAACACATAATTATGACCATGGCCACAAGGGCTGAAACAAATTGTTCTTGCCCTAACTAGTTGGCTGACCTTCGTCAATAATAATGAAAACTGACATTTATATCATGTTTCAAGTTTGTGAAGCATTTAGCAAACATCTCCATTTGTGTTTCACAACAACCCTCAAAGAGGTTACTACAGGTGTTATCATCCTCATATTACAGACATGGAAACAGAAATTCAGAAAGTTTGAGTGCCTATGATCACACAATCAGGAAATGCTAGAAATGGGATTTGGACCCATGTTTTTCTGACTGTAAGTCTAGCACTTTCTTTCCTCTTCCCTAGACTGTAATCGTTGTTGTTCAGTCATTCAGTCATGTCTGACTCTTTGTTATTCCATGGGACCATAGTATGGTCAGGCACTTCTATCCTCCACTATTTCCTGAAGTCTGTCCAAGCTTGTGGTCATTGCTTCCATGACAATATCCATTGCATTCGCTGCCATCCCCTTCTCCTTTTGCCTTCAATCTTTCACAACATCAGAGTATTTTCCAATGATTCCTGTCTTCTCATTATATGGCCAAACTTCAGCTTCAGTATTTGACCTTTCAGTGAATAGTCAGAGTTAATTTCTTTTAAGTGTGGACTGATTTAATCTCCTTGCTATCCAAAGAACTCTCAAAAGTCTTCTCTAGCACCACAATTCAAAAACATTCATTCTGCAGCAGTCAGCTTTCATTATAGTCCAACTCTCATAGCCATTGGAAAAACCATAGCTTTGACTATATGAAAGTTTGTTGACAAGATGATGTCTCTGCTTTTAAGTATGCAATCCATATTTTCCATAGCTTTCCTTCCAAGGTGCAAGTGTCTTTTAATTTCATGGCTGTAGTCACCATCTGCTATGATCTTTGAGCCCAAGAATATACAATTTGACACTGCTTCCATTCCTTCTCCCTCTATTAGCCAGAAAGTAAGAGGACTAGTTAACAAAATCTTAGCCTTTTTTTTTATGTTAAGCTTCAAGTCAGATTTTACACTCCTGTCTTTCACCTTCATCAAGAGACTTCTTAATTTTTCTTCAAACCTACTATCAAAGTGGTATTGTCTGCATATCTGAGATTGTTCATATTTCTCCTGGCAACCTTAATTCTGGCTTCTGATTCATCTAGCCTGGTATTTTGCATGATGTACTCTGAATACAAGTTAAATAAATAAGGTGACAATATACAATCTTGCCATAATTCTTTCCCAGTCTTGAACCAATCAGTTGTTTACATTTGGTTCTAACTGTTGCTTCTTAGCCAACATACAGGTTCCTCAGGGCACAAGTAAGATGATCTGGCATTCCCATATCTTTGAAGACTTGTCACATTTTGTTGTGATCCACACAGTCAAAGGCTTTAGCATAGTCAATGAAGCAGAAGATGTTTTTCTGGAACTCCCTTGCTTTCTCCATAATCTAGTGAATGTTGGCAATTTGGTCTCTAGTTCCTCTGCCTCTTTGAAAACCAGACTGCGCTTCTGGTAATTCTTGGTTCATGTATTGCTGAAGCCTAAATTGCAGAATCTTAATCATAACCTTGCTGGCAAGTGAAATGAGTGCATTTGCTTAGTAATTTGAATGTTCTTTGGCATCATTTTTCTTTAAGATTAGGATGTAAAGTGACCGTTTCCAATCCAGTGGCTACTGTTAAGTTTTCCAAAATTGTTAACATATTAAGTACAACACTTTAACTGCATCATTTTCTTTTTTTAGGATTTTAAATAGCTCAGCTAGAAATCTGTCACCTTTATTAGCCTTATTGTTAGCAATGCTTCCTAAGATTCACTTAACTTCATTCTCTAAGATATCAGTATCAGTAACCATACCATCACAGTTATTAGTGATGTTAAGTTCTTTCTTGTATAGTTCTCCTGTATATTCTTGCCACCTCTTCTTAATCTCTTCTACTTCTGTTAAGTTCCTACCATTTTTGTCTTTTATCATGCCCATTTTTGCATGAAATGTTGCCTTGACATCTCCAATTTTCCTGAAGAGATTTCTTGTCTTCATTTTTATTGTTTTCTTCTATTTCTTTGTATGGCCCATTTAAGAACACTTTCTTATCTCTCCTTGACATTCTCTGGAATTCTGCACTCCATTAGGTACATCTTTCCCTTTCCCTTTCTCTTTCTTTCTTTCCTCAGCTATTTGTAAAGCATCATCAGATAGCCATTTTTCTTTCTTGCTTTTCTTTTTCTTTGGGATCTTTTTTGTTGTTGCCTTCTGTACAATATTGTGAACTTCTGTCCTTAGTTATTCAGGTACTCTCTATATCAAATATGATTCCTCAAATTCGTTCATCACTTCTACTTCATACTCATAAGGGATTTTATTTAGGTCATAGCTGTGTGATCTGATGGTTTTCCCTACTTTCTTCAATTTAAGTCTAAATTTTGCAAAAAGAAGCTCATGCTGAGCCATAGTCAGCTCCAGGTCTTGTTCTAACTGACTGCATAGAGCTTCTCCACCTTTGGCTGCAAAGTATATAATGAATCTGATATTGAACATCTGGTGATGTACATGTGTAGAGTCATATTTTGGGTTGTTGAAAAAGTGTTTGCTATGAACAGTGAGTTATCTTGACAAAGCTCTATTTGTCTCTGCTCTGCTTCATTTTGTACTCCAAGGCCAAACTTGCATGGTATCCCAATTATTTTTGATTGCCTACTTTAACATTCCAACCCCTACGATAAATGGGGCATCTTTTTTGCTTTTATTTCTAGAAAGTGTTATAGGTGATAGGTCTTCATAGAACTGAGCAGCCTTTTTAGCGCCAGTATATTCAGCATCAGAGCGTAGACTTGTATTACTGTGTTGTTAGATGGTTTGCCTTAGATTTGAACAGATTTCCATTCTGTCACTTTTGAGATTATAGCTAAGCACTGCTTTTCTCACCCTTTTATGGACTATGAGGGGTATTCCATTTCTTCTAAGGGATTGTTACCCACAGTAGTAGATGTAGTGATTACCTAAGTTAAATTCACCCATTCCCTTCCATTTAAAATTATTGACCCCCAAGATGTTGATAGTTAATCTTTCCTTCTCTTGTTTGGCCATATCCAGCCAAACAAATCTTGGTTCCTAGATCTTACATTTCAGGTTCCTATGCAATATTGCTCTTTATGGCATCGGATTTTCTTTTCATCACAAAACATATCCACAGCTTAACTTCCTTTTGGCTTTAGCCCAGCTGCTTCACTCTTTCTGGAGCTATTTGTAGTTGCCCCACACTCTTCTCCAGTAGAGTGTTGGACACCTTCTGACCTGAGGGGCTCATTTTCATGTGTCATATCTTTTAGCATTTTAATACCGACCATGGGGCTTTTTGGCAAAGGTACTAGCATAGTTTTTCATTTCCTTCTTCAGTGAATCACCTTTTGTCAGAATGCTCTAATATGACCTGTCCATCTTGGGTAAACTGCATGGCATAACTCATAGTTTCATAGAGCTACAAGGTCCCTCTACCACAACAAGGCAGTGATGGGGGCAAGTAGGGGCAGACCATAATACATCACTTTCTCATAGTGAAGTCTTTTAATTTCATCACTGCAATGAAAGTATTGACTGAATGGTCTTAAAGATCCCTTCTGGCTCTAGAATTCTGTGACTTTCATAGAGCCATGCATATGGAGGCATAGTTACCTAAATGTAAGCACACACAGGCAAAGCTCTAAAGGATGTCAGGACACAGGCTTAAAGTTGGCCAAGTACAAGGGCCCATCTGAAGGCGGTGTGGTGCGCTAAACTTGGAATCTGAAGACATGTGTTGAGATTTTTTTTTAGGCAATTGGGGTTAAGTGACTTGCCCAGAGTCACACAGCTAGTAAGTGTCAAATGTTTGGTCTGAGACCAGATTAGAACTCAGGTCCTCCTGACTTCAAGGCCAGTGCTCTATCGACTGCGCCACCTAGCTGCCCCTGTGTGTTGAGATCTTGCCCCCGTTCACTACTACATGTGTAACTTTTGGTAAATGTCTTCTACTCTTTGCACCTTTGCTTTTCTCACCAATGAAAAGATGGAGTTGGGTTAGATGAATTAGTTAACCAACATTTTATTAAGTGCCTCCTATTAGGAGCTACCCTAGGCCCTGAGGATGGAAAGACAAGAGTGAGAAAATTCCTGCCCTCAGGCAAATTACATTCCAATGAAAGATTCCCAAGGTCCCTTACAGCTCTGGGATTCTGGGAGGTTCATAAGGTTGTATGCAAGAATGCTCATGCGATAGATAGATAGATAGATAGATAGATAGATAGATAGATAGATAAATGATAGATAGATAGATGGCACAGGGTGAGTTGAAGATGAAGGGGTGATATCTGGAGAATAAAATTAAGGTGTGAGAGAGGATTATACTGGGGGAAGGAGAAAGGAAGAGGTAGAATGGGGTAAATTATCTCACATAAAACAGACAAGAAAAGGCTTTTACAATGGAGTGGAAGCTGGGGAAGGTGAGAGGGAATGAGTGAATCTTATTCTCATAGGATTTGGCTTAAGGAGGGAATAACATACACACTCAGTTGAGTATGGAAATCTATCTTACCCTACAGGAAAATAGGGAGAAAGGGGATAAATGATAGAGGTGAGGGCAGTTTGGGGGAGGGGGTAATCAGAAGCAAACACTTCTGAGGAGGGGCAAGGTCAAAAGAGAGAATAGAATAAACAGGGGGTGGGATAGGATGAAGGGAAATACAGTTAGTTTTTTACAACATGACTACTATGAAAGGATTTTTCATGACTACACATGTATAACCTGTATCAAGTTGCTTGCCTTCTCAATGAGGGTGGGTGGGGAGGGAGGAAGGGAAAAACTTGGAGCCCAAAGTTTTAAAACCAAATATTAAAAATTGTTTTCACATGCAACTGGGAAATAAGATATACAGGTAATGGAGTATAGAAATCTATCCTGCCCTACAGGAAAATAGAAGGGGAAGGGGATAAGAGAAGTGTGAGAGGGAAATAAAAGGGAGGGCTGATTAGAGTTGACCTAAGAATGCATGCCATTTTGAGGTGGGGGAAGGGATGAGATGGGGAGAAAATTTGGAATTGAAAATCTTATGGAAGTGAATGATGAAAACTAAAAATAAATAAATTAATAATAAAAAAGAAAAAAAAGAATGCTTATACAGAAACTAGACCACATGTCTAATATAAATAAGAAGACTTTTCTGATCCTGAAGAAATTAGGCATATCTCACTTCTCTAGATACCTTTTTTTTTTTGTCCTTTAACTGAGGTGTCTGTGGTCAGGTGAAAGCTCAGGGTTCTGGCTCAAGCAGACAGGGAATGTTGATCCTTAAGCCAGGGAAAGGAAGTATAAAACTTCTCCTTCCTGCCATCCTATAGACTTGTTTAAATATCACTGAATGGCACAGGACTTCAGGTCCCACCTTACCACCCCAGTCAAGATATTAGAATAATTTTCTAATATCATGCTAGTCATACTGGGTGCCCATCTTATCCAATCCAATAAACATTTATTAAGCATCTACTATGTGCCAGGCACGGTGTTAAGTCCTGGGGATATAATTAATAAAAAGAAAGACAGTTCCTGCCCTCAAGGAGATTACAATCTAAAGGAGGAGACAACATGCAAAAGGAAGCAAGAAAGGAGGCAGGGGGAACAGGACTCCTGTGGGTATCCATGTGGAGGAATCTTGTTCCATTCAGTTGAAAACAGGCAGAGTAACAGATGCAGAGTGGATTGAGCTCAGCCTAGTTTCTGCCCTATATAAAGGAAGGCATTAGGAGGAGTCTGGTACTCTCTCCCTCCAACTTTCCAATCAGAGGGAAAAAGAGACTGAGAGAGGTGATGTCAGTCAAGGCTTGAGTTATCAGCATAGTGGTAAGAATGGGAGTGATGAGCTTATCCTGGAGGGATGTTTCATTCCATGGAGTTGAAACCCTGTCTGTCTTACTCTGGGTAAATCACCAAACAACTTCATGCCTCCCGCAACTTTCTAAGATTATGAATGACAGAGGAGTTGTTGATTAGCATCCCTGGAAGTGGACTCCATACCGAGAATTTCCTCCACCAACGAAATCATAGGCCCCTCCCATATTTTTACTATAGATCAATAACAACTCAGATTTAGGACTTGGTTTTTAGCTTTACTTCATTTCTTCTGATTGGCTATGTCCCATCATTCCAGCCTGTCAAGATTATTTTAGATCCTGATTCTGTCGTCTGTTATGTATTTTTTTCTTCCCAACTTTGTAGCATCCATAAACATGAAAAGCCAGTTTTTTACATCTTTGTTCAAGTGACTGATAAAAATGACCAATGGTTTCAACTCAGGCTGCTGTTTCAAGAGCCCTGTGGGACTGCACCGTGTGAGTTTGTTGTGTTTCTTCTCCAATGGCAACTTTCCCAAACAAAGTACCAATCTGATATTTTGGACCTAAGGGCCTCTTGCTTTGAAGGGGTAACTTAAAGCACTTTACAGACCCTAAGCCAGGTCGTGCAGGGTGTGGAATCTTCTTTTGGAAGTAAATTAAGCCAATCAGAAGGAACTGGAGGAATGGCAATATAAGCTGGGAAAGAACAAAGGCCCATATATCAGGAAAGGAACACGGATTCTTGTTGAAATCCTGTATTGATATATGGGGTAACACTGTCCCAGGAAGCCAACAGAGGTCTCTGGGTGAAATGGTATTTCAGTTAACTCCAGTTTATCTAATGAGGAATAGAAGACTAGAATGTTCTGATTAATTGAATGTTCTGGTCAACTGAACATTCCCATATGAGTACAACCCATAATACAGGGCTCTGAGATTGATAAATTTCTTCCTTCATATTACTCCCAGCCCCCCTTCACCCTAAGATGACAGGCTCCCACAGCCTAGGTCTCAACCTGGAGGTTGATCCATGAGGGTAATTTTCTTTCTTTGGCTGGTTTCCCCCGTCTGGAGGTACTCCAGGAAAATTTCTAAATATAGCTTACATTTGTTCCATTTGTTCCACTACCCAGAATGGCCCACAGGGCCCTAGCGCCTCTACAGGACTCCAGGAAGTAATGTATATGGGTAGCCTCGCCTTTATTTCACCATGCAGAAAATGCAAAGACGTCATGGGATCTATAAATAGACACAGGAACACATAAAGGACTCAGTCCATCAGCTCCCTTCAAAAAGAAACCGAACTTAGAACTGCCCTCCATGCAATGCTTGGACATGCTGCTGGATCCCCAAACACAGAGGCAGCTAAGGTGGTACAGAGCACTGAGCTGGAGTTGGGAAGACCTGGATTCAAATTTGGCCTCAGACATTTACTAGCTGTGTGACCCTGGGCAAGTCACTTAAACTCTGTCTGCCCTAGTTTCTTCAACTGTAAAATGGAGGATAATTACAGCACCCTGAGGATCAAATGAAATAATAACTGTAAAATGCTTAGCACAGTGCCTGGTATATTTGTTGTCGTTCAGCTGTTCAGACATGTCTGACTCTTTCTGATGCCATGCCAGGCCCTTCTATACTCCACCATCTCCCAAAGTCTGTCCAAGATCATGTTCATTGACAATCATGACACTCTACTCGTCTCATCCTCTGCTATCACCTTCTCCTTTTGCCTTCAATCTTTTCCAACATCAGGGTCTTTTCCAACGAGTCCTGTCTTCTCATTATGTGGTCAGAGTATTTAAGCTCCAGCTTCAGAATTTGACCCTTCAGTAAATAGTGTGAATTAATTTCTCTAAGCATTGCCTGATTTGATCTTCTTGCTGTCCAAGGGACTCTCAAAAATATTCTCTAGCAACCCAATTCAAAAACATCATTTCTACAGCATTCAGTTTTTCTTATAATCCAACTCTCACAGCCATACTTTGCCACAGGAAAAAGTATAGCTTTGAAACTTTGTCAGCAAGGTGATGTCTCTACTTTTTAGTATGTTGTCCATATTTGCCATAGCTTTCCTTCCAAGATACAAGTTTGTCTTTTAATTTCATGGCTGTAGTCACCATCTGCCATGACCTTTGAGCCCAAGGATGCTGCTTCCATTTCTTCTCCCTCTGTCTGCCAGAAAGCGATGGGACAGGTTGCGAAGATCTTATTTTTTTTATGTTAAGCTTCAAGCCAGCTTTTGCACTCTTGTCTTTCACCTTCATCGAGAAACTTCTTAGTTCTTGATTTTCTGCAGTTGGAGTGGTATTGTCTACAGATGTAACATTGTTGATATTTCTCCTGGCAATCTTAATTCTGGCTTTGGATTCATCCAGCCTGGTATTTTGCATGATGTACTCTGTATATAAGTTAAATAAATAAGGTGACAATATACAGCCTTGTCATAATCCTTTCCCAATCTTGAACCAATCAGTTGTTTTACGTTTGGTTCTAACTGTTGCTTCGTCTTTTTTTTTTTTGCAAGGCAATTGGTGTTGAGTGACTTACCCAGGTCACACAGCTAGTGTCAAGTATCTGCTCTGAGATCGGATTTGAACTCAGGTCCTCCTGACTCCAGGGTCAGTGCTCTATCCACTGGACCACCTAGCTAACCCACTAACTATTGCTTCTTGACCCACATAGAGGTTCCTCAGGAGACAAGTAAGATGACCTGGCATTCCTATCTCTTTGAGGACTTGCCACATTTTGTTGTGATCCACACAGTCAAAGGCTTTAGTGTAGTCAATGAAGCAGAAGTAGGTGTTTTTCTGGAATTCCCTTGCTTTCTCCATAATCAAGTGAATGTTGGCGATTTGGTCTCTGCCTCTTTGAAAACCAGTAATTCTTGGTTCACATAGCGCTGAAGTCTAGCTTGCAGAATCTTAACCACAATTTTGCTGGCAAGTGAAATGAATGCAATTGTTCGGTAATTTGAATGTTCTTTGGCATAACCCTTCTTTAAGATTAAAATGTAAAGTGACCATTTCCAATATAATGGCCACTGTTAAGTTTTCCTAAATTATTAGCATATTAAGTACAGCACTTTAACAGCATCATCTTTTAGGATTTTAAATAGCTCAGCTGGAAGTCTGTCACCTCCTCTAGCCTTATTGTTAGCAATGCTATAATAAATAATAATCTTAAGGCCCGCTTGACTTCATTCTCCAGGATGTCATGATCAGTAACCACACCCGTATTAGAATGATAAAAGATATGACACCGGAAGACAAGCCCTTCAGGTCAGAAGGTGTTCAACACTGAACTACAGAAGAGTGGAGGACAACTACAAATACCTTTAATTACTATAGAAGCAACTAGCCAAGAGCCAAAAGAAAGTTCTTCTGTATATTCTTGCCACCACTTCTTAATCTCTTCTACTTCTGTTGAGTCCCTATCATTTTTGTCATTTATCTTGCTCATTTTTGCATGAAATGTTTCCTTGACATTTCTAATTTTCTTGAAGAGATCTATTGTCTTTTCCTTTCTATTGTTTTCTTCTATTTCTTTGCATTGTTCATTTAAGAACACCTTCTTATCTCTCCTTGCTATTCTCTGAAGTTCTGCATTCAGTTGGGCATATCTTTCCCTTTCCCTTTCTTTCTTTCCTCAGCTATTTGTAAAGTGTCATCAGACAGCCATTTTGCTTTCCTGCTCTTTTTTTTCTTTGGGATGTTTTTTGTTGTTGCCTCCTGTATAATATTGTGAACCTCTGTCCATAGTTATTCAGGCACTCTATCAGATCTCATCCCTTAAATTTGTTCATCACTTTCACTTCATAGTCATAAGGGATGTTATTTAAGTCATACCTATATGGTCTGATGGTTTTCCCTACTTTCTTCAACTTAAGTCTGAATTTTGCAAAAAGAAGCTCATGATCTGAGCCATAGTCAGCTCCAGGTCTTGTTCTGACTGCATAGAGCTTCTCCACCTTTGGCTGCAAAGTATATAATCAATTTGATTTCAGTATTGAACATCTGGTAATGTCCATGTGTACAGTCACTTTTTGGATTGTTAAAAAAGAGTGTTTGCTATAACCAGTGAGTTATCTTGACAAAGCTCTATTAGTCTCTGCCCTGCTTCATTTTGTACTCCAAGGCCAAACTTGCATGTTATCCCAATTATTTTTGATTGCCTACTTTAACATACCAATCCCCTATGACGAATGGAACATCTTTTTCGCTTTTATTTCTAGAAGGTGTTATAGGTGATATGTCTTTTTGCCTCTTCAGAATCAGTGGTTGGAGTATAGACTTTCATTACTATGATGTTAGATGATTTGCCTTAGATTTGAACAGATTTCCATTCTGTCACTTTTGAGATTATAGCTAAGCACTGCTTTTCTCACCCTTTTTTGGACTATGAGGGGTACTCCATTTCTTCTAAGGGATTCTTACCCACAGTAATAGATGTAGCGATCGCCTTAGTTAAATTCACCCATTCCCTTCCATTTAAAATTATTGACACCCAAGATGTTGATAGTTAATCTTTCCTTCTCTTAGCTTGGTTCCTAGATCTTACATTTCAGGTTTCTATGTGATATTGCTCTTTATAGCATTGTATTTTCTTTTCATAACCAAACACATCCACAGCTGAGCTTCCTTTTGGCTTTGGCCCAGCTGCTTCACTCTTTCTGGAGCTATTTGTAGTTGCCCTACACTCTTCTCCAGTAGAGTGTTGGACACCTTCTGACCTGAGGGGCTCATCTTTGGGTGTCATATCTTTTAACATTTTAATACTGGCCCTGAGGTTTTCTTGGCAAAGATACTGAAGTGATTTGTTATTTCCTTCTTCAGTGAATCACCTTTTGTCAGAACTCTCTACTGTGACCCGTCCATTCCTGCACAGCATAGCTCACTAAGATAACACAGTGATCCAGACTAGGATCATGTGGATTAGGTGCTTAATAAATGCTTGTTTCCTTCCCAAAATTAGCACAACATTCTACACAGTCCTTCCCTGCCTCATGGTGTCATTCTTTGATGTGGATTGCCCCTAGAGGGTAAACATATTTTGAGGCTGCTGAATAAACTATTTTTTTTTCCCATCAGACCTGAACTGTCAAATAATTCACTGGATTTATACTCCAAGTATAACGCTGTTCAGGAACTATATGGAGGATGCCCCCCTCCCCCCAAGGAGCATGTTGCATCAGAGAATCATTTTCTGTCTCTGGAAAGTCCAGACAAAGTCTGTACTACCAACACTGATCCTTTCTTCTCTCTAGTAGGCTAGATTCCAGCACCACGCTGACTAGTGAAGTCAAATTCTCTTATCTCCATATAGGAGTTTGATGTCAAAAAACAATATCTGCCCTCTCAGGCCAAGCGGGCATGTACATATCCGATTCCCCCATGTGTTTCTACAAGAAATATCTCTCTGAGAGATCAACTGAATCATTCCCCTTTATATTAGTATATTATGAGATTAATGTAGGATCTAGAATTTTGTCAACATAAGGAACTCTTGGTTTCCAGAGACTTAGTTGCCTGAAACAGAGAGATTAAGTAACTTGTCCAGGGTCACATAGCTACTGTCAGAGATTAGATTTGAACCCAGATCTTCCTAACTCCATAACCAGCACTCTAACCACATCACCATCCTACCTTTATATGTAATTGTGGATTTTTTTGTGTTGCTTTGTATACAGACAGTGAGACAGGCAGTGCGAGAAGTAACAGCAGTCCAAATTGGCTCATGCGTTGTTTTCCTTAAGCCTACGGAAAGACAATGTGTCACCATATGAATTAAAGCTGTCTATCAGGGGATGCTATCCTTGAACCACCAGCCCAGTAGCCACCTCTATTTGTCTCTGGCTAATCAAGGAGCAGCCTCCCCAAAAGCTATAGTATCACTACTGGCCACCAGAGCATATTCACCCTGCACATGCTGATGTTTCTCCCTCACCATGGAGCCTAGAGCTTCCATTGGCCATTCATAGGAAGCAATTTAAACTCAAGATGCCTGAATTTGGAATTTAACCAGGGGACGATGTGAAATATTGCTTAAAACTATTAAAGATAGGAAATGTGTTGTCCCAGGGATCCACCTTCACATGTGGAATCTCTTTTCTCTGTTGATGACCCCTACATTCACAAGGCAAGCACTCAGATATACTGTCAACACAGATTCTTCCTAACTCCATAAGCTCGTGAACTTTAATAATCTCACATAGCTTGCTAAATATGACAAAAGTGAAAGGAAAAAGATTGAGGATGTTTCCATGGAATTTTCCACTTCCAAACATTTCCTCAAACCACCTCCTGCTTGTCCTTTCAGCACTCCAGAGGGGGGAAGAAAGTTTCTGAGTCACTCATGCTCACAAATCATGGAAAATCACTGTTGTGGAGTGGGGAAGACAGAAAGATCCCCTTCCTCGTCCTGCTGTACTCTTCTTGAAGTAGTCCTAAGAGACTGTCTCTGTAACTCTATTTCTATAGTCAGTCAATCATAACAAGGAATAAGGTGGAGAAAAGGGTATGGGACAGGTCCATTGTCTTTGCCAGTTCTCAGCCAAGTTTC
Organism: Phascolarctos cinereus; assembly: GCF_003287225.1. Classification (NCBI taxonomy): domain Eukaryota; kingdom Metazoa; phylum Chordata; class Mammalia; order Diprotodontia; family Phascolarctidae; genus Phascolarctos; species Phascolarctos cinereus. Next base: position 110,207,281 of record NW_027555736.1, on the reverse strand, counting down.
CTGAACTTTGCATGTGAAACCATATGGACCACGCAAGGTGTAAAAGGGACACATCTTTACAATCAGCAAACCCAACTACTCAAAATCTGAAAGTGGGTGTCCTTACATCCCACTGTTGCTTTTACCTGCTCCTTATATCCAGTGCTTTCTTTAAGTGGATTGGTAGGACTCAATTGCTTAAAAGTGCTCAGTCAATGCCTCCCACAATTATAATACTGCAATATACATTTAACATTCAACTATATTCATTGGCTTCAGTTCATTATTAGGAACAGGAGATCCCTGGAGACAGCTTTTAACTTTGGCCTGGGCTGGTGATTCCATTAATGTAGGGAAATCTCAATGTGGGGATTAACATCAGTGATTTAGACCAGAGATGTCAAACTCTGCAGGCTGCTGAAAAACTGCCCAATACCAGAAACTATTTAACAAAATAAAGAAAAAGACAATACAACAGAAAACCTGATTAACAAAATAAATACAAATACAATACAACATAGGTAATGTTAGTTTGTGGTTTTCTAAGTTAATATGTAGACAGCAGGATCCTTTTCTATTTGAGTTTGACACCATTGAGGCAGACCTCTTCAGAGTCTTAGAGAGGTGCCTATACCCAGATCTTCCTTACTCCAAGGCCAGTCCTCACTCACTACTCTATGCTACCTCTTCCCAGGTTAGTATATCAAAAAATCAGACAATGTCAGATTTGAAACGGATTTTAGAAATTATCTGTTAATCAGATCCTCTCCTTTTACAGATGAAGAAACTGAGGCTTAGGGGGGTAAAATGACTTGCCGAAAGTAATGTAGTTAATGCGTGATAAAATTGGGGGAATAACCCAGGTCTTATTCCCAGTCTGGTGTTCATTTATTCATTCATTTGTTGATATAAACATTTATTAAATTCCAATCCTTGTGCTCTGAGGCAGGAATAAAAAAAATAGTTCCTGCTGTTAAGGAGCTTACATTTTACAAGGGGTGGGGTATAGGGAATCAGAGTACGTAAAAATAAGTAAATACAAAGAATACAAAGTATACATAAAGTAAATAAAAAGTAGTCAGGTAGAGTAAGGAGAGGAAAGTGGAAAAGGCCTCCAAGATGAGAGGTTACTTGAACTAAACCTTAAAGAAAGCTTGGAGTGATTTTTTTTATTTCTCTCTTTTTTGGTTATACCTTTTATTGTTACTAGTATTCATTTCCACATATGGCCCTCCTCTCCTCCACCTTTGTAATGAAACCATCTCTTATAATAAAGTGTAAAAAAAGAAAGAAAACATTCCCGTAAAACCAACTCACACATTGGCCATGTCTAACATTTTATGCAATATTTCACATCCACATCACCATGCCCCTGTTGTTTGTCTTTCATTCTTAAAGAGGACCGTGGCATCAGAAGGTGATGCTATGACATGCAAGTGGATTGGATTTAAATATGAGAGTGCTGTGCAAAGTCACCAGCCTCACTTTCTCCTCCAGAGGCATCTGGGCCTAGTGACTAGATATAGATCATGATAACTGGAGATGGCCCTGGATGTAGTGGAGACCTTGGCTTTTTTAAACTAAGATCTTTCCCAGATCTCAGTTTGACTGAGGCAACACCCATTTAGTGATTAAGGCTAGGTATGAAATGAGGTAAAAAATGGCCTCTTCTACCTATTTAAAAAAAAATTAATCTGAGAGGGGAAGACCCTCACAGTTTCTGGCCAAAAACAGAAACAGTTGCTATTTGCATTCACTCTGAGCCATCAGGGACCAAAAAATGACAGGTGTACTCCTACAATAAAGGGAAAGAAGGGTATTTTCTCAATTGGAATCTAGAGATTCTAAAAGGCTAGGTGAAGGAGTCCATTCCAAGCACGAAAGATAGTGTACAAAGACAGACATGATATAATGTACATATAGAGAACATGAAGGAAGCCAGTTTTCCTGGAACACAGAGTTTGTGAGGAGAAGAAATGTTCAATGAGCTTGAAAACATAGGCTGGAAACAGATTATAAAGGGCTTTAAATACTAACAGAGGAGTTTGAATGTTATCTTTGATGCAATAGAGAGCCACTGAAGATAGGTACAGCAATCAACGAGGAGACTGTTCCAACCATCTGGGTGAGAGGTAATAAACACTTGAACTGGAGTGATGGTCATATGAGTGGAGAGAGAAGGACTGATGGGAGATGTGGAGAGAGGACCTGCAAGACTTGGCAACTGATTACCTATATGGAGTGAGGGAGAGCGAAGAGTCAAGGTGTGACGAGGTGATGACCCTGGGTTACTGGAAAGAAGGAGGTGTCCTTGACAAAACTAGGGAAAGTATTCTCAATCCTCATCCCTCTTGACCTCTCTCTGCTTTCTGTGACACTGTTGTTCACTCTTTTCCTTTTGATACTCTTTTCTCTCGATTTTAGTTAACACTGATTTTCCTGTGAAAGCCAATGAACCACTCTCCTTGTTCTCCTACTTGACCACTCCTTCTTAGCCATATATTCATCCAGGTTATGCCCACTCACCATGGGTATCCTACATGGCTCTTTCCTAGGTCCTCTTCTCTCTCTCTCTCTCTCTCTCTCTCTCTCTCTCTCTCTCTCTCTCTCTCTCTCTTTTCTCCCCCTCCCAGAGATTCAATTACAAAATCTATACAGATAATTCTTGGATCTATTTGAACAGATTTAACCTCTCTCCTGACCTCCAGTCTCATATCTTCAATTCCCTAGTGAATATCTCAAACTGGATGTCCTGTACACATCTTAAACTCAACATGTCCAAAGCTGAACTCATTATCTTTCCCCACAAAACCTCCCCTCTTCCTAAACACTACTATTGTCCCATTCACTCAGGATCATAACCTGGATGTCATTCTTGGCTTCTCCTCCTCCTTTCTTCTATTTCTTCTTCTTCTTTGTCATCGTCGTCGTCGTCTTCATCTTCTTCTTCTCCTTCTCCTCCTTCTCCTTCTTCTTCTTCTTCTTCTTCTTCTCCTCCTCCTCCTCCTTCTCTCTCTCTCTCTCTCTCTCTCTCTCCTCTCTCTCTCTCTCTCTCTCTCTCTCTCTCTCCCTCTCCCCTCCCTCCCTCCCTCTCCCTCTCCCTCTGCAATCAGTTGCCAAGACTTGGAATTTCTACCTACATAATATCGCTTGTATATGCCCCCTTCTTTCCTCTGACACTGCTACCACCTTGGTCCAGGCTTATATCACATCATGCCTGGACAATTACTACAGCCTTCTGGTTGGTTTTCCTTCCTCAAGTCTCCCCATTCCGGTTCATCTTCCATTTAGCTGCCAAATTGACCTTCCTAAACTGTAGGTCTGACTATGTTCATCACCCTATTTGATGAACTGAAGTGACTCCCTATAACTTCTAGGATCAAATATAAAATCTTCTGTTTATTTTTTGTTGTTTTTTATGTATTTTGTTTTGTTCTGTTTGGCTAGGCAATGGGGTTAAATGACTTGCCCATGGTCACACAGCTAGTAAGTGTCAAATGTCTGAGGCTGGATTTGAACTCAGCTCCTCCTGATTCCAGGGCCAGTGCTCTATCCACTGTGCCACTTGGCTGCCCCATAGTTTTTAAAGCCCTTCATAAACTGACCCCTTCCTATCTTTCTAGTCATCTGCTCACCACCATGTATTCTATGATGTAGTGACACTGGCATCCTTGCTGTCCCTCACGCACATGACACTCCATCTACAGACTAGGCATTTTCACCAGCTATCTCCCATGTTTGAAATGCTTTCTCTTCTCATCTCCTCTGGCTTCCTTCAAGTTTCAGCTAAAGCTCCACCTTCTTCAAGAAGCCATCCCCAGTCTTCTTAATGGTAGTGTAATGGTACTTATGGAGAATGCCCAGTTTGCCTACAGTGGAGGCACCCCTAAGGGGCCTTCTCTGCACATGCACAGATATCCTAAGGTGGAAGCACTCTTTGTCCCCTACCACATGGGTCAGATCAGCCATTTTTGACTGGCTGCCTAACTGGAACAGGTTGTATTTTTAAAACTGGTGACCCTGAGATAGCTGCCCTTTCTGGCCAGTGCCCCTTCCTGTGTTCTCTTTTCTGCTGTGTCCAGAGGGTGAAGATCCTAGTTCACCCACATCATGGGTGCCATGAACTGAAGGAGTGAAAGGGGAAGGCCTTCCTTCTCCAGCTCTCCCTCTCTTTTACCCCAGCTCCAAGAAATGGGGTTGGGGGTGTTTGGTTATAGGGCCCAAGTAAAGGAATTGACCTTGGTGAAGAGAAGTACCATCTCTTTGTCAGAGATTGAAGCAATGAAGTAATGTTAAGGGGTTTTAAGATATAGAATAGAGGAGAAGAGGAAACTTACTAGGAATGGTCACTATTTTCTGAGAAAAGTACGAAATAAGGTCATCTTCTGTGAAGAGGACAGGGGTGATATGGGAAGCTTAGGGAGAAAAGTTTGGAAAAGTTAATGGAAAAAATGTGCTAGAAGATCAGTTAGTATCAGTTAGGGCCCAGTTAATATTAGATAGCACCAATTTACAGTAGACCCAGTCATTATGTCACTATGTCACTTCCTCTAATGACATTTAATAGCATGTGGGTAAAAGAAGAACAAATGGTTAAGGTTTAACACATTGTGAGAAGGGACCGGTCAAGGGGGCAGAGTATTCAAGAGTAGAAGACATTGTAGAGTTGAACTGATTAACTACAGTCTCAAGTTTGGGAAGAGAAGAGAGTGAAGCCGGACCATGGGTGATGGGCCAGTAAAGCACTGAAGGGTGAAGGGACCCCTGGAGGTCATGCTAAGGGTGAAGAATAGATTTATGAGAAATGAGGAACACTACTACTAGACCACATGGGCTCTCATGATTGATCAGATATAGAACACAGAGTACTGCATGTAGAAAATTTCCAAGAGAGGGCAGAAAATTATGCCAAAAGGTCAGATTAAACACTAAGGACAACCCCAACTTCTCTTGTCAGGAATATTAATAGAATCTCTACACTCTCAAAGTTGTAAGTGAACTCTAAGGTCATCTAAAATATGGCACGAATAATCTCTGCCATAATCAAATCAATGAACATTTATTAAAGACCAACATAAGCAGAGCTCTGTACTAGGTGGGTGGCTGGTGGCCTGAGGCGAGAAGGAAAGATTCAAAGGTCCGATGCAATCCTTGTATGTCCTAATGTTGAGCTCCCTTCACCGTCCTGTATTATCCTTCTCTGGGCTTGAACCGGTTCATCAATGTCTTTGCTCAAATGGGGCCCTGAGAACTGAACGCAGTGTACCAGAGGTGGTCTGACCAGAGGGGAGAACAGTAAAACAATGTTATTTAAACATATTCCAACAGTAAAGCCAGCAACTTCACAATCTCCATTCTTCCCCCTTTCCCTGCTGACCTCCCTTCCCAAACCCTTACTTCAGGTTTTTTCTTTGGCTCAAATGTTCTTCTAGGCTCTGATAATCCAACACTCCCTCTCCTCTTCCTTTTCAATGCTTAGGCCTGTAGTTTTTCATCCTTCATTTTGGATTGTTAGCTTAACTTAGGGTTGCTGTTCTTGTGAAAGCATAAGCTCAACTCCTAAAGAGGCTAGTTAGCTCTGCACAAAGAAAACTGTGTTCCCAATTGACAGTCTATACCTCTAATCCCAGCTCCCAAATGCATGGCATTCATAGATCATAGGATCTAAAACTGAAAGGGACCTCAGAAAATACCTGCTCCAACGCTCTCATTTTACACGTGAGGTAACCAGACCCATGAGTTGAAATGATTTGCCTGGTGCCAAACAGGTAGTCAATAGATTTGAACTCAGGTCCTCTGACTCCAAATCCAGTGTTTTTCCCCTATGCACCATTTCAGGATGTATATGTGTAGCTCATGCAAATCCATAACTACTATTGAGAAACAGCTTAAAGCAAATACCCTGCCAATAGTATAATACTAAGTCAATAGTGTCAATAAATAAATATTTATTAAGCACTTACAGCATGCAGAGCATGGAGCTAGCTGCTAGGGGAGAGACAAAGTTTTGGATCTGGTCCCTGTTCTCATGGTGCCTATAGTCTAGCCATAAGATGGATGGAATGAGTCACAAACACAAATAATTAATACACACTGCTCCATGATAAGTGCATTGTTGTTGTTCAGTCATGTCCAACTCTAGGTGACCCTGCTTGGGATTTTCTTGGCAGAGATACTGGAGTAGTTTGCCTTTTCCTTCTCCAGCTCATTTTATAGATGAGGAAACTGAGGTAAACAGAGTTGAGTGGCTTGCCCAGGTCACACAGCTAGTAAGTATATGAGGTCAGATTTGAACTCATGAAGGTGAATCTTCCTGACTCCAGGCCCAGTACTCCATCCACTTCACCACCTAGATACCCTGATAAGTGCACTATAGAGTCACAAAACAATGTGGTTCTGGTATAAAACTATCACATTATATCATCATCTATAAGCAGCTATTTTTGTTTATACCAACTGGCAAAAAAAAAATGGCTTAGTTTTCTTGACAATATAGTCTCTGGCACAAACTCCTTATTCACCTTCCCTTAATCCTTTCCATCCCTGATCCCTGTATCTTTTGATCCCAAATCCAATATCCTTTCCACTATGCCAAGTTGCTTCTCAATAGCCGTATCAATAACATTACTAATAAAATTATCAGACTATCAAAAGTAACCTATGAGTAACTTGGACACACATAAGGAAACCCAAGGATAGATGGATTAATTTCTTTATTCTTTCTCACCTCTGGTTGGCGTACCTTCTGTTTTGATTTTTCCCATTTTCTTCCTCCCTCCCCTTGTGTACCTAGTGTCTGGAAGGAGAAGGAAAAGCAATGTGAATCAGGGATGGTCAGGATGAAGAGGTGGAATGCACATTGGATTGGGAGTCAGAAACACTGGATTCTAAGTTTTGGCTCTGCCCTCACAAGGTGTGTGACTTTAGACAAGTCACCCTACCTCTCTGTGCCTCACTTTCATCATCGATAAAATGAAGGGTTGGATTAGATAAATCTCTAAGATCCTCTAGACTCAAAGGATGTGATGGTTTCCTTCTAGTTCCTTTCTCTCTCCCTTCACAAGTCCTGACAAGAATGTGTGGAAAATGCTAATTAATTACAGCGCCCCTAACCAGAGTCATGGCCTTACCATATCCTCCAACTTTCTTTGGGATTGGATTGCTCTCTGATGTGGCTTTCCCACCTCCATTTTATCAGTGGTGACCAGCTGCCCTGAAGTGCCCATAAATTTTCCCAGCACCACATTTCTCAGCAGTCATTCTCTGGTAGAGTCACCAAGCACTCCGAGATGGTGAGTATACTTGAGATTCTGCCTGTCTGCTTGTTCTCCAGTTATTAAATGCTCTTGTGCTTGACCTTGACTGAAACTTCCACTGATGTAAGTAGACTCAATCAGGGTGATGGAATAGGGGAAAACTGTAGACAGGGAATCATATTTTGTCATGGATATAGCATTGATATCTGAGTAGCTACAGCAAAATTTTCATTCCCATTGCTCCTGTTAATGTGCCTTTGCCATTATTCTCATAGGTTCATGGAATCTCCAAGTGAGAAGGGGCCTCAGAGATCATTTAGTCCAATCCCTCTAACAATACGAATCCCCTTTATCACATCTCCAGCCTCTGCTGGGACACTTCCATCAATGGAGATTTCCATACCTCTCAAGGCAGTCAATTCCATTTCCTTTACATCCAGATTAAATGGATCTCTCTAAAACTTCTACCTATTGTTCTTCATTCTGTCCTCTGAAACCATGCAATAAAAAATATCTAAATTCTCTTCCACATGGCACCCTCTTAAAATGTTTAAAGACAGCTATTCCATTCAAAAAGGCAGCTAGGAGGTGCAGTGGATAGAGACTGGGCTTAGAATCAGAATGACTCATCTTCATGAGTTCAAATCCATCCTCAGACAATTACTAGCTGTGTAATCCTGAGTAAATCACTCAATCCTGTTTGTCTCAGTTTCCTCATCTGTAAAATGAGCAGGAGAAAAAAATGGCAAACCATTCCAGTATCTTTGCCAATAACAGCCCAAAAGGGGGTCAGGAGGAGTCAGACACAATTGAAAAAATGACTGAGCAACATTCCCTTCAGAAGACAGCCTTCTCTTCTCCAGACCTAGTTCCTTTGATCTATCCCTTTACCATTCTGAAACAGACATAGTATAACTTGCCAGTGTCCTTTCTGAAATCAGAGTCAGTATGCTAACTCATTTGAATATAAGCCTAAATACTAGGGAAATTAAGATTAATATGCTATAGCTTCATTAAAAACCTCAAGAACATATTAAAAGAAGTTTTGGATGTTTCTACTACTGAGCCCCTTTACTAGCAAAGAGCATTGGGATTTGACTGTATTTTTTAAAGTTTCCTATTCCTTGATTCACTGCTTTTCTTTGTTTCAAGGGAAAGTTTACTGGTTTGGGATGAGGAGAAGGGGGCATAGATTCATAAATGACTATGATGAGAAAACAAAAGACAGCAATAAAACTTCAGAAAAGAGATGAAATTAATTTTGGAGGGGCCCCAACTAACAAATGAATTAGAGGTGGGTTGGGCCTAGGGAGATTTGTCAACATGAATGGTCTCTTTGGAGAATAGATTAAATCACAAGATTCAAACTGTGCTGGGGAAATGCAGCTGAGTTTTCCTAATTGTTGCTTGAAGGTGGAAGAGGATCATTTTCCCAACCCACCATAGGAATCTGGAAAATGGTTGTGAACAGAATTTTTAGAGGTTCCTTTTCATATGTAATAAGTATGTTTTTGATGATAGAGAAAAATAGCATTGTGGGTAAAATAAGTCTTGGAAGAATGATACAATAAGAGACAGGCAAAAAAAATAAGAACAGGAAGAATGCTTTCTTGTAGAGGTGCCAAGCACCATGGTCAAGGTGCCCTTTGGCACGTCATTGAAAGGGAGGGGTTAAAAGTTTTGCCATGTATTCCATTGACTCTTCTCCCAAGTGACCAATCTCATGCAGGAAAAAAAAAAATCATTGTCAGGATTTTCTAATTTGGAGAGACAGCTTAGTGTAAAGTAAAATGGACTAGATTAGTGGTCAAGAGCCCAGGATCTGATTCCTACATCTGCCATTAAAGAACTGAGTGGGTTTTTACCTGCCCACAAGTTCCTAGTGGCTCACTACTTCTGCTTACTCCAGCTGTGAGGCCACTTTTGGACTTGAAACTGAATGTCACAAAGTCATAGAGAAGGAAGAGACCCTGACAATTACCTAGTCCATTTCCTCAATTTACAGTTGAGAGAAAGGGATCCCAAAGCCTTCCACCATCTATTTAATGTTAGAAGAGAAAATACCTATAACTACCTTCTTAATTGCTCACTTCTCTAATTCTTTTATCTATCCTGTGATAGCTGAGGCAGGGAGATAACACAGTGGCCTGGAGTCAGGAAGACCTGAGTTCAAATCCATCTTTAGACACTTACTAGCTGTGTGACCCTAGGCAAGTCACTTAACCACTGTTTGCCTCAGTTTCTTCGACTGTAAAATGAGGATAGTAACAACATCTATCTCACAGGGTTGTTGTGAGGATCAAGTGAGATAATATTTGTAAAATGCTCTTAGCCTGGTGCCTAGTCCATAGTAAGCATTATGCAAAAAATGCATGTTCCCTTCCGCATGCTTCCTTCTCTTCCTTTCCCTTCTGTATGTCTCTCTGCTATTGGTGTTGTTGTTGATGATGATGATGATGATGATGATGAAGAATCGTGTCCAACTGTTCATGACCCTATTTTCTTGGTGTTTTGGAGTTTTCTTGGCAAAGATACTGGAATGGTTTGTCATTTCCTTCTCCAGTTCAGTTTACAGAGAAGGAACTGAGGTAAATAGGGTTAAATGATTTGCCCAGGATAAGTGTCTAGTAAGTATCTGAGGCCAGATTTGAACTCAGGAAGATGAGCCTTCCTGATTCCAAGCCCAGTAGTCTATCCACTGTGCCGTTCTAGCTGTGTGTGTGTCTGTCTCTTTGTACAGAAATATTTTTTCTTATGTGAATTTGGCCTCAAAGACCCAATGCTGTCTCTCATAGCAGTTAAAAAAGAAAAAAAATACTCGTAAAGTCCTCCACAGTTTTAGTATTAGTTGATTTTTACATAGCACTTTAAAGTCTACAGAGTTCTCTTCTTGTAACAATCTTTTGTAGTAGGCATTACGAATATTATTACATTGTGATTTCCCCCCAGTGGTCTTTTCCCAAATAATAATCACAACAACTAGCATTTACATAATGGTTACTATGTACTAGGCACTGTGCTAAGCACTTGTCACAAATACTGCCTCATTTGATCCTCACGACAACCCTGAGAGGGGGGTTCTGTTATTATCCCATTTTACAGTTGAGGAAAACAGAAGTGAAGTGACTTGCCCTGGATGACACAGCTAGGCATTGTCTCTGGCCAAATATGAACTCAGTTTTCCTTGACCCCAGGCTCTACTGAGCCATCTATCTACCTCTAGTCGTGAAAAACTATGTATGTACATTATGCCCACCAGCCAACTCCTGTGCCTTCTGCATTGGTATTCCCTTTTTATGTATATAATTACTTTTTCATTAGATGATTTAAAATCACACATCAACTAAAAAAAAAGTAGCCATCTGATCCTGGGCAAATTATTCCAGGGCTTTCGGTCTCAGTTTTCACATCTATACAATGAAGAGTTAGGAGTAGAAAAATATCTTATACCCCTGAAGCACTATGTTCAAAAATAGTTTTAAAAAATATTTACTTTTCACTTAACCCTAATTGCCCTAAAATACATATGTGTGTGTGTGTGTGTGTGTATGTGTATATATATATACTTTGAAGTATTCTAAAATGCTAGTGGGCTTCCCTCAGATCAAATCTGTAAAGTTTTCCTTTAATGGAATAAGGTTATATAACAGTTAGGGTAAACTAAGGCACAAAGTTCTGAGCCTGATCAATTTATTAGTAAAGTGTGAATTTAGCAATAAATAGGATCTCAGCTTCTTAAGACAGAGGAGGACAGCTCTCTTTTATAGTTTTAGGGAGTATGGAATAAAGAACAGGACGTTGTAGGCAGGAAACAAGTTGTTGTTGTTGTTTAATCATTTTCAGTCATGTCTGACTCTTTGTGACCCCATTTTGGGGTCTTCTTGGCAAAAATATTGGATTGATTTGCCATTTTTTTCTCCAGCTCATTTTACAGATTAGGAAACTAAGGCAAACAGGGTTAAGTGACTTGCCCAGGGTCATGCAGTTAGTAAGTGTCTGAGGCCACGTTGGAACTCAAGTTTGCCTGACTTCAGGTACTCTCTATCCACTGCACCATCTAGCTGCCCCTGTACCACCAAGTTATGGTTGGTTAAAAGAGCTTGATATCATGAATGGCAAAATCAATATGATTGATTACAGAGCTGAGGAGTGGGGGACATTATAATTGGTTGGAAAGTAGGAATGAGGGGCTAGTAACAACCCTCTCCTTCCTTCTTGTGACTAAGAAACATTAGTTGTTTGAGTCCACCTGCAAAGTCAGATGTAGTGGACCAGATTTCTTTGGAGAACAAACCAGACATCTTTGAAGGATATCTTGGTGGTGTAAAGACACTAGGCCAAACTCCCTGGTGTCCATCTGCATTACTCAAGGATAACAGATTTCCTTGAGGCAAGAATAGAACAGTGATTAGCAGGAGAACTAGATTTCTAAACTCAACTCATTATTGGCCAGCTGAATTTTTGAACTAGGTTCTTTTTATGTAAACATTTTCTTTTTGCCAATTACATGTAAAGATAATTTTCAACATTCATTTTTTGAAATATTTTTAGTTCCAAGTTTTTCTTCCTCCCTCCCCAAGACAGCAAGCAATATGATATAGGTTATACATATATAATCTTGTTAAACATAACATAACATTAGTTCTGCTATGTTATAAACATAATGTAGCGTTAGTCATGTTATGAAAGGAGAAGCAGATCAAAAGGAAAAAAAAGTGAAAATAGTGTGCTTTGATCTGCATTCAGACTCCATTGGTTCTTTCTCTGGATTTGGATTGCATTTTTCATTATAAGTCTTTTGGAATTGTCTTGGATCATTGTATTGCTGAGAAGAGCTAAGTCTATCATAGCTGATAATTGCACAATTGAACTGAGTTCTGAGACAAAACCATGACTTAAGCAGCTACAGGACAAACTCAATTAACTATAAATAGGATCAATTAAAAGATGATACAGAATTAATCTGATTGTTTCAATTGCCTTTCTCCAAATGGCATAAATGACAAGGGGAGGGGGCTGGGAAGAGAGCTTAATTCCATGATGAGTTGGGAATGGGTCCTGATGGGGAAAAGGAGATCAGATTATAAAGATGGAGGTGGGGGAGCTGTTGATGGTTAGACTCATTGTTCATAAGGACACTGCTCTGTCTCGGCCTCCTATGCTGACATCTCTGAAGAAGAGAGAGAAAGGGAAGAGTAAAGACAGGGAGGATGTAAAGCAGCGATTGTCCTTTTATTCCTTTGCACTGGTTTTTGTCCTGTCCTATTGCAAAAGAGGACATCATAGAAGATCAGGGCATTGTGGATAAAGTGTTGAACTGTAGTCAGAAAGATATGGATTTAAATCCTCGAGTAACTGCTACTTGTATGACCCTGGACAGGTCTCTTAAAGTCTCAGTTCATTAAATGAAGAGGATTAGACTGTAGCAGGGCTCTTAATCTCTGTGTCACAGACCTCTGTGGCAGTTCAGTAAAGTCTGTGGTCTCTTATAATGTTTTAAAATAATTTGTGGAAATGCTAAATTTCAGTTACAGGTTAGTGTAAATAAAGACATAATTGTTTTCCCACCTAAGTTCACAGACCTTCTGAAATCTGTCCCTGGGGGCTGATGGACATCAAGTTAAGAAACTTTAGACTGACTTCTGATCTCTAAGCAGGGGTATGCTGGAGCCAATTTATTGGAGAGCTGATTGTTAAATTTTCAGCATGAACATTTACACCTCAGAAATCAGCAAACACTACACAGCACAGCTTGATGCATTGTTTTTGTTGACTATTAAGGCTTAAGAAAATGATGGAGGAAATGTTAATGATGCAGATCAGACTTGAGAGTGTGTTGTGCTTTGGGGAGAGCTGGTTATTAAACATTTACTAGAGGCACCACTGTCTCTAAGGTACCTTCTAACTCTAACTCATGCATAGTATGGTTTTATGTATGTGTGTGTGTGTGTGTGTGTGTGTGTGTGTTTATCTGTGTCAAATGGTGGCCTTTTCTAGTGTGGGGTGGAGGGAGAAGGCAGGAAACAGCTTGGAACTTAAAATGTAACCAAAATCACTAAATTAAATTTAAAAAATTGTGAATGTGATACCTATAGAGAAGAATGGAAAGATCTATAGGAAATGATGCAGAATAAAGTAAGCAGAGACAAGAAAACAGTAACAATATACAGAGTGATTACAACAATGTAAACAGAAAAAAAATCAATCAATCACCAAAACAATCAAACATGAATGTTGCAAAAGGATGAAAAACAAGCATGGCCCCAAGGAGGAGATATGAGAAGACAATTCCAACCCACTCCCTTGCAGAGGTGGGAGGTTTTCAACTAGGATATATTACATACATTTTTAGACTTTTTTGCTGTATTGATAAATTTTGCTAACTTTTTAGTTTTTCTTTAAAAATATTATTGTATGGGATGACTATCTGGGAGGAGAAAGGGATGCTGTGGGAAATTTTGATGATGTTAAAAAAAAAAGACATCAATGAAAATTTTTGTTGCATATTTAATTATATTTTATTTTCCTCCCAATTGTATAAAATCAATTTTTAACATTCAATGAAAACATTTTTTAAAAGAGAGATTATAAACCCCTTGAAAGCAAAGATTATGTCTTTTTTTTTTTCTATCACTCAGCACAGGGTCTTGCATACATCAGGTATTTGATGAATTCAATTGAATAACTGCCTTGAGATAGGCAGGAGAGGGATTGATTGTTATTACTATTTAATGTGGCAGGAATTTCTTCCATTTCCCAAATATAATTTGGGATGATGTGACCCTACAACAAAAATGATCTTTTTATTTTAGTTTCTCTGTAAATAATCAATGTTCTTTCCATGTTTCCAAGTTAACTATCCCCAAATGCCTTTTGGATGGAGTTCAGTGATTCTGACTCTGGTTTATTTTAAAGGTTCCTCCAGTCATCCTGCTTGTCTTCCTTCTCACAGTTGACCTGGGAGATACAAGCTGTTTTCAAGTAGACTTCCCATCCAATGCTAAAGGTAAGAGCAATAACTGGAATTCTACGAACAGGGTATAGTCATGCCTGACTGGGCAGCCTTAGGTTGAATATGCACAATCCACTATCAAAACGAGGGAAGTCTCTGTTTTTGTTGTTCAATCATTTCTGTTGTGTCTGACTTTTTGCGACCCCATTTGGGGTTTTCTTGGCAAAGATATTTAAGTAGTTTGCCATTTCCTTCTCTAGTTCCTTTTACAGATGAAGAAAGTAAGGCAAACAGGGTTAAGTGACTTGCCCAGGGTCACACAGCTAGTAAATGTCTGAGGCCAGATTTAAACTCAGGTCTTCCTGACTCCAGATCCAGTGCTCTGTTGATCCTACACTAATCCTATGGATCCCTTTTGAATAAGATGGTGTATCAGGGGCTGTGAGCCCTAGTAGATAATCAGGACTGAGAGCAGAGTATGATGGTTACAGGGCCCTGGAGGGTGTTAGCCCAGGGGTGGGTGTTAGGGAATGGGCAGGTGGGTCTGTCCTGAGGGTACTTTCCTGAATGTTGGTTCCAAATTCCAAATTCAGGGACAGCTAGGCGGCACAGTGGATACAGCACTGGCCCTGGAGTCAGGAGGACCTGAGTTCAAATCTGAACTCAGACACATGATACTTACTAGCTGCGTGACTCTGGGCAAGTCACTTAACCCCAATTGCCTCACCAAAAAAAAAAAATTCCAAATTCAAATGTTGGTCTCCCACACTTGTTACAGCTCTACTAGGGTTCAAAATACAGCAATTCTACAAACATTTATTAAGTACTTATTGTGTGCAAGAGAGGAGTGGCTACTAGGCCAGCCTTGGAGCCATAAACCTAGGTTCGAGTAGTGATTCTGCTACATACTGGTTGTGTTACCATGGTCAAATGTCATAGCCTCTCAGTGGCCCAGACAACTATTTAGGACTGTAAATTACAGAGGAGTTGCTGATTTGCATTAGCAGAAGGCATTTCAATAATTGGAGTTCCCTACAGTGATGAAATCAAGTCTGGAACAAAAACATTTTTGTTTGCTAGATTCTTTTGAGAACAATAAGTGAAGTACTCATACAACATACAGTCTAATATCTCTGTAAACCTTAAAGAGTTATCTCAATGTGAGTTATTTTGATAGAAGTATATGATCAAATTTATGTAATTACAGTATAGATTAGCATATGATAAATGCATAAGACAAATGTAAACAAAATGCTATGTGAGGTCTGATGGAGGTAGTGATGGGGAAAGGCTTCATGGAAGAGGGGTCATTTATGTTGAATTTTCAAGGTTAGGTAGGAATTTAAGAGGTGGTGATAGGTAGGGGAGGATATACCAGGCATAGAAAACTGAACAAAGACTTGGAGGCAGGAAAGTACAGGTCATACACTCAGATTTGTTGGAGATGGAATATTCTAGTTTGTCTAGAGAATAGAGCAGCATGAATTAAATTAGAATTTAGGTTGGCACCAGGTTATAGAGCACCCTGAATGACAAGCTAAGAAGCCCAAACTTTACTTGGCAAGCAGAGGAGAAACAGGACCAGATCTATTTCTAAGGATACCAGTCTGGCAGTGGTTTGAAGGGAATGTTGGAAGGAGAAAGAAGACTGGAGATGGGAAGGCCTAGTAGGACATTGTTCAACAGACTAGGGACTCTGGGGAAACTCTTACCAGGCTTCTATTGTAGGGCCTCCCTGAGCTCCAGCTCATTGGCAGGGCTTAGACAACAGAACTACTATTCCGTATATTTTCTGGGAAGCCAACTTCCCTGAGTTCTACTGTCTTTGATTTTCATAGCTCAGGAACCTCCCCTGAGGGTGGGGTGGGGAGAGTACTATTTTCGAGACCTCTGGTTCAAAGAGCCATTACCAGGGCTGGATAACTGGGGCTTTGCCCTAGGCACCAAAATTTAGAAGGGTACCTTTTTCTCTTCCAGTTGGTGGTCCCAGATAATTGAGCTACTGGCATCAAATATAAAAGTAGCCAGACTGTTTAAGGCATTGTCCTATCTCCTGAACCAGTTGTTTAACATGGGCAATGCTTCGTTCTATTTGGCCTTAATTTCTACTGTGCCGAATATTCTTAATTTTATTTTCTTTCACTCTTCTGTTCTAACAGCACATTTAAAAACAAATTCTCATTTATACAAAAAAAAATCTCATAGCAAAGTGTTTTTTGAAGTAAAACTTAGTTTCTAAATTATCTGTCATGGCACAAACCAGACCACACTCTGATTAGCAGCTAGGTTGCTCAAAGTTTATTTGTCTCAGCTGTGCAACTTGGGGATTTGGACAGAATTCCAAGCAGTAATGAATACTGGTTACATTTATGCAATCCATAGATTTTGAGAGCTACTTCTTAGATGGCAGTTAAGAGAACTTCAGTGATATCAGAAGTGGGGATGGAGGAATTTAGCACTCATATCATAATGGGGATACAGTTATTCGTGTCTGGGAGATAGGGTCCCATGCTTGAAAGGCAACATCTCTGGGGAACCAAGGGAAAGACAATTGTAACCTGGATATCTGAGAAAATCAAAATTTCTTTTTCCTCAGCTTAAAACAAATCAAAAAGAACTTTCTTGTTCTGTTTATTTATCTCTGGATATCTGGAATTTGGAAATATTTATGCATTGAGTTAGATTATGGTCATCATATATAACATAAAATGGGAAAATAAATGGGAAGGCAGGTAAGGCAGATTTTAGGTAAGGGTGAAGAACTCTTTTTTTCTACAACACATTTACATTGTCAGTAACTTTTCTTATGATTCTGCATCAAAGTTAATTGTCCTATTTGCTTTAGTATCTATGCCTTAGCAAGTGAATAGGCCAAGAGATGAGAAATATCTAAGGTATAGAAACTGTCATCAATATAAAACATTGTTTGCATAGCTTCTAGCAAGCCTAAGAAGAGCACATCTCCTGCAAAAACTATTCCGTCTGTGTTAACTGAAAAAAAAACTTTTTAGCAACAAATATCTTTGATAAGGGTCTGTTATCCAATGCATGGGGAGATTTAAAATAAATATGTAAGACCAACAGCCATTCCCCAATGGATAGTCAAAGAATATTACCGGTTCTCAAAAAAGAATTGCAAACTATTAACAACCATATGAAAGACTGCTCCAAATCACCAATAATGGGAAAGACACAAATCAAAGTAACACTGAAATTTTATCTCATGCCCAGAAAATTAGCAAAGTTGATAAAATTTGTAAATAGCCAATGTTGGGGGGGCTTTGGAAACATAGGCACACTAATATCCTGTTGGTGGAGATGTGAATTGGTCCAATCATTCTGGAAAACAATTTGGAATTTTGCTAGAAAAGTGAATAAATGTCATACCATTTGACCCAATGATTCCACTACTAGGAATATACATTGACGAGGAAAAAGGCAGGAATGAAAGTCCTATATGTCTCCCAAATATTCATAGTATAACAGCACTTCTTATAGTAGCAAAGAACTGGAAACAAAGTAAATGTCCATTCATTTGGGAATACCTATACAAATTGAGGGTGTACATGTAGGTAGGCTAATATTACTGTAAGAAACAATGAATGGGAAGAATTCATATAAGCATGGGAAAACTTATGGAAGGCAATGTGATGCAATAGAAGCAGAGATGGATTTTGAGTCAAAGGACCTGGGTTCAAATTCCAGTTCTGCTACTTATGATCTGTGTGACCTTGGACAAATCACTTAATCTCTCTGGGCCTCAGTTCTCTCATTTGTAAAATGAAGAGGTTGGACAAGATGACTTCTAATGTTCTTTCCAACTTATATCCCTATGAATTGATGCAGAGTGAAGTAAGAAGAATCAGTATGCGTAATGACTATAACAATATAAATGGAAAGAATGACAAAAACAAAATTTAAAACCCTGAATATTATATAATTATAATGACCAAGACTGGCCTCAGAGAAGAGATGAGAAAATACATCTCCCTCCCTTCTTTGCAGAGTTGGGGGTGGGGTGGACTAGGGGTATAGAACATTGCATATAGAACCAGATTACTTTGATTTGTTGCCTAATTTTGCTGGACTTTTTTTTTAATTATTATTCATGGTTACTAGGGATAGCCCTCTGGGGAGGGGGAGGGATAGAAGGATATATTTGGAAATGAATGTTGGTTGATTGTTATTCTTCGTTCTCAAAAAAGACCAAAATGACATCACTATGTTGGAGTCAAGGTACAGTAAGTCTGACTGGCCGATCAGACCAATACAGGTTGGGTACAGATAGACCACGTGAACATTTGCAGTGGAGATGGCTCTAGTGCATCTCACATTTCTTTTGAGCCCCTGCAATCCTGCTTTGCTCATAGAACGTGGCACTTTCTTTGATGCAGGCCATCCTAGGCAGTCCTTTGCCAGTGTCTGCCATGTCATACAATCCATTACAATGTTCTTCAGAGACATCTTGAGAGTGTCCTTGTATTGCTTCTTCTGACCTCCCTGTGAGTGCTTGCCTTGTGTGAATTCTGCCAAATAGTCAAACATGCATTTGACATTTAAACAATGTGGCCAGCCCATCGGAGTTGTGCTCTCTGTAGTAGAGTTTGAATGCTTGACAATTTAGCTTGGGCCAGGTGATCTTCAGAATCTTCCTAAGACAATTCCAATGGAAGTGATTCAGTTTCCTGGCATGGTTCTGGCAGACTGTCCAGGTTTTACAGGCATATAATGATGAGGTCAGCCCAGTGGCTTTGTAGATCTTCAGTTTGGTAGGCAGTCTAATACCGCTTCTCTCCCACACTTTCTTTTGGAGCCTCCTAAACACTGAGTTAGCTTTGGCAATGTGTGCGTCTACCTCAACATCTATGTGTACATTCCAGGAAAGTGTATTGCCAAGGTAAGGTAACTTATCCACAGCATTCAATATTTCTCCATTTGCTGTAACTGATGGTTCCCATATGGTGTGGTGCTGGCTGGTGAAGAACCTGTGTTTTCTTGATGTTGGTAGGTCAAAATTAGCACAAGTAACAGAGACTCAATACATACTTTGTTGCATCTAAGCCTCAGAAATTGCATTGGGTACACAATCTGTGAACAAAAAAAAATCATGCACCAACTCTCCCTCCACTGTAGTCTTGGCTTGTAACCTTTTCAAGTTAAATGATTTACTATCAGTGCAGTAGCTGACCTTGATGCAGTTTTCCTCCTTGTTGAAGGCAGCTGACAACATTGTGAAAACATCATGTTAAAAAGCATGGAAGCAAGCACACAGCCCTGCTTCACTCCAGTGGTGATTGGGAAAGTGGAAGAGCATTGTCCATTATCCAGAACCCAGGCAAGCATGCCATAATGAAAATCATATAGGATACTGATAAATTTCTCCAGGCATGCAAATTTTGTCAGAATTTTCCACAAGCCCTTATGACTGACAAAAGGCCTTGGACAGATCAATGAATGTTGTGTACGCCTCTTTTCTACTCTTGGCATTTCTCCTGGAGTTGCCAGGCAGCAAATACCATGTTGACTATTCCACAGCCCTTTCTGAAGCCACACACTGACTCTCTGTTAGATGACCATGTTCCAGGTGAAAGATCAGCGCATTAAGGACTCTGGCAAGAATTGTCAGCAATGACTAAGAGCATGATTGTCACAGGACAACCTATTTTGTTTACCTTCACAGAGATGGACAATGATGTGATATAAAATGTAAAATGTGGTGGAAATGAATGTGATATAAAAACAAAAGATATCAATAATTTTTAAATAACAGGTCTTCTAGCCACAAAACTACCAAAACAAAACAAGTACAAGGAATGATTTCCAGAACAGTTTCAAAAGCTTTGGCATTGGCAACTGGCCCAAGAACTCCTTATGAAGAGTGCAGGTACCATAGTACCTGAAGGTGAGAGCGTCCAAAGACTCTAGGGCTTCTGAAGGGAAAAGTGAGGGGCTAAGGATCCATCCTTCCAGCTTCCACCAGTTGTGCCACCAATGGTCCTGCATCTGCAGCAACTATCTACTATCATACTATCTACCTCCCTACTCCCTTGCCTAGGCCTGCCCACAACCAATGTTCAGGACCTTCTTTGGGCTTTGGTGATCCATCTGCCTATCTGTCTCTATGTCTGCTTCATGGTTTCCATTCATTCTAAGATGTATGAATCATCAGCTGGGCTAGGATAAATTGTGCTAAATTTCCCCAGATGAATTACCCTTTCTGTTGGGTAAATATAGCTGACTATACAATAAGATCAGACAAGTATCCCAGAGAGAGTAAGAATAAGAGAAAGGATCTATATGTAGGAAAATATTTATTATCTTTTTGTGGTGGCAAAGAATTGGAAATTAAAGGGATGCCTACCAATTGGGAAATGGCTATAGAAATTGTGGTATATGATTGTGATGGAATACTATTGTGCTGTAAGAAATTATGAGAGGGATGGGTTTAGAATGTTAAGAATAAAAAACCTGAGAGACAGAGTTTCTGGGTAATTAATAATCAACTTGTTATTTAGGCTAGCTAATAATCAATAGATTGATAAGTCAGTGATTTCCCTCAGTGACCAAAGACAAAACCAAGGAGATACTGAATATTTTAAATGCCTTTGGTAAAAGGAGGTGCCCTTGACAGGGAAATTCAACCCTGACTGGTGAACAATTCGTGAGGGAGTGGGTTAGGAGTCTTCAGCTCCTCCTGCTGAGAATGTGGTTTGATCATGAGACTGAGACATCTCCAGCCGTCTAGACAGGGAAGTCCATCTCCAACCAGACCACTGCGGTTGGTTTTCTCCTTCGTCAGCTGGGTCACCCTAAATTCTAATGGACGGGTGCAAGGACATGGGCTTATTCTCTCAGGGCAAGAATTGACCTAGATTGGATTCTGTTTACACTCCAAAAAGAAGTAAGATCTCCTAGTTGGGTAGGGTCTTGTCCAAGAATGAGGCGGACATGCCCTTCAGAGGCTGGTGGATGACCTATAGGGGCTGGTCCCTGAATGAGGAAATAAAAAGCTTGGATCCTAATTAATAGTGAGTTATTAATATAACAGAAAATAATAGTTTCTCTCAAGAAAAACCTGAGAAGACTTCTATGAATTGATGCAGAGTAAGCAGAACCAGGGAAACATTTTATACATAACAGCAATATTGTAACAATGGTCAACTGTGAAAGACTTAGCTACTCTGACAATGATCCAAGACAATTCTAAAGGGCTCATAAAGGAAAAATGATATCCACCTCCAGAGAGAGAGCTGATGACCTCTGAGTGCAAATTGAAGCATACTGTTTTTAACTTTTAAAAAAAAATTTTGCGTTTTTTTTGGCGACATGACTAATATAGAAATGTGTTTTGTATGACTTCACATGTAGAATGAGTATCACATTGTCTTCTCAATGGATGGGGGAGGGGCCACAGGGAGAAAGAAAATTTAGAACTCAAAATTTTTAAAATTAAAAATCATGAACTTTAAAAAAAACCCAGTAAGATAAGATCCCAAGGCCTTCCAGGTGAATTCTTCCCCACGTCCTGGTCCCACTATGCTGTCTTTCCATGCCTGACCTTATAGCCTTGCCCCAGATTCATGCCCATTCCTCCCTCCCTTGCTTCAGATGCCAAAATTTCTAGTAATTATGACTTTGTTTGCATAATTAAAACAATAAGCTTGGCATATACCATATATAAAAATGAACCGATTGTCTGTTTTCTTGCTTTAATTTAGCTATTTCAGTCCATTTCTTACTATGGATGTGGCCAAAGTGCCATTTTGGTAAGTGGCTGAGTAACTGATCCCGTTGGTTAAGGTAATGCTTCTCCCATCTTTTCATTGAAAGCTGTTTGACATTTGTGTATTTAGGCTGCCTCCTAGATAACAATTTCTATGAGCAAGGGAGAAGGTGGAAGCCTGATGATTGTCAAGACTGTGTGTGTTTCGAGAATCATATGACTTGCTGCCTCAGGTAAGTTCCAGGCCGCCAGAAATACCCTGAGCAGAATGATCTCGGTTATTGATGATTATCTGCCCTCTGCTTTTATGGCAAAATAATAAAAGAAGTGCTCAGCTCAATGAATCTCTCATTGACAATTTTCCTATGAGCCAATCATAGCTCACATTCATATCACACTTTAACCCTGTGTCTCAGAGATGTCAACTAGCTTGCCTGGGGTCACATAACCAACAAGAAGAAGAGACAGAACTAGAACTCAGGACTTCTGATTCTAAGTACTAAGCTATTTTCTATCCGCCATTATGATGATTAATGGTAGCAAATATGGAATCCTAAGCTGATTTCCTCCTGACATCTGACATGTTTCTTGTCTGCCTTCCTGGTATTTTCTTTTCTTCTTTTTTTAAACTATATTTTATTTTTCCTCAATTACATGTAAAAACAATTTTTAACATTCACTTTTTAAAAAAATTTTGAGTTCCAAATTTTCTCCTTCCCTCCCTGAGACAATAAGTAATTTTTAGATCTCCTCTGGAGGTTTCATTTATTCTCATGTAAATTCCCAGAAGTTCATAGTAGACATTTGGTTTGAGAAGTCTTAGGAGGTTTTCTCTCAGACATTAGACACATATCCCAGGAAGACAAGATACCTCTACGGTGGTTATGTGGTCAACATATTGTTTGCCTTAGTATCTCCTCATGGAGTAGTCACCATCCACCATTACTTGATTCTTCCTCAATTCTTCCTTTGTCGCCTAATAGCACCTATGGATCAAAGCCATTGTTCCTTCCTCAGAGGGTCCAACTTCTTTCTCTTCAGGAAGAGCTTCATATCTCTTACTTGACTCCAAATGTTCTATGGTCCTCTTCCTTCTTTATTCTTCCACATTTGAACCTCTTCAAATATGTTTGCATACCTCTATCTCTTCAGATTTTTTTTCCTTGGGACAGCTCAGTGGCACAATGGATAGAGTGCTGGGCCTGGAGTCAACAAGACCTGAATTTATGATTTTGTATGAGCAATGGACCCCCCACACACATACCTTGTAAATCTCAGTTGGAATAGAATCAGCACCAGGTGCTTTGCCATATGAAAGGAGCCTAATGACATTCAAAACCTCTTCTTCAGTTGGAACTTCAGCTAGAGAGGATTGACTTCAACCTTCAGTCAATGGCTTCAGCATTGATTGATGATGGTCTGTTGAGAACACTATGGAACTGTTCAGCCCATCTCTCCAGGATCATGTCCTTATCATTAATCAATGTGGCTCAACCAGCACCAAGTAGCTGAGATGCACCATACGTCTTTGGCCCATAAATAGCCTTCAGGACATCATTAAAGTGCTTTGCTTTGTTAATATCATAATAAAGCTGAATTTCATCTGCCTTCTTATTGAGCTAAGAATTCTTCATCTCTCTAAGCTTCACTTGTACTTTACTTCTGATGGAATTAAATGCAGCCTTCTTAGAGATGGATGAACTATCCTGCTGGTAAACCCTGTGGAGTTATTTTTTCATTTCGTAGCTTCTGAATTTCCCCATTATTTTCACCAAACCAATCTTGATGTTGGAGAGTGTTCTGACCCAGATGAACAAATGCATTTCTATACACCAAATCTTTGAAAGCTGCCCACTGCTTTTCTGCTCCACTGTTGACAGCTGTGTGTTGGCTCAACTTTCCATCCAAGTTAGCAACAACCTATTCCTGCTCAGAAAAGAGCTCTAATCTATTGACATTAATTCTTCTGGTAGTCATTTTGCCTTGGGGGTGCCACTTTTGTTGAATGGAATATTTAGCTTGGAGAGGATAAGTTTATCCAGCACTCTGCCACACATTGCCTTCATCACTCTCACATCCTGTCTGTCTCTTCTCCTTACAATCACATAGTCTTATTAAATGACAATGTTTGCTGCAAGGGTACATCCATGAAGTTTTATTGCATTTAGGTAAACAGAAGACAATGTTGGTGATGAGAAGGTCATGAGATGCACAAGTCTTCAGTAGTAAGTGACTATTACTGTTGCTGTTTCCAACTCCATTCCTCCCAAGGACTCCCTGCCGTGTCTGGTAGTCTGAGCCTAAGCTAGCATTAAAGTCACCCAGAATTATAAGCTTGTCCTCTTTTGGCACATTGATGATAAGGGTCTCCAGGTCTTCATAAAATTTTTCTTTGACCTCATCAGAGTTCATCATGGTGGGAACATAGGCACTGATGATGATGGTGTGGCATTTTCCCGCAAGTAGCAATCGCATTGTCACAAGCCTGTTGTTTACTTCTTTTGGTAGGCATACAAGCTTGTTGACCATGTTCGTTTTGATTGCAAAGCCTACACAAGCTTTACTGCACTCCCCTTTACTGTAGCCACTCCAGGAAAACCCTGACTTCAATGTTCAGACTCCTGTATCCAACCCTGACTTCAGCTGACCTTCATTTGCCAGCCTTGTTTCACTTGGGGCTGCTATTTGGATATAATACCCACTGAGTTCTCTCGCAACGAGAGATGTTCATCTTTCAGGTCTACTGGATTTTGTGTTGTCTATAAGTTTCACACGCTCCATGTACTGATGGGGGGTGGAGTCATCTTTACAAAAGTTTTTGTACATTTTTTTGTGTTTTGACTACAGGGTGGGATCTCTGCCTGCTGCAGTAATCAGGCCAGGGTTGGGTAAGCAGACAATTTTTAGGGCACCTTTTCTAGCCCTTTCCTCACACCAGGAGGTGAACAGTGTGGTCCTTAAAAGGCTGCTCGTACACCCAGGGGGCTGCTGAATCCCACTGTTGCTTCCAATGAGATGACCCTATGGCCTGGGCTGCCTGTGTGCAGGGTTGTGACTACAGCTTCCAGTGTATCCGCACCTGCTGCTTCATCACTTGTCTGTCACCACAGGACTTTGAGATAGGTTAAAATTTTTAAAAGATAGGTAAAAATGGTAAAAATGGGTGATGTCTTTTGATTCGTGCATAAATTAGATTTAAGTGAGGCAGAGTTGCATGAAGTTGTCTGCCTCACTCTCTTCCAGAGACATCACAGTCTAGTGGCAGGACAGAGTCAAGATGATTGGTGATGGCTCAAGATGCAGTGGATGACCTTGGTGTCTTTGATGTCTAAGCAAGCTCTAAGTGCTCCACAGCACCTCCTTCAGCTGCCTTCATGGCCATTGGAACAAATTGTTTTCATCCGCCCATTCCACCAAGGGAAGTCTTCCCATGCTTTGGGTAGACATTCCCCTAACTCACCAACCGGCTTGAGACCCCTCAGTTACCCTCAACCTAGTTTAGCCCATCTGCCAAAATGGTTTACTGGGGTGTGGCTACTGTGCACACTACAGTTTCTTGGAGCCACAGTGATATGTGTATGTGTATGTGTATATGTATACATGTGTGTATATACATATATACATATACATACACATATATATCCTTTTTTAATGAAAAAGGATGAGTCATGGCTCCCATCAGCTCTATATATGTAATGAGGCAATGATTCAAACAAGAGTAATTTTATTGTAGAAAAAGGTGTAGTATACTATCCTTTAATTCATTAATAAGAAAAGCTTTTTTGTCTTTGACCTGTCACCCACCTTTCTAAAGGGCTTTTCCAAGAATTTTAGAAGGTGTTTTAGAGCCAAGACATATTATTTATTAATATTTCTAGAGGAACTAAAAAAGGAGATTTTTTAAAAGTGGGGAACAAATGTTGGAATGAGAGAAAGTGCCCTATTCTCCATCTTATCTTTCACTGACATTTTCAAAAGTTTCAATTCAGTTTAGTCATGCCCTGGTCATGTGGTCAACCTTGCACCACCACCACTTGGCCCCATCTGCACTCTAGGTCTTCACCATCGACACCAGGGTTCTCCAGGATCTGTCCAAACTCATCTGTTATTGCATCTATCTTAGTCTATAGTCATAGCTGGTAACCAATGGTGACTACAAGCAGTCAGTGATGGCTACCTATTCCATCAGTAGCATGGAAAGCATAGTTAGGAATAGTCTCTTGCTGTGGTGAAACTTGTGGCCAATCAAAGGGGAAGAGCTGAATTGTGTGATCACGGGCAAAATCTCTCATTTCCTTCTTGAGTAGCTTCATCCTTGACTTGAAGCTATGCTTGGCTAGTCCTACTTTTGATATCTCATGGACTGTTTCCCTTGTAGCCTTTGGGGACCCTCAGGCTCCCTGATACATAAAAGGCATCACAACCACTACATATAAAGCTAAATATTCTTGTACGAGTAAACTTAACTTTTCAGTATCTAAATTCCTCATGTATAAAGTGAATCAATCAATCGGTATTTATTAAGCACTTTTTATATACTATTCCCTGTGCTAGTAAGTGGACATACAAAAACAAAAATGGAAAACCCTTGCCCTCAAGGAACTTGTAGTCTTGCTGGACAGGAATGGAAAAGCGTAATAAATAATATTACATCTAGTAAGGAAAAGGCTGACCTCTAATATGAATTATAAAGAGGATTGGAGGGAGATGTGCTTAACCCCAGTCTCCTGCACATAAGTTTCTCACAGATTGGTTTCCTTCGGAGAAATTTATAATAAGTCCAGGAGAGTTAAAAATAAGATGATCCAACAGTGATTTTTAAACTTTTTGGTCTCAGGATTCCTTTATACCTTTAAAATTATTGAGGACCCCAAAGAACTTTTGTTTATGTGGGTTATATCTATTAATAACTACAATATTAGAAAGTAAAATGGATAAATTTTTAAAATATGTATTTATTCATTTTTAAAAACAATGATAAACAGAGTAATATGACAAAAGAAATATGACAAAAATATTGGATGTTGGAAGGGATGTGGGAAAATTGAGACACTAATGCACTGTTGGTGGAGTTGTGAACTGATCCAAACTTTCTGGAGAACAATTTGGAACTATGACAAAAGAGCTATAAAACTGGGCATACTCTTTGATCCAGCAATACCACTGCTTAGCTTTTCAATATCTAAAATCCTCATGTATAAAGTGAATCAATCAATATTTACTAAACACTTTTTATATACTATTCCCAAACATCCCAAAGACATCCAAAAAAAGGGAAAAGGGCCTATTTGTACAAAAATATTTATAGCAGCTTGTTTTGTGGTAGCTAAGAATTGGAAATCAAAGGGGTGTCCATCAACTGGGGAATGGCTAAACAAACTATGATTGTAATGGAATAATATTGCACTATTAAGAAATGACAAGCAGGATGATTTCAGCAAAACCTGGAAAGACTTTCACAAACTGATGCATAGTGAAGTGAACAGAACCAGGAGAATGTTATACACAGAAAGAGCAAAATTGTTTAATGAAGAATTGTGAATGACTTAGCTATTCTCAGCAATAAAATGATCCAAGATAATCTCAAAGAACTAATGATGAAGCATAGTTTCCACCTCCAGAGAAAGAACTGATACTGGTTGAACATAGACTGAAGTATGCTATTTCTTTCTTTCTTTCTTTCTCTTTTTCTTTTATTTGAGTCTTCTTACGCAAAATGACTAATATGGAAATGTTTTATATAATTGCACATGTATAACCTATTTCTGCCTGCTTAATGTCTCAGGGAGTGGGGAGGGGAGGGAGGGATAGAATTTGGAACTCAAAACTTTAAATAAAAATATCTTAAATTTTTTTAAACCCAATAATGATAAGCCCATTATAAGTTAACATAAGTTAACATCAAATAACATATTTTTATGAAAATAACTATTTTCCAAAACAAAAAATTAATGAAAAGTAGCATTATTTTACATATTTTTGCAGCTCTTTAATATCTAGCTTAGTAGAAAATAGCTAGATTCTCCTATCTGCTTCTCCATTGATTCTATTGAGACATGTTTTGGTTGAAGTATATGAAGAAAATCTCGCCTCCTACAGATTTGTGGCTATGAAAGGGAAGAGTATTTTAATGACCTTCTCAGATAACTGTAGATATTCTTCTTTGACACTAAGCCCAAACTCAACCCAGTGGTCGCTGCTTAAAGGTTTGTTGCAATGTGAAATTTGAATCCCCTCGGCGACCTTTTCATGCTCTGTCACATTAAAATCCTCTCCCTGTCTTTCACACTGAATGAATCTTTTACTCCTGCATGATTTAGTATTAATATCATGCATTGATCCTTTGGAAAATATTGGTTCACTAAGTTGAACCCATGCAGGTCTTCCATTTTGCAATATCAAAAAAATCACATTGATTAATGTCACCACCAATGTCATCAGAAAAGACTTTTAAGTACTGAAAAGCTATCAAGCTACAGTGGCTGTTTTTCAAAATTCTAATTTTTGTTCAAAAGCTTGTATTTTATCATTGGCAACAAATACCATCAAGTATTTTCCTTGAAGAGTTAGGTTTGCTTGGCTCATTTTTGAGAACATGTCTAACAAATACCTAAGTCTGAAAAACCATAGTTTGCCAGTCATTCTTTCAAGTAAAAATGGTATTTCATTAAAAAAAAAAAGCAGCAACCTCAGCTCTCAACTCAAACAATGGCACCAAGTGTGTTTCCTCAAGGTAGTGCGCTAGACTTTGGTGTCTAGCCACTAGATGGCACCATAGTGCGGAGTGCTGGACCTGGAGTCAGCAGGCCTCATCTTCCTGAGTTCAAATCTGATCAGAGACACTTACTAGCTGTGTGATCCTGGACAAGTCACTCACCATGTTTGCCTCAGTTTCCTCAACTGCAAAATGGGGATAATAACAGCACTTACTTTACAGGATCAAATGAGATAATAATTGTAAACCATTTAGCATAGCATCTGACACTTATGTGCTATATCGATGTTAGCTATTATTAACTATTATTGCTGTGTGCTATCCCTTGCCTCATGTTAGGTTCTGGTTGTGTCTTGTTATTTTTATCCAGACTGCTCTTTCACCCAAATCCATTCCAGCTGGGATAACATTAAATACACAAGCTATAACAGCCAATAATTTATTTATATAACAATGAGAATAAGAGGTAGCAAGGGCAAAAACAGGAGGCTCAGGGGCATGGTCAACAGCTGTGAGTGTATGCTGACTAGGCACAGCCAGCTCTGGTTTCACAGAAACTGGAGCTTTCCTGCTTTAACTCCTTCTTCTCACAGAAAGTAGCTGAGGCAGAAACTCTGGAGGAGTGTGGGCAGCAAATAGCAACTGCCTGCTTCCTCTAAACCCACCTTTTCCCCACTCAGAAAAACAGAAGAAGGAAATTCTCTCTAAGGCACAGTGTCAGACATCTCACCTGCCCCTGATCTAATCAGCACAGTCTGCAGAATCATGGTCAGCCTCAGTAGCAGTGTCTTCACCAACAGTCTCTGTCTCCCTCTCTCTCTCTCTCTGTGACTCTGTTTCTATCTCCCCATCTCTGGCTCTCTGGCTCTGTTTTGGTCTCTGTCTCTCTTTGTGATGCTGGGGCTTAATATGCAGGAGTCTCCAGCACAGATTCCTAAAATAGAAGGTGAATTTCACACTCTCACCCTCAGTCCAGCTTCTCCCCTTTCAGAGTGGTTCTTCTCAAATTCTTTGGGAAAACTCTCCCAGCCTCCCTCAGGTCCACAGCCATGGTGCTGGTAGTTCTGTGGAAGTATCTGCATTTCCATGGTGACTGTGATGCAGGGTTACACAAATATAACAGGGATAATCAGAAGAACTTCCTGGTCTGCTGGACTAGGCTACTTTCCACAGAACTGGAGGTGCGGGCACTGGCTCCTGTGTTCTGGCTTAGCTCAGAAGGACTTGAACTTTAGGATATCAAAACAATCTCTTGTTGATCACTGTGTGTATGGGGGGGGTGGAGTTGGGGGTGGGACTAAACCAAAGATGATTGGTGATTAAACCAAGAAGAAACAACCATTCAGCAGTGTACAAAAGGAGAAGAGAAAGCTAGGAGCAGGAAGCGTATACCTCTCCTACCCATACCAAATTGTTGTTCGTCCTTAGTTCTCCAAGAGGACACTGTAAGAGTAATATCTTGACTTGCTCATGAACTGGATTTAAATAAGTGCAACATTGTCAAATGCAATGGCCAAGAGCACAACATATATAACATCTCATATAAGGAACAATTGTGTCTAGTTTGGACAACGTGTCTTAGACACCCACCTCTGTTGTATTAGCCTATTTTGGGCCCAAAATTTACTAATTTTTCTTACAAGGTTTTATTGATGGCTTTGTTTTGACATCACAGACATATCCCAATAGCCACCATACTACACACATACATATATTGAACCCTTCCTTGTAACATTCAAAAATAGTTAAGCAACACCAACTAACATTACTGACAGTGAATAGAACATTCTGCATCTGTATTTCTACCCCGCCACCTCTTCCCAAGGAGAGAAGTATGTTTCATTATCTATTCTCCAGAGCCAAGATTGGTTATTACAATTAATCAGAGATGGTCTGACTTTTAGTCTACACTGTTCTCCTGGTTCTGTTTACTTCACTGTGAATTAATTCATAAAGGTCTTCCAACATTTCTCTGAATTCCTCACTCTCATTGTTTCTTACGGTGCAATAATACTCTATTACATTTATGAATCACAATTTGTTCAGCCATTCCCCAAGCAGTAGTCACCATTTTATTTCCAGCTTGCTCCTAACCACAAAGGAGGGCCGCTGTAAATATTTTGGTCTTCCTATGTGCAGTGTGTACTCTACAGCCTCACCCTCTCTAAGCATGGATAGCTACTTCCTCCTCTCAGGATTCTAGGGGAATCCCAAAGGGTTAGGGCACCACTCCTCTAATGCTATCAGCTCTAGCCCCCATTCCAGGTATGTTAGCCTCACCTCGCCACTGAATGGCCTTGTCTAGCATCCCAAGTCTACTTAACCACTGAACATCAATTACCTTTGATAAAGGGATATTTGCTTCAGAGAATCCAGTGGAGGTCACCTTTACTAGTTTGTCATGTAAGTGCCTGCTAATTTACAAGGCAATAAAGCAAACTGGTCTCCATAAAATGGGGTAATCAGGGAGGGCTTTATGGAAAAGATGGCTCAAAGAATATTCTAACCAGTTTCTTTTTTTGCTTTTCCTTTCCCAAAGCTACCTAATTCCCTCTACATTTGACAAGAAAGACTGTATAGACATTTTTGATGCAAAGTCCTGTGTTTTTCACATTGTGAAGAAGTCTGACCCTAATGAGAAGTGTGAAATCGTGAGTGCTTCAGGTTAAAGTCTTTGGATTTCTCTCCCATGACAATAAAGGAAAGAAGAAATTCACTGAGATCTGGAGAAGGAAGAATTAACACTATTGGATGGAACTAACCCCCATCCCTAGCTACAAATTCATTGTGTTTTCCCCACTTCTCATCTGGTTCCATATAACATGTTTTCCTCAGTTGCTGTGGATTATAATTTTTCACCTGCTAAGTGCAGATAAATAAATTGTCTTCCTAAAGCTTCATTACATTTTGGTGTATCATTGCTCATGGAAAGTTCCTTCTTCAGTGGATTTCCTCTTTAGTTTGGGAGTCGTGGTATAACCATTTTGGAAAGCAATTTGAATTATGCAAATAAAGTGATTAAAATGTCCAGACCCTTTGAACCAGAGACTCCGTTACTGGGCTTATACCCAAAAGGAGCCATCAATAATAAGAAAGTCTCCATATCCCCCAAAATACTTATAGCAGCAGTTTTTGCGATAGTTAGGAATTGGAAACAAAATAGATGCCCATTAATTGGGAATGGCTAAACAAATTGTGGTACATGAATGTAAGAATATTACTGTGCTGTAAGAAATGATTTGTGTGACAAATAAAGAAAAATGGAAAGATCCATATGAACAGAAGCAGAATGAAGTAAGCAGACTCAAGAAAACAATATACACAGTAACTACAATAATGTAAATGGAAAGAATGACACATGCAAAAATCAAAAGTGAATGTAATAAAATTATAAAGATCAAGCAGAACTCAAATGAAGAGATATGAGAAGAAATACCCAACCTACCCTTTCATGGAGGTAGGAGATTCACAGATGGTACACATAACATATGCTTTCAAACTCTTCCAATGTATTGATCAGTTGTGCTGACTTTGTTTTCCCTCTCTTAAAAAATGCTATTTGTCCTATGGGATGGCTCTTAGGAAGGAAGAAGAGGAGGAGAAGTGATACTTGGGATAACTATGGTGATATGAAATGCAGAAAATATCAATAAAAACTTTAAAAAATCTATAATGATGGCAAACTCACTACCTTACTGCTTCGCTGACTCTCTCTTCATTATTTTATTTTGGCAATAGTATCCCTTGGTAAGGCCCACCCCCTTCTTCCATTGATGAACTCCTCCTGGAGCTTCCATTTTGTGGAGTGGCCCAGGCCAGCCTTCATTCCCGTCCCAGCCCTAATTCTGCCTTGACTTCTGTATTTTTTTTCCTTCTTTTTAGGCAATTGGGGTTAAGTGACTTGCCCAGGGTCACACAGCTAGTAAGTGTCAAGTTTGAACTTAGGTCCTCCTGACTTCAGGGCCAGTGCTCTATCCACTGTGTCACCTCGCTGCCCCTCTGCCTTGACTTCTAAATCAGACCTCCCTTTCTTCCTACTTCCTTCTTTCTTTTCTTTCTTCTTTTCTTCTGTCCTTCCTTCCTTCCACTCAGAAATCCCACTGTTAGGCATATACCCCAAGGAGGACAAAGGCTGACAGAAAGATCTTAACATGCATCAGCATATTAATTGCAGCACTTTTTGTGGTATCAAGGAACTGGAAACAAAAAAGATTTCCATCAAATAAGGAAAGGTTAAAAAAGTTCAGCACATTAATATAATGGAATATAACTGTAGTTTAAGAAATGATGACTATGAAGAATTCAGAGAAGCATGGGAAGACATATGAACTGATGCGGGGAACAGTAACCAGGAAACTAACAAAACCAGAAAAACATACTCAGTGATTATAACAATGTTAATAGAAAGAACAAAACACCTGAAGCTGACTATAGTATCATAATGAAAAATCTTGGCCTGAGAGATGAGAAAGTATATACTACCCTCTCTTCCTCAAAAAAGGTAGGAAACCACAGATGGAGAACATTGCGTTTACCATCAGGCTCAGTTGATAT
This sequence comes from Phascolarctos cinereus, assembly GCF_003287225.1. Taxonomy (NCBI): domain Eukaryota; kingdom Metazoa; phylum Chordata; class Mammalia; order Diprotodontia; family Phascolarctidae; genus Phascolarctos; species Phascolarctos cinereus. The sequence continues at coordinate 110,174,102 of NW_027555736.1, read as the reverse complement.
GTTGGTTAACTTCGCTAAACTGTTTTTTGGTTTCTTTTTTATTTTTTCTTACAAAAGATAACTCTCAAGGTAAAGGATGAGGGAAGTAATTTAGAAATGAATTTGATGTAAAGACAAAAGAAATCAATTAAAAAAAAAAAGATGGACTCGTAGTAACCTGGGCCAGTTGTGAGCCTCACTGCTAAAAAAAGAAAGTGGAAGAACTTGGAGACTTTCACCACAAAAAAAATTCAGCTATTGTTGAATCTGTGCCTCCAAAATCTACTTATCCAGCCCGCCTGGATCCCTCTCACTAACAACCCATCACTAACAACCTAGACTACATATTTTGGTGTAGCTAGGTTTGCACCTATACCTTTCTCATCTCCATCTGTTCAATGTTTTGCTTCCTTCAAAACCTAACTCAGGTGCAAACTTCTCCATGATGTTTTCCTCCACCATTCTCCATTCCCCATCAAAGAGGGTAAAATTCCCTGCCTTCCCCTTGAGCTCTCCTGTGAATTCCCTGCCTTCCCCTTGAGCTCTCCTATGAATTTAACATATTCTAATCTACATTCTAATTGTTAATAAATGTCTGTTGAATAGAATAAAATGCTGACAATGACCCTCTTACTAGATCGTAAGCTCCTTGAAGGCAAAGATTTTTATTATTTTCCATCTTATATTCCTCATGGCTAGCACAATACTATGTTGGTGCAAGTTGGTAAGACTGAACCCGTTCCCCTAGAACAAAGGTTAACTTTTTTTGGTCATGGACCCATTTGGAAGTTCCATGAAATAACCAATCCCATCTTAGAATGTTAGTAAATGCATACAATAAAATAGAATGATAAAGGAGGCCATTTATATTGAAATAAATATGTATATTTCTCTATGCAAGTTCACAGACCCCCTGAAATCACTCTATGGATTTCTTGGAGGTCCATGGGCACAAAGTTAAGGATCCCCAATATAAATAAGGAAGAAAGAGATAAAACAGCTGATTAATTCATACGTAGTAAACAATAGAATCATAGAAACTCCAGCAACATTGGGCACTTTCATACCTGGCTCTTATTGATGACTGAGTTATTCAAAAGTGCCTGAGCTTTGCTCCCTGAGATTAGATGAGAAAAGCCTAAGTAGCTTGTTCATTCTTAAGTATGAAGGAATATATCCTGGACATCTTGGGTAGTGAGCTATTCTAAACAACTTGTAGTCCTGGGGTAGGGCTGTCCAGCTGTTGACTATACATCATATTCTGGAGTCATCCCCCTCCATCCCATGCTTTTCAAAATCATATCTATCCCATAGGAGATAAGATATAAGACAAAGCCAGAGAAGATTGTCATTTGCCACTTTTAGTACCTACTTAACCATGGTCAAGTGATTTCAGTTCTCTGAGTTTCAGTTTCCTTCCTTATAAAATAGAATGGTTCAACACTTGTATTCGTTACCATCTAGCGCTACAGCACTTGTGAACTTTAAAATGCTCCAAAGTTGAAGCCAACATCATTGAAGGTCATCTCCAGCCTGAAGCCCTCCCAGATTTGGGTCATGGACACTTGCCTGTGTCAGTAAGTTTCCTAAGGAAGTCTATCTATCAGGAAGACTGAACAGGATCCTGGGCTTTTGGGGGTGGGGTTCTAAGGGGAGTGGCTGCTTCTAGGGATCTGTCAGGGCCCTGGAAGGCTTTGCCTTTGCAGCCCCCATTTCCTTCTTATGGGACAGGGAGCTTTCAGGGGTGGATGTATTTTACCCCTTTTCCCCCTCAAATGAGTCTAGCCTCCTCAAGAAAGGCCTCCCTGACAACCTGAGCCCCTACTGTTCCAACAGCATCGACTGTATCCTATGTGCACCATCATTTACATCTTATGCCCATTCTATAACCTTAGTAACACTAAGCTTTAAGGACAGCAGAGACCATGTGGGGCCTATGACAAGCACTCAGGAAGAGCTTACTGCTGTCAGGGGAAGAGACAAGGAAGGCTCTGGAATGACACACGCACATACATACGCTCCTGACAACTAAGAAAATACAATCAAAGCGCTTTATTTCATCCTCAAGTATTTCAGTGCATCAAATAGCAGAATCCAAAGGGTGAGAGGCAGCCAAAGAAGGAGGCCTGAGGCACATGGTGAGGAGTTTAGAAGAGGACCAGAGGGGCCTGAGAGCTCCCCATGCCTGCTCCACCCTCCTGGGGACCAACCCATAGACCACAGAGCAAGGGGAAGGCTTCTCTTCCCTCCCGCTCTCCTCTGTCCTACAGCACCTGTGACCATAGCATGGACCATCTAACAACCACTTGGGACCACAGGATACACATTCTGATGATCACTTATGACTACATCACAAGAGTGGGCAAAGGAGGCAGTGTGGACTGAGCTCATGGATTCCTGGGCACACACACATGCATCCACCCATCCCACAGGAGGAAAAGGGAAAAGATAACTTGGCCAGCCCAACTGCTAAGCAGACTCTCCATTCTTCTCCATAGCCTGATGACTTCCTTCAACCCCACCCCACCTGCGCCCTAACTGACCAGGGATCTGGAATGAGCACCAGCCAGATCTTTTTCAACTCTAACAGAACTGGAGACAGGCCTAAGGATGGGGGGAGGGTAAGAACAGGGCCACAAAAAAGAGAGGTGAAAAGAATGCTCATTGTGGGTACCCAAAACACTAGTGGAAACAGGGAAGGGGTGCAGAATCCTTTCTCTTTTACCCTCTTTGAAGACTGCTGAGGGGAAGAAGGCAGGAGACAGTTGAGTCTTAAAGGAACCTGGGATGGGCTGAAGGAGATAAACGAAGTGGGGAAGGTACAGGATGGGATAAGAATCCGCCTTTGCAACACAGCCAATCTAAGTCAGCTCCCACACAGGCTGGGGGAAGAAGCAGAGCTCAGTGGGAGCCAAGGTGAGTCGACAGCAGCAGATCTAGAACTGGGGGTCAGTGGAGACATGGAGAGGAAAAGAGACCATTTTTCTTGTCCTCCTTCACAAGCCTTAATTCTGAGAGGGGTGGGAGATATGCCATCTAACCATCTATCCCCATCTATCTCAGTGCTTTGTCAGTCTCCCACCCTCGGAGTCTGTGGGTGAGATACAGACAGAGGGTCAGAAGAACAAGATGACCTATCTCACTGTCCTTGAAGCTTCTGGGCAATAGTGAGGATGGTCTTCAGGGCAGGCATGAAGCCAGACACCTCACTGAAGCTGCTGCTGCCCACCACCTGGGTGTGCACTGCCAGCGCCTGCTCATAGCTACCAGCATCCACACACCGGGAGACCTCATGGAGCCCAGCCAGGACATTGGGAGAGAGCTGTGAGGGTAGAGAAGGCAAGAATATGTCTGGGTCAGTGGGTTTCTTAGGGAAAGATCCATACAGCACCAGCCCTCCCACTGTGGCTAGAGTATACATCTCAGACAAGGAAAAAGGAGAGGTACCCACCATTTCCTCCTGTAGCTTCTCATATAGATATTCCAGTCTTAGGGCTACCTCCTCTAGCTTCCGTTTTGTTTTCTGAAAGTAAGGGGGAAAGATGTATGGGTATGAGCCTGGCCAGGGACGAGTGTTGGACAGCACTTTCCTCCACCCTGCCACGCTAGCCCAAGGGCCTGAGCTGGAAGTCATCCCTGCTGCCCCACTCCAGACCTTCCCCAAACGTCAGAGGGAGGGGGAAGGCCCCACACTCTGAACAGCTCTCCCTCTCTTACCCTCAGGGATTAACCCTTCCAGAGCGTCAAATCCAGACACAGTTCATAAAGTGGGGACAAAGGAAGTCAGGGAGGTTGAGCGGAGGCCTGCTGCTGAGGGTGGAGATAACCTGGAGTTTGTCCTCTGGGGAGGGGGTGGAGGGCAGGGTCCCCCACCTCCAAGTCATACGCACAGGGTCAGAGGCTGACAGGGCACAGCGCTGCAGAAGGGCTTCAAAACTGGTCTTCAGGGGCTGATGTTCCAGGGGCATCTCCTTCTTCTTCACTTGCTCAGGTGGCAGCTGCTGTAGCTGCTAATAAATGACACAGACAGGCCAGTCAGATGGGTAGGCCAGTCCAGACAGAACAGCAAGACACACAGACCAGACTGCATAAACAGACAAGCTGTTTTTCTCTTGCATTCCCTGAGGACTGACTCCATGGTCCCAAAAGCATCACCTTGATCCTTCTTGGGAAAAGGTGGCTCTGGCCCCTGTGGTCTGAGCTAGCTCTCACTGTGTATAGCACAGCAGAGAGGAAGTTAAAACACAAGGTCTCTATGTACAGGGGCACTGGGGGAAGAACCCCACTCCCCTTCATTTATCTTACTTGCAGAGTAAGCTCTCCTGGAGCTCCTGGGGGAGCCTGACCCATAGCAGAGATGGAAGGGCCAGGGGAGCGGGCTTCTCGAGGATTAGGGGGCAGGTTCCCAATAGGAGCAGTGATGGGGGCTGGTGGAGTAAACATCTCCGACAGCTAAAATGAAGAATATAAAGAGTCACAGGTCCAGCTGAGCATTTCCTTGGGCTCTTATAGAAGTCTGAAGAGTGGAAGTGAGGGGAGGGGTGCAACTTGAGGGAGGAATAGGCAAGTGGGGTTTTCGTGGGGGTAAATGAGTAGAGCCAGGGTGTTTGTGGAGGGGGTGTGTAGCGTGGTATATGTGAGGAGAAGACAGGGGTTAACCTTTGTCCTTTGAAGGCCTCCCTTGGATGCTGAGGTATCTCTGCAGGGTTCTTGGGGCCCTGTAAGCCACAGAGGGATGGACAGAAAGAAGAATAACGGACTCTGGTCCCCCAAGGATGGAGGTCAATGGAATGGAGGAACAGGAATCTCACCTTCCTGCCCTCCACCAGGTGAAGGAAATGCATATTGTCATTCATCCTCAACCATTTTCCCTGACATTTTCTAACCCTACGAGGGCCCAGACTGTGATGGAAGGAGAGAAGACTAGAAATCAGAAGGGAGCTTTCTGGGGGAGACTGATTGCTGGGGGAAGGAGGAGGGAATCTTGTGGGAAGGAGACAGAATGGAGAAAGAAGGAAGAAACTGACCTGAATGGGGATCCGGGATGCCAGTGGCTGGCAAAGTTCTAGAAACTGGAGCACCAGGCCCTCCAGGAGGACAGCATGTCATAGGGAAACTGATAGGAGGAATTAGAGGTTGGGAGCCAATGGGGGGTGGTAGGCCAGGACCAGGGGCCCAGGCTGGAAGTGAAGTTGACAGGCCTGGGACCCCTGCTAGGAAAGCAGAGCCAGGAAATGATACTGTCTGGGAAGCCATTGGTGGAGGTGGCCCAGGGAAAGGCTGGGAGCCTGGGAAGCCCACAGGACCAGGAGTTCGGGTCTGCTGAGCTCCCAGCAGCTGTGGTTGAGGCAGAGCTGAAAGAGAAATGGGAAAGAGGTTGGTGACCCTTAGCTCTCTGACTCAGAAAAAGGTGGGAATTAGGACATGAGCCCAGGAATTGGTCAGAGAGGAATGGGAGAATGGCACCTGGCACGACCAAGATGTAACTCGGACAATTTTTCCTGGTTACTCTACTCACAGCAACTCACTCACCTGGACCAAGTCTAGGACCTGAGGGTGGAGATGGAACCAGCTGAGCACCTGCTGCCCTAGAGTCCCTTGTGGTCTGGGTTCTGGGGCCCTGATAGGTGCTCAGGTGGGTGAGGGCCATTGTCGCTGAGGGCTGAGGCATGAAGACCCCTGGTCCTGGGGCTGGAGTTGAGACCTGCGGAGAGGGGGGGATCCAGGAGTGTGACATAAACCAGGGGGTTAGGGAGGGCATACAGAAGGAAACAACTTCTGTCTTCTATTGGTAGAAGTGATCTATTGTTGTTATAAGACAAGGACAGCCAGGAGCTGACTATGGTTATGAATCTAATCTGGGCCTTGGGAGGTGAAAGGTTTTTTCAAGGAGCAAAAGAGAAGGGGCCAGTTCATGTAGGTATTCTCAGCACACTGCTGACACCCTTAACCCAAAGATCTGAGATCATCATTTACTGAATTTAGAGCTCAAACGAACCTTCAGACTGATCTTGTCTAATTCTTATTTCTTTTTTTCTTTTCATTTTTTTTTTGCTTTTTTGGGGTTAAGTGACTTGCCCAGGCTCACACAGCTAGTGTCAAGTGTTTGGTCTGAGGCCAGATTTGAACTCAGGTCTTCCTGACTTTGGGGCCGGTGCTCTATCCACTGTGCCACCTACCTGTCCTGTCTAACTCTTATTTTACAAATGAGAAAACTGAGGCCTAGAGAGTTGAAATTATTTTCCTAATATCACAGGAGGACAGGAGACAGTAGAACTGCTCTTCTGTCCCAAAATGCAATGTCCTTTCCACATACGTGAACATGCAAGGCATGCTTTCCCACCCTTCCCATCCCACTGCACGGTGGGCCTCACCTGGTGAAGAGGCCGGAATCCTGCAGCATGGGGAGCAGTTCCAAGGCCTCTAGGTTGGGAAGAGGATCTGACTGGGACCCGGGGAAAAGGGAAAGGAGGAGGCTGCTGGTCCAGGAGCCTGGACCCTTGGGCATGGAAGAGGCGATCTCTTAGCTGCTGGACAGGTGGCTGCAATATCAACAACACGGAGAGATGGAGCAAAGGACTCACGCTGGCCTGACCCCACAGGTTCGTCCATTCTTTTTCCTGCCCCTGCCAGGGGCTTACTCACTTGAGCACAGTGTTTGGGGAGATAGCTCATGGCGGTGGCGAGGCTGCCCTGGGCTGCCAGCAGGCTGGCATACTGAGTAACTCTATGGGCCACAGCAGGGCCAGGGACTGCCCCCTCAGGGCGCTGGAGCAGCTCTGGACTCCTACTAAGAACCATCACCTTCTCCATCAAGTTCTTTGGTGACAAGAAAAAGGAAAAGGAAAAGGACAAGGATGAGAAGTCTCTTCGGTCTGACTAACTTCCCAGAACTCAACATCAAGCAATTTCCCAGGGAGTATGGTGGGGGTAGTGAGCCTTCTGACCAAACCAGTGAGGCAGTTACTCCACAGAAAATGGTTGTTTACTCTCTGTCCCCAACCTCCATCTTCCCTTCTATTCAGCCGGCTCAGATTCACCCAAACCAGGTCAAACCTCTCCCTCATTCCAACCCTGGCTACCTGAAGAAGGTCCCAAACACTGAGGGACCTCACTAGTCCCAAAAGCCTCTAGTCCTCGCTTTTCTGATCCTGTGGCAGCAGATCTCAGAGCACAGCATCAGTGCCTATCTCAGTATCCACATGGTTCTCATACCTGCAGAGCCATGGGTGAAGAAGTCTGGTGGATCTTTGCCCAGCACTCCACCAGCCGCTCCACATTTCCTGAGCAGATGTAGCAAAGGCAGGCTTCTGCAGACAGTGTTCCTCTACCCTCCTGCTCTAAGCGGGTCCCTAGTACATCTGCAGGGAGAAGGAAGTTTTACTAACATCAGAAATCCAAGCTCCTTTCTTGTGCTCTCTTCCAGAAGGATGCCTGGCACCAGGACAGCATGGTCTCCATGGCTGGTAACATGGAGAGGCTGGCTCCATTCAGTGGCAATGGTACACCTGGCATATGGTGTGGCGATTAGACAACGATAATGGTTTGCCCTCATTTGACCGGGGAGATGAGGTGAGAAGGAAGAGGCTCAGGGAAGAGGGAGGGCTGGGCGTACCCACCACAGAGCTCAGGGAAGTCTTGGTGGCCACAGTGTGTCAGCAATAGGGCCAGAGCCTCTTTCCAGCTCTTCAGACTGCATGAACATGCCACATTCCTCCACTTCTGCTCTACCATGCAAGCCAGAAGCTGCAGAGAGTTGAAGAGAAAGGCTGTCAGAACTGGGGTCTGAGGGCACAGTGGGGAGGGGCACTGGGAGGATGGGTTCCCCACACAGCAGCTGGGAAAGACCATATGCAGAGCGCAGGCACCACACTCCCACACTGGTGTAATGCCCACATTGTACAGTAACGTCCTAAATGTGCACTGCATGACACACAAGCCCCAGATCTGTGTTTGAAGCAATAAGCCTCCTCCTTCCTGGTGACTGGAACATACTGAGGCCATCCTGGATCTCCTCTGGGCAAAGTAGCGCTGCCGAGTCTTCCGCAACAACTGCTCCCCCCCAGCTCCGGCCAGGATGATGGCATCCGCAAACCTCTCCTCCTTCAAGCACAGTTCCACAGCAAGGCCCAGCTCTCCCAGCAGCAGGGCCTGGCTCAGCAGCCCATCAGTGTCTGCAAGGAGAGGGCCCCCACCTCCATCGTCAAATCGCAGACCTTGGGCTTTGCTTCTTCCCCAAGAACCCCTTCATAAACACAGGACCTTGTTCTCTTCCCCACACCCTCAACAACTACATACAGGACACCCCCCACCCCCCCCCTGAGACCTGAGCCTCCCATCCTTCCCCCTAATATATACCTCAGACCCAGAGACCCTGTTCCCTTACCCAGCTATGGCAGCCCTCAAAGTTCCCCTTACTTGAACCTCTGCCCAGTACACCTCCAGGACTCTCAAGTCTCCCTCCCTTGGAGTTGGCCCAGGACTATTCTAGCCTGGGGAGGGGCCTGGAAATCACTAAAACTGTGTCTTTGGCGGAGGCGAGCATTTGTGGGTGTTGGAATCTCTTTGCCCCTCAGGCAGAAAGATAGGACTGGGAAAAGAGATACCATGCAGAGCCGCTGCACAGCACCTTCTATTAAGCCTTTCCCAATAGGCAACAGGATAAAGCCACCCCTGAAAGCCATGTCAAAGGAAAAGCACAGTGAGACAAAGCAGGAGAAAAAATGAAATAGATGGGAAGTGGAGAGATGCTATTTGTACCCAGGAAATGCCTCTCACATGACTCTGTTCAGGGATAGGCCCCTCTTCCCCCATGCTCCATATGGGAGCATGGGGCTTACTGTCTTGAGTTTGTGTAAGTCTGGACACAGTCCTCCCTGAGGTGGCAGCACCTTCTGTGACAGGGATCTCCAACGGGTTCATGTTCTGAGGCACAAATTCATCAAAGAAGGCAGAGGATGGAGTAGATTCCTCAGAAGAGCGTCTGGAGCCCTGCACCAGAAAAGTAACAACCTAGGATTTGCACCCAAAGGCAGCCTACTGGCAAGCTGGGGGAGCCCTCTGTGAGCCCCGTCCCTCGTCCATCCCTTCACTGGTGAGGGTAGAGATCAAGTGAAGAAGTGGAAAGGTTAAATGAGCTAAGGCACAACCCCACCTTGGGCTTTACAGAAACCTGAGGAACTGCAATGGCAGCTGAGTACTGGGACAGGGAAGGTAGCCCAAAGCCCCCAGACTGCCCTCCCATGTGCCTTGAGAATGTCCAGGAAGGGCTCCCACCACACCTGCCTGCAGAAGGCTTGTCTGTTCCAGCAGGGGTCACCTCCTCTGGGGTGAGGACTCTCACCTCCTTCTGAACCACTCCCCAAACATGCAGCCATCTGCAGGAAGACAGCTGTAAGCATACGCTCAGAATGACCCCTCTGCCTTTCCTCCCTCAGTCTGCGCTGGTGTGGTCCTCTGCTTCACACAAGGACATGAAATGAGGAGGATCATGGTGGGCACTGGGTGTGTGTAGGCTGGGGGGAACAACGGGGCTGTAGGTTATGTTCTCAGATGGGTTCACACTCCATCGCCTCGAGCCCTTGATCCCTCTGCTTGCCCTTCATTGCTCCATGAATCTTTTGAGAGGTTTGTCTGATGATAACCTTGGGCCCTCTCCTTCTGGAGTGTCAGGGAGGAAAAGGACCCATGCCCAGAGAACCAGGGCTACAGGCACAATGACAAGGAAGGAACCCAATTTCTGTGTCTTTCCTGACAGATTTTCCTGCTCTCTGAAATTGACACATGTATCTGAACTGGAGAGCAGCTCACCTTCTCATCCAGCTCCTCCTTACTATATCCTAACAGCTTGAGGAATCTGGTCCTGGGTTCCTGTTCCAAGGCCACCTAGGGAACCATGGGACACAGAGGTAAGTCAGTCAATCAGTGATCGGACCTCTCCTGAACCACACTTGGCAGAGGCTGTTCCAAAATGTCAAGGTTCTTCCCATTCCTGAAATGGCTTAGGCTGAGGTCCCAAGTGACTTAGGTGAGCAAAGGCAAAGACTATCTCCCCTCCGACTTAGTGCTCTGCTCTGAATGCATGGGGGCTGACTTCCCTTTAACTGCGCAGGGACTGAACTCTGAGCTCTGCCTGACACCCCATTTTGTTCTGCTCTGGTACTCAGGATCCAACTCTCCCTGCTCCTTTACACCTGGTGCGCTGCACACAGGAGGAGACTAACCCCTCTTTCCACTGCCCTAAGATGGAAGTCAAACTGCCTTTGGCTAACACAGCTTCAATTCCAATCTAGATTGCTGGCTAGCGGTCAGTCATCACCCAAGCCAATCTCTGCTGTCTCAGGTGACCCCAGAGTGGCAGTGTCCCAACTTCTACTGAAAAAACTGAGGCCACTGGCCGTGAGCTCCTTCTTCTTCCCTCTTCCTTGTCTCCCATCACTCTGGTACCTTTTGCTATTTTCCTTCCTTCATTTCTGTTTCACGTGATGAAGTGGCATTACTGGTTACCAAGCCCTTTACGTGTTAAACAGTCCCATTCAATCCCATCTTCTCCAACAGATTGCCCTTTCTGTCATCCCCATCCTTTTCTGCCTGCAGACTCCTCGACCTCTCTGCAGCCTTTGACACTGTTGATCACCTTCTCCCCCTTGATGCTCTCTGTCCTCCAGGTTTTCAGGACACCTCTCCATCTCTGCTGGTTCTCATCCCACCAACTGACTGCTCCTTTGTCTCCTTTGCTGGATCCTCTTCCAGCAAAGAGCTCTCCAACATAAGCACCCCTCAGGGTACTGTCCTCTTGTCTTCTCCCTCTACACTATGTCACCTGGTGATCTTATCGGCTTCCATCGACTTAATTACCACTTATCTCTATGCTGATGATTCTCAAATCTACCTAATATCACTCAAATTCTCTGGTGACCTCCAATCTCACATCTTCAACTGCCTTTGAGACACCCCAAAAGGGATATCTAGTATATACTTTAAACTTAAAATGTCTGAAAGAGAACTCATTATTTTTCTCCCTAAACCTTCCCCATCTCTCACCTTTCCTAATACTATAGAGGACAACACTATCCTCTCAGTTCCTCAGGTTCATAACCTAGGAGTCATCCCAGATTCCTCACTATCTCTCATCTCTCATAACCAGTATGATGTCAAGACTTGAAGATTTCATCTTTGCAACATCTCTTGAATAAGCCCCCTTCTCACCTCTGACACTGTTCCCTCATCACCTTATGCCTGGAATATTACAATAGCCTGCTGATGGCTTTGCCTGCCTTTCCCTACTCCTACCCATCATTCATCCTAATGTGATCCAGTCATGTCACCCCCTACTCAATAAAGTTCACTGGCTTCTTATTGTCGCCAGTAGCAAATACAAAATGTCTGTTTGGCATTCAAAGCCCTTCACAGCCCTGCCCCTTCCTACCTTCCCAGTCTTCTCATACCTTAGTCCTTGTCATGTACTCTTCGATCCAGTGACACCAGCTTCCACTATCCCACAAACAAGACACTCTCTCTCTGGGCTCTGGGTAGTTTTCTGGCTCTTCTCCATGACTGGAATGCTCCCCCTCCTCTGCTCTAACTTTCCTGGCTTCCTTTAACTCCCAACTAAAACCTTCTTTTACTGGAAGCCTTCTCCAACCCCTCTTAATTCTAGTGTCTTCCCTCTGTTACTTATTTTCCCATTTATCCTGTATATAGCTTGCCTTGTACATATTTGTTTGCTGTTGTTTCCCCCATCAGACTGTTAGCTCTGAATTTTTGCTTCCCAAGTGCTTTGCACATAGTAGGTATTTAATAAATGTCTACTGATTAATGTCTTCACCCCCTGTTTCTTCCCCAAAATCTACCCCTCTCAGTCTTTATTTAACATTAATCATCTCTTACAACCACTTATCTCTGGTCTCTCTACCTCAACCTTTTCAATCTTTGTCATCAAAATACTGTGTAAAAAATATTCTGTATCTGAAGGTAACAGCTGGAGTCCTTCTCAGGTTCCCTGCCTTGCTATTTACCTTTCCAGCCTCTCCCTGAATCTCCCTTAGTGCCTTATCTCAGTCACTCTCACAAGTCCTCATTCCCAGGACCTGTTCTACGGTCTTCATTTTCACCCTGGGAGCTAGACAAGTCCTCTATAGCCCACCTCTCCTCTTCTTCCTTCCTTCCTCCCTCCCTTTCTTTATCCTCTCTGTGCTCAAGCTTTCAGCAAAGGCTTAACATTCGGTAGCCACAGGCTTCCATTATTGCTGTGTGCCCAGTACATGACTAGGAGGCTAGTCTAGGGGAAAAGCCTCTGAGGAGGCATAGGCTCCACTGGGCCTCATACCTTTAGGAACTGCCAGATGTCCTTCTCAGAAGGCGATGAAGCTCGATGGATCTGGCTTTGACAGTAATTCAGGAGACTACCTGACCCTAAGGCCTCCTGAAGTTCCTTGGACCGTGCCAACAGCTCAGACTCTGTGGTAACTTGACTGATGAAGATGAAGTGGGAACCAGGCTGTGGTGCCTGCTGGGTAGGGGGGCTGGGCAGACCAAAAGTAACCAGCTTCCCCCCAAACTGTAAAAAGAAGAGAGATCACACACATTCTAGCTCCGCCAAAGGTAAGAACATGGTCTGTGTCTTCTCCTCTCCTTCCCACTGCCACCAAAGAAAGCAGCACCAAAGGAAAGGGGAAGACCACTGTCAGTGCCATCCTGGATCTGAACTCCAGCTCTGCCCCTCGTGTGACTCTAGACCAGGCACTTCACCTTTCTAAGCCTGAGTTTCCACACCTTTAAAATGGATGACTAGACTGGACAGTCTTTAAGTCTGCTTCCCTCTCTGAAATCCCTTGCCCTTATGAGTAAGAGGCATCAGTCAGGCTCACTTACCCCAGCCAAGAAAAGACCAGACACTGATGGGAGCCTGGGACCAGCAGGGAAGGAATCATGTGCAGCCAGAGTGATGCACTGGCTAACACGTTTGGACAAACTGACCTAAACAGAGGTTCCTCTGGCTTTAGGCTGCTGATACAGCCTTAGAGAACATGCCTTCCTCAACCAGAGTTCCCCAGACAGGACTAAGAAGGGTGGCTCCTTCTAAACTGTGCCCGCCAGTCTATTTGTGTCCAAACTTCACTATAAACATTTGTGCTAGTAAATACAAACTCTCCTAGTCATCCTGGATGGAAACTTTGGTGTCACCTTTGACTTTCCTCTCTTCCCTACCCCCTTCTCCAAGCTGTCACAGATGAAGTTCTGTTATTTCCTCTTTCAGGAGATCTTTTGCACCTTTTCCCACCTCTTGACCTCCAATGCCTATTTTTGGTCCTTGTCACCTTGCTCGTGTTCACTGCTACAGTCTCCTATCTGGCTGCTCTGCCTCCAGTTTCTCCCCTGGCCACACCAATGTGAAATTACCATCCCTGAGGTATACAAAGATCTGAGCCTTCCTCACGCCTACAGAAGGAAGGCCAACCTCCTAGCCCACCAATCAAAGCCCTCTACATTTTTGTGACATTCTTGTTTTTTAGCCTCCCCTTGGCACTCCTGGCTCCAGCTTGCCAGACCTCCTGTCCCCCTAACCCATGAAGCTTACTCTGGACTGACGTCCCCCACAAAGAGTACTCTCTGTTCTTCTCCTTGACCATTCAAACCCTACCATTTCTTAATGCCCAGATTAAAGGCCATCTTCATGAAGCTTTCCTTGACTACCTATCCTATAATGAACCCCTCTCTCTGAACTCCCATAGGCCCTTAGTTTGAATCAAAGTTTGGACACTTAGCTGTTACATTTATATTACAGCACAGACTAAAAAGGAATACATTTACATTACTCCTTACAGATTACAAAGTGTTTAAAAGACATTATTTCATTTTATCCTCATATGTCACCATGTAGGACAGTGGAAAGGGTGGTAGATGAAGTCAGAGGACCTGGGTTCAAACACTAATTTGTCATATATTATCTGAGGGGCATTAAGCAAGTTGCTTAACATTTTTAGGTCCCAATTTCCTCATCTGCAAAATAAGGAAGCTGAACTAGAAGACCCCCTAGAGTCTATTCCAGCCTGAAACCTATGATCCTGTGACTTTCTGAAACAGGCAGAACATTTTCCATTTTACAGATGTGGACACTGGCTTAAGGAGGTGAGGCAACCTGCCTATGGTCACACTGCTAGTACATGGAAGTACCCAGTCTCAAACCTCGGGCTCCTGACTCCCAAAACAGTACTCCATCCACTAGACCACGTTGTTTTCAATACAAGGTCTCTGGGGGGAGTGACCATGTAGATTTCTGTTTCCTCCAAAGCCCCCAGCACAGGTTTCACAGGAATGTAAGACTGAAGGGAAAAGTTAGTTAAACCCATTCATTTTACCAAGAGGAAACCGAGGCCCAAAGAAGTGATTAGCACAAGTTCACACCTAAGAGACCTTAACTTATTCATGTTAATTGGTGTTTTTGTTTGTATACACACACAGACACACACAGACATACATATTCTTTGTTGGCAAGAAGGGAACAGAACTTACGGCAAATGAGGCACCTGTTGGCCTGCGAATCCATTTTGGGGGCTTCTTTAGTGGTGGGATTAAGTTGGTGTGGGCCACCTGCTCTGGTACCTCCAGCGGAGGAAGAGGATGGCCAGTGCCAAATGGATCAAGGCTACTGAAAGAAGATGAGATCTGAAGGCAGAAGTGTGGATGCGTCACTAGCAGGAAGCAGAGGACCCAGCCAAGGCCCCAGGTCACATAAATGCAAATCTATGGCAGTCCTGAGCTGCTCTTAAGAGTTGTGCCTTCTATAATCTGCAGCTGAGAGGTAGGGAGCCCACTGAATGTCAGAGACCACACTGGGATCTGACCCAAATGATGCTTCCTAGAAGGTGTGAGAGCAGAGGTGCTAGGCTACAGTCTTCACCTCTCTAATAGGCCTCAAGAAAGGGAGGATTACAATCTGCCAGGCTCTCTATAAACACAAGAACAGCTGCAGCTCACACTCACCAAGTGCTTTAGGGCTACAAAAACCCTTGTGCAAAATAGCCCTTTGAGATAGGGAATAATCAGGGGCAGCTAGGTGGCGCAGTAGATAGAGCACTGGCCCAGGATTCAGGAGGAGCTGAATTCAGACACATAACACTTGCTAGCTGTGTGACCCTGGGCAAGTCACTTAACCCCATTGCCTAAAACCAAAAAAAAAAAAAAAGAAAAAAGAGATAGGGAATAATAATATCTATCACAAGGACGGATATTAGAAATATTATTCTTTTCCCTATTTTATAGATGAGAAAATTAAGACCCCAAGAGGCCAGGTGAGCCCCCAAGGTCACAGGTAAATAAGTAGCAGAGCTGGAGCCTGAAGCCCAGGTCTTGCTTCCTGGGCCTGCGCTCTTCTCATGGTGCCAACTCACTCAGCTTGCCCCTCAAAGGGCTACCACAGCAAGCTCAAGCCATAGACACAGACAACTGACACTGTGCCGGTCTCCTTGAGGGGGGAACATTAGAGGAGAACTCATCTCTGGACCCTGTGCCCTGTCTGACTAACCCAGTCAGAGCTCCCCTCACAGAGCCTACCACCCCCGCCCTTCACCTTGTCAGCGTGGGTCTTCTGTTGGGCTTCCCAATTCCCTCCCATTACTGAGTACAAACTGATCCAGCCATTGAAGGAGGCGGCTGAGAATACTGGAGGATTCCGGGGGCACCACTGAACATTAAAGCACCATCGATTCTGTGTGGGCAGCTTATACACCACCTGATACAGGGAGATATGGTCATCAAGGCCTGGTCCCCCAAAATGCAATCCTAAGCACACGCCTGAAATCAGAGATATCCCTCCTACCCCCTACCCCTGCATCCCAAATTGCCCTTACCCCCAAAAGATAAGGTCTTAGAACCTGTCAAAGCTCTAGCTCCTGAGGTATCACCCTCTTCCTTCTCCCACCTTCCCTCTCCTGCCCCCCACTACCTGCTCCAGGGGGGCAGCCCACCTCTCCACTTCCTAGGTTCCAGCACAGGATCTGGTTGTCTTTGGCACTACTGAGTAGCAGCTCTGGGTCAGCCTGGCTCCATGACACTGATAGCACTCCCCTAAAAAGTCCAGAAGGCAGAAGTCACTCAAGGAAGTTATCTGTTTCCATCCTGAAGGAGTAATGCCAGTGTAAAAAGTACCAATTAAGCCTGCCTAAGCAAGCGGCATCTACTTAGAATGAGGTCCCAGGCTACTTTCTATCACCAGGAAGGCAATGACGACCTGACTTTCATCCCATGTAAGAAGGCTCAACTGACGAATGTAAGAACAGATGTCAGAGAGGTACCAGTTCCACTGGGGGAGGGAATGTTGGAATCTAAACTTTGGCTAAAGATCTTGGTTCATGTAATCAAGTCTACAGTGTCGGCATAGATGAAGCCTGAGGGAATCTCCCAAAGATCCCTGCCTGCCCTTGGAGGGCAGGCTAAAAGCCTGGCTAACAGCTAAGGCCTTCACTGTCAGTTCCAGCCATGCCCTATGAAACTCAGAAAACCCATGAGGACAGAAGTGAATGGCGAGCCTCAGGCTGTCTTCCATAACCCAGGGGTCTGCAGTAATCTCTCAGGATCCTACGGTCTCAGAGATGCAGGAGGTGGGCTTCTTATCCAGGGCCAAAAACCCCAGTTTAGCCACCTCCCAACAACAAAGATGGAAAGTCTAGCACTACCTGCTGTGGCTGTCCAGCACTTTGAGGGGGGATGAGGCAAACCGTAGATCCCACATTTGGATCACTGGGAGGCGATCGTCCTCAGAGCACAGCACCAGCTGGGTAGCCACTTCTGGATGCCAAGCCAGGCCTGAGCAGTGCATCTGTGGGCCAAACAGGTCCCACCTTACGCTGTGTCCAACCATTCCACGTGACAACCTTGTTTAACCCCAGACACACTGTGAGCTCTCTAAAGGGCTTCTTTTGTCTCCTCCATAGAGATATGCCTGGTGCCAACCACATGGTAGGCATCAGTAAAGCCTTGCTGGCTCATGCTGAAGGAGGGTACAGGCTGAGTATCAGGCAGGGAGGTGGGCCACCAGGGGGATGCCCATGCACAGATGTTTGGCTCAGCCTTATTCAGCTTTGAGAGCTCATTAGGTAAGCAGGCCCACAATTCCAGTGAATAAAACAAGAGGGTGTGATAGGGAGAGGAGAGAGCAGAAATACAGAGTGGAAAGGGGGGCAGCAAGAACCAGGACATTCAATTCAAATATTTATTAAGTGCCTAAAACGTGCAAAAGCAGGTGTGAGCTGGTAGAGCAGTCCCTAGGAGAGTCACGGGAAGCAAGACTAGACATCCTTCTGGAAGAGTCCTTTGGGGTTGTGGGGCTGCTGAGAATGGGAAAGGGAGTATATTAGGCTTTTGCCACTCTGGTTCCACCTCAATGCACCACTGATAATTAATTAATCCTGCAGTAATAATCAGTTAGGGGAAGCCAAGGACCTCAGACAGAGAAGAGCTTCAGAAGCAGTTATGGGGGTGGGGGGAGAACGGGGGTAAATAAAGGACACAGAAAGAAAATGGAAGAAAAGCTAGCAGTGCCAAAGGAGTAACAAAGATTACTTAAGACACAGAACCTACTTCCGAGGAGCTTAACATGTCATGGTGAGGGGAGAAGGACAGAAAGAAGCCTGCTATAGGGCAGAATGTGGGAAGTGTGAAGGAGAGGGCCAGACAAGGTGCGAGAATCAATCTGAGAAGGGAGAGACCCCTTTTAGTGGGGGAGTCCTAAGTTGAGCCTGGAGGGAGGAAGGGATTTTAATAGGCAGAGAATAAGGAGTAAGTGGATGGTCCGGATATGGAGAAGAGTGTGTGTCAAGGCATGGAGATGGGAGAGGGCAGGACAAGGCTGAGCAACGTCAAATCCTCCAGCTTGGCTGGAAAGTGCCTGGTGATAGGGGCAGGAAAGGCGGGTTGGAACCAGATTATGGAGGGCCTCGAACGACAGCCCTGACAACTCAAACTTTATTTGAAAAACAGCAGGGAGGAACTTTTGAGTAGAAAAATGATATGAACAGAGCAGGAAGATTACATGGGCAGCAGTGTATGAAGGCAGCTTGGCAAGGGAAGAAGACTAGAGGAAGGAAGACTGATTAGGAAACTATGTAAACAGTAGAGAAAAAAAGGTGAAGAGGGCCTGGACTGGCAGGAGGTGGGGGGAAGCAGACACATGGAAATGAGGTAAACGGACAATCCTCAGCGATGGTTTCTTTTTTATTTTGCATCCAGTGCTTGGCACCGAGTAAACACTGAAATACTCACTGACTGACTCGCTTGACAAGTAATTAGATTTGGGAGGTGAAAGGAAACAAATGTTACAATACTATTATTCAAAATTTTGAGTCTTAGGGATTGGGAAGATACATCAGCAGAAATAGAGAAGTAAGGGGAAAGGGTGAAGTTTTTGAGATGAAAAGCTAGTTTTAGACACGCTGAGTTTGAGTTGCTAGTAGGTGTTCAGGAGATATCTAGCAGGAGAAGTGAGAAGTTCGGAAGTCATCTGCCCAGTCCTTGTCTATGGGCAAATCCCTTAAGCTCTCTTTGCCTCAGTTTCCTCACCAATAACTGAAGCCACGAGAGTCAATGAGACTGTTAAGGGAAAGGTGTAGATACAGAAAAGGGCCAAGGACAGAGCCTTAAGGGCCATCCATTTTACATTTAAGGTTAAGGAAGAAGATAGGCCAGTGAAGGGGACAGAGACAGGATCTTCAGGGAGCAGAAGGAGACCTGAAACTCTTGGGCCACGTGGCCTCCATTACTCACCCTGTTGCTGTGGTCGCTGACCTTGATGATGGGCTCATTCTTCCTGAGGTCCCACACCACAGCCTTGCCACTGGGGTGAGCAGAGGACAGGATGTGCTGGACTTGCTGATTCCAGGACAGTGCACTAACATCTTCTGGAGGCTGCTGAAGCAGAGATGCACAACTATAGGGGGGCCTGGCACTCTTCCCCTCAGGCCAAGGGGTGTCTGTTGTTCTGGATAAGCAGACTGGGCTTCTAGGACAGGCCCTCTGGGAACTGTGGGACTACTGGGAAGGGGCTATGTTAGGCTTTTACCATTTGGCCATTCTGGCTCCATCTCAAAGTGTCACTCACCATTAATTAAGTTTGCAATGACAACAGGTCAGGGAAAGCCAAGAGCCCCAGACATTAAGGCTTCCTCAGTAGTTATGGCCCTTCTGACCATGCCTGAAGGGAAGGGGTGGATAAGGGCCACAGAGCCAATCTTGACACCACAGACAGAAGGAAAGAGAGAAAACCGTGGGAAACATTCAAGGAGAAACTCAAGCTAGAAAACACCTGGCTGACAACGCTGATGAATTCAAACCCAACTTACCTCACGATACTATAAGCACAAGGCAGGGAAGGGACAGAAAAGCAAAGAGAAAACAATTACAGACTGACAGACAGACTCAAACAGACACAGGCAAGCAGGCAAAAGTGTGCTTCCGAATGGAAAAGCTGAACTCCCCTCTTCCCAGATAAGCCATAAACTCATACCAGGAATATCCATTCTCCCTCCTTACCTGATCCAGGTTAGGTGCCTCCCTCCTATCCCACAGGACCCTTGAAAAAAGTCCTGGGATGGACCGATAACCCCCTAACCTTTGACTTATTTCCTAACCCCATCCTTCTTCCTCCTACAGACTCTTTCCCTGGCTCTCAACCTACTCTACCTAGACAGTTAAGAAACCTCCCCCCCAAAAAAAAAAGGCTCCCTTGCCTTCTAGGGAATCCCATCTGGCAGGCAGATTCACCCCCTCCTCCAACCTTTCCCCCCAGCTACCATCATTTTACTAACTATTGGGCTTATGGAGCCTCAGTGCCCCCCAGTGGCATAATCAGGAGAAGCCTGGCTCCCAGCTTCCCCCAAGGATGCTTCCACACATTGGACATACTCCAACCTCACCTGGGACTTGGCTCCTGGAGTCATTGGCACACTGAAATTATTCAAATCCCAAATGTAGATTTCAGAATCGTTTGCTCCTGAGGCCAGGAGGTTGCTCTATATGGAAAAAAAAGAAACACAGTGGCTTCCCCATTCCCAGGAAAGACAAATCTAGGCCCTCAGTATAGAAAGTAATTATACTGAGGGGTGTCCAAGGCCTGCCTGAGAACACAGGTGGAAAATGCCCTTGTCAGTCAGATACTAGAGGATGAGTTGAAAGGTGAAGACATAAACCTAATGGGGTTTCAACAGCAAACGGCTACAGGCATACCTGGAAAGGATTAAAGTCAAGGGCTCTGACAGCACCTGTGTGCTTCTCCTTCTGAGCAATGAGAGGTTCCTTTCCAGAAGTCAGGATTTGGGAGACACTGTATAGAGTGAGCACGCCATTGTCCCCTCCGCCTGCAATGACTCCTGAACCTTCAGGAGATCCACTGCTAAAGTTCCCCCAGATCAGCTTGTGAAACCTACAAAGAGAAGACTTGGTCATACTGGCACAAATTCAAAGCTACAGGGTCCAGTAAGTAGAAGCCAGAACACAGAATCCATCTTTCACCATTCACAGGCATCCTTATACTCTCATACTCCAAATCACAGGAAATGGTTCTGGGACCCCTGCCCAGTCCTGCCAATACCATCAGCCCCTTCCTAGGCACCAAAGAGATGCTTAGCCCACCTTCTTACCACTGGAGGAAGTAGAGGGTCATGGCCTCTGGGCCAGAAGATGCCAGCTTTTCTCCAGTGCTTAGCAGACTGCCTGGGACACAGTAAGTGTATAATAAATGCTTTTAATTCACTAAAATGGAAGGGCTGGTTCCCTTCAAGGACAAGCAAGTTCTCCTCTCCTTTCAGGTCCAAGGCCACTGCTGCCCATCATCATCATCATCATCATCATCATCATCATCATCATCATCATCATCATCATCTACATTTATGTAGCACTTCGAGATTTTAAAGCACTTTCCCCACAATAACCCTCCAATGGAAGGTAGCAAAAGTATTATGTACATTTTACAAATAAAGAACTTGAGTCCTGAGAGATTACCTGACTGTCTCAGGGACACTAGCTATGTGACCCTAGGCAAGTCACTTTAACCTTAGGGGCCTCAGTTTTCTCATCTGTAAAAAGGAGGGCACTGTACTAGATGATCTTTAAGGTCCCTTCTAACTCTCAGGCTTATGACTCTAGAAGTATCACTGCTTAGCTTCAAACCCTAGTCCTCTGGATCCAAAATCAGAGCTCTTCCTGGTATCCTGCGACCCAGGAGCAAATCCCAGTCCGTGTGAAAATACTCCTCCTGTCTAAGGGAAAGAAGCTGCTACAACATTTGTCCAAAACCTCTGCCCACTGCTGTGTGCCCCCAAAAGCCAATCCCTATGGCTTTTTCTGTGAAAGCCTCAGAGACAGAGCCACATGACAACATTCAGCACATTCTGAAAAGAATCCTGGCTCCCAGAACCTATACAAAGAAATAAGAATGGCCAGCCCTCTATAGTAAGACACCTCAGTGCATGCTCCCATTTTCTAAAAGATCATTGCAAACACCAGGCAGCATGCTGTAATCAGATGTGGGTTCTACTTCCCCCTCTGCCAATACCTCATTCACTGTGTGACCCTAAGAAAAGTATTTCACTTCTGAAATTTTACATCTATAAAATGAGGGGCCTGGACTACATAGATTGCCTTTAAGGTCCTTTCCAGGTCTAACAAACTATTCCATTCACTTCTATTCCATATCTGGAAGTAGATTAAGCACCAATTGTAACAGTTAAGGATTCAGAAGATTCACCTACAAGCTCTCCTTATCTACTGGCTCCTTCCTAGCTGTCTATAAACATGGTTTTCTTATTCTTAAGAAGCCTTCACTTAACCTGGCCACCCTCTAAAACTACAGTACAGTACTTTTATTAATTAATCAACAAGCATTTATCAACTATCTATTGTATGAGAGGCTCTATGTTAGGCATGGGAGATACAATGACCAAGTGAAACAATCCCTGCTTTCAAGAAGGTTATAATCCATTTAGGAGACAACATGTGTGTATAGGTATACCCCAAACGAATACAAAATGGATACAAGATAATCTTGGGGGGGAAGAAACTGGCAGCTGGGAACATCAAACTCCATGCTCCAGACAAGATCTTGAGGAAGTCCCCTAACACACCGCATGGGACCCCTACGAAGGATTAAAGGGGGAGGATGGTAAAAGATTGTATAAATGAGGTACGGATGGGCTACTACCCATACTACTGGAGGGAGTCCTCACATTAATGAGATTCATGATCTAAAAGGGTTCAAGTATCCCAAAAGGAGGCATGATAGTGTTTATTTGTGTTTTTCTTTTCTTATAGGCAATTTTTTTGGGGCGGTGAGGTATTCAGGGTTAAGTGACTTGCCCAGGGTGACAGCTAGTGAGTGTTATGTGTCTGGGGCTGGATTTGAACTAGCACGATAGTGTTAAGGGAAATTCGTGGAGCAAAAATGTGTCCTAAACTCAACATTTTAGTAAATGATTGTTAAGAATTGTCTTTACATGTAAATGGGAAAAGAAATAAAATACTACATAAAAACAAAGTCAGTCCTAAGTCATTAAAAAACAGTGATATCGTCTGGAATATGTCTCATTCCTTCCGAGTTCTATGACACAGAGAATGATACCACTTTCCCATAAATAGAAAAGGTTGGGTCCATGTCTGACCCATCATGCCATTTATATTTTCAAGTTTCCACGAAGACGAAAGCTACAGGGAAGCTCTGAATAAAGGGGACCAAAGTAACTGTTCCAGAACGGTTCCTAAGAAGCAGAAACTAAACTGAGTGACTCCACATGGTGCCGAAACACCATGTCTAGGTTCAGGGGCTGGTTACAACAGAAATCAGAGAATCAAAAATGGTCAGATCCTTGATATTCCTAAAAAATTATTCTAATAAAAAAAAACCTTCAAGAGTTCTCCATTGCCATAGGATAAACAGAAAACAGCCAGCTGGCCTTTAGCCCTTCACAAGCAGACTCCCCCAACCTTTCCTGTTTATCTCATAATACACTGGTCATTTTGAACAAACTGGCCTCCTTGTTCCCACGTATACATTCCATCTCTCACCTTCACATCTTTATACACACAATCCTTCACAAAAGGAATGCACCCCCTCCTCATCTCTATTTTACAGAGTCCTTCAAAGCCCAGCTTACGCCCTAACACTGACAACAAAGCTTTCCCTGATCCCCTCAGTTATTAGCATTCTCTCCCCTTTGAAATTTGTTTCTATTATGTTGTACAGACATTTTACTGATTTACTTGTATATTTGCCATAACCCTTTACTAGGAAGTATCCTCCTTGACAGGAATGTTTTGTTCTCATTTTTGTAACCTCAACAACTAGCACAGTATCCTGCATTTAACAGACACTTAATAAATGCTCACTGAATTGAATTAAATTGTACCTAAGCTTCATAAGGAACCAGCAGGGTATAGTTCTCCAATCAAGAAGAGAGAGGCCCAGAGGCCTTAGCCCCAGGAAGCCCATGCTGAATCACAGAAGCCTTTTAAGGAGGCTTCATCAGGCACACGAATGAGCTATGTGACCCTGGATTTCAAACCAAGGATGAGAGCAGAACCGAGCAACCACACAAAATATCAGCATGGAGGCTAACTACAGTGAAAAGTTGGAAATAATGAAAGAACTTGTTCAATCAAGAATCACTGGGGAAGGAAACACAGGACAGAACTCGGCTTATCAGGAGAAGGGATTATATTAAGGCAAAATTCTGTTTCTTACTTATTTAGTATACATTATATGACAGGCATCTAGGAACTAAGAATACAAATTTTTAAAAGGTGCATCAAGCCTTGCCCTCAAAGGGCTTATATGAGACACTAAACAGCCACTAACCACAATTTTAAATGACTGTTAGTCTTAGGGACTGCAGTGCCCTCAGCATGGACCACAGGGGAGAAAAATGAGACCCTCCTTGCTGAGTGTCCTCTCATAAATTCAGCTCAAGGGCACCCACTCTGCACGCTGAGGGGCCTTCCTCACTTTGGCGTGACATCACAAAGATCCCACTGGCACACTTTGGCTGTTATTCCTCATTCTTTTTTTATATAGCCCA
The DNA here is from genome assembly GCF_003287225.1 of Phascolarctos cinereus. Lineage (NCBI taxonomy): Eukaryota > Metazoa > Chordata > Mammalia > Diprotodontia > Phascolarctidae > Phascolarctos > Phascolarctos cinereus. Next base: position 110,150,061 of record NW_027555736.1, on the reverse strand, counting down.
TCTTTTTTTCTGATGCTACACTTCCCTGATGATATCCTTTATAATAATTCTTCAAATTTCTTATTTGTTATATGTTACAATCTGCTCATATTCACTAGGTACCTCTTCCAATGCCCTCTGTGTGATGCTCATTTTGAATTCTTCAGAGACTGTATAGAGCTCTAAAGTCATTCAGAAGGATATAGACGTTAAAAAAGATAGACCTTTATTTCTGGGAGAAATATGAAGTCATTAAAGGAGCTCTGCGATTTCCTGAAGACAATCAATCAATCAACCTACAAAAACTTATTAAGTGCCTATTATGTGCCAGGCAATTGAGGCTATTCTCCTCCTCCTCCTCTTTAATTCTGGGTCCAATTCATCATCCATCTGCACCGTCTGTTCCAGATGGACAAGCTCTATAGGCTATAAAGCTAACTGCATGTCAGAATCTAGGCAGTAGACATTCTTCATCCACTTGGTTTTTCCTATGTACATGGTTAGGGCAGATGCCTGAGTGGTTACAGATCTCTTCCAGGAAGCTCTACAACAGTAGTGTCAAACTCAAATAGAAATGAGGCCTCTAAACCACTTATATAAGGATCCCTATGGGCCACATTTTGATTTAGTGGGCTGGAAAATATTTAACAACCAGCTCTCTGAGAAAAAAAACATACACATGATACACTTTTTTTTTTTGGCTAGGCAAATCTGGGGGCAACTAGGTGGCGCAGTGGATAGAGCACCAGCCCTGGAGTCAGGAGGACCTGAATTCAAATTCAGCCTCAAGCACATAACATTTACCAGCTGTGTGACTCGGGGCAAGTCACTTAACCCCAACTGCCTTACCAAAAAAAAAAAATTAATCTGCATTATTAATGTTTTTTGCAATATTTTAAAGTCTAGACAATCAACAAAGCATATGTAGGAGCTCACTGAATCCTTCTTCAACTCAAGACTGTACTGGATCACCTCAGACACTTCCTAGCTGTGTGACCCTGCATAAATCACTCAACCTGTTTGCCTCAGTTTCCTCAACTATAAAATGGGGATAATAACAACAAGTACTTACTTCCCAGGATTGTGGTGAGGATCAAATGAGATAATCTTTGTAAAGCACTTAGCACAATGCCTGGAACATAGGAGGTACTATGTAAATAAATGCTTATTCCCTTTTCTTTCCTTCCCCACGATGGTGGCAAACACCTGTGGCAAGTCCCTACGCCTCCTAGAGACGTAAGTCTCACTTGATATTTGTGATCTGAGGGTTATAGAGCAAGGTGATCCATCTATTGTTCTACCTTTCAAGGAACCTTGAATAATTTTAATGGATGGACGGGAGACACTTTGTTTGAAGAGAGTTTTTAAGGTAGCATTTTATTTGACCAAATCAAACACTTTAAAAAATAAGCAACAGACAATATGCACAGTGGGATCTTGCATTCTCTACATTTTTCAGTCAATTGTGTGATGGTAAAGATATCACTTACTTGCAAAAAGATTGACTGGTTTCATACAAATATTCTCATTGAGAATGCCCTTGATGCATTCTTATAAAAACTTTCTATAGAAGGGAAATTAGATGGATAAGTTTTTGTGATATTCTCTCTCTCTCTCCCCCCCTTCCCTGGTTTTCCTCCTCCTATCTGCCTAACCCCTCATTCTCAGTCTTCTCTGCTGGCTCGTCATGCAAAGCATACCCTCTACCCAAGGCTCTCTCCTAGGCCTTCCTTCTCTTTTTTGCTCTATACTATCTCCCCTGGCAATCTGATCAGCTCCCATGAATTCAATCATCATCTTTATGCAGATGACACCCAGATTTTCATATTCATCTTTGGTCTCTATCGAGCTAGTCACATATCATTAACTGTGTTTTGGACATCTTTAACTGGATGTCACACTGGCATCTTGAACTCGGTATGCCCAAAATAGAACTAATTATCTTCACCTCCAAATATCCCTTCTTCTGAACTCACCTATTACTGTCAAGGATATCATCATCTTCCCATTCAGGTTCACACTCAGTGTGTCATCCTCAACAATTAATTCACACTTATCCAACATATCCAATCCGCTGCCAAATCTTGTCATTTTTATCTTTACTATGTCTCTCACATCCATCTCCTTTTCTCTACTCACTTAGCTACAACCCCAGATCAGGCCCTCATGACCTCATGCCTGGACCACCACAATAGTCATCTGATTGGTCCCCCGTCTCAATACTTCCTCATTCCAATTGAACCTCATTCAGCTGGCTGCAAAAGTGATTCTTCTAAAGCATGACAATTTTATTCTTCATTGTACTGCCTACTCAGTGAACTCCAGCGGCTCCCTATTACCCCTAGGATCAAAGATAAAATCTTCATTTGGTATTTTAAACTTCATAACCTGGCTGTTTCCTACCTTTTCAACCTCCTAACGATTTAATCCCATACACTCTGCGGTCCAGGGACATTAGATTACTTGCAGTTCCTCAAACAAGCCTTTATCTCCATGTCTGGCTGTTCCCCACGCCCTCACCTCCATTTCGTGGTCCTCTTGTTTTGTTCAAGACTTAGCTCCAATCTCACCTTCTCAGGAGGCCTTTCTGCCCCATCCCACCCCCACCTGCTAGTTCCTTCCCTTATTATCTTCTATCTACTCTGTACATATCTTCTATGTACCTAGTTTTTATATGTTGTCTCCACCATTAGAATGTAAACCCCCTGAAAGTAGGTACAATCTTTTTGCCTTTTTTTGTATCTACAGTACTTAGAACACTGCCTAGCATGTAGTAAGTGCTTAACATCCTCTTTGACTATCTGATTGACTAGATGACTTCTGAGGTAAATCTGAACTCTAGATCTATTATTTTAATGCAAGTCCAACATTTATTAAGCATCTATTTATGTGCTGAGTACTGCGCTAGGCTCTGATAATACAAATTTTTAAAAACAGTCTTTTCTTTTTTTTGAGGTAATTGGGGTTAAGTGACTTGTCCAGGGTCACATAGCTAAAAAGTGTCTGAGGCCAGATTTGAACTCAGGTCCTCCTGACTCTAGGGACAGCACTCTATCCATTGCACCACCTGGCAGTCTGTCCTTAAGGAGCTAATATCCTCCTGGAGGGATACCCCAGATAAGTAAATACAAGGATAGATAATTTGAGAAAGGGGAGAGTATTAAGGGTAGAAAGGATAGGAGAGAGGAGGGGGAGTGATAGGTGATCAGGAAAGGCAGAACCTGAGCTAATCCTTGAAGTAAGTTAAGGAGTCTAATAAGTAGAGGCAAAGGAGTACATTTGAGGTATGAGGAAGAGCCTATTCCAAGGCACAGATAAAGGAGATGATAGATCACTGAGTCTGGAGAACACTAAGAAAGCTGATTGGGCTGGAACACACACTGTTTGTGAAGAGAAATAAGTCTGGAAAGATCACAGGGGGTCAGCAATGAAGATGAGGAAAGGGGAAGCAGAGGCAAGTGTACACACATCATGCGTGTGTGTGTGTGTGTGTGTGTGTGTGTGTGTATGTGCGCATGCACGTGTGTGTTTGGGGTGAGGGCTAAGTTCTGCTCACTTAGGTTGTTTCTTCAGGGAGGATCTCTGACAGGGCCATATCAAGGGTGACTCCTTAGTGCCCTGGGATAGAGGAACCCAGAATATAATTTAGAAGAAAAAGGGAGAGGAAGTATTCCTGACTGGACTGAAGAATAGTTCCCTCAAAATAAAACAGAGCATCCCAGAGGTAGTAGAAAAAGTTCCTTCACCCACATTTCGTAAAGAATCCCTCTTTGTTGGCTACAAAATTAATAGCTCTTCAGGTCTTTGAGCAAGTCTATGGGATGCAAATATAGGGGTACATAGATGATGCGAAGCAGCTCAATTTAAGTACTCCATGAGAGGTATGGACAAAAAGGGCTTTTCAATCATCACTGGGCTACCATGTCAATTCAGTCTAAGTGCTTGCTGTGTTGCTCTGGTTTATCGGGTGTACTGGACAGAACAATGGATCTGAAGTCAGAAGGACCTGATTCTGAATCCCTGCTCTGTCTCCTTAGGGGCTGAATGATAACTGGAAAAGTCATCGGATCACAGGATTCAGAACTAGGAGAGATCTTGGAGATCATCTAGTTTAATCCCTGCATTTTACATAACAAAACTAAGGCTCATTAAGGGGAAATGATCGCCCAAGGTAATACAAGTTGTAAACAGCAGAAACAGAATTTGAACCCAGGTCTTCTGACCACAAACCCATTGCCCTTTCTGCTGCTGTCTCCCTTCTTCCCCCAGTTTCCTCAGCCAGGGAATGGATGAGGCTTGTGATAGCCACCTCATCAGACTTAGGAGAAAATGCTTTGTAAGCTTTGTGTAGAAACAATAGCAAGGCAATGAGATTTACCTGAGGCATAATAATCGCTAATCGAAAGTGTCTTCTAAATCTTAAAACACCATATAAATGCAAGTGACTTGCTATCTACTTTCATATACCATGAGGATTTATTTTTAAAAGCTCTAAAAACATTTTGACAAGAAGTCCTGCTTTAGACTCGATACTCCTTGGGGTCATATACATCACTTGAAAAACAAAACAAAACACTTCATTTCAGAGTCCAGTTAAGAATGAGAAAACCTGTGGATGCCCCAATCAGTATCCAACAGAAACAAGAGGGAATCACATTGTTATCTACTAGGAAATGATAAATGTTAAAGGAAGGTATTGTGCAGGGCTATTATTTCTGTAAGGCTTAGAGCTAAGAGATTCAATGATTTCAGGCCCTAGTGGAGACTGGGAACACAGGGACACAGACTTTATTGGTCTATCTAAGCAAGCTGCCAGGGCTGCTGCTCTTCTCCAGAAAGGGTTTTTTTTTAAACAAATACTTCTCAGAATCTCAGCTGAGTGCCTTCTTTTTTCCCCTGAAAGTACTCTGTCAACAATATACAACCACCTGGTAGTATACCTGTTAGAAGCAGAAAGGACTCCTTTGCACTTCAGGTCCAGGGAAGGGTCCCTGAAGTCAACCTCAAAGATTTCCAAGGTAGCATTTGTGCTGAAGGATGCATCCAGCTGCTGGGCAGATGTTCCTAGGCACCAAACACAGAGAAGTAGAAGAAAATAAGGAAGGATTAAGAGTAAACTGAGGAGGGGCAGCTAGGTAACGCACTGAATACAGCTCCAGCCTAGGAGTCAGGAGGACCTGGGTTCAAATCTAGCCTCAGACACTTAACACTTACTAGCTGTGTGACCCTGGGCAAGTCACTTAACCCCAACTGCCTCACCAAAAAAGCAAAAAAAATAAAAAATAAAAAGTGAACTGAGAGCAAATTCCCACAAACTTAAGACTACACAGCACAACATACTCTGACATAACTGGAAGGGAAGAAAAAGGAACATACATTACTGAAAAGGGTTACTCTTCAGTGCAATTCATCCATAAAGAGTCTAAAAGTTTGAGATGCTAGGAATCCTTAAAAAACACCCAGCTACCTGTTCATGAGGAAAAATCACCTGTTGCCAGATAGATGGGATGCTGGCTGGCTGGACTCCACACCTGGACAGCAGGCCTCTCAAGCTCCTTCAGCTTCATGCTATGTCCTGTACAGGATGAATAACAAGACTGTTCAAGATTCCTGAGAACCCATACAGGAGGCACTGGGGAGCAGACCTGAAATGCACCTGAGGATGTTTGCTTCCTATACCACACTCAGTGGGGATTTCAGTCTAGGAAAAGCAGGATGATGATGCAGTAACAGTTCCTAAACCTGCAGGTGTGGCTTAGTCTGCATCGCTGAGGTACCCTGAGAACCACAGCTCTCACACCCTGGCTCAGCAGCCCCAAGGGAGCTCCTGCTCCCTCTCAGATGACCACAGGCAAGACTCAGCAAGGCTCATCTTGAGCAAAATCCAGGCTACAGGAACCAAGGCTTTCAGGACAAAAGGTGGAGATGGGGGATGGGACAGAAGAGTCAGGCTGGTTCTAGAGGGGCTGGGGATGAGACAGAACTAAGGGCGACCTTCAGGGCAACAAGAAGGGAGGCAGTACTCAGAGCAGGAGCTAGACGGGAGGAGAGGAGAGTCTTCTTGGGTGGGGGAATCTCATGGTGAAAAGGAGTTGGAGTGTCAGTGCTCCTAGCTGGGGCAGGACAAGACAGGAGGAGGATGGGGACGGGGACGGGGACGAGAACGGAGGCTTGGCTGGCTCACTCGGGGTAATGGGGATGGTCAGGTCCGAGGCTGGATAGTAAAGGAGGCGAGATGAGGGTGATCTGAGGGGCTACAGACAGGATGTGGGGGGGATTCTGGGGGCTCAGGGTGGCAGAGAGGGGTGCTCAAGTGCGTGAGCTGGACATAACAGGAAGGAAGCTCACTAGGGTGGGGGTGAGGAGGACACCTAGGGTGTTAGAGCAGCGTGCTCAGGGCCGAGGCTGGACAGGACAGGGGCGGGGAGGCTCCTCTGGGCTGGGCTGAGAGGAATCCTTAGGTGGGGGTGTGTGCTAAGAGCCCGGGCTAGACTGGGGGGGGGGGAGGGTAGGAAGGCTGTTGGCGGGGAGCTCAGGGTGGCAGTGGGGGGTGCTCAGGGCCGGAGCTGGACAGCAGGGCTGGGAAAAGGAAGAAGGCTGGAGGACAGGCTCAGGGGCCCTCAGCCCCTAAACCCACCTGTGCCCGACAGTACCGGGTCATAGGTCAAGTAGTGGCGGAACTGGGTCAGAGGTCAAGTGCGGATTATCCGCTCGACCACTTCAGTTTCCTTCGGAGGTCAGCAGGGCCCGAACGATGGAAGCCGCTGGGAGCCAAAAACATTCCCAGAGCGAAGAGCCTGAGCTGCCCTTCGCGCATGCGTAGAGGACCCAGGCAGGAGCGCCTTTAACCCTTCCGTGCCCGGACCCGAGCGTTCCCTCCCTCTTCCGTGATTTCCCACGTAGAAGCGGATGACACCTCGGTTTATGCAGAGTTGAGCTTGGGCCGTCTCGGAGTTCCTGAGAGGGGCACTCGTCCATGGACTGGGGCTTTGCTTTCTGGCTGGGAGCACCCCCATTCCCACGTGCGGGAAACGGAGGCAGATGAAACCTGGGCGAGGAAGGGGGGAGAAGGAGCGCGGCTGGTGATTAGGGGGCGAGGCCGGGCCAAGGCCCCGGGATTAGGATGGGCACATTCTGCTGACCGGGCAGGCGGTGCTAGGGAACACGGGGAGCATGGTCTTTGAATGCCCGGCTGCATTTGGGTCCAAGCTTGCAGGCAGCAGGCAGCTGGTGGAGGCTCCTGAGCTGGGGTGCCCAGGGGTGCAGAGATGGGGAGACGACAGCAGGAAGACGGAATCAGCTAGGGTCTGGGACTGACTGGATCGGGGTTTGGGGACCGGAGGAGGAAAAAGTTGATGTTGGCATTCTGGGTTGGTTAGTGGGTGTACATTTTTTTGATGTATTGGGTTTGAGGTGACATCCAAGTGGAAATGTCCAGTAGGCAGCTCCTTTCCAATGTCGAAATAATTCTCATTAGAAAGTTCCATTTCATGGAAACCTGGAGATATAGACTTGAGTCATTTACCCAGAGATAAAGCCACGGGGTTGAATGAGTGACAGTTAGGAGACGTCCCAGAGTAGCAGCCCCGAAAAGTTGATTTCACTACTCGAGGTCTAGTTAACAGCAGTCAGTTAACACTAGTAAAAACGAGGCCCATATGATCAAAAGGGTTTTGTTTGAAAGGGTGAGCAATACACATCTTCATCTTAAACTGCTCTTAACATTGAGGGAGGCAAGCGGAAGGGGACATAGAGCCAGGACACAATATGCTCACAAGCTAAGGCCCAGCCCTAGTGGACTTAAAAATCCGGAAATTTTTCAGCCTGTTAAACACCCCAATCTGGCTGCCTTTCCAGGATCATTTTGTATTACTCTCACACAATTCCTGTTCCAAACTGCCCCGGTAGCTGCTCTCTATACACCATGCTCATCTTCCCACGTTTGTGTGCACAAGTGGTCCCCTATGTCTGGAATGCTGTCCTTCACTTCTACCTCATAATCCCCAACTTCCTTCCAAGCACAGGCCAAGTGCCACTTTCGAAAGGCCTTTCCTGATTCCCCCCAATGCTTGGCACTTTCTCTCATGAGATAACTTTGTATTCACTTTTTGGGGTATATGTTGTATACTTTTGGCAGATGTAATAAATTTCTTGATGTCAAGGATCGTTTTATTTTTATCTTTATCCTTCACAAACGGGTTTCTGCAGTCATCAAAACCTATAATACACCAATTTCATTAAACAACCCATGATATACCAGGTGCAGGGAATGACTAAAACTAAGAGTTTTTTCCATCGAGGGGCCTACATTTTATAGGGGAAATGTGTGTCTATACACAATTTTTTTTTAAATGAAAGGTAATTTTTTTTTGAGAGAAGGCACTAGCAGCTGTTAGGTTTAAAATTGAACTCATATTCTTCTATAAATGACTTCCTCATACTTTGGTAAAGGGCAACATCATTCTTAGTGAATGAGATTCACTACTGCTGTGTCATTTGAGCGCACCTATCTGGCATGTAGTAGGTAGTTAGTGCTTCCTGACTTGACTGTGCAAACAGAAATTTTTCAGCCTACCACTTAATACTCCCTCTCCCTACCCCAAGAAACAAGGGATTCTAAGAGGTGGAGGTAAGGAGGAAGCATATTCCAGCTGGTTATCAGCTAGATAGCCACTGCAAAGGCAAAGAAATTAAAGTTAGAGGTCCTTGTGTAAGGAAGGCCAAAAAGTTGCTTTTTCTGGATCACAGAGTACTGGAGAGATAGTGATATATAACAAGGTTGGAAAAATAGATTAGGCCAGATGGTCAAGGACTTCAAACAACAATCTATTGGATCTCGGTGCAATGGAGAGCCACTGGAGTGAACTGATTCAAGGAAGTGATATTAGATTACTCTTGTAATGGATGGACTGCAGTGGGGCAAATTGGGGGCAGGGCAATCATTTGGGGCTTTGATGATGAGGGCCTGAACTAGAATGGTGACAATGTGAGCAGAGGAAAGGGTTATCGATGGAAGAGGTTCTAGAGGAAAAAAACTATAATGTGTGTGGAATCTGACTATACCGGGTGAGGGAGAATATGGATTTGAAGATTCAATTCAACAAACATTTACTTAATGGCTATATGTGCCAGGCACTGTATGTGGATGACACGAAGGTGGGGAAACTGGATGACTGGAAGGATGGTTGTACCCTGGACAAAAATGTAGGTAAATTAGGAACAGCGGTGAGTTAGCTTCAAAAAAAAAAGGTAGGTTCAGTTTTGAACATGCTGAGTTTTGAGATACCTATGGAACATCCAGTTTGAAACATCCTCAGAGGCAGTTAATAATCTGGACACCAGATCAAGAGAGACTAAGACTGGATATGTAGATGTGGGAGTCACTTGCATAGTGATAACAGAAGCCAGGGAGTCGATAAGGTCACCAAGCAATGAGTGTACAGAAGGCTGCAGGACAGACTCTTGGGACACATCTAGATAGGCAGCATGATATGTATGACAAACTAGCAAAGGAGACTTGAGTTAGTTACCTAGGAAGAGAACCAAAAGAGAAGAGTCACAAAAATCTAAAGAGATTATCCAGATAATCAACAGTGTCAAATGCTGCAGAAGCAATCAAGGATGATTGAGAAAAGAACATTATTTTGGCAATTAAGTGATCATTGGTAGCTTTGGAAAGTGCAGTTTTTGTCCAGCAGACAGGCTGCACATTAAACTGCAAAGAGTTGCAAAGTGAGAGAAAGGAGAAGCAATGAATAGTTTTCTCTAGAAGTTCATTAAAGGGAGGAGAAATATAGGATGACAGCTTGAGGGGATGGGAGGGTCTTCTATTTTTGTTTTTTTCCCCAAAGGACAAAGACTTGGGCAGGTTTGGAGGCAGCAAAGAAGTGAGATTAAAGATTAAAGAGGAGGATGATTGTAGGGGCAAGCTTTTGGATAAAATGGAAGGGCATGTCAAAGGTATATGTAGAAGCTGGCTTTGGCAAGAAGAACTACTTCATTCAGAGTCTGGAGTGAATGAGAAAGTAAAGGATACCAAATGACTGTGAAATAGAAAGGTTGTTACAGGCTTAGAGCAGCCTTTGGTGTAAAGTAGGATCATCAATTAGGAAAAAGGAAAAAGATTTACTTGCTGCAACAAGGATACAGTTAAGATCAAATAACCTAAGTTTGTAATGGACCTAGTGAATATGACTTCTTCAGTATGGTCTCCAGTTCTGTTTAGCAGCTTGTAAGGAGTGGAGGTTGGTGGTGGGAATAACATAGGGTTAGGGTTTGCCAGGGCATTTGAAGTGAGAGGACAAGGTGGAAAGGGATTCTGAAGTAGAACAGTGTAGAGTTTAACTGGCTAATTACAGGTTCAAGACTGGAGAGGAAAGGGAAGTCAGAGAGAGGTGATGGCTTTGAGAAGTACTGAAGGACCAAGAGATTAGAAGTGGTAGTGAAGACAAAGAATAGATTTAAAATTAAAGCACAGAGAAAGATGACATGATAGGTTATGACTGGATAAAAGAACTTCAGAGTTAATGGGCATGGAAATGGAATACTCATGAGCCAGGGCATAACCATCTTGAATGTAGCAGTGTTTTGGGGCAAAGGAATGGATCATAGGTGATGAGGAACTAGGAAATTAAGGCACATGAGAGAACATCAACATAGATGCTAAAGTCCCCTGGAATAATGGTAGTTGGTGTGATGAGGCATGACTAAGAGCCAGGTTCTGAACTTCTTAAGATAGGAAAAAGGGATAGTGGTAGACCTAGGGAAGGGAGCAGGGCAGTAGATAATGGCCATCAGGAATTGGAATGGGTGGCTTGTTGATTTGTATTAAATGATCAGTTGAAGGCTTTGGGGAACATCCAGAAAAATCAGTGAAATGAATGGTCAGAGTGTGTACTAAGAGCCTTAGGCTTTAGTCATCTGTTGTTTCTCACTGTCCTGCCAGGCACAAAGGGCTTGTGCTCACTAAATACTTGTGGACTAAATCATTCTGCCTCAAGGGTCAAATACAATGTTCAGTAAGAACAGGACCTGAGCTCTAGGATGATCCCAGATATAGGCAGGAATCCCCAGGGCACAGAGGCCCACGCAAGAGGCAGGAGGCTAGACTAGGCTTGGCTCAGGAGCAGGGACATTCTGTGTTAAGAGAAATGAGGCACAGACAGCAGGTCACTGAGTTTCATTAGGTATTTCATTAAGGTTAAATCTTCCTGATCCAGTAGGCTTGCACAGGACAAAGTCAGTGGTCCTGCAGGCTAGGTCCTTCAGATTTCATAGTGTATCACAGGCTCTGGATCTACGTTGGGATCACCTCCTCGCTCCAGGTACAGGTTGTTATAAGGATATTGCTTTGGAGACTGAGGAAGAAAGCACATCAGAAAAAGGAGGTAAATGTCCCATCTGCAGTGACCCTACCCAACACTAACATCTAGCAAACAGCACCCGCCCCGTCAGACCCAGCTGAGCTGCAATGGTAGGAGAAACATCCTTCTTTTGTGCTGAGCCCAAGGCAGAGAAAAAGCCTAGATTGTAAACGAAGTGCTGCTTGCACTGATTGTAAGAGAATCAAAGCTTTCTAAATGAGACGGCGCATCCATCCATCCCACTCTCTCTCGGGTCGAGGCAGACTCAATCTCCTTTAAGTCACTCAGCCTCTAATGGTTCCCCTGCTAAAGTGGCCTAGCAAATGAGGCGTGCAGAAGCAGCAGTGGGGGAAACACAGAGGAGGCACGGCTGGGACGTGCTTTAGGGGCTGCTGGCTTTACCAACAACCAGCTGTCAGAGTGCGCAGCTCAAGGGGAGGAGAAAAGGGTGATGTGCTTACAGAACTGAAAAATGCAAAAGCTACACTGTGCTTCCTGGTTTCCTGAAGTGAAGTTAGTGCTCACATCAGCCCTGTACACACACTCCAGCCAGGAGCCCCTGGGGCGCAAGATCAAGGCTCGTGTCAGTGCACACAGACACACCAGCTACCACGCAGACAGGGATTATCTCTGCAGAGGTAGCACGGGGCATCTCACTGCAACTACAGGTCTCCTGCCTCTTCCAATCCATTCTGCACAGGCTGTCAGATTAATCTTCTTAAAACACTACTTTCATCATATAACTCACTAGCCCCAAAACTTACAGAGCTTGTCACTACCTATGAAATCTGCCTAGCATTTAAGGCCCTTTATCCACTGACCTCACCAGATTCTTCAACAAACATCCTCCACTTCATCCATTTTCCTCAGTGTCTCCTACGCATTCTGTCTTCGTGGCCTCCCTTACCTTGTCCCTCTACCTCCAATCTAAATCCCATACTTCCTTCAAGGCCCAGCTTGGGTGCCATTTCCTAACAGATGCCCAAATGATGCACAATCTTCTGCTAAATCACCAGACATTTCCTTCTTTCTTACCCACGACATCTCTTCTAGCTTTTTCAGGTATACAGTCTTCCCAATCTAGCTATAAATTACTTATGGGTAGAAGCTATTTTCTACTTTATAGTATCTAGAATACAAGACTATGTATGAATTTAATTGCTCATCAAATACAACATACGGTCCATGTGGTCCCCTACAAAAGATGAGTAGAATGTAAGTTTTCTGAGGATATGGGCCATTTCCACTTTTGTCTTTGTATCCAAAATGCCCAGCACATTATAGTCCCTTGATAAATGCTTAGTGAGTAGAAGGGTCCTTTCAGAGATGCAGCCAGCAACTGGGAGCTGCTACGTATTTTAGTCTCTGAAGACTATGTATAGCTTTGCCTTCTCAACCCTTGTCTGGTTACAATAACGGCTTTATACCATCCAGGGCAATCATAATTTGGGGCAAACTAGCTCCCTTTCTAATTTCTATAGAGACTTGGAGAATAGCTGACAGATCTATATCCCTAAAAGTGCAGTTCTGACCTTGTCACTTCCCTGCTAGTTCTATACAGCTCCTAGGATAAAATACAAACTCCTCTGTTTAGCATTTTATGCTCTTCACGACATGGCTTCCACCTATTTTTTCACTTTTTTCATTCTCCCTCAAATGTTTTAAGTTCCAGGCTAACTGTCCAACTGGCAGACGGTTCCCTATACATTCCATTCTTTCTCCCATCTCTGCCTTTGCATAGACTGTCCCCCATCTCCACCCCTCAATATCTGAAATGGTCACTCTCCTGACACCCCTATCTCTCTGTCCTGATTCCTCCAGCTATTAGTGCACAGGGGGAAAAATCAGTTACTATTTACTTACCTTTCCTGAAGGAAAACATGTTTTTTTCCCTCAATAGAATATAAGTATCTAGAGGAAAAAGACTTTAATTTTTAAATTTGCATGCCCAGCACTGATCACAGTGCATGATACATACATAACAGTTGCTTAATAGGGCTTGCTGAATTGACTGAAGGTCAAGAAGCCAATATATCATCCTCTCACTGCTATTCAGCATCCTGGGCAGAGAATCCTCAAAAAAGCCACTGGTGGCACCCCTTCAGATCAAAGCTGGATTCTTGTGTTTCAGATGCTTCGTTTCCATAGGAAACAAAGCATCATGCAGTCAAGAAGTGTTTCCCCTAGATCAGGGGGTCTAATCCTTTTACGCGTCACAGACCCCACCCCTCTGGCAATCTGGTGAAGCCCAAAGACCCCTTCTCAGAGTAATGTTTTTAAATAACTGAAGGAAAGGTTAAATTTCAATTAAAAATTTAGCTGAAATAAAGATAGAATTCTTCTCCCATCCAAGTTCACAGATCCCCCTGAAATTTTTCTGCGGACCCCAAGTTAAGAATATCTGCCCTGGACACTCACCACAGGCTGATAGGAAGGGAACACCTGTCCTAACCAGAACATGAACATCATGAAGCCGAAGAAGCCAAAGAAACACTTATACATGGTGTTCCAGGAGACAGGCGTGGAGGACGTGTCCACACGATTCCGAGTGTATATATCAAAGTCAAAGTGCATCTAAACAAACACATAGATTAGTGTACGATGTTGTTAGCTGAACAACAGGCAGGCAGCGCAGAACACCTCTGAAGAAACTGCCTCGTAGAGGCTCTTGCACTCCCGATGGCTGTGTTCTTAAGAGACTGTACCTTTCTCAAACGACAATGACAATCCAAGAATTAGGGGTGGCTGAAGAGGCACCAAGGGGAAACTAGGGGGTGGGGCTAGCATCTCTGACTGTTGGCTACTTAGGGAGGGCAGCTCAATCACTAATGTTACAAAGTTTGCCATGGGGGTACCCAGTTCCTTGGGAGGCAGAAAAGCTTACAGCTAACTAGATATACTGCTTCTCCATTACAGGATTCAGTTGCCACCTGGGTTCAAAGGAAGATTCACCAAGCATGGGAATTAGGATACTTTAAGTATCATGGAGAACCCTGTGAATGACTGAACTATTTAAAGAGAAAAGGAGGAGTATTGTTTTCTCACCGGTTCACCCCAATTCAGCCGCAGTTCTGAATGGTCCCAGTCATACCATGGGTCTCGTCCATGCTGAGAGTGGTCCGGAAGCTTGGGATAGTCACCACGCCTGAAAAATAATAGCAAGTCTTGAGTGGAGGCCCAAACAACCCAGGGAAACTGGAGATACCTCACCTGAGAATTAGAGAAATGAAGTCACAAAGAAACTCAGCATCTTACTCCAGGCCACTTGCTAAAGGGATGCTCCTTAAGTATAGATCCAGTCAAGAGCTCTCTCTACTCAATTAACCCCATTGGCTTCCTAGTGCCTTTAGAACAAAACATAAACTTCTCTGACTAGATCTGACAGCCCTACGTAATCTCCCCCCAATCCATCTTTCTTGCCTCATTAGACATTACTCCTTGTCCCACACTGTTAATTCAGTCAAACTGCCTTCTCTGTTTCTTCCCCATATGACATTTCACCTTCCATCTTCATGACTTTGGACTGGTCATCCCTCATGCCAGGAATGCATTCTCTCCTTAACTCTGTCTCAGAGTCCCTCTTTTTCTTTAAGACACAGCTCAAACACCAACTTCTGCATGATGCCTTTCTTAATTTCCGTTAGTGCCCTCCCTTCCAAATTACCTTGAAGGTAGTTACTTTTTTGTATGTATTGGTATTTACTAACTTTATAATTTCACTGCATTTATTTTCACATTTACTTGTTTCATTCATTACAATGTAAGCAAATTGAGTAGAGATGGCTTCATTCTTTGTATTTGTATCCCCAGGGCCTGGTACATAGTAGGCACTTAATAAACACTTGTTGATTGCTTGAGCGAAGACCTAGACCAAGGACCCAAATTCTAGTTACTGAATGACACTGCTATGTAAGCTCAAATTACAGTTTAACTTTGTTCATGTGAAAATGTCAAAAATGTATATTCTCTCCTTTCTTTCAATTCACAGGAAGAATCACAGAATCAGAACACACAAGCTGGAAGAGACCATAAAGACCATCAAATCTGATTCCCTAATTTTATAAATGAGAAAATGGAGGCTTAGGTTATTTGCCTTTTCCAAAGTCATTTTTCAATGTTAGTGTCAAATCCAAAAATAGAAGAAAGCAAAAAAAGAAGGAAACATCACAGACAGATTCCTCTTTCTCATTATAACCACTGATGTTGAATAGATGCTTCTGGTTACTACAGGACCATCTGTACAGTGGGATAATGGGTATAAAGTGCTTTGTAAATCTTAACAAGGCAAGTGAATAACTGGAGTTAGCTGTTCCTTGCCACATTAGGTGTTGTTCTCTCCCATTAGACTGTAAGTGCCTTTGAGGAAGGGACTGTTTTGTTTTGGGATCTCTAGTGATGATTACAGTGCCTGAAGTATGGGTTTATGAACAGCTTGTTGAATGTTTGTTGAATGACTGACTCAATTAGGTAGGAGTAAGATTTCAATTGCACCTGACCTATTCAACAATTGTTATGGTGACCACAGAAAGACCACTCAGCCTAGAAAAGCACAGAAAATCAAAGAACAGTAAAAGCCACATAAAGTGAGAAATAAGTCATATGTATACCTCTGTGTAGGAGACAATGGGGTATTTAGGAGATAGCATGGAACTTAAAATCAGAAAACCTGAGTTCAAATTCTAGCTCTGCTACTAACCTGTGTGACCTTGGGCAAAGCTCGTCTTTAGGCCTTAGTTTTCTTACCTGTAAAAATAGGAGGTTGATCTAGATGACTTCTAAGGATCCTTCTAATTCTATTGCCGATTCTACGGATTATAAATAGTAAGCCTTCCCTCGGATGGAACAATTCAAACGGCTCTTACTACAGTACAGAACCTAGCACTCAGGATCAACAAACATTTATTAAACACCTACTATGTTCCAGGCACTGTGTTAAATGCTGAAGCTACAAGAAAGTAAAAAACACCATCCCTGCAGTCAAGGAGCTCACATAGTAATGGGGGAGACGTTGTAAAAAAACTACGTATGTGGGAAAATGACCCACATGTACAAAAATATTCATAGCAGCTCTTTTTGTGGTGGCAAAGAATTGGAAATTGAGGGGATGCCCATCAATTGGGGAATGGCTGAGCATGTTGTGGTATATGAATGTCATGGAATACTATTGTGCTGTAAGAAATGATGAACAGGTTGACTTCAGAAAAACCGAGAAAGATTTGTATGGTCTGATGCTGAGTGAAGTGAGCAGAACCAACAGAACACTGTACACAATAACAGCCACGCTGTGCAATGACTAATATTGATAAACTTGACCCTTCTCAGCAACACAAGGATCTAAGATATCTCCAGAGGCCTTGTCATGGAAAATGCTATCCACATCCAAAGAAAGAACTATGGAAGTTGAATTGCTATCTTTTTTTTTATCTTCTGTTGAGTTTTGTTTCCTCTTTCTGATGGTTCCTCCTATTGGTTTTAATTTTTACTTACAATATCACTAATGTGAAAATATGTTTAATAGGAATGTAAGTGTGTAGCCTATATCAGATTGTGTGCCATCTTGGGGAGGGTGGTAGGGAGGATGGGGGAGAAAAATTTAAATTCAAAAGCATATGGAAGTGATTGTTGATAAATCAAAATAAATTAATAAAAAAAACATGTATGTATAAAATATAGATAACGTAAGTGGGAGGCAATTTCAGAGAAGAGACAACAGAGAGCCAGGAAATGAGGGAGCCAGGAAAGGCTTTTTTGCAGAAGGTGGGATTTAAGCTAAGGTCTGAGGAAAGACACAGAACAGAAGGACAAAAAGAGGAGGCAGGGCATTGCAGGCAGGGGGAGAGCCAGCGAAAAGGTAAGGAATGGAGAGATGTATCATGTGAGAAGAAATTCAAGTAGACCAGTGTTGCTGGACAGCAAAGCATGTAGAGAGGAGTAAAGTGTAAGCTGACTGAAAAGGTAGAAGCCAAAAGATTTTATGTGAGAACCACTGAAGTTTATTGAATAATGAGTGATACGGCAGACCTTGGTTTTGGGAGGAATACTCTGGCAGCTGGGTGGTGACAGACACCACAGGAAGGCCCTGGAAGATCCTGGGAGACCAGGCATAAAATAACGGGAAACTGTGCCAGTGTTGCTATTAGCTCTGTGAGTACAGAAAAAGGGACATATATGAGAGATGTTGTTAAGGTAGAAACAAGATTTGGCAACAGACTGGATATGACCTGCAAGCGGAGGCAAGACTTGAGGATGACACCTAAGTTGTGATCCCAGGCCACTGGGAGGACGGTGGTGCCCTAGACATTCCCTGGGAAGCTGGGCAGAGAGGAGAAATTGGGAGGAAGGAGAATGAGCTCTGTTTTGGGCACAAGTGAGTACAAGACCACCGAGGATGGAAGGATCCTTGGGAAGCCTTGAGTTTGTCGCTGGATCCTGCCTTGCTCAAGTTCAAGGTGGCAGCTGGGGTCAAAGTGAAGCCCAAAGGTGCGGTGGGCCTAGCAGCTGCCCCGGCTCCCATCCTGACTGGCAACTACACGACCAAAACAAACAAAACGGAAACTTCGCCATCTGTTGATAAAAAGCCACGAGCGCCCGCGACACACTAGGCGTCGGCAGCCCAGGCTGGGGAGGGGGATGCAGCCCCTGAGGCAACCTCCTTACCCGAAGCCGTCGTCGGGGTAGGGCTCGTAGTCCTCCACCCGCATATTATACTTCTTGGCGGCGGCGGCGCGCTCCTCCGGCGTGCGGGGGTACGGTCCCGGGAGCATGTCCTTGCGGAGGCCCGAGGCTGGGAAGGGCGCACGCCGAAGTCAGATCCCACCCTAGGGGCTAGCAGCCCGGCACGTCCCCGCTGCCGCCGCCCCCCCTCCGGCCCTACCCAACCCTCCCCACCCCGCTGATCCCTCGCTCCTCCGCTCCGCCCCGCCCTCGAGCCCCAAATCCCCCCCCCGACCTGCGCGGGCCCCCAGAGGGGTCACCCGCCGGGCCGCTGTCCCCAGCCATTGGATTCCCCGGGACACAGACATGGAGGCTGCCATCTTAACCTTCCTCAAGATTCGCTCGCGCAGGCGCAGGCCAGTTCTATGGCGGCCGAGCAGAGCCCGAAAAGAGTCCCCTGGGCTGGGAGCTCTGCTCACGTGGGGCAGCTGCCAGAAGGAGGGGCTTGGGATGCAGGGACTCGGGGACCCGGGGAGCTGAAGCTCCTGCCCCCGCTCCGCGGTTACTGAACTCCCTGGGACCTGGAGCGGGGGCCACGTATTGAAAGATGTTGTGAGGAAGGGGCTGAGGCCAAGTGACCGAGGACTTTTATGCCAGTCCGAGGCGGGCTCGATCCCATGGCTCTCGCAGGTGAATGTCCTGAAGGAGGTGCCGTTTTAGGGACGGGAAGTTGGCCGCCCCCAAACTCACTCTGGTTACGCCTCCCTGGTGCTTCTCCTCTTCTGGCCGCTCCAGGATACGTACTGCAGTCCTGCCCCTCCTCCAGTGCCCCTAAAACCCGAGGGTAGCATCTGTCTCGACCCCTCTTCCGCTCTGCCCTCTCATCCCATCTTCCTACTTCTGTTATCGCCTGTGCAAGGAAGTGCCACATCTGTCCAGCCCTAACCGATCTCTTTCTCCAGCTGGACCAGAAACGCATTTCCAGTTGTCTTTTTCTGCTGGGGGTGCAGAAGCCTTTTCCAATTAAAGTTGTCCAAGAAAAAACTCATCATACCCCCTTCTTCCCCTTCCTGGTCCTTTACCTGAAGTTTTTTTTTTTATTTCTTCCTTTTTTTCTCCTGAGGTTCTTTATCAGGAGCACTAACATCTTTCCAGTTGCTCAAGTTAGAGAGATTGCAATCACTTCCAATTTCTTCTTCTCCCTCACCCTCCCCAAGATTATTTTCTCATGTATATAGTTAATTTCTTTTCCTAACCGGATTGTGAGTTCCTAAGAGCAAGCCTGCCTCATCTACTGTTTCATCTCTTCCTGGGAGGCAGCAAAGGCTCCCTGGGAGGCTTAGCAAACATATTTGAGTTGACTGATTCCTGTCCCTAGCTGTTGCTGTTCCATACTGGAAGAGAAAATAAGATACTTCATCTTTGCAAAGGCTGAGAGATCAAAGAGAAGCAGCATAGTGTAGTCTAGTGGTGTCAAATAGAAACAGGGCCACTAACCTGATCCCTGCGGTCCACATAATGACTTAAAAAAACCCCCACATATCGACATTATTGATGTTCTATTGTATTTTTTTAGTTTGTTAAATATTTCCTGGTTACTTGTTAATCTGTTTCAGGCTGCCCTTGGGAGTGTTGCACCTGTGATGAGATCTGTGAAAGATCCCCGGACTAAAAGTCAGGGTGAGTTGGAGTCTCATTTCCACTCTCAGGTTCTGTTTCCTTATCTGTATGGAACCTGTGTTAAATGGGGGTATTTAGACACTTGGTAGTACAGGGAGGACCAGTTTTAGGAAGGGGACTTGTAATCACATTGATCAATCAATAATCATTTATATGCCCCTATTATGTGCCTGGCACTGTTCCAGGTGCTAGGGAATACAAATAAAATGAATAAAACAATCCCTGCTCACAAAAAGTTTACATTTTAATAAGGGAGACAAATAAATAACTATATGCAGAATCAATATAAAAATACTACAAATACAAAATAGATAATTACAAGGTAATTTGTTTCTTTAATGGAGATAAACTAGAAGCCTTCTTAACAAGATCAGAGGGGAAGCAAGGATGTCTATTATCACCATTATTATTCAATGTTGTCCTAGAAATGCTATCTATAACAATAAGACCCCCCCCTAAAAAAGAAGAAATTGAATAAGAATAGGCAACAAGGAACAAAACTATCACTTTAGAGATTATATGATGCTGTACCTAGAGAACCCTAGAGAATCAGCTAAAAAACTAGTTGAACAAGTAACAACTTTAGCAAAGTGGTAGGATTTAAATAAACTCACATAAATCACCAGCATTTCTATATATTAATAAGAAAACCCAGCAGGAAGGGACAGAAAGAGAAATTCCATTTAAAACTGCTGAGAGTATATATGAATGTAATTATATGAATACAGTTTTTTAAAGACTTTGTTTTTTCCCAATTACATGTAAAAACAATTTTTCAACATCCTTTAAAAATTTTTTGAGTTCCAAATTCTTTCCCTCCTTTCCCTCACCCCTCCCTGAAATAGTAACAATTTGATATGTTATAGTGGAAAAATAGTATGCTTTGATCTACATTTAGACTCCATCAGTTCTTTCTCTGGAGGTAGATAGCATTTTTCATCATGAGTCCTTTGGAATTTTCTTGGATCATTGTATTGCTGAGAATAGCTAAGTCATTCACAGTTGTTCATCATACAATATTGCTGCTATTGTGTACAAAGTTCTCCTGGTTCTGCTTACTTCACTTTTCATCAGTTCATGTGTGTCTTTCCAGGTTTTTCTGAAATCTGCCTGCTTATCATTTCTTATAGCACAAACATATTCCATTACAAATCATATACCACAACTTGTTCAGCCATTCCCCAATTTATGAGCATCCCCTCAATTTCCAATTCTTTGCCACCGCGAAAAGAGCTGCTATAAGTATCTTTGTACAAATAGGTCCTTTCCCCCTCCCCACCTCTTTTTAAAATCTCTTTGGGATACAGGCATAGTAGGGGTATTGCTGGATCAAAGGGTATGCACAGTTTTATAGCCCTTTGGGTGTAGTTCCAAATTGCTCTCCAGAATACTTGGATCTGTTCACAATTCCACTAATAGTCTGTTAGTGTCCCAATTTTCCCACATTGCCCTCCAACATTTATCTTTTTCCTTTTCTGTCATATTAGCCAATCTGGCAGGTGTAAGGTCGTACCACAGAGTTGTTTTAATTTACATTTCTCTAATCGATAATGATTTAGAGCATTTTTTATATGAATATAGATGGCTTTGATTTCTTCTTCTGGAAACTTCCTGTTCATATCCTTTACCATTTGTCAATTGGGAATGACTTGTATTCTTATAAATTTAACTAGTACTCTACATATTTGAGAAATGAAGCCTTTATCAGAGGCAATCGCTATAAAAAAATTTCCCCAGCTTTTTGCTTTCTCTCTAATCTTGGTTGCATTGGTTTTGTTTGTGCTGAACCTTTTTAACTTAACATAATCAAAATTATCCATTTTTTATTTCATAATGTTCTCTATCTCTTGTTTGGTCATAACTTCTTCCCTTCTCCATAGATCTGACAGGTAAACTATTCCTTGTTTTCCCAATTTGCTTGTGGTATCACCCTTTATGTTTAAATCATGTACCCATTTTGATTTATTTCTGCCATACTGTTTTCCAGTTTTCCTAGCAGTTTTTGTCAGATAGTGAATTCTTATCTTTGAGAACTGTCATGGGATATGACAATGGTATATACAATTACAAAATACTTTTCAAACAAATAAAGACATCTAAATAATTGGAAATATATTTGTTGGTCATGGGTAGCTGAGGTCAATATGATAAAAATGACAATTCTACCTAAATTAACTTATTTGTTTAGTGCTATACCAATCAAATTACCAAGGAATTATTTTATAGAGCTAGAAAAAAATAATAACAAATTTAATCTGAAAGAACTAAAGGTCAAGAATATCAAGGGAATCAAAAAAGTGTGAAGAAAAAAGGTAGCCTAGCAGTAGATTTCAAACTATGTTACAAAGTAGTAATCACCAAAACAATCCAATACTGACTAAGAAATAGAGTGGTTGATCAGTGGAACACATTAGGTACATAACCATCGTAACCTAGTGTTTGATAAACCCAAAGATCTGAGTTTTGGGGCAATAACTCACTATTTGACAAAAACTGCTAGGAAAACAGGAAAGCAGTCTGGCGGAAACTAAACATAGACCAAAAACTCACACCATATATCATAATAAGGTCAAAATGGGTACGTAATTTAGTATAATATCTTAAAGCAAATTAAGGGACCATGGAAAAAATTACCTTTCAGATCCATGGTAAAGGGAGATTTTATGATCAAACAAGAAATACAAAAGATCACAAGAAGTAAAATGTATAATTTCGATTACATGAAATTAAAAAAGGTTTTGCACAAACACATCCAATGCAGCCCAAAATTAGAAGGAAAGCAGGAAACTGGGGGAAAAAGTTTATAGAAAGTTTGTCTGATGAAAGCCTCATTTCTCAAAGATGTAGGTAACTGAGCTAAATTTATAAAAATTGAAAGGATATGAACAGGTAGTTTTCAGAAGAAGAAATAAAAGCTATCAATAGTCATACAAGGTAATTTGGTGGGGAGGGTACTAACAGTTGGGGTCGGGAAAAGAATCATGAACAGTAATGTTAAACTCAAATGAGTCACTAAACCCATACTTAAGGATCCTTACCAGGGCATACTGTCTTAGAAAACCACACATTATTATCTATGATCTATCGCATTTTTATCTATTTTGTCAAATATTTCCCAATTACATTTTAATCTGGTTTCCATTGTACTCAGGAGTATTTTGTCTGACACCTTTGATGGATAAAGGGATCCTTGAGCTACATCCTGAAGAGATGGATTCTATAAGGTGGAAGTGAGGAGTGAGTACATCATAAGCATGTGGGATACCTGGTGGAGGGACATGGGGATGAAAATGGGGTAGCTTGAGTGATGATCAGAGAGAAGGTCAGTGTGACTAGTCTGAAGAGTGTAGGATTGGGAGTAATGTACACTGAGAATGGAAAGATAAATTAGGGCTAGATTGTGTGGGACTTTAAAAGCTAAACCCAGGAGTTTATCTTTTATCCTAGAGGCAATAGGATAATCAGAAAATTTAGTTGGCAGTAATACATAACATCTACTAGAGTAGGAAGATACTTAAGGCCAAGAGAACAATTAAGAGCCCTTTGTAATAATCTAGGGGAGAGGTGAGAATCTTCTACTCTTCCCTCTTCAATCAGGGGCCTGGCATTATAGGGTTGCCATCACCCAGATAAATAGTTCAGGAGCAGTTGAATTTGGCTCATTTTTTGCACCTCCCTTGGGGCATTCCAGTTCACCCACAAGAAGCAAGCTCCTACAATTTGGAACTATGCCCAAAGGGTTATAAAACCATGCATACGCTTTGACCTAGCAATACCACTACTTGTTCTGTATCCCAAAAGAGATTAAAAAAAAAAAGGACCTATATGTACAAAAATATTTATAGCAACTCTTTTCTGGGGATAAAGAATTAAAAGTTGAGAGGAAGCCCATCACTTGGGAAATGGCTGAACAAGTTGTGGTATGTGATTGATGGAATACTGTTGTACTATAAGAAATGATGAACAGGATGTTCTCAAAAAAACCTGGAAAGACTTGCATGGGTTGATGCAAAGTGAAATGTACTGTGTACAAAGTAACAGCAATATTGTAGGATGGTCAGCTGTGAATGACTTCGCTATTCTCAGCAATACAATGATCTAAGACAACTCTGAAGAGCTTATGAAAAATGCTGTCCATCCCCCAGAGAAAGAACTGATGGTGTCTGAGTACAGATTGAAGCATACTTTTTTTAACTTTCTTTATGTTTCTTGAGTTCTTTTTCCTTGTCTATGTTTTCTTTCACAATATGACTAGTATTGATATGTTTTGCATGATTACATGTGTATAACCTATATCAAATTGCTTGCCTTCTCAGTGAGGGGGTAGGGAGGTAGGAAGGGAGAGAATCTGGAACTCAAAGTTTTAAAAACGAATAAAAATTGTTTTTACATATAACTGGGGAAAATAAAATTCTAAATAAAAGCTAAAAAAGAAAAAAGCTCCTAGTAAATATTTCAGTGTTATATTATACATACATGTATACATACATATACTTTTTTTTCACAGGATTTGTGATTTCATTGATATAGAGAACCCCCCCCCATGAGAAAATGCAGACTTAAATCTGCCTTGCAATTTATAGCCTTAGAGAGTTGCCTAGGGCAACTGAAAGGTTAAGTGATTTATGGGGGTCACACAGCCAGTATGTATCAGAGGCAGAATTTGAACCCAGTCCTAGAATCTGAGGCTATATATCATATAAAGGCTCCAAGGACTAAAAGCAGGGCCCATCTCCAAGCCCCAGTGGCAAAGGAATGGGTTTTTATCCTTCCCCAGGCCCATAAGAGGTCAATCTCTGACATAAATTTATATCACCAATAGGAGAAATCCCTCTACCCTTGTTCTAATTATACCCCTCCCTTCCCCATTTTGACTCTTTAGTGAATCAGTTCAACTACACTGTTCTTTTCTCGAAAATCCCTTGCCTCCTTGCCATATCAAAGACCCTTCCCTGCCTACTCTCAGCCTTGGATTACTCCAACCATCCACTGAGTTCACTGCTATTCTTGTGCTAATGAAGGAAGCTGGAGAGAATCATGAAACTGTGCTGGCTGGAGCCACCACATGCTGCTCTCTTCTTTCCAGGATTTTCAAGACACTACTGTCCTGGTTTTCCTCTTAGCTATCTGACTTCTTTTCAATCTTTGCTGGATGATTTTCACCCACAGTGTCCTCCAAGGCCCTGTTCTGGGCTCTCTTCTTTTACACTCCTTCACTTGGTTATCTCATCAGCTTCCAAGGATGCAATTATCTTGTCTATTCAGATGATTCTCAGATACATTTATCCAGTCCTAACCTCTCTTCAAATCTCCAGTCTTCCATCTCCAGCTGCCTGTTGGACATCTAAAATTTAACATAAACAAAACTGAACTCGTTATCTTTTAGCCCAAATCCTTTCCTTTCCCAAAAGCCCCTATTACGGTTGAGGACACCACTATCTTCCCAGTAACCTGGGATCACAATGTAGGTGTCATCCTTGACTCCTCACCCTTACACCCAATATCCACTCAGTTGCTAGGACCTGTTAATACCATCACCCTGCTACAGGTCTTCTGGTTCTCCATTCCTCAAGTCTCTCCCTACTCCAGTCTATCCTCCACTCAACCTGTCAAATTGATCTTCTTAAACTATAGGTCTAAACATGTTACACCCCCAATTCAAAACTCTTTATCATCTCCAAGATCAAATATAAAATCCTCTAGCATTCAGAGCCCTTCATAACTCAGCCCCTTCCTGTCTTTCCAGTGTTCTTACACCTTACTTCCCCCCTCCATGTCTTCTGGGATCCAAGTGGCACTGGCTTACCATATGTTCCTCCCATAAGACAGTTCATCATCTTTGCATTTTCACTGGCCATCCCTAGTACCTGGAATGCTTTCCTTCCTTTCCACCTTCAAGCTTCCCTTTAGATCTCAGCTAAAATCCTATCTTCTGCCAGAAGCCTTTCCTGGTACTCCTTAATGCCAGTGCCTTCCCTCTGAGACCATCTCCAATTTATTCTGCATATATTGTTGAAAGGAAAATTCTTCATTTAGGCTTTCACCTCGATTGACAAGGCAAAACTCAGGATAAAGAAAATTAAAAGGATTTTATTACAAGTACGTCAAGGTAACAACATTTTGATGGGCTAATTATATAGGTAACTTTAAGACAATTGGGGTAGGTCTGCAGCAAAAAGGCTGGACCCTTGCATCTCACTTCCTCCCCAAGGTAGCAAGAATTTGATAATTTGCGGGCAGGGGTACATGACAAAAAGCAGGTGATACAGAATATGAATAAATTGCAGTTTACTTCAGTGCCCTACGCTGCTTATTTATTGGCAGCAGCAGCAGCTAGTCAGGACTAAGCCGCCTAATGCCACGCTCCTGCACAGAGCAGTACTTCTCTCGGAGTCTCGCCTCCGTTACTTGCGCTTCTGGCAGGTCTTCAGCTCTCCGCTTAGCTCAAGGACTCCAGACCTGGCGCTCCTTTTATTTTTGAAGGAGTAACCAGCCCCGCCCCCTTTTTCTCCTCTCAGCAGCCTCTGCCCTCCTCCTCCAATCCGCGCCTGCACTTTGAGGCCATAGCTTTGTGGGAAACCGAGTCTTTTTCCACTGCTCGCGTACATTGTGCACATTCCCTACGTATGAAGCGTGTAGTGATTGGGTCTGGATGATCCCCAAAGCGCTTCCAGTAACGATTCCACTCCCCCAAACCAGGGGGCGCTGCGTTCTCTGTTTCTCCGCCGTGCCCTCTCGCTTTTCTAGCCATCGCTATGGTATCATCAGTGGCTTCTTCCGGAAGAGGTGGGGGAGGGGGAAGCGGTACTTCCGCTTCCGGTGGAGCCGGGCTTGGCGGCGGAGATGGCTGCGGCGGCGGCGGCGGCGGCGGCGGCGGCGGCCTCCTCGGCCTCGGGTTCTGGGGGCCCTCGAGAGGAGCCCGAGACCCCAAGCGTGGCTTGGGATGAGTCCCAGCTCCGCAGCTATAGCTTTCGGACCCAGCCCATCCCACGCCTGAGCCAGAGCGATCCTCGGCAGAGGAGCTCATCGAGAGTGAGGTGGAGGCGGGGAGGGGAAGACAGAGGAAGGGAGGCCTGATAGGCCCTGGGGGGTTTCCGAGAGAAGCTCGGAGAGGGGAAGGGTCGCGGGGAACATGTGAGGGGAGGTTCTGGGATGGAGGGGAAGGGGAAAAGAAAAGGTCGGAGCTTTGAGAAATAAGGGTGCATTTGAGGAAGTCTAGGATGTCTGAGCTTGTTGACAGTGGAGTGGCACTAGTCCGGTCCTAGGATTTGGAAGAGGTGGGATTTCTGAGTTTTTAAAATTCGGAGTTAAAGGGAATTGGGCAGAGGGGGGTGTTTTGAGAGTGAAGTGGTAGGGATGTTCAGAAGGGAAGTGGTGTGATGGGTCTGAAGAAAATTGGAGCAGTTCGAGTGGAGTTTGTTAAGGGGGAGTAATCTTAAGGGTGGGACACATAAGGGAAGAAGTGAGGATAAGGTTCCTGGGGGTGAAGTGTCCAAGGAGGCATTATGACATGGGAATGCCCCTAGGATGGATTGGTGGGGATACTGGAAAGAATAAAATAGAGTATGGCTTGCAGGAGTGGACCTTGAAGGACTGTTCTCCGACTTTTTTTTTTTTGCCTGGTACTCTTTCCTCAGGAGCCTGTGGTATTGACCGACACAAACTTAGTGTATCCTGCCCTGAAATGGGACCTGGATTATCTACAAGAGAATATTGGCAATGGAGATTTCTCAGTGTATAGTGCCAGTACCCACAAATTCCTGTACTATGATGAGAAAAAGATGGCTAACTTCCAGACTTTTAAACCAAGGTCCAACAGGGAAGAGATGAAATTCCATGAGTTTGTAGAGAAGCTACAGGACATACAGCAACGGGGCAGTGAAGAGAGGTAAGCTGAGTAGGAGCTGTACTGGAGTGAGGGGTAAGGGCTAGAATTGTAGTAGATAAACTTCATCTCTTATTCTTTCTGATACTCTGTCAAAGGCCACTGTGCAGGAATTGCCATCTTAGAACTCTACTGACTTAATCCTTAATACTCTAATGACTTTAGATTTTTAAGTTTTCTGGTGGTTCTCTGGTGTAGCAGTCAAGGCCAGTCCAGTGAACTTGGGACCTGAGAAATGGCTGATGGTTAGATAGGTGGTTGCTTTTTGATTGTGGTTCATGGTCCTTGTCTTTATAAGTTATTGGCAGGAAACAGTGCTCTGTTGGGGCAAGAGTGAATTGTAGATGCAACCTTTTGGACAGTCTGCATTGGTCCAGAGGAAAAACCTTTATTGTACATACATTGAATTGTCATACACCTCTAGGTCATGTAAACGCACACGTACGGGAGTTTGACCCTTCAGTCTTACATCTCAGTTAATCATTGATCATTGTGTAGTGTGGGTCTGGCAGCTTATTAGTGCTTTTGGCTTACAAAATTCACTTCTCTTCTTAAAGCAGCTCACCCTAGGGTTGATCTTTTCTTTGAGCAGTTTTTCACGTAGATGTGTGATTATGAGAGAAATGATTATTAATAAGGGGGCATCCAGGTTTTTTCCCTATTTCCTCATTCAGAGACTAGTCTTTGAAGTCGATCCTACCCAACTAGGAGAGTTTATTTCTGGTTAAAATATAAAGGGTATCTAATCTAGGTGAATTCCCAGCCCATTGTTTTTGTTTTAAGTGGTCTGGGTAGAGATGGATTCTTTTTGTCCAAATAGCTGCTCGCAGCTATTCTAGCCTAGTTCTCCACCTTAGGAGCTGACTTTCTGCCCACCTCGGCTTCCACCCCTTCTCATTGATTGTTCACCAGTCTGGGTTGATCTCTGCCTTTCAGGGACACCCACTTTTCCAATTTATTGATTATATGCTAGCCTAATTAATAAATTGATTAATTGCTCAGAAACTCTTATCTCATGGAAATTATTCATCACAATGAGATTATCTTTGTTTGGGCACTTCACCACCAACCTCATCCATTCCCTGGTCTTCCCAGCACTGTGTTCCATGGACCTGGGATATTTCCTTCTTCATGGTACTTTGTTGCCTTTGGATTCTGATCTTTTAGGAATCTCATTGCCAGAGGAGCTTAAATTTCTTTTTGGGGGGTAGAAGACTGGATGGGCTTTGATAGACTATTACCATGATTTGTGCTTTGTTTGGTGCTATCTTGAATATCTTCTGGAGACCTGTCCAGTAATTGTTGTGCTATGGTTCTGGGAGAAAACAGGCTTCTTGTGGAAGAATTCCTCTGAGTCTGTTCACTATATCTGTCAGGTGTAGCAGGAGCAGTGTAGAAAGCCCAGGATTCAGGGCTCCCAGCACCTTCCTAGAACTTCTGCACTTAGTTTGAGTTTAGTAGTTTCTCATCATTAAGGGCAGTCCAGTAGGGTGGAAAGAACTCTGGATTTGGAGCCAGTATACGTGAGTTAAAGTTCTGGCTCAGCTCCTTAATTTCACCTTGGCCAAGTCACTTAAACTTTTGTAGTCTCAGTTTTTTCAAATCTGTAAAGTGTGGGAATTAGACTAGATTGACCTCTTAAGTCCCTTTGAGCTTTAACTTTTGTGATTGTTAAGGCAGGCCCAGGAGATAATGACTGCCTTCCTGATGGGAGTAAGTAGCCTTTTTAGGCCTTTGAAGGATTGAATTGTTTCCTATAAATTTTGCTTATTGTTTTACCCAGTTCTTATTCTTTTGGTGACTGTCATAGCTGACACACACTTTGTTTACAAAGCATATTCCATTAGTTTTGTTGTTTGATTCTACTTTGGAGATAGTTCAAATATTACTGCCACCTTAAGGTGATTGATAATCTTCTGGGCTCCACCTGGAATGTCACTGCCATGTTTGGCCTTGTGTGTGATTAGGCCAAGTTCATCTGAGCTGTCATATCTTGTGGGTAACACTTGACTCTTTGGGAGAGAGAATCTTCAAAAGCCTTATGCTTTATTTTAGAAAATTGCTAAAAGCTGGAGGCTTTGAAAGGCATAATAAGAATTCTTCAGGCGCAGGAGTTCCTAAGAGCATAGGTTTGATGTTAGAGCCCTGAGATATAGGGGAAAGGATTTAGATTTCCTAGATTAGTATTGGCTTTTTGCAGCTGTTCCTTGTGGGGGTTGTGCCAGCTCTGAGTGTGGGTTTGTATTTCAGGATGTGGGGAGGCTGTGCCTTGAATGTATGCTAATGAAACTTTCTTCTTGGGGAATATAGGTTGTATCTGCAGCAGACTCTCAATGACACAGTAGGCAGGAAGATTGTCATGGACTTCTTGGGTTTTAACTGGAACTGGATTAATAAACAGCAGGGAAAGCGTGGCTGGGGGCAGCTGACCTCCAACTGTTGCTCATTGGCATGGAAGGTAAGAAACTAAGCAAAAATCTAGAAGTGGTTGTAAGTTTCAGTGACCCAGTGCTAGAGTAATCTCCCCAGCTGATTGTGGGCCATACCAACCTAGACTTTAGGAGTTTCTCTGAAGCACAAGGTCTTTATCATGCGCAGAAAAGCGTTAATCTGGGACAAGATGTTTGGTTTCTGTCAGGAGAGAGAGTGTCTTTTCAGTCATTCGGTGAGTATTTAGATCTCTTAGGTTTGGGCTCTAAAACCATTCCTCTCCTTCTAAGTGCTTCTTTAGCAGGTTTTGACTTAATGTCACAGTTCAGTTTTAGTTGAAATTTCTTTCTCAAGCTAATACACACCTGCTCTTTGCTGACCTAACAAATTCATATTTGAGTTAACATAGGCTCTTGTTTTCCTGGTTGCCTGCCATTGGTGGGCAGTGGGGGAGCAGATCATCTCATCCTCAAGGATATTTATGAACCGTTACCATTGAGGAAGCAGTTTTGAGCTGCAAAGATTTCGTTTTTGTCATTCAGGAATGTGTATTAAATGTCTTCCATGTAATACTCTACGTAGATTCTGGAAAAAGTTATAGCAACTGGCATGGGTGGAGGAGGTAAAGATTGGAATGGGTTTAGGCATGTCCTGTGAGAAGTTAATTTTCTTTCTTTCTTTCTTTATTTATTTTGGTGAGAAGTTTAAAAGCCGATTCATATAGCTCAGATTATCTGCCTGGCTTCACCCAAGAGTGGAATGCCTGTGTTGCTTCTTGGTTTTCAGTGTTTCTCAATGGATTTATTTAAAGTGGACTTTTTAGCAAAAGGTATTAGCCTTGGAAACCAAAAAAAAATGAGTATATGCTGCCATTTTTGCCAAAATTATAAATACCATTTTGGTACATTATCTTACTCTTAAAGAGATATCAGCTGTCAGCACAATCTGATATTTTATGATTGGCAAACTTTTTAGGTCTTGATGGTTAATGAACTGCTTGCACATTAAACACCTATCACTTAGATATTTTGCTGAAACTTATGATTGTACATGCTTAGAATTAGTTCATGTAGATTTTTGTAATTTTGATGATTTTGGGTCCTTAGGTGGGTGGAAAGATTGGAGATTCCCAAACATCAAAGATGTTTGACCCTTCAGTACTTTCGTGCAGCCTCTCCTGGATTCTGTGTTCTAGCTGAGGGGGTGACAAACTACAGCCAGCTGTATTTGATGCCTGTTTTTCTACAGACTGTGAGTGAAGAATGATTTTTACATTTTAAATAAAATTTTATTGTATTTAAAGATGTAAAAAACATTCTTAGCTCATGGGGATATACAAAACATGTGGTAGGCCAGATGTGGACCTTGGGCCAGAGTTTGTCAGACCCCTGTTCTGGCCTATTCATTATAGCTCTGCTGTTGATGACAGTCTCTTCACTCTTGCAGGAAATGTGACACCTGCTCACTATGATGAACAACAAAACTTCTTTGCTCAAATCAAGGGCTATAAGCGATGCATCCTATTTCCTCCAGATCAGTTTGAGTGCCTCTATCCTTACCCTGTGCACCATCCCTGTGATAGGCAGAGTCAGGTGAGTTAATAGGGTATGGGGGAAGGCAATTCAGACTTATTCATAATATTTCTCTTTCATGGGGGAGTGGGCACTGTTGTGTTGAATCTTTAATAAAAATAGCTTGCCTGGCAGATGAGTCAGAATTATATTTTAGCATATGAAATTATTCTGTAATTCTTCTCATTTGGCACCAATTCCCAAGACCTTTGTTTTGATGTTTGTGGGTAATCATGCCCTGTGTAGGTTCACTTCTATTTCATTACCCTTTTTTACTATAGCTTATGTTGTCTTGGATTGGGCTGGTGTACTTGGGCTAATCTTTATAGTCCCCCAAAAAGTTTATGCTCAGGTCCAGACCTTCAAGCTGTTTCCTGGGTTTTGAGATTGTTCTGTTAAGTCATTGAAGTGTGCCAAGTATAGAGCAGAATAACTTGTATACATTGTCCTAGGAAGTCCTAGGCATAGTAGGGCATAACTGACTGGGTAGCCAGGGAGGTGTTAATTGGCTTTCTATAGAAAATGGTTTCTAACCCGTCACATGCAGGATTCTTGTCCCACTAGAATATTTTTGTTTGTGCTTTGGCAGCATATTCCAAAATTCCCAACTTTCAAACTTTTGGGATAAACTCCCAGACCTTTAGGTTGTGTCAGTCATTTCCCAGACTACCAGGTCTTAGGATCCTTTACAGTTAGATTTGTTGTATCTGTTATTCTCTGATTGTTCCATATGTTTAGTTTTGCCTCCCAAGTAGGCTATACATTTCCTGGTACTGTGCTGCCTTCTTCTTTTAATTCCCAGCATCTAGCACAGGGATAGAGATTAAAACTAGGATTTCATTGGTTAAGGAAATTTCTTCTATCAGTGCAGGTGACATCTAGCTTAGATATCAGTAAATACTTGTTGGCTGATAAATTTCTTCTCTCATTGGATCTGCCAGGTGGATTTTGACAATCCTGACTATGAGAGGTTTCCAAACTTCCAGAATGTGGTTGGCTATGAGACGGTGGTTGGCCCTGGTGATGTTCTTTACATCCCTATGTACTGGTAAGAAGGGATAGGAGATGGGTGGTGGGGAAAGCGGCCTCATATTGTGACTTGGTGTGATGTCCCTTGTATTCCCTGGTGAGAATTAGCTGTGTTCTGTGGGAGTGCTTGAAACCTCCTTGGTTTTGCTAGCAAATCCCCAGTGGGTGCTCATTAAGCCTGGCAGGTGAATAATAGTTCTGTCTTGTGATAAAGGCAACATAATGTTCATTCCTCTTATCAATAAAAATTCCAGAAGGTCTGTTGATCTTGTTTCTTTGATATTTGGAGACTGAATATAAGTCTTGTTTTAAGAGTATCAGTGCCCTTCACCTCAGTGGTTTTAGGTGATGACTTAGCTATTTTTTTATATTTTTGCCCTGGACCCTGTGTAATTCTCCCATCATTCTGAAAAATACCCATGGCACAACTGGAGCATGTTAGTTTATTTTGTTGCAGGTGGCACCACATAGAGTCATTACTGAATGGGGGAACCACCATCACTGTGAACTTCTGGTACAAGGTGAATATTATTGTCCTGGGGTAAGGGTGGTGATGGGAGGAAGTCAGGCTATGCTGTGCTTGTTCTGGGGCTTAGTTTCCTTGGTGAAGTGAAGGGTTTCCCTTAGTGAGAAGATCACTTCATGGTTCAGGTCTCCTTGTGGGCAGAGGGAGGAGGTTCAGGTGCCCTGTCAAGGAGAAGAAGGAGTGACTTAGACTTTTCTGAACTCGAGGAGGTTCCCTAGGTACTAGTTCTTCTTAGAAGAGGTCCAGAGAATCTTGCCCTTACTCCTTTTGTGGCTTTCTAAATCTTCGCTGAGGACTAAACCCTAAGGTAACTATGTCTCCTAGACCTTGCTGATGCCCAAGTCTTGTTGATTCCTAATTCACTTTCCCCTTTTCTCTGCTTCTGCCATTCTAGTAGTAGTTAACATTTATAAATAATAGCAGCTGACATTAATATGATTTAAGGTTTACAAAATGCTTTACAGACATCTTATTTGATCCTCTCAACAACCCTGAAAGGTAGGTGCTATCATTATTCCCTTTTAACAGTTGAGAAAGCTGAGGCACAGAGGTTAAATGACTTGCCCAGACTCTGATAAGTGTCTGAGGTCAGATCTGAACTCAAGTCTTTGTGACTGCAGGTCCAGTGGTTTATCTAAGGCACAAATAGCTGTTTTATATAGTGCCTTATATAGCACTTAAGGTTTACAAAAGAGCTTTACATATATAAGATAGCACATTTGAGCCTCACAACAACACTGTAAAATACCCTAATATTTTTCTCATTTATCCAGGAATGAGGAAACTGAGACTTAGCAGATCATGCAGCTAGTTAGTGTCCAAGACCAGATTTGTCCTAGGCCTCTCCTTATTTGCTGTCAGGTTCACATCTGCTTCTGCTTTTCTTTATTCTGCCACCATATACTCTTTTCTATAAGAGTTCATTTTAAAAAATTCTTTAATTTTGTTTTTTTCAGTTAACAGTCTGTTTTCTCTCCTTCACACCTTGCTCCCTTTGTGGGGGAGAAGGAAAAGAAATTCAAAAATATTAATAGTTGAGCAAATTCCCACATTGGTCATTTTTTTTAAGTCTTATTTTGCATGGTGTACATTTTCCAGGGTTTTTATTTTCAAGGGGGAAAAAGACTATACATTCAGAAATAATATGCCAGGATAAGGTAATTAGAAGTACATACCATACATACATACATACATACATACATACATTCATTAAAAAAAAAAGCCCCCAAAACCATCCAATCCCTGAAAGGGCGGTACGTAAACTTTCTAAGCTTCTCTTTATAGTTATAGTTCATAGAATCATAAGATTTTGAGGCAGAAGGGATCTTAGAGATCATCTTATCCAATGTCCTCATTTTACAAATGAAGAAACTGTGGCCCAAAGAGTAAGTTACTTGCCCAGGGTCACACAGGTGGTAAGTAGCAGAGCTAAGATTTGAATCCAGCTTTTCTTATTCTAGTTTCAGTGCTTTTCCCACTACATTGTATGGTTCCTTGTGCCTGGCTTGGCCTGGTTTTGTTTGGTTTTGTTTTTAGGTCTGGAGCTTTCAGTTTCCTTCTCACTTCTGCAGGAGAATGGTGTCTTTACTCCCAGAACACCCCATAGTTCACTGGGGATTTGTCACTCTGAGTGTTCTGGTTCAGTCACCATCTCAGGCCTGCTTAAGTGTTCTGCCTCAGGAAGCCTCCCTTACCTTTACTCACCCCCATCCTTTCATCCTTTCAAAAGGAAATACAAGTACAATGTATTGTCTTCAAAAATAGAATACTGCACAACTCCCCAAGTACAAAAAAAAAACATGGCCAAATGGGGAGAGCACTAGATTTTGAGTCCAAGAACCTCTGTGCTTTAAATCTAGGCTTCTGCTTAATAGCCTGTGATATTGGGCAAGCCACTTCTAAGGGCCTCAGTTTCCTCAAGTATTAATTGAATGATTTGGACTAGGTGACTTCTAAGGTCCCTTCTGGCTCCAGATCTGTGCTCATAGGATCCTGGGTTTCCATCACGATGAGTGCTTTTGATAATGTAGGTATTTCTCAGTATCCGTTGGTTCTGCCTGTTCTCTGTCCAAGGACTTAGGGTAACTTGGAGGTCAACCAATAAGGATAATTTCCTGAACTGCTGCTTCTTTTACAGGGGGCACCCACTCCTAAGAGGATTGAATATCCTCTCAAGGCTCATCAAAAAGTGGCCATAATGAGAAACATTGAGAAGATGCTGGGAGAGGCCCTAGGGAACCCACAAGAGGTATGGCTAGCCCTGGGTTGAGGCTGTAGCCATTGGGTGGGCAGGGGTGTTGATGGGCAGAGATAGAATTTGTATCATCAGCCCTGGTTCCTCTTATTTTGGAAACTGTTGTATTTTCCATGAAGGTTACAGGCATCTTTAGAAAACCCTTGTTACCTAATGAATGCCAGGCTTAGCCGACAGTACTATGGAACCTGTTCTGTGCTGGCAGTAATTTTCCCTGTGGGGCTCGTGTGCTGGCTGGGGGAATCCTCCATGGGATTTTTTGAAGATTGGGGAGAGAGCAGTAAAGCATTTCCTGGCATGCTCACAGCTGCACCAAGGCAGCTCTGGGAATTATTGGGAGCTGATTCTCACAAAGGTACTTCAGTGGATCAATCAGAGTATGGGAGAGGCTGGTAGTTGTGAAATATTGTCTCCTCCTTGTGGAGGAGGGCACTGCCATATTCAGTGCCCCAAGGACACTTGGTGGGTGTTAGGTTTATGTTAGCCTTAATTGCACGTGATCTGGTAGGGACACACAGCATCCACAGAGTTCTTTGCAGAGAATATGCATGTGTGTCAGTTGTCTGTGTAGGGATCAGCTCTTCTGTCCCCTGGGGAAGAACATGACATCTGTTTATCAGCTCGGCACAGCATGATGCTGCAGGGCATTGTGGGAGAGAGTCGATGCAAAATAGACTCCAGAGGGTGTTGGCCATTCACTGTAATGTTAGGTGGGCTCCACCCCGTTCTTCCAGGTGAGAGGGGAGGGAATACAGGGTAAACAAGACTTCACTTTTGTCTAAAAGATAGCCCATTTCCCATCCCTAGCCTGTCCAAGGTCTTCTGCGGCTGCTTCTTGGCTTACATTTCTTCTTGCCCAATCTACAGGCCAGGGAGGTGGTGGTGGGATTGTTGCAGGTAACTCTGTGACTTGATCCTCCTGTCTCTGTACAGGTGGGCCCTTTGTTGAACACGATGATCAAGGGTCGATACAACTAGCCTGCCTGGAGGTTGAGGCCTCCTTCTGGGTGACTGCCAGCCCTTCCATCCCATCCCATCTCATCGTCCGGTCCACGCTGCTTCGTTGATGAGGACTGGAAAATCCAGAGTGATAGTAATTGCACGCAGCACTTAACAGACTGGGTTCCTGCCCCAGCTTCCCAGGGCAGGAGTGTGAGGTCAGGTGGGGGCAATTAAGCAGCCCACCCTCCTCTGCTCCCATCTTGAGTGATTTCTTCCTTTTTCACTTCTGTTCCTACTCACCTTCCCTCTTTGCCCCCAAGTCCCGCATTTAGTGTGGAGTTCCAGCTTTGTGTCATTGTGTGTGTGTTTGTCTGTCTGTCTTTGTGTCCTTCCTCCCAGGCTCCTGAGGCTGTGATGGTGCTCTTGTCGCTTGGCATGATGTCCTACAGTCTCACTGCCATTGTCTGGGTAAGGGAAGGAGCCAAGTCTACCTGGATCATGTTGGCATCTTTGAAGGGAGTTTGTGGACCTGATGACTAGTCTCCCAGGCTCCTGGAACTCCTGAGAAAGCCTTTCTTGTTCCCATTCTGGCTAGATAATCTGCCTGTACATCAACAGTCTAGTTTGATTTTTGTACAGTGTGGGTTTATCCTGGGTTCCACAAGAAGGAAGGAGCTGTCTAGCTTGTGTGTGTACATCTTTGTCCCTATACTCTGGCCAGGATCTGCCTACCAACACACTTCCACAATCTGACTGCCAAGACTGTGCTACAGGAGAAGGAGCTTCCTGGCCTCTGTGTGACTCTTCTGATGGCCACACTGTGGCTGAAGTCTGTCTGTCAACACTCCACATGCTGACTTGGTTCACTTCCACTGGGTGCTACTGCAGGGAAGTTGCTGCCTGGCCCACCAAGATGATTTTTAATTTGGTTTTTAGCCTATTTGTATTGGTTGGGCCGTGCTGCAACAAGCTTGAGGTTTATTATAGAGCCTCTGGGGCTCAGGAATCCCCTTTCTAGCCCCCTTCTTTTGGGATTCAGCTTCCTGGCTTTCTTGCTCCAAGCCAACTGCTCATCCCCAGACAGTGGGGTCAGTGATGGGAGCAGTTGAATGGGGCCTAAGAGGTAAACTGGGGCTGCTCCCTTGGCCCTCACTTGGGGAGATGAGCCAGAGGTCTTGCCATCACTCCAAGTTCTGAATGTATAGATACTCTAAACCTCTGAAAAGCACCCCCCACCCCCCAGTCAAGGTAGCTACAGCCACCAGGGACAGGCCTTTCTTTGGTCCTCTTGAGTGACTTGAGGACTGCCTTCCTGCAAGAAGTCTCCCTGGAAGGAGTGAGGGAGGTGGGAGGAATTGTGTTTTATTTTTTCTTTTTTGCCAAAGGTTTAACTTCAGTGTCTGAGCAGTGGTTCTTGTCCCCAGAAGCTCAGCTTATAATGCACTGATAGACTGGTGTATGTAGGGGAGGGGGTGTTTACTTTTGTAAATCCCTGTGCTTTCTATGCCTTCCCTGGTGTTCTCTCTGATGGGAACAGGGTGTGTGTGAGTGTGGAAGACATGGTACCTTCTCTAGTGTAGTTCTTTCAATAACAACCAGTGTTGGGAAATGACCTGAGTGCTATGGTCTGTTTCTCTTCTTGGTGTCCCACCTGACATGAGGGTTTGTGGTGAGAAAAGGGGCAAGGAAAGCCAAGCCTGGTGGATTAACTCAGTCTGTCTCTCACAGTCTCAGTAGTAAGTCAGGAGCAACCCATGCCGGGCCTTTCACAAGCCTCAGGGCAGGAGGGACAAATGACTGGTTGTCAGGGCTGCTCAGTTTGGATTTGAGGACCCAGCTGAAGGCATTTTATAAAATGCAGCTGGGTTGGGATCTGAGCGTTATCCTCTTCTTCCCGTCTCCTGGCTGGCTCTGCTCTGTTCCCTTGACATTGCCAGGCCATGCTTACTCTAGAGAGTTTGAATCTGGGCAGATTCTCTTTCCATTTTCCCCCCATCCCGTTTCCTTGCTTAGATGAAACACATGCTGTCGATGTTCCTGTCCAAACTCCTTGATTGACACAAAGCAGTCCTTTTCATGGTGTCCAGAATGGAATGTATAAGTAGAATTCTTGGCCAGCGCAAATGTCACTTGTTAGGCCAGCAGGTGGGAACTCTGGTGTCTCACCTTCCACCACAGATACAAAAAAAGTTATGATTAATTATGCAAAGTCAAATATTTGTTGGGGACTCTGGATTGGGGGTGGGTGGCTCTTCACAAAAGTAGAGCAGATGCCCAGGACGCCTTGGGGAGATGCAGCTTCCCCTACAAATCAGAGCTCTAAATTACAAGGTTTTTACCAACGGGAACAGTTGGGGAAAGTCGTCTGCTCATTTGCGTAATGGTTTCTGTCACTGGTGATTAGACACAGGATGAAGGAAAAGAAATTTGACAATTAGGAATGAGAGATCATTAATCTGAATCTGTTAGGAGACAGAGGGGAAGGATCTCATCGATAAGCAAGACTGACCCAGGTGCAGGCCTTGCCCCCCTGTGCAAGTGCTAACAGTTAATATACCTCCAAAATGTAAGCTGGGCCCTTGTGCTTAAGAAAGCAAAGGAGGTGGGCATGGGTCCAGCTTTAGTATGAGGGAGATATTCAGGTTAGATTCCTGATACGTAAAAGTCAAATGAGAAATAGGAAACAGACTAAGTACCTAGCTCTGTGGGTAGTGGTTAAGTCTTTTCCTAGATTGAGGAATGCAGCTCTCCTTCAACCCTTTGCCTCCTATTTCCCCTTTATAGCCACTCAATTTGTAGTTGTTAGCATGGCCACATTAAGCATAGTATCTCTTCAGACTGGGACCAGGTCTCTTCACTGTATTTTAGGCCATCTGTGGTCTGGTGTGAGTGTGTTCTCGGTGCTTTGAATGATTACTGGCTAGGAGGCATAGACATAAAAGGATTGGGAATGGCTCGTAGGGCATATAACCCAAGAGTATAAAATTTGCCTCTTTTTTTTGTGTACTGTTTGCTTTGTGCTGGAATCTCCAGCCACTCTGTGGGGTTCAGTTCTATTGTAGAAGCTGCATCCTAGAGGATATCCCACGTCAGACCCGAGTTCAGGTTAGCCTCTTTGGACCCAGTTTTCTCATTTATAAAGTGAGCATGTTGGACTAGATGACCAGTATGGTTACTTCCAGCTTTAAATATGTCTGAATTATCCTGACTGAGGATGCACAAACCTTTCTTGCTTTTGAAGGAAACAAAAGAAATAGGGATGTGAGTTTATAATTTTTATCCTAATCTTGCTGAGATGAGTACAGCTTTTAGGATACCCAATCTCCTGTTCCTATTTCTTGCCTTAAACTAGTATAGAACTCAAATGAGGAAGATCCTTCCCTGTTTTACTCCAAAGAGATGAGGTTCCTGGTTTTTGACTGGTTCTGCACTGTCCTCTCATCCTGGGTGTCCTGATTCTGGTCCCAAAGATGCTACCCTCTACCTTGGAGTAGTTTGCCTGAAGCATAATTAAGCCATCTGGTTCTTTTCCTTTGAGAAGCTTGACTTCTTGTAGTTTCAAGCTTGTGTCTGTACCTAGTAACCATATGACTTTGGTGGTGGGCTCAGACCTCCCTGCAATGACATCTTAACTAATACCTGCAGTGCAATAGTTTTTCCCATATTTCTCAACTGAGTTCTTACTCCTTTTTCCAAAACTGATGCCCAGTGTTAACAATTGCCAGGTTCCTGGATCCTTCTAACTTTTAGTTCATTGGCAGACCATCTATGATTGACAGCTCCTGAATCCAAGGACTTATCAGACCTTTAAAGGCTATCCTAGGTTCCTCGGGGCATTGGATTTTCAGAATCCTTTGCCTCTAAGTTCATAGTAGAAAAATATACATAGTAATAATACTCTTCACAAAGAATAAGTGTGAAGTATCTCCTTTCTAAAGTCCTTAAGGAAACAATCGTTTTCAACCTTAACTGTACCCACCCCTGATAATTAAATATTCCTTCAAGCAGTTTTTGGATCCCCATCAAACTGGGCCATGTTATTCTATGCTTCTGTCATCATAGATGTGTCTTTATCCTGTTTTCTGCAGTAACTGCTAGAAAAAATATTAAACTAAAGAGGGGAAAAAAAGCTCACGGGTGATGGGCTTTACAAATGATTTGATTGTAGGCCACAGTTTTGTGCTTAAATCTTGCTTATATTTTTGCAACTTATATTTGGGCCTGCATATTATAGAAACAGCTTATAACTGCATATAAAGAGTCTAAATATCTTGGATTTACTTCAGTAATCTGGAAGGCACCTTTGAAATCAAATCTAATCACTTTTTTCTTTTTTTTTTTTTAACAGGCAGAGGGGAGGTGATTTGCCTTAGGTCACACAACTAGTCAGTAGTAGAGCTGAGACTTGAACTTAGGTTTTCTTTCAGTCCAGAGTTATGACCATATTTTGACCTTGGTGAATTAAGAGGCAGACAGGTAGTACAGTAGATAGTGATCTGGGCCTGGATTCAGGAATGACCTGAGCTCAAATTTGGCTTTAGATACCAGCAATGTGACCCTGGGCAAATCACTTAACTTTTAGATGATCAAGTGAGATATTTGTAAAGGCACCCTTTAACACCCTTAAAGTGCTGTATGCATATTAACCTTCCTTTTAAGATGGCAACAAGAAGAATGTGCTTATCACTATGATCTGGAGAAGTGGGAGTTGAGGCCCCATTTTTAGCCAGTGTAACTTTGATCTTAAAGAAGGGTCATTAAGGACCATCTAACCTAACTTCCATTTTACAGAAGAGAAAAGTGAGGTGCTCCTATAGGAGTTCCCCATACCAGTGAAATCACAGGTCCACACTCTGTCCCTATTATAAGCACCATACTGATGTATAGCCATACAAAGATAAAAACAATAGTCATGAATGAAATCATTCCAAGAGTTTATCACTGAGCCAGTCTGTTTGCTTGGTCCTTGAAACATATCTTTGTTGGTCACTTTGGTCCAATTACTTTGTAATGTCTATTCCCACAAGTAACATCTTTGTTAGGTGCTTTGGCAAATGTGCCCCTGGATATACTTGAGTCACATCTTGTTCAGAGACTACACATGTGGTTCCTACCTTTTCAGAAGTGGTATCACCTGCTATATATTTGGGCAGATTCTGTAGGGGCATATCTCTCTGAAATTATTCTGCTTATTCCCTCTCTTCAATTCAACAAACATTTATTTAGGAGATAGACATAAGGAAACCAGTCTGTCTGCCTTTAAGGAGCTTATTGCTCTTTCGACAGACCTCTTAAAAGTGGGGTGGTATCTGATGGAAAGGCTGCCATTTATTCTCAGGATACCTGTAGGTTCCACCTCACCTCTATTCCATTTATTGCTAGCTAGTGGCCTGGCTTTTACTCAGCCTTACTGTCACCTTGAAATCGGACAGTTCTCCATTTCTGCTAGCTGATGGGCCAAGCAAAGTCACACTAGCTCTGCCATCCGTAGGTGTGTCATCAAAGTTTTTCTCTGCAGCTGAGAGGTTGGGGAGGCTCTTTGCATCTCCTACAGACTGTGTTCATGCTCCATCCTGGGACTAAAGCTACTGCACCTGCTTGCCTGTAGTAACTCCTGTGAAGTACAAGACTCTTCCCTCAGCACAATCTGACTCTTGGTCACCCCCTTTCCAACTCCAAGGTTGATTTGCCAGTTCACACTTCCATAGGAAGAGAAGTACAGAGTTGACCTTTGAAAAAAAAATTTTTTTTTTTACCAACTGTAAAAGGAGGATGTTTCTGCTCTTCAGGGTTAGTCTGCTGCATGATTCTGAAGTGAAGTGGTAGAGAAGCAGACTTAGGCTTGATATGGGTAAAAACTTACTGTTAATTTAGAACTTTCTGTAGATTGCCTCCAGAGGTAGTGAATTCCATATGTACCATGTTTTGAAAAGTGAAAAACATTGAATCAAATAGAATATCAAGATAAGTGACAAAAAAGATACTAATCCCCCCCCCAAAAAAAAACCGTTTTGCCATATCTTCCCATACTGTGGGTAGGGGAGAGGATATATACATGAAACAGGACTAGAGAATATGCTTAGTAGGTGCACATGTTGAGACCAGGTATTGGATGACCTTCTTGTCAAAAAATAATGAGATGGTCCCTGTTCAGGGACAGGTTGAAATAGATGATGCTAGATGTCTTTTTCAACTCTAGATTCTTTCTGTCTCTTTCAAAACACACATAGTGTTTCTGAACTTGAGGAGGAGGAAAAGGATATGTTAGAGCCCTTGGGATGAATTGGGCAGCTAGGGGCAGAAACCACAACTCATGGCTTCCAACCTTTGCCCTGCACCTTGCTATGTGTTAGGCACTGTGCTAATTACAAATGTTTCACTTGATCCTTACAATAACCCAATTCCTATTGTACAGGTGAAGTAACCAAGGCAGACAGGTTAAGTGACTTCACTAGGGTCACACACCTAGGAAGAGTCCGAAGTGGAATGGGACTCGGGCCGTACTAATTCCAAGTCCAGCACTGTCCACTGTGCTATTTACCTGCCTAGGTGGTGGGAGCTGGGGAGGGGCTTCATGTCCCTTTTAACGTGTCAGTAAGACCTTATAGCTGAAAGTCCCACTGTTGTGTCTCGGTTCTCCTAAAGGTGGTGATATCACTTGAGTGACTGAACTATTACGTGTATTGGCCTGTGACCCTACAAGTGAATTTCTGTTGAATTACAAAGACCATATACCTATTACATCCAGGTTCTATCACACATGGAACTCCTGAACAGACCATTTAATTCCCAGAGAAGTTCCAAGATCTTTTGTTGCCTTTGCCTTTCTCCATCCTCCTCCAGGTTATCTCCTTACAGATTCTCTAACCTAGCTCGCTTACCCTCACCTGCTGATTCTGGGTTGATGTAAGGTTGGTTTTCTCCTCAGCAAAACATAGCAGATATTCTTGGATGAGTCAGAGGTTGGCCTTAGTGTTAGTCTCCTTTCTATTGGACCCCTGTGTTTGTTGCCAGATACCACTTGGGGCCTGTGGGCTATGATGATCAGCTATCTGCCCACTGCCTCCCTGTGGCAAAATGTTTTTCCTACCTCCTGACTACCTGGCTCCTGATTCTTGGCTTCCTAGGGCAGCCACTCTTATGCACGCCCTTTTCCCAAAATTTTGAGGCCTAGAGCCACTTTTGTCCCTACTACTATTACCTCCACAATCTGAGCTCTGGCAAAAGGAGACATTTAGCAGTCACTTCCTGGAACAAGTAAGATTCCAACAGTTTTTTAAACATTTTTTAAAAAATTGTTGTTATGTGACCCTGGGCAAGTCACTTAACCCCTTTGCCTCACCAAAAGTAAAAATAAATAAATTTGATTTTTGAGAGAAACTCGCACCTGTTTTGCCCAGTTCAGTGGCCCCTCATGGGCCCGATCCCACTGCTGATCAGGATGGGAACCTTGATATACTATATTTTCTACCTGGGACTGGGCCAATTTACTTCTTAGGCGGGCTGGTGTGCCCCTTCCCATCTCCTAGGGACTTGCCATTGATAACTGGTCTCAGTGCAGACACCAGATGCACTTTAGCCCTAACTGCAGCTCAGAACTACTGAACTCAAGAGATCCACCAGCTTCAGCCTCCCCTAGTAGCATGTGCCATCACACTTGGCTTAACAAAGTCTTACATTTTCATTGTAGGAGGCTTAGGCTGGATAAGAGAAGTAGACTCGGGCAGGTAGGTGGTGCAGTGGGTAAAGCACCGGCAGTGAAGTCAGGAGGACCTGATTTCAAATCTGGCCTCAGATACATAACACTGAGTAGCTGTGTGACTGGGCAAGTCACATAACCCCAATTGCCTCACCAAAAAAAAAAAAAGTAGATTCAGAGCTATATGAATGACCTTACTCAAGGAGTTGATTAATATTTGGATATGTATCAGTCTAGAAGGAGGTTCCTAGTGGCATGTCACAGGACTCTGCCTCAACCCTGTTAGTAATAGGTCATGTATAACATTTAGTTTTTCCCTTATTTTATTGATATATTTTGCATTTATATCACACACACTTCCAAATATATGTCTCTCTCCTCCTTCCCCGCATGCCCCCCAGTGAGCCATCCCTTGTAATAAAGATTTAAAAAGAAAGGAGAAAAGCAGTTCAGCAAACCAGCACATCACTTTGTGTGTGACGATATGTACACTATTCCATTCTGGTAGTCCCTCACCTCTTCCACAGAGGAGGGCATTGTCTTAACTCTTCTGTGGGACCAAGCTTGGTTTTTATAATTATGTGGCAATTGAGTTTATAAAGTTTTGCCCGTAACAATCTTGGGGGTTGGGCATAGTGACAAGAAGAACCATCACCCAACCTACCCACCCCCATACCCAATTTTCAAATGAGAAAACAGGCTC
Organism: Phascolarctos cinereus; assembly: GCF_003287225.1. Lineage (NCBI taxonomy): Eukaryota > Metazoa > Chordata > Mammalia > Diprotodontia > Phascolarctidae > Phascolarctos > Phascolarctos cinereus. The sequence continues at coordinate 110,105,346 of NW_027555736.1, read as the reverse complement.
AGAGAGGAAACATGACTTTACCATAACTATATGTGTATAGCAATTGTCAGAAATGGGACATGAACTCGTATCGTCTGACCCTCAAGTCCAGTACTCTTTCCTGTTCACATTGTGTTCCATGTTCTGGTCTTATGTTTTTTTTTTTTATCAATGACTTAAATGAAGGTATTCAACATAAAAACATACTTATCAAATCCAAAGGTGATATGAAGTTAGGAAGCATAGCTTGATGACAGAATTAGAATTCAAAAAGATCTTGACAAGCTACAAGGATGAAATTTTACAGGAATAGCTATAGAAACCTGCTCTGGGTTTAAAAGCAAATTATTGCCCAAATACTGAACAGGAGAGATGTGACTTGAGAGCAGTTTGTGTAAAAAGGACCTTGGTTAGCGTTGGTCATTGTCTTAAAATGAGCCAACCATGAGCTGTGACAGCCAGTGAAGACAGTGTGATTTTGTTTTACAATTTCAAGAGATCTGTGATCTCAGTGCTATGGGGACTCCTCACAAGAATGAAGATCACAATGCAACCACCTTTGATACTTCATGACTCTTGTCAGAATCCTGAATGCTACAGTGGCTATTGTCCTAACATGCCTCAGGCTCCCTAAGTCTTTTAACATCAGGTACTGGTGCAGTACCTGAGTTGTCCATCTGTTACCCATTGATCTCAATATAGGAACAACCCACCTTCTTTTCTTAGCACATACTTCTTGGATATAATTTTATGCCACTTTTTGCAGGTATGTTATTGTTGACAATATGCCTGCAGCATATTCACACCCACACTATGTTTTCCTGTTGCCCTTTGGGTGGTCCACAACAGCAACTCTTTGGAGGCTGTGATATCTATCATGACTTGCATTATCAGACGAATATTAGTGTTAAAAAAAGGTCTATAAAGTCTCTTCTACTGCTGAAACTAGTGGATTGCTTGAGCTCTGGGATCCATGAGCTACCTTAAGGCTAAATCTGGCACCAATGTGGTAAGCCCCTCTCCAGTTCCAGGGTCCACCAGGCTGCCTAAGGAGAAGTGAACTGGCCCATGCTAGAAAAGAGCTGGTCAAAGACTTCATGCCATTCAGAGGAACTGGGGGCCATAGGAATGGCTGATACATGAGAGATAGGGAGACCCAGTTAAAAAAATAAACTTTTTTTTATTCTAGCTTCTTAATTCTGAATTCATCTCATTGTTCACCTGTTGTTTCTGATATGTCTGTATAGATATAGATGAATATAGATATCAGAAAAACCAGAAGAAAACCAAAAGCCAGCTCAATGAGCTAGCCATTCAACAGCTTATCATAGTCTGTACAATGTTCATTCTTCATTCACTTGGATTTTATATACGAATTACCAGGCTGAACTCTCTTGGGTGATTGTGAACCTCATGTAGAAGGTTTTGTAGTATTCCAAGGTTTGATGCAATCAGTACAATCTCATCAGGAAACAGGTGCATCTGGAAGGCCTTGTTCTCCATAAATCCCTTTTCCAGGTGGAATATTCTCTCATCAGACATCCTCCATGACAGTGACAAGCACCTTTGGGTAGAATATATTTCCTAGTTTTATGCCTTTATTGACATTAATAATCAGGCAATCATCAAGGAAATAACTCAGTATTGCGTAGTGCTATTAAAGTGATATCTGTTGTTGCATCGATCAATGATTCTTAAATTATCTTAACATTTGCATGGGAAGAGAGCCTTTGTACTAATGACTCAGTGCATTTTTTAAATAATCGCAAAGGGATATTGTATTCTTAGCACCTTTCAATCATTTATACTAAGGTAAAGTTGCTCTCTGCTGTAGACTGTCCATTGTAAAAGTCTTTCCTTCTCATAGTCTCAACAATGTTCTTTATAGTCATACACATCAACCTCATAAAGATTTTGCAGAGATGAGAATGTGTAGGCATATAAATCTGTAGTTAGATATTTTTCTCGAACATTTTTTAATAGTAATTCTATGATTCTCCCCCAATTATTCAGTGTTATCTCCTTTTTTCAGGTACCTTGAGACCTTTAGTCCTTCAATGTCCTCAAAAACCATATTGCTTTTAATACAGAACTCCTCCACATATAACTTGGCCTGGTCCAGCTGCTCTTCCTGTTTTGTTTTTATTCATGTGTAGCACCCCTTCCAGGGCTACTTCTCTTTCTTCCTCCACCCCTCCATTACCTGCAACACATATGGGATTGTGAGGTTAAGAGTCTGGTGATGATGGCTTTCACATCACTGATAAAGAAAATAGTTGGTTTTAGAAATATTGGCAGATCTTTGTCATTTTTTGGTCTTTTTGTTGTCCTTCCAGTTTTGTCCTCAAATGGTCTTGCTTAAGTGGGTCTAATACTAAGGTTTATACGATTCAGTTTTTCCAGCAGTATGTCACCAAGTTGTTCATTGGATAAGGTTCTAACATTTAGAGTACGAAATCAATGCTTCTAATAGTAGTAATGGTAGGATATGGGCTGAATCTGTGATTTTGTTGGCATAGGGAATTTGGGCACTCCTAGAAGAGGAAGCTCCCTCTACCAATCTAGGTTGGCACTTTCTCTGTAACTTGTTATCTTCAAAAAATGCCCAGCACACTGAGAAGCTAAGTGATTTGCCCAGAATCCTACCACTAGTGTGTGTCAGGGGCAGGGCTTGAATCCAGGTGTTTCTATTTGTAGAGGCCAGCTTTTTATCCAGTATAGCACACTGTCTTACAATAATAACAATAGTGTTAATGACTCATTTATATAGTGATTTAAGGTTTTCAAAGTCTGTTGCATACATTATTTTAATTAGATTCTCACAATAGCCCTGTATGGTAGGTGCTGTTATTGCTCCCATTCTACAAATAAGAAACTGAGCCTCACAGAAGTTGTAACTTGTGCGGATCACACAGTGACTTTGTAATAATCTAAAGCAGCATTGGATTTCAAGTCCGAAATTCTTTCCAAAAGCAGCTTGATTCTTAGCTCCTTTGCTGCTTTGTCACCATCATTGCAGAAGTGGGAAAGGATTGAGACCCATCTTCATATTTTTCTTTGCTTCACAGATTACTCCTCAGCCAGCAGACATTCTTTTGTCAGTCCCTGGCTTGAAGCCTTCCCAACATGATAAAACCTGTAGCTTTCACATGTGCCCCTCCCGACTGTCTTCTCTTTGAAAACCTAGTATCCCCTTAATGCGGTGGAGTAAGCTTTTTGTTATTCTTGTATAGAAGCAGGGATTGTTTAGTTTCTTTGGTTTTGTACCCTCAAGGCCTAGCATACTGCAATGACACAGGAAGCACCTAATAAATGTTCGTTGGTTAACTGATTAAATTGGAGACACTTTGAAGCAATGTGGTGAGTATAGCAGAAAGACATTGGAGTTGGAATCTGGAGAAACTTGAATCTGAATCCTAGCTCTTACGCTAGCCATGTGACCAAAAAGAAGTCAATCTCTCTGAACCTCAGTTTCCCATCTGTAAAACGGAGAAAGTAACACAATCTCAGGTGCTTCACCAGAGGTATAGAACAAAAATATTTCCTATATTCAGGATAAAAAGCCTTTCTGTGTTCTTTACTGGTCAGACCTCCTGTGGAGTATTATGCTTGATTCTGAGCACCACATTTAAGGAAGACCCTTGGAATTAATTCAGATGAGAGTGACCAGAATGGAGAGGACACTCAGAACTATGTCCTGTGGGCCACAGGATCTGGCAATATTTATCCTGGAGAAGAGGAGCCTCAGGAGGTGGGGGCATAAGGTTTCTAAAAATTTGAAGGACTTTCCTGGAGAAGAGGTATTTGTTTATTTAGATTGGCTCCAGAGGGCAAAACAAAAACCAAGGGGGAAGGGGAACAATGCGGAGACAGGTCATGTTTGAGTATCTAAACTTTGTTTGTCCTCCAGCACCTAGAGCTGTGCTCTGCTCATAGTAGGTGATCTACAAAGGTTTGTTGGATATTCCAATGACCAAGGAAGAACTTTCTGGCTCTCAAAGCTGCTCCAAAATAGAATGGGTAGCTTCTACTTCTGTGATACCTGTGGTACCTTGGGTAAGTCAGGGCCTGCTTGCTTATCTGTGAAATTGGAGTTAGGTGAAAGCAGAGATCCTTCTAGCTTTATGTTTTCAGGATTTAGTAAGGGGTAAGTGGGACACAGCTGAGGAGCCTGTTTTTCAAGGCGCTACCAGAGGGACTTGCGGTTCTCATAACGGCCACATCATGGCGCCCTAGCTCCATGCACAGAGCCGGAGCCAAGCATTGGGTACAGTGAGGAACAAGCCACAGTAGGAAAAGGAGTGGATTCAAGCACATAAAAATGGTCATACAGAACTCGATTTGTAAAGTTCAAGGAAATGCCCCAGAGGCTAGACTCACAGAAGATGCCCATGCAGAGAAGCTAATTAATCAGCTAACATTTATTAAGTGCCTACTCCTACTATGTGCCTGGTGAGAGGCAGCAGTGGACTACTGGAAACCAAGCCAGTATTACAGACAAGGAGACCTGGGTTCAAGTCTCACTTGTGACATAATAACTGTTTGACCCAAACAATTAACCTCTCAGTGCTCTAGACAGCTCTCTAACACTATATGTTGCAGTCTGCATCATTAAAAGGGATTTCCTTGCCTGGGAATCCTCTGTACCTATGAAATTTCTGATCCTATCCTTATCTCTATATGTACTAGGCACTAGGAATACAAAGAAGGAAATAATCCTTACTTTTAAGGAGCCAATGCTCTAATGGCCCCATGGACTGGCCACAAATTGGAAGGGAGAAGAAATCATATGGCTTTCCGCACACATATGGAGCCCAGAGCCATGGAGATTATATATCCTGTACAAATCTAAGGGCTATGTGTGGTGTTTCTTCCAGATACCTCTGTGGCCCTTTAGCATCCCAGACTCTGAGCTGGGTTCTGTAAGTGGAGATGGACAACAGCCTGGCACCATCCATGTTCTCTTTGGGACCCATGATTTCCTATTTTTTGGATGGGAGGAGATGGTCTACTTGTGGAAAATGGGGTGATGATCACATGTGAGCAATGGTTGACAGAGCCCACTGTGCTCAGTGGGGCCCTATGAGGGCAGCTATGTTTTCCATTTTGGAAGAAGTCCTCCATTCAGGTCTCTCTTCTACAAAAGAAGAAATGGGCAGGTGTGTGTGTGTGCATGCATGTGTGCTTCTTGAGTTGCTAGTAGAATTCTCTCTCCTACGGGGGTGAGAGGTGACATAACCTCATTGTAGCACTTCCAAAGGCTATGGCTCAATTTCCTGATGAAAACCTGGGATTGTTCCCCCACCATCACCCTTACTGGATCCCAGGGGTCAGTTAAGAGAGGAAAGAGTAAATGCAAATTAGTAGAACACCGTAAGTTCCTTGAGTAGGACTAGGGACTAGATATCTCTTTTTTGTATTTGTACTCCCATTTCCCTCCACATAGTAAACATTGAAATGTTTGTTGATTTGAATTAGAAAGAGAAGTTGTGATGAGACCTTCCCTTGAGGATATTCCAAGGAGACCCTTCAGAGAACCCCTGAAATGGTTCAAAGATAACCCCTTCCACAGGCTCTGAAGAAGGCACTAAAACTCTAGACCTTTAGAACTAGAGGAACCATCAAGGTTCTCTGGTTCAACTCTTTCCATAATCCTCATCCCACCACACTATGCTGTGGAGGAGAAACCTATTTCCAGAGAGCAGAGGAATGAAACTCATACTTGTTTAGAGAACAAGACAGGGTCCTGAGGGGCTTAGAAGTTTGATAGAGGGAAAAAAAGAGTGCTGGAGTTGGAATCAGAAGACATGGTTCAGAGACCTGAGTCTCATTTGCTCTCTGCAGGATCTTGGACAAATCACTTAACCTTCCTGAGCCTTTCTGTTATTGTTGTTGTTAAGTCATTTTCAATTGTGTCTGACTCTTTGTGACCCCATTTGGGGCTTTCTTGGCAAAGATACTATAATGATTTGCCATTTCTTTCTCCAGCACATTTTACAGATGAGGAAACTGAGGCAAACAGGGTTAAGTGACTTACTCAGGGTCACACAGCTAGGAAATGTCTGGGGCCTTATTTGAACTCAGAAAGATGAGTCTTCCTGACTCCACAGCTGGCATTCTATGCACTGTACCACCTAGCTGCCCAGTTTCCTAATCTGTAAAGCCTGTTTCCTAATCTGTAAAATGGAGGTAATGCTGCAGCTAGGTGGTGCTGTGCATAGTGTGTTGGGCCTGGTATTAGGAAGATCTGAGTTCAAATTTGACCTCAGATTCTTACTAACTGTGTGACCCTAGGCAAGTTGCTTAATCTCCCTTTGTCTCAGTTTCCTTACCTGTGAATTGGTGATAATAATAGCATCTACCTCCCAGGGTTGTTGTGAGGATTAAATAAGAAAATGTTTGTAAAGCGCTTGGCACAATGCCTGGCACATAGTAAGCACTGTATAAATGTTAGCTAACATCATCATTGTCATCATCATTATCATCATCACTCTTGCTACCTACCTCACAGAGTTGTGAGGAAAGCACTTTGTAAACATTAAAGCCATATATAAATATTAGCTATTAGGTTAAGTGTTAAAGAAAACTATAAGCTGGAACAAGTAGTGTGGGCTGGGGGGGATGAGGGAAAGGTTCATGGAGGAAGAGGAATTTGAAGGGGAGCTTGAATGATTAGAATTTGGTTAGGCTGAGGGGAGGGAGTTAAGGAGGCATTCCAGGTAGAAGAGGAATAGAAGGGAAAGGAAGAAGCATTTATTAAGCACCTACTACGTGCCAGGCCAAGTCCTTTACAAATATCTTGTATGATCCTTACAACAACCCTGTGGAAGGAAGGGTGGGGAAGGAAATACTCCTTTATATAATGCCTACTATGTGCCAGGCACTATGCTAGGCTCTTTAAAAATATTGTTTCACTTAACTGTGCAGGTAGGTGCCATTATTATCCCCATTTTACAGTTGAGGAAACTGAGGCAGACAGCAGTTAAGCAACTTGCCCAGGGACACATTACTACTAAGAATCTGAGGCTAGATTTGAACTCAGGTCTTTCTGAATCCAGGCCCAGCACTCTATCCACTCTGTCATCTAGCTGGTGGTGGTTAAGTTGAATGAAAGAAAAGAAAGAATGAGCCTGTTCTGTGTTTAGGAATGTCAAGCAGGTTGACCTGGCTGAAGTGGTGGATAAGAAATAAGGTGGGGAAATGCCTGGCAGGCAAATGGATGCTGGGGAAAGAGATCAAGGTAGGAGACATATTCAGACCATTGGCAAAGAGGTCAGTGGAAGTGGTGGGACTGAATAAGATGACTGAGGGAGGAATGTAGAGAGAAGAGGTCTGAGAACTGAGTCTGCAGGTCTTCCACATTTAGGGAGTAGGAAGAAGGAGGAGGTAAAGCAGAGGTGATAGAGAAAGAAGACACAGAAGCCAAGAGATGGAAGCTTATCCGGGAAGCAGGGGGTGGGGAGGTGAGGAGAGCAGGGAGGGAGATAGAGTGACCAACAGTATAAAATGTCACAGCCAGATCAAAGAGGAAGAGAAGATGAAGTTCGGTAATGAAGATGAGATTATTGGTCTCACAGAGATGAATTTTAGTAGAGAGGTCAAGTCAACAAGGATTAAATGCCTATTATGGATTTTGCTAAGCTCTGAGAATACAAAGAAAGCCAAAAACAGTTCCTTACCCTCAAGGAGCTTATGATGGAATTGGCAAAGGAAGCCAGATTTACAAGGGGTTGAGGAGTCAGTGGATGGAGAGAATGGTGGTGGCTGGTGCAGATGATTCTAAAAGTTTGCTGCTAACAGATAGATGGGACAGTAACTCAATGGGACAGCAAAATCAAGAGCAATACTTCTCCCTTCCCCCCAAGAAAGGTAGATCTCAGAATGTAGCTAATAGAGGAGTGACATGATCCCAAAGAAGGGGAGTGAGTCTCAGGCTACCTCTTAGCAGGAGTTCTCACAGATTCTCCCTCTCCAAGGTAGACAGTCAAGGGTCTCTCTAAATTCTCTTTTCTCCTGCTCCTCTTCCTCACCCCAATTTCTCAAAGAGAGAACCCTCATCTCCATCCTAATACCACCTTTGTTCAAGAAAAAACTAGGTATCCTTTTCCAGAGCGTGACTCTTTGGGCTCAGGACCATTAACCAATCCTTTGGGATCTCCCCTGTTTATTAACCTCAAATATCATGTTGGTTTCCAAAACAAGTTTGTGGGCCACTGTGACTACAAGGTCTTTTTCATCTCATTGTATCCTAATGGTTCTTACTCTTGATGTTTTTTTTACTCTTGATTTTTGAGAAGCAACATGATTGGTGTATGTAGTGCATAGAGAGAAGATGGCTACGCCAGAAAAACTTGGGTTTTAGTCCCACATCTGACACAGTGATTGTGTGATCCTAGGCAAATAATAATTTCTCTGTGCTCTAGGTAACTCTTTTAGACTTTAAGTTGAAGAGAAGTTGCCAATCTGCACTGGTATAGGGTGGGGAACCTGCATCCTTGAGGCAATATGTGGCCTCCTAGGTCCTCAAATGCAGCCCTTTGACTGAATCCAAACTTCACAGAACAAATCCCCTTAATAAAAGGACCTAAAGGGCCACATGTGACCTCATAGGGAGAATTTCCTGAGAATTCTCTATGTTAATGAAATAACATGTCTAATCCCTATCCTTGTTCTATTTTGTGGCTGCTGTAAATTCTGTCCTTCTGATGCTCTGAGTATCTCCTCTCCATCCCTCCCAATTCTTATTATTCCTTTTATCTTTGCCTCTTTTTGTCCTTTTAAACATTCTCTTTTATTGGTGTTTAAATTCTAAAAGCCAATTGCAAGAACGCTGCACTGGAGATGATGTGAAGAGCATTTAATAGTGTTTAAATTTTTTTGTTGGTTTGTGTTTTTATATCACATTCATTTCCAAATATATTCCTCCTTCTTCCATCCAGTGAGTCTTCCCTTGTAACAAAGAGTAAATACACACACGCAAAACACACACATCATTCTTGTCTGACAGCATGTGCAAGATTCCACACCCATTGTTTTCCTGGTTCTGCTTACTTCAGGCTGCATCAGTTCATATAAGTCTTTCCATTTTTTAAAGCATCCTTCACAGTCCTAATTTTTTGTAGCAAAGAAATATTGCATTACATTCATGTACCACAGTTTGTGTAATCATTCAACCATCAATGGAAACTTCCTTCACTTCCAGTTCTCCATTATCTCTCTCACACACAAGGTGGCTATGAATATTTTGGTCTACATGGGACTTCTCTTTGTCTTTTACCTCTTTGGGATTTATTCCTCTGCCATTTTTGTACGTGTGCAAATGAAGTCTCCTCTTTGTGAAGGGCACATATACCACTACATTCTGTTCATTTGTATCCATTCTTTCATATCTCACTGTGCTTATGGAGCTAGAAGAGACCTCAGAAGGGATCTATGGGCAGCCCCCTCATTTTATTGATGATCAAAATGAGGCATAAAGAAGGAAAGGGACCTGTCCAATGTCATATATTGAGTTGGTGAGAGAGGCAGAACCAGGACTAGAACCCAGGCCTCCCAAGTCCCAGTTTCATACTGCAATCAGGGGGTCACACCGACCCTAATGTTCTTTCAGGAGCAGCCATATTTCTATCAGAACTCTCAGGGTGCTTCCTGGTATGCACTTGGACCTTCTCTCCCCAGCTTGATCATGGGATCCTAGGGTCATTCCACGCCCTCTTGGCCTGTGCCTTCCCCTAATTCTTGCCCAGGCATGGGATCAGGGGGCTCCATGAACATTGATGGAGGACAACAGAAAGAATGATTTCCCTATTTTATTTAAGACTGCACACATTTCCCATCTGGGCTTATTTGAATTACAGATTTTAATCACAGCTCGTCTAGTTTTCCACTTTTTTTGTGGTCTATCTATTTGTGCTCCGTGGTGTGTCTCTGCGTCAGCGTGGCTGTGTGTAGTAGCTGTCCCTCTCAGTGCAGTGTTTGTCTGGGATTCTGAACTAGGCATAGGCAAGCGAGGCAGCTACAGAGGGCACCAGAGGGTGGGAGGGCATGGATTTGGATACCAAAAAATTCTGCTTTTCAAGGGCGGCTATTTATTTCGTGATAAGCTAAGTTGTATGTGTTGTAGTAAAACTCCAGTGCTTCCAGTGAACTGGGAGGCACAAGGAGGGGGTAGGGGTAGTTTAATCGGTCAACTTTGTTCAGGACTCAGCACGGCTCTACCTGTTATGATTGTGTGTGTGTGTGTGTGTGTGTGTGTGTGTGTGTGTGTGTGTGTGTGTGCGCGTGCGCGCGCGCGCGCTCTCTCTCTGAGTCATTGTGTGCCTGGGCACGGTGGTAGGGGTGAAGGTTGATCAGCTTCTCTGTCTCCGCAGTAAATCTGGGGAGAACGAGTTTCTCTGGACTTTTCTGAACTTTGCTTTCAGCCAAAGGGATGATTGATGGATGCCAGGACTGGAGACGCTGCCGGCTCCTTGATGTTGGGGAGCTGCAGTCTCCCCCGCAAGCTTTGCTTAGGGAAGGAGAGGGGGACCTGGGGCGGGCGGAGCAGGATGGCATGGGGAGGAGCCGACGGTTGGGGCCGGGGGAGAGAGGCCAGCCAGGCCGAGTCGGAGTTAATCAAAAGGTTCCTACCTGGGGGAGGCAACTGGAGATGAAAGAGGCTGGTGGGGAGGAGCCCGGAGGGGGGCAGGTGGCTAGCCTGGCCCTTTGGGGTGCCCTGTCAGCACTTTGCAATGTCCCTTTGGTTACCTGAGGGCGGGGGTTGTCTAGGGTAAGGGCAGATCATCTTTCCCTGGGGTGAGGTAGGCCGTGTGTTTGGGTTGGGGGGTGGGCAGGTGATGGCCTGTGGGTGCTTCAAGGCCCAACAAGGAGTGGAGGCAGCTGTGTGTAGGCCTGTGTGCTTCTGAGTGTTTGGGTGGTGACTGAGTCTTTGTGAATCTTCAGGTGTGAGTGAGTATATTTTTATCACTTGTGAGTGTTTGAGTTTGTGTGTGTGTCAGCGTTAATGTGTGGCTTGTTTTTGTAGTTCTGTTGGGGTGTGTCTGTGTTTCTGCTTATGTGTATATGGGTCTGTAGACTCGCCTTGTGTGTGTTTCAGTGTAGCTGGGTGGGTCTTGATGTGTCTCTGTTTAAGTGTCTGTGTATGCCTTTCTGTGTTTCTCTGAGTACTTTTATTATGTGTCTGTATGTTTCCTGTTTGTGTGTTTCCACCTGTGTTATTTGTATGGGAGTGTACATGTATCTGTGCCTTTGTATTGTGTATATTTATACCCCTGTGTTTATGCATGGATTTTTTTGGTCTCTGTGTGTTTTTATCTGTATTTGCCTGTATCTACATACATTGTGTATCTCTGAGTGTTTGTGTGTTTCTGGGACTATTTTTGCATGAGTATGTTTGTCCGTGTATCTGAGTGTGTTGTGTGTGTGTGTGTGTGTGTGTGTGTGTGTGTGTGTGCGCGCGCGCGCGCGCCCCTGCTCGGTGAGCGGCTCTGCTGCCTTAAGCACCTTTGGAATACATTGGCCACACCTCATTGAATCCTTTAACAATCTGACTCCGCTCTTCCTTCTCCGTTTTTTCTAATTCAGTTCCTCTTATTACAAAAATAAAAAATAAAGCTCTGCTGCCCCTTTCCAGTGGCTGGCCCCGGAGCCCCCCCTGCCCACCCGCCTCGGGACCAGCCTCGTTTCACTCCATTTCGGAGAAAACGGGAAGTCGGTAATTTTAAAAAATATTTTCTACTTTATTTGGGATTTAATGTTCTTACAGAATCCTGCTGCCTCCCCCTCCCCCAGCCCCGCCTGCAGTGGGGTAATGGCCCGTTCAGCATATTAGGGGAGCCTCTTTCACAGGCACCCACAGTCTCTGTCTCTCTGTCTCTCTGTCTCTCTGTCTCTCTGTCTCTCTCTCTCTCTCTCTCTCTCTCTCTCTCTCTCTCACACACACACACACACACACACACACACACACACACACAGTGTCATGTACACAGAGGGGCATAGTCACACACAAAGATACAGGAGCACATATGCACAGACAGACCGAGGACCCAGCCAGACAGTGAGACCCAAGAAGAGACAGATACAGTAACAACATAACCACAGAGATCCATACTATACACTCATGCACAGACACATCCACAGTCAGATGTGGCCTTCTGATCTCAGAGCACTTTCTGTGCCTGTTCTGCACTCCCCTCCTTTGGTATCTTTGTGGTCTAGCTCTTTCTGCCTCTGCCTCTGCCTCAGCCCTCCTAACTGGGTGGTAAGTGCTTTTAAGGACCACACTGAGCCTTAGTCATCTGGGTTATCAATAATCAGCCCTGCCCCCTAGTTCCCAAGGCTGCACCTTGTTGGTGTTTAATCAATGCTTATTGAATGAATGAACACACATGTAGACACCCACACAGAGACAGACACATCTATATGCACAAAAATATTTCAATTCAATAAACATATCCTGATGCTTATGATATGAACTTAACTAAAATCCCACCTTCTGTAGGAAGACTTTCCCTCTCTCTCTTAATTCTCATGCCTTCCCTTTTCTAATTATTTCCTATTTTTTTTTCTGCATATAGCTGGTTTGTGTGGATTTGTTTGCTTTTTGTCTCCTCAACTAGATTGTGACCTCCTTGCAGGTAGGGACTATATTTTGCCTCTTTTTGTAGGCCAGCCCTTAGCACAGATCAGGTTGAGGGGGGACCTAGTAACTGTCTCTAAGTGTTGAAGGACTGTACTTTATAAGAGGAATTAAGCCCTCTACAGAAAGCAGAAGTTTCAGAGGCAAATTTTGGCCAAATAAGGAAAACCTCAGTAACAAATAGAACTCTCTGAAAAGTGATCTGGGCTTCCTTCTCCAGGAGGTAGTGGATCCTCCCTGACTCAAGGTCTTCAAGGAGAAGTTGAATGATCACTTGTCTGGGATGGAGATTCCTCTTCACATATGGGTTAGGCTCGAAGGGCCTAACCATTGGGATAGTATGCTTCCTTCTTCCTCTGAGATTCTATGGTTCTATGACAGGGAAGTCCTGGGAAGAGCACTAGGCTTGGAGACAGGGAGGTAGGAATCAAACGCTAACTCTACTCCTTACCAATCTCTTTGATGTTGGACTACTCACTTTACTTTTCAAGAGCTTGGTGTTCTTATCTGTGAAAGGAGAGCATTTTGACTAGACCATTGCTAGGCATTCAGCTCTCAGTCCTGTGAAAGAGGCAGGACCAGGACAGGTAGTATTTCTGCTACAGCAGTGATTCTCAAAGTGTGATCTGGCGAACCCTCGGGGTCCCAGCCACAAGGTCAAAATGATTTTCATAATGATACTAAGATATTTTAATTTTTAATAGGGTGAATATTGATAGATATAACTCACATGAACAAAAGATACTTGAAGGTCCTCGATAGTCTTTGAGAGTGTAAAAGAGTCTGGAGACCAAAAAATTCAAGAACTTTTGTTCATCATTCTCTTTCTTTGTCCCCAATTTAAATATCAGCACTGAATTTTCTTTGTAAGTTTTGTGTTTTTGGGGGGCCCCGCAGGAGAAGGTGGGAGGCAAGGGTACAATGAAAGCCACATTCCCATTGTGAAGAAGCCCCTCATCTGAGATGTGTGTATAGATTGGGGCAGGGGTGTTGCAGTTCTAGCCCACAGGCAGTCCTGAGGGTAGATCTAAGGTGGGAGACAGGACAAACACAGGAAATGACTGAAAAACAACTCAGGCTAACATGGTACAAATAACCTTGGATCTATCTGTCACCTATCTCTTCCTTGTTTAGGTTCTAGGCTCCCACAGATTCCAACACTCCCTAGCACTCTCTCCTTCCTTACCTAAAGAGGCATCTTGGCATTATGGTTAGAGCACTGAACTTGGAGTCAGGAAAACCTGAATTCAAATCGTACCTCAAACACTTCCTTGCTGTAACTTAATCTCTCTAAACCATATTTTCTCCAATGTAAAATGGGGTTGATAGTAGCGCCTACCTCTCACATGGTCAAATAAGATGATCTGATGATCAAATAAAATAATATACAGTTGTAAACCTTAAAGTGCTATCTAAATGGTAGCTATTATTACTATTCTTCACCTTCTCACATACTTCTCCACATTTAAAAAATGGATTAAGGGCCCTCTGAGGGCCCTTCTAGCCCTAAGATGAAGAGTACTACTATGTTCAGGATGTCCTCCTTAATGACTTCTGTGCCTCACCCCACCACTTCACCCAGTACACACACACACACCCTAGAGTACTGTGAGGATTCGAGATTTGGGATTCATGAAGTCTAGAACCTAGAATTTAGATCTTCAGGGATTAGGGTTTAAAGATTCAAGGAATTTGAAGGTTCACATTTCTGGGATTTAGGAATTTGGAGTTTTGGGAGTTCAGAGGTTTGTAATTCGATGTTTAATTCTCAGGGCCCAGAGAACTGGAGTTGAGGCTTTGAGATTGGGGCTCAGGAATTCAAGATTTGGGAATTTAAGGCTCATTGTCTGGGATTCAGGGACTTAGGGTCTAAAGTACAAAAGTTTAAATTTTGTGGTTTGGGGGCCTTAGGAACCAAGGTCTCTCTGAGAAGTAGTGAAAGAACACTGAATTTAGAACTGTAAGACCTGCATTCAAGTCCTGATGTTGCCACTTAAGACCTTTGTGGGCAAGTCACTTAACCTCTCTGGACCTCAGTTTCCCCATCTATAAAATGTTCAGATGATATGACCTCTAAAGTCTCTTCCAGCTCTAAATCCTATATATTCTGAGGGCAAGTCAATTCCTTTTACAGAATAAATATGGTTATGGTGTCTGATGCCCAGTCAATACCACTCCCCCATCCCCCTGCCATTGGAAATCAATGTTACAGCCTTAAGGAGTCAGTTTTCGGGGTGATGGAGGTGGGGGGGATGTCAAGCAAGTAGCAGAGAAGATCAAGAGTCACCATATTAACGACCCTGTGGTGGGGTCTGTGGCCACTCTGAGATTAATTACCTGGTTAAGAAGCTGTGACCAGATCAATGAGTGAAAGGAGAGGGGTTGGTGCTATAATGTATTTCTCCCCCCTCTCCATTTAAAAAGGATGCACCCAGGGACTTAGGGGTGGCATTTCTTTCTCTAGTAGTACCCCCTAACCTTGGATGATCCTTCTAAGAAGCTCAATTCTGCCACCATCAAGATCCTGAATGGGAAAATGACTTGTCTGCACCCTGGCCTCCCAGGCCCAGAAGTGAAAGTTTGAGTATGAGACTATCTCTTTAGACAGGAGAACGGGTGTTCATGCATGCGTCTGCACTGGTGTGTTCCATATGTTCGTGTATCTGGGGGTGTATATGTATGCACGTCTGAGTATGTAACTAGGAGGCACTGACAGGAGTATTGGAGGCTATTGCTTTGTGCAGAAGAGGGGACTCATTCTGGATGCTGTCTTCTTCCTCTTTCCTCCCCTCCTCATATGCCTTTCCTCTTCCTCCACAAACCTCTGGGAGATGTTAGATGACCTCTGGGATCTCTTTGAACTCTGTCGTTCTGTGAGAAACTGACTTAGTGACCCTGAGTGGAATGTGGGGGTAAATGAGCACTTCTTTGAATGAAAAAGTATAAACAGTAGGATTCCTCAAGGATCCTCTCTGGACTCCAGCTTAATTAATATATTTAGAAAATACCTTTGTTCCTTCCTAATACTGTAGCATTTATCACATCCTGCTTCATTCTGCTGCTTAGTACTACCTGAGTGACTCTGAGCAAATCACTCTACTTTTTTTTTTCATCTGTAATATGCAGGGGTGGAACTAGATGATCTCTAAAGTAGCTTTACATTCTAATTCTTAAAATCTTATTTATTTCTGAACTGACTTAGTCCTCCTGCTAAACTGTAAGCTTCTCAAGGGCAGGGACCTTCTATCCTGTTCCCCACCCCTATTCCTCAGGCTGAGCATAAAGCCTTTCCGCATATTAAGTGCCCAAGAAATGTTTGATGAGTGAAGGAATGAATGCCTGATGTGGAGGAGGAAGAATGGGAAAATCTCCAGGTTTGCAGATTAATCAATCAGCCAACACTAGGTTGTTCCAGGTGGTGAAATTCAGGAGATGAGCTGCAGGGAGAGGCCCTATGCGTGGGGAGCAGCATGTTCGATGAACAGCAGTGAGGGGGAAGTATGAGGTGATGTATTTAGGGAAAAATAATTGAACCTATCCTTAAAGGTGATTGGCTTCAAGCTGTCAATGATTGGGGGGGTAAGGGGCAGGGCAGTGGCCAGAGGGGGAGACAAAATGCCTTGTCCTCCTAAGAATAAGAGGGTGGGGCTTCTTTAGCCATAGGCACCCTCATAATGGGGGCCACCAGTAGGAAAATGATAGGAAACAAAACAGGAAGCACTTTATTCCTTTAAAGCACCTGGGATCCAGCCTGTGAGATTCTACTGGTATCACACCTCAAGTGAAAACTCCCTGACTGGGGCATATACAACCCTGATAACCAAGGAGGGGGAGGTGGGAGAGTGGAGGGGCTGTGGGGACAGACAAAACCCATAAGGCCCCTTTAGTCTTGAAGGATTCATGCCAAGAGTGCAAGGCTAGAAAGAGAAATCCCAAAGCTGTAGACTGATAAATGGAGATGATTACTAAGGGGATTCTAGGGTCCTTGGGCCCCTCTCACTGATCCTCCCCAAAGACATGAGACTGCCTCCTCTCATCCTCTTGCCAGCTGTAGGGGTACAGAAGCATAAAGTTTATTATTCCCTAAACCTAATGAGGTCCCCCCAATGACCCCTCAGGAGTTCCAGTCAGATCATTGATCCAGGGCTAAGAATAAAGGCAGGGGAGATTCTCAGGTTCTTATGTGATAGTCAAGTGGGATGGGAGTTAGATGTGGGGAGGTTCTGGAAACGTCGAAAGGGTTGGGGACAGAAGTAGAGGGAGTTCAAGCAGAAGTGGAAGAGTTAGAGATAGATGTGGAAACAGTTGTGATGAGATGCATGTTGGGGAGAAGGATAAGAGTTTTCCCTGCTAAGGCTGGCAAAGGTATCTTTGGGGAGTATCTGTCCTAGGGAAGGATAGTTCCCCTTGGAGCTACCCTAGAAACATGACTTGGTGGAGGTGTGTTGTCCTTGGGCAGAGTGTCCGGGATGGGTGTCCTTTTTTGTTTGTTTTGTTTTGTTCACATTTCCAAACAAAAACCCATTTTTTCATTTTTAAAATTGCTTTTATTTTACTCTGAACTTAAGAAATAAAACAAGCATTTCCACAACATAGTAGATTAGAAAAAGAGATGATTGTATGTGAAACTGCAAATCTATTATGTGTAACTTTCTATTCCTTTTAAATGCATAATAAAGTTATCATGTAACTTTCTTTTTTCTTCCCTCCCCCCATTTCTTTATTTTTTGCAAGCATTTATTATCCCTCCCTCCCATTACCCCCATGAACTGAAAAAGAAAAAAAGAAAAGAAAAACAAAACCCTCACAACAAATATGCATAGTCCAGGAAAACAAATCCCCGCACTGGCATATTAAAAAATGCTTGTCCCATTCTGTGGCTAAGTGGCTTACCACATGGGAGGTAAGTATCATGTTTCATCTTCAGTTCTCTGGACTTGTGGTATACAGGATGGGTGGATGTTGTTTGGGTAGATATGAGAGAAAATCTCAGGCAGGAAGAGGCCAGAGACCACAGGTGTCAATCTCTGACACCTTCTTGGTCTTTGTCTCTCTGTACCAATTCTACTCAATCTTCTGGATCCAAGCTGGAACAACTACCAACACCCCCATAGCTGTCTCTATGGGCCCTTGACCCACTTGTCCATCCTGTTTGAAGTGTAAGGTAAACCTCACACTTTAATTGTTAATAACTTTAATATTACTATTTAGTTATTATTTAAATTATTTAGTTATTTATATACTGCTTTAAGGTTTTCAAAATGCTTTACAAACATTATCTCATTTGATGCTTAAAACAACCCTTTGAGGGAGGCATTATTATTATCACCATTTTATAGATGAGGAAAGTGAGGCTCAGAATGGTTAAGTGATCTGGCCAGGGTCACACAGCTAGTAAGTGTCAGAGATGGTATTAGAACCTTGGTCTTCCTAACTCCAAGTCCAGCACTCTACCCAACATGTCATGCTGATTTTCTATTTCAGCTGAACTAAGGCTTGTATTTTTAAAAAAGGCAATTTATTAAAAAGAGCTGGAGATATGGACTAGACCTGTGATTTCATTGAAATAGGAAAGTCTTTCTGCCATTGAAAGCTGACATGATCTCATCATAGAGAATGGTGGAGAGCATAGTGGGGCTGACTGACTTGCCAGTATGAGTTGGAGGAAGAACTTGAACCCAGTTCTTTCTCTCTCTGAGGTCAGCCCTCTACCCACTTGGCTACACTATTACTGCCTTTCTAAGAACTAGGGTGAGAGAAAACAACCATGAAAGCCTGGACATCAGAAAAGGTTACTGAGCAGAGTATACTTCTGCTTGGCTAGCTCAGTTGATGGACCCCAAATCTTACTCTCATTCCTCATCTCAGTCTTATCATGGTTTCTTGGAGGATCACAGGATTATAGATTTCTGGTTGGAAACAACCTTTGAAGTAATCTAATCCAAAGCCCTCATTGTACAGATGAGGAAACTGAGGTCCATCAAAGTGAATAACTTACCCAAGGTCATGAAGGTAACAATCAACAGAGCCAGAATTTGAACCCAAATTCTATGATTCCAAATCTAGCAATCAGAAAGAAGCCATTTCCCCGTATTTGGCACCCTCCCTGAGGCTTTAGGCCATCCTTCACTGACCTAGCTGTCCTATTTTGAGTTCAGGTCACCAGGCCAGATGAACTATGTCCCAGAATATGAATGAATGAAAAGGTATTTATTAAGGCACATTTATTATGTACCAAGCACTGTGTTAACTGCTGGGTATACATATACAAAAGTGTAACCTGAGAGAATGGATGGAAGTTATTACTGATATACTATCAATGACCTGTGAAAAATCATGGAGAATAGGAGGGGTGCGAAAAAACTGGAGGTAAGCAGATTTTCAAATAAGGGAAGAGAGTACAGTTTTTGAATCAGAGCTAGTGAGCTGGACATTAATTCCTGGCAAAATTCTAGAACGTATTATTAAAATGTGGTTTAGGAGCATTTAGAGGGGACTTGGTGATCAATAAGAGCTAGCATCAAGGACAGGCCATGTCCCACTAACCTCATTTTCTGTTTGACAGGGCCACTATACTGGTAGAGCAAGGAAATATTGGAGACCTAGTATTCCTGGATTTCAGCAAAACATTTGACAAAAGTCTCCCCTGCTACTCTTTTACATAGGATTCAGAGATATGGACCAGTTGATAGTATAGTTAGGTAGATTTGTAACTGGGAGAATAACTGATTCCAAAGGGTAGCCAGTTATTAATAGATCAGTGTTAGTGTTGGGTGAATTTGGCAGCAGAATGTCCCAGAGATCTGTCCTTGGTCCTGAGCTGTTCAACACTTTTATCAGTCACTTTGGTGAAGAAATAGAATGCATGCTTATGAAATTTGTAGATGACACCAAATCAGGATGGATAGCTGGCATATTGGATAACAAGGTCAGGATGCAAATATTTTGATAGGCTAGAATGATGAGTTGAATCTAATAACATGGAATTTATCAGGAATTGAAGGAAAGTCATTATTTGGGATCAAAAAGTTAATTTCATAAGTACAAAGTGGGGCAGACTAGACAAGATGTCATGTGGAAACTATGTGGAGGTTTTAGTGAATTATAAGTTCAGAATAAGACAACTGTGCAACGTGTCAGCCCGAGAATTCATTCCATCTTAGGCTTCACTGAGGGGGCAGTATGAGGGAGGTGATAGTCCCACTGCACACTGTCCTAAACAATCCATATCTGTAATCCTCTTCTCAGTTCTGGACACCACATTTAAAAAATGATATCCACAGGCTCTAGTGCATTAAATGAAGAACAGCTAAGACTAGAAACTATACTAGACAACAACAAATTGAAGGAACTTCTCTGTATTTCATTTCCCTGAATAGAACATAAGCTCCTTGAGGTCTGAGACAGTTTCATTTTGTCTTTCTACCCCCAGGACCTGGAACAATAGCCCTCAGAACATAGTTGGTGCTTAGATGCTTATTGAAGGAATTTACAGGACACGTTTAGCTTGGAGAAGAGAAGATTTAGTGGGGGTCATGATAACTTTCTTCAAGTAATTGAAGGACTTTCACATGGAAGAGGGATTAGACTTGTTCTTCTTGGCCACGGAAAGGTTAGAAGCCAGAGGCAGGAGCAATGGATAGGACTTTCAGGAAAGCCGATTACAACTCAATATAAAGAAATATTTGCTAGCAATTAGATAAACCCAACAGTGTATGATCTCTTTGGGATGTAGCCCTAGAAGTGCTATTGTTGGGTCAAAGGGTATGCACATTTTTATAGCCCTTTGGGCATAGTTCCAAATTGTTCTCCAAAATGGTTGGATCAGTTCACAACTCCACCAACAATGCATTAGTGTTCCAATTTTCCCACATCTTCTCCAACATTTATCATTTACTTTTTTTTGCCATGTTGGCCATGATAGGTGTGATGTGGCACCTCAAAGTTGTTTTGATTTGTATTTCTCTAATCAATAGTGATTTAGAGCACTTTTTCATATAACTATAGATGGCTTTAATTTTTTCATCTGAGATCTGCCTGTTCATATCCTTTGACCATTTATCAATTGGGGAATGACTTGTATTCTTATAAATTTTATTTAGTTCTCTATATAGTTTAGAAATGAGGCCCTTATCAGACACACTGGTTGTAAAAATTCTTTCCCAGTTTTCTGCTTCCCTCCTAATCTTGGTTGCATTGCCTTTGTTTGTGCAAAAACTTTTCAACTTAATGTAATCAAAATTATCCATTTTGTATTCATAATGTTCTCTATCTCCTGTTTGGTCATAAATTCTTCTGTTCTCCATAAATCTGACAAATAAACTATTCCTTGCTCTCCCAGTTTGCTTATAGTATCAGTCTTTATATCTAAATTGTATGATCATTTTGACTTTATTTTGGTATATGGTGTGAGATTTTGGTCTATGCCTAGTTTCTGCCATACTCTTTTTCAGTTTTCCCAGTAGTTTTTGTCAAACAGTGAGTTCTAGGTATTTTTAAAAAATAAATTCTTTTTTACATTATTATAATTTCCCCAGCATCCCTCCCTCTCCCACCCAGAGAACCAATCCAAATAAAATTAGAAACAAAAAGAAAAGGAAAAAAATCAGTATAACTGACTTTAATTTTTATTATATTATAATTTTAAAGAATTAATATTATTATAATTACATTTATCATATTTTTACACATTAAAAACATCTGAAAATATATTAAATATATAATACTTGTAGACCTCCCATGTCTGCAAAGAGGTAGGGTAGGAGTAGGGTAGGAGTATTCTTCCTATATCTCTTCTTTTGAGCTATGCTTGTTCTTTACAGTTTTGCAATGATCTCTTTTGATTGAGGGTGGGAGGGAATTGTTCTTTCCATTTACATTATTGCCATGCTTCTCTGTATTCATCACATCCATCATTTCTTAATAGCACAGTAATATTCCATTATATTCACATACATTATATTCATTTTGTTTTGCCATTCCTCAATCTATGGGCATCTACTTTGTTTCCAATTCTTTGCTATCATAAAAAGAGCTGCTATAAATATTTTGGTATATATGGGGTCTTCTTATCAATGACCTCTTTGGGATATAAGTCTAGTAATACAATCTCTGGGTCAAAGGAAATGAACATTAGTTACTCAATTTGAAAAATTCCAAAATGCTTTTCAAAATGGTAGTATAGATTCACATTCAGTTCTTGAATTGAGGCTTTGTGCTAGGGCTAAGCCCTTCCCCTGCTTCTCTCGCTGTGCTTTTCCATGGGGTGGTTGGCCCCACTTGGTCTCACCTTGGGTCCCCTGGGTTCCTTTGGTGACCTACACCTCTTTGGGTTAAGCCTCTTTGTAACTTTGAGGTTTAGAATGCTTAATCTTCAGGGTCCCCTTTGGTATCTCAGGACAGAATGCAAGTGACCTCAGAATCCTGGGGTTTCCCAATCTGAGTGCTGCTGCACTGGCCATTGCCATTCCTGGTGACTTCCACCTTCACCACTATGGGTTTGATTACCTTGGGGCTTTCTGATCACCCTGGGGTATTCTCAGGGGACCTGCCCACTCTTGCTGCTTCCAGACAGAGGTCTATAGGCTACTTATGCCTCTGGCCATCTCTGATTGTGCTGGGAGGCTACTAGCTTTCTGCCTGGGCTGATGCCAGTTTTTCTGGTGACCCCCTTTCTAATTGCTTCCAGATTTCTGGCTGACTTTTTGCGCAGTTCTAGGGTCAAAGAAATCACTATAATTCCTTGTTGAATTTCTTTATCATTATTTTGTTTTTTATAAATTTCAGATTTTTGCTGGAATAGGTTTGTGGGAACTAGGTAGTAGGAGCCATTTTGGCCAGATGTCATGTGTGACATTTATTTCTATCATCACTTTTTTTCCCCTAGATATGACTATAAAATTCTCCATTAAAGTCTCGCTTCAATGTCTCATAATGGCATGGAGGTGACCTGGAGTCCTCAAAGGCTATGTGAACAAAACACAGATTCTGGCAGATCCTACCAAGCTAGAAAGGCTTTGAGTATGGGTCTGGATATGGACAGCATGTCTGTATTCAATTTGAGGATCTAGCTGAATTTTCAGGGGCTTATCTCCAGTTTGGTTGCATGGTGATTAATTTTTCAGCTACATCAACTCTAGAAGAGTTGAGATCTGTTAAGGTGTGGAGGGGTTACCATTTAAGTCAGTTGAGGATGTGCCCAAATGGTTAGAACCACAGATCCATTATATATTGAAGCATGACTATAAAGCAAAGAGATTGGTCTAATGACTAGATCATAATTCATACATTTGGGCAAATCACTTCACACTTTGGGCCTCAGTTTCCTCCTCTTTAAAATAAGGGTATTGAACTAGATAATCTCTAAGGTCCCTCCCAACTCAAAATCTATGATCCCATGACCCAAATGATTGCTATGCCCGTTGAAGGAGAAACCTTGGGAAGTCGCTATCTTTCCAATGAGGCTGCCTTAGCCTAAAGCACTTCCAAAGACTAACTCCTCATTGGGAATTAACTTTGGAATCATGATGGGAAAAGTAGTCTCATCACTTTATAACTACAACACATTCTTGACCAAAACAGCATTGCCCAAATCCATTTCCTACTTCATTTCCTATCTTTGGTTCCAAAACCCTTTGGGTGATTTATTTTTGTTTTATTTAATGATTCAATTAATAATCACTTATTTTCTCTCCCATCCACCTCTCCCATTGAAAAGAAAAAAAGAAAAATTTGATTTGTAACAAACTTTGTAACTATGTAACAAAACATGGTTAATCAAAATAAATCTCCACATTGTCTATATTCAAATTTCTTTCTCTCTCTCTCTCTCTCTCTCTCTCTCTCTCTCTCTCTCTCTCTCTCTCTCTCTCTCTCTCTGTCTCTGTCTCTTTCTCTCTCTCCATCTGTTTGTCTCTCTAGACATGGCCAGTGTGGGAATTTGTTTTGCTTAAGCATACATGTTTGTAACAGGAGTTTTGTTTTTCATGTTTCTTGCGGGGGAGCAGATCTTTGTGAAATTAAAATAAATTTTAATTAAAAAAAGAAAAAAATCTCATTTTGTATCTTAAATTTATCACCTCTCTAACAGGAGGTGGACACATAGTTTATCATCAATCTTTTGGAATCAGGTTGGTCATTGCATTAATCAGAGTTCTTAAGTATTTCAAAGGTGTTTTTCTTTACAGCATTGTTGCCCTTCTATAAATTGTTCTATTTCTGCTTGCTCTACTCTGTATCAGTTCGTACAAGTCTTCCCAGGTTTCTCTGAACCTATCTCTTTTATTATTTCTTACAACATAATAGAATTCCATTTTATTCCTCTATATTTGTTCAGCCATTTCCCGAGTGACAGGTACCTCCTTAGCTTCTACTTGGCCACCACAAAAGAGCAACTATAAAGATTATTGTGCATGTGAGTATTTTTCTCTTTCTGCAATCCCTTTGGGGCATAAGCCTAATAGAAGCATCACTAACTCAAATTGTATGCACAGTTTAGTGACTTTGGGGGCATAGTTCCATGTAGCTTTCCTGAATAGCTGCACAAATTCACAGCTCCAGCAACAGTGCATTCAAGTGCTTGTTAAACCTATTTTCAGAAGACAAAGACTGGCCACCATCAAGGGCATTCAAAAGACAGTGGGTGATGTAAGACTCCAAAGAGTTCCCAAAGAATGACTAAATGCTGGAAATGTTCTAAGAAGTGAATGAGATCTTTAATGAAATAAATATGTACTGCACAATGGACATCATTTGAAGGAGGGGTATTCATATCAGGGTGCATGTTCTAGTCTGTTAAAAAATAAATCAACAAACATTTGTTGAGTGCCTGCTACTAAATGCTATGCTGTGCTAGTATTGGAAATACAAAACCAAGACATTCTCTGACCTCAAGGAGGTTACATTCTATTGGGGGAGGGGGGTGGGAAGCAACATGTAAACTGATAAATAAATACAAACATACACAAACTAGCTACAAATTAAATTCCAGTGGGGAAGGCACTCACAAGTGGGACCAAAAGCACATATATAGTCAAAGTGAGTTTTGTTTATTTTTTAACTAATTAAAATAAATCATTTTATTAGTCAACTATTGCGTGTGTGCAGTGTTTATATTAGAAGTCCAGCCCTCAAAAGGACTGCTTCTCCAAGACATGGGCAGCCAGGTCAGGTATGTAACTCCCTCCTCCAGAGTGGTGCCCAAATTTCTGGGAGCAGAGTGAACCTGGGAATGACAGCTCCAGGAAACAGGGATCATTCCAAGGAATAGGTTGTAGGGCTGTGAGTGGACCCAAGCTCCTAGTAGGCTGCTGCAACAGAAGGTGCCCCACTGGAATGCCTGAGAACAATTCTGTTGGTGTCTCTCCATCATGACTGTAGGCAAATGCAAGGAGGACAGCAGCATGAGAGTCTCCTGATGGAGGAGGGTCAGTGTGCTGGGGAGAGGAAAGGGGAAAGGATGGAATTGGGGCAGGTGGTGTTGGGATTGGTGGAAGAGCTGGTGCTGGGGATAATGGGAGAGTTGGAAGGCTCTGGGCTGGTTGCCTTGATGATGATACTGGGATTCCATTTGCTCAGAATAGTTGTAAGCATTTGGTGGGTTAATGCTTGTTTCCCAAGATCCATAGGAGTCATCCTTAGGGATAAAACCACTGTTGGGTATTTCTAGCAGGAGGGATACCAGGTGTGGGGTGTGAACATGGCCCAGGGTCAAGGGAAGGCTGGCCCTTCAGACAGGTGGAGGGCTAAGAAGGAGAGGAGCTACCTCTCCCTTTGAGCCTCATCATTGTGTTGACTCAGAACCATTGGCTGGTCACATGTCAGTAGTAGGTTAGATTCTGGAGGAAAAGTGGCAGGTGGAGGCACCAGCTCATTCGTGAAGTTTCCTGGCTTCATGACTATGGGTTGAGGGGATGGAAGCTCCAGGGCAGAGCCACGATGACTGTCCAAAGGGCCAATGGTAGGGACAGGAGCTTCCAGGTTGGTCTTGTTTCCCTTTGCGTTCAGTCTCTCTACTTTCCGCCATTTTGCTCTTCAGTTCTGAAACCACACCATGATGCCCTGGGGTATGACCCCCACAGCCAAGGCAATCTCCCTGCATTTGTCACTGTCAGGGTAGTGGTCTTCCTGAAACATCTGCTCCAGCTCTTTCAACTGGTCTGTGTGGTAAAGGGTGTGGGTCTTTTTCCAGACTCGTGGAGGTGTGTCTAGGGGCTCCTTCTTCCTGGTTGCATTCTGTTTGCCCTTCCCTGCTGCAGTTGTGCTGAGCAGCCCTCAAAAGGATGCATGTAGTATTTCTCCATAGGTATCCCTACAATTGTTGCTGTTGAGTCATTTCAGTCATATGACTGGTTTTTCTTGGCAAAGATAAGTGGCTTGTCTTTTCCTTCTCCAGCTCATTTTCTAGATAAGAAACTGAGGCAAACAGGGTTAAGTGACTTGTCCAAAGTCATACAGCTAGTAAGTGTCTGAGGCTAGATTTGGACTCAGGTCTTCCTGATTCCAGGGCCAGTGTTCCATCCACTGCACCACCTAGCTGCCCCTATAATTAGGGTAGGTTAATACTTCGTGGCAGTCAAGTCAACAAGCATTTATTAAGTGCTTACAATGTGCCAGCCACTATGTTAAGTTCTGGGGATACAAAGAAAGGGGAAAAAACCATTTGCTTCCCTCAAGGAGATCACATTCTAATGGGGAAAACAGGATGCAACAAATATATACGTAGAAGGTATATGTAGGGTAAACTGGAGGAGATCTCAGAGTGAAGGCACTAGCATTGAAGGTGACTGGGGAAAACCTTGTAGGAGGTGGGATTTTAGCTGAGAATCGAAGGAAGGCAGAGATAAGGAGGGAAAGCATTCTAGAAAGGTGGGGCAGCCAGTGAAAATTTGTGGAGTGTCCTTTGTGAGGAAGAACAATAAAGCCAGAGTGACTGGACATAGATCTGAGGATCATCCTCATAGAGAAGATAGTTGGATTCATCACCCTCTTCTCCTTGATGTTTTCTTTTCTCTAGGTTTTCATGACATTGCTGTCTCCTGTTTTTTCTCCCACCATTCTGATTGCTCCTTCTCTGACTCTTTTGCTGGATTTTCATCTGGGTTGCACATGGGTGTCCTTCAAAGCCCTCTCCTGGACTCTGTCCTATGTTATTTTACTTTGTTTTCCTTTTTGGTGAGGCAATTGGGGGTTAAGTGACTTGCCCAGGGTCACACAGCTAGTAAGTGTCAAGTGTTTGAGGCTGGATCTGAATTCAGGTCCTCCTGACTCCAAGGCCGGAGCTCTATCCACTGTGCTACCTAGCTGCCCCCTACTATTTTATGTAGTAATCTCATCACCTCACATGGATTCAATTACCATCTCCATGCAGATGATTTCCAGATCTATCTAGCCAATGCAAACCTCTCTCTGATCTCCATTCTGGCATCTCCAATTGCCAGATGGATGTCTTATAGACATCTTGAAAGTCAACATGTCCCAAGCAAACTCATTATCTTTACCCTCTTCCCAACCCTCTCTTCTTCCAGACTTCCTTATTAATGCTGAGGATACCACCTTTTTTCCAGTAATAGAAATTCACAACCTAGTATCCTTCTTGACTCCTCACTGTCTCTCCTGTCACATCTGTTGTGAAGTCCTGTTGTTTTTACCTTTGCAATATCTCTCTCATAGGTCCCTCTTTCTCCTATAAAACATCCACCCCCCCGGTACAGAATATCATCACCTCATACCTGGCCTATCGCAATAGCCTTCTGCTCAGTTTCCTTTTCTTGGGTCCCTATTTGAATCCATCCTCCACCAGCTAACAAAGTGATCTTCCTTTTTTTTTCAATTGGGGTTAAGTGACTTACCCAAGGTCACACAGCTAGTAAGTGTCAGGTGTTTGGTCTGAGGCCGGATTTGAACTCAGGTCCTCCTGACTTCAGGGCCAGTGCTCTATCCACTGTGCCATCTAGCTGGCCCCAAAGTGACCTTCCTGAAGCACAGTTTGACTGTATTGCCCCCATTCCGGCACAATAAACTTCAATGACTCCAGAATTAAATATAAAATACTCTGGTTTTTAAAGCCCTGCAAGATCTAGGCCCTTCTTACATTTTCAGTCTTCTTGTACTTTCCTGCTCTGTGATGCAATGACACTGATCTCCTCGATGTTCTTTGTACCAGACGCTCTGTCTCCCAATTTGTTCTATTTTCACCGATTGTCTTCCATGCCTGGAATTCTTTGTGGCCTCCCTTTTGCCTCCTGGCTTCTCTTTTTCCTTTGAACCCGAGTTAAAATCCCACCATCTGTAGGAAGACTTTCCCCAGTCACCTCAATACTAGTGGCTTCCCTCTGAGATTTCCTACAATTTATCCTATCTATATCTTGAATGTACGTAATTGTTTTCACATTATCTTTCCCATTAGAACATGAGCTTCTTGAGGGCAGGGATTGTTTTTTGTCATTCTCTGTATTCTTGGAACATGGCATAGTATCTGGCACATATAAAAAATACCTGTAGGGGCATCTAGGTGGTGCAGTGAATAGAGCTCCAGCCTTGGAGTCAAGAGGACCTGAGTTCAAATCTAGCCTCAGATACTTGACATTTACTAGCTGTCACTTAACCCCGATTGCCTCACCAAAAAAAAAAAATTACTTGTAGACTATTGAACTAACTAGTTATCCTGGACTCTCACAAATAGCTGTTGATTTGGGGACTGTCTAAAAGCTGTGCTGAATGGACTGGTTGGGATTCTTTTATGGCACTTTAGGGGAGCCGTTAAGAACTGTGCCACATAGACTTTATTGAGACTCTTTGGTGCCAACCATTGGGGAAGACACTTGAAAGGACAATACTTGAGCCTCCCCAGGTCTCTCAAGAACTTTCCAGAACTGCTGTTATGGATAAATGTGCTAAATATACCCCAGTTCTATATCCCTGAGAGATCATACAAATGGGAAAAGGACCTACATGTGCAAAAATATTTATAGCAGCTCTTTCTGTGGTGTCAAAGAATTGGAATTTGAGAGGATGCCCATCAATTGGGGAATGGCTGAACAAGTTGTGGTATATGAATGTAATGGAATACTATTGTGCTATGAGAAATGATGAGCAGGTGGACTTCAGAAAAACCTGGAAAGACTTGTATGGACTGATGCTGAGTGAAGTGAGCAGAACCAAGAGAACATTAGACACAGTAACAGCAACATTGTGCAATGACTAACTTTGACAGACTCATCTCCTCTCAGCAATACAAGGATCTTAGACATCTCCAAAGGCTTCATGATGGAAAATGCTCTCCACATCCAAAGAAAGAACTATGGAGTTTGAATGCAGATCGAAGCATGCTATTTGTTATTTTTTTCTTTCTGTTGTGTTTTGTTTTCTCTTTCTGGTAGTTCCTCCTATTGGTTCCAATTCTTCCTTACAACATGACTAATGTGAAAATAAGTTTAATAGGAATGTATATGTATAGCCTATATCAGATTGTGTGCTGTCTTAGGGAGGGGGTAGGGAGAGAGGCGGAGAAAAATTTAAAACTCAAAAGCTTATGGAAGTGATTTTTGATAAATCAAAATAAAGTAATAAAAATAAATAAATAAATATACCCCAGTCGATTTACTGAGGACAGCAAATGTTTCCCTGGGGTACAGTGCAATAGAGGTAAATAGGGGAGCACCCCTGAGCTATAAGCCCCTGGGCCACTTCTGGTGGGTCACATGATCCCTGCCTCAGTAGTGAAAGTCTTAGGGCTTTGGAATGACAAAGCAATCCCCTTATTGACCACTGTGGCAGGAAGAGCTGTCTTGCTCTTTAAAAGAGAGAACTTTTGTTCTCTCTACTTCCTCTCTCTGGGTCATATGGCATGGATTTCTCTCTCTGAGACATCTCATTGTGAAAGGGAGAGTGTACCTCTCCTCACCCCTTCATCACCACCCCCACCACCAGAAGCCATATCAGCTAGGGAATATGCTGTCCAGGTGAATCTGATCCCAGGCCTTGGGCCCCTGGCTATTTCTTCTGCTTTATATTTCTTTCTCTGAGCATAGGTGATCAAACTGTGATCTTGAGAGATGGATTTTTTGGAAGTGACTCAGGGTCCCACAAATTGAGGGTGGAGTTGGGGTCCTCTATTTGTTCCCATTACACTGAAATTAGCCTAAATTTCCCTTTTTGCAACTTCTATCCACTATTCCTGGTTTTGCCCTATGGAACCAAAAAATAAGTCTAAGGCGTTTTCTATATTACAATCCTTTAAATACTTGAAGATAGCTATCGTCTCCTCCCATTCTTCTCTTCCCTAAGCTAAGCACACTGAGTATTTTCATCAGCTTCTTTACCAGTTTACATGCCTTACTTACTCTGGCCACTCCAACTTCTCAAAATCTTTCCTAAATTTTGGTGCTGAAGATAATACTACAGATGTGGCTGACTAGTCTCTAGTCAGGAAGGCAGGAGTCAGGAAGACCTGAGTTCAGATCCTACCATAGACATCTGCTAGTGGTGTGAACCTGGACAGATCATTTAAGCTCTCTTGTCCTCAGCTTCCTCCCCTGTAAAATGAAGGGGTTGGAGTCAGTTGCCTCAAAGGTCCGTTGTAGCTCTAAATCTATGATCCTGTGATCTTCATGCAGTCCAAGATCAAATTAGCTTTTTCATCTCTCTTATTATATTGCTGACTCCTTTTGAACTTGCAGTCCACTGAAACCCTCAGAATTTTTTTTGAGACAAATTGTTCTATAACCATGCCTGACTTGTGAAGTTGATTTTTTGAACCTCAGTATAAGTCTTTACATTTATCCCTATTTAATTTATCTTATTAAAGTAAGCCCAATGCTCTAGCCTGTTAAAATATTTTTGAATCCTAACTTTCATCCTAGTGTGTTAGCTATCCCTCCCAACTTTGTCATTTTGAATTCGATAAGCAGAAAATGCATACTTTTATCCAGATCATTAACAGAAATGTTAGATAGCACAAGGCCAAGCATAAAGCCTTGAGGCAATCCTCTGGAGAACTCCTACCAAGTTGACATGGAGCCATTAACTCCTTGAGTGTGGCCAATCGACCAGTGCATACTCTATCTAATTGTACTACCCTCTAGACTCCAAACCCTCTTCTTTTCCATGAGAATAGTATGAGATACTTTATCTAGTAAACTATTTCTACAGGATTCACCCTTGCTTTTAAAAAAAGGAAATAGTAAGTCTGACAAGGTAAGTCTGGTAGGGAAATAGTAAGTTTCTCATTCTTGGTGATACTATTCTGGATCTTTGTAATCACTGCTTACTTTTCTAGGTTTTCATCAATCATCCATTTAGTGACCTGTTCTAAAAAATTTTCAAGAACCAGCCAGGCTTATTAGCCTAGTTTCTATATTCTTTTCCCCTTAAAAAAAAAAGGAACATTTGCCCTTCTCCAGTCCTGTAGCAAGTCTCTCCTTCTCTAAGATCTTTCAAATAAGAGAAAGGAAACAGGAAGGGAACAAGCATTTATTAAGCACCTACTATATGCTGGGTACTATGCTACATGCTTTACAAATATCTCATTTTATAGTGGCTCAGTAATTATGACTGCCATTTTTTGGGGATCTTTGTTCTTATCTTGGATATCAGCTCCCTAGAAGCCATTTTTGTTTTATCATTTTCAGTGCAGTTCAAAATGTACTCTCTTAGGATAGGTCCTAATCTGCATTTGTAGAGGGAGTTCCTCACCAGGAATTTCCACTATCAGTGAAATCACAAATCTAGTTTTTAAAAATAAAATTTAAAAAAACAGAAAAGGCAAACAAAAATTTTAAGATATTTAAAGTTATTCCATCGCAGAGGGTATGTGTGTACCTGTGTGATGGATTTCATTTCAGTTGAATTCAACAGTCATTTATTAAATGCCTACAACATGCAATGCATTGTGCTAGACAATTGGGAGAAATGAAAAGACAGATGAGATGCAGTCCCTTCACTCAAGAAGCTTATAGTCCAGAAAGCCAATGCTAACTAATTCAAATAGAAAACTAAACCATACACATAAGAATTTCTTAGGTAGCATATTGTCTAAGAAAACCACCTATTAACATTATCTATGTTCTATTGTATCTCTATTTTGTTAAATATTTCCCAATTACATTTTTGTTTGGTTCTGGCTGTACATGAGAGTGTTTTGAGTTTGACATCTCTAAGTACAGAGATAAATGACATATAGTTTCTAAGTGGGAGAAGATAGTGTCATTGATAGGGAAAGTAATGTGCTTCTTTGGACACACTGAATTTGAGGGACTGGGTGTGGGATGGGACTCAGATGGAGATGACCTATAGGTACTTGGAGATATGAGGGAGAGGTAAGTGCTGGAGATATAAATTTAGGAGTCATATACACAGAGGTGATAATTATGTCTTTATGAATGGATAATACTACAGATGGAAAGAGCATATTTAGGACTGAGGAAAGAATACTGAGGGAGATGTATAGATATGGGATAAAAAGAAGAACCTATGAAGGAGAGTGAAAAGAAGTCAGAGAAATAGGGCCTTAGCTCTTCCTATCATACCCTTACCCTTCCTTTACTTTCCCTGCTATAGGAGGAGGACCAGAAGAATGTAATGTTTCAGAAAAAAAGGGGAGGAGAGATTATCAAAAAGGAACGGATGGTCAAGAGTGTCAAATGTTACAGAGAGGTCAAGAAAGGTAAGGAATGAGAAATATTACTGAATTAAAATTTTTTTTAATTCATTTTAAACTTAAATACAAAACAAGAAAAGGGGGGAAAAAGAACATTTCCATGTACATAGCAGAACATAGGAAAGGATTCAATATGAAATAATAAATTTCCATTTCACAAAAACCTACATAATAAATCCCACACATTGTTTTCAAAGCAACCCAGTTTTCCTATGATTCTTTCTAGGTTTTCTTTTGCTCTCTGCTATGTACTTTTTATATCATTGAATTTAACAACAAAAGAAAAAGGACACAGAATTTGCTATCAGAGACTTTGGAGAAAGCAGATTCAGTCAAATGATAGAGTTGTAAGTTAGAGTAAGGAGTTGTGTATATACATATATGTATATTTATGAATGTCCATATGTATATATGTGTGTATTTATCAAATGGTAGTGACACAAGGAAGAAGAAAGAGTAGTACATGTGTATATATTTATGTGTGTGCAAATGTGTGTTTGTACATTGTATTGTGTATATATATTTATATATAAGGATCCGTCTCTACCTCCTTGGATCAGGATTTCTTTTTCCCCATTGGCTTTTGGTCAGGAACGGCTGAGAGTAGTCATTCTCCTTGGTCCTGGGTAATGCCCAGGGCTCCTTGATATTACAGTGCTTAAGTTCAACGTCATAATTGAAGAGATTGACAGTTTTTCGTCCTAGAGAAATCTCATCGGTTCTCACAGGCTTCAAAGAAGAGGACTCCAAGTGTCTCCATCCACTCCTCTTCCAAGAAGCCTTACTCCTCATCCTCTCTTCAGAAGTTCTTCTCATGTCTGACCTCAGTCCATCCTGTTGTGCCCGCAGAGAGCGTGTCATCTTGGATTTAGGGGCATTTCAAAGACTACTCCCTCCACTCTCTCACTCCTACTTTGTCAGCCCTCTTGTTCTCTCATTTATTCTTTCAGCTCTTACTCTGTAACTCTTCACTTACATCCCCATCCTCATCTAAATATCCACGCTCTCTCCCAAGGATAGCATGAAAGCATGAAAATGTCAAATGCTTTGCTTAAATCAAGATAGACTCTATGCATTCTGCTGATCTACCAGGAGAGTGAGATACAAGTACAGTAAGATAGACTCAGGGCGCAGTCTGGTGTAATGGATATGGTGCTGGGTTTAGAATCTGGAAGACCTGAGTTCAAATCCAATCTCTGACACATACTTGATGTGTGTTACCTGGGTAGTTCAATTAACCTCAGCTTCATCTAAAAAAAAAAAGAGGGGTTGGGCTCCATGGCCTCTAAGGTCCTTTTCAGATCTAAATCAATGATCCTAGGTTCCGATATCAAGCTGGAAAGAATTATCTAATGGAAGGCTACAAGGTTCTGTACTTCATCCTGTTCTATTCAACATCCTTGTCAATGACTTGGGTGAAGAAATAGATGGCATGGCTTAAAATAGGCAGGCAGAGCTGACAATGCTGGACAATGGAATCCAAAGAGATCTTGACAGCTGAAATGATGGGCCCAATCTGATAAGATGCAATATGGTAGGGATCAATGCAGTACCTTGCATTTAGGTTCAAAAATTCAGTGTCCCAGGCCAGGAGAGTACCTGTGTGTTTCAGGGATGGGAGTGGGGTGGGGAAAGGATGGAGGGATATTGAAGAAGAACACATGAAGAAGTCCTGGAAATTTTAGAGGATGGCAAATTCCCTATGAGTCAACAGCATGATGTGGTAGTCCAAAAAAGCAAATTTGAAGTTAAGCTATACTAATAGGAGTGCAGTGTCCAGAATAAAGAAGGTGACAATTCTGCTGGACTCTGCTTTGGTTAGGCTACATCTGTAATCCTGCCATTAATTCTGGGCACTCTATGTTAGGAGGCATGCTGGCCTACTGGAGTTTCTATAGAAAAACAAGCTTGGCATGCTCAGGAGTCTGAAAACTGCTGTAGGAGAGAACAACTCATTTGAAAGGAAATGTGGTCTGCTAGAGAGAACCCTGGAGTTGGAGTCAGAAGATGGACTTTCAAGCCTAAGCCTCATCACTTACATAGAGTGTTGGACTTGGAATCAGGAAGACCTGGGTACTAATCCTCCCTTGAATGCTTTCCAGCTGTGTGACTCTGGACAAGTCACTCGAACTTTCTGGGTCTGGGTTGCTTCATCTGTGAAATGAGGGAGTTGGACTTGATGACTATTTTTGGTATGAAAGTCCTTTGAAAACTTCATTTTTTATGTTCAGTTTGTATTTTTTTTCAATTACAGTAAACAAAATTTTTTGTCATTCATTTTTTAAAATTTGAGTTGCAGGGCAGTTAGGTGGTGCAGTGAATAGAGCACTGGCCCTGGCCAGGAGGACCTGAGTTCAGATCCAGCTTCAGATATTTATTAGCTGTGTGACCCTGGGCAAGTTACTTAACCCCATTTGCCTCAAAATATTTTTTTGAGTTCCAAATTCTCTTCCTCACTCCCCTTCCCCGTCCTTGAGAAGGCAAACAATTTGATATGGATTATACATATGCAGTCATGCAAAATATTTCCATGTTAGCCATGTTGCAAAAGAAAATGTAGACCAAAAAAATCCAAAAATAATATAGTAAGAAAAAAGTATTAAATCTGCACTCAGCCTCCAGCAGTTCTTTCTCTGGAGGTGGATAGCATTTTTCATTATGAGTCCTTTGGAATTATCTTGGATCATTGTATTGCTGAGAACAGCTAAGTCATTTATAGTTGATCATAGTACAGTATTGCTGTTACTGTGTACAATGTTCTCCTGGTTCTGCTGACTTCACTTTGCATCAGTTCTTGATGATTTTTTAGGTTCCTTTCCATTTCAAATCTATGATCTGATGATAAATCACTTAGGTTTTCTAGATCTTGGTTTCTCCATCTGTAAAATTCCATTCCATTCAATTGAAAAACATGTTGGGTGCTAGAGATACAAAGACAAAAGTGAAGCACTCATTACCTGCATATAAATTATACTCAAATGAGATAAAACAACACGTACATAAATATGTTCAGTTGTTGTTTAGTTGTGTCCAATTCTTTGTGACCCCATTTGGGGTTTTCTGGCAGATACTGGGGTGGTTTGGCATTTCCTTCTCCAGCTTATTTTACAGATGAGGAAACTGAGGCAAACTGAGTGAGGTGACTTGCCCAGGGTCACTCAGCTAGTAAGTGTTTGATTTGAACTCAGGTCTTCCTGATACCAGGCCCAGTGTTCTATCCACTGTACCACCTAGCTGTACATTGTAATACACTGACACACATACACACATATATGTAGGTATGCATGTGCAAAATACATATATGAATACTTATAAACACATATATGTATAGATGTATGCAGATCTGCCTTTATGCGTACAAAGTTGACATGTGAGAAGGCTGTCACATAGATTTAGATTTGGAAGAATTAGATTTGGCTCCAGAGAGCAGAACCAGAGGGGGAAGTTATAGAGACAGATTTAAGCTCAATATAGGGAAGAACTTTATAACAATTTGAGCTTCTCCACTAATGCATTGTTGGTGGAGTTGTGAACTGATCCAACCATTCTGTAGAGCAATTTGGAATTATGCCCAAAGGTCTATAAAACTGTGCATACCTTTTGATCCAGCCATACCACTACTAGGTCTGCATCCCAAAGAGATCATAAAAAAGGGGAAAGGACCCACAGGGACAAAAAATATTTATAGCAGCTTTTTGTGGTGGCAAAGAATTGGAAATTGAGGGGATGCCCATCAATTGGGGAATGGCTGAATAAGTTGTGGTATATGAATGGAATGGAATACTATTGTGCTATAAGAAATGATGTACCAGCAGAAAAGACTTACATGAATTGATGCTGAGTGAAGTGAGCAGAACTAGGAGAACATTGTACACAGTAACAGCAACATTGTGCAATGACCAACTATGACAGACTTAGCTCTTCTCAGCAATTCAGTGATTTAAAACAATTCCAAAAGACTCATGATGGAAAATGCTGTCTACATCTAGATAAAGAACTATGGAGTCTGAATGCAGATCAAAGCATATGATTTGCTCTCTCTTTTTTTTTCTTTCTCATGGTTTTCCCCTTTTGTTCTGATTCTTCTTTCACAACGTGACTGATGTGGAAATATGTTTAAATGATTGTACGTGTATAGTCTATATCAGATTGCATGCTATCTTGAGGAGGTGGGGGAAGATGAAGGAGGGGAAATTTAGAACTCAAAATCTTATAGAAGTGAATGTTGAAAACTAAAAACAAATTAATTAATTAATTTAAAAATGGAAAAAAAAATTTAATTTTTTTTAAATTTAAAAATAAAAAAAAAAGACACACACAATTTGAGCTTCTCCAAAATGGAATGAGTTATCTTGTGAAGTAGCAAGCTCTGTTCTTCAAATAACCATTTGTTATGGACAGGGGATGATTAGATGACATTTAAATTCTATCAATTCTAAGATTCCACGATCCCCCACCATATCATGCACCCTAAGGTCCAGGCAATCCAGTCTTTTTGTCGCTTACACATAGCACTCTCTTTCCCATCTCCACGCTTTTACACTGACCATCCTCCATGGTTGGAATGTGCTTCCTCTCCTCTCCCTTCCCCTCTACCTCTTGAAATCCCTAGCTTCCTTCAAGACAGCTCAAGCATCACCTTCCGTACCTTCTTTCTTGATTCCACAGCTGCTAGTACCTTCCCTAAAAAAAATAAACACCTTGTATTTTTTTTTGTAGCTATCTCTATAATAAGGGTATCCCCCATATATGTCACATGGGGGTGTTGTGTGGCTCAAGGAGAAGCAGAATAGACATCTCTAGCCTCTTCTCCCCACTCCTTCTCCAAGGGAGACTTTATGCCAAGAAGAGAAGTAGAAGGTTGGGGCAGAAGATTGGCCATTCTGCTCTCTCTCTCTCTCTCTCTCTCTCTCTCTCTCTCCTCGAGAGAGAGAGAGAGAGAGAGAGAGAGAGAGAGAGAGAGGAGACTGGACTAAAATTATACGTATCTGCTCCATTGAATATTAGTAGCCTAAGAGAAGTAATTTTCAGGTTCAACCTAACCTTCTGATCATTGTTCATTAATGAGGAAAAGAGGACCCAGCTTTCTATCTAAAGCTTGATTTCCTTCCTACCAAATACCAGTTCCACAATGAACACACATTGCAAGTTGTAAAGAAACTCATTTATTCAAGTTGATAGGAAACAGAAATCAGAGAAAGTATACATAGGAGAATATACACCAGACAATACAGAGGGAAGGAGCTCTCCCATTGGGAGTGAAATAGCTCAGCTCAACTAAGAGAGAGAATTCCAGATGACATTCCCTGAAATCTCTAGTGTAGCAAGTTGGGGATAGGGACATGATGGAGACTGCCAACTCCCCAAATGATGACTTCAACAATCTAAAGTGAGGTTGCTACCTTCCATCTTCTCTTTTGAAGCTGGAAGCCAGAAACATCCAAAGTACTTGTAGAGCCTGAATAAAATCAAGAGACCCAAAGATACTGAAGCCACTAGCTCCATCCCACCCTTTATGCCAGCTTAGGACATTGGTCTGTACCCATGAGGAAAATCCCAGACCAATCGACTTTGGGACTCGGGTTACACATACATATGCATATATTGTCTTCCCCAATAGCTAGTAAACTCTTGAAGGGAGAGACTATTGAACTTCGTATTTCCAGTACCTACAAAAATACTTGGCACATAGTAGGCACTTAAGACATAATTATTGATTAATTGATATCAATGTTATCCATCTTCCATCCCCATTCCATTCCCATTCTTATCCTATTCCACATTCTCTATCTCCATCCCTATTCCTATTTTCATCTCATCCCCATTCCTACCCCTATTCTTCACCTACATCTTCATTCCATGGCTATCTTCATTTTCCACTCCCCATCTTCACATCTATCCTTATCCCTACCCCTATCTTGCTCTTTCTGCGTTTCATTTCCATCTTCATCCTCCATCTTCATCCCCATTCTCTTGGATGCCCCAGCTTGGGGTCTAGGAAGAGGATAGCATTTATGTGGCTTATAAAATTCTATTATATCTGTATTCAAAGCCGAGCAGCTGAGAAATGCTGGTAATAAGCGTGTTATTAAGCGTGTCAATACACTTCCACTCTGGAGCGTTTGAGGGGCTGAGGGAGACGAAGAGGCTATGTGGCAGGTTCCCTGCCCCACTATCCCCCAAATTCAGGGACCGTATGTCCTCCTCCTCATCCCTGTCCCCATCTCTGTCTCCAGGCCCCAGGCTTGATACTCTGGGCCTTTCTCAGACTATACACCCTCACCTCCGTCCTGCACAACCTGGTCTCTTAGAGAAGGGGAGTGGGGGGGAACAAAAACATTAGGAAAAACCTCCCGCCCAGAGAGCATTCTTTCTGCAGCACTCAGGAAAAAGGATGTCTCACAGGGGACGCCAAGGCGAAATTTTTTCACATCCAAATGGATTGCAATTTCCCTCCATTTAGCACCTGAAGGTAATTAGCTCGAAGAGACTGCGGAGTGCGGAACACGTTCACGGAACATTAACTCTCACACATTCTCCAGTTGCAGGGAATTAATAGGAAAGATTAAAGTTTAAAGAGAGCAAAATGCCATTACCTCCAGAGCCACCTCTCTCCGCGGCAGCGGCAGCATCCGGCCCTCGCAGACCCCTGGCCTCGGCTCTGTCCGGGCCCAGACAGCTGTGTACGCTCTGTTCTATGTGCACACGTGTGTGTGCAAGGCAGGATGACCATAGTGCTCTGTGGGGGTCATGCACTCGTCCCATGACCACAGCATGGTGGCATCCTTGGGTATTCACTCACAGACCATCTTGTGTGTGTGTGCAGTCAGCACTCCTGTGCCCTCCCTATTTCTTGAGCCATAGCTTGGCCAAAGCATAGAACCCTTCCAACACGATCCCCCCTCCCCACCCAACTGCTTTATGATACAGGGACTTATAGACAGAAAGTCAGAGTATGTCACCCTTTCCTCAGATCCTTCCATGAAACATAGGGACACATACCTAGTACCCTCTTTGTCTAGGTTTGGCAAAGTTTAATATAGGAGCTCTGGGCTATCAAGATTTTCTTGTTGGTTCAATATTTCAGGAAGAGATGAAAAGAGAGAAGGAGAGGAGAAAAAGACAAAAACAGAGAAAAAGAGAGGAAGACAGTGAGAGAGACAGAGAGAGATAGTGAGGCAGAGAAAGAAAAAGAGAAAGGGGGAGAGTGAGAGAGAGGAGAGAGAGAGAGAGAGAGAGAGAGAGAGAGAGAGAGAGAGAGAGAGAGGCAGGCAGGAGAGAGAGCGAGATGAAATTGAGACATGGAAGAATTTATTGCCCAGAAAATTCCATTCTGCTATCTGATTCAAAAAGTCCAGTCCCCCCAGCTTCGGAAAATCTATTTTCCACATTTTAATACCCTGCAGAACAGTCCTCATAACTCATCCGAGTGTGTTAAGCACAGTTTTATTAGATCTGAAACAAATTTTGGTGGGGAGATACTATAGGTCATTAACCATGGAGTAATTTTATCCTTGTTTCCCTAATGATGCCATAATGGCGAGCGAATTTCTTAACTAAAGACCAAAGAACATTTTGAAGGTCAGTTTCATCTGTGAGCTCCTTCAAGCGCTTCTCGGAGAAGATTGGAAAACTCGCCGATTTTTTGAAGAGTCATTAATAATGTGAAAGCTGAAAGCACCCTCCATTTGCGTTCCTGCTTTTTACCTTTTAATTTTATATCGTCCCCGCTCCTGATCCCGCTCCCACTCCCTCTCACCCTCCTCTGGACCTGCCTCCCGCCAGCCTGCCCTGCATCAGGGACTGGGGGGCTAGGAGATCCAGAATACCAGGGGAACTGGGGATCAGAACTTGAGGGGGGGGAGACACAGGGTTGAGTCCAGTGAAGATGGGGGGAGGAATAAGACACCAGCGAACCAAGGCTGAGTGGGAGGGCAGGGTGTTGAATCAGGGGATCAAGACTAGCTGTTGGGGTCTCGGGTACCAGGGGGGCTAGAGTAGTGGCTTATGCCTAGTGGGGGGTAGGTAAGGGTCAGGGCTGGGAGCCAAGGACTTGTATTGGAGGGGCAGTAAGTTTTGGAGGGACAACCTGACAGATCCAGGAAAACTGCCATAGGAACTCACTGGGAGGGGTTGGTGGTGGTGGTGGGGAACCTTCATAAGGCCCAGAAAGGGATGCAGATGTGTCTCCATCCATGTACATTGTTAAAGGTATATCCAGCTGAGGGTATGTTTGTGGAAGGTTTGTGTGCACATGTATGGTGGGAACATGTTGTGGACTCCATGGGTATGCTTTATTGAGGGTATAAGAGAGATATATGAAGCCCATAATTAAGGCCCATGTGCACGTCTGTCTGGTTGATTAGGATATGGAGGGATGACTATATGGATTCTGTTTGAAGGGGTCAACCCTAGTCAGCTGGGGATACAACACCAAGATGGTGGCTTATGTGTGCTGCATGTCTTTTATATTGGCAATACCTATTTTGTGTGTGTGTGTGTGTGTGTGCTCACATGTGTTTATAGAAAAAGGAACATAAGGGAAAGAACACTGTATTTAAATCAAGTAGACCATCTTTCAAATTCTGGCTCTGCCAAAAACTCACCATTTGACCTTGGAGAACTCGTTATCCTGCTTTAGGTGTGTCTCATCCATAAATGAGAGGGTTGTCCTGGACTGGAAGGTCCCTTCCACCCCTTAAATTCTATGGTTCTATCTACATGCAAATATATGTATTCATGTGCTCTTAGTGGGAGGAATGTGAGAAGCTGAGACCAAAGTCCCTCAGCTCCACCTTTGTTAAAAAAAAGTCTAGTTCCTATAGACATCAGAGATTATTATTATTTTTTATTTGTATTCCCAGTGCCTAGCATAGTGTCTGGTGCAGAGTAGATGGCTAAAAATGTTTTTGGATTGATTACTTGGGAGAATTGCTCACTCAGAGACTTGCCCCTTGCCTCCTTGTTTCTCACCAAGTTCCTTAATCTCCAACCTTTCAGCCCCAGACCTTACCCCCTGTCCTTCTCCTCCCCAATCCCTACCTCGTTTACTCTCACCCTCAAACTCTCCCAGTCCCTAGCTTCTCACCTCCCTCTCTTTCACCTCAACCCAGCCTGCTATACCTCCTCACCCCCGTGTCTCACTTCACCATCCCTTACCCTCAACCTTCTCAGCCCCAGTCTTTCACCTCCTTACCACCCTTCACTGGCCCTCATCCTTCTGTCTGGTTCTCATCCCTTCTACCCCTGTTCCAAACCTCGCTGTTCCTTACCCCGAGCCCCTCACGCCCCAGTCCCTGACCTCCAGTTCCTCAGCCCCCAGACCCCTCGCCCCTCCCACCTGCCCGACCATAGGGAGCTTGATCGTGGGGTAGTTTGATGGGGTAAATGGCGATGGGGTGGTATGCATGTTCGTGAGCATGTGCGTATTTAGGAAGGGGAGGGGAGGGGAAGGAGGGGAGGGAGGGGGCGGTGTGGTGACACTCCGTGCTCCCAGATGTGGTGGCAGCGATAATTCCAATTTTATGCCTTTGTTATGGCTTTAATCACTTTCTTTATGCGTTTTGTTCCAGCGATCAGGGAGAGACACCTGATAGGCAAAGAGGATACCAGGGGAACCATTTTTATTTGGAATGTGGTGAGAAGTCTAATTAGAATCTGAATTCTGCTGAGCCTTGAAATGGCCGGCACTTTATCCTGATCGCCTTAGATATTGTTTCGAGTCAATCATCTGTCATAGTGCGGCAGGCGGGGGCCTCTCCCTTCCCACGACACTCCCTCCCGCTGTAGGCCTGGCCAGGGGTGGGGGCAGGGGGGTTGGCGTGCTGACACTGGCACCCTGGGGAGAGAACTCAGAGAGCTCTCCACCTCCCCACCTCCCGGCTACCCCACCATCAGCTCAAAGAGAGCACCTCAGAGAGATTTTCTCCACCCTCAGAGAACAGCCCTACTCCCCTCTGGGGCTCACAGATCTACCTCATGCCCAAACTTTGAT
Source organism: Phascolarctos cinereus (assembly GCF_003287225.1). NCBI lineage: Eukaryota > Metazoa > Chordata > Mammalia > Diprotodontia > Phascolarctidae > Phascolarctos > Phascolarctos cinereus. The sequence continues at coordinate 110,063,079 of NW_027555736.1, read as the reverse complement.
GAGAAAACACTTACCAATTCCCACAAACAGTTCAGAGATCAGTTTCCTAGAGCTCAGAGATCCCCTTACTTCATATGAGGGAGCGTGGAGGGTCCTATCTTCTTGATACGATTTACTCCCATGTCAATATTTGGGGGTCCCAGGCCAGAGACTGGAGGGGGGAGAGGGTGTGTAGAGATAGAAGAATTGGGGTGATGGTCATGGGACCAATGCTGAAGTTTGGAGGGATAGGGTATATTCATCTCCATCTCCTCCTCACTGCCCCCTCCCATGTCCCAGCTCCCTGTCCCAAGCCCTCCCTTCATGCTACAATGCTGCATATTTCCCACATAATTCCTATTTCTCCCATGCTCCCAATCTGACCCATGCCAAGCTCATTTCTGTCCTTGCTTTTGCTCAAATGATTCCTCCAGCCTGAAATACCCATCCTCTTCCTCTTTGCTGATTTAAATTAAATGCTACCACCTTCAAGATTGAGCCCAAATTCCATCCCTTCTCAGGAGGCTTCCCTGACTACCCCCAGCTGAAGCCATCTGTCCCTTCCCTGAGCTCTCATAGCAACTGCTGCCTCAGATACTCCTGCATAGAATCCTAGAACTGGAGCTGGTTGGACCAACTCCCTCATTTTACAGAAGAGAATGCTGAGGTCCAGAGAGGACCTTAAGTATCTTGCCCAAGAATCTGGTTTTCATCTCATTTTCTTACTATTTCTAGGCAAATTTCCACCCCAACTGGACTATAAATTCACTCAGGACAGATGTCACCTCTTTATCTTATGTCCCTCCCCTGTGTGATCTGACAGAGGCCTGGAAGCCCAATTGAATTGGAAAATTAAATTTGTGGATGGGGAAAGGGTGTGGTACATTATGTATGTCTGTATCACAAAATCTCAACCTCTTCTAGGGTCCTTGGTCTCTCCCTGTCTCTTCTCTTCTCCCTTGATTAGGAAAGGAACATTTCCCCCTCTCATTTATTCCCTCATGATACTCATGCAAGTGTGCAATAATGGGGGCCTGGGAAGGGACCTGGATGAGTTGATTCTGTGTAGGGGCTTAGGGAGACCCTGTGACTGTGTCCCTAAAGAGGACTCTTTCCCACAAACTGGTCAGAAGAGTAGGAGGACTGGAAGAGGAGACACTTCCCATCTTTGGCTGTCCCAGAATGGCCTAAGAAAAGCTTGAAATATGCATGTGGATGTCTTCGAGTATGAGGGTAAGTTGTGTGCCAGAACTAAGTCAATAAAGAGCTGTGTGTGAGAAGGTCACCCATCTTGAGAGGAGGCTGGCCTATGGTCAGTGTCCCCATGAATGGTCAGCATTTTCCATGTCATAGGCAAAGGGGACACTAGGGATGTGACTCCCTGTTTCATGTAGGAGCCTGATGATGGCTAGGCCAATGGATGGTCAATTTCCCTATGGATGGTGCATTCCCCAAAGATGGTCAGTGTCCCTATGGGTGATCATTTCACCCCACAGGTGGTCATTGACCTTGAAATTTGGTCAGGATCCCCGTGAATTTTGGGGACATCCAAATGGATGGTCAGGTTAGTGTATGTATGTGTGGCCAAGGTGATCAGTGTTGTCAGGGATGATCAATGTCCCATGAATGGTCATTGAGAAGTTCCATATGAACTCTTGGAGAGGCTCTTCCTGTCTGCTCTACTTCTTTCCTTACTGGAGCTTCCCATTCTGGACTCCCCTATGACCATGTATCCTAGGTCCTATTCCTGTCCCCTATACCATGCCTCAGTTTTCCCCACCTCCTATGCTCTAGGAATTATGAGGCTTGGGGAACCTTGAGTAGCTTTCCCTTTCTTCTCCCCTAGTCCCAATGGGAATATGGCTGTAGCACTGCTAAAAGACAAGCCTTGGAAGGCTGAACATGAAAGTCCAGGGCTGTCCTAGCCTGATGGAGCTACAGGGGAAGGGGCAAAGTCCCCACCTCTCTCCTTTGTTCCTGGTAGGGACACCACCCGTCATTAGTGGATAGAGTGCTAGGCCTAGAGTCAGGAAGACCTGGGCTCAAATCTGGTTTCAGATACTAGCTGTGTGACCCTGGACAAGTTACTTAATCCCTGTGGGCCTCAGTTTCTTCAACTGTAAAATGGGAATAATAATAGCTTCTATCTCCCATGGTTGTCATGAGGATCAAATGAGATAATATTTGTAAAGCCTTTATCTAGCACAATATTGGGCGCATAGTAGGCACTTAATAATGCTTGTTCCCTTTCTCCTCTTCCCCCATCTATTAGCACCTCAATGAAATTAGATAGACTGATAGATAAATAGAGCATTTATCAAGCGTTTATTATGTGCCATGCACTGTGCTAAGTGCTGAAGATACAAATACAAGCAAGCAAGTAGGACAATTCCTGCCCTCAAGAAGCTTACATTCTAATGGGGAGAAACACACAAAAGGGAGCTGTAAAGGGTGGGATGTTAAGGATGTGGGGGTGGGGCACCATAATGTTGAGATGGCATGAAAGTTTCATGGAGACCTAGTTCCAGGAAAGATAAGGTGTTCCAGGGGTAGAGTCCAACGTTGAGAGTGGGGTGGGGTTGGCCACAGTTCTGGCAGCAAGATGTGGAGATGGCTGGAAACAAGACAATAAGATGTTGTGGGTTGGATAAAGTTCTGGAGGTCTAGTCAGTCAGGGTGGTATGTAGCTGCTGGAAATGCTGAGTACTAGGGAAAGGAATTGGGGTTACTGAAAGGAGAGGAGGGTTGGATCAAGTCCCTCCCAGTTATGGAGAAGACAGCCTACACACACAGACATATTCTATGTGCCACAGGGGCCAGGGAGGTCTTTGCCTTCTTGGGCCTCAGTTTCCTTATCTGTCCAAGGGGAAAAATATTGAGCCTCTGCCTAGGGACTCTGTGTACAGTAGGTAGGGCCAAAAGCTAGTAGAGGTACCAGTCTACAGCCCCCTAAGGACATGCGAGAGTGGTCTCCTCTACATCTGGGGCTCTGCTTGGGAGTGGGAGAGGAGATGAAAAGGGGGAGAAACTGTTGGATAAAAAGAAATTTGAAAAAAAAGTGAAATATTCAAACTGGAAAGTGATATTATGGAAACTGCCGCCCACGGCTCAGTGCATTCAAATTTATTCAAACTCGGCGGCTGACATTGATGGATGCAGCGACTTCCCCACAATATGGAGAAGTGCGGGGGCATTTAGGGCTGCAGGCCCCTGGAGGGGGGGCGGGGCTCCCTCCCTGCGCTGCTGGCTTTTTACACAGGGATCTTGGCCCTGGGTCCCACTTCCTACCCACCACCCCAGGACATCAGGGACCTTCCTGCCTACCACAGGGAGGCTCTGTCTCTCCCTGTCCCCCGCAGGAAGGCTGAGGGCTGAGTCCACGGGAGACAGAAGGCTGAGGGAATGGGATTGTGCATAGGAGGCAAAAACATGGAGAGTGACACATGGGTGGAGGTTGAAGCCAAATAAACAGATAAACAACCCACCCTTTGGCAAGCATGGCTAATATCTGAGGGCATTAGGGGGCTGCAAACTGATAGGAGTTAGTCATATGGGCCATGGGGAGGCATGGAGAGAGGCTCAGACCCCACTGTCCATCAACTGCTCACTCTCAACCCCAACTCGAGCACTAGTCCAGAACTCCATCCCATTGTTCCTTACCCTCCAAGCCTGGCTGTGGTGCTCAATCACCCCACTCCTCCCTTCTGACCAGGAGGGGCTTGAGGATGCAGAGAAAGAGCTGGGGATCTGAGGAAAAACCTCCATGAGATCCTGCCTTCTAACCAGAACCAGGTGAGCAAGAAAGAAGCACAGAGCTAGACAAGATGACAATGTGCACCGGGACACCTGCATCTGCAGAGTGGGCACCTTGTACCCACCATGAGGCAGCGGCAGAGATGCTGATCTGGAGTCAGAAGACCTGGGTTGGAATCTCAGCTCTGCTGTTTACTGACTGGCTATGCTCTTGGGCAAATCACTCAGTGGGCTGAAGTTTTCTCATCTGTAAAATGAAGAATAGGGGTATATGACCTCCAGGGTCACCTTCAACTCAAAAATCTATGATCCTAAGTCATGCTGCAATTCATGCCCTATATCCCCACCCAGAGTATCTTGTATTTATTCTCCTTACATTTATTCTGTATACACTTAGATATGTACTTCTTGTCTCCCCCATTAGAATGTAAACTTCTTGTAGGTAGGGATTGTTTCCCAGTGCATGTAGTAGGCACTTAATAAATGCTTGTTGGCTGACTTATTGATGGCGCAGTGCCCACTGCAGACAGCAAAGTATTCTTATAATTCCCTTCTTGCCCCACTTTGGGCATCATCTATGCCTCTATCCTTTACTCTCTTTTCTCTCCATAATCTCCACCACCTTATTTAACCCTACAGCTTTAGTAACTGCCTACACATGGCTGACTCTGAAGTAGAAATTACAGCCCTGACCTCCTTCTCTGAAACATTAGCCCAATCTTGCCAACATGCCTGCTGGACAGCTGTACCCAGACTCTGAGTCCAGTATTTCCAAGCCCCAGTACTTCTCCCCAGTTCTTGGTGGTCCTTTTCCTGATTTCTCTCATCTCTATCAATGGTACCACAATCCTCCCAATCACTCAGGATCCATACTTCCCAATTTTGACTTCCATATTCCACATCACTCATCTTGCATCAGTGGCCAAGGACCTGTCAATTCTATATAACTGACTTCTGGTATTCATTTTCATTTATTCCAACCCAGCCTCATAGATGGCGCAGTGGATAAAGTTCTGGACTTGGAGTCAGGAAGACCTGAGTTCAAATCCCACCTCAAACACTTAATGGCTCTGTGACCCTAGGCAAGTTACTTAACCTCCCTCAGCCTCAATTTCCTCATCTGTAAAATGGGGGGTTCCAATAGCACCTATCTCATCGGTTGTAAGAAGCAAATGCTATAGTATATGCAAAATGCTTTGCAAACCTTAAAGTTATATGTGTATGTGTGTTTATGCACACTATATAAGTAACAGTTATTACTATTTTTAAAAAAAACATTTATGGGGACAGCTAGGTGGCCCAGTAGATAGAGCACCGGCCCCAGAGTCAAGAAGACCTAAGTTCAAATTCAGCCTCAGACACTTGACACTGACTAGCTATGTGACCCTGGGCAAGTCACTTAACCCCATTACCTAGCTAACACACACACACACACACACACACACACCCACATTTATTTATTTATTTTTAGTTTTCAATATTCACTTTTATAAGATTATTGAGTTTTAAATTTTCTCCCCTTTCTTCCCCTCTTCCCTCTCCAAGATGATATGCAATCTGATATATGCCATACATGTACAATCATATTAAACATATTTCCACATTAGTCATGTTGTAAAGAAGAATTAGAACCAAAGGGGAAAATTGTGAGAAAGAAAAAAAAAACAAGAGAGAGAGAAAGAGAGAATAGTATGCTTCAATCTACATTCAGACTCCAGAGTTCTTTCTCTGGATGTGGATAGCATTTTCCATCATGAGTCTTTCAGAATTGTCTTAGACTGCATTGCTGGAAAGAGCTAAGTCTGTCAAAGTTGATCATTGTGCAATATTGCTGTTACTGTGTACAATGTTTTCCTGGTTCTGCTCATTTCATTTAACATCAGTTCATGCAAGTCTTTCCCAGGTTTTTCTGAAGTCCACCTTCTCACCATTTCTTATAGAACAATAGTATTCCATTACATTCAAATGCCATATTTTGTTCAGCCATTCCCCAATTGATGGGCATCCCCTCAATTTCCAATTCTTGGCCACCACAAAAGGAGATGAGCTATTACTATTAATAATTATTTTCCCCATCTCCAGTGTCTTCTCCAATCTAAACTGCTCAGTCTTCCCAAATAATTTTGTAGGGTTAGAATATTAATTTAATTCAACATTTATCAATAAGCTACTGCACAAAAGGTATTGTGCTCCCATTGATAGTAGACAGGGAGAAAAGGGACCATTGCTGTCCTCACACTCTCACTCTCCACTGAGAAGGATAGAAGGTGTGCACATTTCAGAAAATAGTAATTTAATAAGAAAGAAAGCACTAACAACTGGGAAGGGGGTGAGGGTGAGGGAGTGTAGGTGGCACCTGAGCTTGAACCTTAAGGCAAGGCAAGGATTCTGAGAGGGAGAAGTACAATCCAGCCAGTTGGAGAGAAGGGATTGGATAAGGGAACAATACACAGGCTAAGAGATGACATTGTGAGTTCCAGAAAGACTGGAGAGGAGTGGTATGAAGTAAGGATGGAAATGAATGTTGGAGCCAGCCTCTGGAGCACCTTCACAGCCAGGCAGAAGAGTGTCTATTTTGTCCTTTAGGAAATAGTGAGAAGGTGGGTGATGTGGCTAGATATGTACCGTAAGAAGATTATTTTGGCAGGTTTGTAAAAGATGGATTGTACAGGGCAGAAATTGGAAAGAAGGAGAGCATAGGTTATAGATGCTGAAGGAAACTTATGCACATTGTCTAACTCCTTTCTTTTACAGAAGCCCAGAGAAGTTAAGGGACTTTCCCAACGTCACCCAGGCGGTAAGTAGCAGAACTGGGCCTGGAACCAATGATCCTTAATGGTTGATCCAGTGCCCTTATATCTGGCTTCTGCCATTCATTTCATTTTACTGCATCATCTTCCTAATTCCTACCTCTGAGTGTATTATCTCATGCTCAGAAGCTATGAAAGGCGAAGAATGGAATAAAGCACAAACTTTGAAACCTAGCATTCAAGGCCCTGGGCAGCTAGGTGGTACAGTGGATAGAGTGCCAGGCCTGGAGTCAGGACATCCTGAGTTCAAATCTGGGCTCAGACACTTACAAGCTGTGTGATGCTGGGCAAGTCACCTAACCCTGTTTGCCTCAGTTTCCTCATGTGAAAAAAAATGAGCTGGAGAAGGAAATGGCAAGCTATTCCAATATCTTTGCCAAGAAAACCCCAAAAAGAGTCACAAAGAGTCAAATATGATGGAAAGAACTGAACATTACTACTGCTATTACTACTACTACTACTACTACTACTACTACTACTACTACTACTATTACTACTACTATTACTACTACCTGCTATGTGCTAAGGCCTGAGTTCTTCATGCTGAGGGGTGGAGGTCCAATCAGGGGTCCTTGAGCTCATATTCTGGCTCCAGAGACCTGATTCACGACCTGAACTCTTCTTCTCATCTCCCCATAAGCCACTGGAGTAAGTGTTTGTGGATGGGCTCTCATAGTTGTTTCTTCTGTTCCCATTTAACTCTTAAATTGTTATTTAGCTTTTCTTTTGTGTGAATCTTTTCTCCCTGAGAACAAGGGAGAGGAGATATCTCCTCTAGCAAGTTTCCTTCATATTCTAGCTGGATACTGGGCTGGGCATGCAGCAGCTTTCAGTATATTCCCACTGACTGAATGAGCGAATTTGATGAATGATGGGAGGCAAGTAGATAGTGTAGTGAATAAAGTGCTGGACTTGGAGTCAGGAAGACCTGAGCTCAAAACCCTGCCTCAGACGCTAATTAGATGTGTGACCTTGGGCAAGTCATTTCATTTTTCTAAGCCTCAGTTTTCTCATCTGTAAAATGAGGGAGTTAGACTCAATGACACCTAATCTAGCTCTAAACCTATGATCCTGTGATTTAGTGAGTTAATTAAAGTGAATAAATGAACCAAGGAGTAAGTGAATGAATGAATAACGAATGGACACAGGTATGCACAGAACTGATTAAAAGGACAATGATTATTCTCTTTCAGGGCCACCCCAGTGAATGGAGAGTGGAAATTTTGTATTACTGGAAGAATAGTGATGGGAGGGGGAGTCAAAGATGGGACTGTCAGGGATGGGAAAGTCCAGGAATAGAATAGGGAGATGGGGGAGGGAAAAGTCATAGAGGTGGGGGCCAGGAATTGAAACAGAGGCATCAGAACAGAAAAGAGGAGGTCAGCAATGGGAGGGTAGAAATGAGGGTTCCAGATTGTGAATTAGGGTAGTGGTAAGCAGTATGAGATCAGGCAAGAAGGTGATCAGGAACAGGGCATCAAAAATGGGAGTTTGAGAAGAAGGTCCAGGATAAAAGACAGAGATGGGCTTTTGAGGAGAGGGTCAAAGGATGAGGTAAGAGGTGGTGGTCAGGAACAAGAGTTCATAACTCATAAATAGAAATAGAGGATATAGAGATAAGGGTCAGGAATGAGGGTCAGCAATGACAGGTCAAGAAAGATGAGGTTAGGGATTAAGGTAAGGGTAAGAGAGGTAAGGGAGAAGAGGTCAGATAGGAGGATTGGGGATATAGTGCCCAGAATAATAGTCAAAGCATCAGGTCAGAGATGAAGTGTCAGAGTTAGGGGCTAAAAATGAGGTTCAAAGAGCAAGGTCAGGGATGAAAGTCAGAGGTCAGCAATAAAGATCAGAAATGACAGGTAAGGGTGTGATTTGGGGGTGAAACCTAGAGATGGAATGGGTTAGAGATGTGTTAGACATCAGTGATGAGAATTAGGGATTGAGGTCTGTGATGGGAGTAAAAAAGTTTAGAGAATAATCTTGGGGTAGAAGATGGGGTCAAGAATAGAGATCAGAGAAGGGAATAAGGAATAGGTTCAATGCTGGGGGCCAAGGGTAGTGAGTCAATGACAGTGGTCAGACATAGGGGTCAGAAATAGAGTCTGGAGGATTTAGAGGCATCAATGGTGAGGTTCAGGGTTGAGGACATCAGAGATAAGAGGCTGGGGTTGAAGGTTACAAATGGGAGAGTCAGATATCAAGGCCAGATATGAAGGTCGGAGATAAGGGATGGGGTCAGGATAGGGTCAGAGATAGGATCAAGAAGCCCAACCTAGAATTAGGTCTCTGGGTGAGGATTATGGATGGAAGTTAGAAATAGATGAGTCAAATATGGTGAATGAATCATAAAGCTCAGATATGGGGTTTAGGGATGGGGTATCAAGGATGGGAGCTAGTACTTAGGTTCAGAAATGGGGAATGTAGAAGATTAGAAAGAGGAGTTTCAAGATGAGGATCAAGAGTAGAATTCAAGGGTGAAGGCAGGTATGGGAAAGTTAGGGATGGTGTCAGGATTAGGGGTTAAAGATGAGAGTAAGCAATGGAGTTCAAGGTTTGGTATCAAAGAAGAGAATAAGGTATAGTGGCTAGGTATAGAATCACTAACAGGAGTCAAAGATGGGAGTAAAAGATGAGGTTCTAATTATAGGAACCAGAGAGGGGAGAGATCAGAGAAGAGGATCAGCATTGAGAGTTAGGGCTGGGGGTCTGGGATGGCAGTAAAAGATGGGATTTATGGAGAAAGCTATCAGTGATAGAGGTTAGAAATGGAGGTCCAGGACTGGGAACAAAAGACAAGTCAGAATTGGACTTTAAAGATGGGCCACAAATTAGATCAAGGAAAGAAGTCAAGAATAAGTGTCAAAGATAGAAATAAGGGATGAGCTTCAACAATGGTAGTAGGTTTAAGGTCTAGATAAGGGAGTAAAGGATGGAAGCCAGGAATGGGGGGTCAATAGTGAGGGAATCATACAGGAGGGTCAGAAATGGTCAGAGATTGGAATTTGGAATCAGAGTGAGATGGTGCCAGAAACAGAGATCACCCATGTGTTCAGAAATAGGAGCCAGAGATGAAGGTCAAAAATGAGGAAACAGGGAGGGGATCAGAGATGAGGGTTAAGGGATGGGTATATGTGTGCCAGGGACAACGATGACAAATGCAAGATTGGAGATGGGGATGATTGGGAATGAAGATCAGAGATGGAGATAAAAGCTGATATTCAGAGCTGAGGATCAGCACTAGAGGTCAGAAACAAGTGCGGCAGAGTAGGGTCAGGGACGAAAAACAGATATAGAATAGAGAGATGGGATTAAGGGGTTAAAATCAGAGACAGAAGTAGTAAAATAAGGGATGGGGACCAAAAATGGGTGTTAGAGAGAAGAGTGGAGAGTGGAAGTCAGAGACAATAGTAAATAGATGGAAATAAAGGTAGAGGTCTGAAATGGGGATCAGGGTTGGGAGTTATAGATATAAAGTAAGTCAGGGATGGGATCCAGAGATGGGAGTCAGGGTTAGGGAATAAATAGATATGGAGATCAAAGGCCAGTGTCAGAGATGAGGGTAAGATATGGTATCTAAGGATAGGAATTAGAAATGAAAGGTACAGATTGGTGGGTGGTAGAAGGGTAGATATGCCAGGTCAGAATGATGTTTAGAGATCAAGGGTAGCAGGCCAGGGGTTGGGGAAGGTTAGAGAAGAAAGCCAAGGATGGGAGTTAGAAATCAGAATGGTGTCAGGATGGAGAGCAGAGATGGGGTCAAAGATCTCAGACTAGGAAGGAATCGCAATGGACACCTAATCCAACCTTTATCTTTTTTTATTTTATTAATTTATTTTGATTTATCAATAATCACTTCCATATGCTTTTGAGTTTAAAATTTTTCTCTCCCTTCCTCCCCACCACCCTCCCCAAGGTGGTTCACAATCTGATATAGGTTATACATTTACATTCCTGTTAAACATATTTTCACATTATTGGTGTTGTAAGTAAAAATTAAAACCAATCGGAGGAACCATCAGAAAGAGAAAGCAAAACTCAACAGGAGAGAAAAAAAAACAGCAATTCAACTTTCATAGTTTTTCTTTGGATGTGGATAGCATTTTCCATCACGAGGCAATGTCTTAGATCCTTGTATTGCTGGGAAGGGTAAGTTTATCAATATTAGTCATCGTACAACGTGGCTGTTATTGTGTACAACGTTCTCTTGGTTCTGCTCATTTCACTCAGCATCAGACCATACAAGTCTTTCCAGATTTTTCTGAAGTCAGCCTGTTCATCATTTCTTATAGCACAATAGTATTCCATTACATTCATATACCACAACTTGCTCAGCCATTCCCCAATTGATGGCCATCCTCTCAATTTCCAATTCTTTGCCACCACAAAGAGAGCTGCTATGAATATTTTTGTACATGTGAGTCCTTTTCCCATAGTTCAACCTTTATCTGTACAACAATTCCATCTGCAACATCCCCAATAAGTGTCCATCCATCCTTTGTTTGCATGCCCTTATTTTTAATTTTTTACTAATACCTTTATTTTTATATTATCTACACAATGAGGGACTAGCCAGTCTCTTGTAACATCTCCATTGCCCTATATAGCTCTCCCAAAGAAGGAAAGGAGGTATATTTGCATTTCGTCTTTGGGGAAAAGTTTGATCACTGTGATTTGAAGACCTTCACTGAAGAGAAAATCTGACACTTCCTGAGGCAACACATTCTACTTTTGAATGGTTCTGATTATTAAGGAGTTTTTCCTCACATCAAGCCTAAATTTCCCCCTTTTGCAATATCCCATAGTGCTCCTCGTTCTGCTTTCTGGGGCCATACAGAAAACATCTAATCTGCTTCCACACAACAACCCTTCAGATAATTTAAGATAAACATCATGTCCCCTCTGAGTTTTCTCTTCTCCAGGTTAAACATTCCCAGTTTTATAACTGGTCATTATATAGTGTGATCTCAAAGCTCTTCAGCATCCTGATGGCTCTGTTCTGGATTCTCTGCAGCTGACCAATGTCCTTCCTAAAATGTGGCTTTCTTTCAGCCTAACCTATCACTTCCCTAGTCCTGGTCCTTCCATGCCTTCTTTAATTTAGCCCAAGATTGCATGAGTTTGTTTGTTAGCTGCCATAAAGAATAAGAGATGGGGTCAAAGGTGGATGTTAGAAAGGAGAATCAAGGATGGGGAACAGAGATGAGAGAAAGGAATAGAGGCTAGAGAGATGGGAGTCAAAGATGGGACTTAGAAATGGTGGGTCAGGGATGGGTACCAGAGATGGGACCAGGGATAAGAGCTGAAGCTGGGAGCTTGTTTGGGGAGCCAGGGATGTGACACAGTATGAGAGATGGTCAGGAAATAAAAGAGGTCAATCAAGTATGAATATCAGGGATAACATTAGGAGATGAGGTCAAGATGAAGAGCCAGAGATGGGAAGATAAGGATGAGGGTCAGAAATGGGGGGTCAGTCATAGAGAATGACAAATGGAGCTCAAAACTGAGGTTCAGGGATGGGGTCAGAGATGAGTAAGGAATATGAGTCAAAGATGGGATCAAGTACAGGAATCAGGGATGAAGGTCAGAAATTGGGAGGTCACGGATGACAGATTAGGGATGGGGATCAGGAGTAGAGGGTTAGATGGATTTCAGAGATGAAAAGCAGAGATTTACACCAGAAATGGGAACCAAGAATGGTGATTAATGATGGAAAAGGTTAAAAATGCCTCCATTGTTAGGATCAAGGATAGGTTAAAGATGACAAATCAAAGATGCACAACCAGAAATGTACTTCTGTGTTCGGGTCAGGAATGGGAATCAGAGATTGGAATTGGAGAATAGGGTAAGACATGGGAATAGGAATGGGTTCAGATTGAACCAGAGCACTGGAGAAGAGAATCAAGAGATGAAGATCCAGAGATAGGGTCAAAGATAGAGCCCTGAAATTGTGTTAGGGATAAGGGGTTAGGGAAGAAGGAATTTAACACATGGGTCCGAATGAAGGGTCATGATAGAAGTCATAGATGGGAACTCAAAGTAGGGGCCAGTAATAAGGTCAGAGTTAAGAATAAAGAATGGAGAATCAAAGGTTGCAGTTAGGTAATGAAGATCAGAAAAATGGCTCAGAAATGGGGATCAGAATGGAGAGGTTAGAGATGGGAGTCAGATATGGCAGAGATGAGATTAGAGGTGGAGTGGTCAGAGACTGGGGTCATGGGTAAGCCATCTAGGGAGGGTATCAGAGATGTTTGTCAGGGGTAGGAGTCAGAGATAGGGATCAGAAATAAGAGGGTTATATGTGGGGCATTAGATGAGGGATTCAAAATGAGGAAAAAGTATGTAGGATCAGAAATGGGGGCATGGGGGGTCATGGATTTGGACATATATAGAAATTAAAGATGGAGGTTGGGGTCCAGGATTGGAGTTAGGAGGTTGAGCATGGTGGGAGCCAAACATAGAGTTACAGAGATGAGGGTCAGAAATGGGACTAAGATATGGGCATTAGGGATGGGGGTCAGGGATAGGAATATGTAAGTCAGGGGTAGAAGCTTGGAAAGGAAAATCAGAGTTTGAGATTAGAGACTAGGGTTACAGACATAGGTCATGAGTGGTAATGATTTATATCAGAAATAGGGACCAAAGAGGCGCAGTGGATAGAGCACCGGCCCTGAAGTCGGGAGGACCTGAGTTAAAATCTGGCCTTAGACCAGACACTTGACATTTACTAGCTGTGAGACCCTGGGCAAGTCACTTAACCCCAATTGCCTAAAAATGAAAAAAAATTAAAAAAGAAAAGAAATAGGGACCAGAGGTGGGGGAACACAGATGGGCATCAGAGATGGGGGTCAAAAATAGGGAATCAAGAATGGGAAAGTCAGGAATGGGAAATATTGGATGGGAGATAGAGATAAGGGCTGGGGATATGGGTCAGGGGACCTGGGCTCAAGAATGGGTAATTAGTGATAGCAATATGGTGTTAGAGATGGCAAGAGAGACTCTATGGCTTTCCATCTCTTTCTCCTCCAGCATCAGGCCCCTCCCCATGCATTGGGCTCCCTATATCTCTCCACCTCTCTAGGGTGTTAGAAGAGGCTCAGCTGCATGGCCTCAATCCCCCTAAAGGAGAGTTGATCGAATCTAACCTTGTACCCAGGAAAGGGCCCCCTCAAATTTACCCCAGCTCTAAAAGAGACCCCAGAGGAGGGGGACATAGCCCGCCCCATCCAGGAGCCTGGCACAAACAGCACAAACCATCGGCTAAACTCGGGGAGATTTACAGCGGGGGCGGGCAGAGCGAGGAGAGCCCAGGCCGGTGAGAAATCTCCGAACAGCGCGCTAACCACTTTCCATTTTATACCTCAGCGGCTTTATAGCATCTTAAGGATTTCTGTGCACGGCTGGCTTCCCGCCCAGGGAAAAACCGGCCTTGTAAATAAATACTAAATATATATGAACGAGGGGGGGAGAAGAGAAGGGGGAGGAGGAGGAGGGAGAGGAAGAAGGGGGGCACAGATGGGGGTGGGAAGGAAAAGAGGAACGGGACAGGAAGGGTGACTGGGAGGGGGAATATTGGGGAGCAAAAGACAAAGCCGAAAGAGGGATACCAACTTAGAAAAAAGCAGATTAAGGACCAGAGTCAGAATCCCAGGACCCCACCCATGATGGGGAAAGGTTGACCAAACCCTGAGGAAAAGGGAGCTCACACACACACACACACACACACACACACACACACACACACACTTTTCCTGAGGGACTCAAGCCCAGAAAACTGATCATTCTGTGGGTCAAGGTACCAGTGTGTGTGTGTGTGTGTGTGTGTGTGTGTGTGTGTGTGTGTGTGTGTGTGTGCATGCGCGCGCTATGTCCGGTTATTTGGGTCTTGGGGAGTTAGGGGTTGTCAGGGATATATATCAGGGCTGGATCCTAGAATTTGTGTTCAGAGAGTTCGGGCAGGGGCTATGGGGTGTGTAGGCTGGTGTTCAGCTGTAACTTTCCCTGGAGGTTTCAGCTCTGGTCCCTTTGCCTAAGCCAGAGTAGTTCTGGTCAGTGGTCACTGGGACCCCCTTGCCCAGACTCTCCCAGTTTCAGGTTCATGGTGAAAGGGTGGAGCTGAAAGGATTAGGAGGGGACTATCCTCTCTCCTCTCGGGGACCCAGCAATTTCTCGTCATCCCCCCATGTCTCAGATATTAAGTATTCAAACCTCATTTACATCCTTATTTTTCAATTTGCTGCCACAGTAGTTTAATTTATTCGATATAATTTCTTTTTCTGAGGGGACATTAATCATTGCCCTGTGCTTCTGGGCGCCTGTGGGATCTGTGTGTGTGTATGCGTGCGCAGCGCGGGCTTGTATGGGAGCATGTGTGTCCATGTGTCTGTGAGTGAGGGACTATTTATGAGTATGTATCTGTAAATACGAGTACATGTGTTCATGTGTGAGCATGTATGTTTGAGCATAGGTGAGCATGGGAAGGAACACAGTGTATGACCAAGGAAAGTACAGAGCTAGGAGTTAACCTGGAAGCTTCTCCTGGCTGTCACTACCTCGGTGTTTGACCCTTGGTGAGTCACCTCAGCTCCACCTTGTTTTGCTTATCTTTACAACGGATTTAGATTAGATGATCTGTAGTCTCTAACATTTTATGAGTGTGTCAGCATCAGTGTGAGGGCAGGTGCATATGTGTCTGTGAGCATTAAAAACAATTCAGGCACGGTCTCAGACTCTTCCCAGGCCTCTTTGTTGAAGGGTGACAATGGTTGGGGGAAGAGATGCAGAGGAAATTATCTCCCTGACTCCTACCCAGTTTCCAGGTTAGCCGTCTTCAGTTCCAGGCTCCCTTGCTAATGGATTCTCATGTTCAGATTCTCCTGCTTCTGAACCATGCCTCCCCCCATCCCCAAGCCCGAGCTTCATTTCTAGTTCTCTCCTCCCCTGTGCCACACCCATCCATCCGCCCAACACACACCCAACTTGCTCTGGTTCTTTCTTGGAAGGTTCTGTGCTCCTCTGTACCTGGAAGTGTCCTACAATCCAAAGGCCTTGATCATCCTGGTAACTAGAGAGACAGATACACAGCAGCCATGAAGAGAAAGACAGGCATAGGAACTCTGAGAGGACACTGGGGCAGATGATGGGAAGAGACAGACAGAGAAGGATGGAAGGAGAGAGAGAAAGCAAAAGATGGAGAGAGAGACAGAGAAGAGGGGGAGGAGAGAGAGAGACAGATAGATATAGACTGACAGAGATAGAGAGGAGAGAGGGAGGGAGAGAAAGAGAGAGAGACAGATAGATATAGACTGACAGAGACAAAGAGGAGAGAGGGAGGGAGAGAAAGAGAGAGACAGACAAACAGACATAGAGATAGAGAGAAGAGAGGGAGGGAGAGAAAGAGAGAGACAGACAGATAGACATCGAGAGACAGAGACAAAGAGGAGAGAGGGAGGGAGGGAAAGAGAGAGACAGACAGACAGACATAGAGATAAAGAGGGGAGAGGGAGGGAGGGAAAGAGGGACAGACAAAGACAGAGGGGAGACAGAGACAGAGACAGAGGGGAGAGAGAAAGACAGGCACAGAGAGAGAAGGGCAGGAAGGAGAGAGAGAGAGAGAGAGAGAGAGAGAGAGAGAGAGAGAGAGAGAGAGAGAGAAGCAAGCAAGCGTCTCAGCCCATAAAGTCCCTGGAATGGGAGGAAGGGGCAAGAGAGACTCAGGCGTCAGTGCTGATCGGAATCACAGCTCAGTGCAGAGTGGCTGGAGGTGGGGGGGGGATGCAAGGTAGGGGCTGATGTTCTTCCAAGAGCCAAGATGAGTGATCTGGCTGAGTGTGTGTGTGTGTGTGTGTGTGTGTTAGGGGCAGGGGATGGAGGGATCCCTGTCTGGATGTTTTTCTGTCTGTCTCTCACACAGCCTCTGTCTCATAATCTTGGGGGTACTCAGTCATTTCCTTGTTTTTCTGGGGCCTTCCCCTAGCCAAGCCTGGGTCCTGGGCTCTAGATCCTGAGTCCTAGATTCCCTCCTTTGACCTGGCTCACTGTACCCTCTTCCCAAAGTGATAATGAGCTAATATGACAAACACATTGGCTTTAATATGGGTTCTGATAGAAGGGCCTAACTTCCTCCTTTCTAGAAGACAGACTGAATCAGGGGCCTTCAGAAATGTCTTCCACTGTGACTCAGGGCAGTGACTCTAGGGGAAAATTAGTGTGTATCTGTGTGTGTGCTTCTAGTGAGTGTGACATGCTAGTGTGTATGTATCTGTGTGTGTGTGTGTGTGTGTGTGTAGGGGGAAGGAGCTGGGAGGCGCTGAGTTCCGGTAGGAAGAAGGGGGCCTCCAGAGGTATGGCTATAGGCTTAGCCTTGGGAAGGACAGAAGGGCTCTCTCCTCTTCTGCCCATCAGGCATCTCCCACCTATTTTTGAACCTGGCCATGAACTACTCCAATAAAATCAAATATCACGTAGCACAACCTAAATCCACCCCAAGGTACAGCCCACCTCCCTTTACTTTCTCCCCAAGTTGCTTCTTAGACCCTTTCTAGGCTTTTTCGGCCCCCAGATCTAATTCCGTTTTGAGGATTTCTTCACCCTGTCCCAGTACTAGATACTCCCTGGACACCACTAAAGGAGGTGCTAGAAGAAGTATCCTTTGTCTTCCATATATTTATATATGTACATGCTGTCTCCCCTGATAGTATGTAAGCTCCCTAGGGCAGGGACTTTCCGTTTTTGTCTTTGTTTTTTCAAGAACCAGCACACTGTCTGGCATACAACAGGTGTTTAATAAATACTGGTTGATGGATTGATTGATTGACCTAAGAGGGGTGACCTTTTGTGGTAGTTCCCTTAACCCTATTCCTGATGGCCCCAAGAGCTAGGGATTTTGTCCTGAACAACAATCTTCAGACTCTCTGCCCCTTTTATCCCTCTTCCCTTCTTGAAGTGAGGTTTCTATAGCCATACTCCCTCTGGCAAGTGTCCAAGGTGCAGAAGATCTTTCCCCCTAGAGTTGAGGTGTACTTGTCCCTGTGTCCTATACAGAGGCAGCATCATGGACAGAGAAAACAGAGTCTAGTGCCTAGCTAAAGATATGTCTCCTTCAGAGATGCCCGGGGCCAGACCTAGAACTTGATCTGGGTCCTTTCTCCCTGACCCTTGAGAAATCTCACTCTCCTGGTGCTGGTTTCTTCTACTTTTCCCTCAGCCTTAACTGGAACCTTCTCAAAGTCCTCAACTCATCAAGAACTTCTGAGTCTCTCACGTCTCCCCTATCACTAATGTTCTCTGGCCTTCCTCATTCACTGTTTCTAAACCTGTGCCTGAACACTGCATGCCCTAATCTTAGTGCCTTTCCTCTGAGACTACCTCCAGTCTCTACCCTGTACGTATCTTGTCTATACAGAATTTTATGTATGTTGTCTCTCTCATCAGACTTGAGATAGTAAATCTGTTTCCTTTCTTTGTATCCCAAGTGCTTAGCACAGTGCCTGACACATAGTAGGCAATTAACAAACGCCTGTTGACTGACTTGGTTCCCCAGAAGATAAAGAAGCAAAGAAAGGCAGGTATGTGGTAAGGGAAAGACCTTCCCCACTGACCCTATGTACCCAGCAGCAGTACAACTAAGATACGTTCAAATCATTTCACATGTACGTGATGTGGGGGATGCCTATTTGGGGGTAAAAGAGAGAAACATCGAGTGTGAAGGGTAGCCCTTTCAGATGGAAAGGAAACTCACCAAACCTTGGAAAGGTTAAGGAAACCTGAACTTGGATAGCTCAAAATATATGAAAAGGCCCGGGGAGACAATGAATGTATAGCCTGCCTCCTTACCTTTGACCCCAGCTACTCCTCTCCACAAGGTCCCAGCAGGAATCTGGGAAGTGTCGATCACTGTAACTAAGCATGGGGTCCTTCGCTGGAGGAACCTGTCCTGAGCCAGGCAGATTTGTCAGACAGGAGAAGTTAGGTGTGGAGCCTCCTCACGGGACCTGAGTGTCTGGGGATACAAGTGCCCTCTTTCTCTTTTTCTTCTTGGCCTCCACCTCCTCCCCAACCCCAGGTGCCTAATTCTTCTCTAGGTTTGGAGAATGTGCGGCTCTGTCTCCATCATGAAGCAGTCAGGCCCAGGCAGAGAGATACCTGCCACACACTCAGAGAGCTCTTTCCTATGGGAGCCTGAAGTGGGAAGAGGTTGGAATATAGGAGAGAAGTGAAGAGTGGCTTTTTCCCTGAGCTCTGAAGGAAACAGTGGCAAAAAGCCAGGCCCTGAGACTGGGGCATGTGTGTGCTGGAGGGATCTCAGAGGTGTCATACATACCTATCCTTTCCTTTTCTTTCTTTCTTTCTTTCTTTCTTTCTTTCTTTCTTTCTTTCTTTCTTTCTTTCTTTCTTTCTTTCTTTCTTTCTTTCTTTCTTTCTTTCTTTCTTTTTTCTTTTCTTTTCTTTCTTTCTCTTTCTCTCTCTCTCTCTCTCTCTCTCTCTCTCTCTCTCTCTCTCTCTCTCTCTCTCTCTCTCTCTCTCTCTCTCTCTCTCTCAGACTAGGTCTCACTATCTTGCCCAGACTGGAGCACAGGGGCTACTCACAGGCCCAATATCACTATTGGTAAGAGCCCATTTCAGCTCAGAACTCCTCTGCTCGAGAGATCTGCCATCCTCAGGCTCCCTGGCAGATGTGTGTCGCTGAATCTGACATGAACTCCTCGTTTTACAGGTGAAAAAACTGAGGCCCAAATGGGTTAAGTGATTTGCCCGAGGTCCTACAGGCAGAGCTGGAAACTGAATCTAGGCACTGTGACTACAAATGCGTTGCGCCTTGATGCCTCCTTGGAGATGGGCAAGAGGCCAGGACCTGAGACTGGGGACAAAGATATGAGGGTATTGAAAAGGTAGACAAGGGGCCAGGGACCAAGACAAGGCCTAGGGGAGGTGGGTGTCTGGGGAGGAGGGCGGGGAGGGAGGGGAATGCGTGGGTCCAAGGGATGGCCAGGCCTGGGGAGAAGGGAGCCCGTTCATTTGAATAATGGGCAAAATCAAATTAATTCTACATTAAATAGTTGTGAATAAAGGGTTGAAGTCAGCAGTTTCAAACTTGTTTTCCTTAATTACTTTCCGTGTTTAATGTCATTAAGAAGATTAAAAATTCATTAACAAGAGTACTAAAGTGGCAAATCAGGAAAGCCATCACTCCAGGTTAGAAACTCCGCTGAGGCCGCACCCGGCACTCTCCTGGGGGTGGGGATGCACTGTCACACTCATACAAATATAGCCCATCTCATCTTACATTGACTCACACACATGCTCTTATAACACACATTTGCACACTCAAAAACATTCTCTCACCCCCATGACAACACACATATACATTGACACTTCCCAGGAGACAGCTCCAGTTTGGCACAGTCCAGGGTCCTCCTTTACCCCCTTTTTCATTAGAAACCCTCCCCCTCCTGTCTTCTCCCTAAGGGAGAAGGGAAATCCAAGCCAAACTTTTATGGAGGCAGATTTATGAAGCCAAGAATCTCTTCCCCCTTTCCCATCTTGCTGTGTCTCTGGGGTGTAGGGGAAAGAGTCCCAGCTTGGCCACTGACTCAAGCAAAGTCACTGACCACGTGACTTTCCTCTCTCTTTCCTCTCAGTTTTCTACTCTGTAAAATTAGGGTATTAGACTATTTAATTTCTAAGGTCCCTTGCTGAACAAACCTGATAGAGTTTCATGAGGGGATACCATAAGGTATTGATTAAGGAGAGAATCATTTTGTCCAGTTTTATTATCATTATCATTATTATTATTATTATTTCATGATCAAGATATACCTACTCACAGATGTGGGAAGCCTGGCTTGAGACTGGGCAAGCAAGAAATGTATTCCCTTATTCTGTAGTCTTTGGGCAAGTCAGCATTCAGTGGCTAAACTTGACTCTGTCCCCCTTTCCCCTGTAGTCTTGTGCTGTTCTTTGTCCATATTTCCCCCCTTCCCCCATGTTCCCTGCTCTCCATACTGCCTCCTTAGATATCCCACCTTCTCCCATAGTGGATCTCCCTTTGGTTGAGTTTACTCTTAATCCCTCCCATGATAGTTGCAGCCTTTTCATCTTGCTATGACCTCTGGAGCTTATCCTTATGTATAAGCATCTGCTTTCATATGTTGTATGTACATGTGGGTGGGTGAGTGGATGGGTGGGTGTTTGCATGAGCATGTCTTTGGGTGAGTGAGCATGCCTGTGCATTTGGAAGTCTCCATGAGTATATATGAAAAAGGCTCTGAATATTCTCATATGTGCCTGTATGTCACTGGGCATCTAAATGTGTCTGTCTGTGTGTCTGTCTATATGTCTGTCTGTCTGCCTGGCCCCCAGGCTGTCCCCAGAAGGCCCCTCCCCAGCCTCCTGCCTCTGACAGACGAGCTGGCGTCACAATAAATCCATGGCCGCCCGGCTGGGAAACAGGCGGCTGCCGTAGAAAGGAAGTGTGGATTTGCATATTGAATTAAAATTAAGAGCTAATTATGCAAATAAATTATGACATTTGGCAGGAGAATTTGCTTCAAGATCATTTATTACGTTCTTTTTATAACAGTGTGAGCATTTAACGGTCAAAGACAATATTTTAAGGGAAAATTAACACAGAATTATTAACCTAAAAACAATTCCCCATTTATGTGATGGCTGCGTGGCCTGGCACACCTGGATTGGGACAGCCGCTCCACCTTCATGCCCATGGCAGCATGGGGGAGGGTAGCCCTGGGAAAAAAGAGCAACCAGGAAGGGGAAAGGGAAGGACTCTTCCCTCCCCAGCCCTTCACAAGAACAGCCAAGGGTGCAGCCCCTCTAGGGTGAGGTTCGGGCAGGTGGGCATGGAAATCACAGAACTCTCTGCCAAAGTCCCTCATGACAAGGCTGTGGCCAGGAGCAAAAGAGAGAAACTGGGGAAGGAGGCATTCAATTCACTTCAACACATAGCCCTGGACTTGAGAGAACCTCTGGTCTAATGGGAGAGGCAGCCTGTAGTACAAGAATGAAAGTAGAGGGGAATGTCCCTGCCCAAATGTGCCCGACCAAGTGGCTATTTCATAATCCTTTGATCTGAGGAGGAAAGAGACAGTGCTGATTCTCAGGGAGTCCCTAAGTCTCATGGGAAGGCAGAACAGGCCTTGAGAACAGTAACACATTCATTCTGGATTCTTAGTTTCTTCTCCTGAGTCTGAAGACTGACTATAGGGGAGAACCCTTCCTGGGTTAGACAGTGCTTGTGGTGGGAGCTGGGTCTGTGCTGCTCATGATGGATGTCTGCCCCTTAGAGGGAATGATGCTGACTGACATAGAATTGAATGGGTTACATTCAGTGGACAGTGTGGAGAAGGCGATGACGAGCCAGACGACAGTCAGACCCTCAGGATGAGCGTTCTCAGGGCCTTCTCCAGGCGTAGGCGACATTCCTTGCTATCTTTTCTCTTTTTGCATCTCATACTTCAGTCTCTCTCTCCCATTTGTGGAAAGGAAGCCATGATCAGTCAACCCCACTGAGAATCACAGAGATCTGTCAGTGAGCTTAGCGAAGACAGCTGTAACAAACACCACAAAGGCTGTTGGGGGAAAAAAAACAGAGGAAAGCTTGCAGGATAAGAAACTCAGATTCTTCCTGAATCACCGTCTGCTCTGTTCTTCCCCTGTTTATTCCTTCATGTGCCCTCCAATATGCCCTTCCTCTTTATCCTGGCCGTGTCTTTTGCTACTCTGCTCAGTCCCCTCAGTTTTGTTCCTGTATGCACTTAGCAGAAGACTCCTAGCTTAACTAGAAGCCGGCTGACTTGGGTTCAAATTCCAGCTCAGCTCGAGAGGCAGCATATGCAGGATTCCATATCCAATCTCCAGGCCTCTGCATAGGCTGACCTCTGTGCCTGGCACGCTCTTCCATGATACCTCCTTCTCCTGGAATCCTTAGCCCCTTTAAAGATCAGGTCGAGGGCTGTGTGGAAAGCATCCTACATAGAGAATCAGAGGACCTGAGTTCAAATCCCAGTCCTGGCTCTTTCACCCTGTGTGATCTTAGGCGAGGTTACACCATTCCTCATTTTCCTCATCTGTTGAATGAGGGGATTATTCTGTTTTTTTTTTAAAGGGGATTATTCTGGATGACCTCTGAAGACCCTTTCAGCTCTAAATCAATGTTCTAGTAACTCATTGGGTGGTTAGGGGCGAGTTACTTCATCAACAAGCATTTATTGAACACTTACTACATACAAGGTACTAGGTTGGGGTTACAAAGACAAAAATGAGACATTTCCGGCTCTCAAAAGAGCTTCATATGCTACTGAGGCAGGCGGGGAGGGGGGAACAGCACGAACAGAGATAAATGAATACAGTACATACAGAGCAATTGTTGGAGTTGGGTGGGGACAACTCTGACAATTAGGGGCAATTTATGGATTTGGAAGAGATAGTAGAGGCTGTCCAGTCCAAACCCTTTATTCTTTTTTTATTTTTCTGAAATGTATTTATTTTTCATTTTCAACATTCACTTCCATAAGATCAAACCCTTTATTTTACAGATAAGGAACAGAAGCCCCAAGTGGCCTAGCAGCTCACCTTGGGTCACTTGGGTAGAAAGTGGTAAATGTGGGATTCAGCTGAAGTCTACTGATTTTGAACCCAACACCCAATCCACTTTATACTTGGATGTCTCCTGGGTCTGAGTCCAACTCTGCTAGAGAAGGCAGTGTGGCTCAGAGTCAGAGAACAATGGTTCTAATCTCAACTTTGCTGCTTCCTACCTGGATGAACTTGGGGAAGTGTTATAGGCTTTCTGGGCTTCAGTTTCACTGTTGCTAAAATGCTAAAATGAGCAAGTGAGCACTGCTCAGGAAAAGCATCAAGTAAAAGGTGGCCCTCGAACTGACCTTCTAAGAGAGCTAAGGATTTCAAGAGAAGGCAATATAGTGGAAGAGTTTGTCAGGCATGGAGGTCAGCCTATGCAAAGGCAGGGAGGTTGGAGATGAAATCTTACATATGGGCAAACAGCTGATAGGCCAGTCTGAGTCGGGCATTAAGTGCACGAGGGGGAGTGACATGAAGTCAGCCACTTTCGCTCTCTGAGCTTCAGTTGCTCATCTGCAAAATGAAAGTGTTGGGTGGGTTCATTTGGATCATTGATATAGAATCTGAGGGGGTCTTAGAGGTCCCTAGAAATCACTGAGTCCGGAGGTATCAAACTCACTGCCCCAAACTCCTGAGAGCTGCCTGAACCAGCTTGAAATGCAAATGGGAAATGTTTAACAAAATAAATAAACACACAATACATCACAGATAATGTTGGTTTGTGGTATTCTAAGTCATTACACAGACCAGAGGGATGAATTTCTTTTTGAGTTTGATACCACTGACTAGTCTACCCTGCCAGTGCCAGGATGGAATTCCAGGCCCCCTGACTCCTAATCCAGGGTTCTATCCATTGAATTCCTCCAATTTCCTGTGAATCTGAACAGAGTACAAACCACCTTGATGGAATAAAGTCTGCTGCCTTCCACTCTTCCCTCCTCTTCCAAGGAGAGGTTCTAGAATCTCTCAAGGTTCATATTTTCCAAGTCCTCAGCTCCCCACACTTTGAATATTTTTGGACCCTCAATAAATTCCACTGATGCTCCTGGGTCAAGGCCCATCTCCCCCTCCTTCTACCTATCCTATCTACATTGTTCCTGACTCTGCCAGCTCGGCCTACCCTCTGAGAGTCAAGGGGGAATCGGGAGATTGTGACCCTCCTGTCTCTAGGGGGTACCTCTCCTCCTCCTCTCTTAGGTAGATGAGCTAACCTCAGAATAGCAGATGGATGGCAGACACTCTTGGAGGTCTTTGGTTCTTCCTGACCCTTACTAGAGGGCATGGGAGAATGAATGGATGAAT
Organism: Phascolarctos cinereus; assembly: GCF_003287225.1. Classification (NCBI taxonomy): domain Eukaryota; kingdom Metazoa; phylum Chordata; class Mammalia; order Diprotodontia; family Phascolarctidae; genus Phascolarctos; species Phascolarctos cinereus. Next base: position 110,038,639 of record NW_027555736.1, on the reverse strand, counting down.
CTGATCTGTCTGCAGCCCTGTCTGCAAAAGGATTTCTCCAGGGGTTGTAGGTAGAAGTAGCTGCTTAAGGAGTAAGATGTGAGGGAAAAGGGAAGACCCAACCATTCAAGAATGTTGCTCGATGGCCTTTGAAATGTCCTGAAATACCTCTATCATTCTTGTCAATGGACTAAGGCACTGTCTCCAGAAGGTCTCTACTTCAGGGCAACTGTATTACCTGGATGAAATAATGAAAACATCATTATAGGATTTAATCATCAATTCTCTCTGAAAGATCAGGGAGGGCCCTGGACTTTGTGCTTTTCAAAGGACTTCCATATGCATCATTCCCCAGGAGTTTGCTGGCTCCAGCTCAAACTACATGGAGATAGCTGGTTGTTAAATTTTCCAGCGTGAGCATTTATACCTTGGAACTTGGCAAATGTTACAAATCAGGGCTTGATTCATCATTTTGTTGATTAGCTGGACTTAAGAAAATGTTAATAATGAAGATTAAATTCAGATGTGTGTCGTGTATACATTTTTCCCCTAGGGAGACTGGTAAATATTTACCAGCACACCTCAGCATTTGATTCTCCTAATATCCCTACAAAGGGGGTAGGTGAGATTACTACCCCATTTTATAGGTAAGGAAAGCTGAGACTCAAGGATAAAGTGACTTGACCAAGGGAAAAGCAGTCAAATCCAGGACTGGAAGGGAGATCTCTTGACTCTTAGGCCTAGGGTTCTACCCTTTATATCACAATGCCTTTGATTGGAGGGAGTGGGTGCTAGTATGAGAAGGATTTGGTGAGAGGCAACAACTGAGTGGGGGAGGGATAGAGGAGATGCCCATAGTACCCCGAGTCACTCCCCTTCCTTCCAGCAGGAGATGGGGGTGGGAGGTGGGAATGGAGAGGAACCTGGGGGGGATTATTAATAATGACATTAATAAGAGAGAGAAAACAAAGCAGCCAGGGGCCGGGGCATTTTTTAAATAAAGAAATTTCCCTCGTCTCGTGGTTAATTTAAAAGGTTTATTTCTTGAAATGAATCCTCTTCATCAAACCCCGGAGCCTTGAAGATCGGCGGCCACTGCGAGTGCCAGTAATGAATTGATTTGTAATGTGAGCGACACAGACACCCTAGCTCCCTCCCAGCCCGCCCACAGCGGGGCCTTCCTCTGTAGTGTTTGCAAGGCGGGATTTACTCCTGGAAGCTCTACTCCGAGCAGAAGGCTGAAAAGAGCCTCGCTGGGCTGGATCTGCACCCACGAGCTGCCCAGGAGATTCCTCCCCAAGCTTCTTCTCAACACTAGCCCCTCAGAGACCAGCCCTACACCCTCAAACTTCACAACTGTGTCTGCACACATAGACACTCACCAAAGGCCCACCCTCACATACTCGAGACACATACTCCTACAGGTGAGCTAGGTTTCATCCATTCATCAATTAACAAATCTTAAATGCTAGTTTTCCACCAGCCCTCTGCTCAATGGTTCTGTGGGGAGGCAGAAGAGTAGGGAAGCAGTCCCTGCAGCTCCCAGTTAGGCTGGAAAGAGAAAGGAACAAACACATGGAACTAATAGAAGGGGGAAGATACTGGAGTCTAGATTTAGAGTCAAAGGACCTGGGTTCTAATCCTAGCTCTCCTACTGGGACCTAATCACTTTACTTTCTAGCCTTTGGTTTCTTCATCTATAAAATGAGATGGTAGGATGAAATGATCCTCATCTTATGAATAAATTCGGTGTCAAACTGTAAAGCAGGAGCTACAAGGAAAGGGACTATCTCTTATGGTCTCAGGAGGTAACCTATTTGTTAGGTTCAAATGAATATTGGGATGATTAGAAAAATTCCCTATCCTGCTATGTAAAGTTATTCACAATATGGTGCTGGGGGCAGCTAACTGGTGCAATGGATAGATTGCTAGGCCTGGAGTCAGGAAGATCCATCTTCCTGAGTTCAGATCTGGCCTCAAACACTTTCTAGCTGTGTGACCCTGGGCAAGTCCCTTAACCCTGCTTGCCTCAGTTTCCTCATCTGTGAAATGAGCTGGAGAATAAAATGGCAAACTACTCCATTATCTTTGCCAAGAAAACCCCAAATGGGATAACGAAGAGTTGGACATGACCGAAATGAATAAGCAACAATAAACGATGTGCCAGACACCATGCTAAGCACTTAGAGATAATAGAACATACTCCCTTCATTTTAAGGGTGATAAAACGGAGGTCTTCAGTGGTCAAGTAAATGATTCAAAGTTATACAAAGCCAATAAGTAGCAGAGCCAGGATGGGAACCCAGGTCCTCTGGTTCCAAAGTTAGTGTTTCTTCTATTATACCACAGCATAGAACAGAATGTGAAAATTGCCATAAGAGAAGTACAAAGCTAATTATTAACATAATAATTAAGAATGATCCCAGCGGGGATCCTCGGAACCCACTATTTGTATTTCTCCATCCAGAAATAAGCCTGCTTATCCAAGTACTTTGTTTCCTGTTAATTAGCAAGTTCCTTATTCAAAAGGAGTAATCTGCCTTCTCCCCTTCCTAGCCTCGATGCCCATAATCTTGTCAAAATGTTTTTGAAAATATAAATAAATCACATCCTTTGGTTCCTCTCTGCCCTGGTGCTCATTTATTCTCATGAAGAACTTTACTGAGTAGCTGCTGAAGGCAACTGGTGGTGAAGTAGATAAGAGTGCTGGACCTAGAGTCAGGAAGGCCTAAGTTCAAAACCAGCCTCAGATACTTACTAGCTATGTGACCACAATTGTGCTAGTCATGTAATCTCTGTCTGCCATCAGCTTTCTTTATCTGCAAAATGGGGATAATAATAGCATACACCTCAGTGGGTTGTTCTGAGAATCAAATGAGGTAATAATCACGAAGCCCTTAGAACAGTGCCTGCACATAGTAGGTGCACATACTAGGTGGTTAATACATGCTTGTTTCCTTTCTCCTTGTCGTGAATGATAAGAAAGGACCTTAGAAATGAGAATTCACCCTTTCTCTCCCCCTTCATTTTATAGATAAGGAAACTGAGGTCCTGAGAAGCTATGGCCTTTCCATTAACAAAACAACTATAACAAGAAAAATATACATGTATATACGTACATTGGCATACATAGAATTGGCTTTAGATGCAGCAAGACACTATGGTTATTCAGTGGAGTTTACTGGATTAAGGGAACCACCACCTGTATATACATATACAAACACATATATACATGTATATGAATGTAACCCCTATCCCAAAGCCCATTACTATGAAACTCTCTCCTTACTGTTGGAAATAAACACCTTGAAAAGAGGGTCAGTCTTGGAGGCAGCAAGAGCTAGGCTTAGGTTCTGCCTCTTATTATGTGACTTTGAACACACACACACATCATTATCATCATTATCATCATCATCACCACCATCATCATTGTGTACCCACAGACCAGTAGCCAATCTGCATAGGTACAATTGTTTTTAACTGCTAGTCAACCAATGGAAAATATTTCCTCTCACAGGCTCTTGTACCAGTGCTTAGCACCAGTGCCTAGCACATAGCAGGTGCTTAATACATGTTTATTGATTGATTGATTAGTGGGAAAAAGGGAACAAATCCTGAAGGCTCATCTTCAAAGATACCAAAACAGGGGCTCTAAACAATTTCCCCCCCAAGGATCCTTTTGGCAGTCTGGTGAGGCTTATGGACCCCTTCTCAGAATAATGTGGTTGGTTTTTTTTTTAAATTCTTAATTGAAAGAAATGTTAAATTTCACTTGGAAGTTAGTGAAAATAAAGACATATCTTTCCCCATCAAATTCATGGACTCCCTGAAATATGCCCATGGACCCTTCAGAGTTAATAATAAAATAATAATAAATATAAATAAAATAATATAAAATAAATAATAATAAAATAAAATTAGGTGTTTATTTCAAAATGACAAAATTTTGAAAGCAACTCAAATTCTATTCTTTGCATCATTACTTTACAAAAGTAAAAAAAAAATCTAAAAAGATTAAGAATCACATCAAAGATTACCAGATGAATGTGAAGCTGATTGGGACCATGGACTCCAGGTTAAGAACCCTTACATTAAAGGAAGGCTTATGCTGAAAATGGTACTGGAAACAGATATCCCTCTCTCCCCAGGCAGCTTCTTGACTCCTAAGTTGTAATGGGCAAAAGCTACACCATCTAGTCGTCAGTTACAGCTAGCTCCTTTTCTCATTGGCTGCCTCCATTCCACCTCCACCTTTGTCAATCCCAGTTAGTTTCCACCTCTGTCTGCATCTGGCACTTAGTCCTCACTGCTCACCTCACACTTCTTCACTACTATCTGACAAAGGGCACTTCCCCTTTGTTTCTCCTTTTTGCTGTTTCTGGTAAGTTCTTTTTCAGAGGCTGCACACCTCAGTTGGTGGGTGGGTGAGTAGGGGAGCTGTTCATTTTCTTTGATATCTTTTTCACCTGCCTCACATTGGGTGGCAGACAAAAAGACCCCTTAGTCAGCTGTGGTGAAATAGTTGTCCTCACAGCCTTGCATGAGTGAATCCCAAAATGCTTCTCTAGTAAGACACTTTCTTACTCTTTTCTACTAAGAGTCTCCAAACCCTGACTCCAATTTGGGTGAAGGCGAGTGATTTCCTCTTATTCTTCCCCTTCTCAGGGGGTAGAGTCTCTCTCCACACTGTCCACATCTTCTGCAGTTTTCTGAGGAGGGGGGTAAACATGGGTATCTCTTTTGTTGCTTCCAGTCATACAAATGTTCTTGGAACTTTGATAAGCTTCAAAGAGGCACTTATGGAAGAGGAAGAGAGAGGAGGGAAAAGATGGGAACAAGTAAGGAGTCCCCTGCTAGTGTTCTTGCTATCCCAGCAAAGCCCTTGTCATGTACATATATGTGTGTGTGTACACACACATGTGTATATATATGTAAATATACATACGCACATATACACATACACATATACATATATGTGTGTACATATCCCTATATGTATGTATGTGTATATGTATATATATATATATATCCCTTTAAGGTTTATAAACCACTTTCACAACAATCTTCTGTGATGGTGAGTGCAACGTTCACTATCCCCACTTTACAGAAAGGTAACCTGAGGCTTGGAGGTTAAATGACATCCATGATTTCACAGATAATAATTATAGCAGTCAGGCTATAAGCTCAGGTCTTCTGACTAGTTTCTGAAGAACAAGTAAGATAAAACCATATTGGAAAAAGCATGGGCAAATGGAAACATTTCCAAAACAGTAAGGTGGCTACTAGTGAAATACATCAATGAATCCACTTATTACACTTTAGGCACTGTGATAGGCATTAGAGATATTCAAAAAAATCCATGATCTTATTGATTCTGGAGTTCCCTCCAATTATGCAACTCTTGTTCATGTTCTCTCAAAAGTTTGCTATAGGCAAATCAAAGCATACTATTTACTATTTTTTCTTCTGTTGTGTTTTGTTTCCTCTTTCTGGTGGTTCCCCCTATTGGTTCTAATTCTTAGTTACATCACTAATGTGAAGATATGTTTAATAGGAATGTATATGTAGAGCCTCTATCAGATTGCATGCCGTCTTGGGGAGGGAGGTGGGAAGGGAGGGTGAGAAAAATTTAAAACTCAAAAGCTTGTGGAAGTGATTGTTGATAAATCAAAATAAATTAATAAAAAAAGTTTGCCATAGGGGGTCCCTCAACATGCTGGAGACTTCTGTTGCTTTCTCTCAACATGTTGAGGGTCCCAAATACTATGGCCATCCACCTGTTACCCCTCACTCTCACTCTCACCACATGACCAGCCCATAGTATCTTTCTGTCATTCAATTCTTTGATACTATTTCTTCTTCTTCTTCTTTCTTCTTCTTCTTCTTCTTCTTCTTCTTCTTCTTCCTCTTCTTCTTCTTCTTCTTCTTCTTCTTCCTCTTCTTCTTCTTCTTCTTCTTCTTCTTCTTCTTCCTCTTCTTCTTCTTCCTCTTCTTCCTCTTCCTCTTCTTCTTCTTCTTCTTCTTCTTCTTCTTCTTCTTCCTCTTCTTCTTCTTCTTCTTCTTCTTCTTCTTCTTCTTCTTCTTCCTCTTCCTCCTCCTTCTCCTCCTCCTCCTCCTCCTTTTCCCCTTCCACTCCCCCTCTTCCTCCTCATGGTTATATGCCTGATCACATCTACCAGGAACTTTTCTATTGCCTTCTGTGTGCTGCTTATCTTTAGTTCTTCAGAGGTAGCATTCTAAGTCTTGCTGCCAAATAGAAGCACAGATAGGCATTTGCTATTACAGCAAGCTTGAGGTTAGTAAAAATGCTTTGCAATTTCTGAAAAGCAATCCAACCTGCTCTCCTCCTTTTCAACCCAAGCCCATTGTCCATATGTATTGTCTGTCCCACATATACATACTGTTGGACAAATTCTATAGGATTTTTATTCAGATAAATGTCAAAATCCCCACAATAGACATTCTTCATTCATTCGGTATTTTCTGTATGGATGCACAGGCTAAACTCCTTTGAGTGGTAACAGATCTCTTGCAGGAGGCTCTACAATGTCCTGGGTCTTGATGTAATTGATACAATGTCATCAGCAAACAGGAGCATCTGGAGGACCTCACAATCCAATAGGAATCCTTTCTCGACCTGGATTCTATGCTGGATGTCCATTGTGGTGACAAATACTTTTGGTAATCATACAACTCTCTGTTTTATGCCTTGCCTGATGTTTATTATCAGAGGTCCACTGAACAGGGTTATTTCTGTTGCTACATCTCCCAAGAATCTTGAAAGATCTTGATCTATGGATGTGAGAGTCCATTGTAAAAAAAGACTATAAGGCATTATCTTGTTGTATAGAGTTGGATTTCTTTTTCACAATCAACAAAAAAGCACACTAAGATATTATGGTCTCTACATCTTCCAGTCAACTGTGAGATAATAAAGATATGGTCCATTGTTGAATATGTTGTGAAATATGTTTATTCCTTACCAACACCATTATCAAAGATGCCTTCAATTCACATATAGATAACTCTCATAAAGATGTTTTATGGATGGGAGAGTGGCATATAAGTCCCTAGCTGTTGATGTTTTCTCAAATATTTTTTTTTAATCAATGAAGCCTAGAATTTTTCCCATACTTTTGGTATCTTTATTTCCTTGAGGTTTCTTCTACACTAGGTGCCTGCACTTCCTTGCCTCTAAATGAATTCTAAACCCTCTGTAGTCTGACTTCTGACCTCATACTTCAATTAAAACTGCTCTCTCCAAAGTTTACCAATGAATTCTAAATTGTCAAATCTAACGGCCTTTTCTCAATACTCATCCTTCTGGAGCTCTGCAACCTTTGACTCTGTTGACTACCACCTCCTTTGGATAGATACTCTCTCCCTCCTGGATTTTCATGGCACTGGGCTCTCCTGCTTCTGATGACACATGTTCATTCTCCTTTGCTAGATTTTCATCCAAGTCATGCCTACTAAATGTGTGTCTCCCAAAGTGTCCACTCTTCTCTTCTCCCTCTGCATTATCTTACTGGGTGATTTCATCAGTTCTCTTGGCTTCAGTGATTATCTCTATGCAGATGATTCACAACTCTTTTTTTTTTCCTGGTAAGGCAATTGGGGTTAAGTGACTTGCCCAGGGTCACACAGCTAGTGTTATGTGTCTGAGGCCGGCTTTGAACTCAGTTCCTCCTGACTCCAGGGCCAGTACTCTATCCATTGTGCCACCTAGCTGCCCCTTCAGCTCTTAATATACTCTAGTTTCTTATTATTATTATTCTTTATTTTTTACACGTGTTTTTAAAACTTCGGGTTACAAATTTTCTCCCTTCCTCCCTCCCCACCCACCCTCACTGAAAAGACAAGCATCTCGATACCGGTTATAGGTGTGTAGTCATGCAAAACACTTCCACAGTAGTCATGTTATGAAAAGCTAAGTGTATTTCCTTTAATCCTATCCTACCCCCCATTTATTCTGTTCTCTCTTTTGACCCTGTCCCCCCTCAGAAGTGTTTGCTTTTGATTATCCCCTCCATCAACACCCTGCTCTCTTGTCCCCTTCCCCCCTTATTTTCCTGCAGGGTAAGATAGATTTCCATACCCCACTGTGTATATTATTCCCTCCTTAAGCCAAATCTGACGAGAATAAGATTCACTCATTCCCTCTTACCTTCCCCCATTTCCCCTCCACTGTAAAAGCCTTTTCTTGTCTGTTACATGTGAGATAATTTACCCCATTCTACTTCTCCCTTTCTCCTTCTCCCAGTATAATCCTCTCTCACCCCTTAATTTTATTTTCCAGATATCACGCCTTCATCTTCAACTCAACATGTGCCCTCTATCTATCTATACATACATATAATTTTTTCCCTCCCACTACCCTAATACTGAGTTGCAAATATCATCTTTCCCTGCAGGAATGTAAGCCGTTCAACCTTAATAAGTCTCTTATGATTTCTCTTTCTTGTTTACCTCTACCATGTTTCACTTGAGTTTTGTATTTGAAAGTAAAATTTTATATTCAGCTCTGGTCTTTTCCTCAGGAATGCTTGAAAGTCCCCTATTTCATTGAATGACCATTTTTTCCCTGAAGGATTATACTCAATTTTGCTGGGTAGGTGATTCTTGGTTGTAGTCCTATCTCCTTTGCCCTCCAGAATATCATACTCCATGCCCTCCAGAGCCTTAATGTAGAAGCTGCTAAATCTTGTGTTATTCTGATTGTTTTTCCACAATACTTGAATTGTTTCTTTTTCACTGCCTGCAATATTTTCTCCTTGACCTGGGAATTCTGGAATTTGGCTGTTTTCCTTTGGGGATCTCTTTCAGGAGGCGATCGTTCCTTCAATTTCTATTTTGCCCTCTGGTTCTAAACTATCAGGGCAGTTTTCCTTGATAATTTCTTGAAAGATTATGTCTAGTTTTTGATCATGGCTTTCAGATAGTCCAATAATTTTTGAGTTCTCTTTCCTGGATCTATTTTCCAGGTCAGTTGTTTTTCCAATGAGATATTTCACATTCTCTTCTATTTTTTGCATTCTTTTGGATTAGTTTTACAGTGCCTTGATTTCTCAAATTGTCACTAGCTTCCAATTGCTCCATTCTAATGTTTAAGGAAGTATTTTCTTCAGTTAAGCTTTTGGACTTCCTTTTACATTTGGCCAATTTTGCTGTTTAGGGCATTCTTCTCCTCATTGGCTTTTTGGACCTCTTTTGCCATTAGGGTTAGGCTATTTTTTAAGGTGTTATTTTCTTCAGTTTTTTTGGGTCTCCTTTAGCATCACTCTCAGTTTTTCCTTTACTTCTCTTACTTGCTTCTCAAAATCCTTTTTGAGCTCTCCCATGGCCTGGGACCAATTCATATTTTTCTTGGGGGCTTTGGATATAGGAGCTTTGGCTTTGTTGTCTTCTTCTGGTTGTGTGTTTTGATCTTCTTTGTCACCAAAGCAAGATAATATAGTCAGACTCTTTTTGCACTGCTTGCTCATGATCCTGGCCAATTACTTGAATTATAAACTCTTTGTTAAGGTAGAGGTCTGTTTCCAGTGTGGAGAATGTACTGTCCCAAGCTTCAGGGGTTTTGTGCAGCTGTTTTCAGAGATACTTCTAGGGACCTATAAATTTTCAGTTCTTCCAAGGTGCTATGATCAAGGGTGAAGTGTTTACTCCTTTCCTGGCCTATGCTCTGTTCTATGAGTGACCACAAGCACTCTTTTCTGCCTTGGAACTGTGAGGAAGATTTTCTCTGTACAGCCACTACAAGCTCCACCACACCAGTGCTCCTCCTCGCCCCAGGACCATCCCCCAAAACTGTGACCCAGATCCAAGCATGGGCAAAGCAAGAGAATCCTGAACCAGCAGAGAGATCCCTGCAATCCCCCTCTGATCAGCCACCTGATTCCCCCTCAGTCTGTGGTCTAGAATCTCAGGAGGCAGCCACTGCCCCGGGGCCAAGCTTGGGGACTGGAGCTGAGATCACTGCACTTCTCTTTTTTTTTTTTTTTTGGCTAGGCAATGGGGTTAAGTGACTTGCCAGGGTCACATAGCTAATAAGTGTTATGGTCTGAGGGCGGATTTGAACTCAGGTCCTCCTGCTCTATCCACTGTGCCACCTAGCTGCCCCTACTATGCTTCTCTCTCTCACTGCAGACACAGACTTTTCCCACTGACCTAAGCTGTCTTTGGTGTTCATGGGTTTCGAAGTCTGGAATCTACCACAGCTTCCCCCAATTCAGCCCGAGATTCAGCTCCAGGTTCACTTCGGCCTGAGCGCCCATGCCAAACTGCACTCCTCTTCCAGCCTGGCTCAATTTACCTTTCCAATCAACCATCCAGGTTATCTTGGGCTGGAAATGTTTCACTCTGTCTTTTTGTGGATTCTGCTGCTTTAGAATTTGTTTACAGCCATGTTTTATAGGATTTGGATGGGTTTGGGGGAGAGCTCAAGCAAGTTACTGCTTTTACTCGCCATCTTGGCTCCGCCCTCTGTAGTTTCTAAACATAGCTGTAATTCCTCTCCTTAGCTCCAGCCCCTCAGCACCAACTAGCTCTTAGACATCCTTGGTTCAAAACTCAGCTCAAATCCCACATTCCCTAGTCTCCCTCCCTCCTCTAACCCTGCCCCCTCCATCCCTGCTGGTGTAGGTGCTTTCTCTCTGAGATGACTTTCCATCTACTCCATGAATACTTTTTATGAATATTGTTGCTTACATGTTATCTCCACCAAAACAATGTAAATTCCTCAAGGGAAGTGTTTTTGCCTCTTTTTTTTTTTGCATCCTCAGGGTTTAGCTTAGTTTCTAGCACTTAGTAAGCAATTCATGAATGTTTATTGACTGACTGACCTAATAAATGAGTCCCTCAATGCCCTCATAATCATATCACCTCCACCCAAACACCCTCTCCACATATTTGATCCAGTCTAGTTGCTTTCCACATCTTAGTTCTTCTTAGTGCCATTTCTTCTTTTGTAATCATCTCAGAGATTTAGGGTTCACATGTGGTGGTTCTATTATCCTTGATGGAGTTTGTCATGATAATTTTTGCAAATATTTTCCATTTCTCTTCTGTATGTAGTTCACTTTCCATTTTCATCCTTGAATGCCCTTCAAGATGGCTTTGCTTAGATGGCTGTCTTGCCAGGCTTTCTTTTTTTCATTTGTTTGTTTATTTGTTTTAGGCAATTGGGGTTAAGTGACTTGCCCAGGGTCACACAGCTAGTAAGTGTCGAGTGTTTGGTCTGAGGCCGGATTTGAACTCAGGTCCTCCTGACTTTAGGGCCGGTGCTCTATCTACTGCTCCACCTAGCTGCCCGTACCAAGCTTTCTTTAGACTGGTTTTGCCTTCCACTGCCTCTCTCTGCTTTATTAGAGGATGCTACTCATGATCATCCATCATCCTTCTTCATAGAATTTTATAGGTGAATTTACATTTTAACCCAATGTTGCCTTTGGCAGTCAACTGTCTCCACAAGTCAAGTAAGACAAGTGTTTGTTGACCAATGCACTTCATGGGCTTTTTCAGTTGCCTTGTTGTAACAACTGATTTATATTGGTTTAACTTCTGGATAAAATTATTATTGTTGATGCTGTTGTCATTTTTGTTATCCCTTTCCCATTTTTAATTTTCAATCAATAATTAAGAGTTTAATTTTCTAAATTTTGTGCTACATATTTTTCTCATTATTATTCTTTCTTCTTGATTATTATAAATTCTGATCTTAGCCCTGATGAGTCAATGGTCTGACTGCAGAAACAAGGAATAACTCTAATGTCCATAATAAGTGTTTTTTCCCTGTCTATGAAAATGTGGTCAGTTTCATTCTTTGTGATATTGTTTGTTGTTTGCCAGGTCTAATGTCTACCAATTCTTTCTTTGAAGGAAAGTTTCATGATATAGAGGTATGAGACTTCTGTAGTCTTCTGTCTCCTGAACCATGTTTCCCCATATATTTCTCTTTATCCTGGCTTTTTCCTACTTTTGCATTGAAGTTGGGTATTAATATGTTCTTCATAGAATTTCTCTATCTCTTTATTCTCAACAACCAATATTAGTATGTAAACTGCAACTATTTTCATGGTGGTCTTTTTGCAGATACTTTTCTTTAGTATTGAATTACATAAGGACCATATGTCTCATGAGATAACGCTTCTTGTAGCTTTTGGGCATACTTAAAACCCATTCCACCAATTTCTTCCTTTGCCTCCCCAAGAAATACCTATGAGTAAACCTCTTAAGCAGCAACTTCTTCTTTCTTCTGGTTTTATTTATGGCAAAAATATCAAAATAGATATGATTCAGCTCTTCCAGTAATATGTTCACTCATCAGTCATTGGACAAGAATAGAGTATCAAGAATAAAATTAATGTTTGTTGATATCTAAAAACTGAACACAGTATCCTAAGGCCTCTCTAGATTTTTGTGACACTGAGACATCCTTGCTCTCCTCTCTGTTCAACTACTCCTTTTCAGTCTTCTCTGCTAGTTCTTCATCCATACCATGCCCAATAACCGTGGGTGCTCCCATGGCTTTGTCCTGACCCTCCTTTTGCTCTATTTACTCAGTGATCTCCTCAGCCCCCATGGGTTCAATAACAATGTCCAGATTAGTATATTCAGCCCTAGTCTCTCTGCTGAGCTATAATGATATATTTCCAGTTGCTTCTTAGATATATCAAACTGGATGGCATCTTAAACTCAACATGTCTAAAAAAAAGCCATTATCTTTTTCCCCAAACCCTCTCTCCTCCCAACTTCCCTGTTATTGTTGAGGGTACCACTATCTTCCCAGGTACCCAGGCTTACAATCTCTACATTTCCCATCTTTATACTTCATACTAGCTGTCCCCAATACCTGAAATACTTTGACCCTTTCCCTCTGCCTCAGTTTCCATGACTTCCTTAAAAATTCAGCCTTCTTCTTTCAGATTATCTTTATCTGCTGCACATACACTTTGTATGTACCTAGTTATTTACATGTTGTCAGTCCTTGAGGAGGACTATTTTTTGCTTTTCTTTGTGTCCCTTGCACTTAGCTCAATGCCTTGTACATAGCAACATGTGATAAATGCTTGTTGATTGACTGCCTGATTCTTCCCATCATTCTCCCACTGTCACTACAGAAGCTGAAGAGGAGGCTAGTTTTAATTTTTCTTTGCTTCATAGACTTCCATGGCATAAAAGATTTTATCACCAGGTGACCAGACTATTGGTGATTAACCTCCTGGGGTTAACTAGGCTCACCCTTGAAAAACAGATTTGGTCTGCTGCTGAGGCCATACTCACATGATAGAACCTGTCAGAACTTGGCTTCCACTGGCATGGCCATAGAAAATACAAGGTCATATCCTGATAAGACGTCAGAATAATCCTTTTGTGGTGTTACTGAGGATAAAAAGACAAACATTAAATAGTCCCAGCTACCGAGGATCTTACACATGTACACAGACATGTATATACAAAGGGTTTTTTTTTTAATTTCGAAAGCACTAGCATCTGGGGTGGAAAGGTTTGGAAAGGTTTCATTTGGAGGAGCTACTTCAGCTGACTTTGAAGGAAGCTAGGGATTCCAAAAGGCAAAACTGAAGAGAAAGAGTATTCCAGGCTTGGGCAATAAGTTGTGAAATAATGGGAGTTTGAATTTTACATATAAGGAACAGCAAGAAAGCCAATTTATCTGTACCATAGAGTATATGAAGGGAAATTACATATAACTAACTGGGACATGTGAGTGGGAACCAAGTTGAGATGAGCTTTCAATGCCAGAAGAGTTTATATTTGGTCCTTGACTAAATAGGGAGCCATTGGAACTTAATGATCAGGGAAGTGACATGGTGAATTCTGTGCTTTCAGAATATCAGTTGTGTCAAGGGTCAGTTGGAGAGGGTAGAGAAGAAGCAAGGAGAGCTACTGTAATAGTCCAGGCAAGATATGGTGAGGGCTTCAATTAGAGTGGTGCCTGTGTGAGAGGAGAGGAGATAGACAAAACAGATGTTGGAGAAGTCGAATATAAAAGATTTGGCAACTGAATGGATACTCAGAGTGCAGGAGAGTGAGGAGTTGTTGTTTGTTCTTTGTTTCCAAAGAGGACCAATGACATCATGAGGGTGATGTCTCGACTTGCTTATGAATTGGATTTAAGTGAAGCAGAGTTATGCAAAGTCATCAGCTTCAATCTCTCTTCCAGAGTCATTGAAGTCCAGTGGCAGGACAAAAATCAAGATGATTGGTGATGGCTCAGGATGCAGTGGATGACCTTGGCTTTTCTAAATGAAGGTCTTTCCCAAGCCTTGAGATGTAGAGATGACTACAAGGTTGTGACCCGAGGTGACTGAAGGTCACCTAGTTCATTGAATTGACTTGCAGGATGATGGTAATTTCTGACCAAAATAAGGAAGTTAGGGAGAAGGGTGGCCTTGCAAGAGCAAGTAGATGAGGAATTCTGTCTTAGTTGAATTTGAGCATCCTGTAGTGGACACCTTTGTAAAAGGAGTCTTCCTCCTCTAATTTATCTGTTTGATAAATCTGGATTTTCACATATGGAAGTAATGTAAATGAAATAATTATGCCTCTTCTTGCTGTCCTATATATGGAGTACATAGCCCTGACCCTGGATCTGCTCCATCCCTTTCTCATGAAGGATTCACTAATGACATCACATTTATCTACCAATCCCTTCACATTTATGTGTCTGTCTGGATGTCAGTGATATCTCCCCATGTTCCAACTCAGACTATCCCAGTCAAACATCCTTAGAGAGAATAGACAGAGTGAAATAGCTATGTTCATTTAGAGAACTTTTGCAACCTGTGCAACCCCTCCTCAGCCCATCTCTTCCAACCCTGGCAAAGGTCATCATAAGCTCATGGAATAACAGAGCTGGAAGAGACCTTAGAAATCAGCTCACCCAACCCTGTCACTTTTTATATAAAGACACTGTAGCCCACAGAGGTAAACGGATTTGCACAACATCACATAGGTGATCAGTAGCAGAATTTAGATTTAAACTCAGTCTCTCTAACTGCAAATTCAATGTTTTTTTCTACTACATAACAGTCAAATCCTGCCTCTCACATTCATTGCCCTGATCCTATCCCCAGCCCAGCCTAGAACCCTTACAAATAGGCAGGAAAGGGGCCAGTACTTGAAATTACATCACAGACCTCTCCTCAAATTCTCACTCTAAGGGGACAATCCCTTACCCCGCCTCCCCCACACACACATACACTACTACTGCCACTCTCCAGCTACTACTAGTCTCTATTTAGCCAGAAAAGGGCAGGTGACTTATCCAAGGTCACATAGCTAGTTAGTGGTAGGGCAGGTGACTTATCCAAGGTCACATAGCTAGTTAGTGGTAGAACTAGAGTTCAATTCAATTCAATGAACTCACCCCTTCTTCCTTTGTCACTCAAGACAAAAAAATTTGCTCATAGGGAAAATAATTAGTCTTATTAAAGACCAGTTTAAAATCTGCCATTTATTGCAGTTACCTGTACAAGCTTCAGCAAGGCAGTGTGGTGTTTTAAGCAGAGCGCTAGATTTGTAGTCCAAGAACCTGGGGTAAAAATCTATGTGACCCTCAGAAATTTATTTAACATCTCTGAGCTAAGGCCAGAGAATGTATTATATTTTCTGAATATTTATATTCCTTATAGAAGAATAGAAAATGAAGTTATTGGACCTAAATTTGTGATCTATGATCTCTCTGGGCTCAGTTTCTTCATCTGTAAAATAAAGTGGCTGTACTAGATAGAAACCCTTGAAGGTCCTTTCTAGCTCGATGATCCCCTTCTATCTTGAAAATGGCTTTTCTGGTA
Organism: Phascolarctos cinereus; assembly: GCF_003287225.1. Classification (NCBI taxonomy): domain Eukaryota; kingdom Metazoa; phylum Chordata; class Mammalia; order Diprotodontia; family Phascolarctidae; genus Phascolarctos; species Phascolarctos cinereus. Next base: position 110,022,845 of record NW_027555736.1, on the reverse strand, counting down.
ACTAAAGGGAAAAAGTAAAATGAAAACTATAGAGGCGGCAAGGTGGTGCTGGATCTGGAGTGAGGAAGTCTTGAGTTCAAATCCTGTCCTAGACATTAAGTAGCTCTATGACTCTGGGCAAGTCAAAAATCTCCTACCTCAGTTTTCTCATCTGTAAAATGGGGAAAATATTATAGTACCTACCTTCCAAGTACTGATAGTATAAATTTTCCAGGGTTGTTGTGAGGATAAAATGAGATCATATTTGTAAAGAGCTTTGCAAAAGGCTTAAAGAATTGTGTAAATGCTAGCTATCATCATCATCATCATCATCATTACTAAAATGAATTGTAGAATTGATGAGTTTACAAGTGCCCAAGCTATTTTCTCCTAAGATCTCCAAGATCTATCTGTCACAGAGGCCAGTATTACTTCTGTAACTAACTAGCTCCATTTCTATCTAACCTTAAACTCAACCTTATCTCAGCTTGTCTTTCTGGGAAGGCTGTTTGGTATTCAAGATGAAGGAGAAATGCCAGGGCCTAAGCCAGTAGTAGACTCTGGGATGGAAAAGCTATACTAAGCAGGAGACAGGACAGCTTTATTTTCTAGAATAGAGCTTTCTCCCTTGAGTTTTGAACCATGTGGGGAGGTGCCTAAATTCTTGGATTTTGAGCCAGATTCCCCTTAAAATTCAGCTTAAAATCTACCTTTGGCAACACTCTTTCTTTTTCCTTCTCCCTATCCCATCCAATGCTTTCCCTTTGAGATTACTTTTCATTAACATTGTATATATCTTGTTTGGACATAGTTGTTTACATGTCGTTTCTACCATTAGAATGTAAGAGCCTTTCAATCATTTGAGTTTTAAGGTACTTACTCTAAGTTCTGTGTACTTCCTTTAGAACTGGAAATAGCCTTAGAGATCATTGGGCAATACCTTTTTCTGAAAGAAAAACCCAAGGCCCAGAATAATTTGCTTATGGTAACACAGAAATGGCCTCTTCCATTAGCTTATGGGGCTTGGTCTGGCCTAAGTTGTTTTTGGACCATCAGAAGTTAGGAGGGGTGTACACAGAGGTTCTAACCAAAGTTTTTCATCTGCCTTCTCTTGAACTAATCAATCGTAGTGGTGATGATGGGTTAGCATGCTTAAACATTTCCTGGTGGGGAAAACTTGGGCTAAGATATTCATTCTTTCAACAAATAATTATTAAGCACATATTGTGTGTAGGTCTTGGGGAGATAAAAAGTTTAAACTCACTAGTGTGGCCCTTAAGACCTTTAACGTGCTTTCATTATAACAATCCTGTGAAATACAAGTGTTCTCTTCATTTTATCTAAGGAAACTAAAGCTTGGAGAAGTAAAGTGACTTCCCCAATGTCACACAGCTAAAATGTTTTAAAGCCAAGTGTTCTGGGGTTTGTTTTTGATTTTTTGGAGGCAATGGGGATTAAGTGACTTTCCCAGGGTCACACAGCTAGTAAGTGTCAAGTGTCTGAGGCCAGATTTGAACTCAGGTCCTCCTGACTCTGGCCAGTGCTCTATCCACTGTTACACCTAGCTTTTCTGAGTCCAAGCTTGTTCTATACTTTGCTCTACATCAATCCTTCCATGGAGGCCAGCCTTGATGGGGTAGAGGCGTCATACTAGAGAGAAAAAGTTCAAGGGCAGGATTTGCTTAAACTGGTAGAGGTCTTGAAAGCAAGGCTAAAACTTGTAAAGGGGAGCACAGGGTGTGGGGGGAGAGGACAAGGGACAGGCCTTGGACAATTCACTTTCCTTTTTTTTAGTGCATTTCTTTATCTGCAAAATAGGAGTAGGAAGGAGGGAGGAAAGACTAGATGACCTCTAAGACCCTTTTTAGTACTAAATCTATAATTCAAGCTCATATCCTTTGTATCACTTCTGAATAGGTCTTTGTTAATATGCAATGGAATCAGGGAATCTGATTTTAAAGAAAGCTCTGGTAGTACATATGTGACTCTGGGCAAACTTTCTTGAGCCTCAATTTGTTCACCTGTAAAATGGGAGCCCTTCCCGGATTCTCCTAGTTGGTAATAAAGCATGTTAGAGCTAGAAAGACTTAGATAACTTATATTTGACATCAAGGGGATAGGAACATAGTAACCTAATGAATATCTGCCTTTCAAAATAAAACTATTATAGCCCCTCCAAAAAAAAAAAAGAATGTAAGAGCCTTGAGGGTAAGTGTCCTGTTTTTGCCTTTCTTTGTATCCCTAGTGCTTAGCACAGTAACACATAGTCAGCCAGTGCATTAGATGCTTATTGAGGATATGGTTAGGATATTATACAAGGTCACAGAGCTTGTTGTAGCAAAACTGGTATTCATTTTAATTCTTTGAGCATTTATTAAGTCCTATGTGTGAGATCCTTTGTAGGGGATACAAAGACAAAAACCAAGAAGATTCCAAGTGAATATACCTAGATTTAGCCACAGCTCAACCCTCCTTCAGCTTAAAGAAGATACAGGAACTTTCCTTTTTTGAGTGGATTCTAGCCTATACAGTTGTCGTAGGCAAAACAAATATTGAGCCCTGACCTCTCTCCCTTATTTTCCCCAACAATGATACCATACTTCCAGGGTAGAAAGAGCACAGGATTTGAAGTCGAAGAACTGGGGTTGATTCCTAGTTCTAACACTTACGATTTCTGTGACATCAGACAAGACTCCTTCTTTCTGTGGGCCTCAGTTTCCTCATCTGTGAAATGAAGACATTGAACAAGATGATCTTTAAAGTTCTTTCTAAGTCTATGATCTTATAAAAAATATTTTAAACAACAAGTGGTAGGGATCTTCCTGAATGATGAAACTGTACAGGTTTCATTCACTTGTCTGACAAAGCCTATATTTACCTTTTCCCTAAACTCTTTCCCTGGACCTTCACTTTTGGCCTTGAGTCTCCTTCACCCACCATGAAAAAGAAAAAAAGAAAGAAAACCCCACTTCACCCAGTGAAGAGCTGCTAGCTCACTTCCTTTCCTTCTCAGAGTCTAGGCCAGGCCTCACCATGAGGCCCCAGAGCCACACTTCCTGCGGGCTGAGCATGACGGCCCCCCTGCCAATGCTGAGAACTGACTCTCCTACTTTCTGCCTCCAAAACTCAGCCAGTTGTACCTCCCAGCAAGCTCCTGCTTTGGGCCTGAGGGTTCTTGCCAAGGACCTTAACTTCCCGACCCATTTGCAGAGCTTGGAGAAACTGATACCTGCTGGGTCCAATTAACATCCACACCTGTCCCAACCCAGCTGCCAGCCCCACCCACTCCTCTGTGTTCTCAAGGAACAGGTCAGTTGGCCCTTGGGCAGTGCCTGTCCAGAGCCCACATTATGGTTTGTTTATTATTATACATTCTTTAGGCATACAGCAAGGTGGGAAAGATAACAAACAATTCACTAATAATAAAGAGAGCAATTGCTTCATCCCTGTCCTTAGTTCTAACTCATCCCCTAGTCACTGAGACCACAAAAGTTTCTTTCTGCTTGCATCCCTTGGTGGGATCTTTAGACCAGGCCATTCTGTCTCTCCCCAGAGGATGCCCTTTGATCCCAGAGCAGTCATTAGGGGTGTGCCTCTGATTAAACTTAGAATATTTTCAGACCACTCCACATTCAGAAACCTCTCTTGTTTGGCTGACTCACTGCATCTTTTGGCCACAAACCCCTTTTCTATCATTTGATTCCCTAAGTCTCTTTTATCCAAGAGTTTATCTTCCTCCTAGTCTTGGCCTGGCCAAGCTGATGCCTTTTAGCTTAGAGAAGACTTGGGGCCAAATACTTATCTTCAAGTATTTGAAGGCTTGTCATGTAGAAGAGGGATTACATGGGATCATAAGATTACAGATTATGGGCTAAAAAGAACCTTAGAGGTCATCTGATCCAACCCTTTCAATTTACAGATGAGGAAACTGAGGTTCAGATAGGCTGAATTACTTGTTCAAGGTCACACACTACTCAGTGGCAATGTTGGTATTTGGACGGCAGTCCACGGATTCTAAATCCAACATTCTTTCCACCGTGCGCTAATGTTTTCCCCCTTTATTTCTTGATCCCCAAAGGACAAAAATAGAAACCCGGGGCCAAAGATGTAGAATGGGAAGGAATTTCAGAGGTCATATGGTCCAACTGAGGCTCAGGTGGGCTAAATGATTTATCTAAGGTCACACTAGTCAGTGGCAATGATGGGGTTTGGACAGAACTCCTCTGACACCAAACCCAACATTCTTTCCACTGTTCCATGTCTAATGGCAGCTGAGGCCCAGGTAGTTGAGTAATTTACTACACAGGTAGTAAACTTCAGAGGTAGGATCTGAACCTAGGTACTCCAAAGCCAGCGCTTTTTCCACTATCCCACAACACTTCCCCTATTTAGGCTTGAACTCCCATAGAGCATAACTGGGATCAATGGGTAGATGTTGAAGAAAGACAGCAAAATTCCCAAAGTAGAGCTATCAAAAATTGGAATGAACTGCTGTTTGAAGTACTGGGTTTCCCCTCTCTTTGGAGGTCTTCAAGTAAATGCTAGATGACCACTTCTGGGATACGTAGTAATCAAGATTCCCATTCAAGGGCTTATTGAAATAAATGCCTTCTAAGGTCCCTAGGGGGTGCAATGGATAGAGTGCCAGGCCTGAAGTCAAGGAAGACTCCTCTTCTGAGTTCAAATTCGGTCTCAGGCACATAATAACTGGGTGACCCTGGGCAAGTCACTTAACCCTGCTTGTCTTGGTTTCCTCATTTATAAAATGAGCTGGAGAAGGAAATGGCGAACCCCTCCAGTATCTTTTCCAAGAAAAACCCAAATGAAATGGAGTCATGAAGAGTTGGACACAACTGAAAAAAATAACTGAACAATAAAGAGGTCCCTTCCAGCTGTAAGATTTTGTGATTTGTAGTCTTTAATAATTACAAAATCGTCCTGAGAAAACATTTATTTGTAGATAAAAGTCACAGAGAAAAATTGTAACTCAGCACTGAGGAAGAGGGGAAGTGAAGAAGCATTTAGTAAGCCCTACTATGTGCCAGTCACTCTACTAATCCCTTTACAAATATTATTTCATGTGATCCTCAACAACAAACCGGGGGGATAGTTATAATTATTATCTCAATTTTACAGCTGAGGAAACTGAGGCAGACAGAGGTTAAGTGACCTGCCTGGGGTTAGACGGTTAGTAAGTGTTCAAGGCTAGAATTCAACTCAGGTCTTCTTGACTTCAGGTCCAATGCTCTGTCCGATGATAGAAGACAAGCATAGTGGAGTAGATGCTAATTTAGGGTGCCTGGCCAACAAGGTTTATAGGTCAACTTGCCATCTGATTTCAGAGTCATTTGTTAGACATGAACTGATGAGACTAGACACTAACCCAAAGCTATACCTGACCTTGTCTTGGTGTACCCAAGTGCTTAACACAGTGCCTAGCACATAGTAGGTGTTTAATAAATGCTTGTTGACTGACTGCAGTAGAAAGAATTGTTGTTCAATCATGTCCAACTCTCTGTGACCCTGTGGACTATACTATCCATGGGGTTATCTTGGCAAAGAAACTGGAGTACTTTGTCATTCCCTTCTCCAGTGTCCCCATTTTACAGATGAGGAACTGAGGCAAATAGGGGTTATGACTTGCAAAGGGTCACACAGCTAGTAAGTATCTGAGGTTGGATTTGAACTCATATCTTGTTGACTCCAGGCCCAATGCTCTATCCATTGCACCACTTAGCTGCCCCAACAGAAAGAATAGGGGACTAGTAGTTAGAAGACCTGGATTCTGGTTTTGGAGCTAGTACTAATTGTGTGACCTTGGAGAAGTCACATTGCCCCAGTGAGCCTCAGTTTCCTCTTGTGTAAAATAAGGGAGTTGGACTAGAGCAGAGGTCCATGAACTTAGATGGGGGGGAAATTGCATCTTTATTTTCATTAACATCTAACTGAAATTTAACATTTCCATTAGTTATGGATTTTCAAAAAACCAATATGTTATTTTATATTCCCGGCCATGCCTTTCCTTCCTTTCTCTGACTCTAGGCCAGGGGTGGGGAGCCTGATCCTACTTCGTCAAGGAGCAGAGTGGGGTGTCCCAGTGTGATGTGCAAAGTCTTTATCAAACCTGAGGATGGCCATGTATGTATGTATGTATGTACATATGTATGTATGTAAGAGTTCCAAACATCATAGCCAGACGCTTAGGCATAAAGATAAAACAATCATCTCATACAACAATATAACAGTGAATGAGAATGTTCTTGTTCTCATTTCTAATAAAGGTCTAGAGTAAGAATGGGAAACCTGTGGCCTCGAGGCCATATATGGCCCTCTAGGTCCTCAAGTGAGGCCCTTTGACTGAATCCAAACTTCACAGAACAAATCAAACAAACAGGCCACATACATGGCCATCCCCAGGCTGGATAAAGACTCTGCAGATCACACTGGGACGCCCCACTCAGCTCCCTGATGAAGTAGGATCAGGTTACAACACATAGCAAGGGGAAGACAGGGAAGCAGAAAGAACAAGAGTTATGGCTCATGTATATAATATTCAGGTTTTTCTGAGCCCCTCCTGAGAGAGGCCCCAGAACTCTCTTGAGGCTGAGTTGGAGTCACCCCACCTCCAGTTTCTTAGATTGTCATATCCTTCTTTGAATAGCCACATAGACCAGGGTATAAAGTGGCTAGACTTGGGATCAAATACGGCCTTTGAGATTAGCCGTGTGACCATGGGAAGTCATTTATCTCTTGAACCTCAGTTTCCTCATATGTAAGATGGAGATAATGATGCCTGTGTTATCTACCTCATCCAGTTATTGTGAGGCTCATATGGCTAAAGTATGTGATAAGTTTTGCACATCTTAAAGTGCTATATAAATTTCAAATCTTAAATAATAATGATAATAATTCTTGTATATAATATAATATTTATATTATAACTATATAATATAATCTTAAATAACAATAATGAAAATCTTAAGGTGGTATATAAATATAAAATCTTAATAATGATAACTATAACATCAAATATTAAATATAATATATGATAATATGTGTTAATATATTGTAATATAATGTAATATATAATAATAATGCAAATCTTAAAGTGCTATATAAATGTCAGTTCATATTATATTATTATTAGCTTTTAAGAATCCCACCAAACCATCAACCAATCAGGATTCACACACCCCCCCTTGCCCTCCCCTGCTTGGCTGAGTGTTGGTTCTCATTACATTCAATTAAAATGAACAAATATTTAATAAGAGTTTACTATGTGCAAAGGCACTAAAGACAGCTAGGTGCTGGGAGTGAAAAGACAAAAAAGAAATCACTCCTCCCCTCCACAAGCTTTAATTCATGTAGTCCTACCTGAATACTAATTACCTATGAGAATACCAATTACCTACCCAAAGTGCTATCTTTCTTACACGTGGGGGAGAAAAGAAAGCATCACAGTCAAGACTAATACAAATACCATCACCTCAAAACACGTCCAAATTTCACATGACTGCTGGCTCATTTCAGACTGTTGGGGAAGGTAGGTCTTGAGGGGGAAGTCTGTTTCAAGAAAGGATGAAGGTTGAGGGGAGAGGTGGATGCAGAGCTGAGGAGGATATTAGTGGCAACAGAGATCTGAGAAGCAGGGGGAGGAATCAGAGAATGGTGGGGAGGATTAGAAAAGAGAGGATAGTAAAAGAGCTGGAGGATGAGAGAAGTGAGAATCAGGAGACAGGAATAGGAGAAAGAAGTGGAGATTGAAAGTGAGAGAAAGATAGCTAAGGATGCAGACGAGGAAAGATGAGGGATAGGGTCTAGGGAGTCAGAGAAGGGCGGGACTCAGGAGAATGGAGAGTTATAGAGGGAGGGATGTCCTCTTTCACTACCTATTGTAAATTTCTTTTGAGCTCCTAAACTTCGGTCATTCCCTCTGCCCAACTTCCTTTTACTTATCACTTTTAATTGGTTTTATATGGCTTCCAGTGGGATTTATTTAATTATGTCCCCTTTTGCACTCTGACCTTATGGACTTCTGCACTAATGTCCTCCCTAGGAAAAGGAGCCCCGCCTTTCTATGCATGGGGACAGCCTCAGTTTCATCAAACCAATGGACTTTCTTTTCATGGGCTCCCTCTTATTTGCCTAAACTAAAATGAGCTGCTACCCAATGCAGGTCTAATTCTGTGATCCTATGACCCTATGAGTCTGCTAGAAATGACTCTAGCCCAGTGGGTCCCAATCCTGTGTGCTGTAGCTTCCTAGAGGTCTGAAGAATTATTACAATCCCACAAAGCCATAGGATCACCAATCATTTTCATGTTGATCTCTATTTAGTTAGCTCCAAGAAGATATTCAGCATGACTCAGTATGATAAATAAGCAAACGTATTCTATAGACTGAATAAAATGTCTCCGACACACATATGTGTATGTATATACATGACTATACACATATGTATTACATATGTGTGCTTTGTTGTTGTTGTTCAGTAATTTTCAGTCATGTCCAACTCTTTGTGACCCCATTTAAGAGTTTCTTGGCAATGATACTTAAGCGGTTTGCCATTTCCTTCTCTAACTCATTGTATAAATGAGGAAACTGAGGCAAACAGGATTAAGTGACTTGCTCAGGGTCACATAACCAGTAAGTATCTGAGGCCAGATTTGAACTCAGGAAGATGAGCCTTCCTGACTCCAGGCCTGGCACTCTGTCCACTGTGCCAGCTAGCTGCATAGTGCATACATACATACATGTAATATGTAATCTATATACTACGTACAGATATATAATACTTCAATGTAATACTGAAGATCAGTACCAGACCAGTTATTTCAATGGTATAGAGAAGTTCTCAATGAGGTAGTTCCCTCACCAATGCAGGTTGGACCTTCTCTGCAACTTATCAGAGGTTACATGACTTATCCAGGGTCACACAGCCAGTATATGTCAGAATCAGGATTTGAATTCAGGTCTTCCTGAATTCTCAGGCCTGGCCTCTATCTATTATGCCATGCTGACTTTCATATACACATATTACGATTGTTCAAATGTCTGTAGACATTGTTGTGATTAATCTGATGCAAATTCACTTAAAAGCCCTCCTGAATTCGTGGTAGCTTTTTGGCCTCATTTATTTACACACAAGACAGATATTAATGAAATATATACTATCATGTGGCCATAATTTTTTTTAATATTTATTTACTCAAAGAGTTGGTATTTGAGATTATCTGAAAGATGGTTTTCTCTACCAGGGCTAATCAAGAGGTGACTTCTCTTCCTCAATGTTCTTTTTTATGGGAGTGGCTCCATGAAAGTCATCTGTCCTCGCAGGCTACATAAAGGACATAGTGAACAGGTCTGCTCCCACCACTGAGGCTCACCTTGGGATGTCTACCTCCAAAATGATGCAGCAGTCCGAGGGAGAAGGAGACCTCTGTGGACCAGTGTGGTCAGGAAGCTTCCCTAAGGGAGGCAGAACTGGAACAGGGCCTCGAGAAACAGAAAGAATTTGGCCAGGCAAAGAGGGAAAGCAAGCACAAGAGAAAAGGATGGAGTCAGACGGGACTGGTATGTCGGGGGATACGTGGCAGTAGGCTGGCTGGGGAGGATCCTAAGGAGATGATCTGGAATGGGGGCAGTTAGAGACCACGGATCCCCTGTGATAACTGTTCCCTGGAAGGAGAAAGTTGACTCTACTCTTAAGTCTGTAAAGACCTAGAAAAGCTGTCACTGGTGGCCTCTCTCCTATTCTCAAGTTAAAACTCGTGCTCTCTGCTCCCCCCTCCCACCTCCATGTAGGGCTTGCTTTAACTGACCCTGATCCTGCACCATGTCCAGAAGCTTTACTTGACATCCATTCCCATATTCACATGTCCCCATACTCATATACACATATGATCAGAGGTACCCACGCTCAAAGGCACCCCCACTCACGAGTGCCTAACACGCTCATATGTATCCTCAGGTAGGCATTCATGCTCACCTAATTTTTTGCATGTATTGTACAATTCACATTTACTTCTATATACTTACCCTCATGAGTACACCTGATTCCATGTGCTTACATGCACACTCATGCCATCCCTTTGTGCACACATTTGGTTGAGGTTGGCAGATTCAGACAGGAATAAGGGATGAGGGAAGGGGGCCCGGAGGCTTCAATCTGAAAGAAATTCAGCTGCCCTCCTCCCCAATCAGCCCCCATGTGGAGGCTAATGAATGGAGAGGCGGATGCCGTGTGTGTCTGTGTGTGTCCGTGTGCCTCAGGCAGGGACAGACAATGTCCCCATATGGGGAGCAGACGGAGCTACCCCCCACCTGCCCCGCTCCATCTAGCTGGCCAGGGCTGTTCTAGGCAGCAACCCTGACAGGAGAGAGAGAGGTGACAGCCTGGGGGCTCCTGTTCCTAAGCCGAGGCAGAATCTGAGCAGTGTGGCCTGGTGTGAGGAAGGTGCCCGGGGCTCCCTGAGCAGGACCATTGTCCCCTGCATCTCACAAGAAAGCGCCTCCCGGAGACACTGAGAGACTTGGAGAGAGTACAATGAACACATGGGGCACACTCGTCCAGAGACACGCATGTACACATGCAGAAACACATTCAGAGACTTGGAGACACACTGGGAAACAGATTCACTGAGAGATAGACACGAGACACCTGCTTGGAGACACACAAGAACAGATACACTAGACATAAGCATATGTGGGGTAGTGATGAGTTGAAAGTATCCCAGATATATGGCTGCTCCTCTTTTTTTTTTTTTACATTAACTAGCCCTCCCCCTCTTATACCCATCTAGCCATTCTTGGGAATAAAGAATTACAAAGAAATGGGGGGGGGGGAACAGTTTAACAAAACCAACCAACACATCAATTATGTCTGACAGTGTATGCAACATTTCATACCCATAGGCTCCCACTTATGCAAATAAGGAAGGGAGGTAAATTTTCTTGACTCTTCTCTGAGGCTAAGCTGGGTCATCATAGTTAGACAGCATTCAGTTAGGGGGTTCTCTTAATTTCTATTGTATTGTTGTTCAGTCATGTCCGATTGTGACTCCATTTGGGGTTTTCTTGGTAGAGATACTGAAGTGATTTGTCATTTCCTGCTCCAGCTCATTTTACAGATGAAGAAACTGAGGTGAACAGGGTTAAATGACATGCCCAGGGTCACACATCTAGGAAGTGTCTGAGGCCATATTTGAGTTCAGGAAGATGAGTTTTCCTGACTCTGCTGCGCCACCTAGCTGCCACTTCTATTGTTGCAGTCATTGTGTATATTTTCCCTTCTGCTTACTTCTTTCTGTATCAGTACACATGCATCTTCTCATGCTTCCCTGAATTTTTCAAATTTGTCCTTTCTCACAGTGCAGTAATATTCAATTACATTCATGTACCACAATTTATTTAGCTGTTTTCCAATCAATGAGCTGACCTTCTTCTTAAAGGTACTTACCTACCCATACCATGCACCACTCCTCCCCATGATCTGGTAAATAATTATAAACCCTCAGGGTTCAGTATATGTTATATCCTGTACCTTTTTGGGGAGAGGGGGAATAGAAGGGCAGGAAAGCAGATAGGGAATTACAGAAATAGGTACTATCTAAGTTGTATGTATGCCTTTGTGAGTGCTATGTATTGCATACATACATGTGATATGCAAATGATTACAAATGGTAATGAATCCATCCACATTGCATAAATGTAAATGTATCCATGTGCAGTCTGTGTGTTATGCAAGTGTATATGTGTGGATAAGTTGTGACATTCTGCTGCGCTTCAGTGATGAGCACTGAGGCATCTGCTCACCAATCAGCACACACTTTGGTTTGTTACTTGCTTATTCAAATGACTCATAGGGATATTTTCTAACGACCCTCTACCTGAGGATCTGAGCCATGGATAAAGATGATCGATGGGTCTGACACACTCTTAGGGCCTGAATCTGCTGAATCTCTCCTGGATCCTTGCTCTATTTATTACCCCTTAAATATATGGTCTCCCTACTCCATGTCCCCTAATTCTGTGTCATCCAACTGCACCACTATAGCTTTATGATTCCCCAGGCCCATTCTCCAGTTCTATAACCCATCTCTACGATCCCCACCTTTAATACAACCCCCAGATGGTCAGCTTCATGACCTCTCAACCCCCAAATCCCCAGTTCAACAATTCCTATCTCTCACAAGCAGAGTGGGATGAAGGATGAACGGACCTCTGAGGCTTCTTGAGGGAAACAAACAGACAATCCAGTCTAGACTCTCCAGATTCTGGAGATCAATGCTCATGAGCCCCTCCTGTCTAGAGAGAAAGGAACCAGGAGTATATTTTCATGCAGTTGGGGATTAGGATTGTCATAGAAGGGATGATACCTTTCAGGGGACAAATCATCAGACTGAGGTCTGGGGAAAGATTTCCCCAGGCCTTCATATTTGTGTCACCAGTACTTAACCTGGCACGTAGGAAGTTCTTAATAAATACTTGTTGATTGGTTGTATTGCTTTTTAACCAGACAGCCTTAGCAGCGGGGATATTCTGCCCAATTCTACCCAGGGGTTGCTTTCTCTAGCCCCACCCCAGCTCTTTACCAGCCTTAGTTCTCCTGGCTAATTCAGTGCTCAGATATGTTGTATGTCCATTTCCACGTGTCTGTGTCTGTGTGTCAATGCATGTGTTGACATCTGTGCCATATGCCTTTACCTTCTTGGGAGTCTGTTTTGGTCTCATGGTCACATATCTGCCTATGATTTGGGTTCCTAGGTTTGCCCTCCCACTCAGCCTGCAAAACTTTGGGGTCACTTCTTCTGAGCCCAGGGCTTAGATTCTCACTCTGACATTAGATCAAGCCAGGGTCCCCATCCCCCACCCAGCCAACCTATAACTCTCCTTCCTGTTTAAAGGGCCCAGTGGCTTTAACGACTAGTTACTGCCTTGTCAATATTGTTCCTGAGGAAAGTGATGGTATACAGAGAGAAAGGCGACTGGGGAGCAAGATCTGTGGGAGAGGGCATAGCGGAAGAGAGAAAGGGAATCGGCATTTACATAGGACCTGCTATATGCCAGGTGCTGTGCCAAGTACTTTTGACTGCTGCTTCCCTCACTATACCCAGCACACCAGGGGTCCCCAGTGTATGCCCATCCCAATCCTATCCCTCCAACCTCAAAACCTTTTGTCCCGTTCCTGTTCTGTACTACATCTTCTTAGGATATGCTCCCAGCCTTATTGACATCAACATAGACATGGAGACAGATCCAGACCTGTGAAGATGTGCTGCTGTCAAGGTATTCATGTATATCAAAGTCCATTCTCATATGACCTTATGAGTATGTGTCCTTTATGCACGCATGGTGCAGACACCACCTATGTCCACACAGGTTATCTGTGTCAATCTTCATTTGTGGTAACAATGCCCATGTACATAATAGCTGGCACTTAATATCATGTGAAAGTTTTCAAAGTGTTTTACAAGCATTATTTAATTTGATCTTCACAATGACCCTGTGAGGTATTATCATACCTATTATTCAGATGAGGAAACTGAGGCTTAGAGAAGTTAAGTGGCTTGCCTTCAGCCACAAAACTAGTAAGTGGGATTACACCCAGGTCTTCTTGACTACGAACTAAGCAAGCTCTAGAACATGACTTGTCCACGTATTTATCTAAGTCTATATGTTTATATGTCTATGTGCACAGAGAAGTAGAGTACTAGGCTTGAAATCAGAACTCCTGATACTCTATGTGACCCTGGGGCCTCTTTGAGCTTTATTTTTTCTTATCTGCAAAATGAGGATAATAACAATACCTCCTTCACAGGGTTGTGTGAGGATCAAATAAGATAATGTATATAAAGCAAAGGCAAACCTTAAAACATCATATAAATGGGAGCTGGTTTTTGTGATCTGTGTGACAACAGGGGCAGCTAGGTGGTGCAGTGGATAGAGTACCAGCCCTGAAGTCAGGAGGACACTGAGTTCAAATCTGGCCTCAGACCAAACACTTGACACTTACTAGCTGTGTGACCCTGGGCACGTCACTTAACCCCAATTGCCTAAAAAAACAAAAACCAAAACCAAAAAAACAGGTACCCATAGTCACAAGTATATCCATGCGTATGTGCACGTGTCTATGTGTGTAGCCCTGTCCATGGTATCTGAATTCAGGGGTATCCATGTCAGGTCCATTGCATATCTCTGCCTATTGTGTTATTCATATCCATGCATGAAGAGCATACTCAAATGTACATCTGTATCCATGTATGTATCTGTGGCTTGTGTAAAAGTGTCTATTGCCAGTACCTGCATTTCTGTCCATTTATGCCCATTATGCATATTCACGCATGTATCTATTGACATTGCAACCATGTTCATACATGTATTCCTGTGTATATGCCTTTCTGTTGTGTGTTTCCATTTTCATGTATCCATCTGTGATTGTGTGTATACTGTGTCCATACCTGTATTCATTTTCATGTGAATATCTGTGTCCATGTCTACATGTGCATCCATTTCTTCCAAAACTGTCCAAAGGAATTTTGCTTCCTTTCTTTCCCTTGGAAAGGATTCATCCCAGTGGATTATCTGCTCTTCTTCCTAGGTGCCCTGCAATAGGGGAAGTGGATTGGAAGATGCTCTCATGCTTCCCCACTGTCTGTCCAGGATCTCACAGAACTGCAGTATCTCCTACCCCAGCCTGAGTGCATGATGCGTGAGAGTAACTATAGAATCATCCATAAAATGAAGAGGTTAGACCAGGTGTTCTCTGAAGTCCTGTCTGTTTCTAAGGCCTAGGGCAGTATGATCTGATGCTATAGACATGCACATAGAGCCTCTGATGACTGAGAGGTATTCAGTCTCAGCTCTTATCCTCCACAAGGGCAACTACTTACTGGTGCCCTGGGGCCTGTGTCCTCATTGCCCAGTGCTGTCCATTCCCAGTTTCCCGTCTCATCTGAGGTTAGAAGAATACTCCAAAATAAGAAGTACATATGAGACCATTGTTATTATCCCAGGACTTGTATAATCCCCCAGCCCTTGAGCCCAAGGCTCTTGACCCCTGGGCCCTGACTCAACAGTTCCCAAGGCCACAGTCCTGTCTCCACAGCCTCCAAATAGATTAGGTGATCTCTTAGATTCCTTCCAGGCTGTATGAACCCCACAGCCCCCTAATCTCATAGATCCAGATCCCACAGTCACTAACCCCATAGCACCATGAGTTCACCACTCCTGATCCCATCACTTACATTTCCACATATTTCTGAGTTTGTATTCCCCAACTATACATTTCCCTAACCCCACATCCTGCAGTACTCCCCCCCCAAATCCATAGTCCCCTGACCCCACAGCATGTCCAAAGGGAAGAGAGAATATCAGAGGGATGATCTGGGGAAGGGCATCATAGTGGGTAACCCCTCCCCCATGCACAGCAGGTGCAGGGCAGGGCAGAGTAGGGAGGAGGGACCTGCAGCTGCCCCCCCCCTCACCCTGCACTCACCCTTTGGAAGGTGACATTCCCTATTAACCTTATCCGTGGCCGTTTTGTAAATCAATGTCACTTACATTTAATAACAAGTGTAATCAAAGGAATTATGCAAATTTAATTTGATGCTTCTTGAATTATGCAAATCTGCAGAGCACATAATGTTCTCTGACGTGTGCCTGTTAGAGAGAGGGGGACATAGAAAGACAGACAGAAAAAGGACAGAGACAGAAAGGCAGAGAAACCATCCTCTGTATTGGGGGTGGAAGGGGTGGTGTGGCATTTAGGCCCACTTAGGGGATGGGTGGGAGGAAGAAGGATGAATAGAACATGTGTTGGGAGAAGAAAGTCCCTGGGGAAGTCAGGTTTGATGCAACCCTAGTTTTCATGTCCTTGGAAGCCTGTGGTCCTGGAGATAAAACTCCTGGGTCTCTGGGTTCTGCTTCAGACTCCCTCCATATGACCTTGAACAAGTTGCATCCACTGTGACCAGGATATAGGTTAGATCATGAGAACTGTATAAGACAAAAGTACCTACTGAAGTAATATCTTGGGAATTTTAAAGAACTGGATAAGACCCTGTGTCTGGTTATGTAATCTAACCTACCCCACCCCCAAGCTCAGACACTGGGTCTTCCCTTTAAAAAATTCCTGACAGGTAGAACTAGGCCTCATAAAACACTTCTCAGTCTAACCTCTATTCTGCCTATTATCACTAGCCAGTGAATCTGTGGGTCCTAGGTGGTCTGCTTCCCAGGGAGGATACTGGGATTGGTGTTGTGTAAGGGTTGATAGACTAACCTGCTTGCACAGATTCAGAGTATGGAGGCCTAGATGTAGGGAGGAGGCTTCTTGAGAAATTCTCAGAGCTGGAGAGTGCTCAGTAATTCTTAATAGTGTATTGGGGGGGAGGGGGGAAGAGTGTGGCCAAAAGCTGAGATTTAACTCTTCAGTGGTTGAGACTGGTGCAGTGGGTGGTCAGCCTCAGTGGGATAATTGATACCTGACTGGAAGGGAGGGAGGGAACTTCCATCCTCCCTCAATAGAAGAAAGAAGGGAGGATGAGAACAACCCAGCTTAGAGGTCCTTTGCTTCCCAGAGCTCCAGGGACTGAAGCATCAAACCGGCTTATCCTTCAGGTGAACTTGGACTTGGGTAAAACATCCATTCTCTTTCTTCCTTTCAGCCAGGCTATGAGCCCTGAGCCAAGTCTAGGCCCTTCAGAAAATGTCTGCGATGTTGTATGTCACAGTAGGTCAATGCATCAGTGTGCCAGGATGCACATTTGTCAGTCACTGGGTGGATCAGTGTGTGTTCCAGCATCTACGAGCCGCTTTGTCTGTGTCATTGACTGTGCTGTCAGGGTATGTTTCAGAGTGTGTCACCCTCGGTGTGCCCTTGCACGGAGGTGGGTGGGTGCCACTGTGTGGGTCCCCAGGTCAGTGGGGGAGGGCGGCATGGGGCGGGGCAGGGCGTTGCCCTAATTGGCCCGCAGTGAATTATTCCCGCTTCGAAGGAAGGCACGGAGTCTCAGGGAGCCCGGGCGGGCGGCCCCAGCAAATGCTTTGCATGTTTAAAACTCATTTCCATAAGTAAGTGCAATTTCTCCGCTGTTTGCCCCTGTTTAATGAAGTGAGCTCTTGTTTGCCTTCCTCCCAATTTCCCAGCGAAAGGCGCCCGACCGTTCGCACCGAAATTACGCCCCAAATTAAAACTCCGGCTCTGGGGGAGGCGCGGGGGCCGCGGGCAGAGACCCTCCCCTCCTTTTCCCTCCCCTGTATGTACGAGTGTGTGCGTGTGCGCACGTGTGTGCGTTTATGCTCGCAGCGGGGGCCCTGGCCGGGAGGCCCTTTGGCTTCCATTAGCTGTGCAGGCAATATCTGTTCATCCTCCCCCCTCCCCCTCCGCCTCCGCCCCCGCCCCCTGCTTAAAGGAGAACTCTCAGGACGCTTCTCTCCGCCCCCTGCCCCCCATCTCTTACCCCCCACCCCAATCACCTCTAGATCTTCGACCTAACCCCAATTCCCTGCCCGGGCCCGGGACCTGAGGATTGTTCTCATCTCTCTATAGTGCCCCTAGTACGTTGGCTAGCCCCTGCATCTAACTTCTGCTCTCTTGCCCGGGGCGGTCAACCTTGGAAGTGCATCTTGCGGTAATGTGTTGGAGTGTGTTAGTGTAAGCAAGCTTGTGACTGTGAGTATGGGATTTGGAGAAAGTAGGTGTATGTGAGAGCAATTTTGTGTGCATGCCAGTGACTACTGTCTGTGACTTTGTGAGGGTGTGACTTTGTGGGTGATCGAGTGTAATCCTATGTGTATGAGAGAGATTGTGTATCTCTTGTGTATGACTTTGTGTCCTACATGTGTTTGGATGTTTACAATTATCACACTTGTAATCATCCCCTTTTAATAGGGACAGCATAGAGGGCATAGAATGCAAAATGCATTTCCCTAAATATAGGCACCTGTACATATGTGCATACATACATGCAGAGGCTTTATAACAGTCTAGTGGCTTGGTATGGACAGAAATTGCTAAGGTTTGTAGGTTTGGCTTACCTAAGGGTGGAGGAATCACCCCATTCACTTTCAGTCAATAAATCAAGGTTGTCGTTCCCAGGATGAGAAAGTCAGAAGTAGGGTGATGTGTGTAGGATGTGTGTGTGAGAGTAGGGTAGGGTTGTATTGTGTAGGGAACAGCCCTCTATCAGCACAGAGCTTATACCTCCCACATCCTATCCTTGGTGAACAGAGACTGAACATTGCATAATAATTTCATGTATTTCCTCACAACAATTCTGTGAGGTAGGTAGTACAAGTATTATTACTCCCATTTTACAGATAAAGGAGAATGGGAGACAGCATAAAAATCTGACCTTGTAGGTAGAGAGGAAGTAAATTAGAAAGTTTACAAATATTACCTTATTTGATCTTCACAACAACTCTGTGAGGTAGTTGCTATTATTACCCCACTTTGCAGTTAAGGAAACTGAGGCAGACAGAAGTTAAAGGACTTTCCCAGGGTCACACAGCTAATAAATGTTTGAGGCCACATTTTAACTCAGGTCTTCCTGACTCCTATCCCAGCACTCTATCCCCTGGCCTACCTGGCTACCTTTGGCAAGAAGATCTGATTTCAAATACTGCCTTCTAGTTATGTAAGTATAGGCAAGTCCCTTAAACTCAGTATCCTAAGGCAGTTCTCTGACATTATAAATAGCATTTGAGTTGCCAGTCTGTTACTTGGGGACTGTTGCCTACCCTGATGAAATCACAGGTCAGGATCAAAACAGATTAAAAAACAGATTCAAGGAGTTAAATGACTTGTGGGACATCACACAATGATTAAATTTCAGAGGAGGGATTTAAACCGAGGTCTTCTGGCTCCATAGCTCTTTGAAGTCTAGCTGAGGCTCTGTGTCTCTTTCCTTCAATCCATCTTTCACAAGGTGCTAGAATTCTCTCCCTAAGGCATAGCTCAAAGCTTACAGAGTGGCACTCTATGAAAATAGTCTAAACTTCTTAGTCTGGCATTCAAGGCCCTCTACAATCTGCCCGTTACCTTTTCCAGTCGTATCTCAGATTACCCTCCCCCCCCCAGTTTCAGCCAGACAGAAAGCTTACCTCCTCACAAATTCCCATGCTTTCTTGCTGCTAGGCCTTTGTTTATTCCATCCCTTGAGCTGGAATAGTCTCCTCAGCCAATAAATCCTAACCATAGTTCAAGACCTAGTTCAAGTGGCACTTTGTCTATAGCCTTCCCTGAACCCTAGGAATTGATTTTTCCTTCCCAGGAAAAGTCATAGCATTAGGTAGGCACATCTTATACTCTTATCACATTCTGATGTTCATTTAAAGTATCTGTATACTTGTCTTATATTCTCTACTAGAGTGTAAGCTTCCTGCAGATAGGGTCACCATCTTATTCTTCCTAGTCCTCAGTGCCCTCATCTTGCATAGCACTAGGCCCTGCACTTAGCAGCTTCTCAATGTTTGTTTAATGAATGGATGAATGTGTAAACATGACAGTTTGTGTAAAAGTGATATGGTGGTGGTGCAGTGGATAGAGTACTGGCCCTGGATTCAGGAGGAATTGAGTTCAAATCCAGCCTCAGACACATAACACTTACTAGCTGTGTGACCCTGGGCAAGTCACTTAACCCCATTGCCTAACCAAAAAAAAAAAGTGATGTGGTAAATTCAACACTGTGTATAAGCCTATGTATGGTCACCCACTTCCACAAATCACTGGGGGCCCTGGCAAAACTCAAAGAAGAAACTACTTAAGGCTCCTTGGTATATTATTCATTTTCTCCCTCACTTTTGGCCCCTAGAGACAGCAACTTCCCAACTTTGCCTTGGAGGGAAAGGCAGGACCCCAACCTCAAAGGGAGCAATGTATCTGAATGTTCTGATCTTTCCAAAAGACTCATGTCTTCTGGATATATGCTGGGTGGGAGTGGGGGGAAACGTCTAACCTTTCTCTCATTCTATTCCCAGAGAACCTACCTACCCAGGCTTTCCACAAAGCACAGACCCTCTAAGTAATGGGAGATGCAAAAAGATTAATATGGCAACAATACCCTTCAACACCCTCCCTCTTGCACTTTACATTTGTTCCTCACAGACATCTTCCTACTAAACCATCACTTATATTCCACTGACTACCCCCCCATGGCTACTCATTCACTCCTAGTCATTGACCCCTTTTTCTGAATCCTTTAGTAATCCCTCCGTCTTTCTTGAGTTTCACCTCCATACTCATTGCTCCCCGCTCTTCCCCACCTTACTATCCACTGACCCCTCCACATGAACCACACCCTACTAATCCTCCTTTACTGATGCCCCAATGTTCCCCATTGGCCCACTTCACTGATCCACCCACTAACCATTCATTGAACCCCAAACTGACCCCTATAAATGGACCTTCCAACGCTAATGCTCCTTCACTGGTCCCTCAAAGACTCTACTTACTGCCCCTACTGCTGATGTCTCTCTCTCTCTCTCTCTCTCTCTCTCTCTCTCTCTCTCTCTCTCTCTCTCTCTCTCTCTCTCTCTCACCCACTCCCCCCCTCCAACTCAGTACAAGGCGTTATGGTGGCTAATCAGACTCCCTGCAGACAAAATACCCTACAAAACCCCCAATGAAGGAGGGTTGAGGAGGAGTCCAAGTTTAAGGGGCGGGGCAGTACGAGCTGCTCCCCATCCAGGAGTTCAGGCAAACACCTAGTTCCCGCGGTGACCCAGCTTGCAGGGAGGGGGAGGGAAAAATAGGACTCGAGTCAGTAAGAGCCCCGCTTCCCCCCATCCCCATCTCACTGCAAGCATGGGAACTCAACTGGCTTCGATTCCCTCTTTCCGACCCCTGTCCCCCGCCCCCATCAGATTCAATTTCCGCTTCTAAGTGTCTCTGAAGCTCTGTATCCCTCCCGGGATGGATGAGCCTGGGGTCTGGCCTAGCGCGACCCCCTGCAGATCTTCTCATAGGCGCCCGCACAGCCTCCGCCAACCCTGTGCCCCACTGTTCTCTACGAGCCCCTTCCTTCACCATCTCCACAGCCCTTCACCCCAAACACACTGGCTCCCTAGCTCTGCTCCCTGCCTCTGCTTCTCTCTGTGTCTCTGTGTCTCTGTGTATCTCTGCTCTCTCTTGTCTCTCTCTCTCTCTAACACCTCTATTCATCTCTGGGAGCAACATCATTTATTTTGCACTTCCCAGATAATTTACTTTTTTCCCTTCTACAGGAATTCTCCATTTCCCTATAAAATGAAAATTCATCTAGAATTACATCTTATGTCATCATTATGTTTATTAAGCGTGGATGATGTATATGAACAGGACGGGCTTGCTGCTGAGTGCTTAATGGTGCATAAGATTAAGCCGAGACTCTCAGCTGCGCAGCGACTCCCCTCCGGTTCCCATGTTGTAGAGGCTGCTGGGAGTACAAGTTCCGAGCGAGCGGACGGCCAGGTGAACTCGCCGCCGCCGAGTCCCCCACCCCCCAGCCTCCACCTCCCCGCCAGCCTCTCTGCCTGCCCGGCCCAGCTCGGCCCGGCTCGGCCCCACGGCCCCTGCCTGGCCTGGCTGCCATCCTCCCGCCTGGGCCCTTCCTCCCTCGTTCGCTGCCCTCTGCAAGGGGCCGCCTCGGATTTACACAAACAAAACACACACACCACCACCGCCACCCCCTGCCCCAGGCCGAGGTTACTGGATTTAGGGCTTCTTCCTCTGCGGTCCCCCACTCCCCCACCCCTCCTTGCTTTTCTGTTCTTTTCCGTCCTCTTTTCTTGCTCTCTTAGATTCCCCTTTCTCCTCCCCTCCAACCCTGCCCCCCTCCTCGCTCCTCTCTCTCTTTTCCTTTCCCTCTCTCCCTCCTTCCCTCTACGGCCCCTCCCCTCTACTGTCTCCTCTTTCTCCCTTTCTCTTGCCCCCTCCTCCCTCCCTATGCCTCCTCCCTCCCCATCATCCTCCCTTTCTGCCTCTCTCCCTCCATGCCCCTATTCTCCTTTCCTTCTTCCATTCCCTCCCTCCCGTTTTCCCCAACCCTTCTCTTCCTCTTTCCCCCAGTCCTCTCCCCCTTTCCCTTCCCCCCCGCCCCCTCCCCCTCTCTTTCCCCCGCGCTGGCGGCCACAGCTCTGCAGCGCGCGCGGCACCAGCAGTCTATGACAAAAACATTATCCTTCTGGTGCTAAACAATCCAATAAACCTCTCCACAGGGAGAAAGTTAACCTCTTGTCTCTTCGGCTGATGCCTTCCAGCCCACGTGACTGCTGCCACAGTAAATTCAAATCATTAGTCTCCTCACCCCATCAAAAAACTTCTATTAGTAATGGAGACCTCGCCGGAGACCTTCCGCGGAGAGCGCTGCCTTCCCAATTCCCAGTGGAAAAATTCTGCGCGAAAAACTAATTCTACTTTTAATAATCTGTCATCAGGACCAGAGGCAGTCATAAATTATATGGGAGCGCGTGCGAGAGCGCGCCACAAGAGGGAAATCAGGGCGAAAAATCAAAGCCCAAGTTTGACAAACTTTCCTGAAGATAAATAATAACTTACAAACAGGATTAGTTGTAAAGTCACGCTCGGGCGGAGCCGCGGCGGCTATGGCGCTTCGGAGAGACCGTGTACAGCGCACCTGTCACCGGCCTCCCTCCTGGCGCCGCCCCCCGCCCCTTCCTCCTCCTCCTCCTGGTCCCCTTCCTTTTCCTCGTCCCCTTCCCATTCCCTCTCCTCCTCCCCTCCCTATCTCCTTCTACTGCTCCTCCTCTTTCTCCTCGTCTTCCTCCTTTCCTCTTCTTCCCCCTCCCTTCTCTTCTTCCTCTTTTTCTTCATCTTCCTCCTTCCCCCTCCTGTTCTATCTTCCTCTTCGATCCTTTCCTTCTCTTTTTCTCACTTCCTCTTCCTCTCCCCCCTGCCATTCCCTTCCCCAAGGAAGAGGCAATGCACAGGGAAACCAGTCCCTAATACTGTGGAGACAAGATTCCCACCCAGGGTCACTAAAGGTCACTAGATGACCATCTCCAATTGGCAGGATAAGCTTTTGTGTATGGCAGACCCCTGCCTCTCTGGGTGTCCCCATTCGGTGTGTGTATGTATATGTTTGTGTATGTGTGCATACATACATTTGTGTATAGCATATATGTGTATGTTTGAGTGTGTCTATATGCATATATGTTCGTTTTTGTATGTTGGAGGTAGCCTTCATCTCTCCCACTCCCCCTTCCATTCTCAGTAGAGTCTGGAACAGTTGGAGATGGAGTTGGGAGTCTGATTCCTCCTTGTTTATTTATCTCTGTACAATGTTGATGGGCCTGGGGGGTGGGAAGGAGTCCTTAGTTCAAGCGTCCCGTGGATCAGCTCAAAACTCCAGGTCTCGAGCCTCCAATATCTCCCCTCTCAGCTCCAAGGACCCGTGATTCGCCCCTCCCTCTAGGTTTCTGCCCTGCTCTTGAGCTCTCAGTACCTTAGAATGCCCTACTTTGCCCCAGCTCATGTGCCCCACCTTCCCTAACCCTCAGAACTCCCAGCTGTCATCCCCTAATGCCCTTTGCGGAGGTAAATCTGTCCGATGTCACAGACCCTGACCTTTAGAGATCCTTGTTCTCACCCCCAAAGCCCAGCCCTAGGCCTCCCTACGTCCCTAGACTCCAGAGCTCCTAACCCTCACTCCCCTCTCCTGCTCCCGGCCCCTGCTCCGCCTCCCTGTGCCCGTGCCCCTGCCCCCGCCCCTCAGCGCCCCTCAGCACCCCCCCAGCGCCCCCGCCCCCGCCCGCACAATCTCGCCGCTGACAGCAGCGCGGGTGATAAATGCCCGAGACGCGGGGAAGGAATTGCGCAAAATAAAGAAGCGTGTTCCAACAAGTCCTGTCAGGGCGCATTGATTTAATCATCTGCAGAAATACACATTCTGGCTTCCTGGAGCGGAGCGTGCCCGCCCGCTCGGCCACAGGGGTGGGGGAAGGGGGTTCGCCTGACCAGAGGAGGGGGGAATGGAAGGAGGGCTAAGGCAAGTTGAGAAGACTAAGGGGGTGCTCTGCTTGGCGAGTTGAAAGGAGAGCAATGGGGTGGGGGGGTAAGGTTCTTGAAAAGAGGGGTCCCCAAGGGCTCCATCATCCTCTCTCCCTCTCTGATGCTCTTTGGGGAGATCAGGGGCAGGGGTGGGATCGAGGGCCGAAACTGCTGCAGCTGCTGACTTCTCCCATTACCCCCCCTCCCCCGCCTCCAGCACCTACAACAACCTCGGGATTAAAAGATGTCTTCCGTACCCCTCTGCTGACAACCCTCCCTCCCAGGTCCCCCCTTTGGTGAAAAGCATTTGAACCGCATTGAATCTGCATGTGCTGCATTTAAGAAGCACCTTATAACTGGCCTACAATCCCTGCCGCCCCGTACAGTCTGGGGTATCTCTACCCCACTCCCTCACAGCCTGGTTACCACCCCCACCCTAAGCCTCAACGAAGCTCTGGCCTCAGTCCGTCAGGGATCACGTCCCCCCCGGAATGCCCTCGGCCCCGCCCTGCCCAAGAGGCGCCACGGGAAGCCTGGAGCGGGAGGAGGAAAAGGGAACTGGAGAAGAGGGGTGGGGAGGGAATTATGCAGGATCGAAGGAAGGCTCGCAGCCAAAACAGGGGCCTGGTCCCGGGCAGAAGACTGTCTGTCTATAGGATCCGGACTCTCCTTCCGTCCTTTATCGTCGGTTCCATCCCTCTGAGTACCACTTGGGGCCTAAGCTCTCAGTAACTGCTATCCAAAAGGGAAGATCTACTTTGGGGGCAGGATCTCCAGATAAGTGAAAGCAGTCTCATCCCTCTGGGAGAGAAAGGGGAAAGGGAGTGACCCCTGACAACTATTTGTGGTCCCTTTCTACTCTCCTCTTCACTCTCTTCTAGCTTAGTCTCCCCTCCTCATTCCCCCTTAATCCCCCCATCCCCACCCCAGGATTTAGGAAAGTTGGAGCAGTTTCATATTCAGCCCCTTGTGGCAGCTTCTTATCCTGCCAGAAGGTGGCAGGCGGGGCAAGGCCTGGACCCGGAAGACTCTGAAGGGGTTCACATGGGGTAAATCAGAAAAGTGGTGGAGGGTGGAGGACACATGGGGGAGCAGGAATATTGAGGGACTCAGGAAACATTGAGTGTGCTGGAGGCTATACTGGCACAGCCAGGGGTTGGAACAGGGGTACTCAAGACAGCCTTCTCCCCATTGGTTGTAGGTCAGAATAGGGATGGTGTTAGTGTTTTCATTTGCTCTGAAACCTCATCCTCTTGGAGGACTGGAGGGACCTCCTTTGAGGGAAGGGGAGCCCAAGCTCTTCAGGCCTCAAGCAAAGGGAAGAAGGGCCAAAATAAGGCATAAGCTATAGGGAGAAGGAGCCAGATCCTTCCTGCCCAGTAAGTAGCCTCTCTGACCTATGTGTCTGAGACCTTTGTGAGTTCAGAGAATCAGAGGATCATAGGGCCACACCTTGGAGGTTGTCTAGTCCAACTCTCTTATTTTATAGATTTTACATATGGGGCCCAGAGGGGTTAAGTGACTTGCTCTAAGTCACACAGGTAGTAATTAGCAAAGCTGGGAGTGGAACCTGTATGTTTCCACTTAACCATTCTGCCTCCTTCCCTAGTTTATACAACAGTAGGGAAACCACCACCAAAGAGTTAATTCCTTAGGGGCATTCCTAAAAGTTATCCACAGTTAGCCCTGCCTCCTCAGGAAGGAGAGGTGGGGAGGATTAATTGAAGGAGGTCAATTAGGGGTGAGTCAGGAAAACTTAAAAGGGGGAGCAGTGAAGGAGATTAGAAGGAGTCATCGAATAAATTAGAAAGGGTCAGTGGGGGAATTTATTATGAGGGTTAAAGGGAAATTGGGGAAGTTAGTGATTGAGGTTAGGGTCAGGGATAGAAGATCAGTGAGAAATGAATCCATGAGAGGGAACCCTAGGGGAGTTAGCAGGAGAGCTAGTCACAGGACTTGTAATGGAGCTCAGCAAGGGAGGGTCAATGGAAGTACAGTAGGGGACCCAATAGGAGAGGTAGGTCATGGGAAGGGTTGGAGAAGAAGGTCGGTGAAGGGATGTTTGAATGAAAGGTCCAGATAGGAAGCACCTAATCACAGTTGCCCGTTCTTATCCTCATTTTTCACTTTTCTATCAGCTTGGTCTCCCCAAGATTGGTCCACCGAATAAGCTAAGCACGGCTGTCACCACCCTGAGCCTCTAGGGGGCTCTAATCCTCTCTATCTTGGCCCAGGAAGGCCCAAACACTTTTATCCTTGTTCAGCAGAGATAAGGTTGGGATTTTTCCAGAAGAGCTTTGCTAAGCAAGTACTAAGGGGAAAAGGAAGGGATGAGGGAGTGGGGAGGGGGAAGGAGATAGCAAAATTTAAAAACCTAGAAAGAAGTTTAAGGAAGACAAATGTCTCTTACTAAGGGACCCCTGGTCTGGCCCCAGGTGTGTTGGGCTGCTAAAAGTGGCTCCAGTTTCTACTTCTCACCATAGGCCTATCTAGGAAACGGTGGAAAATTGACCCCTCCCTTGCCTGTGGCGGAAATCATCACTGGTTATTACTGTGTGTAAAGTATTATTCTGTAGTGAACCAGGATTCCAGAAAAGGACACTGGGGGGGGGGGAAGACAGTACATCTGAGGAATGAGTCATCAAAGACAACCTGGGAAGTAGGTGGAGCAATTTACGTGGGCCATTAGTCATTGGGTTCAGGGCCTGTCTATTACCTCTGCTCTGGAAACTAGCTAAGAGATTGAGTCCCAGTGCCTTTCTGACAGGAAATAGACCCTTGGTGGGAGGTGTGACACACAGTAGCCAGTTAAAGACAGAAAGAATTTAATCTGTAGGTAGGCCTTAGCAGTGGGAAACGTGCTATCTCTGAGGCTTAAGGCCAGCAGGGAGGAACTAAGTCCTGAAGTCAGAAGCAGGGCTGGAAGATTCAGGTTTAATACTTGGCTGGTGAATATACTTTAATGATAAGTATTATTGCTAGTATTTATATTTTGCTTTAAGGTTTGCAGAGTGCTTTATGTGTGTTATCTCATCTGATCCTCACATGACAGTCTTGGGACACATGTATTATTATTACTTGGAGATAATAATATACCTGGAAGGCATTTTTCGTATGAGGAAAATAAGGCTGAAGCAAGAAAGCTAAGTGACTTGACCAAAGTAAAACAGCTAATAAGTGTCTGAGGCAGAAAGTTAACCCAAGTCATGCTGACTTCAAGTACAGTACTCTGCCTACTGTCCTACCTAACTGCCCTTAGACAAGTTAGGACTGAGAGGAAGGGGTTTGGGTGGAGGGTAGGATTTTTCAGGATAGGAGTCAGAGCCCCTGGAAGGGTGAAGATGAGACTTCCAAGTCTTCTAAGGATGGCCTGCCTGAAATGCCAGGAATATAAGAGCTAGCTAGAAAAGCCAGGAGGCCCATACCTAGAGGCAACATTGGCAAGCAGGTTCTAAACAGGCTGAGAAATCTAGGAATCCTGCTACGCTAAATTTATCTCAAGCTAGAAGGCTGGGAATTTAAAGTACCATTCAACCTAGTCAGGATTGAGGCCGACAGTTTCTTAGGAGAACCAAGAAAAAGATCTCCATCTAGATCACTCTTATTTGGCTTGGAAGACTAGGGTTTGCTTTGAAGACTTCTGTAATTATTCAGTTTTTCCCTTCTGTTAGTTGCTTTAAATGCCAGTATGTTTCCTTGAAGTTCCCAGTAGTAAAATTTGGAAGCCCTAAAGGAGGCTAGTGTAGTTATTTTACAGAAATCAGGGCAGACAAGTTGGGATACTGTGCCCCCTTCTACATGAGTACTATGTGAAGAGGACCTAGGACAAATATTAATGATATTTACTGACTTTGTATAGCACTTTGCATTTTCAAGGGGCCTGAGATATATTATCAGTGGTGGTAGCAAAAAAAAAATGGGGTAACTAGTGAGACAACACCTGGGGCTCCAAGATGGGTGTGTTTGAGGAAGGGGAGAATGGGATACCCCTCCCCCTTTGGGACAAAGACCAGCTGGACTATGGGACAAGAGAAAGACCCTGCTTGAAGAAGGCAGATCCCTTCCTTCCAACCTTATCACCAAAATTCTTCTAATTTAATTCAGCAAGCATTTATTGATTACCTACTATGTGCCCAACATTGTGCTGAAGGTCCAAAGACAAATAATAATAATAATAATAAGACAAATAATACCAGCAGTCAAGAACATTTATATTCCAATGGAAAGCCCTCCATGGAGATACTGCTATACTAAATTGACTTTGCAGGACTTTGCAATTATATCCCTTGTATTTTAGGAAGTGACATTGACCCCTTGATGGTTTCAGAAACTAGACACTCTATCTCTCTGGCTGTCCCTCATGCCACAAATACTCTCCCATCTCTGCTCCACCTACTGATCTTCCTAGCTTCCTTTAAGTCCTAACTAAAATCCCTTCTTTTACTGAAAGTCCTCCCCAACCCCTCTTAATTCCAGTGTCTTTCCTCTGTTAATTATCTCCTATTTATCCTGCATATAACTTGATTTGAATACATTTGTTTGCATGTTGTATCCCCCATTAGACGGTAAGCTCCTTGAGGGCATGGGTTGTCTTTTGTCTCTTTTTAAAATGCCCATAGCACAATGCTTGACACATAGTAGGCATTTAATAAATGCTTATTGATTGACTGTCTCTGATTGCAGCTATTGGAAGGTCCTACTCATTGATTTCTCCTAAAGTCATTTTATCTCAACTACATTTACCATCTCTTTAGGAAGACCTCTTCATTATGTACATGGAAGTTATCTGTTATTATTACTCTCTGTGTAATTTGTTTTTCTACTATAAACTTCAGTGATTGAGTTCTGGAAGATCATTAAGGGGTGGGGGTGGGGAGGGCACTTGAGTTATCAGAGAGAACCTGTGGAAGCAGGCAACTGAGCCAGGAAAGACCTCATCAGTCACTGGGCTGCTGTCCTGTCAATCATCTGTGTTCTACAAATTAGCTGACAGCTGGTGGTATCTGTCACACAGGAAACAGGAACTTAGTAGAAAGGCCAATATCTTGAAAACAGAGAAGAACAACTGGCTTCCTTCTGGAAGTGGGAAGGTTTCTAGACAAAGGAAAGAGGAAGTGGCAATTGGAAAGCCTGTACCCTTTAAGAATGGAGATGATAGGATTGAAATAACAACATCATTATAGTAAGGTTTGCAAAACACTTTACAAATATTATTTCATGATATTTGCAAATATTGGATATGTGGTGGGGCATGGGCAGCTAGGTGGCACCGTGGATAGAGCTCTGGGCCTGAAGTCAGGAAGACTCATCTTCCTGAGTTCAAATCTAGCCTCAGACATTCACTAGCTGTGTGACCCTGGGCAGGTCACTTAACCCTGTTTGCCTTGGTTTCCTCATCTGTAAAATGAGCTGGAGAAGGAAATGGCAAACCATTACAGTATCTTTGCCAAGAAAATCCCAAATGGGGTCACAAAGAATCAGACACAACTGAAAAGACCGACCTGAGATGGGGTTCACTATTACCCCATGACAAAGAATAAGAGTAAACCCAGCTGTGAATCTAGAACAAAGGGCAAAGAGATAGCACTTCACTCCATGGGTGGACAACTTCAAGGCATCCCTAAGACAGGATCAGGAGAAAGGTTGGAACCCCATAGGCTAAGCCAGCCAAGCTTCAGACTGCAGCTGGACTTTTGGTCACTTAGGACCTAGGTTCTGCTTAGGATACTGGCATGAGTCTAGGCCTTCGTGATTTATTTTGCTTTTCACTACTGATTTCTTCGTGCCTGGAACCTGCACACTGCATGCTGATCCTTTTATCTGGGCAAGCTTAGATCCCTCCCCTCTAGTTCAGGCTGTCATAGTCATCCAAGAACCATGTATTATCATCCCTGGAGTCTGTCTGCACCACATTAGTGGCCCTTTGTTTCTCTTTTCAAACATTAATTCCCACCCCCACCCCCTTCCCACCCCACTTTTTGGGACTTCCTGCTCCTTGTTTGAAAAACACTCCCTAGTTATCAGCTGCTTTGCAGAACAGATATGACTGACAGGTCTTTAGTCCAATGATTGATTAAACCCGTTCTGGCTCCGGCTTCCAGCCCCACCTGTTTCCCAAAGTCCTCTTAAAGTGTCCCCCTCCACTTCAGAATTTTTCACATAGCTACTATTATAATTTTACAACATCAAAAATATTTTATACACACACGATACTAATTATAGGTGATTTCTACCCCAGCAACGTGGCCAGTTTCTGAAATTGTCCTGGGTATGAAGGTGAGATCACTCATGGCAGTAGGAGAGGCAGTACTCAGACCCTGAGTGGCCCTCAATGAGGATTTGGAGGAAGTTGAACAAGGACTGAAGAGAGACAGTAACTGGCAAGAGACTCCAAACTCCCAGTGGACCACAAGCAGAATTGGAGTAACCCTAAGAATGGTGGTTTTTAAAAGTAGACAAATTAGAGATTATTAGAGAATGGGGGTGTTTTTATGGTTCAGTAGGGGACGCTTGCATCCCCTTGACCCCGTTTGGGGTTTTCTTGGCAAAGATATCATAGTGGTTTGCCATTTCCTTCTCTAGTTCATTTTACAGAAGAGAAACTGAAGCAGATAGGGTTAAGTAACTTGCCCAGGGCCACACAACTAATAAGTATCTGAGGCCAGATTTGATACTCAGGAAGAGGAGTCTTCCTGACTTCAAGCCTGGCATGCTATCTACTGCACCACCTAGCTGCCCTGAGAATGGGAATAGAGAAGACCAGGTACAAAATGAAATAGGGATGTCTCCTTTGTTCTAGGAATGCCCAGTTTGTCTGGCACAAAGTAGATGCTATTTCTTAATTCTCATCAACCTTGACCTCTCAGCAGTACTTGACCCAGTTGGCCACTGTTCTCTTGGAAGTACTTTTCTCTCTTTCTTTTTTCCTGGGGGGGGCCTTTTTTTTGTGGCACTGCTTTCTTCTGGTTCTTCTACCTGTCCAAGGACTCCTCAGTGTCCTTTGTTCATTCACTATCCATATTAGACCTACTAACAATAGGTTTACCCCCAAGGCTGGGTCCTGGGCCCTCTTCTCTTTTCTCTCACTCTTGGTGGACTCTTTAGCTTCCAGGGATTCAATTATCACCTCTATGCAGATGATTCATAGATCTAAATATCTAGCCTTGGTATCTCTCATGAGCTCCTGTCCCACATCAAAACCTGCCTATTGGACTTTTACAGCTGACTCTCAAGTATGTCTTAAACCCAATGAGTCTAAAACAAAACTCATCTTTCCTTTTAAACCCACCATGCTTTAGATTTCCCTGCAACTGTTGGGAGCACCAAAATCCTTACAGCTACCTAGGAGCAACCCCTGTGTCACTATCTTTGACTTCTCACACATATGCCCTACCACTTTGGTTCGATCTTTTTAGTTGTGCCTGATTCTTCATGACCCCATTTGGGATGTTCTTGCAAAGAAACTGGAATGGTTTGCCATTTCCTTTTCCAGCTCATTTTACAGATGAGGAAACCAAGGCAAACAGGGTTAAATGACCTGCCCAGGGTCACACAGCTAGTGAATGTCTGAGGTTAGATTTGAACTCAGGAAGATGAGTCTTCCTGACTTCAGGCCCAGAGCTCTATTCACTGTGCCACCTAGCTGCCCATGCCCCACCACATATCCAATCAATTGCCAGAACTTGTTTGTATATCCACAATATCTCATTCACATTGCTTCTGCTCTACTCTAACAGTCATCCCTCTAATTCGGGCTTTCATCAACTCTCACCTGGACTATTGCAACAGCAAACTTGCTTTCCTTTCCCCAATCCTCTCCCCATGCCAATTCATCCCCCAAACAGCTGCCAAAGTGGTTTTACTAAAGGTAGGTCTGATTATCTCCTCCTCTCTGTCCAGTAAACTCCCATGGCCCCCAGCCCCCATATGAACTCCCTTGTTGGACATTTAACTCTTCACAATCTTATCCCTTGCTACCTTTTTACTTCACTTACAAATTGCATTTCTTCTTGCATTCTTCAATTCAGCCATACAGGCCTATACATGGTTTCCCAAACAAGACACTCTATTTCCCACCTCCTTGTTGCCTCTGCCCTAGTTGTTCCCAATGCCCAGAATGCAATTCCTCCCCAGTTGTGCTTCTTAGAATCACCACCTTCTACAAGAAGTCTTTCTGGATTCTTCCCCCACCCCTCCCAACCCTCCCTCCCCCTTCTCTCTTCCCCAGTGTACTTCTTCCCTTTTCACTATGTAGGAACTTGGAATAGTGGTGAAACTTGTGACTGTATTGATATAGTTGAGGAAGCTACCTGTACCAATGCAATTTTTCTGTAACTCATAGTGTTAAAGACTTCCCTAGAGTGCTCAGGGGCTGTGTCTTGCCTTGGGTTAGAGCTAGCACTTGAACCCAGGTCTTCTGGTTTTGAGATCACCTCTCTATCCACAGACACGCTGACACATATTATATTTATACTTATCTCTACATTGTCTCCCCTGTTAGAAAGAAGACTCCTTGGGGGCAAGGTTTCATTTTGGTTTCCTATCAGTAGTCCTAAGCACAGTGCCTGTGCCTGGCACATCGTAAACTCTTAATAAATGTTTATTTGACTGATTGATTCTCTGTATCTGGAGGTATGGCTAGAGACAGGTAGAGAAGGTAGGGTGATTGAAAGAGTTGGAGGGAAGGGAAACCACGATTTCTGTGGGAGAGGAGGGAGCAGCCAGCTTCCAGAGCCCCACTTATAAGAAGAGAGGCAGAAAACATCACCCCTGAACCTCACTCCTCTCTCTCATCCCCAGAGGTCCTCTCCTCTCCCCCTCTGCCCAGCCCCCAAGAAGGGGATGGGAGAGCAGTTAAGGAGGGGTAGGTGGACTCCCTGCCATTCTCCCTGCACTGCCCTCCCCTCCTCTTGTAGTGTCCGGTTGGCCCTTCCCCACGGTCCACCTACCTCTCTTCTGGCCCTCCTCCTCCCAGTCCCAAATAGGGTGGGCTTTGGCTCTACTAGTGACTTTAGTGCGCCAGGCTCGGCCTGGAAGGTCACCTCCTTCATCACGAATTCTATTTGCATCCGGAATCGCATGTACATGAAAAATGTGTCCGCGTGCGGCCCCGACTGCAGACGCAGATGAAATTCTGTGCGGCGCCTGATGCGCGGTAACCTTTGCAGATGGCGCCGCTATTGCTGAGAAATGGATTGCTTAATAAAGCGTATCATCCGACATATTTGCCGCTTGGCCAGCCAAACAGAAGTTGTTTTTTGCACAAATTTCCTTGTCAAATTTGTCAATGTTCATGTCATTTCTGCTTTAGGTCACAGAGCAAGGTGCAAATTCCTGGCGTCTTCACTGGCTGCAGCCAATTTCGGCGATTTCTGCGGTGATGGGGAGTCTCCAAGGAGCTGCGCGCCCGCTTTCCCTCTTCATAGAGAGAGGGCGCCGAGCTCCTCCTCCAGGAAGCCCACAGGCCTGGATGAGATCTTTGTAGAAGCGGAGGGAGTCAAGAGAAGCTCATTCCCGCCTCACCTCCACAGATGTTTCTCCCAAGGGAGACATTTAGGACTGGAGGAGGGGCAAAGAGTCGACACTCCAGTTCCTCCAGCTCCAGGGTTGAAGATGCAGTTCTTTACTAAAGGGAGCGCCGGAGTTGGGTAAAGGGAGGAAGGTTCCCCTCCCCTCCCCTCTCCTTCCCTTCTCTTCCCCTCAGGACCCCATGGGAAGCCAGCTTCTCTAATCCCTTGGGCCTCATTGGAAGTTCCCTCCCCCTTTTCTCCAGGCTCCTTTGGAGATCCCTAGGAGAGGTGGGAGGTAGTCTTCACCTACGGCCCTGCTTGTCCTTAAACACACCTCTGCCGATCAGTGATATAAAGGCACTGACTTGGTCAAAGGGCCCAGAGAAAGACTGAATCTCTTCTGCTTTTTCCTCCTTCCCTTTTCCCCAAAGGCCAGGTGTCCAACAGTAAATTCTCAGACAAACTTAGAGACCAAAGATGGAGGAGGAAGCCAGGTATGAACCATCTCCGCATAAAACCACTTGATTAATAAGCCCCCTCCCCCACCCCATACACACACTTCTTTTAGACAGGAAGTGTGGGGGGGGGGGTAGGGGACCTCACAGAACCCTAGTTTGAAATCTAATCATTACAGCCTAAGTCAGGAGGTCAGCCCTAAGGATTTTGTCATAGATCCTCCTCAGTCCAGTTGGGGAATAGAGGAAGGGTGGAACAGGGAGAGGAGGAGGAAACAGTAAGATGGGTGGGGACTGAAGACCAATCTGGTAGCGCTGCTGCTGCTGCTGCTGCTGGTGTAAATGTGGGATATGTAGATAAATGTGTTTGAACAATTGTATAGAGGACAAATGCATGAGGGCAGGTTTTGGAGGACACTTTCCGGGATGACAAGAGTGGTATACTAGGTATATGGGTACAGACAGGTGTGGAAGACAGGTGTATAGGGAACAGGTATGCTGGAGAGAGTAGGATGGGAGAACAGGTAGGCGGCGTCAGGTGCATAGGAGCACACGGAAGGATTGGAGTGCATGGGGATAGGTATAAGGGGCAGATGATCTAGACAAGTATATAGGGCTGCGTACCCTAATCCCCTTGGGGATTCTCCCCTTGGGAGAATAATTGGGGTGGAGCTAGGAGAGCAATGCGGTGGGTAGTGCTGGGGAAGGACACTGAGTAGTTAGAGGGGGCAGGGCAACGCTCCGCTGGGTGGAGGTAGGAGGGACAGTAAAAGGAGAGGCAGGGAAAACTGGGGGAGGGGGGAGAACCATTAATAGGAGGGGGCGCCTCTACTAGGTGTGTGGGGGGGGTTACTGTCAGATTATTAATGGCCACGCGTTGACTCAATTACATCCAGCCTGCTTTTGTTGGCAGGCCTCCGCAATTATGCATCTCATTACGGGCGGCCGCCCAAATGCATCCTGGGAGGAGACCAGAACTCCAAATTAACTTTCTTGGCGCTGAGGGGGCTGGTTGGCCGAAGCTGCTTGCGCTGCAGCCAATCAGGGTGGGCTCCAAGAGGGAGGGGTCACAGGAAGGGCGCTGTGAGGGAAGCCGGGCAGCGCGCAAGGGTGTGCGTTGGTATTGGTAGTGTGCTCCTTCCTGACTGTGCCTTCCAAGGTCTTTGGACCACGAGCTTTAGAAGCTTTCTGCTTAAGCTAACTCCTCTCTCCACAGAGTCTCTTCGCCTCAATCTGAGCAGGAAGGTCCAGGCCCCAAATCCACTTGTCAGGGTTCAAGGATGAGTTTGGGCCCAGGAGCCAGCCTCTCCAAGACATTTGTTTGGTGGAAAGGTGTTACCCAGCCACTTCAAAGAAATTGTCCTCTTGTCTTCCCATCCCAATAAATGTAATATGGAGAGGCTTAGATGCCCAGTGCAGGGGCAAAAAAATGCTTGTAGTTGCAATCACTGTATCACAGATGTGCACTTTCAAGGACATGCACAAATGTGTAAGTGTAAAATCAATCAGAGAAAATTGAAAACTCCTCTATATCTTTCAGTGTTTTGACCCAGGCTTTCCTCCTTCTTTGCAGTCTCTGAAGAAAAGGTTACCACCTTCCTTGCCAACATTAACCCCAGTACTAATGCCTTGGACCCATTCCTTCCTTTATCCTCCATGATCTAGCTCATCAATCATCACCTCTCATATAGCTCCAGTCCCCCCTCCCCCCCCTCAACCTAAAAACATGTTTAGGTCCCCCCAATGCTACTTTACCTTCCCTAAAAGTTAATTTACTGGACCTTGCTATGACTTTACTTCTCCCTTGCCCTTAATGGTTGGACTGCCTCACCATCACCTTATTCCTCAGTCCCTTGGAATCTAATTTCTGTCCTCATTAGTCTACTAGAATTTTTCTTTCCAAGGTCATTAAAAATCTCCCAATCACCAAATCTGCAGGCTTTATTTTGAGCCCTTGTGCTCAGCCTAACTTTTGACCGCCCCACTCCTCTTTTTGATACCATCACTCCCTTATATTCTGTGCCACTGGAGACTCCTTTGTCAATATCATCTATTTCCATGGCATCAGTTATGACCTCTACATAGATCATTCACAAATCTCTATCTCCTGATCTAATCTTTATCCAGAGTTCCAGTTCCCTATTTCTAACTATCAACTAGGTACCTAGATATCCCACTAATACTTCAAACTGAACATCATAAGTGTACCTATTTTTCCACAATCCCTCTAACTGTGATTATTCCCATCTTATGGCATTTTTGCCAATTCTTTAAAAAGTCTGATTTAAATTATTTGCTATCTCAGGGAGAGGATAGGGAAGGAGAAAATTTGGAACTAAAAATTTTAAAAATGAATGTTAAAAATTGTTTTTACATGTAATCAGAAAAAAATTAAAAATAAAAAACCTTTGACTCCTCTCTCTTTAACCCTCACATCTTATCAGTCACCAAATCTGTTGATTTTTTACCTCTGATTCCTTTCTTTTTTCTTCTATTGCAAATACCTCAATTCATACTCTCTTCTATTCTTATCTTGACTGTTATAATAGCTTCTGAACTATTTTTCTACCTCCAACCTATTCTCCAATCTTTCTAATCCTTCCTCACTGATATGCAAGAAACCTTTGTCCTGTCATTGCTCTACTCAAAAACTATCAGTCATCCCACATTACTTATAGAATGAAGTATAAATTCCAGGTCTGACATTCAAAGTCCTCCATAATCTGACTCTACCTACCTTTCTAGTGTTATCTCATACTATTCCCCTTCACTATATTTGAGGTAAACTGTTCCTGTCCATGGTTTTTGTCCTTCCCTATCCTTGCACTTGCCTTCTTCCCTCTCTGTGCATTTGTTGACAACATCCCTTTTGCCTTTTGTGGGGTTTCCCCACACCTACTATCTCTGTCATTTCCATGTTGGTGTTTCTCTCTTTCTTCAGAAATCCAACTGAGGTATCACTTCCACTAGGCCTTATTTCCCTCATCCTCACCTCAGCTAAAAGTGAGCTCTTCCTTCTCAAATTTCTGTTAGTACTTTGCCTGGACCCCTTCTTTCTACTTACCCCACCTCTCCCTTGTATGACAGGCATTTGTGGGCAAGTTTTTCCCCGCTATTAGATTGTAGACTCTTTGCAATCAGGGGCTATTTTCTATTTGCTTTTGTATCTACCACTGTACTTAACATAGCTTTTTTGTATATGGTGGAAATGTAATATTTTAAAAATGAATTGGGTTGAATTTAACATATCTATCCTTTAATTTCTTCATGGAATATTCCTACTGTGAGTTATGAGATTTGGTCAGTGTATCTCTGTGCCCAGGCAGCTTGCTTACTTCTATCAGTCTTATAAATGACTTCATTAGTCTATCACTCAAAAGCCCTCATTTCTGTTCTCCTTCCCCTTGGTCCTCCAACAGTTTGTATTCATACATGTGTGAAATACTAGAAAGAACTTGGAATAAAAAAAACCTGGGTTTGAGACTGACTGTGACACTTACTAGGTATGTAATTTTAGACCAGTATATTAAGAGCTAGAAGTGACCTTGGAGAGCATCTTATCCAATGCCCTCCAGTTATAGATGATGATACTGAGTCCCAGGGATTTGAAGGTCATGAAGCCACCAGAAATCAAACCCAAGTCCTTAGATTTCTAGTCGAGCACTCAAGTTATTAAATTCTCTGAGCCTCAACTGTAAAATGGGGATAATAGTACTTGTATTGACTCTTCACAATAACATTATAAGGAAAGTGGTTTTTTACCCATGGCAAAGCCATGTATAGAGATGTGAGGACTCCTTTTACTGTTATTATATGTATATGTGTGAGTGAATAATGATTCTGTAGTCATACTTTGCATCCTCCTCTTTTCATTTCGTTGGGTTCTCAAATGACTCCAATTTCTATTTTGGGCACCTGACCCCTCCCCCCATACATTACACACACACACACACACACACACACACACACACACACACACACACACACATATACTCAAAGTCACACCCACAGAGCTAAAGATCCAGAGTCATACACACAGATTCAGAATCTTAAAGTTGAAAAAACTTTGGAGATAATCTAGCCTACTCCCCTTATTTTATAGGTAAGAAAACAGACCCAGAGAAGGAAATTAGTAGCACAATGTAGCATAACTAGAACTCAGGTCATCTACAATCCATGTTATTTCCTGCATGCTACATTCAATTTGATCCATTTCAATGAGCATCTATTACCTATCTATTGTAGGCAAAGCATCATTGTAGGCAATGGAAACAAAAACAATGAAAACTAGTCCCAGTCCTCAAGAAATTTACACTCTACTGGAGATGTAACATGTAGATAATTTGAGGAGACAGAATACTGAAAACTAGAGAGGATCAAACAAAGTTTTCTAGTAGAATATGGAAACTATGCTGTACTTTGAGGGAAATAAAGGATTCTAAAAGGAGGTGGGGCTGAGGAGAGAATACATTTCAGGCATAAGGGGAAAGCTTATATAAAGACCTACAGGCAAGACATAGCATGTTGAGGTTGGGGACAGTTGGTAAACCAGTTTGGCTGAAAGTAGAATACATGAAAGGGATTAACTTAGAATAAGTCTGGAAGAGTGGGCTGATGGATTCTGAAAGGCTTTAAAGGACAAACTGAACAGTTAACATTTAACCCTAGAGGCAGCAGCAAGCCATTGAATGGCCATGAGCTTTAGGAAGATCACTTTGGCAGCTGTGTAGAGTTATATATTTTGGGGGGGCTAGGCAATGGGGTTAAGTGACTTGCCCAGCTAGTAAATATCAAGTGTCTGAGGTCAGATTTGAACTCAGGTCCTCCTGACTTCAGGGCTGGTGCTCTATCCACTGCACCACCTAGCTGCCCCTAGAGTTATATATCGTAGAGGGAAGAGACAACTTTGGGGAAGACCAATTAATTAGGAGGAGATTGTCGCAGAAATCTGGACCAGAAGTCACGAAGGCTTAAATTAGAGTAGTAACTGTATGAGTAGGGAGAGATTTGAAACATGTTAAAGCTGGATTCACATAATGCAATCTCCTACACACACACACACACACACACACACACACACACACACACACACACACACATCTTTTGTTCAATGGAAGGTTCCCTGGACTTGGTCAGAGCACAAGATTTCAAACTCTATCTCTGCTACTTACTACCTTATGCAAGTCATTCATCTCTCAGGCTTCAGTTGTTTCATTTTGTTTTTTAATTTGTAAAATGAAGAAGTTTGACCAGATGATCTAGAAAAAGCTATATACACTGGTTGCCTCCACTTTTTC
The DNA here is from genome assembly GCF_003287225.1 of Phascolarctos cinereus. Taxonomy (NCBI): domain Eukaryota; kingdom Metazoa; phylum Chordata; class Mammalia; order Diprotodontia; family Phascolarctidae; genus Phascolarctos; species Phascolarctos cinereus. The sequence goes on along the minus strand of NW_027555736.1, from coordinate 109,983,616 downwards.
ACCAGTCACTTCTCAACCCCTTCAATCTGGCTTCCAACCTCATTCCTCAGCTGAAACAGCTGTCTTCAAAGTAACCAAAGTAACCAGAGATCTCTTAATCACCACATCCAATGCCTTCCCCCCCCCCCCAGTTCTCATCCTTCTTGGTGCTTCCGCAGCCTCTGATACTGCTGACCATCTCTTTCCTGGTTACTCTCTTCTCCAGGGATTTTTGCACTCCTTCACTCTCCTGGTTCTCCATCTTCTCAGTCTCCCTTATTGGACCACCATGCCCCCTATGTGAGAGTATGCAGCAGAACTCTGTCATCTTTCTGTGCCTCTCTTTCTCTCTCTCCTCCTCCTCCTCCTTCTTATCTCATCAGTCACTACAGATTCAGTAACTATTTCTATGCAGATTACTCCCAGATCCATATATTCAGCCCTAGACCCTCACCTGAGCTCCAATTCTGAACACCATCTGCCTAATGGGCATTTCCAATTGGGTTGTCCATAGTTATAACAAACCTTATGTGTCCAAAACACAACTCCACCCCAAAAAAATCCTAAAACAAAAAACTCTCTCTTCCTAATTTCCATATTTCTTTTGAAGTTCTCTTGAAAAGAACCATCATCCTTCCAGTCATCCAGATTCACACTCTTGACTCATACTTATTTCTTCCCTCTCAGTCACACTTCATATTCAATCACCAAATCTTTTTTGTAGCTCCACATCTCTCAAATCTTTCTTCTCTTCATCCAAATAGTCATCACCCTTATCAGCTATAATTCAGGTCCTCATCACTTCTATCCTAGACTGTTATTAATTAATACTAATTTGTCTTTTGACCATCAATATTTCCTCTCTCTAATCAATTCTCCACCCAGCTGCCAAATTGATATACCTAAACAGAAGATCTGACCATGTCATTCCCCTCTCAAGAAGCTCCAGTGTCTCTTTATTGCCCTTAGAGGAAATAAAAACTCCATTTGGCCTCAAAACTTCTCACAATCTGGTTCCAATCCACTTTTCCGGGCTTATTGCAAATGACTCTCCTTCATATACCCCATTTTTTTTTTTAGGCAATTGGGGTTAAGTGACTTGCCCTACAGTCACACGGCTAGTAAGTATCAAATGTTTGGTCTGAGGCTGGATTTGAACTCAGGTCCTCCTGACTTCAGGGCTGGTACTGTATCCACTGCACCACCTAGCTGCCCCCATATACCCCACTTTCCAGTCATTCACAGTAAGCAAGTAGGCTTTCCAGACTACTTACTCTTCCCCATTCACAATATTCCGTCTCCCATCTCTATGTCTTTGAACATGTATGTTCTCCATACTTGGAATGCCTCCCTCATCATTTCTATCTCTTAGAATCTCTGGCTTTCTTCATTGTTCAGCTCCAGTATCAACCTACAAGAGGATCCCTCTCTGCCCCCAGTTGCTAGAGCCCCTCCTAGAAATTACTTCATATTTACTTTGTACATATCTTGTTTGTACTTATCTGTGCTCATATTGTACCCTCCCAGTAGAAGTTCCTTGAGAGTAGGGACTTTAATTTTACCTTTTGGTACTCAGGGTCCAGCATTGTGCCTAGCACACAGTAGGTATCCAATGAATACTTGTTGGGTGGATGAGGGATCTCCTAAGGTCCACTGCAGCTCTAATTTCCATGATCTTATGATTCTATTGGCCAAGCTACCCAGAACCAAGAGGTCCTGCACAGGAAATCCATAGCTACATGCACATGTGCATACGTAGGTAAAAAGAAACACATATCCTCCACAGGTAGGCCCCTAAGATGAACTATGCATTCTGACCCTAACACACCTAACCTGTGTGGCCTGTGTGACTCTCCCATAGTGATAGGGAGTTGGAGGGGTAAGGATTATGGAGTATCTGTCTGCCCTGCTTTGGAACACGTGTGGTTCTTTATTGTGCGTTAATGAAACACTGTTTATTCTGAGCTTTTAATTCTTTCCATCTATTATGTTTAGACAACTCATTAACGATCATTTGTTATCATTAGACTTCAATTTTAAGCTCTTTTTCTCAGGGGAGCCAATGTGCAGCTTTTACACATATTTGCATCATAAACAGTTTGGAAACCTCTTGGTCTCACCCCTGCCCTTGCCCCTCCCTTTGCCTCAGTCCCTGCCCCTCCACCTGCCCCTGAACCAGCACTCCCCCCCCCAACTTGGTCTATGTTCCTGCCCTTTCCTCATTGTCATCAACCTGTCTCTCTCTCCTTTCCCCAATCTCTATTCCTGTCTCTTCTAACTACTCCCTGAAGCAGAGGGGTCAGGTTGATAGACTGTGGAGTCAAGGGCTCCCAGGGCTGATTCAACTCTTTGAAACAATAAAGAGATCAGGCCTCTATGTTTTTCAGTTCCCTAATATCCCAGGAGTCCAGGATACTCCTAACATCTCCTTTGCTAGAGACAGAGCAAGAATATGCTCACTCAGGCAACCTAGTTCCAATGAGCTCATTGTTCTCCCTTGGTCTTTCCCCAAGACACAGATCCCTCTCAAGCCCAGAAGACACCTCTGGCTGTGGGATCTATAGCTAACCCCCCCAAAACATATAAACCACACAAATGTGCCCCCCATATATTCAAAATATCTAGCTGTCTCCAAAGTGAAAAAAATAAAAGCCAATCCCTACCCTTAAATAAACCTTTCCTTTGGGGACTGGGGTCTTCAAACTCTCCAAAAAAAATCCCAGGCTCTTGTGCTGAACTAAACTTTAGAAGCCCAACTTCACAACCAATGTCAGAACACCCCCTCCACAGAAGTACTAGCATATGAGGAAGTGATCCAGGTAAGAAGGAATAGCATTGTTTTTGAAATCGAGACCTTGTGCACCCTACCAAGGGTTCGACTCTAAAAGTCTTCCCTATCTGCTAATGTCTGGCTGGCTCTATCGCTATCACTGTCAAGGCTAGTACCACCTCTGGCCTCCAGGAGGCTCTGCTCAGTAATCCTGCATGCACCCAACCTCCCACCCCTTCCAGCTGGATAGGAACTAAACCCTTTCCCCCAGTTCACCTAGGTGGGTTTTTCAAAAGAAGTTTTGCGAAATTGGCAAAATTAAAAACAAAACCACAAAACTGATAGGTTTATAGATCACAGAAATATCATCCCAATATCATGTTAATCCTGCTACTTACATCTAATTTGACTAATACATTGGGGGAGGGGAAGGGGTGTCTGTGCCCAGTTCTCATTCCTATTTCAGCCTTCTATACTTTAATAGATGGTCTTTGTTAACTGTTGCAGTTGGGGAAAAAAAAGTCATTACCTAATGGTCAGCCTTCTGGTGGTAAGCCACTCCGAACTTAGCTGGGCCAGCCTTTGGATGACAGACATATATAGACCATTGATGAGCCTGTGCTCAGAGCCTTTCTGGAATTGTGAGAATTTTCACACCACTGTTATATCCTTAAGAATTCAGGGTTACTTCACCAATACAATGAGGCATCAGAGTAGATGTTAGTGGAGGACAGGAAAAAAAAATCTATGGATAATAAGAGTCACCAGCAGTTATCTCGACTGTTTGAGTGTTTCTCAAGCAGAAAAAGGAACTCGTGACTTTATTGGACAGCTTTTAAAAATTCTTCCTTATATTGAACCAAAATCTCTTCCCTTTTATTTTCTATCCACTGGTCCTAGTTGCCTTCTCTGGGGACATGAAGAATAGCCCCATTCTGCTCTCTTCATCCTGGTCAGCCTGTCTTCATCACTCACAGTCCCATCCTCTAGCTACAACTCACCATGGCAACCTTTGACCAGCTTCCCCCACAGCTGGGACTCATCCAGTGACCCTAACACAACTGCCTGCTGGGGAAGGGGAAGGCTGGAGAAGAGAGTGTTGGGCCCCTTGGGCCTCTCAGTTCCTTATACAAGCTCTAAGGGTATCTTTCCCCCCTTCCCTGGCTCATCCCCCACCATGGAGAACCCAAGCACCTTGAGTCTAGGGCTCAGCTTGAGAGCCCCATGCACTTAAAACTCCCCCTAGCCTTCACCCTGCTGAATCCAGGGGCAGCTGTCTCTCAAGACTCTGTGCCCCATCTTGGAATATCTCTTCTCACCATTCATTAATTCAGTCCCTGAACACCTCAGCCCCTTGTTGTCTTATTCCTCTAGCTGCAAAGGCCCCTCAGCCCCTCTGACTCCTTCAGGCCCTTCACCCCTCAGCTTCCTCAGTCCCTCCCTCCCCTAGACCATTGGCTCTTTGACTCCCTTCAGTGCTTTCAGTCTTTCAGTCCCTCAGACTCTCAGTCCCCCTTATTCTCCTGAAACCCCTCAACCACTTGCTCCCTCACTCCTTCATCCTTTGAATGCCCTCAGATCTCCACTCCATCATTTCTTTAGTCCCTATCTCTCATTCCCTCAATTCTCTCAGACTCTCACTCTTCCTCTCCTCCAGCCCCTCAGCCTCCTATTTCCTTCAGTCTCTTTAAGTCCAGGAGAGCTAATTTGGGGGGCAGAGGTGAGAGGGAAGGGGTGACTGCTCCGGTCACATCTTTGTCCTCGAGAGTGACTAAAGCACCACCCTGTCAGCCCCCCTCCCCTCTCCTCCCCTTTCTCTCTCTTTCCTGACTTCTCCACCTCCTCTGGCCCCCCTTTCCTGCCCCTGAAGAATCCTCCCTCTTCCCTCCCCCTCAGACCCAGGGCTGGAGGGTCCAGGCCGCTCCCTAATGTAAGGTTATTGTAATTGATACGAAGGTAATTGATAATGTGTTACGGTGAATAATGTCTTCAATTTTCTGCTAAATCCCATTTTTGTAGCCATCTGGGCTCCTCCAACTGCCCCCCTGGGACGCCGGGTAATAGAGAGTAATTATTCTCAAGTCATTTACTTTTTCAAAGTGTTTAGTGCTTATCTGTTTTACAATTAAAATGGAAACGACCCTGATTCACTTCCTTCCTTTTTTATTTAAATAGCACAGCCCCCCCCACCATCACACACAGACACACTGTCACCCCCCTCACACATACGGTCACGAAGCACCCCCCCAAATCATATACAGACAAGACACACAGCCATTTAAATGGACATAGTCCCCTCAACCCCCCCAATAGTCATACACAGAAACATCACCCCCATACTTACCATCACACAACCCCTCCTATCCCCCCTCACCCCCCCATCACATATAGCCACAACTATACATATCCTCATTGTTACACACACACCCCTACAGTCACACAGACATACAGTAATCCCATAAAGCATAGTTACACTGTGCCCACACACAAAGTCACATAGCAACCCCCAACACAACCCCCTCAGTCATGTCAAAAAGCCATATACAGTTAAAGCTACACAGGATCTCACAGACAGTTACACAGCTCCCACTTATAGTCAGGTATAGGCATGTAGTCACCCCCACACACATATTGATAATCTTTCACCACCCCCAGCACAAAACCAGACAGTTTCTACCTTACTCAAATAGCCCCCACACACATCATTACAAGGTCGTAATGCTCCCCCGTCACATACACACACGCAGAGTTAACACCCCCCCCCCAAGCCAACACCCAATCACACACCCTACTGTCTTTCTAAATTCTAAAGTTAGTTTCCCGGTAACACATTCCCCATAATCAGACAGTCACCACCATACAGCACCCCACCAAGCACTAAGTCAAATAGACACCTCTACCAAACACAGTTGCATACAGACACAATCAGACATCTATATACATAGTCATTCCCTTCCCCATAGAGCCATACAATTCCCTTATCCCTACCCCAGGTTCTTCCAGCTCTACCCAGATATCCCCAGCCCCTCAGACACAGTCTCATACATGTAACCCTACAGTATATACAATTAGATATACCTACAAGTTGTCTAGCTTCCCAGCACAGTAACAAACAGGTACACTACCAGCCACACATAGAGAAACAGTCACAGAGACCCCAGTTATAGTTACTATCCCCCCCAAAAAAAATCTCAAAAGTGACAGTCATCTGTACAACCCTCCTAGAGTTACCCTACATACTGTCCAGGAAATTCTCCTCACACAAAGTCACATTTAGAAGTAAACCACCTTCCACATGGTCATAGACATCTGCACTGTACCCTTCCTCCTCCCCCTCCCCACAGTCCCACATTCACCCTTCACAATCACACAGACATATGGTAAAACAGATTAAAAAAATCACCAATGTTATGTATACAACCTCAAAGTCATGATGACAGACCCATTCATACATATGTATATGGTCATCCCCTATCCTTATGTGGGGTCCCTCACATAGTCTATACACATACCACTCTGCTCTTAAGGAGGAAGTCTTTTGGGGAATGAATCACCAACGTGTGTATCTGAGCATGGAATGTTGTGTCTAAACATATCTTTTCCTGTGAGTTCCAATACCAAAAAAAATGCAAAACCAAAGTGATACAGTGAAAAAAGATATTAAAGACTAGTATGTTTGTGTGTGTTGGTATGATTGATGTGTGTTTTCACAAGTGCATGCATGTGATCTCATACCCAGATGTTTGCTCAGCAGCATGCTCAAGGGTGTGTTCCCTCCTCATGGAAACCCTTCCCTGTAAGTGTGAGCCAGCCCTGTCCCTTCCTTCCTTCACGTGGAGCCAAAGGGTAGGGACATGGGGAAGGGGAACCAAGGAGGGGGAAGGAGAGCATCCCAATGGTGACCAAATCTGGAGGCCTTTAGGGGCCAGGATAGAATCAGAGAAGGTAAAACATGTAACAATCAATGCCACTGTTCTCTGTGTGCATATATATGTGAGTGTGTGTGTGTATGTACGTGCACACTCATGTGCACACTTGGGAAGTCCTTTCCCAATCCTCAGAAAACACCAGTGATCATGTATGTGAGTCCCTGAGCCCATCAAATGTACATTACATCACCCCAGTGAGTATCACAGTGAGCCCTTCCTTTCAGGCCCCTGACCACTGATGCACGTACAACTTTGGTCTGCAGCTGCAGTCTCCTCCTCATTCACGCCTCCCAGATCATGGGATTTAGAGCTGGGATCAACCTTAAAGATCACCTGCCACCTCATTTCGCAGATGAAGGGTTTGAAGCCCATCGAGGATGAGTCAATGTTCCCAACATCACATAGACTATGTAGTAAGTAACAAGACTGGAATTTGTTCTCAGACCCTATTATTCTAAGTGAGTTCCCACTATAGCAAATGCTGCTTTTTACCGCTAACTGACTCCTGTCACTGATCCTCCCCATCAGTGAAGGGCGTCACTTGGAGGCCTTCCTCACTTCTCTTCATTGAGAACTTTCACTTTTCACCCCCCCATCATCCCCTCTTTTTCATCCTTCTCAACGACTCTCCTCCCCCAATTAATTATCTCTTCCTATTCTCTTCAGCGGCCTCCTCAGTCCCAGGTTTTGACTGGGGCTACATTTGTGGCTGAGGCCCACCAAGGTATGGAGGACAAAGTAACTTTATTAACTGATCATAGAGCTCCCTGGAGCATTGCTCTGCCCCATACTCAAAACTGTCATAGTCTGCCCCTTATATACATGCATGTTGTTGTTCAGTCATTTTTTAATCATGTCCAACTCTTCATAGTTCCATTTGTGGTTTTTCCCTGCAAAGATACTGGAATGGTTTACCATGTCCTTCTCCAATAAACATGCATACATACATACATACACAATACATACATACATATACACTTAGATACACACAGTCAAGTTCAAGAGAAGGAGCCAGTTTCCTTGAGGTTTTTGGCAACACAAAGAAATCATGGGCTGGGACCCAATGCTTCCACACAAGCTCTTCATTCTAGTGCCCCATCATAGGTCTATTCTGGACTAGCCATAAAGCAGAGAGTTGTGGTAGGAAGAGAGAACAAATGCTGGTCTAATGCCTAATTATGTGGATGGAGAAAGTGAGGTATCTATCAGAATCAGAATAAACTTGGGCTGTAAATGAAACTGCTCAGCGCCCAATACCATCTTCTCTGCCTCTCTACTATTGTTCTGTTACAATATTACCTCATTCCAGGTACTGTAACCTGGGAGTAAGAGCTCTCTTGTGCCTTACTGAAAAGTCTAGTCTATAGGGTCCCTATAAAGATTGGCTTTGGAAAGGAAGATTCAAGTCATTGAGTTGAAATACTGCCTTCTACCACCACCACCACCCACCCCTAAGGGAGAAAACTGTTTTTTGTTTTTTGATCATGGATAGATTGTCAAGGCACTTGCTTACTCCTAATCTTCCCATTTCTCTTTTGGTCTTTCTTTTTTCCTCTAACTTTCTCTGCCTCTGTCTTTCTTTGTTTCTGTCTGTCTGCTTCTCCATTGTTTACATTGTTTCTGTCTCTCCTTTTCTATATGCTCCCCGCCCCCTGTGTGCACTGTTTCTGTCTCCCCAGGACTCAGGGTAACTCTAAATCCACAGTACTCACACTGTCTCTCTGTCTCCGTCTCCCCAGCTCTCCTATTATCTCTCCACAGAATAAACACGTGATTCCTGGCCCGTAATGGTTTGATGCTCCTGTGGTGGTCTGGGTCGCCCTCAGGGACATTTCAGACCCGGGCTGTTTCTGGAGAATCCTCAGGAGGGAAATGCCGTGAAAATGCGGAGAAGATTTAAGCAAATGACTGTGTCAGCTTCTATTTATTCCTGACGAGACCGCCCGGGGCAAGGCTGTAAGACAGAGACACACAGAGAAATGGTGAAAGAAACAGAGATCCAGAGAGACTGAGACTTGGTCAACTTTTGAATCCTCCTGGAGAGATTACTACCCTGGACATGGCTTTCAGGCACATGCGCGCCGCGCGCACACACCACACACACACACACACACACACACAGAGATAGTGACTGAGTCCCTCTGGACACTTGCGGATTACCCACCTAAATGGTGAGCAATTCTGCTGAGGATGCTGAGGTTTGGGAATGGGCTTGGACCCCAAGAAGCTTGCACAGGAAACAAAATTCAAGTGTTCAGGGCCCCCTCAGTGAATGAGAGACACACACTGAGGCAGGGACTGAGACAGAGAGGAAAGGAGAGGAGAGAAGAAAGAAAAAGAGCAGGAATAGTTTTCATGGAGTCTCCTGTCTAGGAGGAGAGAAGGGGTGAGGAAGAGAAGGACAGAAGGAAGGGGTGAAGAAGAGAAGGAAAAGGACTGGTGGGGGGGGGAAGAAAGACAGGAGGAGAGTTTTCTCTTTTCCCCTTGCATTTGAAGCAGCTAATGGCAAAAGTCCTAAATGGGCAGATTGTTTTGGCTTTCTTCTATCTCCTTTTTTGCCCTTCTCTCCCATTTCCATCTTCCCTCTTGACTCTAACTCTTCACTCTCAATACCCTCAGAGTGCCCTAAGCCTTCCATTGGCACTCCCAAAAGATGCCAGGCTTAAAAATTTTCTTTCCCTTTCTTCTCAAACCTCTGTACTCTATCAGGACAGCTGGTCTCAGCTAGTGCCAGAAGGAAGGAATCTGATTAAACTAATCCTAACTACAGTATGGGTGATTGGTATCACCTTTTAAGTCTTCCAGAGGCATCTAAACTTTTTCAAAAAAGGAGACTATGAACCCCAGCAAAGCTTATTGGTAGGATTTCAGGCCATGTAAGCAAAGAGAAGGAAAAAGATTGTGTGGAAGATAATTTGCTCAGGGACTATCTTGAAAGTCAGGACAGCTTTGCCTGAAGATCCACCCTATCACCTTGCCTATGCCTCTCAGTTTTTCCCATTTTCTTCCCATCTCCATTTCTGAGCCCAGAGAGTCTTTCAAAGCTCCTGGTATTCTCTCACTGGCTTCCATGGCAACTTCCTAGAAGCTGTCAGGATCTCAGGGATGAGGAAGTAGAAAGAAGGTCACTTCCTGTAGGGGTGATGACCAAGTTGGGCTTTTGTCATTTCAGTCCTGCCAGTTTCTAAATTTCAACTTCAATGTCTCCCTCCAACACTTTCTACACAAGGCCTTCCAATAGAATAATATGTGTGCAAGCATTTTGCAAATGTTAAAATGACATGTAAATGTCAGCTACTCTTATTTATTATTATAATCTTTGGCTACTCCTGCAAAAAAAAAAAGTAGCTTCTCTACAGTGTTTCCAAGTGTACATGCATGATTGTATCTGTATGAATTATATAATTATATGGTTGCATTCGTGTGTTTACGTATGTATGAATATGTCACTGTGTAATTGCAATATAGCTATGTGTGAGTATGTGTGTGTGATTGAATAGTTCTCTTTGTGTGTATTCATGTATATTTATGATACACAATTATGGTATGATTTTGCATATGGCTAAATGTATATATAATTGTGATGATTCTGAGTATATATGTTTGTGACTCTGTCAATATATCTGATTTTGTTTGTGTATACTTTTCACACAAATACTGAGTCAAACATAAAATGGAAGCTCCTTCTCTCTAAAATGAATAGTCTTCAAACCCTAATCACAAGCTCTTCTCACTCCCTGCGCAAGTGTTTCCCCAGCCCATGGAGTCTGTGCGATCATCACACCTACTTTGTACTCTGTCAGGCCAGGGCAGGTGAGAATTGGGTCTGTTTACATTGGATCCCCCAGAAACTGTGTGCCTGGGCTAAATGTGAAAAGAACATGGAAAGGTCATACTCCACAAACCAAAGCCCTCACACAAGTAGGTCTGAAATGAGGGGAGTTTGTTCTGTGGAAAGAAAGAAGGGACAAAAAGGGAGACGTTTTCCAATTTCAGACCTCTCCCTCAGTGTCCTCTCCTCACCCCTCCCTCTCAGCTTCTGATACTAATTTCCCACTCAAGGACATACTTATACAACACATCCAGTAATATTCAGGAATATCACACATCCACACAAACAGACTCAAACATTCATACATCCAGTCACAATGAAGTCACACTTTTATATGTATAAGCACAGTCTGTCACATGCTTAATCAATCACAGTAGCACATAGTCACTCTCAAACACAGTCACTTTGGAGCACTTACTCTCCCTTTCACGTACACATTTTTCCTGATATAGTGAGTATCCCTTCTTGTGACAGATGAGCCAGCACTCAGGACTTGGAGAGATAGGACATAATCAGAGGAGGAGGAGGAGGAGACAGAGGGAGGGGGTGGGGGGATTCACTGATTGACAAGGGCCAAGAATAGATTTGAACTGAAGGTCCCTGAGGCATCTCTGGGTCAATCCTGTTAATTCTGCAGCTGCTTCAAACTAGAACCTGATGGGGACTTAAGACTCATACTGACAGAGCTGGAAGAGACCTCAGGTGTCACCATTCAACCCCCTCATTTTACGAATGGCAAAGTTGGGGTTTGGAAAGGAGAATTAACTTGCTCAAAGTGGTGGAAGAAGGCATAGAACCCAAGCCTCCTGCATCCCAACTCTGGGCTTTTTTTTTTTTAACATACCATACTCTAAGAGAGAGCTTCCTGGGTCTTATCCTATTCCGTGCTTAACTTCAAGACGACTCCCCCTCTCATTCCCCTTAGCACCACTCACAAAAAGTTTTAAAAATGCACACATGTATGCATATACTTACACACATGTGGACACACATATAGGCACACATTTTGGTATATTTACATATACTCATACAAGCACAGAGAATTCCCAGGATGATTCCACCTCCAAATCAGCCTTGGAGGAAGGTCTGAAGGGAGAAGATAAATTCCCAGAGGATGAAGACAATCTGCTGTCTACCACTATGTTTCAAACCAACTTATTTTTTCTCCTAGAAGAGAACCATTACATCAGCTCTTCCCCAATTTCACATACATTTACACATTAATACAGTATAGCATGTTCTCATAGACTTATTATAGACATTGTTACACACTACCAACCTGAGGCATACATGTGCTGTGACATTCCCACAGTCACCCCCAATCACATATACAGAATCCCATTCAGGTGCACATATACACTCTGGCATCTACCACAACAGTCACATGCATGCACAGCCACAGGTACACTGTGGCACTTAGTCATACAAAATGACATATGCGCTGCATTGGTTACACAGTGGTTACACACACTCTGTTACCATCCTTTGCAATAGTAACAACACCACAGAACAACATAATAGTAATAGTTAACATCTGTAAGTTTTTTTCACAAAACATTTTGCTTATAAAAACCCTGTAAGATAAGTCTGTAGGTTCAAATATTATTATCTCCATTTTGCAGATCTGGACACTGAGGGTCTGAGAAGTTAAATGACTTACCCAAGATCATCATACAGGTACTATCAGAGCTAATACTTTAAGCCTCTCTCTCTCTCTCTCTCTCTCTCTCTCTCTCTCTCTCTCTCTCTCTCTCTCTCTCTCTCTCTCTCTCTCCCTCTCTCTCTTTTTGGTGAAGCAATTGGTGTTAAGTGACTTGCCCAGGGTCACACAGCTAGTAAGTTTCAAGTGTCTGAGGCTGCATTTGAACCCAGGCTGGAGCTCTATCTACTGTGCCCTCTAGCTGCCCCTAAGCCTGGATTTAAATCCAATCCTGTTGCCACAACACACCTGTGTATGTGGACAGGTACCCTCATACATATAGTCACAAAATCATAGAGCACCAGAACTAGGTCATAGAAGTCATTTAGTACCACCCCAACATTTTTGAAAATTAGGATGATAAGACCTAGACAGATGAAAATGACAGGGTGGAGATGCCAGGACCCCTTAGAATTAGACCACCAGAAGTAGGTGGTATTGAAGTCAGTCAGCCAGCAAGACAAGATGGATTAAATAGAAATTGATTTTACAGCTTTTTTGTGTTGGCCATTCTGAGACGAGAGAGAATGGGTCTTTGGCTTAAAGAGAAGCACAGGGATCAGGCTTGGAGGACAGAGCAAACAGTGAAGTGCTTTTGTCAAGATGGGTTTGGGCACTGCTGGAAAAGAAAAGGAGAGTACCATCTTCCAGGAGGATTCAGGGGCTGGCTGTAGAGAGAGGGAGCGAGTGTGTATGGTGACAAGTGAATGTCAGGGAAGGGACAGAATCTTTGAAATTTCCACAAAATGTGGATGATAGAGAGAAGCATTGCCTGATTATAGCAATCCAGGCCTCATGCCTTTTGACAGAATATTGTAGTAGAGCATAGGCATAGGCATGAGAACAGGGTGTGCTGAGTGTGTCCAGGCACGCACAAATGTGCCAAAAGCCCCACTGCCAAAAATGAAGCTGCCTAGGATCCAGAGTCCACACTCTCTTAGGCAACTCTCTAAGACTAAAATTTGCAGAAAAGGTGCCCACCTACATCAGTAGAGGGAGTTGCTCATCTGTAAGTTCCCTATATCAATGGAATCATTGGTCCCTGTCCCTGCCCCCTGACTCCCCTGACCACTTTGCTTTCTGTGCCTAAACTGGTTGTCTGTGGCCTTGATGCTCTTGTACATCCAAGACAGAAAGCCAAAAAAGTTAAAAATTTAAAATTAAAAAAATGGGCATCTAGTTACTAGTTCTTAAATTCCACTATTAGCCCTAATGGCAAAGTGCAGGGTTACTGGAGTAGTTTGGAGAGATGATTTTTTTAGCTAAGAAAATAAATATGAAAAATGGCCCTATGTTTTAGGGGAAGGGCAAGGGCAAGGGCTTGATTAAATAGAGCTCTTTTCAACCTTTGCATTTTTAAGTGAAATTTAGTTGTTAACTTTAAAATATGTTCAGCTAAGATGTAGTTTCATTGACTTGTTTGATAAATAAAAACAATGCACTTTAAGAAGGAGTACCCAATAAATGTTACCCTTTAATATAATAAAATTCCTTATATTCTTCACACCCTTATGTGAGTGGGCAGATCTTGGGGTCAGAGACCTAAGTTCAAAGGCAATTTCCAGTTTTTACTACTTATTAACTAAGTAACATTGAGCAAGTCACTCAGCCTCTCAGTGCTTCAGTATTCTCATGTGTAAATTGGGGGTAATAACACTTGAATTGCCTGCTCAATTCTCAAATCTTCCATCTCAACCCCCAATCCTTCAACCACTATCTGCAATGTCAAACCTCAGCCCCTGCTTTGTCTCCTGAAGTACCCGTTCCCTCACCAACTGTCCCAATCCTTCAACCTAAATGATCAATCGTGCACCTGAGGCTTCTAATCCCTCACCACTGGACCTTGTTAACTTAAGTGCTTTGTAAACTTAAAATATATTGTATGCAATGATATCACTGAGGAACTGACTCTCTATTCCTGGGCAAAATATTAACTTCCCCAAACCTCATTTCCTTCATCCACAAAATGAGGCAGGCTTGGGACATTAGAACTGGATATTGTCTGAGATCCCTTCCAGTTCTAACTCCTAGATCATTTCACAAAATGCAAACTTATTAGTGTTATTAACTGCTCCCTTCCTTCATTAAGCCATTGCTGAGGTTCCTACTTTTGGATCTGTATTGCAACTGCTCATTGCTTACCCATTTTCATCATAAGGCCAACAATCAACAGAAGGAGCTTGTTCTGAATCTGAGAATGTCCAATCATCTGGAGGGGGTGGTATATGTGGCCACATTGGTGTATTTTCAGGTGGGATACCAATGGGTGCGACTCCTGGACAGAAACAACAAGAAAAAGGAAAAGACATCCATCCTCCAGAGCAACAAATACACATACATAGCATGGCTCAGTGGGAAGAAGGGAAGAATTGGAGTTAGGAGGCCTAAGTTCCAATTCACACACACACACACACACACACACACACACACACACACACACACACCATGTAACTGTGGGCAAGTCATTTCACTTCTAGGAACCAAAGTTTCTTCCTCTGTGAAGAGGAAAAAAGTCACAGTGAGAAAAAGCGAGTGAAGTGCTTTGCAAACCTTAAAGTGATAAAAAGACTATGCTATACATCCAATTGGAAAGCAGTGCGTCTAAAGGCGCTCAGCACCTTGGACAGAGGTGGGGGTGCAGCCAGCTATGCAAGAGGAAGACAAATTAAACTACACCCCCCAACCCCAATTACTTACTTCCCAATCACCCAGAACAGTCGCTGAATGGGAAAGACAAACTTTCAGAGACACCTGCACTTGCCCCGCTCCTAAATCAGAGAGATCACCCAAGGACTGTCTCATTCCTCTCACTGCCACCATCCCCACTCCAACTTCTTGCTTCGTTTCAGAAGTTGAGGAGGTTGAGGGGTCAGGGGCTGATTGTGCCTCAGTTCCCCAGGCTTGGAGGATGGACTGAGGGCAAAAGAGGGAAGAGAATTGTGTATTAGTCTTCCAGACTGAAGAATGGGCTGGGGATGGGAGGAGTGGGTTAGATGCTCCAAGGGGAAAGAAATACTAAAGGGGGGGGAGGCAAAGAGAGGGGGGGAAGACTGAGGGTCAAATGGGCCATCTGGAAGTAGAACTTTTGTCCTGGCTATGGTCTTGCTAGGCTTCAGTGGTTTCCTGCAGCCCTGGAGCTGAGGTTCATGGTCCTCCAAGGGCCCCTCCCTATGGTTTGGCTGTTCAGGCTTGGGGTCCACTCCTGCTCCATCTGAGTCATTCGCCTGGAGCCTAACCATTGCCCCACAGAGGCTTATTTAATTATGTGACACTGATGTGAAGGGGTAGAGTGTGGGGGGGTGAGGGACACGGGGGAGAGAGACAGGGTCAAAACGTTTTGTAAAAATCTGTCTCACAAATGCGGCTGCTCCCCTCGGGGCATAGAGGGATTACAGTGTCTTCCGTGTCCATCAAGTATGTACAGGCGTGTAAAGAGGCTGTGGAGGTGGGTAGAGGAAGGAATGAAAAGTGAATAATCCAATAGGCTCAAACAGCAGGCACCCAGGGTTCTGCGATTAGCGGGATTCAAAAGGTTAGCTTGGATTTCTTCCGTCCCTCTAGAAAATAATTTTCCCTTTTATAACTGATTCTTCTTTGGCCTGGAAGTCAGAATGGTGGTGCTCTCTCCTCTGCCCTACCATGGAGCCCCCCTCCAACAGTGGAAGAATCAGGCAGGGAGTGGGGGTCGTGTAAAGAATTCAGACCAGCTGAGAGAGAATGAGCAAGAGCCCACTGGGTGTGGTTAAGAAGAAGATACCCCCCTCCACAGTAGACTAGGAGGAAAATGGCAGAGAAGCAAAGCTGTTTCTTTTCCTTGTCCCACGTAAAACACTTCTGAAACTTTCTAAGAACCAAGGACAGTGACATGAGGAGTCGGGAAGACCTTCTGTGGTCTCCAGGGAATCTAAACCAGTCATTAAGGGTTCCTCCTTGGGCCCCTTCTTTCTTAGTACTTACCTCCTCAGTCTAACTAAAAAAATGGAGTAAGTTCTCTGGGGGCCCTGGCTAAGAAATTAGCAGTTGATTTAAAGGACTGGGGAAAGAGCTAAGAGATGATGTGGTTAAAGGGATTATGAAGCAGAGATAAGGAACTATGAGACTGTAGGGGTTGGGAGGGGTTGGGAGTTTGGATGCTGGGATTTATGGACTGACTGGAGGAAATGCAGGGCCATATGAGGAATTGGGGGCTAAAATGAAGGACTAGACAGTGAGATGAGGGATTGGATAGTTGGAGTAAATAGAATTGGAGGAATAAGGGATGGGCACTTCTCTGATCAGGATTTGGGGAACTGACTGAGGGCTGAGGTAGGGGATTGATGTCTTGTGAGCAATCAGGAGCTGTGCTGACGTATTGGGAAGATGAGGTAGGGTGCTTGAATAAGCTACTGGAGATGGTGTGGGGGCTGAAGTCAGGGACTGAGAGTTCTCAGGTCTGGGTACAGAAAACAAAAGTAAAGAATTTGTGGCTGAGTAAAGGGAATTGAAGTGAGGGATTCAGGGCTAGGGGAGCATTGTAGGGTCAACTCTATCTTTTTAATTTAATTTTTTGCTTTTTGGTGAGGCAATCGAGGTTAAGTGACTTGCCCAGGTCACACAGCTAGTAAGTGTCAAGTGTCTGAGGCCAGATTTGAACTCCGACTCTAAGGCCAGAGCTCTATCCACTTTGCCACCTAGCTCCTCCAGGGTCAACTCTAACACCAAATAAAGCTGTTATAACATAGCTACTGCTCTCATAGTGCAGTGTTCTAGTTTCCCAAAGCCTTTTTTACACACGTTTTCATTTGGTCTTAACCCAATCCAACAACCTCCCTAAACATACCTAACATGCTCGGACAAATCAATAATATTTGTAAACACCCAAGAAGTCTCTACAAACCTAATAAGCCATATTCCCCTGACATGCCTATACATCTATAATGTGGCTATTCACACTAAAGATGCTGGCTATAGTTAATAGATCATGCACACAGCCAAGTTCACTCAATACAGCACACAGTACATAGGAACATGAGATCATAGATTCAGATCTGGGTTAGAGGCCATCAAGTCTGCCCTCCCCCATTTTACAGATGAGAAAACTGAGGCTGAGGGAGGTTAAATGACTTATCCAGGGTCACATAGCTAGTAAGCATTTGACAAAGAATTTAAATTCATGTCTGCCTGACTCCAAGCCCAGTATTCTATTCACTGTGCCAACTAGCTATCTGGATATATTCTTTCACATGTATGTAATGCAGGCAATGACAGCTCCAGACACATACAAATATACAAGGAATCACACTCATATGTATACATACTTATATACACACACAACAATATATGATAGTTACACATCACTATCATACAAATACATTTACATTCCTCAAGTATACATGTGATCATAAAAAGACATAGGACACACACACACACACACACACATATATACATATAGTCACATGGAATCATCATCGTTTTAAGCATGTGCGTAATCATCAAAAGGTATGGTCACACACAACATGACCCAAACCAATCCACCAGTACATGGTAGCTTTTCTACCACACCAGGGTTTGCCACCTCCCAAAATCATGGGTTATGAGCCTTTCCCCCTCTTCCCCATGGTTCCTGGACATAAAACGTGATCCTCAAATAACACTAGGGCTGGAGAGGAACAGCTGGGCACAGAAAGCCCTCCACCCCAGCCAAACTCTCATCTAAGCCCCTGTGGCAAGGAGTCTGGGGACATATCCAGTTATATAGTCACACAGACAGAGTCCCACAACCGACCCAATACACAGAGGAAGAGGAGTCTGAAGACTGTCTCCCCATGATATACTCACCTTTAACCTCCTTAAAGTCACAGAGATCATATCTGGGCCAAACCACTGTAAAGAGAAGTTTGAGTATATCCATGCCCCCCTCCCCTTCACAAGGGCAACCAGAGACAGTTCTGGAGGGGGTGGGGTCATCCCACTGGCTGCTCCATCCCTCCCACCCCAACCTGTTGGCACCCACCTGTCCAGGTGATCCTGTTGCTGCAATTCAGAGCCCTGCCTAACCAGAAGAAGCACAGGTAAGTGGGTGGGGATTGTAAGGGATCCTGTCCCATCTCCTTTCCCCTGGCACTGACCCCACCCACTGGTCCATCCACCAGCTCATACCCTGTGGTGCTCTCCTCTCTTCAGTCCAGGCTCGGGACCTGGGGAGGGGGGTGATCCCAGGAGAGGAGGCAGCATCTGACGGCCCAGTACCAAAGCTGGGGGGCTGGGCGGGGGAGAGGGGCAGGGAGGGCTTTCTCAGTGTGCGAGTGAAATTTTATTTTTAACAGATGCTGAGGCAGATGGCGCAGAATTAGCAGAAAATGGGAGAGGAAAGAGAGGGAGAACATTACTGACTCCGGAGAGAGTGGACATTAAAAAAATAAAGAAGAAGGGAATGAAAACAAGCTTAAGTGCTCTCTCCAGGGGGGGCAGGGAGCGGGGAGGCAGAGAGGGACGGAGCAGCCTGGTGATAACCAAAGGCGTGAAATTGCAAAAGTAGAATTTGTGGGACTCGGGAGGGGCTGAGGAGGCCCCAGTTTCATTGCAAAACTCACTCAGAAATTACTGATGTGATGTTTGAGCTTTTATCATTAATAATCATCCGGGGGGAGG
The DNA here is from genome assembly GCF_003287225.1 of Phascolarctos cinereus. Lineage (NCBI taxonomy): Eukaryota > Metazoa > Chordata > Mammalia > Diprotodontia > Phascolarctidae > Phascolarctos > Phascolarctos cinereus. Next base: position 109,964,777 of record NW_027555736.1, on the reverse strand, counting down.
GGGAGACAAAGGGACCTGCATCGCTGGGGCACAGAGGGATGGATGTGGGGGTGGATAGAGAAGAAGGGAGACGTGTCTGGGGGGGAAAAAAGGTGCCTGCGGGACCCAGAAAAGAGATGAAGAGAGGATGGTCACAAGGGAAGAGAGAGAACTGGGAGAAACACAGGAACTGACAGAGAGAAAGACAGACAGAGATGAACAGAGACAAACACAAAGAGATAAACAGAGACAGAGGTAGACTAAATGGGAAGGAAAAGGGAGGAACTGAAAAAAGAAACAAAATGAGAAAAAGGAGACTTAAGAGGGTAGAAGGGAGGAGAGATGGAGCAGCTCAGGCAGAGACAGAGGGAGATGAAGTAGGACACCGAGAGAATGATGGAGACAGGCACAGACAGGCTAAAACAGTAGGAGCAAGAGAATCAGAGAGAGCTTTGTGCAAAACAACACCATTCCTTTCTTATCTTTGTATTGCCCCACAGAGTCTAGCACAGTGCACTGTACAAAGTAGGAACTTAATAAACATTTATTAAATGAATGGACAGAAAGAAAGACATACACAGAGAGGCAAAAAGAGACTATCAGAGACAAGAGACAAAGAGAGGGAGAGAGAAAGGCAGAGACACTGAGTAGGGAGGGAAAAGAGACCAAAGACAGGCAGAGACAAAAAGAGATGTAGAGACAGAGGGTATATTAGAGACAGCCTGAGACAGAGCCAATGTGAGGGGCTGACTGCAGTGAAGAAGGAGAAGGGATCGGAGAAAGGAAAGGGAGACAAAGAGGAACGGCCGTTTATCTCTCCTCCCAAATTAATTGCGGCTCCATCAGCCTGAGCCACTAAACGGGAGCGATTATGAATGGGTTAGTCACAGGTGGAGTTAAAGGCCTTCAGAGGGATATTAGCCAAAATTGAGTGGCTTTTAATTTCTTTCTAACGAGAGACTGTGGCTGGGGAACCAGACGTAGACTACGCTCAGCTCCATCGCTAAACACGGAGCGGGGGCAGTCGTGGCCACAGCCAACTGACCTGTATGGCACGTGCAGCCAAGCGGAAATGGCACAAGCCGACAACAGGCCCACCACACAGGGCGTGATGGGGCCTGCCACCTAAGAGCCAGCCTGTCCCAGCGGGTCAGCAATATGGTGGAGGTGGCACACCTAAGGAGGCCCTCACGACCAGTTCAATACATGGACAGAGCTCGGCAGACTTCTGTGGGAGGGAGGGAGAGGACCCAGCCTGAAATCTCAATTCTTATTGACGACCTCTGTGACCATAATAAGCAAGTTGCTTCCCCTTCTAGTCCTCAGTTTCTTCATATGTAAAATGACCAAGGTAGATGAAATTATTTCTAAGGTCTGTTTTCAGCTTTAAAACCTGTAGGGTTTTTTAATATTCAATAAGCATTAATTAAGCACCTACTAGGTGCCAGTCACCATGTCATAATCCATGATCCATGATCCTGTGATGCTAGCAGTAGCAAGAAACCCAGATAGTCCTTAAGAAATCTCTGAGATGCTCTGGACTCAAGTCAAGCATAGAGGCTCAGGACATCTCTTCTCAATTTACATGTGAGAAAACTGAGACCAGGACAAGGAAATTATGAGCCCCAAGTGACATATGGAGTCAGAACCAAGGCCTAGAAGGCAATGTGGAATAGTGGAAAGAGCTCTGAATTGGAAGTCAGGAGGCCTGCATTCTACTCGAAAAACTGTCACTGACTCATCACATGACTTTGGGCAAGTTATTTCCCTATTTTTGGCTCTGTCTATACTACCTTAAAGTTGAAGGCAGCTAGGTGGGTCAGGGGATAGAGTACCGGGCCTGGAATCAGGAGGACCTGGATTCAAATCTGGCTGCAGACACTTAGTAGCTGTGTGACCCGGACAAGTCACTTGACCCTGTTTGCCTCAGTTTCCTTGTCTATAAAAGGAAATAGCAAACCAATGTCTTTGCCAAGAAAACCCCAAATGGGATCACAAATGAAGAGTTGAACAAGACTGAACTACTGACCTGTAAAATTGCTTCCAGCTCTCATAGCCTATAGTTTTACATTTCTTTGAGCATTGACTTCTACTCCAGTGTTCTAGCAAAAGGCCACATGCAGATATCGTGCTTGAGTCCTACATGGCAGTAACGTGTGGCAACTAGATGGTAGGGTGGATAGAGTGCTGGACTAGGTGTCAGGAAAACACAAGCTTGGTGACTGCCTCAGACACTGGCTGTGTGTTCCTGGGCAAGTCACTTAATTTTGTTCAGGCTCAGTTTCCTCATCTGTAAAATAAAGATAACAATAGCACCTACCTCCTAGGGCTGCTGTGAAATTCAAATGAGTTAGCGTATATAATGTAAATTTTAAAGTGCTATGGAAATGCTAGCTATTATCAGTTATTAATGTGATATGTGATAAATGGGTATCATACATGAGTAAGTTTATGAAAACTTCTACAAGGAGTGGTCATAACCTGACTCAGTTCAACATATATTTTCTGATACCTACTGTATGCCCAGCCTTGTGCTTTGGTTGTGATGTGGGAGAAAAAGGGGAAGAAACAGTCCCCTATAAACACCTCACCCCTGGCTCCAAGAAGCTCACAGTCTATCTAGTTTGAGAGAAAAGTCTAACAACCACAAAACATTTATCTGACAATGCAAGGCAAACCATATGTGTATGAATAATTGGTAGAGGTGCTCAACGCTTTAGGAGATCCAAGGAGGGTGAAATCAGTGTGGGCTGGAATGGTCAAGGAAGGCTTCATAGAGGAGGTGAAATTTCATCTGCACCTCGAAGGAAAGGTAGGATTTGGAGAGAAGTGAAGTATGAATAAAGGCATGATAGTCATGGTAATGAGCCTGCTGTTTTGTGGGAATGGTGGGGAAATGAGCCTGACTGTAGCTGAGTGCACACAGGAGAGCCAGAGAAGAAAAAGCAGAAGAGGTGAGCTGGGGTCAGGCTGAAGAGGACCTTGACAACCAAACTCCTAGGACATTTAGTAGGGAGTCACTGAAATGTTTTAATGCAGAGAAATGACATGAGCAAAGCAGGGCATTAAGAAGGCTAAGCTGACAGTATATTCAGGAAATAGCAGTATTAATGTGCTGTAGAAAAGAGGTAGATTTGGAATCAGAGGATCTGAGTTCGAATCTTGGTTCTGCTGCTTGCTACTCATGTGACCTTGAGTAAGTTCCCCTCTCTAAACCTCATTTTCCTCAGATGTAGAAATAGGGAATTGGCCTAGATGATTTCTAAGAGCCTCTCAAGCTGATCTTATGATTGGAAATCTATGATCCTATTATTGGAAAAACAAGGACTGGAATTAGGGATATCAGTTATTAGATTATTGCCATAGACCTGGTAGGTTGCCGAACTAGACCGGCGTTGAGAAAGGAAAGGAGCAGACAGGTGTGAGAAATGAGGTAGAACCAATGAGCCTGGGTGCCTGATTGGATGTAAGAGGTGAAGTAGTCTTAGAAATTAGAGACTCCTCAGAGCTTTGAGAGATAAGAAAGTTCAGAATGAGGTGGGAGGTGGGCCATAGACAACACAAGCAAGTTCAGAAAGGGGTGAGAGATGGTAGTAGAGATAGAGATGGATGGAAACAGAGATGGTAACAGAGATGGAGAGAGATAAATGGAAAAAGAAGCAGAAATAGAGACCTATGGAGATGGGAATGGAGGTAGAGGGACAGAGACAGAGAAAGAGATGGAAATAGACAGAGACAGAAATGGAGACAGAGACAGAAATGGAGACAGAGAGTGGTGATAATTCTCACTGCCCTGAGGTCCCCTGAGCCGCCAGCTGCGCTCCCCTCCCTCCCCCCAACTCCATTAACACTCAATTAGGGGGCCTGATGGGCCTCTTGTCTGCAGAGCCCCTCACAGGCACACGAACAAATACACAGGCCACATTAGAGTGTCCATTTGATAGGCCCAGGGGGAGGGAGCCATAGTTTTCAAATTTATAACCAACTCTCATGGTCCCGCGTACCCCCACCCACCTTCCTCCCTTCCTTCTTCTCTTCCCCTTTCCCCTTGGGGCACTGTCCCCACATTGAATCTACCAAAGAGGGGGGAGGAGTTGGTTGAGGGGGTAGAGACAGAGAGATAACAGGAGAGAGACAGAGATGAAAGAGAGAGGGGCAGAGAGCAAGGAAGCAGAGAGGAGAGTGGGAGGGGAGAAAGTGAGGAAGAGGGAGAGGGAGAAAAATGACAGACCCTGAATATTGGGCGCCCTCACTTTAAATCAAGATAAAAGACTGAAATGGAAAATAAGAGTCCGGAGAAACCCCGGACGGCTCCGGGCGCTAATGGAAACACATCGCTGGCGGCTGCGGGCTTGTCAGCCTCCCCCGGCGCTGACATTCCCGTCTGATAATCCGGCCTGCCATAAAATTAGACTAGCAAATACCTCCTGACAAAGATGCATGTTTCCCTCTATTGTGCCATCATAAAAAAAACTCCGCTGGTGACTCGGGGAGCCGCAAACTTCAATTTAAATTTACAGTGCTGCGGAAGGAAAGTGATATGCACTCAAAAATTTTAATAACCTATTAAGTTACGACTTCAATTTCATTTTATGAATATTTTCCTTGGGGAGCACGGCTATCACGGAGAAAGATAGAAATTTAAAAAAGATAAATAGTGCCATTAATCTCCAACATTTCTCTTCCATTATCCTTGAAAATTAGGAGTTATTTTTGTTCAGATCTTCATGTAATTAGCTCCCTACACTTGATTCACTAGCCAGAAAATGACCATGTTCAGAAAATTAAAAATTTGTCATTAAGTGGAATTTAACATAATATCATTTATCTTTATCTATTCCCCAGCTGACAGCAGGAAGCCTTGGATGTGGTACAGGCTGCTGTGTCAAGAGTGGAGAAGGACTGCTCTGAGAGACACGGGGAGAGACAGAGGGAGAGAGACACCCAGAGAGGGAGGGAGGGCCAGAGGGAAAGAGGGAGGGCCGGAGGGAAAGAGCAAGAGCGACTGTTCCGGGAAAGAGACAGGGAGAGACAGGAAAAGACATGAAAGCGAGACAGAAGGATGGAAGGAAAGAGAACTAAAGAGACAGAAAGACACAAAGAGTGGGAGGATGCTAGTGAGGAGAGGAAAGGCCAGAGACAGGCAAAAGACTAGATAAGAGTAGCATGGGTAAGTAGAGGAAAGAGGGGGAGAGAAATCATGTGGTGCCAGGAGGAAGTCCAAAGTTGGAAAAAGAGAATTGTAGGGGAAGTAGGGGAAGCTGGTAATTGGATGTGGGGAGGTAGTGTTGGAAAGTGACACAAAATGGCATCTACAGATAAATGAGCCCCAGGGGCAGGGGAACTTGATTAAGGATGAGGGGGAATCAGGGGTCACTGATCCTTTCCCCCTGCCCCAGCTTAGCAAAACTGGACCCCTTCACCCAGGCCACATTCTACCCTCAAGGGGGAGTTTCTTGGAAGGAAAAGAGGGTGGGTGGACTGACAAAAAGACAAAGTGAGAGACAGAGAGGTATACTCAGAGACCAAGAGACAAGAAAAAGAACCAATGGCCTTGAGCTCTTGAGATCCAGGGCCCAGGAGGCCCCCCTTTCACAATGATCCTTAGTTTTATCTTTTGGCTTCAGTCTCAACCCCAGCCCGGTGCAGTGGATATCAGTCCTGAACCGCTGCAACCCACTCACGCACCCTTACTAGTCTCCCTGCTCCCCCACTTTCCTCTTCTCACTCCCCCTCCTTGTCAAAAATTGTCCAATAAACCCTTCAGGCCCAGAGTTGGGTGGAGTGAGCTTCCGCCAAGCCTGAGAGACTGAGAATTGGATAAGGGGATTAAACAGCGGCACATTAGTGGGAGATTTAGAGTGTAATAAACCCATTTCATAATAATATGTACGTTGGGGCGGGCCATCCATCATCGAAGGAGCCTGCTGCTGCTGCCCGGCAGTGGGGAGGCGGTGACCCACAGGGCAGCCAGGACAGATGGATGGGGATTTGTTCACAGGGTCCCTGGCTGGGGGAGCATGGGGGCACAGTGAGGCTAACCTGGTCTGGGGGTGGCCAGAGAGGGAGCTCAAGGCATTTGAGGACTGCTTTCAAGATCCTGAGCCTTCCCATACTCCCAAGCTTGGGATGAAGGAGGATTCTCAGGAGATAGTGAAATGTCAGAGATTCCTCTGCCTATCTCAAATGAGATAATATTTGTAAAAAGTGCTTAGCACTGTGCCTGGCACAGAGTAGGCCACTATATAAATGCTTATTCCCTCCCCATTCACCCCTTCTCTGGCTCTTTTGAAGGCCAGAAGAGCCTCAGAACTCCAAACCTGCTTTTACTCTTCTCTGCTCCTGCACAGAGGGTCCCCTTTCTGCTCCCTGCCCTACATCATGCTAGTTACTGACTGTGCCTTTATTCAAGATGTTTCCTCATTTGGAATGTTCCCTTTTGGGAACATTTTATCTATTTTTCAAGACTCAGTTCAAGTTCCTACATTTCCAGGAAGTCTTCCCTGATCAAGCCAGCCCTCTTCTGGGGCTCCCACAGAATTTACTTCTTTTTGTACCACTCAGGCAGCCCTTACCATGACACAACTTGGCGGCATTTATGTTTGTCTCTGCTTTCTATGTTCGTGTCTCAAAATAGAAGTTCACAATTAGACTGTGTACTCCTGGAGGACAGGGGTCATGGTTTCTCCTTCTGTCCCATCACACAGGGTTAGGCAGGGGCAGTTGTCAAGAGAGATCTGTCCTTTGATTGACTGACTATTCTCTCTGCTTCATTAGTAAGAGAGAGGAAGAAAATCAGCTCCTGCTGATCTCCACTGAGGAAACAAAATGCGTAGATGGCAGCAAGAGAGACATAGGTTAGAGAGATGAAAGAACTGCCAGGTAGGAAGGGGTTGTTCAGGCCCTTTGTGGGTCAGCCTGGAACTTGAACAGTGTGTATTTAAGGCAGGAAGGATGAGATGGCCCCTGGGAAATCACAGGTTCAATTCAATTCATTCCAACCAGAATTTATGTTCAAGACATTGGGCATGCAAAGACAAAACGAAAAATAAGGGAATAAAACATTCACAAAGGAAAGTATTGATCTGGGAAGGCATCTATGATGTCCTGGAGGGGAAAGTTTCTTCCACCAATGCAGATCCATTTCTTGTTAGTATAGAAATCTGAGGAATTGTCTGAGGCACTAAGGGGTAAAGTGACTGACTCAGGGTGACACAGCTAGTTCCTGTCAGAGGGGTACTTGAAATCAGGTGTTCATAGTTGAGTCAAGTACTCTATTCCTGACGCTATATACAGAGAGGTAAATACAAAATAACTTGAGGAAGGACAAAATACTCACAACTAGAAGAATCAGGAAAGACTTTATTTAAGAAACTTCACAAACTTTAAAGGGATTTTATAAATGTCAGGTGCCACCACCATTGATAAAAATAGCTAGTATTTACATGAGAATTTAAAGATTTGCAAAGCCTTTTAAAAAGATTATCTCATTTTAGCTTCAGAGTAACTCTGGGAGTTAGATGCTATTATTATCCTTACTTTATACATGAAAAAACTAAGGCAGACAGAGGTTAAGTTACTTGCCCAGGGTCACACATCTAGTAAATATATGAGGCTGGCTTTGAACTCAAGGCCTGGCTCCAGGCCAGGCACTTTATCAACTGCACCACTTAGCTGCCTACTGCCTCTACCACCATTACCACCACCACCACCATCACCAATACTACTACCACCATCACCATCACTACCACCACCATCACCATCACCATCACCATCACCATCACCATCACCATCACCATCACCATCACCAACCACTTCTACTACTGATTCAAAGCAACGAATGTGAGGAGAAACAAAGACAAAAAGACAGAAACAGTATCTATAGAGAAGAGTAAGCAGGCCATTTTGGCTGAAATAGTTTGTGAAGAGGCATAATATGAAATAAAGTTGTTAAGTAGATCAGAGATAGGCTGTGAAGGGCTTTAGGTGCCCAACGGAGGAGTTCAGTGTCAAGAGGGACTTATTGAATCTTCTTGAGCAAGAAGTCACAGTGCTATCTGTGCTTTTGGAAGATTTTTTTTTTTACTTGATATTTAAGACTCTACAACTTGGCACCATCCCACTTTTCCAGGCATTTCCTCCGACTCTCCATGCATTCTCTGCTTCAGTCAGACTGGACAACTTTCTGCCCTTTCTAAATGTGAATAATGCTTTTCTCTCTTTGTGCTTTTGTTCTCAATGTGCTCAGTACTTGCAATGCCTTTCCTCCTCCTCTTCACCCACTGAATTCCTACCCATTTTTAAAACCCCAAATCAAATTCTGCCTTCTCCATAAATCCTTCCCTGATGCTTATCAGTAGCAACCTTCCTCTTCAGAATAACCAAATAGAGCACTTAGTATTTCACTTTTCTTTTTGCTTTTTTTTTGGTGAGGCAATAGGGGTTAAGTGACTTGCCCAGGGTCACACAGCTAGTTAAGTGTCATGTGTCTGAGACTGGATTTGAACTCATGTCCTCCTGACTTCAAGGCCAGAGCTCTATCCACTGCGCCACCTAGCTGCCCCTAGTATTTCACTTTTCCAAGGCATTTGTCAAGTAATATTGCATATGATAGTTATTTGTATTTATTCTCCACCCTACCCCTTATCATAATTCCACCAGGACAAATAGCTTTTCTTACCTAATTTTGTACCTCTCCCTTATCTCACCCCACTGCCTACCATAGTGCATAGCAAGTATTTGAGATGACCATGTCCTTCACTTCATCCCCCTTCCACCTCCTTTGAGATCTTGCTCCTTTCCATTGCCTCCTCTTTTATTTACAAACATGTCTGGGTGTCTCTTATTCTAAAAGGTGTTCGTATGCCCAAAGCACTATAAATTTGTGCATACCCTTTGACCCAGCAATACCTCTTCTAGGTCTGTATTCCAAAGAGATCATACAAATGGGAAAAGGACCCACATGTACAAAAATATTTATAGCAACTCTTTTTGTGGTGGTAAAAAATTAGAAATTGAGGGGATGCCCGTCAATTGGGGAATGGCTGAACAAGTTGTGGTATATAAATGTAATGGAATACTATTGTGCTATAAGAAATGATGAGCAAGCAGACTTCAGAAACACCTGGAAAGACTTATATGAACTGATGCTGAGTGAAATGAGCAGAACCAGGAGAGCACTGTACACAGTAACAGCCACCCTGTGCAATGGCTGACTTTGATAGACGTAACTCTTCTCAGCAAGGCAAGGATCTAAGACATCTCCAAAAGTCTCACAATGAAAAATGCTATCCACATCCAGACAAAGAACTATGGAGTCTGAATGCAGATGGAAGCATACTATTTGTTCTCCTTTTCTTTTGTTGTTATGTTTTGTTTCTTCTTTCTCATGGTTCCTCCCATTAGTTCTAATTCTTCTTTACATCATGACTAATGTGAAAACATGCTTAATATGAATGTATAAGTACAGCCTATATAAGATTGCATGCCGTCTTGGGGAGAAGGGAAGAGAAGCAGGGGGAGAAAATTTAAAACTCAAAATCTTATGGAAGCGAATGTTGAAAACTAAAAATAAATAAATTGTTTTTAAAAAATAAAAAAATTAATTAAAAAAAAGGTGTTTGCTCAACCCTGCTACTCCTTCAAGCAGATATCTCATCTCTTTTCCTCTTCATTGACAAATTCCCCCAAGTTAACATGCCCCAAACCAAACATCTTTTTTCTCTCAGAAATTTCTCCTCCTTTTGATTGCCCTGCCTGCCCCATGGCACATCCATTCTCTCATAGGCTGTAAAACTCAAGTTTTGCATGCGTCTGTGTGAGGGTGAAGTGGAATGGAGAAGGAAAAGTTGATGCTCCTAAATTGTGGTACTTGAATGTAATAGAATAGTGTTGTACTGCAAGAAAGGATGAAAGAAAGAATCAGGAATTCAGGGAATCTTGGGAAGATTTCCATGAACTGATGCAGAATGAAATAAACAGTACCAAAAAGCAATATATACAATGACTACCACAATGTAAATGGAAAGAACAAAAATGAAATCAAACACTTTCTAATTATAAATAACTAAACTTTAAGAGAAAAGATAAGAAAATTCACCTCCCTCCTTCCTTTACATAGGGAGAGGACAATGGGTGTAAAACACTGCATATACAGTTGGACTTGAGATGTGTGTGCACGTGTTTTGCTGAACTGTTTTTTTCCTCTTTTTTATTCTTTGTCACAAAGGATGGCTTGCTTCATATGGGAGGGGGGAGGGATTTTATACACATACATACACATGTATGGGAGGTAATATCAGATGAGAAGGGATTTTATATATGTATATACACGTATGTAATATGAATATATTTATATCTTGAATATGAATAAATGTATTATAAAATATAAATTATTATAAACATATTTATATGGAAATATACACAAAATCCCTTCCTCTCTGATATTACCTCCCATATACTCTGTATATATCTTGTACATACCTAGTTACTTACCTGTTGTATCCCTTGTTAGTATATGAGCTCCTTGGGGGCAAGGACTGTTTTCACCTTTTTAAATATCCCCAGTAATTAGCACAATGCCTAGGACGCAGTAAGCACTTAATAAATGCTTGCTGATTGCTTGATTGATAGAAAATACCAATAATATTTTTTCAAAAAGGACTGATAATTCACTGAATCTACCAAGTCTTTGAAATCCATCCTCTCTTTCATGGACATGGGCCTAATCTGGACCCTCATTAGCCCCTCCAATCTTTCCTCCTCTTCTAGAATGAATTATCATAAAATGTGGGTTTTCATCATTTGTTTTTGTTGAGTCCTTTCAGTCATATCCAGCTCTTCATGGTCACTTTTTTGGGGGTTTTCTTGGCAAAGATACTGAAGTGGTTTGCCATTTCCTTCAGCTCATTTTACAAATGAGAAAACTGAGGTAAACAGGGTTAAGTGACTTGCCCAGGGTTACATAGCTAGTGTCTGAAGCCAGATTTGAACTCATGAAAATGAGCCTTCCTCATTCCAATTCTAGTGCTCTATCCACTTTACTACTTAGCTGTCCCTGGTTTTCCTCATATCACTGTCCAATTCAAGAAACTTCCATTGCCTTCCCAATACCTAGAGAGCTAAGTTAAATCTACTCATTCAGCTATCCAAAACCTTCAATAATCTGGTACCAATCTTCTTTTCCAACCTTATCCCCCATTACTACTCTACAAGCTTAGAGACTTTTTGGTGTAGTAGAAATAGCATTAGATTTGAAGTCAAAGAACTGGAGCTCTGGTACCCATATGACCTTGGGTAGATCACTTTCTTTTTCTAGATCACAGTTTCCTTATCTGTAAAATGAGGGGATTGTTCTATATCATCTCCAAAGTCTCTTCCAGTTCTAGAGTCTATCATCCTAGGTATCTAGGCTCTCCCTGAGATACAGATGAGCATCTCCAACTGCCTATTGGCTATTCCAAACTTGGTGTTCCATAGACATTTCAATTGCAACATATTTCAAACAGAACTCACCATTCCCCTCCACCCCCAAGCCCATCCACTCCTTTCCAAATGTTCCTATTTCTGTCACTTGTTTTTCTAGTCACCTGGGTTTGCAATTTTGGCATTATGCTTAACTCCTCAATCTCACTCACCCCACATGTCTATTCAAGTTGCCAATGCTTGTTTCGACTTCTACATCCCTCACAGTCATCTCCTTCTCCATTCACACAACTACCACTCTATTTCAGGCCCTCATCACTTTTGGGCTATTGTAATAGTCTGATCATTGTTCTCCCTATCTCAAGAATATATCCTTCTCTCCAATTCACCACACACATAGTTGCCAAAATGATTTTTCCCAAAGTGAAGGTATGAACACATCATCCCCTTCTCAATCAATTTCAAGAGTTCCTTATTGCTCTAGAATAGGGGTGAGGAACCCAAAGGATGTGGCCCTTTGACTGAATCCAAACTTCACAGAAAAAATCCCCTTAACGAAATGATTTGTTCTGTAAAACCTGGACTCAGTCAAAAGGCCAAACCCAAGGACCTAGAAGGCCACATGTGGCCTCAAAGCCACAGGTTTCCCACCCCTGCAGAATATGAGCTTCTCTGTTTGGTCTTTAAAGGCCAAACCTTTCCAATTTTCCAGCCTACCTTTCCAACTTTATTATGTATTGTTCCCTTCCCAAAATTCTACAGTCCAGCAAAAACAGCCTTCTTGTTTCACACAGGACATTCCATTTCCCTCCTTTGGGCCTTTGTACTGGCTGCCCCTCATATCTGGATTGTACACCCTCCTCGCCTCCACCTCCACCTCTTAGAATCCCCTGCTGCTTTGAAACTGCTCAAGCACCCCCTTCTACATAAAGCTATTCTTAGCCCACCTAGCAGCATTTCACTTTATCTGTATTTCTCTATTTTGTACGTACTTATTTATGTATAAGCAGTCTTCCCTCATAGAATGTAAGCTCCTTGAAGGCAAGGCTTGTTTAATTTTTGTCTTTATATTCCTAAACCCTAGCACAGTGCCTGGAACATAATAGACACTTAATTATAGAATCAAAGGATCACAGATTCAGAGCTGAAAGGGACCTTGGAGACCATCCAGTACAACCCCCTCCTTGGACAGAAGAAGAAATTAAGGCTCAGAGACATTAAGTGACTTGCCCAGGGTGACACAGATAATAAGTATCTGAGGCAGGATTCAAACCCAGGTCTCCCCGACTGCAAGCTTCACCCTGTATCAATGCTGTCCCTCCAAGAAGAAACAAAAAATAGGTAGATAAGTAAGTAAAAGAAAATACAAATAAATAGATGATGAATGCTTGTTGACTGACTTCTATATCTTAAGGTATTATATTATAGCATACCATCTGCCTGTGTAATTTTCCCTGTTGGTGCAGAGACTCCAAAGGCAATGGGATAACTCAGATTGTGTACAACCGGAATCAGGATCTGGACATTAGGGTCACACCTACTAAGGTAGAGAGGAAACCTGAAAAAGTCTTAGCAAAGAGTGACTGGAAAAAGCTGGATGGATGGGGGGATGACCAGGGGAGTCTGGCAGCCATGAATGTCAGGGACATTGGAACAACAAGTAATAGAGATCTAACTACAGTGACTGGGGTTCAGAGTAGGACTCCATTTTGGGGAGCAGACAAGGCTGATGTTCATTAATAGTCTTGCAGCAGAGCACAGCCTCTGGAGTCAGAGGCCCTGGGTTCACATTCCACCTCCAATGGTTACTTCTTGTATGCTTTGGAAAAGTCACTTAACTCCTCCTTACTTCTGGGTTTCCTCATCTGTAAAACTGGGTTGGACCAGTTAGCCCCTAAGGCTCCTTCTAGGTAGTTGGTCAACAAGTATTCACTATATGCCAGGCACCAAGCTAAGAGATGGGTCTACAAAGAAAGGCAAAAATACAGTCCCTTCCCTTAAGGGGCTCACATTCTCACGCGGGAGACAACATACAAATAACTATACAAACAAGACACATACTGTGCAAATGGAAGGCAATCCCAGAGAAAGGCACTATACATGTGTTGGGGGAGGAAGGGACTCACAGGAGGGAAAGATGGAAAATGGGACAGGATCTTTACGAACCAAGACATGAGTTCTAGGAACCAAAGCACCTAGCTGGATCTTTCATGGTAGACGTGGTGGAGCTCAGTTACAGGAACCATACAGAGCTTTACAGATGTCATTTCATTTGAGCCTTACAACAATGCTGTTCAGTAGGTACTATACACTTGTACCCATTTTACAGACAAGAAAACTGAGGTTCAGAGAGGTTCAGTGACTTGACTATGATCCCATAGCTAGTGAGTATCTCTAGGGAGAAGACCTAAGTCTTCCTGACTCCAAGTTTAAAACAGTATCCACAATGCTATACCACTAAATCTCTGTGGGCTCTCTCTTTAGCCTTCAGAAGAAGACTAATTGGCCTTCTCTGGAAGGATGTGGGGGCCAGGACGAGGCCATTCATTTCATCCCCTCCACTTCTCTTTCCTAAATCTTTCTCATCCCTTAAGACTCACTTTAAGGCCTACCCACTCTGCAAAGCCTTTCTTCACCACTCTAATGCTCAAAGCCAGAGATAGCTCTCTTTCCTCTGAGCCTACATATGACCTACATTCTATGGTTCCCATTCCACACTTATTCAACGGTCACTTATTAAGTGCCCACTGAGTCTGACAGAAGCTAGAGATAGATGATAGACTGGCATAAGATAATCCCTGCTCTCAAGGACCTTACATTCTACTGGGGAACAAGTAAGTCAATACAAAATATATGTAAAGGACTTTGAGATGAAAGAAGGGCTTGAAGAACTGAAGAGATCTGAAAAGGCCTCATTTAGGTAGAGGAGGCACTTGAGGTCAGCCTTGAAGAAGTTAGGGATTCTAAGAGGCAGAGACGTGGAGGGAATGCATTCCAAGCATATGTACCAGTCTATACAAAGGCACAAATATGGAAGATTGAGTGTCCTGTTCAGAAAAGAGCACGCAAGTCAATTTGAATGGAATGCAGAACTCACGAAGAGGAGTAATGTGTAATTGGTCTGGGAAGACAAGTTGTAATCATATTGTGCAAGTCTTTTAATACCAAACTTTAAAATCTATATTCTATCCAATATACAAGAGAGTCACTGGGGCAGGGAAATACCAGGAATATCAGCTTGTGTGGAGGATGGATGGTAAGCAGACCAGTTGGGAGGGTACTGCAATTGTCCAGGGGAGAGGTAATGAGGTCCTCAGCTCAGGTGGTAGTCAAATAAGTGAAGAGAAGGAAACAAAATGTAAGATGTTAAGGAGATAGAACTGTCATGAGTTTTGACACCTCTTCTCAGAATGTGGCTCTACAGAAAGCTGAGATACCAGGTTACCCCCTCAGACCTCAGTCAACAGGCCATTGTCATAGAGCCAGGCAGCAGACAATTCCTATAGATACTAGGCAACAGACCAGCATCCCCAGAGGCATAGGACAACAGTCCACTCTGATAAATTTAAGCCAGTGAGTAACCCTCATAAGGATGCACACTGTTAAATAAAGCTAGCCCTTCTGAGACCTCCCAGTGATCTTCACCAATGACTTAAGCAGAGCCTGCCAGAACAGACTACTGATGACCCTAAGCCACTCCTCTTATAAAAGATCCCAGATAACAGGGAAAGAGAGGGTGACCTAGGCCAGGAATCAAATTCAGTCTCTTAGAACTGCCTAGCCATCTTTTGGTACCTTTCACAGTTACCTCCCTTCCACCAACTGGTGAGTTTTCCTCTCCTTTAAAATAGCCCCAAGCTCAGCTCCTTCAGGAAGCCTTTCCTAATCAATTCTACCTGCCTCTGCATCCTCTTTGCTGCCCCCTGGACTAGGGCACTCCACCTGACTCTTCCATACTCGAGATGCTTACTTTCCCTTTAAATGGAAGGGCCTTGCGGATTTACTGGTAACACCTCTTTCTTTCCTCTCCTCCCACGCCCACCCCCGCTGGAGCTCTCTGCCCTCAGGATGTGTCTCACAAGTGGTTAGGCCTACACATCTGGGTTCTAATCTCTGACATATCAGTGTGGGGTCACCCATCCCGATGGGAATTCAGTGTTGCTAATTGCTCCTCCTTTCCTTTTGGCCAATTGCCCCCGGGGCGCTAGGGTACTCCTTCCCCTTAACAAGGATCCAGCTCAAGAGGCGAGGGGTTCACATTTGGTTGTAATGTCACTGTGGGGCGGGAGAAGGGGTTTGGGGGAGGGCAAGAGCCCTCTCTATCGCTATGCCCCAGGCAGGGTTGGAGGTGGGGAACCTGGGGTCTTGGCCCCCGTCCCCACTTCTTCCTCTACCTCGTGGGCCGCCTCCCCTCCCCCCGATTGAGGCCCCCAGCCCCGCCAGGCCGAGCCCAGCCCGGCCCATCAATCGCAGCCCCAGGGGTACAAACCAATTTCTCTTGCTTTTCCGCCCGTCTCCCTGGCGGAGCCCAGAGGAGCCTTCAGCCGCATTAATCCCGGCGGCCCCCGGCGGCGGTGACGAAGACGGATTTCTCCACTGCACGATCCATTTGTATCTCTCGCGCATTCCTCGGTTTTTTCCGTGCGGATGTTCAAAATATCATGAAAAAGGCGTTAGCCCGATGGCTGCAGCGCCGCGGAATAATAGAGTGATCCGGCAATCCGCTCGTGACCTTGCAGGACAGCTAATCCATCCGCACATCCATCTTAATTATTCGTGGTTACAAAAGGGAACCCGCCATCCATTCATTCCACCCTCGCTGGCAATTCCATTTTCCACCCCCACTCACGCCCCATCCTTTCTTCGATCCCCTCCCTTCCAGCCCCACTCCCAGCCGCTGTCCACTGGAACTTCCCCAACCTAACCCCAGCCCTATTCCCCTCAGCTCCCGACCTTCTGTTCACATCCAGGCCAGAAGGCTGACAGCCTCCCCCTCCTTCTCGCCCCCCACCCCCACCCCGTAAGGCCACGTTGGGGCTGAAGGCAGGTGGGGCACCAGAGAGGGCTGCACAATCCTGAAAGAGGCCAAGCAGAGACACTGATACTCATTTGCACTCACACTCACGCCAAGATATTTGACAAACCCTCAACAACTATTCTTATCTTAACACATACTTATCATACAAATACTAATCTCACACAAAAACATAGAAAGCCACATAACCTCATACACATACATTAGCCTAGTATTTAAGGTCCTTCACAGTCTGGCTGGAGCCAGCTACCTTATCCCACACTTTTCTACCTTATCTCCAACCTTCTTTCCTACTACTCCCTACCTTAAACTCAGCCATCACTGTCCCTTGAACATGGCCTAGAGTCAGAAAAACATAGCTCATGTTCAAGGGCAAGGTGATTTCTCCGTTACCTGTTCTCATACCATTATATATACTCCTCTTTTCACAATTTAACTTCTATTACATGTATATGCATACAGGGATCAGGTCTTATTTATCTTTGGATGCTCACACACAATCTAGTACCTTCTAGGACCATAAAATGTTTGTTGAATGAATGAATGCGTAGTAAGACAGCCAAAAGGTGATGAAGTTAGCAAGCAGCACTTGCTATTTTATTTCCCTTTAGACTTACATACATTGACCTTTTATTCTGCTCTGGATACTGCCCTCAAGACAGTGGATTCAGGGCATCAGAGGTCATTGTCATATTTCCTTACAGGCCCCACCCATTCAGGCCTAAGTCCCTTCTCCGATGCTTGGGTATGTGGAAAAGGAGAACAGTGAGTAGGGAGGGAGAGCCTGGAACACTACAGTAACAACAATAACAATGAACATCTCCTCACCATAAGGTTAAGTCAGATGGTGCTTTTTGTTTGTTTTTTGTCACAGCAGTTCATGAAGCTGGTTCATAAAAAAAGGAGGGAGCCCCCACACTGATGAAATCATGGATCTTGGGAAGTACAATGCCATCTCTCATCAATAGGGTGATTTATAGCCTACAAGGTGTTCAGGTCTGCTGTCTCAAGATGGGAGGGGGTGGATAAAAGGACAGCAGGGAGGAAGGAGGAAAAAAGGAAGAAAGAAAAGGAGGAAAAAGGAGAAGGGGAAAGGGTGAAGAATGTTGGGGTGAAGGTGGTTCCTAGAGGCTGCATTCCCCCAAGTATCCACCTATTTGTCAGTGTATGTTTGGATAATACAGTTTAAGCTAATCTTGTCCCACTCCCTCTTGGGGATGCCAGGTCTTGTCTCTAAAGCTCCTTCTAATTTTCCCTATAACGTATGATTTTTCAAATGCCTTGTTCTAATGATTTTAACAGCAATCAGCAAAACTAGGCTTGTAATTGTCTTTGGCTCCAAGCTTAGCCAGGACAGCTCCAGAGGTCCTGAAGCTTCTGATCTCCCTCTCTTGTCTCTATGGTACTGGGAATCATTGTTGTTGTTTGCCCTTCATTTTCGAAGAGGACCATGACATCAGGGAGGAATAGAGGAGATGGGTTTGAGTTGTAGCTCTGTCAGTTGCTACCTGCCTGGCCTTGGGCAAATCATTTACATCTTTGGGCCACTGTTTCCTCATCTGTAACCTAAGGGAGGGGGTCCCTTCCAGATCTAAATCTATTGTCATTTTTTTGCTTTTCAATTCAGTGCAATTC
This sequence comes from Phascolarctos cinereus, assembly GCF_003287225.1. Classification (NCBI taxonomy): domain Eukaryota; kingdom Metazoa; phylum Chordata; class Mammalia; order Diprotodontia; family Phascolarctidae; genus Phascolarctos; species Phascolarctos cinereus. The sequence continues at coordinate 109,946,704 of NW_027555736.1, read as the reverse complement.
AATAAGTCTTTTTTTTCAACTAGTAAGCATTTCTTTTCTTCCCACCTCCCCCTCAAAAAGGATAAGCAAAATTTTTATAACAACATTTATAAATTTATAAAAATTTTTATAACATCTCTTGGTCTGGTGTGGAGGCACATGTCTGTTGTTTCAGCTACTAGGAAGACTGAAGCTCTCAGATATCTTGAGCTAGGGCTCTGTACTGCAGTGGGTTAAGCTGATCACGTATCTGTATTAAGTTCAGCATATGGTGGGTGAGTTGTAGATTAGTCTACCAGCTTGCCTGAGGAGGGGTGAATTAGCCAGGTTGGAAACAGCGCAGGTCAAACTGCTGGGCCAATCAGTGGGACTGGGTCTGTGAGAATCTGCTCCTATATTTCCAGACTAAATAAGATGTGTGTGGCTATGTATGTATGTATACATTGTATATGTATATAATGCAGAAATATTATACATCTATGTATATGTATAATGCGTGTGTGTATGCATAATAAAAACAAATTTATGCATTGGCCATGTCCGAAAATGTGTCTAATTCTGCATCTTGGGTCCATTATTTCTCTGTCTGGAGTCCCTTCCCTATTCCACCCCCAATACCCATGTTAACCTGTTCTGTCTTGTGGAGGGGAAACAAAGAGGGAACAGGCCAGGCCTTCGCCTTCCCGATCTCATCACTTAGTTTGGTGAACTGTGGCATGCACAAGGATACACCAAGAGACACACAGAGAAGTGTATGATAAGGGCTGGAGGACTATTTGAAATTCAGAGAAATCGGCTATTAGAATGGGTTCTGGGAGCTGGGGAAAGCCTCTTGGAGAAGATGGGATTATAAACTGGGCTCTCCAGCTGGCAGCAGGTCTGGGCGGGGAGGGGTGGTACCCTGTGGGGGAAGGGACCGTTTGTCCCAAGACAATGACAGAGTCGGGGTCTCTGAGTGGCTGTTCAGAGACAATTTGTAGTGGTGGCTTTGGAGGTTTATCCAAAGGGATGGGAACAGCTGGAGGCTGTGGTGAATGATCGGCAGGCTCAGGAGGGAGGCCATCAGCTCTGCTCAGACAATGGTGGGCGCATGCAGCCCGTCAGAATCATTAAGTACTGAGACAGTCCGGACAGACTTCAGATGGAACTGGGCAGGGCTGAGGAGAGGTCAGGGCGCCCGCCTCCCCCCTTCTCTTATTATCATCTCATTAGCTAAAACTGGAGCCCCTCCCCGACTCCCACCCCTAGGGCCTCAAAGCCCCTTTCTGAACAGCCACCCTCCTCATCCTCATGTGCCTGGGTCCAGGCTCAATACCTGTCGATCCTCTATCCTAGATCTTTGATCTTTCGAAGGGTACCAAGAGCCCCTGTGACTGAGCCCAGATGGTACCACTTACCTCAGGGGACCTGATCCTAAAACCTGGGTCATTTAGCCACTTTTGGCTGTCAGGCCTCTGGTTACTGGCATGAAACATGGACCTGTAAGGCCCACCTTCTATACAGGGAGAAACTAAAGCAATAATACACTTAATATTCTCTGTCTACTTATCTCACATTCACTCCTTTCCCTCAATCCACAGGGGGGAATCTGAGGTAATATTTTAACACTCAGTATCCTCTGCCTAATCATCCCACACCCCTGACCCTCTTCCCACAGAAGGGATAATGTATCCTCCTTAGTCCATATTCCTCTCCACAGGGAACTCTTCCCCAAAGTCTGCATTCTCTCCCCCTTCCCCTTCTCCTTTACTATTCTCCATCCTTCCTTCCTTCCTTCCTTCCTTCCTTCCTTCCTTCCTTCCTTCCTTCCTTCTTTATCCCCACCTTCCCCCCTCGATCAAGCTCTGAGCTTCAAGAGTCAGAACCCAGTGACCCGACCAGGCAGTGATGATGCAGTCGACATGTTGGTCACTGTTGGCCGCTCCCCACGAGCAGCCCGACCCCCTTTGCATGGGTCACGGAGCCGGCAAAACTCTCTGACACAGAAACACTGGCAGGGCCTCCTCGTGTCTCTAACAATCCCCTAGCTCTGATGGGAACCGACAGCTCTGCTCATGCCTTCCCTCCCCTTCAAGGCCCAGGCCAAAAGACCTAGGAAAAGGCCAACAGGACAGAGGCCCTCTTACATCCTTTTTTCTCTCTTAAGTCTCTGATGGGGCTCGAATAATGGACCCCTAAAAGGCCCTGGACTTTCCCACATGGCCCAGTCCCTGGCCTTCACCTGAGGCATCCAATCCATCCCAGTGAAAGAGCAGTTAAAAGAATTATTACACTGGGCCAAGGACTGGGCCATATGGGAAAGTCCAGAGCCTTTTAGGGGTCCATCATGAGCACCCATCATCTCCATGCTCCATTTTTTCATGAGGGACGCTAAAGCCTGAATCTAATCTAACATAATCCCCCAAATATTTGCTGAGCCTCCTGACCCCTGCAATGAAAGTATCCAGCCCCATATTCTACCACAACACGGGGAGACAAAGAAAACAGTTCTAGCCTCAGGAAACTATTAAGACAAGTTACATGGCTCTTCCCTTTTGTCCTGCCCTCAGAAAACTCAGTTTCCACAGCTCTGCAAATAGTACTAGGGAAGAGTAGAGGTTTACTGAGTGAATGAGGTATGATGTAGTAGGAAGAATATGCAGCCAGAACTGAGAGACAGTGGATTAGTACAGGCTGGGAACAAAAGCTGGGAGAGCCAACTGGACTCCCTAAAGGGAGCCCCCCACCAAAGGAGACCAAAGGGAGAGACAGAGGACAGAGGCAGCCATATTCCCCAAGAGCTGAGGTGGGAAACTGTTGGGTCACTGTTTCAGCCTTAAACATCAGCAGTTTGGAACTATTCTCCAAAAGCTATTAAACTTTGCATACCCTTAGTAGAGAAAAGAGCACATAGCACCCTTTACCTAAAAGGAGAATAGGGCAATAGGGCTGTGATGAGGAGAGGTGTGTGTGTATGTGTGTGTGTGTGTGTGTGTGTGTGTGTGTGTGTGTGTGTGTGATGGGATTCTGGAAAAGGCTCATATTCACGTACATATTAATAGTTGTAACACAGACATGTGCATACCTAAAACCTAACAAAGACACATAAATACATGCTCCTCAAATACATATGCATACTGATACTAATTCATACAAAATATTCAGAGATTCATATATAAGTAGACTGTGACATATATATACTCATCACACAGACATACCTGGGGATGAACAATGTGCTAATATGCTATCAAAGGTGCACACACTCCCATTCAGAAAAGTATGGGGGGATAGCTGACAGGGCTGAGCTTTTCACTTGTTCATTCTAAAAGCCTTGCATTTGAATCCTGTCTCTGACACTGGCTGTAATGACCACAGGCAAATTACTTAACCTCTCAGCCTCATCTGGAAGATAAAATAATATCTATAGTACCTACCTCATGGGATTGTTGTGAAGATCAGAAAAGATAATGTATGTAATAAAACACTTTGCAGAGCATAAGACACCATAAATGTCAGTTATTATCATCTGGAGAAAAGAGGCCAATGGCCTCTCAGCTGTTCCCAGATCTCTCCTTCTATTTGCCCCGGGATCCTAAACTGGGACCACCACCATATTGAATCCTTTATTTCTACACATCTTACCTCACCCTGGCCAGGTGAGACAAGCCACTCTCCCCTCAATTCAGCTAAACCAAGGTTGGGGATTTTTTTTTAAAGGAAACTTTACTTAAAACAACTAAGAGGAAAGCAAATAAACATAAAAGCCTGGACACAGTTTTGTTGAGCAAAAAGTCCGTATCCAAAGGCCTGAACAAGTTTTGAATCCAGGTCCTTTCCATTTAAATCTAGCACTCTTTTCACTGTATTAGATGCAGAATCAAGTAGGAACTTAGAACCAGCAGCAAAGGGCTGTTTTTACCAAAAGGAAGAACCGGTCTGAACAACAGTTTTGTATATGTCCTTTGAATAAACTGACTTCAAGAAGTGATGAACAGATTTCCAAGGTTCAGAGTTAGAAAGACTTCTAGGAGGAGAAGAGAAGGGGATGGTTTCAGAAAAACCTGGGAAGACATTTGAACTGATGTGGAGTGAAGCAGACAGAACCAGGAGAACTGTTTATACAATAACAATTGTATTGTAAAGATGAACAACTCTGAAAGACTTGAGGATTCTGATCAACATAATGACCAATCATAATTCTATAGGATTCATACTGAAACATGTTACCCACCTCCAGTTATAGAGGCAATGGACTTAAAGTATATATTGAGATATGGCTGACACAGGAATACGTTTTGACTGATTAAATATTTTTGTAAAGTGAGGAAGAAAGAAACAAAGGTTTAGACCCAAGTAGCCTTGGCTGGCCCAGCTCTCGTTCCTTTTCTTGCCTCTAAGGATAGATTTAGCTCTCAGGGCCCCAGTGTCCCTTCTGGCTCTGAAATACTTGGCCACCCCCATAGGCCCTACCCTGCTCTCTGGACTCCATGGAAAGAAAGTCATTTTTTCCTATGTGGCCCCAAAGACACTCAGTCCTTCTATTCCAAGACCTGTCAGTCACCTCCTTTGCTTTCCTAATGGTCTAACTCTGGACCCTGGAGATCCAATTACTTTAGGCCAATTTGTCTCTTCCTGGGGTCAGTTTGCCTGACGTACATATACCAACCTATTGCTCAGGCTAGCTCTTCCTTTTGATTAAACAGGTCTAAGTGCTATCTGACTCTAGGTATGGGTCAGTGAAAAGAGAGCAATGAATTTAACAAAAGAACCTGGGTTTATATTTTGATTCTTAATTGTTCTGGTCCCCAACTTCTTCATTTATAAAATGAGGGGATAGGCCTAAATGATTTCTTATAAGCTGTCTCATTCTCTTCCAACTCTAAATCTATAATCCTATAATCCTGGACCTTCCCTGGAACCTGTCTTTATTGTAATAGCTCCTACCAACAACCAGCAGAGGTCTGATCTCTTTTCCAAAATTTGGAGTAAGGGGTAATGACAATTCACTGAGTCTCCCACTAAGTTCCAGTTTTCTAAAAGGTGCCTTTAGCTCTCAATCTGCTGCATAGCCAGACATGACTGACAGATCATGAACAGGATGAATTAGACCTTCTTTAGTTCAGGTGACCAATCCTAGTATCTCTTACATGTGTCTCTAGAGAAGCGCTCTTCCAGAACCCCGTCTTGAAAGGTTTACAGTAGGAAAAACTTTACACCCACACATGTAATGATAAGAGAAAATTGCCACTGAAAACAGAAAAGCCGTTCTCTCACAGTACAGGCATCAATGCAGTTTTGTATTCCTTCTAATTAATCAGTTTGCTACCTGACCAAATGTTTTGTTCATCCCCATGGGGTTTTGTCCCTCTCTACTCCCCCTTTCTCCCCTCATTCTCCACTCTTTAGCCCAGGGCATCAATTTGGCCCCAGAGGGGCAGATAGGCAGCATTATATTGTTGCTGAAATTGATAAGGAAAAGGACCAAGCCATAAAGTCCTGGGGGGCACAGATGAGGGACCCTTCCTAATCACTTAGACAATTATAGTTGAAGCAGTTTGATGAACATAGCACAGAGCCTGGAGTCAGGAAGTTGTGTTCAAATCTGCCCTCAGACACTTACTAGCTGTTTGACCCTAAGTCACTTAACCTCTGTTTGCCTCAGTTTACAAAATAAGGATAATAACAATACCTACCTGAACAGGGTTGCTGTGAAGATCAAATGAGATAATATTTGTAAAATGCTTGGCAGTGTCTGGCACATAACAGGAGCTATAGAAATGTTATTTTCCTTCCCTTTCCCTTCCTCTCCCTCAAAAAAGACAGTGGAAAGGGAAGCATTCTTATTTCATTTTCTGTCTCTCCATTTTCTGTCCATCCTTAAGAGTTCAGCTCAAGTTTCCATGAAGTCTTCCCTGGCCACTCCAGACCACACTGATCTCACCTTTATCTGAACTTCTGTAATACTGACTGCCTGCACTCTGCCATCCAGGACTTGGTTTGAACAGAATCTTGTGTTAATTGTAGTGTCCTGAGTTTTTCTCCTTTCCCCCATTAGGCTGTAAACTTCCACATAGCAGGGGTTGGGCCTTTTCCTTCTCTCAGTATTAGTAGATCTTACAAGGCTGAGATCATTGTGCAAGAGCTATAAAGGCAGGGTCAATTAAGAGAGGAAGACATAGTAAGGTAGACAGTGCACTGGGTTTGGAGTCATTTCACTCAGGTTCAGATTCCTGGCTCTATCACCTTTCTTGCCCAAGTTGCTTGACTTCTCTTGGGCAAGCCTCAGTTTCCTCAGCTATAAATGAGGGTGGGGGGTTTGAACCAAGTGACCTTTTCATCTCTTCCAGCCCTAACTTGATCTAATGTTATGCCTGTGTTTGTATGTAGGGGGTGGTAATGGGGGTAGGAGAGAAAGGAGTGTTCTTTGAATAGTATGCTGGCAAAAGCCCCTTCCTCACTATTTTCTCAATGAAAAGACAACCCAGGAATCTCAGCCCTCTGGAGTCAGTGGCAAAGAGCAAGCATTTGCCTGTCATCTTTTCTGGGTCTCCCTGGGTTATGGAAATGGCTGTGCCCCACATGTCATGAGAAATGAGCTACCTGGCCTCATTTTCCAACTTCCTATATTCAGCTCCCAACTCCTCATCTTCCTAACCCCTCCTTGGCCAGGGTTTGGGAATAGGGAGGGCCTCCTCTCTAGAAGCAAATGCGGTCCATTCCACCAAGACTTAAATATCGAGAAGTGGGTTCTGGCCTAGTCTGTTGTGATCTCCAGGACCTGGGGTAAGTGGAGGGAGAATGCAGGGGGAGATTAAGCACCCCATTCTATCTTCCAGTCTCCCCTGAGGCAACCAAAATCTTCCAACACCCCCCTAAACAACAGGCAACCCCCTCTGAGGTGTTCTGCTCCAAACAGGACTGGGAAAAGGCTCAGAATTAATTACCATCAGACCTCCGGTCGCTGTTCATTTCTGTAAACAAACATTTTAATATGCAGTAATTAATTACATCTGCCACACTACCCCTCCTCCCATTGATCCTTTTTCAGCTTTTCTTCAGTTCTACCTCAGGCTCCTTAGGCTTGCAAAGATAGGAAGCTCTAGGGGGCCCTCCCACAGTCCTAATGCAGGAAGAACCTCTCTAGGAACGACTCCCCCTATCACTATCCTTACTGCCCCCACCAGTTTCTCTCCTCTGTAGAGCTTTCTTGGGTTAGGCTATTCCCAGGCTAATGCCCTCTAGCCACCCACTCCCATCCATAGGTCTCAAGCCCAAAGACTCTTGAGGCCAAGAGCACTAGGATCCTTGGGAAAGGCAGGTCTGATGTCTAGTGGACCACATACATATATTTTCATTTACCCTGAGCTCTGCCTTCCACCTGGGGTCATTTAAGATGTTTATCTTGGGACCCTCAAACCTCTAAGTACTGTTGCTAGCCCTGTACTCAGCACCAGCTGATTTGACACAGAACTGCTGAATGTCTCATTCCCTAGAAGCCTGACAATAGGAACACACACTGTAGGATTCAGAATTCCTATAGCCACTTTTACCCACCAAGACTCACTCACACCACAGTGCCCTCAGGTAGTTGCTACAGTGACCTCTGGCCACCATTTAAATTCTGATCTGTTATTGATGGTCGGTTATAGTGTGTCCCATGTCCATTTCCTACCCCTCTTCTCACTCTCTGCCCTTCTCCAACTAGTGAAGAGAGCAAAAGGGGGAAGAGTTAGCCCATTCCAGAGCCTTAGATTTAGTCTGCATTTTTGTATCTTCTCCCTCTGAATCCCTCTTGCTTTTTCTCTTCAGAAGAACTGGTGGAGATAGGAGAAGGAGGCTGGAGAACATCCTTCCAGTGGATGAAAAAATGGATACTAATGGTTTGGAAGAGGCTGACTTCTCCCCCTTCCCTTACCTTGCAGACTGAACCAGAGCAGAGGAAGTGACAGAAAGAGACAGAAAACTATGCTGGAACCTAGAATCTAGAGCCAGAAAGGGAGGGGTTTCCCCCCTCCAGACACACCATGAGGAAGCATTGTTTTGGGAGGGGAGCGCTGAGAAAGTAATTGGGGAGCAAGCTGGGCAGGAGGTCAAGTTCAGGCGGGGAAAAAGTAGGGAGATTGGAATGGGCCTGGGAGAATGAGGAAGATAGACAGAGACTCGGAGGCTGGACCGAGGTGGGAAAAGCTGGGTGGGGGTGTGGGACTGGGAGGGGCTAGGCTGCCTCCAGAAGCTGGGAACATGGGAAGTAGCAGAATGAAATGCAGATGCAAAACGTGCTCGTAAGAGTTTCCTCTCTCTCCCCATCTGCCAAAGCCTAGATTTTAATCTTTAATCCAGGAGCAATCAGCGAGCAACAGCGAATTGCGCATTACAGATGTTTTACTGTCTCCAGCGCTCCCGGCCTCCGTGCTTCCCACCGTCACTCCCAGAACCCCCAGGCCCCCTCCCCAACCCTTCTTCCTTTCCTCCAACCCTTGTCACCTCCTTCCAACTCACCTCCTTCCTCTCAGCCCTCCCCAAGTTCTCACAGTCCACCTTCCCCCCACCTTTTCTTCATGACCTCTCCCCTTTCCTTCTCTCTCTCTCCCTTCCCTGAACTATAGGTTTCTCCCTCTGTACTCTCCTTCCCCAAATGGGAACCTGGGGTTCATAGGAAACTAACTGCTTTGGGGGGAACAAGAGAAGGGGAGAGACATAACCATTTCCCGGTGCCTCTTTCCAGACCCACAGGAGAGAAGAAGGGACATCTCAGTCTGGCTTCCACGCTCCAGCCTGCTCTCCACTCCAGCTTCTATTGGTCGTATTTTTACCGGACAAGTAGCTTCTCTCTTGGCCTGCCTAGACCAAGGAGGGTGTTCCTGAGTGAACTTCCCAACCCCACTCCTTGCTGAAGCCGGAGGCTCCACAGTCGTCAGCTCTCCAGATGTTCGCCTGCGCTCACTGCTCCGAGTCCCAGATGGTGGGCGCCACAGCTAGATCGAGTCTGACTGAGTCTCTTTTGCCTGAGAGGACACATAAATAGTGGAGGGAGAAGGGTCAGCCAAGCCCCCAAGCCCCATCAGCCTCCTTGCACACAAAATAAAGCCTGTGCACCTCAGTCTTTCTGTCAATAAAATGGAAACAGATGTTCTTTTCCCGACACCTAAAGGAACTCAGAGCCTGAGTCCTCAGGCCCTTTGCAAGCCATCCAGTTCATCCCCCTGTCTCCAGTGGCATCCCTCAAATTGGGTGGGGTCACTACTTAGTGTTTCACAAACCTGGATGAAAGCCTTCCTTATGAAATTATAACCTACCCTCCACCTCCACCTTAAGTTGTCTAGGCAACTTCCTCTTATCACGTCCTCTGAAAGCATTCCCTGCGGGGAAATTTCTTTGGCCTAGGAACAGGGTGGAGGCCACAGCGGGCCATATCTTTCCCCTTACACGAGGTAGGTTTGGGGGACAACTCCTCTTCTGTCCTAGGGACCCAAGGGGTTGGTCCTTTTTTGTTGTTCAGTCATATCAGTTGTGTCCGACTCTTCATAACCTCATTTGGAGTTTTCTGGGCAAAAATACTGAAGTGGTTTGCCATTTCCTTCTCCATCTCATTTTACAGATAGGAAACTGAGGCAAACAGGGTTAAGTGACCTTTCCAGGATCACACAGCTAGTGTCTGAAGCCGCATTTGAAGTTAGTTCTTCCTGATTCCAGGCCCTGCACTTGGTCCTAGTTTGCCATTTAAGATCCACGATACTTCCCTCCTCCCTCCCCCAAGCTGTGAGACCTGCTCCTGCCATCACCCCACCCCCAACCCCCACACACACCAAATAGCAGTGAGAAAACCGCATACACAGCAGCAGAGAAACAAACAAGGCACTTACAGATATATACGTCATAAACAGAGACATACACAAGACATAAACATACTGTCATCCGCGCAGATTTCTCCTACTGCATAGAAATGTCTTCCAGTATTCTCTATTCTCCTCTCCCACCAGCCCCTCCCTATTTTCCCCAAAACACATCTAGCTCTTCCAATTGCCCAATTTTTCTAAGGAAAAAAGAAGGGCAGGGAAGGATGTGATGGGGGAGAGAAATTCAGAGGGAGCAGTAACAGAAAGGGTGAATACAGAGAAAGAAAGAAGGCAGAAACAGAAATAAGATAACAGACTAGCTGAAGAGGGAGGGCATCAGAGAAGAGAGCTACTGTGAGGGTGAATGAAGTATCTGCCCGCTCTAAGTTGGGCTCCCCAAAGACGGGAGAACAGGGAGGTGAGGATCTGGAAGAAGAGACAGAACTGGGATCTCTAAAGCACTTCAGGCTCATCCCCTTCTTTCGAAACCCCTCAGCCTGTTCCCGACTTGACTTTTGACCCATGGACCTCTGGACCCTTCACCAGACCTGGAATCCACTCCCCAGTGACCCTGCCCCTAGCGCCCCCTTATAAGACTCGGACTATGAACTCGGACTATGAACACCACTCGAGGTCCCACCCCCCGGATCTCTGACCCCCCACCCCGCAAAAGCCGGACTTGACTAGCCACCCTTCACCCCTAGCTCCAGGCCTCCAGGCCTTGAGTCCCGCCCCCTGAGCTTCGGACTCCTCCTCCCGAGTCCGGGTCCCAGGCCTCCCAACCGCACCCCCCTGAGCCTAGGGGCTTCTGCAAGCTTCGAAAGGAAACTAGAGAGCAAGACAGCGGAGCCGCGTGTGTTTTTATTATTATTATTTCTGATTAAAGAGGAATTCATCTCGTCTCTGCCTCCTGCCAGGGGCCGAGGCTCCGCCATCGGGGTTAACGGTGCGGAAGAATACAAAAAAATTTCATTGAGGAGGATTATAAAAGTTACTAGCTGGAACATTAACAGAAGAGTAACTTGTAAAAAATGCAATATTACAATATTCACAAGGACGGCAGAGCGTGGTAAAGCTATAAAATTCAACATTAAAATCTTCCACAGCCTAGATAACCTAGTTAACAAACATGGTATTGGAACTACTTTTCTGCAAGGGCTGAGGGTATACCCGGTCCGGGCTGAGGTACCTGTCCCCGGGCCCCAGGGCTGAGCGGTCTCCACTGAGGGCCAGGCAGGGCGGAACAAGGCGGGGTGAATCAGCCTGCCGACTCATCTACCAACACAGGCAAGTCTCCTGACCCTGGCAAGTAACTGTCCTCTCCGGGCCTCAGTTTCCCCATCTGTAAAATGGGGGCAAGAACTCTTGCCCTGCCACCTGGGGAAAATCAAATAAGTCAATGGATGTGAAAACACTTTATAACTTTTATGAAGCAGGTTATACATCTGAGATGGTCTGATGAAACACTTGAGGAGTGATCATGATGATAAGGACCTGAGCTATAAATTAAGAATCTGAAATGGAGAAGACTAGAGTACCCAGTGTAAACTTAGCTCAGAGCTTGTTTTCTTATGTTTGTGTGTGCTCCAAGAATATATGTGTGCTTGAACTGTGCTTGTATGAGTTTATGGCTTCGTTGTGTGTGTGGTAAGGACACATCTGATCGCCATCCATCCACCGACAGTTTTTAGGATGGAACCCCCCTTCAATTACAATCATTTATTAAGTACCTACTGTATGCCAGGCACCGAGGTAGGTACTGGGGATACAGAGATAAAAAAAGAAAATCCTGTTTTCAAAGAGCCTGCATTCTATTGGGGAACCTCCTGGGTGCCTTGAGATCAGTGAGTCAGTTTCAAGCATTTGCTAATGGCTTCTCAGCTAAATAGTGTTATAGCTAGTATCTAGGAGGAGGGCCATATCTTAGTTTTGCTAACACCAACATGACCACAGATTGTTAGGAAGGAAAATGTTCCCCATGTAGAATTCTCTCTATTATTTCCTAATTATCACCTCTCACTTTCCCTGTTAATTAAGGAAACTGTGGCCTTTTCATGCCTTGAGGAAAGGAGATGGTTATGAGATAGAGTGAAGTCTCTGTTAACATGATTCTTGAGTTACAATTCCCCTCCCCTATGTCATCAATGGTGAAATTCTTGCTGAAAGGTCAGGGAATTGTTTCATTCCTGCTTCTGCCTCCCCCTATCTGGGTTGGCAGCCCTTTGGGTTATGCTTTCTTAACAGCTAGAGGATTTGGTGGAGGAAAGGAAAAAACGACTCTATCAGATAGATACTGGTGCAATTCTTGGGGTAGGAGCTGTATTTGTCTGTCTGCTGGATGAGCCCTGGACTATGAGTCTGAGTGTTATTCTGAGTGTTCTGAGTGAGTTCTAGTGCCCACTCTGCCACTGTGTTACTTTGTATGATTTAAATCAATATTTGTTAAGCACCAACTGTATGCAGAGAACTTCACTAAATATTGGAGGAAATACAACATTTATATAAGATTTGGTCCCTGACCTTGTGAAGCTCATAGTTCAGTGAATTATTTAACCTCCCAACTTCCTCCTTTGAAAAATGACAATAATAGTTCTTCCCCACTTCGCTCACCAAATTTTTTTGGTAATCAGATCGGATAATGGGTGGGAAATTGCTTTGAAACCCCAATGTGCTATACATATGTAAAGTATTATTAATGTTATTTTTTATTATTGTTGCTGCCTTTCCCAAGCATTCAAATTTAATTTGAAACAACAAAAAGGCAATACATGTGGAATCAGAGGTCCTGTATTCAAATAACAAGTAATTCTGTAACTGTGTGACCTTGCACAAATCACTTACCCTCTCTGGGCTTCTATTTTCTCACCCATAAAATAAGAGAATTAGACTTAGCTCCCAGTATGTGATATAATGATACTAAATTATGTTTTTAGGGTTGTTCTGGGACAGGGTAAGTGTATCTATTGGAAGGATGCATGACAAATAGAGACTAAAAGACAGACTGACAGGTGGACATTCAATTCTTTCCACCAGAACTTGTCTGCCCTCCTTAGTGGTGTTTCTCTTAATGCATACTTTTGTGAATCCTCTAGAAATACAACTGTGCATGCAGACACACATATGTGCATGTGTAATCCCATGAAATACAAACTCCTTAAGGACAATAACTTTTTCTCTTGTTGAAATTCCTAGTACAGGCCTTTGCAGTAATTGGTGCTTGATAAATGCATATTGAATCAACTTGTGTACATGGAAGACCCTGACATACTTCTCATGATAGGGACCTGAAAGGCACCTCAGGGCCATAGATAGTATATTTCCCTGCACATCAGAGGCCACGAGAGTGAATATACAGTATGCATATTATCTCTGTTCCAACACAACATTCTCTCTTCTGTCTCTGAGATCCAAAGAGACTAGAAGGTAAATGGATGTTTGTTTTGTCTTGTAATGAATACTTACACTTATGTGGACATATGAACTCACAAATGTGTCTATGATGTGCTTGGCCAAATATGTCAGTCTGTGTAAATCTGTGAATTTCTTTTGTGTGTTTGCTTGTATAAGTCTGTGTCTGGTGTGTCTGAGTGTAAAGAAGTGTGCATAGAATGAACCACAGCTGGCAAGAACACATTCCCTCTTTGACTCTCTACCTTTCTCTCTCAGGACCAGGGATCATTTACCACATATTCTCCCTTCCAATGCTCACAAAATAAATATTAAGTTTAGAAGACCTGAGACAAGACTTTGCCTTGCAACCCCTTAATCAACAGCAATTACTGGATTTTGATGGAGTTCCTTGGAATTAGCTAAGCAGGAAGGGAATTGGTCAGGAAAGTTAGGGTAGAGAGGATTGATGAAAACCTGAGGGACATGAGGACACAGAGTGTTTGGGTCAGGCTCAGATTCAGGGAAGGAAAAGGGACAAAAGTAGGTCAATTCCTTTCCTTTTGAGTAAAAGTTCATTTAGAGAGCCTCCAACCTTGCTTCAGAGGAGCTGAACAGGGAAGGATTGGGTGGGGGGGGCAGTGCTGAGGAGAGTCAAAGAACTGTGGCAGTCCTCAAGTAAGGACAAGTCAGGGCACCCAGGGGCAAGGGAATGGTGTCTGTGACCCCATCTTCTAGGGATCACGGAAGAGCCAGTAGAGGCTGTGGATAGGAGGGGACTTAGGAGAGAGGGAAAGTGGAGGAGTTCTAGATGCTGTAGCCAAATTGGCCTGGACCATTTATTTATCCCAATGTATTTCAGCAATTCTCAGTGCAAACCTGAAAGTGTCCAAGCATATTTGTGTGTATTTGCATACTTTACTACGTCTCCACATTTGTCTATCTCTTTCTCTGTGTGTGTGTGTGTGTGTGTGTGTGCACCCTACACAGACACCCAGATTGCATTCAATTACCCACAGAATAGCTTATTTCACCACTAAAGAGAGAGCCTGGGGCCCAGAGTCAGGCTGTGTCTCCAGGGCTGCAGAGAGCCAAGGCAAGGTGGAATTCTCTAGTGACCTCAGCCTATAAGGACAGGATTATTTCATTCTACTATACCTAGGCCTTTGATCTTTGTGCAAGGCTTGTTGTATTATGGGCCAGGCCCACATGGAAAGACAGGGAGACCAGCAGGAGCAGGGAGACAGAGCTAGAGAGAGACAAGTAGAGAGAAATGAGCAGAAATGGAGGGAGAGAAACAGAGGAACAGACAAAAACATAGCAAAGGAGGTGGAAATGGAGAGAAATGAGGAGAAATGAAGAGAAATACAAGGAAGGAGGAAACAGCAAGAGAATAACAAAAATACAGAGGAGTAAAGAAACAAAGATGGGAGAGAGACAGAAAAGTGACAGAGATAAAGATAAATAGAGATAGAGAACAGAGGGACAGAATTTAGAGAAACAAAGAGATGGAGGGAAAGAGAGGAGCAGAGATGAAGAGAAACAGAAGAGAGGGAGACATGTACATAAAGAGACAAAGGTGAATATAGAGACTGAGATAGATGGAGACCAAAGACAGACAGATAGACTGAGCTGGAGAGACAGTGAGAAGGAGTGAAAGAAAGAGAGAGCCAGGAGAATTGCTGCGCCTCCGGAGCTCGGCGGGCTGGGCTCCCCAGGGAGACGGCAGACACTTTGCGGAGATGTGACTCCGGAGTTGGAGACGATGATAAATATGATAATTTGTATAAAATCTGAATGGGTCCTGTTTTCAGGGAGAATGCCTCCGATGATGAATGGGCCCGGCTCTCAGAGAGATGGCTGATAAAAAGTGTATTGGATTGTTGAGAGCGATTTTAATTTTAATTCCCTACCTGCAGATGTCTGCTAATAACGCTGTCTCTCGGTAGCGCGGGCCTGGGGAGAGCCGCTGCCCGGCTCTGGCCGCGGCCTCTCCAGCAGCTCGGGAGACTTGTGAAATGACTCTAATTACAGAGTTATTAATTTTAAGAGGAGGGTGAGCGGGGGTTTATGATTATTAATCGAGCCTGTGAGCTCTCCAGGAGCGACGGGGTCTGGGCAAGGAGACGGGGAGCTATGCCTAGCGTCCGGCTCTGGGAACCAGAAAGATCCGGAGGATTGGCCCGGAGTGCGCCCGTGGAGCCGGGTTTCTGTAAATTTGCTTAGTTCTCTTTGAAGCTTCGGGAAGGTTCCAACCCTACCATGATCTCGAGCACTGCAGCGAAAGAGGGTGGTGGTTTCCCCAGAACTATCCGTGTAAAATACCTAGTTCAAGAAAAAAAAGGGGGGAGGGTAGGGAGGAGAGGAGAGGAACTGTTCTCAGGAATGTCCCCCTAGTTCTTATCTGGTAGCTTTCAGTATACTCTTCCTCCATCTCAAGCCTAGCCAGAGAATAGGGCGCCGGCGTGGGGCTTGAGGGGTAGGTGTGAGTAGAACACCACCAGCAGATCCAACTCACACAGCTACCCACATTCGTTCACGATTACACATACACACTAATTTTCTCATGCATTCACTTACATCCACTCACACACAAATATAACTGATACACAAGGGAATGAATGGCTATAAAGTGGTAAAACTTTTTTTTTTAAAGACTAGGACTTGCTATCCCTTTCAAAGGCATGCCCTTCTAGGAAGCTGCTCACAAATCCCAACAAGACTTCGTTTTCTCCAAGCACTTCCTGGAACTAACTCCTGTCTTGGAACTGCAGTGGGACACAGGAGAGAAACGCTGTTTGTTCCGTCCCTTTGCAGTGTCTTCTCTCTCTCTCTCTCTCTCTCTCTCTCTCTCTCTCTCTCTCTCTCTCTCTCTCACCAAATCAGGATGCCCAAACCCATCTCCCTATTCACACCTCTCACTTGTCTCTGAAGCCCTTTGGACAATTTTTGAAAATAAAATATATCTTTCAAAGGACAAAGATATATATATATATATATATATATATATATATATATATATATATATATATATATATATATAATCACAGAGGATATTCAGAAGTATGTACAGTGGTTTCCAAAGGCAATTCATAAACAGGAGTGAATTCCTAGAACATTCCCTGCAATAGAAGCCTTGTTGGAATAAGTGATTACCCTCCCAAGGCAACCAGTTTAATGGGGTGCTATGTTCATATGGGTGCAAAAGTTCAGGTCAGATGGTTAAACTGCCATCTTATTACTTTATAGTCACACTTCGTACGCACATACATATATAAAGCCATAGTCATACCCAGACATAGGAGAATATATACAGATACAGATATACACACCCCCAGAGAGATAAACACAAATACACAATATATACACATGCACAAATGCATACATGTAGAATATAGACTGACAGATATATGTGTACAGATGCAGACAAACATACAGAATTTTTTTGAGACTCAATTTCCTCCTTTGTTAAAAGGGGAGAGGGTCACCTAGTTTGATGAGCTCTAAACGGGTATCCAGTTCTTACATTGTACAATTCATTGATTCTATGCAGACACGCAGACATATGTGTGTGTGTGTGTGTGTGTGTGTGTGTATGTGTGTGTGTATAGACCAGGAGAACATTCCCCCCCCCCCCATAATCAGCTAAGGAACAGTGACCTGGAGATTTTTCTTTTCCTTTTTAAAATCTCTGTCACCTTATAAAGGGCCATTTCTCCTTTAGGCTGGAATTTGGATGGAGTGTAGCATCTGGCTCCTGCCAGCTCAGGGAAGCCTGCAGCAGAATCAGGTTCGCTTATAAGTAGGGTTAGTGAAGAGGAGCCATCAGTTGTTTGGTCAGTTCTGAAAGCTAGTTCCTACTCTGAGGATGGCCCATAGCTGTTAGACTAGGGGCAGGACTCCTGAACAGCCCAACAAAGGCCAGTCCCACCAGAGAACAGGTAATGGCCTGGAGTCGAAAGAGTCAAGGAGTCAGTTATGGCTCACCAGAATAAGGTGCAAAAGGGGGGAAAATTTAGGGTTCTCCATGGACTTTGGATGAAATCTATTATTTGCTTAAAGAAGCAATTAAATGGACCCAAGAATGCTCTATTCTTCAAGCGTGTGTATAAACACACACACACAGATGTACATAAGTACTGGAGCTCCTAGATGGGTAAGCAGGCAGGAGTAGAGAGTAGCCCTCTCATTGGTTCCAGCAGAGATCAGACCATTGTCCCTATCCAAGCTGGCTCTGGCTTCCTCTCCTCAGAGAGACAGGAGGAAACTCAAGATGGTGAAAGCAGAAAGCAGAGGAAACTGGAGCACAGTGAGGATTGAAGTTAGGTCTGGAAAAGAAAAGCATTAACAAATTTCTAGAACTCAAACAGTCTGGAGGACTTCTTGATTCCACAGAATTAGATCAAAATGTACTGTGGGCCTCCTAAAGTGAGAAAGCCCCTGTGTACTGGCTGATTCCAGTTTCTTTTCTTTAATCCACAAACATCTGAGAAGCCAGCTCAGGATGCCAAATTCTCCAATTCCCAGGATTTGAGGGTCATCTACATGTAGGGACCATGAAAGCCTGATCAAAATAGGTGAAGGACTATCCCAAGGGTGCCTCCTTCTCTTCTCCAAATTCTACCTGCTTTTGAAAGTCAAACCAAAGATCTCTTTTCCCCAAAGCCTTCCCTGACCACTATGGCCTACTCTGATCTCTCTCCCCTTAGGAATCCTCCATTACCATCTGATAACTGCTTTGATACTTACTACCAATTGCCTGCTTTTGTCAGCTTTTTGAGTGGGTGTCTAGCCTTGCACATACTTGGTGTTTAATAAATGTTTGCTGAATTGAAATGAACTGTTGAGCTCCCTGAGGGCAGGGATGTGATAGCCTCTCTATCAGCCCAAACCTGGAAGGAGGTTTTATACTTTCAGGCTCTCACAATAACTAATGAATGATTGATTTAAGGTTAAGCATCAAGAGGCTCAGTGTTCTGAAGAGCTCTGACCCGCAAGCAGAGGACCTGTGTGACCTTGGGTAAGTCATTTAAACTCTGAGCCTCAGTTTACTAATTTGTAGAAAGAGGGAGCTACACTATACAATCTTTAAAATCCCTTAAGTTATAAAGTCTATGACCATAAGAAGTGTTCTGCCGAGGTGTTACACACCCATGGCTAACAGAAAAGCACAGCCCCAAGGACAGGCTAGCTTGTTTGCCCTTCAAACAAAGTCTGGTTGGGATGGGTCCGGGTGGAGGGAAGTGAGAGCAGAAGGTGGTATGGAGTTTTTTTAAAGCCCTTATCTTTTCCTTTCTCCAAGTGGATACAATGCAGTTCAGGATATCAAATCTTCTTTGCCATGCCCTACAGTTCCTTTGCTCCCTGCTTGGGCAGACTGCTAGATGTCTCCTATGGACCAACTTTGGTCTGTCCCATAGAACAAGGTTGTTCAGTTTGATTACTGGAAAAGTTGGGTGCAAACAGGATGAGCCCTCAAATCTAGCCATTCATTTCCCAGATGTGAACCCCTAAGCACAAATAGTCAAATATCACAGAGAATTTTTAAGAAAGTTCAGTAGGCTCAGTTCAAAGCAAGTCTGCCCCCTCCCCTTCACACATTACACACACACACACACACACACACACACACACACACACACACACTTCTGCATAGTGGGGTTTTTTTGTTTGTTTTTGGTATGTAATATAAGAGGCCCAAGCTTCCTGGCCTGAAGTTCCTGGAAGGGACAGAGTGTAGGGCCAGTCTAGAGATGAAGATAAGTGTGGGAGAAGGGGCAGAGCATGGGGATAAGCTCAGGGTGATCTAGATGAGGCAATCCTGATGGTCACAAGAAAACTTGTTAGATCAGAAAGAAGATAGAATGGTTTAACAGGCACTGGCTCTGGGATCAGGAAAGAAGGTTCTAGCCCCACCTCCTACACTTATTAGCTCTTTGGCTTGAGCAAGTCACACCTCTAGCCTCACTTTCCTTTTCTATTAAAGTTTGTCCTCTCAAACTCTAAATTTTGAGGTGGCTTGAGAAAGTGTCCAGGGAAAGTTCCACCAAAGAATCTCCTCTCTCTCTCTCTCTCTCTCTCTCTCTCTCTCTCTCCTCTCTCTCTCTCTCTCTCTCTCTCTCTCTGTCTCTGTGTGTGTGTGTGTGTGTGTGTGTGTGGACCTTTCCTTCTCTCCCTAGCCCCAAAGAATCAGGAAGATTCTGCGGATTCCACGATCTAGAAACCTCTTTCTGCCCTTTAGGAAAGAGGCTGCTTGGGAAATGCGCCCTCCGCTGGCCAATGGATATATGTTCTTCCCGACTGCTTCCCTGAAACCAACATTCTGAACCTCCGCGTGTGTGACGGAGGAGTGGGAACCAGCCCAGAGAACAACTGTACGGACTAGGTGGGAGTCAGAGCTTCAGAGCAGCTCTGATTTAATCCTCCCCAAATTGGGTAAGCAGCTTCTGCCCTGTTCTGTCCCCGAACTCCCCAGTTTCCGTCTGATATTGCAAAAAGCACCTGGCTTATACTGAGCACTCAGGAAAAAGTAATTGCTGAGGAATTAGGACTCGTCCTCTGCGTCAAGTTCTCAAGTCTCAGTCAAGTTGACCGCTGCAGGTCCCCTTCCTTCAACCTCAAGTGGACAGTGCAGGGACTTATCTCAACACACACACCCAAGTCCCACCCCACTCCCGCAAGTGCGGCACTTTCACTCAGGCCAATTCCTAACCCGAAATACCCATTTCAAACACCTGGTCCGCACCTGTAGTTGAGATCTGCAGCAGCCAGGGCCGCAGTAACCCCAGCTTTCACTATGGTGCGTCCCTGAGGCCCAGCCACTGCGGGGCGCGCTTTCGCTCCTTGCCAAAGCTCCCTTGGGGCGCTAATACTTAAAAACAAAAGCCATTTCTGGTTTATTCCTTCTCTTCTTTTCCCTCTTTATTTCTCTTTTCTTTCTCCTTCCTTTCCCCTCACTATCTCCTCTCCTTCTTCTTCTCTCCGTCTTTTCCTTTCCTTTATCTTTTACTGCTCATTTATCCTCTCCCTGCCTTCTCCTGCTACTTTTGCTAGGGTTCCTTCGCTGTTATATCTATCTCCACTAAGACTGTCTGTCTATACATGCGTTTCTTTGTACTGGTCTCCCAGCTCTTGTCAGACTTTTTCATCCCTCCTGCGGTCTGTCTCCTTCAAAAGCTTCCTCTGGGATAATTTTCTTCCCCAATAGAAGTCGGGTGCTGAACTGAGCCCCAAAACAAGGAGACAGATTTCCAAAAGAAAGGGTCTGTTGAACTAAATTACCCTAATGACGGGTCTCGGGCGCGGGGTCCGCAGCCAGAGGCCCGGGAGCTGGGAAGAAAATAGAACCGAGCTGAGTGCCAGGAAGAGGAGAGATCTGAGGCAGCCGTCCCCGGGTCGCAGTGCCCGCCGGTCCCCGAGCTTCGCCCTTCGCTCGGGTTCTTTCTTTCTTTCTTTCTTTCTTTCTTTCTTTCTTTCTTTCTTTCTTTCTTTCTTTCTTTCTTTCTTTCTTTCTTTCTTCTTTCTTCTCTTCTTCTTTCTTCTTCCTTCCTTCCTTCCTTCCTTCCTTCCTTTCTTTCTTTCTTTCTTTCTCTCTCTTTCTTTCTCTCTCTCTCTCTCTCTTTCTCTCTCTCTTTCTCCTTTCTCTCTTTCTCCTTTCTTTCTCTTTCTTTCTCTTTCTCTCTTTCTTCCTTTCCTTTCCTTTCCTTTCCTTTCCTTTCCTTTCCTTTCCTTTCCTTCCTCCTTCCTTTCCTTTCCTTTCCTTTCCTTTCCTTTCCTTTCCTTTCCTTTCCTTTCCTTTCCTTTCCTTTCCTTTCCTTTCCTTTCCCTGGGAACTTTTCCGTACGAGTTAACTATTAACCGTCGGCAAGAGGCAATTTTCTTAGGAATTTAAACGATTTCCTTTGCGCGGCGGAGGCAGATTAACATGCAAATAATGAGATTCTCTGGATCTGTCCCCAAATCGCCAAGGATCCCCCTGCATCAACAAACCGGCCCTTCGCGTAGGAAAACTACAGGCCCCCTACCCCTCCTCCTTCCCTCTCCCGCTCTCTCCCTCCCGCCCCCGCGCCCAGCTCAGAAAACCGTGACGAAACCAGGTCGTCTTACAATTGTGTGTGGAAAAAGCCGACTGCACGTGCTTGTGTGTGCTGAACCCATGAGTGCACGAGTGTGCACGCATCTACTCACACCTAGAGATGTGCACACAAATACAGTCACCCATTTTCAGAGATAGCATTTTCCTTGAGCAGGCACGCTCCAAACTTTCTCAAACTAAAGCTATTTACTGTTTTTTACCAAACTTTAGCCTTGGCCATAATTAGTCCAGCCTATCCCCGAGAATCTCTGCTGCTTTCTCCACCCGACCCAAAGTTCTCTGCCCTCCCTAGACCCCAGAAGAGGCATTGACTTTCTCCGCAGAGTCGGTTTTCAGCCGCTCCATGTTTATTCCCTACCCTGTCCCAGCCCATCCCCATTCATTACAGAGGACACTTTCTCAGGAGCACAGAGGAATATGCGCTCCCTTTCCCCACAAGCAATCCCAGGCAGCCTGTTCTCGCTATTATCGGCCTGGGGAAGCTCCGTCCGACCTCGGCGCTCCGCAGCAGGGCTTCCCAGTCCGTCACTGCCCGGCTGTGCCTGGGCGGTGACCAGGTGGGGAGTTCTCTGGCAAAGCTCGGGGTCACTGTCCAGTGGCGTTTCTACCTTCACCCCGCCAGCCTATCTCGGATTGTCTACTTCTTTTGTTTTATCCTCTGGGGTGGGCCTGGGGAGGTGCTTTAAATTCCTGGCCCGTTCCCTTCTGCTCTTGGTGTCTGTTCCCATTTCTTAAAAAGCCACATCCACAGCAGAAAACAGCAACCCACTCTTCTACCTTTGGGTCGCTTGCTCCGTTCCTGCTTGACTGCCTCTTTGTCCCTGTCTCTCTGTCTCTAGCTGTGTCTCTCTGTCTCTGTCTCTCTCGTTTGTTCCAAAGCCCGGACACTGATTGCGCCTTATGAAGTTCTAACTGGTTTTCTGTCAGGAAGATCTTTCTCGCTGCTCCCCAGCCTGGCGTGACGGATTAAACATCAACTAGTTAAATAAAAATTAATATCAACTGCCTCCTAACTTCTAATGTCATGTTGTTTATAACTAATGAACTGATTAGGGGATAAACACATCAGGGAGACACATTCCGCTGCCCCTGCCTTTCTTCTCATCTGCCCATTGCCACCTTCTTGCACCAGCCACTCCTCCAGGAACCCGCAAGCCCAGGGGCTGTCACAATTGAGGTCAGAGGCTTTCTGAAATAGACGCTGTCTTTCACTCTCAATCTGCCTTTTCCTCTTTCTTTCTCTTTCTTTCCGTTTCTCTCTGCCTCTCCCTCTTTCCCTCTTTTTCTTTCTTTATGTCTGTCTCTCTCTGACTTTTTTCTTTCTCTTCCTCATTCTTTTTTCTTCCCTCTCTGTCTTTCTCTTTCTGTCTCTCTGCTTCTGTCTCTGTCCCTCTCCCTATCTCTCTTTCCCTTTGTCCCTCACCTCCCCTTAGGTTGAATTCTTTCCTTTCTTCCAGTGAACAGTTAATGATTACCAGGACTTGGGTGTAGGGTTGGGGTTTCTGCTGCTGGTACAAAACAGAGTACTCTCCCTCTAGGCAGAAGGGGGGAGAAGTGGGATGGGGGTCTACTTTTCGTATTTCCCATTTATTCTTGGTGGGGAGGAGTGGCATGGACAAACAAAAAGTGATCTTCAAAACTTTTCCTCTTTATCTTGCTCCGAAATTCAACAAAGGAACCCTAGAGGGCTGGATTATGTGTAAAAGATCCTAGGGTGTCTTCTTTGGAATCTCTAGGAGAGAAGGGTGGGGCTGAGCCAGCTGAGGGATTCTGCCAGCTGAGCCCTTCCCATACCCCCTTTTCCACCTCTTACCCAGTGCCTGGATCTCCAGTCACCTTCTTTTCCTAAAGAAGACACCAAAACACAATCCCACTCATCAAGATGCCTATTAATACCCCTGGGGGTGGGGGCTAAGGGCACTGTAATCACAGTAGCATCACAAGGTGGGGGGATTATTTCAAGAACTCTGTTATGACCTCAGACCACAGAGTCTGACAAGACAATAACAATGGGAGTGGGGTGGGGGAAGCTTTTAAAACCAATTTAGCAAATGTGAAAATGTAATCCTAATGAAGAATCAATAGGATGGTGGATCATTTTTCCCGGGACTCCTTGGAGAACCTGAGAGAGACTTTCAATCAGTGGAGGAGGGAGTAAAAAGGTCCAAGAGAAAAAGCTGAGCTGGGGGCCTAGGCATCTGGAGACAAAGAACCAGGAACTCACTAGGTCCTGGTCTTTTCCCTGAGGCCACTTTTTCCTCTTATACTAAATGTTTTTCCAAAGCCCAGAGCTGTTGCTGGGTAGTACAGAAGGGGTTTGCCAGACTCCCCTAAAAGCAACACCCTCCCACTCCAACCTTTACTTAAGGTTCTATCTAGACACCATCCCTCTTCTCTTATAGAACCCTGGCCCCCAATACACACTATTCTGGCCCCCTTGTTCCCTCTGCCCAAGAAACTCTCCACCAAGGAGGCCTGCAGGGCCAGGAGCAGGCCAGGGAATAAGGACTGCATCTGAGTCTCTCAGTTCTAGGTGCTTAGTTGTGCATGACCTTGCTCTTGGAGACACATTGTGACTGAATCTTCATAAAAGGTTCTTGAGTTTGTGTGTGCCTGGGAAAGTGTGACTGTCAGACTGATGAGTGGCTTTAGTTGTGTAAGAAGATGTGTGTGTCCCTGGAACTGTCTCTTTCTGTGTGTCCAAGATTTTATTTATTGAAGGACCCTGAGTAAACCAAACTGGAGGCTGGAGCAGGGTGGAGTAGATTGTGCTGGATCATAAAGTACGTGTAGTTTTAAAGTCTTTGAGTTTCTGTCATTGTTTGATTTAAAAAAAAAAAAGGAAAGCCTTACTCAGGTTTTTATCAATGACTGGCAGCTGAATTTGGCCCTAAGAGTAGAATTTTTATCCTCATTTAGAAAAATATATAATTTAAAATCTGTAGACAAGGATCTGAGGTTCATCTTTTTCAAGTATCCTTTCACAAGTGATGTTGATGGGGAGAAGAGAGGAGGGAATCTGCTTCTGGAGTGGATTGATTCTGCTGGGACAAGCTGGGGCAGGCCAGACACAGGGCATCTCTGATCAAGCCTCCAGCTTTCCAGACTGATTACCCAAGAAGCCTGAAGAACTCCAGAGTCTTTGTACCTCTATATGTGCAAGCAAGGGTGTCATAGGAAATGCAAGGTCATCAAGTCATTGTGTGGGATATGGATATGGGTGATTTTGTGAGGCTGTGAAATGTGGTATATGGGTATGTGAAAGGGTATACAAGATTGTAGGGGTGTGACAGAATGATTGTGAACGTGTAGATGTGAGAAAGGGTTTATGAGTGTGGAAGAGAAAGAGTGAGAGGGGTGTGAGTGATTAATCTGATGTGTATCAGTAACAGCGCCTATGAGTATGAGAATGCCCACTGGATAAAGGTACATTTGCATGTGAGAACTTCACTCACTTAATTTCTCAACCCCAAATTAGCAGCACCCTTTCCAAAAAGTGACTCAGAGAGAAAAAAGAGGCCTGGCATCCAATGATTGTCTGACTAGAGGACAATGGGCCCTGGTTTGGCTTTCATCTCTTTTTCCTCTAGGCCTCAAATTGTATCCTTCCCATGAGACTGTTCTTTCTTTATGATTTTTATTTTTGTTACAAACTTACAGACCCTTACCTATAAGTTAGAGAGTCTATATACTTTCTTTAATGAGTGTAATAGATAGTTGGAAGTACATTTATGATTGTAAAGTTATCCAGAAATGTGTGAGAAGGTTGAGTTGTTCGTGGATGAGTGTGAGAATGTGGAGGAGTATGTGACTACCAAGATCTCTGGGAATGTGTGATTGTATTTCAGGGAGTGTGATTAAGGTTGTCAGTGTGTGACTAAGTGTCAGGGAGTGTGTGACTTGTGAAGATGTGGGGGAGAGTGTGGCTGTGTGTGTCAGGGAGTGTGTGATTGTGTATGTCAGGGAGTGTATGTGACTGTGAGTATTAATGGAGTGTGTGACTAAGGATGTGAGGGAGTGTGTGACTGTGAGTATATTTCACAGAATATGTCACTGAAGATGTGTGTGAGTATGTTGGAAGTGTGCAATGTGGAGTGTATGACTGAGTATACCAGAGAGTGTGTGAATGTATTAGAAAATGTGTGTCTGTGAGGGTGTAGGGGAGTGTGACTGGGTGAGTGTGCTGGGAAGAGGGTAAATGAAGGTAGTGAATGACTGTGTACCTAGGTATCTCTCTGGGTTCGACTGTCTTTTGAGTGTGCAGATGGATGGTGGTGGTGGGGTGTCTAGGTGAGCAACTGTAGGCTTGTGTCCTCGAAGCTTACTTGGTGTGAATGCGTGGAGTTCTGAGTATGTGGCTCCTCGGAGTATGGCTGTGTCTTAGTGTTGCTCTCTGTGTGTGTGTGTGTGTGTGTGTGTGTGTGAGAGAGAGAGAGAGAGAGAGAGAGAGAGAGAGAGAGAGAGAGAGAGAGAGAGAGAGAGAGAGCGCCAGTGCGAAAGGAGAGTTAGCTAGGTTATCTGAGCCGGTCAGTTTTGGGTGGCTGCGCCCGATCTCGGGGAAGCGGCAGTGGGGAAAGTTAAGAGCTCAGGAGGCCAGATTACAGCGCTGCGGCCACATTGACGAGGGGGACTCGGAGAATGGCCCAGGGCGCGGGGCGTACAGGTAAGGGGTGGGTGTGGGATGGGAGACCTGCATCAGACCCCAAAGCCGCCTGAGGGAGTGAAACTCGGGCCTCTGCGTAGCCTAATGTCCCCGCCATCTGCCCCTAAACTTCCTCGCCTCCAGTCTTCCCCGAGTGCGCACCCAGGTGGGGGCTGTTTTGAGAGATGGAATTAGAGTTGGGGGAGTAGGGGTGGGAGACTGCTGACTTGGAGAGCCGGACTGCAGGCGGGTCATCTACTGAGGGCGGATCTCTCCTGAGGCTTGGAGGAGGGGGGAGGGGCAACTTCTTCAGTCTGTGGGAGAAGCTCGGCTGAATTTCCGTGCCCTCAGTCTCTAAGGGTCGCCCAGTCGGGGAGCCGGGGAAGGGGAGGTGAGGTGTATGGTGGCCGCGGAGCATGGGGACAGTGGCTTCGGGGCTCACCCTTTCCCAGATACTTGGGTCGCCTCCAGCCTTGTGTTTGTTAAATCCACCACCAAAAACTTTTCTCCGCAAAAAAGTGAGTTTTCAAAATTCTCCTTGGTCTTACAACAGAAATCCTCTTCTGTTCTTTTTCTTCTTCTTTCTTTACCTTCTCTTTTCCACTTGTTCTTCTTTTATTACTTCATTTCTCTTATAAATATGCCACTTAACTTGCTAAAAGTTTGGGCATAGTGGTGCATTGGTGCGTAGTAGCCTGTGCAAGTGTGTGGGAGAAGTCGTTGGAGGTAACCCCCCTGAGAAGCTTGACACCCGTGGCACGGAAGTGATTGCCCTATTCAGGGAACTATCCTTCCTGGGAAGTTGCCTAACAGCAGGAAGAGTGAAGGGGGTCCTGAGAAACCCAGAGTGCCAATGAGAAGGGTCAGGAGGGCTCTGCTGCTTGAGTGGGTCAGTTAGAATGATTGCCTTTTCCCACTCCCTTCCCTCTTCCCCGGGGCCCTGAAGCTCCAGTCTGCCCTGGAACACAGACAGATTCCAAACTCAATTTAAATTTGTGGTTAAAATCTTTAGGCTGCCTCATCCCAGTTGCTTGGGATGTTCTGACTAGACATGGGAGGATGGTGGTGGAGGAGAGAGAAGCAAGTTATGATTTGGAGGGTGAAGGCTTCTGAGTCTTCCCCAAAGCAGTGGGTCTTGTGCCTCTTTCTTAATTAGAATGGGACCCCACACCCTCACCTCTTCCCTTCCCACCCATCCCAGCTCCTGCTAGTTTTCCTTTTTATTCTTACACTGTTCCCTTTCTGCCACCCTGCCTGCCCACATCGCCCCTTCGAAGGGCCAGCTCCGACTTCTTTTCTGTTGACAACGAAACGACCCAAGCCGGCGGGTAAACCTAACTCGCTTTTCGGCCTCCTTGTCCCATAGGCCGCCTTCTCTCAGGCCTGCCCAGCTGTAGATCTAGGCCTCCACCTCGGATGCTGAGCTGCCCGACTTATGCTTTCTCTGGCCTCCCCCGGGGTTTTCGGGACCCAGAGAAACCCCTCCGCATCGAAGGTTTAAGTAGGGAGATCAATAGCAAACAGTTGTAATGATCTAATTAATTATGGCAAAATTAAAAGAGAGTAGAAAATCAATCTCTGATGGTGTTGAAGATGGAATTCAATTGAGAGTCCATCTGTGCACCCCCTCGACCGTATAAATATGCAGCCCAAGGACAGAGCTAATAGCTCAGCCTTCCTGGGAACCTCTCCCCTTTCTCTCCATGTTTAGGATTTGGGCTCTGTCTCTCTGTCTCTGTCTATCCTTTTCTCCCTTCTACTCTTCCTTCCTCTGGGATCCTTCCTACCTGCCTTTCTCCTTTTTCTCTTCTCTTGTTCTGTATAGCGTGTTCCCTTTCAGGCCCATTAACATAGCTCCTTGACCTCCCTCCTGGAAGTGGTACACAGATCTTGCTTCATTTCGCTTCAACTTTCCTTCCAGATAAGCAATCGCCACCCGTAAGCAGCTCCTGCCTATCCTGCGGGGTTTTTCGGGGAAGGGAAAATGATAGGGAAACCAGCGGGAGCAGAGAAGGCTGCCCAACTGGCTTGGCGGGAGCCAGGCAACTCCCTTCAGCTCTCCTAGTCCTCACAAAGTTTCCGGACACCACCTCCTGCCTCCCGGGCTGGAAAAATAGATGTCCGGCTAGGCAAACACCGATAGGATTGTGTAAAGAGTCAGAGATTCGTCCCGGCTTTCCAAGGGGCATAAACATCCCCCTCCCCGAACCCTCCTGTGCCCATGCCTACCTGCACCTGCCCCAGCTCTGCCAGCCGGCTCCCTGCTCCTCGGGGCTAGTTGGAGGAGATGGGAATGCAGGCAACAAGGCAGCTGGGCCGAGAGCCGGGGGCCCGCGCCCCTTCCTCCCTCCTTCCCTCCCTCTGCTTGGCGCTCGGCGCTCTCCGCCGCCCTGTGGCTTCGGGGGAGGGGGGAGGGACAGAGGCGGGAGCGGGAGAGGGAGCAGAAGAGGGAGGGAGGGAGGACCGGGGTTATAAAGAAGAAACTGGCTCCCCTCCCGGC
Organism: Phascolarctos cinereus; assembly: GCF_003287225.1. Classification (NCBI taxonomy): domain Eukaryota; kingdom Metazoa; phylum Chordata; class Mammalia; order Diprotodontia; family Phascolarctidae; genus Phascolarctos; species Phascolarctos cinereus. The sequence goes on along the minus strand of NW_027555736.1, from coordinate 109,918,286 downwards.
TGCTGGAGAGAGCCATTTGGGCTTCCTCTCTCTCTTTCTCCTTTTTCTCATTCCCTCTTTTTTTCTTTCTCTCCTGCCCCCCACCTACTTTTCTCCTTTCCTCTTCTACAACGTAGTAGGGCCAGCCACAGAGCCACGGCAGGTTTAGGGGGCTTTTGGCATTCCTCCAACTGGACACCGCTTCCCACGGCCCTAGACTGTGCCCCTCCGGATCCTGCTAGCTCAATATGATGAAGGCACACCCGAAAAAATCCTGTGGAGCCCGGGCGCTGCCGTTCAAGCGGGGTTTCCGAAGGATACGGGTTTTATTTGAGTTTAACTGAGCCTGTTACTTCTGAAAACAAACTGCAATAAACGAGGAAGCAGATGAATAAGCGGTGAAAGGTGGAGAGAAAAAGGATTTCGTTTTTGCCAGTTGCATTCTCAGTATCTCACCGCTTATTTTCACATAATAATTAAATATTAAAATATTAATTTGAAAATTCCCCTCTCTGTCCACCTCCACTCTTCTCTCCACTCTTATCCTAGTGCTCTTCCCACTCCTTTCCCTCTACCTCCTTCTCACATATCCCTTTTCCACCCCTTTTCCTCCCTTTTCTTTTCCTCTCACTTTTCTTCCTGTACTCTCTTCCTGACCCTCTCCCTATCTTTGTCTTCTCCTATCCCCATTCTTCTTCTTCTCTCGACATCTCATCCTCTTCACGTCCACCTTCTTTTCCCTGTTCTATGGGGAAGGAGCTGGGAAGATCGGACTCTTTGGCCAAGGGCATCCTGGTCCCCTAAGGCCTCAACATCACGGGAGTTTGGTTTGCTATATAGTATAATTACTATGCTGACAAAAAGGATTGATTGGCATCACTGCAGGAGGAGACACTTCCTCAGTCTCTTTCCTCCCTTTCTTGTGTGGTGAGCCTCCCTATAAAAGTCAGGGGACAAAGTGAGAATCTAGTGAGTGCTGTTTTCTCTGAGTCTTTTTTTTTTTTGGGGGGGGTGGCTAATGTCTGAGTTGAGCAAACACACACCTAGCTTCTCACCCCTACCTCACCCCCCCTCACAAAAAACCACACCACAGAGATATACATTAAAATACTTCAAAAGTTCATCCTAGTTGAATCAGAAATGGCAGACGAAGCATAATATTCTTAATAGTTAGTTTTCAGGAATACTATTCCCCTAGATGCGAGGGATGAGGGGAGATAGAAGCTGCCTTGTTCTCAGACAAGAGAAACTGCTCCTACATTTACTTTGTACCTTCTCTTTTCTAGGAATGATTCTTGAAGAATTATTAATAAAAAAAGTTTAACATATTGGATAGTAAGTGATCTTGACCTATGTCTGCATGGATTCATTTTACTCCTTTTGTTTCAAGTTCATGTTAGGGGGCAAGATTTGAACTTGATGACAGAATTCTGACTGAGAAATAGGCACTGCAATGTAAAGACCCTTAGGAACCTTCCCCATCTCTCCCAGAACGAGTATATGTCGCTCCGTACTTTCTCTTCTCACCCCCAATACACATATAACTCACTAGCACAAAAACACCTCTGAACCAATACACTCACCATCATCAGTAAACACCACACAAAGCATTAGGAGATCCAGTAACATAAACATGCACTCTCAGCTGGGGCTAAAGACGTTTGTTTTCCCTCCTCAGGGAGGGGAAAATAGGCGAAGAAGGAAGAAGGGACGGAGGAAAGATACACAGACCTCCTCAGGTCAACAGATTCCCTTTCTTCCTGATGTTTCTCACTTTACTCCTCACTCTTTCTCTGACTCCATGTTTCTCACCTTTATTTCTCTCCCCTTCCCCTTTTGGTACCTTGAGTCTTTTTCTTTCCATGTTAATCTGTTTTATTCAGTTCCTGGCTCTGTCGTTATCTCTGCTTCACTTCGTTTCTGCCAGTCTCTCTGCCCCTCTCTCTTACTACCCTCATCCCACCCTTCCAGTCTCCCAGACTCTCTCATCCTCCTCTTGCTTCCCTCAGAGTCCTTAGGAAGGAAAAGGGGGAGGAGGTTGGTTGAGAGAGGGTAGATTTGGTACCTCATCATAACTCTAAGAAAACTCAGTTCCTGTTCTGCCTTTATGCCCCCTCCCCCCTTCTCCAACCATCGGTCTTCTCTTTCAGGAATTCCACCTCTGTGTGCTTCTCTCTCTTTCCCTCTCCCTCTTCCTCTCCCTCTTTTTGTCTCCTTTCTTCTTCTTCCCTCGCCTGTAAATCCGGCTCTCTCACTATTTCCCTCACTCTTTTCTACTCTGCATCTGTTGTTGCACACACACATCCCCCCCCCCACTTCAGCCCCTCCCCTTCCTAGGGCTGCGTTCCCTTTTGCTTAGCACTCCCTCCCTCTCACCCCTCTGATCTCTGAGGTGGCCAGGAGCAGCAGAATCGGAGACATCCCCGCTTCTATCACCACACTCCCCCCTCCACCCCCAGCTTCCACTCAGTTTTACTGAGGGCGCAAAGCTGACTGGGGAGGGGGACGGTTAATCATTATATCTCTACCAACATCCCTAGTCCCAGCTCCTCGCTCTGCTGCTTTCTTCCTGACTGATGGTCCAACTGCCCGGTTGGGAAGCTCTTTCCTATCCAAAACAACCTCTTTAGCCCTTCCAAAGAGACAGGTGCCTTCTCCATACTCTGGGGTTCCCTAATTCACACCCAATTCTCTTCCCTCTTACTACTTTCTTAATGTATCTTCACTCTCCCTTGCCTTCCCTGCGCTTCCCCTCACCTTCCCTCTCCTCCCCGGCCTCGTTTCTGGCCAGTTGGCTTCTCAGTAGAGTACCACACCCCTACAAACATCTCATCCGAACTCAGTGCTCTGGTTATGTCTGACTTCGGGGTTTTGTGCCTCTCTTCTCCTTTGCTTGGAGATGGGAGCTGACCGGACGGGAGGAACAGGATCTCTCATTCCTCAAACCTCTTCCCATCCCTTTTCCCATTACACCTAACCCCCCACCCACCACGAGCTAGCTCTCCAGGCGGTCTCACCGCACTGGCCCGGGGAGGGGACAACGCCCAAAGGCCATAATTAACCCTCCTGTTGGGGAGGAAAGGGGGGGGGAGCCTCAGAGGAGTTGAGTGCTCCTCTAGCGGCTGCGTTGTTGTGAGGGAAACCCGCGCTGAAAGCTGGACGAGGAGAGAGGAACTGTGAAGACACAGTGAAAGAAAATTGACCAAGTGGGATAGTGTTAGGAAGTAGTTAGTAGGAAAAAGAGGGGGAAAAAAATCTACAGGTGAAATAGCAGGCAAAAGATGAAGGAAGGGACCCCTAGAAGCCCTCAGAGTGTATGTAGTAGCCTTTATGAAAACCTACAGCCTCAGCCTCACAGCCATGGCCACAGCTCCTGCCTTTTCCCTTACCCCTTGGGGGCAGAGGGAGATGCAGGAAAGATGAGCATTGCCCAGATATAAGCTGGAAGGCAGAGACCCCACAGAGACGTGTCCGAAGTCTGCCTAGACCTCCACAGCATACGCGGTTTGGGATCTGTGGGCTCACTCCACTTGGGCACTCATTTTTTGTGTTTGTATGTACATGAATGCATGGGCAGATGTATTTACTCCAAGGGACTTGCTTGGACCATCTTCACTGAGCCTTCAGGACCCTAACCTCTGCTGGAATTGACTATTCATACCATGAAAGGCAGAAGGTTACTGCTCGACGGCTGCCCTCAACCCAGCCGGTCCCGGCCAGTAGGTGCTGCTCATTTACCCTGTGTGGGTTGGCCTTGTAGTCACTACCGGCCTGCACACTTGGCTCTGCCCACTTTGGGCCTCAGTACAAGCCGCCAGTAGAAAGGCACACAGTGGCTTTAGCCTTTCCAACCCAGTCTCAGAGAGGCTGCTTTGGTGGCCGGATGTCTCAAATTGTCGATACCCCCTCCAAGGGGCTGAGAAGGGCCGGACAGGTCGCACCGCTGGGTAGAGGCCGCTAGTGAAAAAGAGCTCAGGGTTAAAGGGGGACGGTAAGGATAAAGGGTCAAGCACGTGCGCAGGGCTCAGCAGGACAAACAGACCAGGCTGAGAAATGCTTGAAGCAGTGGGGGGCTGGGGGAGAAGTGGAAAGAAAAGAGGGCGAGGGACAGCCTCCTGGGCCTCCAACAAGGAGCCCAAATATTAGGGACAAAAGCAGAAAGGAGAGAGAGAACGAGAGGGAGGGAGAGAGCGAGGGAGCGAGAGAAGCAGAAATTAGGGGGTCTTAGATGAAAAAAAAAAGAAAGTAGCTTTAGGGGAAATGTGCTGTGGAGTGTGAAATTGCAGCCCATGGTGCTCCATATTGTACCAGAAGCTCTTCCAAAAAAAAAAAAACCCATCCTCCAACGTGACCAGAGGGCTGGGAAGTGGGAGGGGGAGGGGCAGGAGGAGAAAAGGAGGAAGAGTGGGGCTGGTCTGGTCTGAGATGGGGAAGGGCTGCAGTGGCAGCAACTGTGCCTGAATCTGGGTTTGAATGTCTGAGGACTTGTGAGCGTGTGCCCTCGTGTGTCTCCGTGTGCAAATGTCTGTGTTTGTGTGAATGTGCTTTCATACTAACTTTGGGAGTCCCATTCCCAATCAGCTTAACTAGGGAAAGAAGGGGATCCGCCATTGAGCAAAGCTCTCTCTCTCTCTCTCTCTCTCTCTCTCTCTCTCTCTCTCTCTCTCTCTCACTCTCTCACTCTGTCTCTCTCCCCATTTCTCCTCCCCTTTCCTCCTCCTCCTCGTTCTCTTTTTCTTCCCCTTGGACTAGTTTTTCCCCCCTTGGTTCTAAACAGCTTTTTCTGAACTTTAATGCGTTTAATTTGGTCCGCGCTGTGGGGAGCATTTCCTGGGGAGATACATTTAATTTCGGAATTTCTAATCCCCTCCCTCAGAGCCCCAGCCCCAGTTCCCCTTGCTGCGCCCCGGGAGGTGGAGGGAGGGAGGCAGGAGGCGGCAGGGCCACTGGGGGGGAGGGGAGAGGGTGAGATTTTCTTGCATTATGCAGGGGCTACAGCTGTGGGATCCGGACACTCTCGGCCTCCCGGGACACAACCCTCGACCCTCAGGCCCATGCACTGTGATAAGATACAAGGAAAGAAGGGGAAGCCTTCAACTCCCCACCCCCTTTCCAAAGGCACTGGTCTCCATTTCTCTCCCCATCGAAGCCCCAGCCTGGAATTCTGAAAGGGGGCAAGAGGGGAAGTAAAGGGCCCTAATGATGGATGGAGAGCCCTGGAGCTCTCGCCGCAAATAAAACGGGATACCACTTAGTCTCCTCTGAAGTTCTTCCCCAGGCATCCACTGAGACACGTGTAGAAGGACAGGAGAAGCTCTAGATAGACATAGATATAGATGTAGATATAGATATAGATAGCATGACTATAGTTTATGTGTATATGCAGCAATAATACTGGTCTGGAATTTATGGGCATGCAAGTCGCACCAATGGTTCGTACCCTTCGCGTATGTACACACGTGCACAACTAGATAACCTTTCAGTAGCATCCCCTGTGGTACTACTGCCACCTTTGTAGCCCCAAACCAAGGAAATAAAAAACAAGCCCAAATCCCAGCAATAAGATAGTGCACAGACATGCAGAGCACGCCATACAAGCCAAAGAAGAACCCCTGGGCTGCAGCCTCTGAGGCCTCTGTGTTTCTGGTGAACACCGGGTATTGGAGAAGAGCAAGCTGGAGGGGGCCTGCATCGTATCTAGCCAAATTGCCTGTTCTGTGAGGGAGGGAGAAGTCAGGAGCGCCTAAGGAGCGAAAGAGGCAAAGAGTCGGAGCTGAGATCCACAAGGAAGATTTATTGGACAGATCAGATGCAGAGAGGCGGCTAATGAAGCAAATCCCGAGATCGGTATCAGAGCAACTCCCCAAAAGTTTATTTTCCTTTAAATTTCCGCAGGGAGGCGGGCGCCTTGTTTGAAGTGTAAATGCCCCTAGGTTGGGGGGTGGAGGGGCCGCTTTGAAAACACCAGAGAGAAAAGGTTCATTTAGAGGCGGAGGGGAAAAGCAACCAACCCTGACAGGTCGGAGCCCTGGTGGTGTTCGGGGTTGGGTTGTTTTTCCTTTTCCTTTTTCTTTCTTTCTTTCTTTTTCTTTCTTTCTTTCTTTCTTTCTTTCTTTCTTTCTTTCTTTCTTTCTTTCTTTCTTTCTTTCTCTTTTCTTTTTTTCCTCTCCCTCCTTTTAGCTTTTTTTGGTTACACCTTATTCATCTTAACCAGGAGAAAGGGGGAAAGAAGAAGGAAAAAAAGAGGAGAGCTAAAAAGAAACTTTTCAAGTAGGGCCCTTCACCATAGAATTCTGGGTTAAGTGAGGAAAAGCACATTTATCCTAGATTAATTTTTCTGAAGCTTTTTCAGTGGTCTTTTCAAGGCTGCCTGAGAACAGAACAGAGCCTATGGGGAAAGAAACCAGCTTTTTGAACAAAGTTGAAGAGGGTGTACAAAGAGGGTTTGCAAAGGGTAGTTGAAGGAGGGAAAGGGCTCTGGAGCAGCAAGTATGTCTGTCTGCCTGCTTCTCTCTTGGTATTTTAATGAGTTCCTACCAAATCCAGAGCATGTTTGTTAGTATTTTTAGCCTTCAACACATGTGTTGTGTGTGACTATGTCTTTTTATGTGCAAATTGCATTATATATACATATATATATCATTACATCAATATGTGGTTACACATGGATGTGTTTGTTTATTTGGCTGCCTGGAAATAAACGTGCATGTGGTTCTGGGGAGGGTCCCCATGTTCTTCACACACCTTTCAAGAACTTCAGTTTCTGGATAAGAACTAAAGAAATGTGAGGGAACTTTAGACTTAAAGTTGGGCTTGCCCACACTGGCACACACAGCCCTAAACACTCCTCTTTAACTGTAAGCCAGTAGCTTGATGGCAAAGAGGTCCAGAATGACTGGAGAGGGTCCCAAGAAGAGATGAGGGGATTGTTGCCAACTTTCTCCCTCTAAGTTAAATAGTCATTCATATTCCTACTTCCCTCTAACCGCCAGTTCCCACCTTAGGGTGGAAGGGGTAGAGTGTCTTCCAGTGTTCCCCTAAACTCTGTCTTCTTTATTGCTTCCCTTTTCCCCGAAAGCCGGTGCGTGTTCGTGGGGTTGAGGCCAAAGTAAACCCAGGAGCGCCATCTGCAGGTTTTCTGTGGTAGAGACTGACCCTGGACTCTGCCCCTGAAACCTCAGGCCCAAGATAGCCTTCTCTTCCCTAGGAGGTGACTAGAATTGGATGGGCGTTGGGGAAGGTCATCCTCGAACTTTCCCAGAGGTTGGAGAGGGCCAGCTTAGAGGAAAGATCGAAGATCAAGCTGTGTGTGGGACCCACAGGGAGAAAAATATTGGGAATCTCCTTGGGAAACAAAAAAGCAGGCCTATGACCTGAATGAATCCGTTCTCCACTCAGCCACATGGGAATTGCCACCGATTGTGCTACACACGGGAGAAACAGGGTGGGGTCTTCTGGGTGACCGCCCCAGTGCCCAGAACTTTTTCAGTCAGGATGTTCTTAGGCAGACGCGGTGGGGACTACTGCCCAACCCTGTAGCCCCACTCAGAGGCAGAGGGAGATCAGTGGACCTCTGCAGAATCCGCCCTTTCGGAGACCTAAAGGAATGGGGGGAGGGAGAGAACGAGAGAGAGTTAAAACATCAGCTGAAGTGCCAAGATGATTTATGAGACGAGGGGAAATATTTCATAAAGATCTCTCAGATATTCTGTACTTAACCAGTTAGGAGACAAAGGGGCCTCTGCTGCCTAGCGCGGCTGAAATAGATCCGAGCACAAACGAGGCTGGGGAGAGATTGCTGCGAAGCCAAGGAGGTGCTGTTTTTCCTCCGGTGTACTCGGCTTTGCTGCAGTGGCCGCTCCCGAGCTCCGGAAAAGAGGCTGTACAGAGCGCCGCTTGCCTTGCTTCGCGGCGGGCACTTCACTCCACCCGGGGAGAGTTAGTTATCCCCCGCTTCTTGGGCTCCGCACAGCCGCCCACATTCTTCCGAAACCCGCTCCCTTAGAAATTCAGACGGAGCCGAGAGAAACTCCTAATGCTTCCTTGTCTTTGATTTGGGTCACACTGAGGCAGTTTACCCGAGGTGGTCAGTTCTGCTCTCATCTAAGTCTTTGGGCTGGCAGAGATGGGGGGAAGTAATCATGGGGACTGGGAGGGGGAAGAAATATCTAGCGTGGGAGCAGCCCTAGCACAGCTGTGAGTAGTTGGTGTAGAACTGTCTGATCGTTGCTCTGGGGGTGACAGCTCAGAGACCAAGGGGGTAAGGGACAGAACGAGTCTCAGCAAATGGCCAGAGGGGCATCAGTTGGGCTTTCTAATCTGGAGGTTGTGAAATCAAGTTGAAGGGGGTAGAAAACAAGGCAGAGAGAGAAATACGGAGAGAAAAGGAAGGAAGGAGGGAAGGAAGAAAAGAAGGAAGGAAGGGAGGAAGGAAGGAAGGAAGGAAGGAAGGAAGGAAGGAAGGAAGGAAGGAAGGAAGGAAGGAAGGAAGGAAGGAAGGAGGAGGAGGAGGAAGGAAGGAAGGAGGGAGGGAGGAAGGGAGGAAGGGAGGAAGGAAGGAAGGAAGGAAGGAAGGGAGGGAGGGAGGAAGGGGAAGGAAGGAAGGAAGGAAGGGAGGGGAGGGAGGGAGGGAGGGAGGAAGGAAGGAAGGAAGGAAGGAAGGAGGAAGGAAGGAAGGAAGGAAGGAAGGAAGGAAGGAAGGAAGGAAGGAAGGAAGGAAAAGAGAGAAAAGTAAAGAAGGGATTGGCGGTGCTGTAGCCTAAGGAGAAAGGAGCCAGCAGCCGCACTAACAACACTCACTGCCTGTTGGAGAGGCCGGGACTCGGGACTCGATGAGTTGGGAATGTAGGTCCGGAAGAGCTGAGCTCAGTGCGCTTCACAACCCCTCCGCTGTTGCCTGAATATTCATTAGCCCTGTCCCTTCTTTATCCTTATCTAACGTTTATCTTATCGGCGAGTTTCGTTTCTCTCTGTAGTTTTAATCCTCGGCTCCCCCAGTTCTTACCACTACTCCCCCCCCTCCGCACCCTCCCTCCCTTCCTCCCTCCCTCCCTCCTTCCTCCCTCCCGCTCTCTCTCTGCCCTCCCCTCCCCTCCCCTCGCCTCCCCTCACCGCCGCCGCCGCCGCCGCCGGAGTGACAGGCGCGGGGCCCTCCTCGCCCAGGCTCGGGGCTCCGGCGCTGGCGAATCACAGAGTGGTGGAATCTATTGCCTTTGTCTGACAAGTCATCCATCTCCTGGCGTGGGGAGGGGGAGGGAGATCTGGAGGGGGCTTTGCAGCTTTTAGAGAGACACACACCGGGAGCCGAGGCTCCAGACTTGGGCCAAGCCTCTTCGCAGCCGCATCCCACCTGGGGACAGGGCTGCGGACACCGGCTCTGGCTCCAGCTCCAGCTTCGCTGCCAGCCTCTACGAGCGTGCGTCTGCCTTTTTTTTTTTTTTCTGGGGGCGGGGGCCCAGCTCTCCCTCCATCCCTTCCCTCAGGCGCTCGGACATCCCGGGGATTGCTACTTCTCTGCCAACTTCACCAACTCCCGGGACTTGAAGCGGCTCCACTCCCCGGCCCGCGCACTCGGGCCACCTGGCCTCCCCAACTCTGAGCCCTCTACAACTGCTATCTCTCCAAATGACTGGGTTTGGGGGGATCTGAGCACAGCCCCCCCAACTGCCTCAGCCACCGCCGCCGCACTGGCCATGAGACCCCTGTGCCCCCCGGCCGGCGTCACTGCCCCCGGGGGCACTCTACTGAACCGTCAGTCCCCTGCCCCGACAGCCCGCTCAGAGGCGGAAAGTTGTGGCGAGTGCTGCGGCGGCGGCTGCTGCAGGTCGGGGCAGAGGCGTCCTCTCTGCCTAGTGTAGCAGCCCCTAGTCCCCCTCCCTCTCACCAGCCCCCGCCCCCGCGTGGTGCCCTCCCCCCCCTTCGCTTGGCTGACCCGCAGCAGATCGGCCCGTTCTCGCCTCTCCACCGTCCCTCCCTTTTTTCCTCAAGTCTTGAAGTTGAGTTTGCGAGGCGACACGGCGGCGGCGGCCGCGCTGCTCCCTCTCCTCTGCCTCCCCATGGATATGCACTGCAAAGCAGACCCCTTCTCCGCGATGCACCGTGAGTACCGGCGCCCAGCTCCTGCTCCCCTTCCACACTCCCCGAGGCTCGGGATCGCCCCCACCCCCCACCCATACCCCACCCCCACTAGCTTCCCTTTACCTGCTCCCCCTTTTCTCTTCCCCTTTGGAGCCTTTCCGGCAGCGCTCCCCTTTTCCTTGTCCCTTTGCCGTTTTCTCCCTTTCAAAAAAAATATTCCTTGTCTTCTCTCCATCTGTCTTCACTTCTCTCCTTTAACCTCTCCCTACTCTTTTCATCCTCTCATCCCCTGCGCCCCTCCACAGCTACACCCCACCCCTTCCACCTGCTCCTTTCGAAGGCGGACAGGTCTGCCCCAGTCCTCTCTCCCTCATCTAGCCTGGCTTTCTGCCGCTACCACTCCCTCGGCGACCCCTTTCTGCTCCGGTAGCCGAGGGAGGGGAACTGGGGCAGGGCATCCTTCCGTTTCTTTCTTTCTGTCTGTGGAGTCCTGGACATCAGAGAGACTCAGGAGGGACCCCTGGCGCAAGGAGCAACAGTGAAAGGGCAGAGCCCTAATCCGAGGTGAATCCGCCTGCGGGTGGCCCCTTCCCATCATTGCTCCCACAGTTCAGGGCTCGCCAATCCTAGCCTGAGCTTTTCTTGCTTGTTTGTTTTAAACATTCCCCTTCCCTTCCCTTCATTTTCTTTCCTCGCCTGTTCTTCCCTTTTTCTTCCTTTCATTTGCTTTCTCTTCCTTTTCCTCCCTCCTTCCTTCTTGTTCCTTCCTTTCTCTTCCTTTCCTTCTCTTCCCTTCACTGTCTCTTCTTTTCCTTTCTCCTGTCCTGTCCGTTTGGATTTTGGAGGGGGAGGCGTAAATGTCTTGTTAATCCCCCCTGGGAGCTGCTCTAAAAACAAAGGGGGTTTCCGAGGGAAATTGCGGATCGGCTCTAGAAAGAGCAGAGCCCTCTCAGGGCCGCGGAGCAAAAGGGCCAAAGCCGAAAGCCCAGGTAGCTGGGCAGTTCTGACCTAGTCTTTCTGCAGTCTCTGGGCAAAGCAGGGAGTGACAGAAGGAAGGAGGGAAAGAAAAGAAAATTATGGGAAAAGAACAAAAGGATAGCAAATGGCAAATGAAAGGAAATTTCGAATGCATGTAAAGAAACGAAAAATTACAAAAGGAGAAGGGGGATAAGAAAAGAAAGACCAGGAAAATAAGAGATAGAAAATAAAGAATAAGGAGAGAAAAGAAGGAAGAAAATTATTTTAATGAAATCCAAATTCTTATCCGTCTTCAGCTTGGAAAACAATTGAAATAATTTTGTGAATGAATGTTTTAAGAGAAGCAATATTTCAGATGGAAAACTCATCGCCTCAGGAGCTTAATAATTAAGGATAATTTGCAACTTTTCACAGGGAAACTTTTTAGAACAGGCTTGGTTCTGTACCAAGGATAATTGAGCAAAAGGGATAACCGATTTCTCTAAATAGATATTTAGACTTCAGTAACAGATTTCTACAAAGCCTACGAAATAAAACATTTTCTTGCCTCCTTCCCAATAATTACAAGTTAAACCAAGTCCGGAGCTCCGAGTCTGTGGACAGTCCCAGCTTTCTCTGAGCCTAGGCGGTAAAACTGTGCCCCTTTGGGAAGCACATAGAGGTCTAGTCCCCTAACCCTCTCCGCTGGCGGCTCGCTCGCCTGCTATGCGGCTCGCCCGGGTGGCTCCGGTTTCTTGAGTTCCACGGCTTGCTCCCGCAGGGACAAGCAGTGACCACTGACGCGGCTTTGAAAACCAGAGGAAGGGATGCAGGAACTGGAGATCGAGGTGGAGTAAGGGTAGCGAAGGACAAGCGAGAGCAGAGAGCAATGCAGCAAGGGCTAGCCAGCCGGAGTCGAAGCTGGAACCTGTATGGGAGCGGGAGCAGGCTCGAGCTCGGGCTTGGGCTCCGGCGCGGCCCGCGGCCCCGCTCTGCTCCTGCCTGGCTCCCCGAGCTCACAGTTAGCCTAGGTCTCAGCTAGCTAACTCCGGTCTCCCATTCTCTTCTTTCCCACACCCCCATCACCCCTCAGATTGGGCCAGAGGGGCCAGGCCGGGCCCAAAGCCCGGGCAGGCTGAATTATTCATCTCTAATCTGCCCGCAGCTGCCGCCTTTTCAAGCCGGTAACGCGAGTTCTCTCGGGGCCTGAATTATTGATGGTCTAGGTTGGAGTGGGTGTGGTGGTGGTGGGGACAGAACCGGAGCTGGGCCCTTGTAGATGGAGAAGGTTGGAGAGGGGAGAGCCCCAGTTCCTCTCCATTCCATTCTAGGGAGTTAGGAGCGAGCGGCCTTCTCTCTCCAGGGAGAAGCCCAGGCTCCTGCCCCTCCTTGCTAATCCGGACAGGTGGACTGGGCTGCGTCTGAGTAGTTGGAGGATTGGGGTCGGGGCGGGAGCGGGAAACAGACTGGGAGACACAGATACGCCTGCTTTCCCCGAAAAACTTCTCTATTTTAGGGCAGTGAGTTCTTCAAGTTGCCAGCCTCCCCAGACCCCGGTGTCTAGGGCTGCAGCTATATGAATCTTAAGCCAAGGCCTGTCTGTCCAAGGCTGGCTTCTTAGCTCTGATTTGTTTATTTCTAGGAGGAGATGCAGGCCAGGAAAGGGGCTTGGAAGTGGAGGACTCAGTGCCCCCTATAGCCACTACGTTCTCCCTTCCCCCAACCTCCAGTCTGGGTCAGGTACCCCGGCCGCTGTTTGAATGTGTGTGTTTGTAGGTAACTGGGATTGAAATTTCACCTTTCCTCTCTTTCCAGGGAGGGATAGTCCCTTCATATTAATGCCCCCCGCCACCGACCAGTGGCCTCTCTCCTCTTCTGTTTGAGCCAAATGATTTGTGAGCCAAGCCTCCGCGGGCCGCGCAGGGCGTTTTCTCTGATCCTTTGCCCTTTCCCAGACCGGACTGTTATTTCAGCAGGAACAGCCGGGTTCGTGGGGACATAGTATTTTTTTTCCTGGGGTGGAAGAGCAAGGCTAGGCTACTCTGGGGGAGCAGAATGGACAGAATTTAACAGCCCCGGAGCTCCTGCCTGTACCTCTCCCTGGTTTTATTTTGTTTTGTTTTGATTTTTCTTTCCTGGATTTCTTGCACTTCATCTCCCCTTGAAACAGAAGACAAAGAAACACTAAGTGAGGGAAAGCAAATAAAAGAAATAAAGAAGTAAAAGAGAAAAGAAAGGAAAGAAAAATAACGAGGAAAAACAAGGAAATGGAAAAAGAGGAAAGGATAAGAGCTACACAGCCGGGGAAAAGCGTTGGGTTTAGCGAGAGACTGCCGCACCACTACTCAGCCCGTTTTCCTGCTTAATCTCCACATAAACCTAAATAGCCTTGGATCACAGACCTCTATTCCCTAAGGTCTGGGGCTCTGACCTCAGAAAGATTAGCCTTCCTCCTCCCTTGCTTCCCCCTAAAAAACTTCTCCTCTTCTTAGCACAGAAGAAACGAGTCCCTTCCTTGTCCCGACTGTGATCCTGAATACACACATCTCTGGCGCCTCATCCCTTCCTTCCCCTTCCTATCTTTCTCACGTCTCCCTACTAGTGCCATTTCCTTCCTCCTTTTCTCTCCCCATCCCTGTTCTCCACCCCCCACCGCTGATCTTTTTCTCCTTCGATGTCCTAGGAACATCATTCTGTTCTGTCCCTTCCCTTCCTTACTCTCCATCTGTCTCCTCCTTTTGCTTCCCCTCTTCCCTTCTTGTTCTCCTTCCCATCCTATGTTCCTTCCCGATTTCTCCTTTCCCTGCCTTTTCCTTCCCCTCCGTTCCTCCCATTTTAATCTTTCAGCTTTTTAATTGTTTCATTTCTTTCATATTTATTTTATTTCCCCTCTCGTTCTTTTCCTTCTATCTCCTTTTTCTTCTTTTCTTCTGTTCTTTTTCTTACGCTCTCTATTTCAAGTCTCTTCTCTTCCTTTCTTGTCTTACCTTCCTTGGAACCACATTTCCCTCTGTATGACTTTGCCCTCTGTATTTTTTCTTTCTCCTTCCCTGTATGCCTTTTGTCTGATTCTTCTTCTCTCCCCTTTCCCTTTTCATTCATTTCCTCCTCTATCCCCTCACCCCTTTCTCAGTTCCTCCCGCTCCCTCTCCCCTTTCCTCAGCTTTTTCTCTCAGTCCGGGTTCAGAACCCAGTCCCTTCGGTCTCGAGCTAGCTCCCAGCACCCCTCGTCCTCCCACTCCCACCGTCGGGTCTGGCCTGCCCGCTGTCCCTGACTAACGGCCTGTCTCTGTTGTGTGTGGGGCGTTGTGTTTTTTCTTCTCTCTCCCCAGCAGGGCACGGGGGTGTCAACCAGCTCGGGGGGGTGTTTGTGAACGGACGGCCCCTGCCAGATGTGGTGCGGCAGCGTATCGTGGAGCTCGCCCACCAGGGAGTCCGGCCTTGTGACATCTCTCGGCAGCTGCGGGTCAGCCACGGCTGCGTCAGCAAGATCTTGGGCAGGTAAGGGCTACCCTGAGCCCCGAGCTGCTCAAAGCGATCTTTTGGAAGCCCCCCATTCCCCTTCCTTGCCTTTAGGCCGAGTTTTCTGGACAGAAAATTTTCCCCAAACTAAGAGAAAACAGGTCTGGGAATGGGTGACCCCTCCATACTGCCCTGGGCCAAGTTCCACTCAAAGAGAGAAAGGTACTCTTGTGAAAGCTGCTCCTGGGGCCTTAACTCTCTTCCTCCATGCTTGGGAAGGGTAAGAAAGTGGAAGAGAAGGGAGAATGGGATGACTGCAGCCTATGTTTGCACTTCAGGGACTCTACCGCCAGACCCCAAGCCTCCAAAAATGGGGATACTTATCCTGAGTGAGTGTCACCCTTAGCTAATGGTTAGGAAGAACAGAGGGAGGGGGAAAAGGCGGGTCCCTAAGGGTCAAAAAGGCCCGAAGTCCGGAGGAGTGCCCTGGCTGTAGCACTGGGTTGCGGGGGTTCAGAGAGGGTATAGGGTAAAGGATTGAAGGGTGGCGGCCTTCTAGCTCAGAGCTTTAAAATCAGAGGATTCGATGGGCAGATTCTCCCTTGGCTGAGCGCAGATATTCTGGTCTCCTCCCGCATCTCTGCCTCCAGCCGTTTCTCCCAGAGAAAGGACGTGGAGGTCAGCTTCTTTTATCCCCTGGTCTAGCGTTTGCCTGCCCTCTTCCGAACCAAACAGGCCCCTTTTGGGAGGTCTTCTAAATTCTCCCTCCTTTCCTACTCTAGTGGACTCATGCTATTCCAAAGTATCAAAATGCTTTTTGACTTGATTCCTGTGACAGCACACTGAGGCTGAAGTGCACTAGGGTGCTACAGGGGTTTGGGGTTGGGGAGCCGCGGTGGGGAGAGGTTGAGAAGCTCGGAGCTCTGACCTGTGGTCCCTGGGGAAAAACTACCCACTGCCTCCTGAGCTTGCTGGACTTCTCGACCACAGGTACTACGAAACGGGCAGCATCAAGCCCGGGGTTATCGGTGGCTCCAAGCCCAAGGTAGCTACACCGAAGGTAGTGGACAAGATCGCTGAATACAAGCGGCAGAACCCGACCATGTTCGCCTGGGAGATACGTGACCGACTGCTGGCCGAAGGCATCTGCGACAATGACACAGTGCCCAGCGTCTCTTCCATCAACAGGTGAGAGAGCGCCCCCGGCCGGCGGACCGGGGTCCCAGGTCACTACAGTGTTTTCGAGGGGCCAGGGTCAGGGCCAGGTGACTAGGCACCTCCGAATATTTCCATTCCTTTCTGAGTCAGATCAATCTGCTCTGCCCTGTCCTCCAATCACGTCTAAGTTGGGACCCCTTCAGCCAGGTGGGACTCTGGCCAGGTGATACCAAGGGTACGGAGAGGCCACTGTGGTGGTGGCAGATTGGGAGAGGGACATGACTTCTCTCTGGCTTCCTGGCCTCAGCGTCCCTGCCCGGCCAGCCTCTCTCGCTGTCCTGGAAATGAATCCAAGTGTTTGTGGTAATTAAGACTCCAAGATTACGCGCCTCACTATCTAGAGACAATCACAACCCGTAGCCCGAGCCGTTAAAATGACCAGTGTCTATTCATCGCCTCTAAACAGACTTCCCTTTCTAAAGGAGAGTTGACTTTCCCCAGGGGCATCGGCCCCCCTACTCTGCCCAGGACCTAGCCCTGGCTCCCTCCTCCCTTCTCCCTCATCCCAGCCTCATCAGAACTGCTTCCAGAAGCTTTTTAGCCTTGCTAGCTAGGTCGAGAAAATATTCTTCCTCTCCAGGGGCTGGCAGAAAGAAACCACCAACCCACAAGACACAGTTTTCTTCAATCCTAAGCCCAGGACAAACCACCCCTTAACAAGGAGGGAGAAAGCCAGATTTCCCCTGTGACTCTTTGAGATATCTCCTGCTACTTTAATCTTCCTAATGGGATTTTAAAAAGTCATCAGCAAATAAACACCTACAGTCTATCCCTCCAACGAGTTGCATTTGGGTATTGGCATGACCCATAGTCTAGATACTGAAGGTTCATACCCTACTTTACCCATGTTTGTAACCCGCCCTATAATTCCCATGTGTCGCAAGGAGAGGCACATTTATGATTGCAACCCTGCATTGTGATACTTATTTAGCCTTTCATGAAGAGTACACATTGAGGTTCTCTCCTGTAAGCCGACCTATCCCTTCCCCACAGGGATCCCACTGGGAAAACACATGTACACTGGCTCCACATGCACCTGCTAGTGAATGGCTTACCTTATCTGGTGATGGAAGCGGTGTGGACCACAAGTATAGTCTGAAACTAAGGCTGGCTGGGCCTGATGTGATCACAAATCATATATACAAGTGTGTACATGCAGCTAGAGGGAAGCCCACAATAGGGTTAGCCAACATTTTAAAAGCTAAACAAACAAAAATTAAAATCCCAAACCTTTCAA
Organism: Phascolarctos cinereus; assembly: GCF_003287225.1. Taxonomy (NCBI): domain Eukaryota; kingdom Metazoa; phylum Chordata; class Mammalia; order Diprotodontia; family Phascolarctidae; genus Phascolarctos; species Phascolarctos cinereus. Next base: position 109,901,356 of record NW_027555736.1, on the reverse strand, counting down.
TGAAAGATGCAGAGGTGTGTGTGTATGTGCGTGTGTGTCTGTGTGTGTGTGTGTTTATGTTGTGTGTTGTGTGACCCTATACTGTTTTCCTGTGCATTCTTCATCAGGCTATTATCAGAATAAGGCTAATAATTCAGATGGTGCTGATTTCTGAATCTGGCATCACATAATATTTTGCAAATGATATGGAATTATCCCAAATCATCTTGAAAACAGCAGGTAGAATTAGCTGGTAGAATGTACCTTGGCTAAAGAAGATTCCCTCTGCCACTCTCAGGCTGTAATGTACTGCAAGGCGACCCCGGAAATTATCCCAGCGTGTGCCATCTGTATTAAAATGGTTATTCAGTTATGAACAGGGTAACATAATACTGATCAGCTAATTATACACCCTCCTAAACCCCTCCAACTCCCTGGGTCTAGCTCAGCCAGGTATTGAAAGCATAGCCATTTGACATTCAGACACCCTAGGAAGGAGCTAAGGAAGGCACAGGGGTGTTCCTGAAAGGGATAAGACTGTCATATCTCACAGTCCAGGAGAAGGATGGCTAAGGCCCTGGGGAAAGAGGCCTGGTTTTCAAAGCCAAGCTGAGTCGTAACCTCCCTCTGCTGGCTGTTCCTCCTGAGTGTGGGTCTGGGCTGTTGGCTTTTCAAGGGAGGGAGGAACTGGGTATTGGAAGAGAGCAGCTGGGGATAAGCCCTGCTGTGGAGACAGACTGCCAGGACTGGACAGTACTGTCTGTGGGGACATTAAAGGGGTTTATAATAGAATGAGATTTAATTCTTTGGCTGGGACCTAGGAGTACAGTAACCAGCTTTGTTCATTGCTGGACTAAGCTGTTTAAAAAAAAAAACACCTAAAGCTTAGTGTCCTGGGCAACTCTGTCATGAGAAGGCACAGGTAAGGGGGCTGGGGATTCCAGACAAGTGTCAGAGCTCTTGGAATATATCTGTTACCTGCTGGAAATGCGAGAATGTGGGAAACCACCTAGACAGGTGAAATGGGAAAAGGGTGAGTGGAAGAAAGAACAACTCACGTATGTAGTGGTAGAAGCAGCTTAAGGTGAGGCTGTGTGCCCAAAGTGTAGGTGTGGAACCTTCCTTTGGGGTGTGGCAGTGTTCACAGCAGGGAATTTTGTTGCTCGAGATAGAAAGCCAGTGGGAGGGGAAGAATGGGGATGCCACTGGCAGCCTAAGTGAAAAGATTCCCTGGGTCCAACAGTCAGGTGGGAACAGGTTAGTACTGTTTCTTTTTAAATAAAGAGAGGCCAGAATGTTCCTATTTCTCACAATGGGGCAGACGCTGCTTTCTGTTTCATATTTCAGAAAAGGCTCTGCTGGTGGCCCAGGGCTGATTGGCTGCTGGGTAGCTCCTGGCCACAGCACCACAGGCCCTATTCCTTTTGGTCAAGGCAGCCCTTAGTTGCTTTGCTACAAGAAGGAAAAATCCCCCTTTTTTTTTTCTGAGATGAGTCTATTCTTTCTAAAGCTCCATGAAAACAAGAAACTTCCCATGCATTGGTCAAGCGTGGGATGAGGGCCCCATTGTATAGACAGTACGGTGTAATGATGACAGCAAATGGATTTGGAGTCAGATGACTTGCATTGGACAAATGGTTCTGCTCTTTACTACCTGTGTGACTTTAGATAAGTCATATATCCTCTCTAGGCCTCAGTTTCTTCTTCTGGAAAATGAGGAGGTTGGCCTAGATGATCTCTAAGGGTCTATACAGCTGTAAAGCCTGAAATCTTATGGATTGTGCTGGGGCCATTGTCCTCCCTTCTGTCCTGAGTTGCAGTAACTCCTCAGTGCAGGGGGGATGCTGGTGGCCTTCCTCTGCTGGGGAAAAAAAGGGAGCCTTGGGCAATAAGCAAGAGTGGTGCTCAGTGGTTACTGCCTTGTGGTGACAGTTTGTGGCTCTGTGTATGTGTGTGTGTGTGTGTGTGTGTGTGCAGATTTGGAAAGGAGAGAGGCTATACAATTGCTTGCCCACCTGATCCACACTGCACGGTTTTTATCTTCCCCTCCCCAAAACAGATGCTGTCGCTGCACTTGAAATATGCTGTTGCTCTTATAAACCAAATTGCTTTTCATGCTTTAAAAATTGGCTCTTCAGTCTCGGCAATCTCTGCTCCTGTTGCCATGAAGACTTGTCCCACCCAACCTACAGTTTCCTGGAGCACATCCTTTTCTAAATGTCTAAGGGAGTCCATTTAGAGTATGGCAGATTCCTAGAGGATTTGTTGGGATGGCCATTTGCAGTGCTGGGAAGTCATGGGCATTTCATTATTTGCATGGCACATGGAATTTATCTGAGTTGTTGTAAATGTTCAGGCACTTGCCATATGTGGAATGTGAGTTTGTTAGCCCTCCAGCCTGATGAGTTTAGATGAAGTCTTGGTGTTGGAAATAGTCTGGAATAGAAAGCAAGAAGGTGAGATCTTTGCTACAGAGAGGTAAAAAGGTCCTGAACTACTTTACTGGGCAGTTGACTAGGAAGTGAAAGATTTTCCAGATAAAATGCTAATGTTCCCAGGTTTAGGTTTTGCTTTGGGTTGGAAATGATTCTTCTTCAGAACCAGAGGCAGAATCCAGACTTTACCACACTCATTGCAAGGAGAAGGGAGGTAAATATCCCTTGGAGTTTCTATTTCTGTTTCTGATTGAACTAGCACTGGCTAAGACCACTCTTCTCCATCCTACCTAGCTCTATTTACACTTTAAGGTCATAGAGTCCAGCCTTTCTAAGTAAGGCTCTTCCTTTGTTGTCCATTCCAAGGTGAATCCAACGTCCTTCTTCCTCTGTACCAGCTGTAAATGAACTGGGTTAGGGCTCTGAGTCATGGCTGCTTCCCAGACTGCCACTAAGATTGTTATAGTTAAGGAAATTCATCTTATGCATTCATGATCCCTTAATAGGAAGATTTTTTGGATCTTTTGAAGAGGCTCTGGCATCAGAGAGATATGTCAGTACATAAGCTACTCGATCAAACACCTTCCCAAAACAAATGATTGCCACTAGCCAGCCAAAGGCATGGACTTTATAGCTGATTAGGTATCTCTGGATGGGCCACTAGGGTTGGTATCTGTGGTTTTTCTTCTGATACTCGATGCTTAGAGATTAGCCATGGAAAGGAACTTGACTTTCACTGGGTCCTGTGCCCCACTGAGTGATAGTGGAATGGCCTGAAGTCATCATGCCCTTGTAACTATTTGGTAGAAGGGCTCCAGGCTTCATAGGACTCTCCAATATTGGTTGTTTAGCCTCCTGGAGGGCCCAAGAATATCCTTCCATAGATTCAGGGATGGATGCATGTATAGGGAAATTCTGAGGTTAACGACTGACCTTCTCTGACCTTGAGACAGTTAGACGGGGCCACATCTAGCAAAAAAAATAAGTGCTATTCCACTGAAGTGCAAACTAGCATGAGGTGACCCACAGTCCTTGGGTTTTAGTGGGAAACTCTCCTATTACAGGGACCTTGATTCCCTCAACCCTACTGAGAAGTTGGCAGGACAGCTGGCTTTCTCATTGTTTGGAAGAGGCTGGGTCTTCCTTTCCTTGAGTCCCTTTTTCAGTTTTCTCAGTGATTCTAGGAACTGTTTGCTACTATTAGCTTTCTTCTCATTGGTCAGGCTCTTCCACTCATCTTTCTGTCTCCTGGCCTAGTGCAGATTCCAATCTTAGTGCACATAGCCTCTGAGTAAGGAGAAAACCTCTACATTGTGAAGCTTAGTGCCCAAAAAATGGGGAGGGGGAACATGGTGGCCAGCCGGCAGGATATAGCCATCTGACTCCAGAGAAGGGAAAGGTGGGAGGGGTTGTCCCCAGTGAAAGCCCCAGGTGGGCTCCCAAGAGAACTACAAAGAAAAAGAGAGGAAAAACCCTTAAATAAATAAATAAATTGTGTCCTAACTGCTCAGAGAACTCAATAAAACAATCACATCAAATATGAGGAGGTATAAATCTCACGTCTGCACAGGTAACCCACTCAATTGCTTTTATTTATCGCTCAGGCTGGCTCCATTTATTACCGTCCGCAGCCTGGGTGAAGGAGACTGCATGGAGGGTGGTCTCTGGTGCAATCCTACACCAGGAGTGGCAACAATCAGCCTATACAGCCAGGGATTTCGATGGGAGACTGGGACGGGCCCATCTGTCTGCATGAAAACCAATCAATAACTCTGTAACCAGAGCCCTTGTCACTGGGAAATGGACAACACAACAGTTCAATACAGGGGCCACAGGGGGAATTAGCCAAGTGGAGACAGGGCCAGGCAGGAGATGGCCCCCGGAGGGAGGAAGGGAGATATGGGGACTAGGGGATTTGTATTTATGTTTTATGTGCTGGAGAAAGAAGCATATTTACATCTGTGTGTGTGTATGTGTGTGTATTTGTGTGTCTGTGTGCGTGTGTGTGTGTATGAGTGTACAAAACAGTTCTTGTATATAAACATGAGGTAGAGGAAAGAGAATAGAAATGGGAGGTGGAGGGTAAGGGGTAAAGAGCATGTGTGTGTGTGTGTGTGTGTGTGTGTGTGTGTGTGTGTGTGTGTGTGGGTATGTGTAGGAACAGATGGGAGCATTCCTGTTACTATAGATGGCATGTGTCTATGTGTGACTGAAGTAGAACCAAGGGCTTCAGAACTGGAAAGGACCTTCAAGATTATCTAGTCCAACCCTTTCATTTTACAGATAAGGGGACTAACTGAGGCCCTGAAAAAGTTAAATGACTTGCTCATTGTTGCAAACATGGTAAGTGACAGAGTCAGAATTTCAATCTAGGTTTTCTTATTTCAAAGGCACTGGGCTTTCTGCTATGCCACAGTAACTAGGGGCAGCAGGCTACCCAGGGAAATGGACCTTGACCTTGCTGTCCCTTGGTCAGCTCCCCAAGGAGCAATCTTCCAAGTCTGTGCTCAGAAAAGAAGACGCTAGTTTAATGCTCAGGAGTTAATGCTCCCTAGGTTTCTCAGTGGGACTTTTATTTTATTTTTTGTACCTAAAGGATAGCTTTCCCTTCCCCCACCCCAGAGAGAGAACATCACTGTTCACCCTTGAGTTCTCCTCATCCCAATACCCACTAAATATTTTCCCTGTATTCCTGACCCTGTTCATAGCTCTTCCCTTCCCTTTTGTTTCCTGCTGTATCAGTACTGGAATTAAGACACAAACACATATATGCCTGGACATACAATTCAATTCATTTAGACAAGCATTTTTTAAGCATCCCTGGGGATACACAAAAAGCACCTCAAGGAGCTTATATTCTTTGGGGAGATATAATAAATAATCAGATAAATAAATGTAGGATAATTTGAGGAGCCTGAGAGCAGTAATGTTCAGGAGGATCACAAAAGGCTTCCCATAGAAGGTGCCACCTTATCTGAGCCTTGAAGGATGCTAAGCAGTCCAAAAGGCCTAGGTGAATAGGGAGTGCATTCCAGGGATTCAGGACAGCCTTTGCAAGGCAAAGAGGTCGAAGATGGAATAACAATTTCAAAGAATAGTGGGGAAAACTCCTGTCCTTAAAAGGACAGCACGGTGTAGGGGAAGATACATTAGAATGAATCAGGGAACCTGGATTTGAATTGTAACTTTACTTTGGTAGTGCCTGAGTGGCCTTGGAAAAGTCATTTTGCTTCTAAAGGCTCAGTTTTGTCAGTTGTAAAACAAAGGAGTTGGACTGGGTGCCCTATAAGGTCCCTTTTAGTTTTAAATCACCGTTGTGACCCAAGAACTCAGTGAAAAGTGCAATAAGTCAAAAGGCAAACTATTTCCCTGCCACATCCCTATCCCCAACCCCCAGCAATCCTAGGTGCCAAGTCCGGAGTCCGAGGCAGGGCAGCAGTGGATGGTGTGACAGGTTTCTGTAGGACTTGCAATCTATATGGAAGGGTCTGGAGAGGCTAGACTGTGCAGCTTATCTAAGTAGCAGGCAATGGAGGCCGTATCTGTCCACCCAGTGCCAAAACAATATGGGGAAAAGTAAAATAAATAAGTAAATAAATAAAATTGACTTGCATTCTGCTAACCAACACCAAATAACTAGATTGACAAATTAAATAACAACTTTTTTTTTTATACTTACCTGACTGGTTGTTTCGATGTAGGGAATGCAACTCGAACACACCTGTGATAGTGTTCTGGCCTTCATGTCAGCTCCAGGTATGCTTGTATGCATATGTGCATGTGAATGGATGTTTGTGTCTACTGTGTAATAGATCTGCCCTAGGGCATAGGCCTTAACAACCTTGGGAATTTCCAGGGGTACCAGTTTCCTTTTGGAAGGAGTCCAGGAGACCCTTACTCTTGGCTCAGGGCTTTCTCCTTTATTGTATTTTAAATCTTGCTTATCTCTAATCCTGTGGGGTTGAGACATAGAGCCTCTGACCTTCTTGGTCTCTGATTGGTTGACCCTTTGGACTCAGAAATCAGCTTCATCCAATACTTAATTAGCTCTCCCTTCTTCAGCCTTTGCTGCCATCCATAGATTCTTGATTCTAGCAACCATAACTACTCTCCCATCTTTCCTCGACTGCCACAGGCTGTAGATCATATTTTCATTTTCTGGGTTTTTTTGTTTTGTTTTGTTGCTTTTTGGTGAAGCAGTTGGGGATAAGTGACTTGCTCAGGGCCACACAATTTTCTGGGTTTTTTAAGTACAAGGGAAGAGACTAGTTTACAGAAATATCAAGAATAGGTTTGCATGTTGGGGTAGAATAGAGTCTAAGTTCTAAGGGACCACAGGCCCAGTCGTGGGACCAAGGACTTGGTCTGGAATTTTTAATTAGTTTAGAAGAGTTTAGTAAACTTGGATACCATCTAGTCTAGGATGATAGTTTTCCTTTGTAATTGCAGTGATGATTTGTAATGGGATTTTCTTATATTTTATATTTTATATTACTTTCCCTGGTACATGAGTATCATTTCACAAACTTAAGATGGTTTGGATGTGGTAGGAGAAAGATGTGGGGATCTCTGAAGACCACATTTAGATACAGAGCTTTCAGCCTTGGGAGAGTGGAATTCAGGGCTTCAAAAATGAAATATTGTCCCCAGCCAGGGAGAAAGTCTGGAAATCTAGTGAATACTGTGCCTGCCTTACTTCAGATATAGGGCAAAATTCTTCATGTAGCACGTTTGTGTGAGTTGCCTGTGAGTGTGTGGATATGAGAGAGAGAGAGAGAGAGAGAGAGAGAGAGAGAGAGAGAGAGAGAGAGACAGGGAGAGGGAGGGAGACAGGGAGGGGAGGGAGGAGAGGAGAGAGAAGAGAGAGAAGAGAGAGAGAGAGAGAGAGAGAGAGAGAGAGAGAGAGAGAGAAGACAGGGAGAGAGGACAGAGACAGAGAGAGGAGGGAGGGAGGGAGAGACAGAGAGAAGAGAGACGGGAGAGACAGAGAAGGAGGGAGAGACAGAGAGAGAGAGAGAGAGAGAGAGAGAGAGGGAGAGACAGGGAGAGGGAGGGAGGGAGGGAGAGACAGACAGAGAGAGAGAGTTGTGCAAGTACCTCTTTGGTCTCCAATTGTTGGGCAGGGAGAAGGCTGAGGGCAAGAAATAAAGGGGGAGGAGGGACTTCAAAACAGACAGTGGTAGGTAAGGGGCTGTCCCAAGTATGATAAAGAATCATCCGGTACCTCCATAATTCAACAGGGATGGTGTTGGGTTAGGGCTTTCTAATTCATGAGAATACAAAAAGAAATCTCTTATTATATGTAAGTAAGCCAAATTGTCACATCGCCATTTTTACTAGGTATAAATCCAAGAGTCAAGCTGTCTTCAGATAATAGGGTTTTCTCTTTGGTCATGACAGCAAAGTTAAACATTTTTGTAAGGACATGAGAACACTAAGCTAGTTCACAGTGTTGGTCAGTAACTGGCTTTACTGATTCAGAGGAGAGGCTCTGTTGGAGCGCTCTCTTTCCTCCCACAGTGACTGCCACAGCCACAACCACAGCCAGAACTAGCCAGTCACAGCCAGAGTAGCTCAACGTGGCAGCCTGCCCAGACACAGGGTGGGGGGTGATGGAGCCATCACCTCACCACCACTCCAGCTCACTCATTGGTAGAGTCTTCCCAAGGGACAGGCCCTAAGGCCTGCAGCAGAATCTTCCCCCAGGGAGCCAAGAGACCAGGGAAACCAGGAAGGCTTAGAAGAAAATGTTAAATTGGAAATTGGATGGGATCTAGAGGTCAAGCAGGGCATGATGAGGACAACAGAAACCACAAAAGCCTTGAGGGAGGGGAGGAGCTTACAACTGCAGCAGCAATAACTAGCATTTATAAAGTACTTTATAAAGCATTTTACAAATACTTTTTTATTTTATCCAAGCAATAACCCTGGGAACTTGGGTCTTTAGGTGCTATTATTATCTCCATATTACAGGTAAGGAAACTGAGGTATACAGAAGTTAAGTGACTTGACCAGGGCCACATGGCTAGGCAGTATCTGAGGCTGGATTTGAACTTATGTCTTCCTAACTAATGGTCTATCTAAGTAAGCACTCTACCCACTGTACTACCTAGCTGCCTCTAATTATAAGGGAAGCAAGAGATTTGGGACACTCATCTCACACCTCTTAAGACTAGACAGTACAGGGTCAAGGGAGGGTTGGAAAATGGACTGGCTGTACTAATAACTGTAAATCTCTCACCGAAAATCTTAATTAGCCATTTGCATGGCTTTTTGGTTGCTATTTGACATAACCACTATAGCTTTGTTGGGAAGCAAAGCATTTATGTTTCCGACACCATTTGACTGGATATGCATCTGAAGAGGTAGCGAAGAGGGAAGGTTTACTATAGGTATTGGAAGACAAGAGAGAACATTTAATTTAGAGCAATAGGGTTCAAATACCACCTCTAACACTTATGGCCTATGTGACCTTGGGCATGTCACTTAATCTCTGTGGGCCTCAGTTTCCCCCTCTGTAAAATGAGAGCATTAGACTACTTAGCCTCTAAGATCCCCTTCCAGCTATAAATCTGTCATTCCATGAGAGTAGCCATAAATGGGAGGTTGAGGAAATTCCCTCTGGAGAGAACTAAAGCTGGGAATGTGTTGAAAGTCCATAGGATTAGACATCACTTCAAAAAAAAAAAGAGAGACTCCATTTGACTGTGAAGGCCTAACAGAAGAGACTGGAGGTTTGGGGGTTTTAGGTTTTTTTGGGAGAAAATGATGAGCTAACTAAGAGGAATAAAAAGGGAGGGAGTCCACGGTGAGAGTATGAATCTGAAAGTTGAGAAAGAAAGAGAGAAGCTAGGTAGAAAGCCAGATAGCTCCTTTTGTGAGTTTACTGCAGCTCTTTGAAGGTTTACATGTAAATACAGCAGGTGATAGAGAGTACAGGGAAGGGAGGCTACATGGGGATTGTGAAGGCTAGGAAAAGGGTCACAGGAGGTGCTTGTTGGAGCTAAAGGCTTCTTGGATGTCTGTTGTCTGCAAAGGACAAATCTGTTTGAAATCAGGTCCCTTTGGCAAGCAACCAGAGCATTGGGAGGTCATTGAACATCTTGGAGGTTGGGGGAACCGCTTAGACTGCTCTAGAGAGCCTGAAGGGAGAAAGGGGAAAGAGAAAGAAACTCATGTCTATAATAGGAAAGACATGAAGAAGTTTCCAAGAAGTGACCTGAGAGCAGGAGGTGGAAAGAGCCCCAGGGAAACTGGGAGGTTCTGGGAGCAGATCCAAGAGAGCATGTGGTGCTAGACACGGTGGCCATGCGACAGACATTGATGGTCCAACAGACAGGCAGTCAGGCTGCATACCTGCACTGGGGGGAGGTGGATCCCAGTGGCAGAACAGACTGTTTTCTCAGTGACCTGCAGTCTGGTTGCCTGCAATGCAGTCACTCCCACCTTACCCTAAACTCGGAGGGAGGGAAGAAGAGCAGATGACCTCAATTCCCTCAGAAGAACTACTTGTTCTGGAAGCCTATGGTAGCCCTGGGGAGGACTCCCACTTTCCCTTCAGGCTGCATTCAGCCCAGCCAGAAGTTCACTAAAGTGAACTGCTCCCTCCATTGATTTAGGGACAAGAAAAGAGCAGTGGGTTCTCAAGATGGAGAAAAGGTTGTGTGAGGGAACAGAAAGCCTGGAAATAGAACATGGAAAAGAAAGGCAAAGATGTGGGAGGTAGAGAAAAGAATGGAGATCATTGGGACAGGGGAGAAGAGTGAGAGCAGGGTAGAGGACCTTGGGAGGAAAGAGAGAATGCAGGTAGTGAATAGTCTCTCTTGTTTATAGAACTCATCTTGTTGGTGTGATTTGGTTTTGCTCTGATCATCTAGGGTAGAGTAGGGTGGTACATGTTTAGGGGACTAAGGAGAGACCTCTCATAGGAGAAAGGCTCACACAGTGTTGTTATTGTTTGCCCTTCATTCTCATAGAGGACTAGGACATCATGGAGTTGATGCCGTGAATTGGATTTAAGTGAGGGAAGGCTGTGCAAAGTCACCAGCCTCACTTTCTCCTCCTAAGCAATTTGTCAGGCAGAGAAGAAAGGAAGTACCAGTGTACTTGCCCAACCTTCTTAGAGGAAGCCATAGGAATCCAAGGGGAAGCCTCAGAGCCCCAGAGGCAGTGGTCAGACAGACCAATATATGGAAGGGAGAGGATCCTTGCATTCTGATGACATCCGATGGCCCCCTTCCTCACTCTTCTGCATTGCTCTTCCTGCTCTGGCATGGCCAACTGTGTGCTGGGAGCCTGGGGGGAGGGGAAAGCATACAGGGTCACTTTGGTAACATCTGCTTGCTTATGGGCTAGTAATACTGTTTGGAGTACAAGTTCTCAAACTTTTGGATCTTTGTGTTTGTCTATTAGGAAACAGGGATTTGTGTGCCAACCCAAAAGCTTTGATGTTGTGTGATGTTAAGAAGGTTCCTGTGGAAATGTCAGCTCAGAGCTTAGAAAATACATTGTTATCATAGCTTTGAATGCTTATCCACACCTAGGTATATCTGATGATGAATAAGAAGCAGGGGTTTTCATGATCCTCTATGTATCTCAATCTTGTCATGTAAGTAAAACATCATGACATGTCTAGGGAAGTACATGCATATGAACATATATGTTCTAGCTTCATATGTTAAGTTTTATGTCTTGGTGTGTACATATTGAAAAAAGATTAATTTTTCATGGTTGTACAGGTATGAGTATATGTAATATGAGTATAGTATTCCCTAACATGTTTTAGAATCATTTAGTTCATGCTTGCCAAAGTGCTTAAGAGGATTTCTGAGGTTCCAAATATTTGTCTCCTTTTATCATCTGTGAGTTACGTATCTCAGATCCTCTCCCCATCCATCTCTCTGCACCCTCCTCCTCCTTTTCCTTCTACTCCTCCTTAACCAAGTTAGCTTGTTTGGGTTAAGAGGCCAATCTCAATAGACTATAATTGAAGAGGGAAGAGAATTTGATAAGATAAGGAAGGGCCATCCTTCCTCTAGGGACCAATAGAGGTTTCATGTTCCCCCCACTCCCCTGCTGTTTCCCTAACAAGCTGACACTGGGGAGGGGCGGCCAGGCATAGGCCACTTTCCTAGCCCAGGTTGTTTATACCAGGAAAAGAGAACAGACAGAAAGAGGGAAGGAATTGCTATTTTTTCCCCCTAACTTTCCCTGATCACTCCAGAATTATAAGGAATGTTTAAAAAGCCTTCCAAGAGCCTTGAATGAGAGAGAATTGTCCTTTGGATTAACTAAGGAGGAGGGAGAAGGGAGAAGAATGGGGGAGGGGGCCACAGTGGGGAACAGAGATGGCTCCTTGGCAATAAGCTTCCCTTCCCACCCCCAAAGCCAACAGTATAACCTTCAGAATGGGGGAAGACAAGAGGGCAGAAGGAGTCTTGCTTTTGAGTGTTAACCAGGCAATCTGCTGTGACCCAGTAGCAAGACCTTCCCACCTATGAGGTGTCCTCTCTCCATTCCTTCCAGATACCTTGAATCAGTCTCTGAAGTCTAAACAAGTCCTATTCCCCAGGGAGGCAGCTTAGTGAACTCAGGAGCCTCCCCAGGAGACAGCCCTGAGGGCAGGCACAGAAAAGTAGGAAGAAATTCATTTCATGGCCTGTGGCTGCTTAGAAAAGGCGATTCCAGCATATGTATGTGATAAATGTTAACTGAGCATTAATCGCATTAAAGAGGGCCCTATAAACTTTTCATTTCTAATTAAATTCAGTCCAGTGATGCTGCTGGAGCCATGTACTCTGGGCCTTTGTTTATGTGGAAAATTAAAATGCAAATACAATGGGATTTATTTTCATGACTGGAGTGTTAGGTTGGTCTCTCTGTCTGGTCGACTACCAACCTCCAGGGACTGGCAGAGAAGGTGATTGTTTTGATATGGGATCTTGCCACCCTTGGAGTTCAGGCTACAGTAAGAATGAAGAGGCCAGGGTTACCTGCTAGGTTCAAGGTCAAACACAGATTTTCCTTTTCACTGGTAGAGAGATTAAAAAGCCAGTGATGAAGAGAGGCAGAAGGGGAAAGAAGCATCAGAGCACCAAAGAATATAGAAAGAGGGGCTTCTTTTCCCCTCTCCAGTAGCAGACCAAAATCCATTAGAAGAGCCCTCTCATTAACAGTAATGTTGTTGGTGTTTGTGGGGGGAGGCAGGGCAGAGAGGTTTTGGAGGTTTTTGGAGATCGGGTTCTGTGGGGTCATTCTCCATGGTCCTACTTCATTATTGGAGTGGGTGAGAACCAGAAATGGTCTCTAAATGTTTAGGGCTCTTGTTTTATCCACTAAGATATGCCTGAAGCTACATTGACACAGGGCAATGAAGCACATAGATACAAGCGAGAGAAGATATGGCAAACCCATTTAGGAATAGCTGACTTCACATAAGAATAAATGTACATGCACCCTGGAAGGAAGCATCATGCTTGCTCCTCTCAGCAACAAGCAGCTTGACCAGCAGGCAGGCAGGTAGGTCATTTGAAAATTTGTAATACCAGGAGCTTTTGAATGGAATGACATAAAGTTGATTTTTAAAGTTTCTCTGTGTATTCCCTTCACCAATACATGTCAGCAACTCACACGCAACTCTAATATTAGAGATTTGCCTGGCTCATTAAGAGAAAGGATAGATGACTTGTCCGTGGTTACATAGCTAGCATGTGCCAGAAGTAGGATTTGAACTCGTCTTCCAGATTCCAAGCTTGTTCTCCACTAAGCCGTGTTGTCCTCTGTATATAAAGATTTTTTTTTTTGGTGAGGCAATCAGGGTTAAGTGATTTGCCCAGGGTCACATAGCTATTAAGTGTCAAGTATCTGAGGTCAGATTTGAACTCAGGTCCTCCTGACTTCAAGACTGGAGCTCTATCTACTGTGCCACGTAGCCCCCCCTAAGATTTTTGTTTAATAAAGGAGACAAAACCAAAAATAAGAAAGGAATTCGCCTTGGTGACGTCACCCTTTTTATAGAGGGATTACATGAAGTTGACATTAACATTTGAGAAGGAAAGGAAAGGGAATAAGCATTTATTGAGTACCTGTGTGCCAGGCACTGTGCTCAGCACTCAACAAATATCACTTCATTTGATCCTTACAACAATCCTGAGAGGTAGATACTATTATGATTCCCATTTTACAGTTGAGGAAAGTGAGGCAGAGGTGAAATGACTTTCCCAGTGTCACGCAGCTAACCGGTGTTGGAGGCTGGATTTGAAGTAAGCTCTTCTAGACTCTAGGCTCAGCTCTCCATCCACTGCATCACCTAGAAGGAAGCAAGGTAGGTAAGGCAGGTTGAGAGGAGATGGCAAAAGACTAATTATGTTATATATGGATTTGCAAAATATGTACCTGGGACACAAGCATGTACAAGCATCGCAGAAGCGTAAGCAAACACACAAGTGCCCATTGGCATGGTATGGATGAGGCAACATCTGTTCGATGAGACCTAATTGGCTATGACACCATTAGCTTGGTGTCTCTGCTCGATTGGACCATGATCAGCCAGCTTTACAGTGAAGTGATCTGATTTGATTATAAAGAAAGCCAAAGTAGCCATGCTAGCCTTGGCTTGGAACGTCTTCAGGGTCAGCCATCCAGAAGTTTTGTCTACATGACACTAAGTATCTGGATCTTAGAAACATTTAGCTAGTTGAATTTCTCAGTTTTTATACATCATTTTCTACTTAGAGACCTAGCCAAAGAGAAGCTACCTCCCCACAACAAAACTCATAGGCTCTTTCAGCAGTTAGAAAAGAAAGCCTTGGAAACAGGAAGCCAATGCGACTGATACCCCCAAGCTTGGTTCTCTTACCTGATAGGAAGCTGGGGCTGGCCAGAGAGCCATGTTAGGGAAGCTTCTTTGGGGTTGGCAGAATTTGGCTAGCCTTCTAAAAGGAACAGCAACCAATGGGAAGTTTCTGTGGCTTGGGGGGGGGCATATTGTTTTGTCCTAAGAAGCTAGAACAGGAATTAGGTGGCCAATCAGTGGACAAAGCTGAAATCAGAATTGATAAACACCTTGTGTGTTTAAAACAAAACAAAACAAAACAAAACAAAAAGGAGTGTTCTCTTTTGTCACAAATTATTAAACAAGAACAATATCAGGGAGTTCATAGATAAGTGATGTGACATATATAAATGTACAAAATAATGAAGTGCATAGGGAGTTGGTGAGGCACAGAAGAGAAAGCACTCTGGAGTCAAAGGACCTTGGTTCAAATCCTACCTGTAACCTGGTAAGGTATGTCAGCCACTTCTCTATGGCTCTCAGTTTCCTCATCTGTAAAATGGGAAGGTTGAACTAGATGTATTGAATTCCCTTCTACCTCTAAACCTATGAAAGCCTTCTCATAAATAAGTTGAAGGAATGCAAGAAATAATGTTGCAGATTGGATTTTAAATGAAATGGCATTGAACTGTATGACCTCTTCTGGATAGCAGACCTTGGACTTTCATGGGAGTGAGGAGTTCATTTGGAACTGTGCAAGTTAAGTGGATAACTGAGAACATTTTCCCTATGTTTAAAGAAAGACAATTCTTTGCCTCAATTACATGAAGAGTTCAGGGAAAACTGATTTTCTTTGCACTTTGATCTATCCACATGACCCGGTTGTCCATTTCACTTTGTACCTGTAGCCTGTCTTTAAATGGGAATGTATAACCATAAGTGAGTGCCCACTCCTCCTATAGGAGGAGGCTTGCTGTTCCTCTTGTGAAAATCTCAAGGTTGGCATTTTCCAGATTTCTTGTATTGTGGTACTTTACATTTGATGGTGTACTTTCTAATACAAAAGGAAACGGTAAGGGAAAACCCTTGGCAGATGTCTGGTATTCCCAAGCTTCTTGTGTGCTGTGGAAGGAAAGACAGGAAAAGGAGAAGGAAAGGGTAGGAACTTGAGAGAAGAGAAGAGGAAGAAAGGATGGAGACGAGAAGAAAAGAAAGGGAGAGAATGGAAAGGAAGAGGAAAATAAAGGAGAGGAGAGATGGTGAAATAAAGGTGAATGAAAGCTAAAAGGAAAGAAAACATAAGCATCTGAGGGAGGAAATAATTGTTCTTCACTCTTTGCCTGTATCCTTGTTGCTGTTGGGGTGCTTAGAATTTGCTGGGTTCTTTCTGAGCCCTTCTCCTAAGAGTTGTCAAAATCTATTGGAAACCTGAGAAGCCCACAGCAGCTCTGGCCCTAAGACCCCAGTGTGCAAAACCAACAGCTTTCACTTGCTCAGTCTGTAGGAGGCTTTGACCAGACTTATGTCATGTTATGTTATGGTTTCTCGAGCTCAGTCATGTAGGCACCCCCAAACCAAAGGAAAAACTTGGCAGCAATCTTTTTAATTCAAGCTGGAGTCACTTTTGCCTGAATTATTCAAATCTTTCAGTTATCTAAATGAGGCATGGTTGAGGTGGATAAGAGTTTTATTTCTGGCTTTGTTCTTTCATACAGCTTTGCTTGGTAGGGACAAGGGCAAAATCAGAATTAATAAGATTCAAAAATTTTTCCTAGGCAGAAGTGGCAAAAATATTTTTTGCCAAATAACCCAGATTTAAAAATCTCAATTTGGGACCTGAAATGTGAGATTCAACTGTTTACATTTCTCAAATTAATGGATAATTGTAATTCTTTTCCTTTTTACTTTGTGCCCACCCAGATGAAAATGAAACCCTGATTTTCCAAAGTAGTAAATAATCACAATCACTTACATTTATGTAGGCTTTCTGTAGGTTAATGGTTACAAAGTTTACAAATCCCTTTTTTTCTTCTCCTCTGACCCATTCTCCTTCACCTTCCATTTTTCTTTATATCTTCTGCTTACTCACTACCCTAACTTCTCCTTGCCACTGGACTTCACACACACACACACACACACACACACACACACACACACACACACACACACACATTTCTCATTTGATGCTCAAAACAGCCTTAAAGGTCTATGCTATTATTATCTCTGTTTAACAGAGGTTGCCCAACACAGCTGGTAAGTGATGGAGGTTAAATTCAAACTGAAATCTTCCTGATTCCAGTACCCTATCCACCATGCAACCCTGCCTTTCAAATATATGGAGACCTTTTTGCCAGATCCCCTGCCTTTCTGAAGGAAAGCTTTGGTGAATTCTTAGAAGGTGGCTTAGGTCTCCTTCCTGTCCTAATCTTGGAATTCTCATTCTTTTTCATCAGCTTAGCTGAGTAATTCTCTGCCATTCACTCTTTGAGGGACCACTGAGAAATTTAGTTCAGTAGATTAGGGCAACACAGAAATTACTTTATTTCTCAAACTCTTGTTTCTCACAACTTATATACCTGAATTTATACACTCTCCCTAATATGGGAAGGTCAAGCTAATTCCTATCTATTTATTGATTGAAGAACTGACTTTAATAAGTAGGAAATAAACATTAAATCTGCTGAGTAACTTAAGTTTTCGTTCGGGAAACTCAGTTAATTTTCCTTTAACTTAAAACAACAAAAAAGGCATTTAAAACAATATAGTCAATAATTAATAAATATTTATTAAACATTTACTATGTGCCAGGCACTGTGTTAAGCATTGGGAATGCAAAGAAAGACAAAAGATAATCCCTGCCCTCAAGGAGCTCACAATCTAATGGGAGAGACAACATGCAAACTACTATGTGCAACAAAGATACAGATAATAGAAATTGGAGTTAAGCAACAGAGAGTAGACACCAGAATTAAAGGTGATAGGAAAGGTTTCCTGCAGAAAATGAGCTTTTAGCTGGGACTTGAAGAAAGCCAGGAGACAGAGATGGAGGGAGAACATTCCAAACACGTGACGGAGTCAGTGAAAATAGTCAGTCAGGAGGAGTATCTTGTGTCAGTAAAAAATAGCACCCTCTCTTTTCTCCCTTGCTTTGTCAGTGCTAGAGGGCACAATACTGAGAAAGTAGACAAGGAAAGAGAGACAGAGAGAGAGAAGAGAGAAAGAGAGAGGAGAGAGAGAGAAGAAAGAGAGAGAGAGAGAGAGAGAGAGAGAGAGAGAGAGAGAGAGACAGACAGACAGACAGACAGACAGAAAGAAGAAAGAGAGAGAAGAGAAAGAGAGAGAGAAGAAAGACAGAGAGAGGAGAGAGGGGAAGACAATGAGAGAAGAAAGAAAGAGAGAGAAGAGAAGAGAATGGAAGAAAGGGAGGGAGAAAGAGACAGAGAGAGAAAGAAGAGAGACAGAGACAGAGACAGAGAAACAGAGAAGAGAGAGAGAGTTCTAGTGAGCATGCTCCAGCCATGCACCTTTTCAAGCTCCCCTGGCTCTTCTAGGCCAGAGGCCCAAGGAGAGCTCATGACCTTCCTTCCCTGCATCTTTCCACTTTTAAAAAATGCACATATTTTGTTCACATTAGGTTCTGACATTGGGTTCTTCTATAAGTAGATGCACAAACATATCTACTCATACTTCTTGGTGTCTAGACCTAGGAAGTTGTTATGTTCATACTTACACATGTGAACCAAAGGAAATGCTGACATGCATGCTCCTCCTCTCTTCCCCCTCTCCTACCATATGTTCTTTATGTTCATGCACAGCTGTGAGTTCATACATTTACCTACAAGCTTAGTGTGCAGAACACCATGCCATATGTAGAGACTCATGGCCCATTCCACACATGTGAAATACGTCCATAGGCTGCCCCATCCGTGATGTACATGTACCTGGCCCAGATCTGGAGGCTACAGTACAACACATCTGCTTTCACTTTCTTTCCTAGTCATAGATGTTTGTGACACTCTCAGACAAGGGTGTACAAGTGGCCATATTCCCTTAAGATCCAGGAACTTTCTATGTGTGTCAGATCATTGCTGAGTCATAGAGTCCTTAGCTGGCCAGGTGTGGCCAGTGCGAAGGAAAGAGTTATGGTTACAGTCACTAGATTGGGCCTTGCTGGGAGTTCTTAGGGGGTAGGATGAAGAGTTCTCTTGCTATTTTTCTCACTCCAGCTAGTTGTGGTAATGAGAAGGGGGGTTGGGGAAGTATGAGTTTCTGTTTTCTTTCCAGCATCCTGGGACATCTGCAGGTACAGGGTTTGGCTCCAGTACCAAATGGACCAAATCAGCTTCATGAGTGGAAGTAGGAAACTGGTCTTGGAGGAAAATCTCTTTATCAGTGTTATATAGAGATTAGGGCTATTCATCAAGGAATATGTCTCTTTGTTCCTTACTGGGAGGATTCTGGATTCTGTTTCACTTGGTAGTTTGGAGGTTTTTGAGAAGAGGATTTTTTTCCTGGGGCCTTCTTTCTACAAGAAATTGGTGAATTAATGCCAGAAGAGGCGGTCAAGTCTCACGTAATTATTCAATCTACATCACCAAGGAGACACCCATTAACTTAACCTTTGAGACACATATTACCAAAAAAATACATAGATATGATCAAGGCACACGCCACAATTCAAAACAGCAGCATAGACATTACCTCCAAACAATACTCAAATTCCTCCAACTCAATGCTATACAAAGTGCACCCATTTCCCTCCCTCCCCCATATAATGTCATAAAGCCCAAACTCTAAGCCAGCTGCTGGAATGCACCCACACCATACAATACAAGCTGACGGCACAATGCAATATAATACAAACTCCAAGCCCACAGTCACGCCCATGCCTACACAAAGAGGGAAATTTAGCCAGTGAGCACAGGACCTCCACAGCAATAGCAAATATTGGTCAAAACACCCAGATGGAGTCAGGAACACACCGCCAAAGTTCTCTCATTAGCGACCAGCTGTGCAAAGCCTTCCTATGCATAGACAGCAGGCAGGGACACAACTGTAGACCAGAATAGACCCCTCCCCATCTGGGATTCCCAGATCTCAATGTAGCCTTCCAAGCCAGCAGCTATCTGCAATGTCAGAGTCTCCAGGAGGGGCTCCAAGATGGGCCTGAGCCTTCACCTCCAATAAGCCTCCAGCTTCCCATTACTAGGAGAATAAACTGTCCTCTGAGCTCTGGTTTCCTAAGACAGGGCTGATCAGCTCCACCCTATTTGGGGCCATAACAAGGCTTTGCTATAACTTGAAATGACAGAGCTTCAGGGAAAGGAAGGAGGGAGGGGGAGGGGCTTGCCAAACTGGGTGCAGGAATCCCCTTCCTCCCCCAAGCTGCAGCCTGTGGCCCTTCTAGAGCCGAAGTCTTCTTGCTGGGTGTTCGCTGAGTATTGATTCAGTCTGCAAGCAATTTTAATATTTCTTCAGGGACTCCCAGCAACAGCACAAGTCATTAATTCACCCTCCCAAATTGCTTATTCAATAGCAGGAACATGGCTCCTGAATAAAGTCCCAGAATTTATGTGACTCACAGGAGTCAGGAGGTCAAACAACTGTTATGGAGCGAAGTTAAAAATCCAAATAAAATATTGACACTTTTTGGGGGAGGGGAGGGGGAAGCAAAGGTATTTAAAATAGGGTTTTGTTGCAATGCCCCCAGGATAAAGAACAGAAGGAGACTGAAGACAAGTTGGAGTTTGTAAAATCAATGGAATTTATTGCATATTTGCTTGGTGTTTAATAATTCTCTCATTTCCCCATTCCCCTACCCTGGACATAGACAGAGATACACAAGTTCAGAAATACACACATCAACACTGGTCTAGAGGCAAGCTTGCAGACAATATACCTCTCAAAACACACCGGTAATTAAACAAGGACAGGTGTATATTTGCATGTACACTTACATATATGTGTATGTATATCCACATGTATATGTATATATAATATAATTAGTTTCTACAGATAATCCCTCAATGCAAAAGACATAGGTACAGATACATTCTAAATGTATAGGTACATTCAGACATGCAAGAAACTAGATGTATATACTATCCTGCATACCTGCACATACAGGAGTCTCTACGTAAGAAAACTACCTATGCACATGAAATATACTAAAACTTACCGTTATCCAATTGAAAAAAAAAACACAGTCTCATTTACAGGGCAAATATTCATGCTTATAAATCACAGGCACACATGTGCACTACATGAACAGATATTTCTATTTACCTGTCTACATATGTTTTTTGCTAAACTTCCTACACATAAATTTGCTCAGGACACCTGCTCAGATGGCTGAATCATGATCATATGAAGCTATACCAATATAGAGAGACCAGTTTGTCTGTCCCAAAGCCATTGATAAACCCAGAGAAATGTTGACCCTTAAGACTGAGTTCCACCCCCTCCCAAACAACAATAATAACAGGACTTAGGGTTTCTTTACTCTTCCACTCCTACAGCAGAACCCATTACAGAGGGAAACAAAGCATTTCCAGGCAGGATGCGTTCTAGGGTTTGGCTCTGAGGCTGATCCCTTTTCCACCTGGGGTCATTGCTTTACAAATACTGTGGTCAAATGGTTTAGGACTATACTTTGGAGAGCCTGGAATGCTGGGATCCATGATTGAACTTGATCTAATAGATAGTGCGCGGGAAACCACTGGAGTTTTTTGAGAAGGGGAGTAATAATAATAATGGTAATCATTTATACTAAATATTTATAATACAAATATTATATTTAAATAATTATAATGTAAAAACACAAATATACTAGATAATTATAATCATTTATGCTAAATATGCATATACATTTATTTTTATGTTTAAGGTTTTCAAAACCTTAAACATGAAAACATATGCATTGTTTGATCTCCTCAACAACCCTGTGTAGACATTGAGGATATTGTTATCTGCACTTTATGAATGAGGAAACTGAGACTCAGAGAAATTAAGTGACATATAATATTACACACTGAGTAAATGTGGGAGATGAAATTCGGAACTCTTTCTCTTTACCAGAAGTGTACAGGCTGATTGTAAAGGGGAGAGCATGGAATCGGGAAGGCCTCAGGAGGCTCCCCATCTTTCTTGCCACAGGGTACAATTCTCTACAAGGGTCCATGCAGAGGGAGCAATAGAAAAGAGCAGGCTCTAACTTTTCCTGTGGAGTGTGGAGAGGACTTAGTTTCAGGTAGGGATCAGACTAGATCTTCAGGTCCCCTTTTCAACTCTAAGATGCTACGATCCCATGATTCTAAGTGTGACTTTGCCACGTCTAGCGAAAGGAGGCTTGGCACAAAAATACTGTGCAAGCACAAATCCCTAGCCCTTGTCCTAACCTCTGGAGCTAGAACCTTTCAAGGAAGGGTGCTGAGCCAGGCGGTAGGTCTTCCTCCAGCCCACTCTGTCACCAGACAGACCCGGCTCTAACCTGGAGGGCCCTGACAGAATCTGAGAACAGGCTCAGTGGAGAGTGGGACTAATCTGGTCACGCTCTGGGTTTGGCAAGCTCCTCAGACTGGTTTCCAAATGGTTTGTCAAACACATTTCCTCTTAATTTTTAAACCTATGCATATCTTAAAGTCAAATTAATCCATATGCTTTCAATTCATTCTTACAGGCCCATCTGAACTGTACCCCCTCCATCAGCTCCATGGTTCTCCCAGCCTAGAATTGTTTCTGCCATGGACACCAAGGGACATATGGAGGGAGGGCCTGGCTCTTCTCCTTCATGTCAGTCTTAGAAGGCCAGGCATATACCCAAACAGTCTAGCTTCCTCAGCTATCCATCAGGGGTTCTATCATCCAGGAACTGATCAGAAATGTTTATAAAGCTATTTATAATTGCAGCCTCCAATTCTCTGGGCAAGGGCTATTTTTTCAAAGCTGGCGGAGCCTCCTTGTCTTTTTGAAGTTAGGTGAGTGGCAATAGTGGCCACCTGAAGGACTTCAAAGGTGAGTTTGGATAGGACCAGCGCATGCCCAAGATTAATGAAACGCTGGCTGGCTGGCTGCTTGCAACCTTCCACAGCTCTCCTGAAAGAAACCCTAGAACAACTCCCTCACTAAGGATCTGGTTTCTGTTTCTGCCTCCTTAGCCCATTAACTTGACGTCTACCGTATGCTTGGCCAAGTCCCCTGGCTTTTGTCTCCCAATAGGCTTCTGTGGGGCTGAGATTTCAACAGTAAACATTTGTTGGGTGCCTACTCTGTTGGGGTAGGCTCTGGGTGTGATACAGCAACAAAAAGAAGTCATGTAAAGAAAGGAAAGGGTATGTTTACCCTCTTAAAAGTATTGTCTGGATCTCTCACTCTACTATGAATTATACAGATATGTACAAGTATATTTTGTATAGAGTATAAGGTCCTTGAGGGCAGAGACTATATCTTTCCTCCTCTTTGTATCTCCAGCACCTAAAAGAAATAGGCACTTAGTAAGTTTCTTTGAATTGAGAAACAATACAGTCTCTGTCCTCAAGGAGCTTACAATCTAAGAAGAGGTATAGAAAATGTAAACAAATGAGTATTATACAAGGTTGGCTATATTATGGACAAAGGAGAGCTCCAAACAAAGTGTTCCAAGAGAATCTGAGGAGGCTAGGGTCCTATCTAGCTGGGTCATCAAGAGAGGTTTCATGGAGGATTTGGCACTGGAGCTGGGTCCTGAAGGTAGAGCAGGATTCCAGGAAGCAGGGATGTAGAGGAAGCGTGGGATGATGCACAGAGGAAGGAAAATTCAAGATCAGGGAATAGGTAGTAGTTTAGTTTGACTGGAAGGCAGATCATGTAAAGGGAGAAAATGGAAATAAGAATAGAAAAGTCTATTGTAGTCAGAGTCTAGAGGTTTCCAGTGAGGTAGGTCCTGCATATCATATCTTGACTAGGCTTTGGTGATTTTAGGTCAAAGGAAGCTACCAGAAGATTGCTCAGGGGCCCTGGCTCCAAAGTGACTGACTAGCACCTACTTTAGTGACTTTTGTTTGACCATGGGCAATATAACCACACTAAAGAAATGACTCTTGTCTGGCCAGCTCCTCCAGCCCTGTCTCCTGCTTTACATTCCTAACTTTTTCAGTTTTGCTGTTATTGTTGTTCAGTCATTTCAAACTCTTCATGACACCATTTGGGGGTCTTCTTGGCAAAGATACTGGAGTGGTTTGCCATTTCCTTCTCCAGCTCATTTGACAGATGAGGAAACTGAGGCAAACAGGGTTAAGTGACTTGCCCAGGGTCACATAGCTAGTAAGTGTCTGAAGCCACATTTGAACTCAGGTAGATGAGTCTTCCTGATTCCAAGCCTAACACTCTATTCACTGTGCCACCTAGCTTCCCTTTTCTAAAGGACTTGACCAATTACCAACGTATTTATCAAGTGTCTACTTCTGACAGGACCCCTGCCCTCCCTTAAGAGGCTTACCATCTAATTATGGAAGCATATTTTTCATATTTTAAAAAAAAGGCAACACGAGAGACAATAACAGTTCAGTACAATATGAGACGTGATAGGACAAGACATTAATTCTCAAATGAGTGACCCAAACACCAAGTGTTACTGCAGCTCAGATCAAGGAGTGATCACCATGGGATGGAGCAGTCTGGACATTTCAAAGATGAGGAATTAGACCGGGGCTTGAAGGATGGGGAGGATTCAGTTCAGCAAAGAAAGGGGAGTGAGGCATTCCAGGCAAAGGGGCAGAGAAAGACATAAACCAAAGCATGAGTTGGGAGGTTCAGGACATGCTCAGGACAGCGACATTTCTGGTTTTGCTCCATATATCATAATAAAAACCTTCTCTTTTGATTCTAGGATAATGATATCTGACTAATACTGCCTATGGAATACTATTGATTGAGGCAAACTTTGCTAATTATGATCAGCTATCTAAAAACTGGACTGAGACCAAAACTTAGGACTATTACTAGCTTTCTCTCCCCTCCTTTCCTCTAGCTTTCAAACTTTGGTCCTTGCTTGTTAAAGCTTATCTTCCTGACCATGACCCAAAAGAAATGGTTTTTCCCTATCAAGTGGTGTGTCTAACAAATTGCCAAATCTTTCTGCTTTCCCCCTGAATTGTTTTTTAGTTGTTCATCCATTGTTCTGGAAGAGGACCAATGACATCAGGAGGATGATATCTTGACTTGCAAGTGAACCTCATTTCCCCCTGAAAAGCCCTATTTGAATCATTACAGAGACTGAGAGGTTTGGTGGTTCAACAGAGAAGGATGTATCCAAAGTGTGCTGACTCATGAGTCAGAGGACTTGGGTTCATATTCTCCCATTGACACTTACCTGTATGACCTCAGGCAGTCAGAATTTAACCTCCCTGGGCTTTTGTTTCCTCATTTTAAAATGAAGGCGTTAGATGGCATCTGTAGTCCTTTCTAGCTTTACTTCTATGATCATGTGTGTGTGTGTGTGTGTATGTGTGTGTGTGTGTGTGTGGTGTGTGTGTGTGTGTGTGTGTGTAGGTGTAGTGGGCATTAAGCTGTTTGCCAACCTCTCTCTTGCTGCTCATAGAACACCATTTCATGCTGCACACCTGTCTTATAGCTGTGGGGTACACCCTCCCTCTGCCAGGTGCACACACATACTCGTACATGTGCATTTCAATTTCATTCTTCTTAAGCCATGAGACTCAGCAGGCTATTCTGGAGGCCCAGATGTACTTTGAAAATGAAGAGGCTGGAGGCAAGGGACTTAGACCCCTCCAATAAGTTTTTAAATAGCCTAACAATGTAGTCCAGTACCACAAAGATGTTGTTACTTTAATAATATAGATACTTATAGCTTTAAAAAAGGGAAATTGAAAGGAGTTCCTATATTTTTTGTGACAGTTTTTTTTTCTCTAAGAGGATAAGTTCAAGATTTGGCGAAAAAAGAGAAATATAAAAATATAATATCTATTAATTTTATACACACATATGTACATATATGTATGTATATGTATTTGTATATATAACTCATATGTGTGTGTATATACACATACATACATACTACATACACACAAGATGAATTCCTCAAGCTGATAGGGAAGAGCAATCAGAGAAGCCTTAGTGTCTGGAAACATCAGGAAAGGTCACATGGAAGAGGTGGTACCTGAGCTGAACTTCAGCAGAAGTTGAAATACTAAGAGGTATAAATGGGAAGAGAGAGCATTATAGGCATGGGGGATGGCCTGGGCAAAGGCCCAAAGGTGAGAGATTGACTGTCATGTAAGTAACTGCAAGTAGGGTTATTTGGCCAGACTACACAGTTTGTGAAGAGGAAGGCTAGATGACAGACTGGAGCCAGGCTGTGAAAGAGTTTAAATGCTAACCAGAGGGTTTTGTGTTTTATCCTAGGAGCAATAGGGAGCCACTGAAACTTTTTGAACAGTGGAGTGATATTGGGGCAGCTAGGTGGTGCAGTAGATAGAGCACCTGCCCTGAAGTCAGGAGTACCTGAGTTCAAATCCACCCTCAGACCAAACACTTGACGCTTACTAGCTGTGTGACCCTGGGCAAGACACTTAACTCCAACTGCAAAAAAAAGAAAAAAAGAAAAAAAAAGCAGTGGAGTGATATTATCAGACCTAGGGAAAGTTAAAAAAATAAGCAAGTTAGGAAGAGGAGTGGGCTTGGTAGTAGGAAGATAATGAATTATATTTGGGTTATGTTGAGTTTGAGATGTCTGTGTTCATCCAGATGCAAACATCCAATAGAAAGTTGGTGATATAGGATTTTGAGCTCAGGAGAGAGACTAGGGTTATATACATATATACATACATACATACATACATACATATCTCTCTCTATATATATATACACACACACACACATATGCATCTGTATGTACATATATATATATATATATATATATATATATATATATATAGAGAGAGAGAGAGAGAGAGAGAGAGAGAGAGAGAGAGAGAAAGGGAGGGAGAGAAAAGGAGAGTGAAGAAAGGAGGGAGAGAGGAGAGGAGGGGGAGGGAGAAGAAGAGAGAGAGGGAAAGAGAGAGAGAAAGGTAAGAAAGGAACAGAGACAGAGAGAAGAATGAAGGGAGAGAGAGGGAGAAGGGGAGGGGGAGAGAGAGAGAGACAGAGAGAGAGAGAGAGAGAGAGAGAGAGAGAGACAGAGAGAGAGAGAGAGAGAGAGAGCACATTAGCACCTTGGGGTAAAATGCCATTAAACTCCTTATGAGTTTCAAAGCCATACTTAATTTGGGACTGGAGATCTCATGAAAACAGGGTTCTTATTTTCTATATCTATAATAAGCTTTCAAATTATTTATTGATATGAGCACTCACTCTAGGTAGGGGTCACCCCTCTAAGCAGCGTGGCCGGAAGAGCCTTACTTGCGTCAGATGATTTTGGGAATTGCTGCAGCACCCCTTCCCACCCCACCTCTACCTCCCATCAGTCATCATGTGGTGAGGTCAGCCTTCTGGTGCTGGAACTCTAGGAATAGAGAGAGGCTGCCCCAGTATAGCAGTCTGTTGCAGGGGCAGGACTTGAAGTCTGGGCTGCGTGGTAGGCCTTATCAGTGTTCTTGTCTCCAGGAACTCAGAGTCATCTCCATGCCACAATGAGGCACCAGAGCGGAATTTTGGCACGGAAGAATAACTTACATTTATATAGTAATTTATGATTTGAAAAGTACTTTTTAAATACTCTCTCCTTTGTTTCTTATAACAATCCTGTGAAGCAGATAATACAAATATTATTAGCCCCAAATTACCAAGGAGCACACTGAGGCTCAGGAAGATTAAATGACTGGCCTAACGTCACACAGATAATAAGTTATAGAGCCTAGATTCAAACCCAGTTTTTCTGATCCCAAGTCTGGCATCCTTTCTACTATATTACAGCTATATACATATATATAGTCTTAAGATTTAGAGCTGAGATGGGGAGGGGGAGAAAGAAGAGGGGTAGGTCCACCAAATGCAGATTGCATGGTGTACCTTAGGGCTTTGGAGGATAGTGGAGGATGACGGATATTGGACCTCAGACTTCTGAGGGAACAGTATGGTATGAATGATACACTTCAGTGACCAGGGAAGGGGACATTCTGGTGTGAATGGTGTGATTTTGAGGTTTTTGAGGTTGGCAGTGTGGGGTGAACATTACAATGGTTCCAAGGGGCAGAAAAGGGGTTGTCATTTCCAGTAGAAGTGAATCTTTTAAAAATAGTCTTCTATAGTTCATATTTGAAGCTCTGTTGGGAAAAGTCTCACTATGCTTTTGTTGAGGATTTGCCTTAGGGGCTTATGGCTAAGGTGGGCTGCTTAGGAAAGGCACCTGTGGACCCAGGTAGAATGGAGGCAATTACGAGGATTAATTGGTCAAAATCCCCTGGGCTTCATGAATCACAAGAAGTTTTGTTGACTGGGTTGAACTTGACTATAGATCCCAAAAGCATGGATTCACTGAGAAAAAGCCTTACTGTCCATTGGCTTGAGGCAATAACACTTCAGGATCAGCGAACATAGGGAACTGAGTGGCCTGAAATAGTGTACTTGGTAGGCCCTTGGATTTGCCAAGTCAGAATGGATCTCTCTCTCTGTCTCTCTCTGTGTCTCTGTGTCTCTGTCTCTGTCTCTGTCTCTGTCTCTCTCTCTCTCTCTCCTCTCTTTCTTTCTCCCTTTCTCTTTTTCTCCCTCTCTTCCTCTTTCTCTCCTCTTCTTCTTTCTCTTCCTTTCTCTCTCTTCTCTTCCTCCCTTCCTTCCTCCCTTCCTTCCTCTCTTTCTCTCTCCTTCTCTTCCTTTCTCTTTCTCTCCCTCTCTATCTCCTCTGTCTCCCCTTCTATCCTCTCTCTCATATATTCACGCATATATAGATATAGTTAGAGCTACAGATGTTGATTATAGATATAAAGTATACAACATCTTCTTCCAAGACCTCTTCATTCCCTCCTGGTCTGTGCTCTGCGCCAATTGCTGCTGTAGCTTGCAGCTTAAGCAAGCCAGCATCAGAAAGTTAGTTTTCATGGGAAGAGAACAGCTCATTTTGTCTAACTGATCAAGCTTCTGTGGCCAAGACTAGCAGAGTTCTCATGACATGCTCTTACCACCATCATCTGGTTCCATTTGGTGGTATGGTCCCCATTTCATAGTAAGGAAGAAGTCAGCTGGCCTCTAAGGTCCCTTCTAGCTCAAGCTATACAATCCTCCGAATGACTCAGAATGTGGCAGTCATTGATAGGCTCAAAGGAGAATCTGGAAATATGTTCTGCTCTTCCATTCTCCGTGTCTTCCCCTTTGGGTTTCCACAGAGACACAGGTGCATTGCTCCTAAAAACCTTGACAGATCTAGGTCTAGACAGGACACTACTGGATGCCGCCTTGGTCTGAGGTGAGATGTCTGATGTCACTTCAATGCTAACAGGACCTCTTCTTGTCCCTTCCTCGGGGAGAGTTTTCACAAGCCATTTATTATAATATAACATTGTGCAATATAATATCATACATAACATAACATAATATGATGGGTAGGTTAACTTGGAAACCCTGAGGCAGACTGTGGATGGATGGATAGATGAATAGATACATTTGTACTAAGTATACATACATTATATCACTCTATTGATTTGTAAAAAGTTCCTGGTCTGCCTGGCTGTAATGAGATTTTTGAACTTTGCGTGGCGATCAATGAGAGGAATATTATTGGCCTGGAGAATTGATATACCTGCTTTCGGTGGCTTGTTCTGCTCCCGGGCTGCCCCGGCCCCCCAGGTGTACGATTCCAGCAGACACTTAACCTTTTTTACAGTGTCATCAGGCTAAAAGGAATCTAATAGTGACACAGGACTTGTGCTCAGCACTCTGGCACTATTGCTTTCCTGTCACAAATAATTTATAGCCTTCTATTTCCATCCCTATGCCCGCACCCCAGCTCTACCTCCTGCTTCCCTCCGGCTCCAGGGAATCAATACACTCACATAGCCACACTGGTACTTCAGGGTGCAGGCCAAGAGAGACTGAGTGAGAGACACAAACAGAGAGCAGAGACAAATGGACAGAGAGACCGAAAAAAGGTGGGGGGAGAAGCTGAGAAAGGCAGAAGAAAGTAAAGGGAATGAGAGAATTGTATATTACATACAAAAATATTACATATGAGAGGAGAGAGAGAGAGAAAGAGAGAGAGAGAAAGAGAGACCAGATCATCTCCTGGGCACATTCTTAGAAGCTTGAGATTTTTCTCTTCGAGTTGGTTTAAAAAACTTATCGTGAGACAGATTCTATTATTTTAATGCTCATTAGAAGTACTGAAGGATTTACCTGTCTGTATTCTTGACCCATACGGACCCTCTTTGACTCCTGGAGACTTGGCTAGAAAGGGGGTTGCCCAATCCAACATCTAGACCTCCCTTGAATATGAAGCTCTTAGTGACCTTTCTGAATATCAGCTGCTGCGTCTGTCTTCTAGGCCTAGATGAAGTACCAGCTGCCCCTGAGCAAGAGCTGGGGCCAGAGCCAGCTCCTGATCTCTACAGGTCTCCTCTCTAGGACAGAGCCCAGAGAGGGAGGACCAGGCCATCCCACCTATCCTCTCCTCAGGCCTCTATTCTCCTATGGCATGGTCAGTGTTCCATAAATCCCTTGTAGCAATTCTGTCTCCAGGTAGACCCCCCCTTCTCTCTTTGTCAGGGCTTTTAATAGGGTCTGGATGCAATGAAGCCTATGATTAGGCCTCACTATGGGAAGAGAAGCACCCTGCCTGAGCTGTGTTTGCCCACCGATCCCAGAGTGTCTACAGGAAGCATCTGGCTGTGTGGAAGGCCTTGAGACCCATGGCTGGCAGCCCCTCCTGAGTTGGGGTCCATCCCAGAATTCCAGAGCCTTGTTAGGGAGAAGGTCTGAAGTGAAGGGGGTGCAGAGGCAAGAAAGAACACAGAACATGTATTTAATTGAGCCTGCATGGAGAGGGAAGGAAGAGCAGACAGGCTGAGGGAGAGGGAAGGGCTAGCTCATCCCTCCCTTGATAGAGTCAGAGAAAGGAATGAGTCTCTAGCACTTTTATGTGTTCCCTCCAATGATGGGGTGCAGATGGAGGGAGGAGGCAATAGTAACTATTCAACAAGAGTACCCTAGGACTTAAGATCTAAGATTTGGCTTGCTGGGTGGGAGTGGAGTGATATCTGGAGGTCTATCCCTTCTGAGACCATGAATAAGTATGTGTATGTATATGTGTATGTGTACATGTACATGTATGTGTGTATATATGTATATGTGTGTGTGTATACATGTTTGAACCTGATTGGGGACCACAGCATAAATTTCATAGCATTTCAAGCTGGGAAGGCTCTTAGAAGTCATCTAGCTTAAGCCCTCTCATTTTACAAATAAGGAAACTGAAGCAGTAGGCAAATTAATTTGCTGCATTGCTCCATCCTTAAGCCCTTCAAAGAGATGGAACCAGAGTAGTGCCGTGCCATGGTTTGGAGTCAGAAGTCCTGGATTCCAATCCTGACTGCTACTCCTTATCTGTGACTTGGCAAGTTATTTAATCTCCCTGAGTTTTCTCATCGGTAAAATGAGGGGATTGGACTAGATGAGCCCTCAATTCCTTTTCAGCACTAAGTCTGTGATCCTGTGGCCTGTACTTATGCCTTCCTTAGGTTGCTCTTGGTTGTTGGGTTCTTTTCCTGGATGCAGGAAGGAAAGGCTTGGCCTTTAGGAGAGTGGTGGGCTTGTTTTTCCCAACACTGCCAGCTCTCCAGCGTCCTGAGGTCAGCCCCAGGGACTGAGTGCCCACTGGGTTGGTGGCAGAGACACCAGGACTATTAGTAACCCGACAGCGGGAGCCCCGACCAACTCCTTTACCACGCACCACCAAACTGCTGTCAGAGAATAGTGATTTTCCATCACTTTCTGACTCAGCTAAATCTGCACCAGTGCCCCAGGGGTCAGAGGCTTTGGGTAACAAAGACAAGCAGCCCAGCAAGGATGGCCCTATCTGTGCTAAGCTTTGCAGCCCTGTCTTCTCAGAGTCTCAGCATCTCTCACCCTTGGCCCATTGCCCATCTACTAGACCAGGGGCCTCAGAGTCCCCTAGGATGCCCGTTGTCAGGCTCCAGAGCCTTCTGCTCCTGGGCTGGGAACAACTTGCCTTGACTGCTCAGTAATCCTTTTATTCAGCTCACGTTGACTCCCTGGGACACTCCCCACCCTTTTCTATCTTCTTTAGGGGCTCAAGCCTAAGCCCTAACTCCCTTTTCTCAGCAGATGACCTCACCTCTTCCTTCAGAGAAACGTCATCTAAGTTTTCTCATTTAGCCTCCTTGCATTGAAAAAAATATCTGTTTTTAACCATTCCTGAGTCCCTTTCCTCCACTCTGAGGAAGATATTCCCTTTCTCTCCAATGTGAAAACCCTTGTCTGACGACCTTGACCCCATCCTCTTCCACCCTCTCTCAGTCCTTACCCTACCAAAGATTCCCTCTCTTGCATGATCAAGCATTCCCTCTCCCCCCTAGCCCTCTCTCCCCATTCTCCCAACAACATGCTCATGCCCCTCTTAATCTAAAAACAAAAACAAAAAACCAACCAACCTCTTTCCCTCTAGCCTTCTGCCACTTTGTGCTAGGGCCAAACCTCTTTCCTTTTGCTATAAAACTTTTCAAAAGGATAGTCTAAGTCTCTCTCTACTGACTCCCTTCCCATTCCTTATTTAATCCTTTGCAATCCAAAGTCTATATTCACCTCTCTCACAGTGCTACTGAAAATGCTTTTTCCACAGTCATCAGCAATCTCATCCCCAGGCCTTTTTCCATCCCTTATCCTGCCTAGTTGTGGCATTTAACATTGTAGACTGCTTTCTATTTCTTGATTCTTCCTTGACTTCCATGATACTACACTACATTGGTTCTCCCTTACCTGTCTCTCATTGGCTCCACGTCCTCATCCTACTCTCTTAATATGGGTATCCCTGATGGTTCAGATGTCAGCCCTCTACTCCTGTAGGTATATACTCTCTCCTTCTGAGATGTCATCCATTCCTCTGACTTCAACTATCATTTAAAGAAATGCAAGGCCAGGAAGAAGAATAGAGACTGAGTCATCTGTGATTTCCTAGGTCTAAGCACCTCTCAGAAGAGGAAATTTCTCCTGCCAGCACAACTCATAAGCTTAGATAGTTACCTAGAGGAGTGTTGTCAAACTCAAATAGAAATGAGGCCACTAATCTGTACATAAGGATCCCTGAGGGACAGGTATTGACTTAGTTTTAACATATAATATTATGTGTTTCATTGTATTCTTATTCATTTTAAAAATATTTTCCAATCACATTTCAGTCTGGGGCTATGCTCAACAGTGTTTCAGGCTGAATACCGCTGGTAGGCCATGTTTGACACCTCTGGCCTAGAGCCCTGAGAGGTTAAGTGAATTGCCCTGTGTCACACGTGAGTATGTTTCAGAGGCATGCCTTGACATCATGTCTTCAAGGCTGTAAGGCCATCTCTCTCTCCACCACAGGCCAGGCTGAGTCTCTCACTTGAATACAAATGATCTCTAAATTTACATTTCTAGCTCAGTTCTCTCTTTTGAAGGTCCAGTCCTAAATATTTAATGGCCCACTGAATATCTCCATCTCAATATCCTAGCCCAACCTCAAACACAACATGTTTAAAAATCAGACTCATCATCTTTCCGTCTTCCTGATTTCTTTCTTTCTGTCAATAGTGCCACTAATCTCCTAGTCACCCAGGCTTGAAACCTCAGAATTATCTCTGATTCTTCCTCTCCCCTCCCCACATCTCATCAGTGACCAAGCAAGTCCTATGGATTCTTCATTTTGATTCTTCCTTTGCAATGTTTCTCCAATCTGTTTTCTTCTTTCTATGCCCATCGCCAACACCTCAGTCCAGATCCTCATCCACCTCTTGGCTGTTCTATTACTATGGCCTCCTAACTAGTCTCCTTCCTTCTGGGCTCTTCACCCCAATCTATCCTATGCTTTGCTGGTAGATTCATATTTCTAAAGCACTGCTTTGTTCACTTTCCCCTCACCCCCAACCCTTCAAAGGCTCTTCATTGATGGCCCCACATGTTGAAGGAGAGCACCCATATTCCTTTTCTCCCAGAAAACAATAGATTTAGACCACATGAGAAAAATGCCCCATGCGCACTCCTGCCTATGTATCTGCGCTCCTTCCATTCCCTCTACTTCTACTGCCCCTGCCTCCTCCTTTCTCATTTTAGAATCAGACACAAATACTTTTAGAGTAGGAAGGTACCTTTGATAGTCTATAATCCCTTCTTTTATAGATAAAGAAACTGGTAACCAAAGTAATTAATAACTGAAGGTCATGTAGCCAATTAATGGCACAACAGAAACTAGAACCCAAGACTCCTGATTCTTGATTCAGTGAAATTTTCTTTCTTTCTTTTTCTTTCCTTCCTTCCTCCTTTCTATTTTCTTCCTTCCTTCTTTTTCTTCCTTTTTTCTCTTCTTTCTTTCTTTCTTTCTTTCTTCCTTCCTTCCTTCCTTCCTTGCTTCCTTTCTTCTCCATTCTGGGGGCTTTCCTTTTAGTGCCAGACTGAGCACAGATACCCCAGTAGGCTTTAGCCTTACTAGGGCTCCAAACCCCTGAATCAGTTGATGCACCAGTCTCAGACTCCCAGGGTACAGGTGGATGCTACTATACTTGCCCTTCAGTGCATTTTCTACCACACCCGCATAACCTCTCATGTAAGTCATGTACTGCCTTTAAGACACAGCTTAGTCCTTACCTCCTCCTTTTTCAGACATTTCCCAGATGTATCAATCTAAGTGCTCTCCCCTTTCCAAAAACTCCTATAGCACTTCTTCTCTATTTCATTCATTTGGCCTTATCATAAACAGTTTTGTATTTTGGATTATCTTTTTATCCTACTTTCCAAAGTAGATTGTGAGTCCCTCGAAGACAGTATTCTCCATACTTGTTTCACCCCATCATCTAGCACAGTGCTCTACAAATCTCAGGTTATTATTGAGTTATTTAAGTTATTATTGTGTTAATTAAGATCAATTCACCTGAAAAAGTAATAGTTTCATTGAGAAAGGTTTTCCCAGGGCACCTGATTTGTCCAACATTTTGAGAGACCCTCCCTTAAGTATTGGTCCTTAGGTGGGTCTTTCAGGCTGGTGATCAGACACCCTGGAAACCTGAATCATCCCTCAAACCTGAGACTTCTATCTGGTTCCCTTTACTCTGGGTCAATTCACAAAGCTCCAGCCAAAGCTTTATACATAGTAGGCACTCAGTATATGTTGGTTGATAGAGTTGAAATGAACTGAATTCATGGGATCACGGGATTTTATACTAGAAGGGGTATAGAGATACAGTTTGGATATTGCTTGTTTTACCCATGAGCAAATAGGTCCAGGAAGGTTATTCAGCGGGGCAAACTGATATGAATAGCTATATGGGGAAAAATTTTTCTCCAGGTAGAGATTGATCTCTCATGGATCCAGACTGGGGCTCTGGCCTGTCTGAGGCCAGTAGGTAGGAGCAACAATAGAAAAACTTCCTTTGATGAAGGCTTCACACTGGGACCACATGTGATTTTTCAACCATGAGACAAAGGGCCAAGAGGGGGGTTCGCACCTGTGAACCATCTTTTGCCCTGTTCTTACTTTCTACTAAGCAATCCTTTCTGGTCCCCTGGAAACATCCTGGCATCTTCCTTTTTAGCTAGGGTGCCTTCCCCTCTGCCTTTCTATTCATCAGAGCACTTTCATGGGGAAAAACCCTGCTTGTTGTCTCTGGCACCCCCCCCCCCCAGTTCCTATGTACCTTGTTTACTGAGGTGAGGGGGAGGGAGAGAGAATAAAACTCCACCACAGAGAGTGCAAGTCTCCCTCCCCCAACCTCCTAGAATGGGAAATGCTAGCTACTATGCCATGCTGTGCTGTATAGGGCTGTTGCCTGGTCTGCCTTTTCTATCCTTGCTGCTGAAATGAAGCTGCAATTTGGATGATGCCCAGGGGTAGGACAGAATGCAGATTGCCTCCTCACTGAGCTACACTAGATTGGATTGGCAGAGCCAACAGGAGGGAAAACTTGCTCCTTGCAGCAGTCAGGGCTGGGCAACTGGGAGCAGATGGATGAGAGAGGGAGCTAAGGCGCTAGGGAGAACAACAAAAAAATCAAAGCCAGTGGCTGGGCTGCCCTGGGGTCAACCAAGTTTCTGACTTGCCCCACTGTTTGTTGCAGGATCATCCGGACCAAAGTTCAGCAGCCTTTCCACCCAACCCCAGATGGGACAGGCACAGGAGTGACAGCTCCTGGCCATACCATAGGTAAGAAGATAAGAGGACTTAGGGGATGGAGACACAGATCTTGGGTCCTGGGAAAATCCCAAGACAATGTAAATGAGAGATGTTCCTGTGAAATTCACCCCAACAGCAAAGGGAGAGGCGGAACAGAGACCCCTTGATGCAGTCTGACTCCCCTGCTTTCCTCAGAGGACACCAAGGAGCTTAGGATTTCCCCTTTGGAAAGAGATAGATGATCCTCTCCCTAATCCTTTTGCTCTCCCTCCTCCTTTCTCTTATCACTTTACTTCTCTTTCTCCTTCCTTCTGTCTTCCCCCCCCATCTAGTACTGTCCCTTTGCTGTCTGTTTCACCCTCACTTATCCTTTCCCCTTTTATTCCTTCTTCCTGCCTCATTTACTCCCCTTTTCTTCTCAATCTCTACCTCCCTGTTTTTTCCTCTTCTTTCCTCCTCCTTGTCTTTCCCCATTCCTATGTCTGTCTCTTACTTTCTAACCCTACCTTTTCCTAGGTCTCTATCTTTCTTTCTCATTTTCTCTCTGTTTTGGATTTTTCCCTCTCCCATCTTTTTTCTGTCTATATGAAGTCCGAGGTGTGGAGTTCAGACTTGAAGGGTAAGAATTAAGGAAAAAGATGCTTGCTCCAAGGTGATTTCATCTGGCCTAGGAAATGGGACCAGGCTATATGTGGAGGTATCTGTAGAATGGCCTTTGCTAAACTTTCTATCCTTAGTTGAATTTATCTTGACCTGTCTTGTATCCCTGCAATATCCTGGAGAATGTCTTGTCTTTGTGATGTAAGGAAGGCCTGGATTTGGGCCATCATTACCACAGAACAGGTTGTGGAGATGAGGGAGAATTAAATGGGGTTGAAATGTAGCAATGGGGATGGCTCATACTGAGCACCAGAAAGAGGAAGAGCTCATGGGCTCCCTCTGAATGCTGCCTCGGGTTTCTGCTCTCCTGACAACCTTTCCACTTTGCCTTGTCTAGTTCCCAGCACGGCCTCCCCTCCTGTCTCCAGCGCCTCCAATGATCCTGTGGGCTCATACTCTATCAATGGGATCCTGGGGATTCCTCGCTCCAATGGTGAGAAGAGGAAACGTGATGAAGGTAGGGAGGAGGATAAAGGGTTGGCCTCCTCTTTGCGTGCTTTGTCCCTGGGCACAGGGCTCCGGTTTCTGGCCTGGCCTCGCAGCTGCTCTTTCGTGAGATCAATTTTAGTAGTGAAGCCTGGTCCCCTCACTGCCCTGCTGGCTTCCAGACAGAGGTAGGGTGCAGGCTCTGCCATCAGCTCCGCCATCTGCTCACCTACCATTGGGATGAGCTCACCCTATCCCCATTTGATTCTAGGTGGAACAGGAACCACTTGCCTTAAGAAGGTTTAGGGGGGCAGAAGACACATAAGGCCAAGGAGTTAGTACCAAATCTCCTCCTATTTCCTTCTATTCCTTTTACTTGACCCCAGGCTGTCAAGGTGGGGGAAGATGCCATCCACAACAGGTCCTGGTTTTCTGTCTTTGTGACATCTAGAAAACTATCCTATTTAAACAATAGCACAGGTGGAGGGGAGCTGAGGTGGGTAGGTGTCTTTCTTAGCCCCATAATAAGGAGTTACTTCTTCCATTTGCTTGGAACATTCCAACACAGAGTCAAGGTAGCAGGAGGGAAGAAGAAGGAAGGAAGGAGGGCTGAAAGACATTTCAGTTCTTTCTGAGAACTTTTCCTTTCCCCTTCTTTGGCAAATCCACTTACCCCTTTAAAGACTAGAAAATTGTAGATTTTTTGAGATCGTTTAGGTTGTCTGGGTCTGCTTGGATGGTAGTCTTATAGGCCCAGCCTTAGCAGGATGTGGGACTCCACATTCCCCAAAGCCCTGTCTATATACTCCCAATGGATCTGAAGCCTCCTGGTGGAGAGGTTGTGTGTATAAGAGCTCTGGGCTCCAGACTGAGGGGATAGTGTATGTGAGTACCCCAAACCTGAGGGGACAATGTTATGTGAAAGCCTCAAGCAGAGAAGGTCCTGTGTGAGGATTCCAGGCTGTGTGAGAGCCCCCAGACTCCAGACTAGGGGACAAGATATGAGGGCCTCAGAATATGAGGGCAGTAGGCATGAGGGCCCTAGGCTGATGGGACAATGTGTTCCAGGATTCCAGACCCCCAACTGAGGGGACAGTGTGTGTGAGAGCCCTAAGCTATGAGCACAGTACGTGTGATAGCCCCAGGCTGAAGGGACAGTATGTGTGAGGGCCACAGGCCCTACTCTAAGGGAGCAGTGTGCATGTATGCAAGCTCCAGGCTTCAAGCTAAGGGTCCAAAGTGTGCTAGGGCACTCGATGTATAACAGTGAGGAACACTGTGTATAAAGGCCCCAGGCTGAGGGGACAGTGTATGTGAGGCCCCCAGACCCCAGGCTGAAGGGACAGTATGTGAGAGCCCCAGGACTGGCAAGACAGTGATGACCCGATGCTGGATTCCTTCCAGAAGCCCTAATGGCCTCGTTTCACAGGGAAACAGCTTGTCTGGCTCTATTTCGCCTTCTTCTGAAATATCCAAACCCATTTGGCTGCCACGGGCTACACCACTCACTAAATTTCATTTTGGTTGTCTTGGCCGCTGCAGTGCTGCAGGAGGGTGAGAGGTGGTGAGAGAAAGATTCCCACCCCTAAATCTCACCAGGGTTAAGGTTGTATCAGAGAAGAAAAGGCGTATGTATCCATTGCCTCCACCCAGTCTTGGGGATTCTCATTCCCTTCCAATCCCTGGTACATTAGATGAACTGAGGGATTTTGAAGTCTATTTCAAATCCTCAAAAGCATTCGAATTTTAGCCTGCCTTATCCCTCCTATTCCCTCCAACTCCACTATCCAGGGATGTATCTCCTCTCCCAAATACCCATTTTCTATATATTGAAGCCTGGCCTACTTGGTGGGGGGTAGGGGGTGGTTGAAGGTGTAGAAGAAGATAGGGGCAAGTCATGGCACCATTTTCTTTTTCCTCCTTACTCATTACATGCTGCTGGGATGAACTTTGAATGGCTTTTTTCTCTGCTCCTCAGGCCCTGGTAGACTGAACCAATTTGAGCCAATTTGCAGCAGGTTTTGGGAAAGGCAGGAGAGTATAGTCACTGTATGCTAGGCCTGGCTAGAGCAGACTACTTTTCTCCCTAGAGAACTGACTATATTTGTTTTCTATGGTTTTTAATATCCTTGCAACCAAGGTACCCTTGGAAACTGAACTGATGAGTGGGAGGAGAGGTCAGAAGCTTGTCTCTCTCTCTCTCTCTCTCTCTCTCTCTCTCTCTCTCTCTCTCTCTCTCTCCCCTCTCTTTCTCTCTCTCGCAAAGATTTCCCTCACTCTAGAAAAGGGACATCTACTAGACGGATAGATTTTGGGGAGGGAAAGGGTCTGTGAACTTGGATGGAAAATAATTACATCTTTATTTTCATTATCCTCTACATGAAGTTTGATATTTCCTTCAATTATGAAAGTAGACAATGAACATTATTCTGAGAAGTCCGTAGGCTTTCCAGACTGCCAGAGGGTTCCATGATTAAAAAAAAACATGATAAGATAGTTTCCCTTCCTGTGTGAAGGAGAGAGTTTCCATGGGGGAGGCTGAGTGTCCCCAACCCAGTCAACTCTGCAGGATTTCCTCTGAGCTCAGTAGCACTGGAATACTCCAGTAGGGATGGAGAGGAGAAAGTGGAGGCAGTTCTTTCCCAGCCCTCATTCAGGGCCTACAACGCACAACCAGTTCTGGCCTGTGTTAGGTAGCAACCAGATGATTAAAAAGAGTACAGATAATTATATGTCAAGATGATGTAGCCCAACTCCCCAGCGAGGCAAAGGTAGCAAAACAGCCTGTAGTCAGGCTGCACAAGGGGCCTAAGGGAGGGGCTACTCAAATGCCCAGGTATATCTGAGTGCTTCATCCACTGGGTCTGATGGGATAGAGGACAGAGGCAAGAAGGGGACCAGACCTGGGCAGAAATATGGGAGTTGGGGGGGGTAGTGGAAGAACTTGGCCTCCTAGGGGCTCCCTAGGAGAGTAGCTCCACGTTGACCACCTTGGTCTCCGTTTGGCATTGGATATGATTGGCATCTTCCATGAGGGGCCACCCGGGGCCCAGGGCAGGTCTATTAGGCTGGCAGAAAATTACTGAAATCAGAAGCACCAGCCCCTGGGGGCAGGCCTCAAGGAGCTTCCTCTTGGCTTAAAGGAGGTTGATTTTCCCTTCCAGCTCTGCCTCTCAGCACAGAGTGCTGAGTGCAGCCCATTCTTCAGCTCTAACAATGTCACAGGGGTGGGCATTAGCGAGGACAATCGCTGCAGTACGTACTGGCATTATTGGAGACAATCTCAGCAGGAGTTATTGGTGTTCACAGTGATAATACCCAGAGCATTATTGGCATTGGCACTCATAATATGGACAGTGTTATTAGAATCTGCAGCAGTCATAGCTGTGGGGTTATTAGTATAAGACCTATCAGTCTGGGCTCTGTGGGAGAGAAGTGGTGTTATAGCATGAGTCAGAAGCCTCTTGACCAGGCCTTCAACGGGGTGTAGTGGGGTGGGGGAGGTTGCTATGGGAGATTGGTGGGGAAAATTCTCTCCTAAAGGGTGCTATGATGGTGTGGCCCAGTGCAAGCCTGGGATGGTGGCAAAGCAATGGGTCAGTTGGAGTGTGTCTGTGTGTCCATCCATGACTCTGAGAAGGCAGTGTACCTGATTTACTGCTGATGAAACATTCATCTTTAAGCATCCAATTAATACTGGCACGGTTGGATGGGTGGGGGGCTTCCTGGGGCTTTCGGTGGCACCAGACAAAAAAACGTGTTTGTATAATAGCAATAGAGATATAAGAATGTGTATTTTATCATCGTGACAGGGGAGTGGACCCACATTGGCCAGTCCTCCTTTTACATCTTTATCCAATAACCTCCATCTGGGTTTTGGAACAGTGTCGTCCATTAAATGTTGCAGGCTGCAGCTTGAGAAAAGGAAATTAGTCACAGAGTAGATCCAGTAGATCTGTTAGAAGATCCTAATGAAGTCACATATCTGTTGCTGGGGGCCAGGGAGGTGGGGAGAGAATGAATGTGTGTGTGTGTGTGTGTGTGTGTGTGTGTGTGTGTTATCCTACCAAGTGTGAGGTTGCCAGAGGCCAGAAGTTTGCACTGAATTAATTAGACATCCAGTGAATTGTGGTGTCCAGCAAATACAGTTATGCTTGGTGGGTTGTGTGGCTGCAAATGGCAGATTCCTCTCAGTTTCTTTAATATCTCCCTTCTGATTTGGATGAAGCTGTAGCCTGAAAAAGTCGTTTATTTTCTCGGCAAGCATTTCACGGAGAAGTCCCTCTGGGTGTTGTGCTGATTTGACTTAAAGCAAGCAGGGAGATTAGGATGTGGACAGGAGTAACACCTGAGGCTTCTGTCTCAGGGCCTGTGGTTGGGGGCAGGGGGAGAAGGAAGAGGCCCCCAGCTGAGGGCTGCAGAGCAGAGCTTGGGGATCAATAAGGTCCACTAGTCCTGGACCAGCCTGACTCCCTGTCCCTAGAGCCCAGCAGTTCCTGAAAGTGGCTGAAGGCCTGTGCAGGCTTTTTTATTGGCAGGTAGTTATGAATGTATCTGGGAGTAGGCCTGTGAGGAGAGGCCATGAATTTCAAAGGCATAATGGGCAGAACTATTGAAAAGGGGAAAAGTGAAGTCATATTAGACAGAAACTTCCTTGAACATGGCTCACACAGCCCTTCTGCAGCCAGGCTCTTTGTTGGGGCAGGTTGCCATGCTCAGGACCAGTGTGGTAAAGGCCTATACATAGGAAATTTGGCTCTTGTCCATCTGTATCTGCTAATACATGTTTGACTGAGCCATGGTTGTGTCTCTTGGTATACCATAAACATCTTTAGGCGTAAATAAGTAGATAGGCAGTGGCACAATGCAGAGCACCCTAGTCTCAGAGTTAGGAGACCAGGATTCAGATTCTGCCTCTGACTACTTAATTCCTGGGTCGAGAGTAATTTAACCTCTCTGACCCTCAGTTACCTCATCTGAGCCAGGTTACACGTAAAATGAAGGAACTGAACTAGATGGCCTCTTCCTTCTCTTCTAGTTAACATCTATGATCCCAGACAGACAAAACACCTTACTGAGATGACCAACTGATGTAAACTCTATTATTCCACACTTCTAAATCTTTCCACCTGTCCCTTCCAGTCTCAGTGGAGTTTGAGCTATGTCGAAGCTAACCCTTACTCTTATATCCTTCATCTTATCCCCTTCTCATCTTTTCCAGAACTACTGGAGTGTGGCATAGTTTAGAGATAGAGGAATTTGGAGCCAAATGACCTGGATTCAAAACCCAACTCTGCTACTTATTATCTAGGTGATCTTGAACAAATCATTTCCCATCACTAGTCTTTACTTTCCTCATCTATAAAATGGAGGATCTGGACTAAAGTGATCTTTCTGAAGTCCCTTCTGGCTCTAAATTTATGTTCCTATGTTCCTTTAACCTTGACCCATCAATCATTCCCTATATTATGTATCTTAAATCTTCATCCCTGTTATGGTTCCTTCGCCTTGACCTACAAACATTCTCAAACACATTCATTCCCTTATTCTATGAAAACCTTCCCCTGACCCTGATACCCCTTTCAAGCTATCCCTCTATCTCTCTTCTCCCCTTTATCTTTAAATTTCTGGAAAGAGTAGTCCATATTTGCTACTCCCATTTCCTTTCTATTCACTCATTCCTTAGCTCCTGGAGGTCTGACTTCCATTTCCACCACTCTACTGAAACCACTTCTCCAGTCATTTTCAACCTCTTGCTTATCAACAAATCCAAAGGACTTTTTTTCAGTCATCATCATGCCTGACATCTTTGCAGTGTTTGACCACTGCCCTTCTTTCTGTTTATCTCTATCTCTCTTTGTCTCTGTCTTCCTCTGTGTCTCTGTGTCTCTGTCTTTCATCCTCTCTTTGAGAGTGGGTCTCCCTATCTCACCCAGACTGGAAATCCAGTGGCCATTCGGAGAGCTAATTCCTCTACTGATGAGCAGAAAAGCTTTAACCTGCTCTGTTTCTGACCTGAGAGGGTTTGCCCCTCTCTAGGCAGCCTGGTAGCAAATGGAGCCCCGGAGACTTACTATATTGGTGCCTAGCTTGGTGTAGAAAGCTATGGACTTTGGCCCTACCTCAACTTAGAACTCCCCAGCTCGAGTGATCTACCAGCCCCAGCCTCTTGCCCTAGTAGCAGAAGTTACAGGCATTCACTCCCACACCTGCCCCTTCTTTTTGCCACACTCTATCCCTGTGGCTGCAGTAACACTGCATCTTGAGTTCTCTTCCCATCTTTCTGACCCTTTATGCTCTGTCTCCTTTACTGACTCCTTACCTTCATTTCTCCTTTAAACTTAGGCGTCCCACAAAGTTTGTCTTCAGCCCTCCTTTTCTTCTCTCTACAATCTTCCCTTTACTGTTCTAATCCACTCCTGTGGAGTTAATTAACACATCTACAGTATGTGGATGACTCCCAAATTTCTATTTCTAGCTGCAGCCTCTCCTCCAAGCTCCAGCCCCATATTTCCAACTGCCTGATGGATGTTCTACTAGCGTCCGAAACTTAACAGGTATAGACCAGAATGATTAGCTTCCTTCCCCAAGCCTACCCCTCCTGACTTCCCTACTTCTGCTGAGAAACCATTATACTCCTATTTACTCAGGCTCAAAATCTCAAAGTCATCTTTTACCTTACTCTCTACATTTATTTGTCAATTTATGCTGTATATTATATTTGTAAAGTGCTTAGCTCAGTGCCTAGCATTTAGTAAGTGCTTAGTAAATGCTTATTTCCTTCCCCCTTCCCTACATTTCTAATGTTACCAATTCCTATCCTCTACTCTTCCTCTCTCTGTTCTTTTCCCATGGTAACCATCCTAGTTCAATGCCTTGTCATCTCATGATTTTTTTTATTATTTTAACTATTGTTAATTGTCTGCTGTAAATTTATTGTAATTATTATGTTAGCACAGTGCCTGGCACACAGCAGAAACTACATAAATGTTTATTCCCTTTCTTTCCCCCCCTCCATTATATAGCCTTCTAACTGGTCTTCTCACTCTAATCTCTCCCCTTTCC
Organism: Phascolarctos cinereus; assembly: GCF_003287225.1. Lineage (NCBI taxonomy): Eukaryota > Metazoa > Chordata > Mammalia > Diprotodontia > Phascolarctidae > Phascolarctos > Phascolarctos cinereus. The sequence goes on along the minus strand of NW_027555736.1, from coordinate 109,857,720 downwards.
AATCTGTCCATTTATTCTCCTTCCCAAATAATCTTCTTAATGCACCCACCCCTACTATCATTCATTCACGTAAAAATCTTCAGCAGCAATTTATGGCCTACAAATAAGATACAGACTATAACAACAGTAAACGTTAGTGTTTATATAGTGTTTTACATATTTTAACTCATTTGATCCTCATAACAACCCTGGGAGGTAGGTGCTATTGTGAACCCTACTTTACAGATGGTGAAACTGAGGCACAGAGTAGTTAAGTAACTTACTTAAGGTCACACAGCTAGTAAACATTCCAGGAAAGGCTCAAGAGCCAGGTCTTCCTGACTCCAGGCCTATCCATTGTGCCCTATCCGTTGTACCACCTAGCTGCTCCTTACACTGATAGTCAGAGTCCTCTACGATCTGATTCCAACCTACATTTCCATTCTCTGTATCTTACATTATTGCCCTTAACATACTTTATGTTCCAGTGTTCCAATGTTCCGTGGAATCTTCTGTTCCATGTTCCAATGGATTCTTCATTGTACTGTACCCACCCCATTCACATCCTGCTCTCTCTTGTCTCTCATCTTTGTTCAAGCTATTCCTCATGTTTGGAATGGACTCCCTTCCCTCCCCTGCCCTCCCCCATGCCCAGCTCTGTCTTTAAAACCTTTCCTTTGCATTAACACAAATCTGGGGCTGCCTCCTCCATCAAGCCCTTCCTGGCCTCCTCCAACTGGAAGTGATTACTCTGTCCTCAATATTCTCATCTCTCCAGTGTACCTGTCACATTCTGCTTTGTGTTATGGTTATTTGCATTATTATTATTCCCCGTATTAGATTATAAGCTCCTTGAGGGCAAGGACTGGGCTTTATTTTATCTTTGTACTCTCAGAACTTAGCACGGTACTTTGAACATAGTAGGCACTTAATAAATGTTTTTGAATTGAAGATGTCTCTGTTTCTCCCTGTCTCCCTTCATATACATGATAGCTCACACATGTTGAGGTCTGTATTTACTCAGGAAATGCGTATCAATGTCCAGAGATCTATATATAATTTTGAGAAAGACAGAAACAAACAGAGATGGAAAGGGAGAGAATATGTGTATGTTTAAATCTTTGGATGAAGAAGTCTACAGAAAAATCATATCATGATAGGACAGAATTTCATTTCTCTGCCCAATGTGTATCTGGAAATATTTTGAGCTGTGAGAATGTGAAGAAAGGGGATGTTCTTATGAATTTGGGGATATGTTTTGTTGGACTGCATTTAAAATAACATATAATTGTACACCTGGCTCAGGAAAATTTAGCTGAGGGAGGGGACAGTGGCATAGTTACTGATACAGTTAATGATCACGTGGGAATGTGTAGGAACAGCATCAGAGACCAGATAGATGTCTATGACTCTTGCTGATTGGCAGTGAAAGGGGCATGAATTTTTCACTTGCTAATAGGATGAGAGTCCTGTAAGAAGCTGGGCAGAGTAAAGTCTAAGATGAAAGGTATCAGGAAGAAGGAATGGTCAGAGATGGAGAGGAGAAACACAAGACTGATAACTCTAGCTTCAAGTTAGAAGGCATAAAGCCTAGCAGCTAGCTAGCTAAACTTAAATCTCAGATGAGGCTTGAAGAATATCTAGCTTATAATTACTATGGAGTTATTAGAAGCATCCAGCTATTTCTTTTTCATGTTCACTTCTTGTACCCTCTATATTATCTACTAATTCACTCTTGTCCCTATAAATAAATATCCTTGTTTAAATCTCAATCTGTCTAGTAAGGGGAAAGACAGGATCAGATTAGGGCAGAAAGGTATCAGAATAGTGGCAATAGTAGTTAGGGGAAGATGCATGACCAGGGCCAGAATGCTGAAGAAAATGGCCAAAATATATTACCTATGAGGAGGCAGGAAAGGAGGCCCTAGACACAAGCTAGTATCTTGATTTGTGAGCCCTGGCAAGGCCAACTGCAGTGACCAGGTCAACCAGGGTCCTAGCCAATGAGACAGGATCTTTTCTTTCTTTCTTTTCTTTTTTTTAAGCAGTTGGGGTTAAGTGACTTGACCAGGGTCACACAGCTAGCAAGTGTCAAGTATTTGGTCTGAGGGCAGATTTGAATTCAGGTCCTCCTGACTTCAGGGCCGGAGCTCTAGCCGCTGTGCCACCTAACTGCCCCGGAGACAGGATCTTTTCAAAACAGGTAGGAGTTTAGTAGGGGAAATAGGAGAGCAGGAGAGGACTTTGTCCTGGATATAGGGGTATGGATTGGCTGAAGACTTGTCACGGGGCATGAGTGTGTTCTGAGATTGAATGAATGAATGAATGAATAAGCATTTATTAAGCATTTACTATGTGCAAAGCATTTTGCTTTAACCCATAGGTTCTTCTGGAGCCTCCCTCCAGGTATAGCCTCATGGGACAGAATTGTGGAAACCAACATTGGGGTTCCCTGTCTCCTCTTTTTCTTTCCAAAATTCAAGCCTCATTCAGCCCTTTCAAGTAGAGTTTACTCTTTCTGGATCTCAGTCTATCTTATGGGATGTATCTGTCTGTCTGTCTGCCTGCCTACCTGCTTTTCAGGATCTCTCAGTGTCTGTCTGTCTGTCTCTCATTTGCTCTAGTCAAAGTATACACTGATCCTGCCTACATTAGAGGAGGTGGAGGTTTGCATCTGGTCTGGACTTTAAGAGGTATGGGGGTTGGGGCAACATGGTCTTGGGGATTGGAGGCATCCTTTGGGCAGTTAAGAGACCATCTAAGCAGCCAGGGAGTCAGGGAGGAGGAGGAGGACCAGGCCTTCCTAGACAAGCAAGGAACTTCGCAGGGTCTAGAGCACAGGGGTCGTCACTGGTGAGGTGGGTAGAGGATGGGGGATCTTGAAGAGACTATAGGGGGCTGATCGAAGAGAATGGGGTGCTGCCCATTATCAGGTCTGCCAGTGAAGGTGGTGGTGGGGGCACTTCTGCCAGCCTTTGGAAAAACAAAGAGCAGATTGGGCCGTAAAACAAAAGCAAAGGAGACTTGGAAGCCCCTGACAGCTCTAATTCATCACGGCCCAAGTTTTTTCCCATGTTCCCATTATATTTGTTTGTAAAAGTGGAAATCAATTTTGAAGGTAATTTTCTGGAAAGAATGGAAGGGAGGTGGGAGGGCCGGATAAGGCAGAGATGGTAAAAGGAAAAATTTAGGCCAGGCACAGCCCAGGGGCAGCTCTTGGCAAGGTGAAAGAAAATTGCATATTCAATCTCCATCCATGAATCTCCCTCACTGCTGCCCGCCTCCTGCTTGAAAACAATGAAGCCTTTTCCCCAAAGCTGGGCAGGGCCTGACTATCAGCCTCACTTTAACTTCAGGGTCATTAATTCCCTGATTATTGAAGGAGAAGAGACGGTTGCAGCATCTTCAGTTCCAAAGAGCTTCCTCTCACCCCAAATGTGGTCAGGCCCTGCTGGAGTTGGGGTGGGGAACACCTTAGCTGAGTGTTTTGGCCTAAACTAAATAAAGGCTACATTTGGGAACAGCGGTGGAGGGGAGGGATTGGGGGGGGGGGCGGGAAGAAAATGGGAGAGCCAACTGACCTGGGGGTGGGGGAGCTGGGAAGCTAAGAGGAGGGTTGGAAAAAGGCAGTCATTACTGCACACCTCTGTTGTGTTGTTATTGCAAATTAAAAGTAGCATGTTCCACTCCACAGCTATCTTTGGGGAGGGAGGGGCTCTGAGGGAGGTGGGAGATCTTATCATTGCTTCTTCAGCAGACCGGCGGCGTGGTGGTGGTGGTGTCACCGTGTGAGGTGACATTTGAATTTACAATTCCGCTGAGAAAAGCCATTAATTCACAAATTAACATTTCTCCCTCTCCCTCTCTCTTTAACACTCTCTCTCTCTCTCTCTCTCTCTCTCTCTCTCTCTCTCTCTCACATGGATGTGCAAGCAATTGAAAAGACAAAGGAAATAGCCTTAAGGAAGAGACTTTACTGCTAGTCTGTCTGTGCTGAGATTGCTTCCCCTGCTTCCAGATAGATAAACCAATTACCTGAGAGGCTCCGCTAGGCTCTTGCTCGGCTTCTGGCCGCCCGCTCACACCTCCTTTTGTAGGCTAACTCTGTGGCTGGAGTAGACTCCATGTGGCTCATTAAAGGAAGCCAGTCCAGCCCCGCTTATTGACCTGCCCCCACAAACACACACTTCTCCTGTCTTGCTGGTGGAGGGAGGGATGGCTCTGGAGGAGGAAGAAGTCAGCAGAAAAGGGGGATACTTCCCTTACCTGGGGGGAATGGGAAAAGGTCCCAAGTGAAACCCGCTTGGATACTAAAACCAAGAACAACAGCCTGCCATCTTGAAGTTGGACTGCTGGGGGAAATCGACTTTGGGGATTGCAGGTAGAAGCTTAAATGAAGCCTCTTCCCTTGGGGAGGGGCACAATTGCTTGTTGGGTATGAAGGAGGAGGAAAGGATTGGCAGGAGCGGTGAGGTCAATAACCTGGGACCACCTGGCTCCAAGTGAATGTCTGTGTACATGACTAGGTTAGGATAAGAAGTGTGTGTTTTTAGGATAGACAGTCTTCTGGAAAACAGGATGAGGCCTGTAATCACTTCGATGTTACATTGAATTGAAAATATCAACCTGTGTGGGTGATCTGGAGTCACACAGACACACTGCCCCCCACAGACAGCACCGCTTAGCCCATGGGGGTTCCATAGTAGCCCCATATATATACAAGTGCAGAGAATTCAGAGGCTTCTTGTAGTCTTTCTCTGCATGGAAAATCCTGCTGAACTCATAAGATCACAGGATTTCGAGCTGGAAGGGACTTTGGAAATCGCTGAGTCCCATTTGCTCATTTTACAGATAAAGAAAACTGATGCCTAGAGAGGTGAAATAATTTGCTCCAGGTCAGAGTTAGTAATTAGCAGAGGCTGGGTTCCAGCTCAGGTCTTCAATTCCAGCTCTTTCTCCACTATACCATGCAAGGGAGACAGCCCATTGCCTCCTAAGTCAGTTCCCTTGGGAGCAAGTGTGGGGAAGTCCTAGGATGTCAATGGCTTGGGCATTATATATAAAGTACTACATTGGTTAAACAAAACAAGGTATCCAGCCAATATGCAAGATTGATTAAAGTCATGCTGGCTACTGTCCGGTCTTTCTATGCCCACATGTCCAGATCCAATTCCCTTTTCCAGCAAACCTCAAGAGAAGTGCAGGCCAAGGGGCAGCTAGGTGGCGTAGTAGATAAAGCACTGGCCCTGGATTCAGGAGGACCTGAGTTCAAATCCGGCCTCAGATACATAACACTTCCTAGCTGTGTGACCCTGGGCAAGTCACTTAACCCTATTACCTTAAAAAAAAAAAAGAGAGAGAGAGAGAGAGAGAGAGAAGTGCAGGCCTGCCCTGGGAGAGTTCTCTGACCTCTGCAGGGAAGAAAAGCTAAGGACCTGCTGCCCTTTGCATTCCAGGACCTAAAAACGTTCCCTTTGCATGGAGCCTTCTCCCAGTTATTCATACGCACTGTAAGAAGGATTTACTTTTGTGTATCTGGCACAAAGAAATATAAGCCACATCTGGAGCATGGAAGTAGAGGGAATATATTATTCTCATCGTCTGTAAGAGAAAGTTTTGTTCATCACTAGTGGAGTGACATCCTCTCTAACCTACCATACTACAGAGTATTGTCAGAAGACAAAGTTAGGTAGACCTGGGTTCAAATCCAGCCTCTCTACCCTTAAGTATACAGGTATAGCTCACAGAATTATGTCCAATTTTGACCTGAGGGATGAGTTAAATGTTCGATGTTTCGTGTGAAGTAAGATACAGGAAAACTTCCCTAGAATTATAGATTTAAAGCTGGAAGGGAGCTTGGAGACTATCTAATCCAATACCTTCATTTTACAGATGAGGAAACTGAGGTCCAAAGAAAGAAGGGGAGTGATTAACCCAACTAGTAAGTGTAGGGGCAGGATTTGAACCCAGGTCTGCCTAACTTCCAAGACCAGCATTCTATCCATACTACCTCAAGGTATGAACCCAGCTTTAACACCCTAATTCTACATTTCCTGTGTGATGGGGCACACTAAGCTGCTCGTACTCAAAGGAGGTAGCAGGGAGAATCTTCCTTGTTTTAACTTAAATCACACGCTACAGATCGGCTGGTCTCTTCGGGGCATGTTCGAGATTAGCCCATTGTTGAACATTAACCATGATAGGATCATGGTGGCATTTGGAGTTAGAGGACCTGGGTTTGAATCCCAGCACTGCTACTGCACATTTTTCAATATCACTGTGCCTCAATTTCTTAATCTGTAAAATTAGAGAGTTGGGCTAGATGATGTTTTTTGTCTCTTCTAGTTCTAATACTATCATTCTATTAACCCCCTCATCTTACAGTTGAAGAAACTGAGGCCCAGAGGCAGGGAAATGACTTACCCAAGGTCACACAAACAGTAAGTAGCCAAAGCTGGAATTCCAACTCGGAATCTTGTAACTAAAAACCCGGTATTCTTTTCACTATACTTTGCTATGTATACACACACATATGCATAAATTGGTATGAAGGTGTGCTTGCACTTTATCAGCCTAACAAATGCTATTGATTGAGGGCCTACTGTGGGTACAGTGGTATACTGGGCCTGGAGTCAGGAAGGTCTGAGTTCAAATCCAGCCTCATACTTTTACTAGCTGTGTGACCCTGGGAAGGTCACTTAACCTCTGTTTGCCTTAGTTTCTTCAATTGTAAAATGGAGAGAATAATAGCATTTATGTCTCACTGTTGTTTTGAGGATTAAATGAAGTAATATTTGTAAAGTATTTAGCACAGTATCTGACATATAGTAGGTGCTTAAGAAATGCTTCTTTCCTTCCTTCCTTCCTTCTTTCCTTCCTTCCTTCCTCCCTCCCTTCTTTCCTTCCTTTCTTCTTTCCTCCCTCCCTTTTTTCCTCCTTTCTTTCTTTCTTTCTTTCTTTCTTTCTTTCTTTCTTTCTTCCCTCCCTTCCTCCCTCCCTTCTTTCCTTCCTTTCTTCTTTCCTTCCTTCCTTCCTTCCTTCCTTCCTCCCTCCCTTCTTTCCTTCCTTTCTTCTTTCCTCCCTCCCTTTTTTCCTCCTTTCTTTCTTTCTTTCTTTCTTCTCTTTCTTTCTTTCTTTCTTTCTTTCTTTCTTTCTTCCCTCCCTCCCTTCCTTCCTTCCTTCCTTCCTTCCTTCTTTCCTTCCTTCCTTCCTCCCTCCCTTCTTTCCTTCCTTTCTTCTTTCCTTCCTTCCTTCTTTCCTCTCCCTTTTTTCCTTCTTTCTTTCTTTCTTTCTTTCTTTCTTTCTTTCTTTCTTTCTTTCTTTCTTTCTTTCTTTCTTTCTTTCTTTCTTTCTTTCTTTCTTTCTTCCCTCCCTTCCTCCCTTCCTTCCTTCCTTCCTTCCATTACCTGTACATATATGACAACACAGGGCTATGCCTTGATACATGGACATGTATGCTGGAAGCCTTCCTCTCTCAGAGACCTTGACCAAAGTACTAACCACCTCTACACCTCAGCTGGTCTGTGTGAAAAAGGATAGAGAAAAGAGTGAGACTGAATTGAGAAAGGAGCCCTTTGAGATCTGGAGCAAAGAACAAAAAATGGGGAAAATCCCCAGGACTAATAGGCATGCCATTTGCATGACAAGGCCACCCTCCAAGAGCACATAGGCACCGATGTGAGCCTCAGTGTGCTGGGAGAAGGGAGTGCTCAGCCCAGGCAGAAGCTGTCAGGGATGGGTTCGCAGAGTCCCCTTCCCATCTGACACACTGTCTTGCACGCTCACATCTAGTCCTGGCTCCCCTTACCTAGCAGCTTCCTTCCAGCCTCGCAGATAGGCATCTGATCCCCTCCCCCAGCCCCGCAAGGGCACGGATCTACAAATGTGCTGCCTCAGCTCTGCCCTTTCTCCCCCATGCGTCTCTGGACTGGAGGAGGGAGGAGCCCAGGGAGCCGAGGCTGTCCCCTAGGCATTGCTGCGCTGCCAGGGAGAGGAGACATCTCCTCTTTGTCTAACTCCTCATCCTCAGACCAGTGGGCCAGGGACAGGGGGTGGACAGGTTGGCTGGCAGGGATGCCCTTTAGCCATGCCAGGCATTTGGGGAGAAGGTAGGCAAGAGAAAGAGAGGGGACTGTCCCCACTTGGAGAGTTGCGCCAAGGTCCCTAGCATTCCTTCTGTAGCCTGGTCATCTCCTGCAGAGAGAGGGACCTGGAGGTGGAGTCCTTTCATGACTCCTGGGGTCCAGAGGTTTGGGAGCTCCCCCATTCTAGCCAAGCTGGGGGTGCTGATGAGAGGGGAGGGGAGGGAAGGACCCGGCTCGACGACTGGGAGATGGATCGCAAGCAGCAGAGCTGCTGCGGAGCCAGTAATTCAAACCATCCTGACCCTTCGGTGAACCCGAACCTGCTGACCTTGACAGCAGTAGACAAGGGAGGCCTCAGAAACCCCAACCTGTGTGGAGGCCTCTCCCCGGCCGGCTTCCCACCCCGGCTCCACTTCTTCCCCTCCCTTGTCAGAAGCACACAGCCCCAGGCCTCCAGGTGCCTCCTCATTTGGCTCTCTCTGTAGCTCATCTCAGCAGCCCCTTGAATGTCAGCAGCTCCTCACCCAGGGAGCTGCCTCCCCTCAAAGCACCCATTGTTGTCCTCTGGCAGTGGGCAGAGGCCTTCTGAGGGTCTCCTTGAGGCTCCTTGGGGTGGAGGCTGCCGTGCATCCTCGCTCAGGGCCGAGATTGGAGTCTAGCACCGATTTCCTCTCTTTGTTGGGAAGGGCAGGGAGCTCCAGCTGCAGGCCTTCTCCTCTCCAGGGCTGACCGGACTGTGCTGCCAGCGTGCCTGTGTGTGCAAAAAGGGAATGGGAGCTTTTGGGGAGAAGGACAGGCTCCTGGAAGGGCAAGGAGGGAGAAAATGTGAGGGAGACAGAGGACGAGGGGAGGGCTGGCAAGCTTGAGGGATGGCAGCCCCAGGAACCTGCATTAAAGTCAATGCAGTTTATGAAGTTTATGCTTCTCTCAGGGAGCACTGGATCTCATCCAACAGGCCTCTCGGTGCCTGCCAAAGAGCTCCTGAAGCAGAAAGTGTGGGCATGCAAGCCAGCCAGCCAGCCAGGGAGGGAGGGAGAAATGCATACACACACACACACACACACACCACACACACACACACACACACACACACTGGCTCATGTGCAAGTCTGCAGATCCTGGCAAGCAAGGGAGACCAGCAGGGGTGTTGAGATAGCGGGTTTAGCAAGGTTGACTCCAGGAGCCCCAATCCCTCTTTGCTTCCTTTCTGAATGGGCAATGTGTTAAGCTGATTCATACTGACCTTGACTGACCCATGCAGACAGGCCTTCTAGATCCTGGTGGTCTGGTTGTATGAACAACTTCAGTGAGATCAGTGTGGACAGCCTGCAGAAGGCTGTGTAGGCCAGCTGGAGCAGAGTCCATGCAGTGATGGGCTCTTTCCCAGAAAGTTGCTTTGTCTTCAGGTGATGGGGATCCTCTTTGCTCTGGCCACTTGGGTGGGAGAAGGTAACAGGTTGTAAGATCAGTAAATGTGGTCTTTTAGGAGGTGACGAAGAATAGAGACTGGCCCTGTGATTTCACTGATATCGGAATGCCCAGGTGAGAAAACGCCCTCTACCAAGGCAGGTCAGCACCTTCTCTGCAGCTTTATCATCTTTTTTTTTTTTAAGTGAGGCAATTAGGGTTAAGTGACTTGCCCAATGTCACACAGCTAGTGAGTGTTATGTGTCTGAGGCCAGACTTGAACTCGGGTCCTCCTGACTCTAGGGCTGGTGCTCTATCCACTGTGCCACCTAGCTGCCCCCAGCAGCTTTATCATCTTAAGGAATCTTAGAGCACTGAAAGTGAAATGACTTGCCTAGGGTCATACAGCCAGCATATGTCCGAGGTGGGACTTGAATTCATGTCTTCTGGTTTCAAGGTTAGCTCTCTATCCCTATGCCACACTATTACCTCTTAGGAGGTAATTGTTGGACAAAACTATTTATCCTGGGATAGAACTCAAGTGGAGTTGTGTGAAAAGTGGTGCAAGGGGCTTCCCAGGGAAGTCTTGGATGAGTTTCAAGTATCTCTGACTCTTAAGCTTCTTCTTTCATAGAATACATGTGTGAGTACACATATGTATGTGTACATGTGTACATACACATACACAGATGCTGTGAAGATGGAGTAGGACTTTGTACTAAAACAACAGTTTGCATATAAAGCAGGGAAATCTACGGGGAAGATTAGTCTCTTGGCAGAGAGGACTTTCGCTATGGCTTGAGTGTGAAGGCCACTTGTGGAGAGAGCATTGGACTTAGAGTCTGAAGACCCGGGTTCATATCTCATCTTCCACTTACTGACCAGGTGACCTTGGGTAAGTCATATGATCTCCTTGAGACTGTGGCTTCTTAATCTGTCAAATGGGGAAAATAACACTCCCACTAACTACTTCCTAGGGTTGTTATAAGACTCAAATGAGATCGTGTAAGAAAATAATTTTGGTCGATAGAGCACCAACCCTGAAGTCAGAAGGACCTGAGTTCAAATCTGGCCTCAGACCAAACACTTAACACTTACTAGCTGTGTGACCTGGGCAAGTCACTTAACCCCAATTGTGAAAGAAAGAAAGAAAGAAAGAAAGAAAGAAAGAAAGAAAGAAAGAAAGAAAGAAAGAAAGAAAATAATTTTGCAAACCTTCAAGCCCAATAAACATTAGCTATCATCTTCGTCATCATCACTGAGTGCTTTGAGGATACCATTCCTTCTGTTCCCTTATCCCATTGTCCATTACCCCACCCCCACCCCAACAAGGTGGTAGAGACCCCAGTGGTCCCTGCAAAAACAGGGTTCTGCATTGAGATTTGGTCACCAAGCCCAAGTACTCTAGGGGGAAAGGCAAAAACCAAGAAGGGCTAGAAGGACAGAAGGGAGAAGTTAAAAGGCCAAGATGAGTGGAATGAATGAATGCTAGAGGAGAAAATGCTAATTTCACAAGATGGAATCTAGATAGCCAGGCTTAGATGGGCATAGAGAGGATAAGGATGCACCAGGCATGGCTTTCCTTTCCCTCTCTTCCCCCCTCCTTCTCTTTTATCCCCCCTTTCCTTCCCCTACCTCTTCCTCCCTCTCCCTCCTCCCCCTCCCTCTCCCTCCTCTCCCCTCCCTTTCCCCTTCCCTTCCCACATCTTCATTGGTTCGGGTAATGGGGCTGATTTGCATGTCAAGCAAAGCCTTGCTCCACACACAAAAGGAAAGAAAACCCCAGCCCTGGCAGCGTGGCAGTGTCAGCTCTCGCTGTTGTTCGACAGTGTAAAATTAAATTAATAAAGCCCCCAACACAGGAAAACATAACAGGAAATTAATGGCCTTTACTGTCGCTCTGATGCAGTCATTTGCAACCCTGCTTTACGCACCAAAGACTTCATAAATGCAAGCAGTTTCTCTAAACAAGCATACTTAGGGCGGCATGCTATGTAATTTTTCGCCTTGCCTACGTCCTTTGAGCTAACAAAGCCCCCTTCCTTCCAGGCTCAGGAGGGGTTTCTAACTGATCTCACCTCTAGCTCCTATTCTATCGGTGTCCATATTGGAAAAGAGAGGGCCACTGCCCCACAGGGGCCTGAGGAGGGAAGAGGGAAAAGACCTGGGGCCCATGAGGTCTCCCCATCTCCTTCCCTGTTGAGGGAAAGAGAACCAGCCTTCATTCCTTTTGCACCCGAGGAGGCAGTTAGGCCCAGCCTCTGTCTGCATGGCAGTAGCAGGACTCACTACTGTACTTGGGGAGAGAAAGTGATACAGCCAGGTGGACTCTATTACCATACTCAGAGCACTTTCCCCCCTGATTTGTGTATTCTCCTTCTCCCCCAACTGCAGGCTCCTTGGCCCCCATATCTCTTCTCCCCATACCTGTGTCCCTTCTCCTTCCCCACACCTAGGTGCTCCCATCTCCTTCTCTTCCTACCCCCATTCTCACATAATTACATGACTCATTGACCATTGGTGCATATAAATCAGCCTCTAGTCTTCCCTGCCCCCCCCCCAGGAAATGTCCATACCTGCTTTCTATTCTGTACCCCACACATAGCCTGGGGTCGCCTTTGCCCACTTGCCCTATCTCAAACTGCAGGAAGAAGCCAAGTAAGCAACATGCCCCTAGAGGTCTGGATCTTCTGTATTCCACAGAGTTGGGGTACAGGCAAGCCCACAAATATGAGTACAGCTAGCTGCATGCATGCATAGAATTCCCAAAGGAAAGGACCCTTGAGGAGTTATCCCCCTGTTGTCAAACAAGGATGCCCTTAAATCACCTCAAATAGTTGGAAGTCTCTGGCTTTTGACAGAGAAAAACAGGTAGGATACCATGAAAACCCTCTTCTAATCTCTGTTCAACTTTGTCTCTGTGTACAAAAGACCCATCTATATTCCTGTCATCAACCTGCAAAGGCCTCCTAGAGGCCAGCTCTGTAAAGGAACAAGAGATGCGTGGCTATGCAGTATGGTTTCTAGCCTCAGTGAGTCTGTGGTCTGGTCGCAGAGATGTGACACATGAAACAGAGAACAATTAAATGACAAACCCTCGTGCAAATACAATAGGCTCTCTGAGGAGGGGGAGGGCCAGCTGGGTCAGAGGAATGGAGAAAGGCTTCATTGAGGAGGCAAAGCTCCAGCTGGACGTGAAAGTTAGAAAGAAGAGACGCTCCAGCAGAGGGGAAGAGTGTGTGAGCAGCAGCAAGAAAGTGGAAGTGAGCCTGGCACGGGCAGGGGGACAGCAAGCAGGGGTGTGTTGGGGTGGGAATGAAATCTGAGATGCTTAAAGTTGCAAGGGAGAATTAAAGCCATCTCGTCCAAGCTCCCTCTCAATAACAGGGATTTCCTGTTATTCAGGCATCCAGCTTCTGCTTGAATAGTTCTTGGGACAGGGAACTCACTACCTATTATATCCTTTTTAGGACAGCTATAATTGTCAGAGTTTTTGCTAATATAGACTCTCTGTAACTTCTACCCCAAAATTCTAGTTCTTCCCCCGGAACTTACGTGGGACAAGGCCTCTCAAGACATTGTGCTAGGCAGCAGGAAAATGAAGATGAACTAAGGCATGCCCTAGAAACACTATTGTCTTCATTTTACAGAAAAGGAAACTGAGGTTCAGCAAGTGAAGCTCTGGAATTCAAACCCCATTATGACTCCAAGCACAATGTTCTTTATGCTCCACCATCTGTCTCTAATAGTAGGGGAGGTAAGGCGCATACGCAAATAGTTATGATAGGAATTAAAATGGGATCAATGAAATGGAGAGTTCGAAATAGGGTGTTAGGAGATATCTGAAGGTGGAGAGGTCTCTTCTACCTGGGCAAATCAAGGGAGGCTTCATCAAGGAGGTGGCTTCTGAGCTGGACCAATAAATAAGGAACGGATTTCAACAGGCAGAGATGCGAGTAGGTGAAAAAGTATATTCCAGTGGTAAGGATTTCCTGAACAAAGGCACAGAGAAAAAAAGAGGGCAGGGAGGAGATCAAGGAATAGTAAGTAATCTAGTCTGATGAGCCTATAAAGTTCATGAAGGAGAGTAAGGTTGTAAAAATAGGCTGAAACCAGTCTGTAGAGGGCCTTAGATGCCTGGCTAAGGAATTTGGACTTTCTATTTAATTCAACAGGCATTTCATTTCTTTTGGTAGGCTCTGGGGAGCCACTGAAGGTTTTTGAGGTGTGGAGTGACATCAGAAAGGGGCATAAGGAAGATTAATCTGCCAGCCTATGTAGGATGATTTGGAGTTACGGAGAGACTGGAGGCAGGAAGGACAATTAGGAAGCTGTTTTAATAGTCCGGGTGAGAGAGAGTGAGGGCTTAAACTGATGGCAGTGGGAAAGGAAAAGTGGAGACCAGTTCAAGAGATGAGGAAGAGACAGAATCAAAAGAATCTGGCAACTGATTAGATGGGGCAGGGGAGGGGCAAAGGAGAAGAAAGAGCCAAAGATGCCAAGGGTTCAAACCCAGGTGGTTGCCTAATCCTTCTTCCATGTGATGGAACTTCACCTATTTGAAGATGGATTTATTTACATAGCATGGCTCCATATGTTCATTCCAAAAGTATTTGTTGAGGATCCACTGGATACAGACACTGTGTGGAGCACAAAGTTGTGTCAGACGGGGTCCCTCCCCTCAGGGTGCACTCTATCCCAGCCTGGTTGCTCTCCAAAGGATGTGTTGTAGAGATTGTTTCTCTTCAATTGTGGTTGTTGTTCATTAGTTTCCAGTGTGTCTGACTCTTCATGGCCCCATTTGGGGTTTTCTTGTCAAAGATACTGGAGTGGTTTGCCATTTACTTCTCCAGCTCATTTTACAGATGAGGAAACTGAGGTAACAGGGTTAAGTGACTTGCCCAGGATCACACAGCTAGTAAGTGTCTGAGGCCAGATTTCAACTCACAAAGATGAGTCTTCTTGACTCCAGGCCTGGCACCCACAATGTGATACCTAGAACAAAATACCTATAGAAGATGTGGTCTGACAGGATAGATTCTGATGGGACTGAAACACTAGAATAATAGAATTTTTGAACTAGAAGAGACCATGTAATACAACTCTCTTCATTTTACAGACAAAATTCAGAGAAGGGACTTGGTCAAAGTCTCCTAGCTTGTGCCAGAGCTGAGATTTAGTTCACAATAAGCTTGTGGTCAACTAAGCCCTCAAGATCATTTTTTTTTGCATGAATTTTTGTCAAGCCAGGTTTTACCCCATCCTTTATTCATGCAGTTGATTTCTCAAACCTAAGTGTAGGCTTTTACTTCTATCCAAGTTGAATTTCTTCTTGTTAATTTTGGTCCAACATTTAGCTTATAGAAATTATTTTTAATCTTGACTCAGAATTGACAAGATTTCCTCCCATGTATTCAGCCACTTTAATAAAAATGTTGAATACAACAAGGACCAAGAACAGACTGCCTTGTTCTTCACCATGAGAAATCTCCCTCTAGTTTTAGTCTGATCCATAAGTGAACACTCTTTAGGTATGGTCATTCAACCACCTGAAATCCACTTAACTTCAAAGAGAAATGCATATTGACTTGGAAAATCTTAAATTAACATTATCTAAATTACATCGTATTTTATGTATTTGTAAACACTTTCCAATTATATTTTAATCTGGTGGCAGGGAGGTACACCAGTTTGATATAGTCTACATTTCTCCTCTTCCAGAAGATATGAATGGCTTTGTCAAATGACTGTCTGAAATAAAGATACATTCTGCCTATAGCTTTCCCAGTCTAAACTTGTCAAAAATGGGATGAGATTAGTTTAATATTCTTTTTTGTTAGTGATTCCATGCTGGCTCCTAATGATCACCACATTCTTTTCTAAATGTTTACAAACCATGTGTTTGACAATCCGTCCTGGAATTTTGCTACAGATCAATCTCATATTTATCAGTCTATACTTTCTGGAACTCAGGCATTTCTTCACCTCTGGTCCTGAGGTGCCTCCCTCATTCTAATCCAAGATGCCTTAAAAATGACAGTAGTCTCACAGTCACATTTGCATTGCTTTTAGTACAACTGTACATAATTCATCTGGGCCTAGAGATTTGAATAGATGCAACTCCATCTATCATGGACTGCAACTCCCTTCTTATAATATTTATTCCACTTTTTCCAGGTTGAAGCTCAATCTTGGTAAAGAACACAGAACCTGTAATGATGCAATTCTGGAGAAGCATTCTGTAGAGTGAATGTAGGAGAATGGGTTGGGCTGGTAACCTGAGCTTGCCTGATCATTAAACCCAGGGTTCCTTAGGCATATATATTCTGCTAGTGACCTGACAGCTAGAGCCCGCCCTCAATTCTGCAGATAGAGAAACCGAGGTAGAAGATGTGGAAACAGAAAGAGACAGGAAGTATTTGGTTGGAATCACAATGCATCAGTATGGCTAGGATGGTGGTGCCCTCCACTGAGACTCTGATATTTCATCTAAGTGTTTCCTTTGTCTCTATAATATTCTTGGCCCAAATGAAGCTTCTCTGCATATATGCCATATCCTTCCCAGAAGACTGTAAGTTTCTTGAGGGCAGAGACTATTATTTTTCATCCTTAAATGCTCAGACCACCCCTACTCCCACCCTGCAAAGTACTTTGTATGTAGTAGGTGATTAATAACTGTTTGTTCAATTGACCTGCTAGGTCTGCACAGCTAGGGGCAGCTAGGTGGTGCAGTGGAGAGAGTCCTGGGCCTGGAGTCAGGAAGATCTGAGTTCAAATCAGGCCTCAGATACCTACTAGCTGTGTGACCCTGGGCAAGTCACTTAACCCTATTTGCCTCAGTTTCCTCATCTGTCAAATGAATGTCTGCAGAAGGAAATGGCAAACCACTCCAGTATCTTTGCCAAGAAAACCCCAAATGGGGTCATGAAGAGTTGGACATAACTAATCAACAAAACAACAACAATGAAGGTCTGTACAGAGCAGCCTGAGAAGAGGAATCTTTGGGGATAGATAGGAACCACTCCATGCCCAAGTATGTTAATACAGACTTAAGATTAGAAGGGATGATCTCTGAGTCCAGATACACAACAAAATATTATGGGGGAAATGCTGAATTTATAATCATAAGACCCAGATTAAAATTCCAGCTCTGCCACATACCCCCTTCATGACTTTAGGTAAGTCATATTCCCCCCTCTAGGCCACCCTCATCTTTAGAATGGTGACATAGGTAAGGCAGTAGTTTTTCATATTCCACAAAATCCATCAGATGAAGGAAGCTCATTACATTGCTCTTCTCCACTCCCTTCCCCCCAACCCTTAAATTACCTTCTACTTATTTTGTGCATATTTTGCATGTATTTACATGGGTTCACACCCCCAATAGAATAGAAGTACATTTTAGGCAAGGGCTGTTTCCCCTTTGACTTTGTATCTCCAGTACCTAACACAGTGCCTGACACATAGTATGCACTTAATACAAAAGGGCCCTTTCCCACTCTTAAGCTACGATTCTATGACCTGGGATCTCACATCATAAAAGAAGATTAGAAGCAGGTTCTGGATGGAATCGAGCACCCCAACTGATCTGGTAATGTTATCAAGTTGAACCTGTGGGGCCTGAACAGCTTGGTTGTTGAGTCGTGTCCAATTCTGCATGACCTTGTTTGGGATTTTCTTGGCCAAGATACTAGAGTGGTTTGCCATTTCCTTCTCCAGCTCATTTGACAGATGAGGAAACTGAGGCAAATAGGTTTTAAGTGACTTGCCCAGGGTCACACAGCTAGTAAGGGTCCGAGGCCAGTATTTCAAGCCCACTTCTCTATCCACTGTACCACCTGAAAACAGAGGTGATGCGAATAATCAGAACAGAAGTGCCCTGAAAGCAGGGTCAGCCAATCCAATCTATGATAAGGCTCTAATTACCTTAGCATGAGGACTCTGTAAGCTTGCCATTTTTATGCTTTCTCATTTTATTTTCTTTCCCCTTAATTTTCTATTAAATTCCCACTTGAAAAAGTCCAACCTTCTCTCTGCTGAATCCCAGCTCTGCTACTCAATACCTGTGTGACCTAGTATTTCATTTCTCTGGGTCTCAGTTTCTTAATTTGTAAAATGAAAGGGTTGGACTAAATGACCCCTTAGATCTCTTCCAGTCCTCAATTCTATAATATTATGATACTATGAACAAGCTGTATAAGTCAGGCTAGGAAGGGGAAAGAATTGGGGTATCAGAGCCAACCCTGTTGATTCCCAGTTCTTACCTGCTTTTTTTTCATATTTTATACAGAACCATTAAAAAATCTGACTGCTTCAGAGAGCTCCCTGTGTAGCCACATTGGTTCTTTGGTACGACTTCCCTTTTAATGCTTTTAACACTTTTATTGGGATGGCTCATAATTGTATCATCGAATTTCTTCTTTGAACACTTCCCATGCCTCTAGAGCCATCTTACTTAACATTTCTCTGAACTCCCCTAAAGCGTCAGATACGTGGCCCATGGTGACCAGCACTGTTTTCATTGTCTATTATAAACTCTAAGGTTACATGCTATTTTTCTCTCAGCACCCTTCCTCCTTCATCAATTCATTTCTCCTTGTTTTGTTGAATTGTAGTTCCCCTCATCACTTCCTTCTACCTTCTAAGGGATGAAATCATCAGAAAGGCAAGCTTGGAATTTTTCAGAAACTTCGCTTTTAGCAAAAAGCTGAACCTTAACCAAATCTCTCCCATTTTACATGTCAGAAAGTTGCGGGTAAGTGCCTTGCTGAAGTTCCCATAGCTGAGTTAGTGAAATTGACTAATTCTGCCATAATTAGAACTTAAGTCTCCTAACTACATCTGAATGTAATATTCCACCCCTCCCAGGCCATCTTCCTCCAGATTCATCTTTTTGGTTTTTTTGTCTTTTTGCTAGGCAATGGGGTTAAGTGACTTGCCCAGAGTCACACAGCTAGTAAATGTCAAGTGTCTGCTGGTGAATTTGAACTCAGGTCCTCCTGACTCCAGGGCCGGTGCTCTATCCACGGTGCCACCTAGCTGCCCCCCTCCAGATTCATCTTGTCCTATTTCACCTCCCTTGTCAGGTACCTGGCTTTAGCAGGGTTGGTGCCTCTAACCCTTTTGCCCTTTCCCTCCCTATTCTGACTGAGATGTGGATTCATAGGATCGTAAGACATTTTGCCAGTGATGGAGGCTGAGATTCTAGATTAGGCAACAGAATAGAACCTGATGTTACATAGAAATATGGTATTTGGAGCCAGATTTCCAGGATGTTTCTAGTCCCTTCCTCATGAACACACTCTTGGAGCTACTGGGTTCCCCTGCTAGTATATCCGGACCATAGGTTGACAGGCATAGGGTTGTTTGCTGCTGACTGGCTTGCAGGAAGACGAGGAAGCAGGCATTTGACTGTATCTAGCGCACCTCCCAGCAATTTCAGTAGAAGGCTATAGGGAAGGGGAGAGAAATGTCGTTTTCCTGACACAAGCACAGGCTGATTGAGGTGTTGAAGGCAGCATTTCCTCTGGTCCCCAATTTTTTTTATTCCCTTCTCATACCATCCCAGCAATACACCTCTGCCATCATCATCCAGTAATCCTTGTGTTGCTTCATTTTTCCTCCCCTCTTCATTATAATTTTGCTCTTACATTAGATGTAGAAGGCTCCGCCCTCCAAACCTGGCCCCCAGCTCTGCTGGATGAGAAGGTGGGGTGGCAGCTCAACTCTAGCTACCCAGCCCCCGTGAGAGCTAGGCGCTGAGCCTGGGCTGGGGGGTGGGGGGCTAGGCAGCCCTGAATGACAAGCAGGAATATTGATCGCATTCTGAACTCGGCCCAGCCGATAGAAGGTAATTAATGACTCCATTTGCCTCAGGACTGAGGAGAACAATTGAGTTTGAAACTACAACAACTGGCAGTTGGGGAGGGCTGGGGATATCCAAGGAGGATGTCTAACGGGGGGCGCCGCATAAGGAGTAAGGGGCCATGGCAGAAATAGAAAGGTGAGAATGAGGCTCTGAGGAGAAGCCAGAGCAAGCCTGAGAAACAGACTGCCCTGCCTCAGCACTCTTTCGCTCCCTCCCCCTGGTACCAAGGGCTTCACAGGCTCCCTGACCCTTTCCGACACCTCCCCCACCCTCCAGCCAAAGCCCATCTCTAACAAGCCCAGTTTCCCTTAGCCCTTGGGACCCATCTTCGAGGAAGTAGCCAAATCCTTTAGTGGGGATGAGAGAGAGGGCAGTTCCTTTATTTTTAGCATGTCTCCTCTTCAGGTGAGTTTCCATCCTGTGGATGCATAAGCTTTCTTTTTATTATTTTTTCCCTAAAACTACCTGTTTCAACCTCCCACAAGTGTCCCTAGTGCATATATGCTGGGGCTCAGTGAACATACTCATTTTCATCCTATCTTGACCCTCCCCCCCCAACAAGATCATAGCATCGTAGATTTATTTTTAGAAGAAACTTTACAGATCCAGTCCAAACCCTTTATTTTGAGGTTTAGTAACATGCTGACAGTCATATAGATAGGAAGTAACACAGACAAGGCTCTTTCAGCCTTACCAGACTTCCTCTCCTTGCAGATACGGGCTCCCACCTCTGATTTTTACCATCAGGGTAAATTTGAACTTAATCTTCCTGGGCCTCAGTTTCTTCATCTGTAAAATGAGAGGGTTGGCTAGATAGCTCTTGAGGTCCCTTTGAGCTCTATATCTGTAACTCCATAAACTATTCCAAGTGGAAACATAATCTAAGCCGATTCCCTTAGATGAGAGGAGCTGAGTGTTTGCTGGTTTGTTTTCTGCTCCCTTTCTAATGATGCCGCCTACTGTGGGTGCATTTGTGTGGCTTAGGATATGGGGACCTGTGTCTCCTTGCCCCTGTCCTGAGCCATCCCTGAGAGCTCCTTAGGAGGAGCCCACAGCACTTTGAGTTCAAGAAAGGGAACTGTGGCTTTGGACCAAGGAGGTGGGAGACAGCTTAGAGCCGGGCACAGGACAAGGGTTTCTTCTCTCTGACTGATTACCTTGTCCAAGGGACAAACCAGAGACAAAATGACATCTTCAGCCTTATCGTGACCTTCTGGCCATTACACCATCATAGTCCATCTCCCTTGTGAGCCTCCACACGGAGCCTTGACCCTATGGTCTGAGAAGCAAAATGGTGTACAGAAAACACTGAATTTGAAGGCACAGAACCCAGATTCAAATCCAGGTTCTGCTACTGTGTGACTTTAGGCAAGTGACTGTACCTCTGGGCCTCAGTTTCCTCATCTGAAAAATGAGAAGAGTGGACTAGGTGATGTATCCAGTCCTAGAACATATGATTCCATGGTTGGTGTCAGTTTTCTAACTCGATAATCACTTTGCTAGGATTTCCCCTCTGCCCCTCACCTCTGACCTTCCTTTCTTTCTGACCTATTCATATTTCTCCCTGCCTTGAATCCAACTATAACATTTATTGATGACTAATAAACCACTAGGCTTACACACATGCTAAAAAGATATAAGAATATATGTGCTAAGTGGATTTGCCAGATCACTCCCGGTCTCATTTGGTACTGATCTCTGGAAGGGAGCAGCAGCATACATGGTTGTTCTAGAAAAACCATCTCTTCTGTAACCACAGTCCAGATCTGAGGGGTCCCAACACTTAGGGTGAGTGCTTTTTATACTTGGGAAAACAAAGGGAAAACAAAAAAACTTGAAGCCTTTTAAAGCTAATCTATTAGTTTTCATTCTAATCCTCCCTGCCTCCAAACTTGGGCATCACTGGAAGAAATTACAAAACCAAGTTGATTTCACCTATTAATTTATGGTACATAATCCCATCTGGACCCTCACTGTTGCTTGACAGTCCTTCCACCTTTCTCTTTCTGATTTCCTATCTCATTTCCCATATTAATTATTCAAACCTTTTCTTCTCTCCAACTGAATCTCCATTTCCTATTTATACTTATAGTAGATGATTTAGCCTCCTACTTCACCGAGAAAGTTGAAGTCATATGATGGAAATTCCTTCAGTTACTCTCTCTAGTCAAGTGTTGGCATCATCTCCACTCTTTCTTCCTTCCCTCCCAGTACTGAAGAAGAGATATTCCTACTCCTCTATGAGCTAAGGTCAATCTCTCATCAGCACCTTGGCTACCTCTTGCCCTGTGCAGCATCTTGTTCCATCAGTTATCACTCTCACCTACACCATGCTTCTTCACTATCTGCTTCTCCAGTGCCTCCTTCCTAACTAACAAGAATACTCACATCTTCCAAATCCTAAAAAAGACTTCTTTTCATCCTCCTATCCCTCTCCTCCCCTTTAACTGCCAAACTTCTTTAAAAAGTCTATAGCTTATGTCTACCTAGAATCATTTACCATTCATTCTCTCCTCAACCCTCTCGAACTAGCTCTTGACCCCACCATGCTATTGAAAACTGCCTTCTCAAAGGTAATCATTGGCCTCGTAAGTATCAGATCCAGTGGACTTTATCTCCAATCTCCTTCACCTTTTCTAAAGCATCTCACACTGTCTAAAACCCTCTTACCTCCTAACTGTCCTACCATCTCTCTAATTGTTCCTTATCATCTTTCTTCACCGTATTCTCATCCTCTTCCCAGCTCCTTCAGGTAGATGTTTTGAATTTCAAGGTTCTGCCCTTGGACTTCTCTCTCTACACTCCCTTCCATAGCAATATCATTCACTCTCATGACTTGAACTCTCAATTCAGTGCACCTATATGTCCAAACTTGACCTCCCTTCTGAGCTCCAGATCTGAATCTCCAACTGCTTACAGGTCATCTCTACCCAACAGCATCTCAAACTCAGCCTCTCTAAAACTGAGTTTATTACCTTTCCCCTAAGCCTGTTCAGTTCCTTCAGACTTTATTATTTCCGTCAGTTAAGTGAGGCAAATAGGTGTGGATGGAGCCCTGACTTGGAATCAAGAGACCTGAGTTTGAATTCAGCCTCACATTCAGTAGCTGTGTGACCCAGGGCAAGTCACTTAGTCTCTGTTTGCCTCAGTTTCCTTATCTGTAAAATGGAGATAACAGCCCCTAACCTCTCAAGGTTACCGTGAGGACTAGATGAGATATATGTACAGTGCTTAGCACAGTGCCCCACACGTATATAAATACTTGAACACTTCTGCTTTCTTTCCCCCATCAGTAGAACTACCATTAAACAGTCATCTAAATTTAAAACGTTGGTTATTTTTGACTCTTCCCTTCCCCTTACCTTTCCTTATGCAACTGGTTGCCAAGTCCTATTGATCTACCTCAGAACTATCTCTTGCATTGTGTTTCTTCTCATTTATTCCTGACATGTAAAAAGTCTTTATGTCTCCACTCCCTCCTTCCTCCAATTTATTTTTCTTACTGCTACCAGGTGAATCTTATGCATAGAACTGTCATGTCACTTCTCTGCTCAAAAATCCACAGTGGCTCCCTATTGTTTATTGAGTAAAGTTTCGACTCTTTTGTCTTCCATTCAAGGCTCTACCTGCCTCCTCTAAAGTTCAATGTAAATGCCACCTTCTTTCCTGATCTCTCACCGTAACATGTGTGGGGATGAGAGGAGGGAATAATGCTTTGTCTCTCTGTAATACATTTATCAAGTTTTATTTTGCATTGTCACATCTGTAAACTCCAGGAGGGAAGGGATCATGTCTTACTTAATTTGTATCTCCCTTTTATGTGATACAGAGCAGTACCACAATACCCACAGTAGGTGCTTATTACATGTTTATTGAATTGAATGGAGACAGAGACTGGCAATTCTGCCTACCCTGGCTTTTCAGTGTTGTTTTTTATGTGGATCAGACCCCCGTAGTTTAGTCACTTGATTTCCTGGTCTTTCTGTTATTCTCCCACCAGTCACAGGACACTTCACTTTGATGTGATGCTTTCTCTGCCAGCATCATGATACCTTTTAAGATTAGAAGTAGCTGGCCCACACTTGGGGATGGAACTGAGACACTCTCCCCTGTGCCATGTTTTGGCCTCTTTCTGGCAACCGTGTGCCCATTAAGGGATCATTTTAAAGTTGGTTATCAATACCGTGACATTGGCATCCTTGGGTGTGGCACCTTGGCTGGTTGCCCTGACCCCTATCCTTTGGGCAAGAGAAGACCAGGTGCCCAAGGTTGAGTCATTCAGAAAGGATATATTATTTAGCCATTGAATGGAGTCTTTCAATGTATCACATATACACACACACATACATACATACATATATACATACATACATACATACATACACACATACATAGACTACCTCAGTCCCCTAAGGTCCTTGCTATTCTGTGACCTCCAGGTCTGTATTACCTTACTGGAGAGAACACCTAATACCAAAGTCCTCTTGTTCCTTTAGTAATAGAACTATACCAGCACGACTTTTCCCATAAATAAGCAGGCTGACCCTCTGCTCTCTGGTGACTAGGGCCTTGCTGCGTAGAGTTCTGGTGCCTGACTACGTGGGACTTTGCATGAAATCAAGTGGGCCAGAAGTTAGGTCACTCTAGGTTTTCTGGGATGTATCTCTGTCCTTGAATTGTTGCCCAATTCTTAAAAAGGCAGATTAAGTTCTTTGGGGAAGAGCCTGAGGGGAACTTTGATGCCAACCCCTGGGGCAGAAAAGAAAAAAGAGCCAGAGGGTGAACAGTTCATGGATATTTGGAAAGCAGAAAAGAGGGAACACAGAGAACTGAACTGTAGACTCTTCTTCTCCTATTGAGCTGGACCCTTGGGAGTCCTCTGGGTACTAGCCTAAATCCAAGGCCTCCTGGGCCAGCACTGCTTACCGACCTCCTCAGCAAAAGGAGGAGAGTTAAAAGGTTTGGTGGGATCTCTTCACTGAATCTAATGGTGTTCTCTCTCTCTCTCTCTCTCTCTCTCTTCTCTCTCTCTCTCTCTCTCTCTCTCTGTTCCTCCCTCCCTTCTCTCTTTCTCCCTCTCTTCCTTCCTGACCTTTTCTCCTCTCTTTCGCTCTAGCTCATACTCCTTCCTTTATTGAAGCCCATCCCAGGCCTGCTTTCTTCACATCTCCCTCCTCCCTCCCAGCTTCTTCCACCACAACTCCACTTCTACCTTTCTGGCAGCCTTTTCATTCCTTCCATTTCTCTGGCCCAGCAACTGCCTCTCTGGCCACCTCTCATCCTCACTTTCCCCACAGCACCATAGGATGCTGCTTTCCATGTCTGGAAAGCTCCACCGTTGAGCCCTCCTGAAGCACACACAACAGGCCTGGCTTGGCTGGGCCAATAACCCCTCCCCCAAAATGGCCTGTATTGATCTAGTCCCACTCTTTTTCTCTCCTTTCTTTCCTTTCCTGTTCTTTTTGTTCCATTAAATTCTCCTTCTGTCTCCTTTCACTCCTTCCTCCCCCTCTTCAATTCATCCTTCCTCCTCCTCTCTTTCTTCTCTTATTCCTCTTCCTCTTCCCTTCCTCATCCTCCTCCTGTTTCCCTTTCTCCTCTTTGCAGTTAGATTCTGCCGCTGTTTTTCCTCCTCCTCCCCCCACCCCCCACCTTTGCTGGCTCTGTAACCCGTCTCATCACCAGGGCCTGAGTTTACAAAAAAAAATAAATAAATAAAAAGGTCAGTGTGTGGAGGGAGCAGCAATAACCCCTAAAACAGTACTATCAGTGGAACATGATTGATCAATTGAATTCCATAGCGGCTGAAAAATGTGGGATTAAGTAGTGTATTATACGCACAATGAGTTGAGGCATGATGTTCATTTCAAGTTCATTTCGCCGGCCTCTGCCACCAGATCAGGCAATCAATAGGGGCAGCAGATATCATATATCACCTCTCTGCGGGCTGGGGAGAGAGCACCATAATCTCTCGCAAATTTAGAGTGACAGATTTGTCAAGATCTGAAGGGCCCCTGAATAAATGAAGGAAGAGAGACTCCTCCAGCCAGTGACCTGAGGACAAAGCTGCAGTTCAACCCTTACACAAGCACACACACACAGACACAGAATGCTACAGCTGTACATATGCCCCCACATACATGCATGCACTCATATGCACACACAGAGGCATGCATGGCTATATGCACCCACTCCAAGGCTTGCACATGCCCAATTCCCTGGAAATCCCTTCACAGCACTTCAGCAGCCCCACACACAGACACACAGAGACATTACTTCAGCCCTGCCAGCACAGCCTGGAGCAACTCGATGTGGCTTTTCTGGGAGGTGCACTCAGAGGCAGGAGGACTCCATGAAAGGTGGGGGATTCAGTGAGACATGCAAAGGGACACCCAGATTCAGATACCAGTGATGCCCCCATCCCATAAGGGCTCACCTCCCTCTCTCACTCTTTCCCCGCCCCCTCGCCCCGTGTCTGTGTCTCTGTCTCTGTGTCTCTCTGTATCTCTCTCATTCACACACAAACACATACACATATACACATTTACCACAGCGTCTTCACAAATAGACATACAGATGCACTCCACCCAGGCCATTTACACACACTGAAATGCACTTACCCCGTTGCCTATGGGCACATACTGTATGCATACAATGATATACAAACATCCATATGTAAACATACACAAATACGATACAAATAGAAAAAATGAGGATACTATGCCACCAGGAAAAGCCATGAGTTGGGGAGCCAATATTCCCAGCTCAGTACCTAACTCACTCTGCGACGTTGACATAACCTCTCTGGGTCAATTTTATGGTTCTAAGGCTCTGAGGCTCAAGAGAGGCAAACTGTCAAGACTTTTGAGGGTGGGCAGGCGTGTCCCAGAGCCACCTTT
Organism: Phascolarctos cinereus; assembly: GCF_003287225.1. Classification (NCBI taxonomy): domain Eukaryota; kingdom Metazoa; phylum Chordata; class Mammalia; order Diprotodontia; family Phascolarctidae; genus Phascolarctos; species Phascolarctos cinereus. The sequence continues at coordinate 109,831,483 of NW_027555736.1, read as the reverse complement.
CACATCTCTTTCACACACTTATTCTTGTGCTGTACGTGGATATATCTGTGTTTTTCTCCCACAAACCTATACACACACCTATCCTCTTCCCCATATATGTGTATACACATGCCATAGACTCTCCCTCTGCCCCTTTCATTTCTCTCCTCTCTTTCCTTCTCACTTGATGTCTCTCCCCTACTCTTTATTCTCTTGTTTCTTTCTTTCTTTCCTGCCTTCCTTCCTTCCTTTCTTAATCTTTTTCTTCCTTCCTTCTTTCCTTTCTTCCTTTCTTTCTTTCTTTTTCCTTCTTTCTTTCTTCCTCCCTCCCTTCCTTTTTTTCTTTCTTACTCCCATTCTCTCTTTCTCTCTCCTTCTCTCTCTGCCCCCCCTCCCCTTCTCCCCAGCCCCCCTTCTCTCTCTCTTTCTCTCACACACAATGGCTGCAGGTTGAGGTTAATCAATATGTAATATTTTCTATGGTCTCACGAATGATACTGTACCGCGTTACTGTATATAATGCAATATTGATTATATCATATCATATAATCACCTATAAACTGATATATATAACATCCCTGTGCTTTTGGCGTGGCCCTGGCTGTGGGCCCAGTCCTAGTCCCAGGGCTCTGCCAGAGGAGTTGAGTGTAGCAAAGTCAAAGACCCCCAGGGTTGGGGCTGGGGTTGGGACTCGACAGGAGAAATACAGGATAAGGAATCCAAAGGAAGAATCAGAGCAGGGCTACCCTTAGTAGGGTTTTTTTTTTTGCAGACCTGACTTGAGCTCCCCTGACTGGGAAGGAGATAACTGGAGAGCCAAGCACCCATCTGTTTCCCAAAATGGGACCTGAGGTCCCATTGAAGAAAGGCCTAAGCTACAGCACAGCCTGGCAGCTGGGGAGCACCAGGCTGTGGGATGGGCTTTGACCATAGAGAAGAGGGTTGCTGACAATAGAAGTCTCTGTTTCTAGTTTCCACCTCTCCCCACTGCAACCCCTGCTTACAGGTTACCTGCCCTCCTTGGCCCCCACCCCAACTCCCTAAGCCTTTGCTCTCAGAACTCCTCCTCCCTTCCTGGTGGAGTTAATTGTTTTACTCAGTTACCATGTTACATTCAGCCACAGAGAGTTGGTGATTTTCTACCCTTGGGAATCGGTGGAATTGAGACTCATCTCTGAGCCAACCTTGATTCTCCACAGGCTTCGTGTTGTGGGCCTGAGTTGTAAATCCAGCTTCTCCCTTGAAAAAGGCCTAGCCTCTGGGAATAGAGCTCATTCCTGGGAAGCTTCTTTGGTCTGTTCTCAGCATCCTTCCCTGATTCCCAAGCTTTCACCAGTTTTATTTCCTCTTTCCATCCTAGTCTTTCCAAAGACAAATCCCTTAAGCACTGCCTCTATCCTCATGGTCCTTGGTTCTGTCATTCCTGGCTCCTCTCCATCACAGAAGCTGAGAACTGGCCAGGGTCAAGGGATGGCAGCAATATGGCCCGAGTCCTGGGGCAAACCTGAGCATCCCCTTTGCCCACACATTTCCCCCTCTGGCTTCTTAGTCTAGCACTGATGCCCCTGTACTGTATATCCTCCAGATGTGTCTGAGGGCTCTGTCCCGAATGGAGACTCCCAGAGTGGTGTGGACAGTTTGCGGAAGCACTTGAGAGCGGATACCTTCACTCAGCAACAGCTGGAAGCTTTAGATCGGGTCTTTGAGCGTCCTTCCTATCCCGATGTTTTCCAGACATCAGAGCACATCAAATCGGAGCAGGTGAGGGGCATCCTAGCACCCAGGGCTTCAAGGGTGAAAGTCCTAAACTTAACCATACCAGCCTTCCCAGAATAGAGACACAAGACACACATGGGCATGCCCCATGTGACATGTATTGGTGTACAGCCTTGCGTGTTTGGCATGTGCATACACTCTGGCAGGAAGGAACTCACTATTCTATGGTACCCTAGGTCACATCTCCTACCCCTGACTTTGACTTCATCTCTCCCTGGAGTCCTTCAGGAAACCTGTTCAGGCCTCTAAACCCTTCTACAGTGTGGAGGGCTTTAGCACTTGGAAAGATAACTCACCTTGAGTTTCTTCAGCATCCAAGCTATCTGTCACCTGCTCCACAGCCTAGACTTCCCAAGGTGACCCCAAGGCCAGCCTGAGCTGGAAGCCAGGAAACCTTCAGCTGTTCCCATCATATCAGAGGGCCAGACTGGGGGCTGCTTCCCCCCCAGCAGCATAGGGCATGCTTCTGAGGCAGGACAGGCACAAAAAACAGCCAGAGCTCCACAAACGTGCCTATGACCTAGGCGTTCAGCAGGGATTACATACACAGAATGCAAAATGCACCCACATAGCATCCAGTGTGCAGAATGCATAGATCATGCCCACATACACACAGACAAATAGCACATTGAGAACACATGCCACACACAGTACAGCCTGGCATAGGCCCAGATGCTCTGGACAGCACAGCTCAGCTTTGCTCTGAGGTCCCTTCAGCTCCCAGCTAGCTACTTGCCTTCCTCCCAGCCTGTCCTTTTATCCCATAAGCTGTTTGTCTTCATAAAACAAAAATCAAAAGTCTTTTTAAGGTGCCCCGAGCCATAAACCAACAAAGGAGTCTCAGGCTGCTCTGGGCCGGCTCCGTGAGCTCGCCCTGTCCCCGGCTGTATTACAATGAATAACCTTTATTTACTTTCATTACACTATTAAACACTAGCACAGTCATTTTTCCCCCTGAAACTCGGAGCAGGGCCCATAAAGCAAATCCAAAGCCTAATTGAGTTCATTTTAATTTCTCTCCGATCACAGCGAATTACTCTGGTGATAAATCAGGGGGCAGCTTCACCCCCAGTAGAAGGCCTAATTTGCAGCTAATTACAAAACTGATTTCTACAGGAAGATCAATACGAGAAGGAATTGGAAATGACGAGGCAATCCCGTCCAGCCAGGGAGGGGAAGGGGTCCACTGGGGGGGCCAGGAAGCGGAAGGGAAAAAAACAGACCCGAAAGAGCAGAAAATCAGTTTTAATTTAACGTAATATTAATCAGACCAACTTTTCCTGCTTTGTGCAGGCTCCCCCTTTGCCCAGCTCTGGGGTCTGGCTTGGCGGCTGCCGCAATAAAAAGGCAATTAGCCGCGTGTTTCGGGCAGGACACCCTTTCAGAGTCAATGACTGGCCCCCTCCCACCCTTCTGTTAGCCATGTGGACTCTCCCCCTCCCCAATTTCATACCCCAGTGCACAAGCAGAGAACAAGGGGGCCCGCTGAGCCCTCTTTGTTTGTTTTTAAAGAAGGGGAGCCCATACCCACTCAGAAAGTCAAGCTTTGCCAGGCAGGCAGACAGGCCTCAGGAACCTCCTTCCTCACCCCCAATATCCAGCACAGCCGGTACCTTTCCTCTTTCCTCCCTGATGCTCCCCACCCTTCCCCTCACCCTCTGAGTTGGGGAGGGGTGGAGGATGACCCAGGCCTTCCCACTCCTGCTCTTGTACAGCCCTTGGAAACTCAAAGTTGCCCCTGCCACCCCCACTCCCACTACCCCAGCAATAACTCAGTCTCTGCACATCCCTCTCCCTTGGGAAGCAGTCTTCCCCCCTCCCCCACAGTAGGGACACTTCATCTTCCTCTGAGACCTTCCCCTTTCCAGGCCTCCTCCTTCTTCCCCATCTGGGAGGACTCCCCTGTTCCTCCTCCCCATCTGCACCAGAATGGTCCCTTTCTCTTTCTCTCTCTCTTTCTCTCAGCACATCAATAGAGAGCTGTCGCTTTTCTCTCTCCTCCCAGGGGAATGAGTACTCCCTCCCGGCTCTGACCCCTGGGCTTGATGAAGTCAAATCAAGTCTATCTGCCTCGGCAAACCCTGACCTGGGGAGCAACGTGTCGGGAACCCAGACGTACCCCGTGGTCACCGGTAAGCCACCCACCTCAGCAAGGGAGGGTAATGGGGAGGGGTGGATGGCGTCTGGTTCATAAGTCATAGTATTTTTGTTATAGCATCTGAATCTGGATGTAAGAGGGAATTCATCAGTAAGTGGCATTGAAGGGGGAGGGAGGGATTATAACAAAGATACTCATCTTGGATGGGTAGGGAAAGAAGTAAGAGAAATTTGCTTCCTTTCTGTGTTCTGGGGCCCCTGAGTGCTTCTGAACTAGCTGGAGGAGGAGGGAAGTAACTTAAGGTACTTGCTATTTGTGTGACCTTGGGTAAGTCACTCTCCTCTAGCCTTCAGTTTCTTCATCTATAAAACAAGGAGAATGGATTGGACGGTCTCTTACGTCCCTTTCAGCTCTACCGATCCATGACTCTATACCTAGGCCTGGTGCCGGGAGCCAATGCTGCTTATTCTCATTTCCAGATCACCCACCTCTCTCTTAGCTCCTCTTTCACAGTTACCATTTCACCCAACATGTAGTAGTGATGGAGCTTTGGCTGAGTCTACAGCAAATGTGGATGGGGGTGGGAATGTCCACCCTGGGGAGAGTGGATCCCAAAGGCATTTGGTACCCCATCCTCTGCCAGGTTTTAGGTGCTAACATAGTTCTCTGTAAACAGTATAGATATATTTTATATATAGATATATGTACATGGAGAGAGAGAGAACTTACTGTGGGCCGGCACTGTGCTAAGTGATTTGCAATTATTATTTCATTTGATCCAAACAGCAAACTTAGGAGGTAGGTGTGCTGTTATTATTATTTCCATTTTACGGATGAGCAAACTGAGGCAAACAGAGGTTAAGTGATTGCCCAGGGTCGCACAGCTAAATGTCTGAGGTTGGATTTGAATTCAGGTCTTCTTGACTCCAGGCCCAGCGCTCTATCCACTTCAACACCTAGCTCCCCAAGCACTTCACAAGTGTTTGTTGAATCAGTTCTGTGGCCCCTGCCCTATTTCTCCTTGTTGTGGTGGTACCTAGGCAGGGCAAGGGAACACGAACGACCATGACTGCAGAGGACTGGGGAGGGAGGCCAGGTACCACCAGCCTTCCAGTCCTTCTTCTGCCCAGCAGGACAGTCAGATGATCATCACATCCTCTCCTGGAGCCCTACATATCGCTATTGGCCAGGCTGTAGGCAAGGCAATTCTGGCATCAGCATGGGCAGGATGGGCTCCTTTCATATCTTATGGGCAACTGACTCCATGCTACAAACACTTGTTAATTATTGGCATGTGTAAGGCACCAGGCTTGGCATCAGAGATGTAAACATAGACAAGATGTAGAACCTATTTTCTGAAGTGGGACAAAAAGCAAGTACACAAGTAACTAACACACAGGAGTGTAAGATAGGTCAAAGCACAAATTCTGGCAAAAGGCGATGAAACATTTTGTAAAGAGACGTGTCATTTTCAGCTGGGGGTGCCATCAGGGAAAGCTTTCTGAAAGATGGAGGGGAAGGGCTTCATCAGAAAGCGAGGCCTGCAAGTCCATTTCTGTGCCTGGGAGACAGCTTGGACAATGGCGTGGATGTGGGAGAAGGTGAAACAAAAAATGGAGAGGGGCAAAAACATTGCAGAGAGTAGTTCACGTTGGGTAAAGCACGGAGTACAGGAAGGGAAGCAGGATAAGAAAAATCTGGAAATATGGGCTGGAATCACATAGCGGATAGCCTGGAATAGCAGAATCAGGGCTTTTTTTATATAGCACCTATTCTGTGCCAGGCATTGTGCTAAGTTCTTTACAAATACTATCTCAGTTGCTCCTCACAACAATCCTGGGAGATCGAGGCTATTATTACCCCATTTTACACTTGAGGAAACTGAGGCAGACAGCAGTTAAGTGACTTATTTGCCCAAGGTCACACAGCTAGTAAGTATCTGAGGCTGGATTTGAATTCAGATCTTCCTGACTCTAGGCCCAGGTCTATCTAATGTGCCACCCACCTGCCACACTTAGTAGACAATAGGGAATCAAATAAAGCTTTTGCGTAGAAGGGTTGCATGATCACAATGTCGCTTAGGGAGAGTCCTTGGGCAGGAATGTGAAGGATATACTGGATATATTGAAGAGCACGTAGCCTGAGGGAAGGAAGACCAGTCAAAAGACTATTTCAAGAGTCCAAGCAAGAAGACTAGATAAGTTGTAGTGGAAATGAAAGGAAGGATCAGATACAAATGATCGAGGATGAGGAAATAGAGTCAACAGGAGCGGGCTGATGATTGGATGTGAAGGAGAGAAAAGTCGAAGATGAGTCCAGTTCTGAGCCTTCCTGGATTAGAAGGATGGTAGAGCCAGTCACAGAGATAGCTGAGCTAAGGGCAAGGGCAAGATGAGTACTTCAATTCTGGACACATTGAGTCTGAGGTCAGGATATCCAAGTAAAGGTATGTAGCAGGCAGTTGAAAACAGAAGACTAGAGCTGTGGGAAGAAATGAAGGGTGAAGACAGAGACTGAAGAGTCATTTACATAGAGGTGAGAATTGAAGGCCTGGGAGTAGATGAAATCACCAGGGACAGAATGTGCAGAGAGAAGAGGGCCAAGGATAGAACCCTGGGAGGCCCTCTTGGGAAGGGGTGGGAGGAAGTAGCAATGAGGAAAGAGAAGGAACAAGCCAGAGAAGTAGGAGCTATGGTGGGGTGGGCTGAGTTGGGGGCAGTAGCAGGGTGGGCTGTGGCTGAGTGAAAGGCCCAGTTCTGCAGAAGCTCCTGGTTGCCCCGCAGAAGGTGCCTGGCACTGCAGAACAGTTTCCGGGCCAGGAAAGTGCCCAAGTGTGAGAGACACACATTGAGGTGTTATTAAAATTCACCTAATTATTCTGGAGACACTAAAGCCAATGTGCCGTTCATTGGGAGACAGGATGATTGAGAACGGCCGCGGTGGGGATTGGGAGACACTGAGGCGTTACCCGCCAAGCGAGGAATGGAGGCGGCATGGGGACCTGGCAGAGGGGCTGCAGGCGCTCTGCGTCACAGCCAGCAGCATCGGCAGGGGGCAGGCATCAGAGCCCCTGCTGAGTAGAGCAGGCCCCCAATCCTGGCCAAGAATAGTGGAAGTGGGGAGTGGAGGGGAGGGGGCATTGTTGATGGCTAAGATCCTGGGATGGAAGGATGTGCCTGCCCCGTAGCATAAGGGGCAGGGCTAGGTCTAGCCTTAGCCCGCTATCTAGGGAGTCTAAATAGCAGCTTTTCCTTGTCTTCCATCAGATGGTGATTAGGACCACTATTTTGCTGCCCTTCTGCTGGGCACAGAGGCAGTCATGCAGCTGAAGTTTTGGGGGCTAGAGCCTGTCAAAAGTCAGTAGGCCCAGGGGCGGCTCAAAGAACCTGACTCTTGAAAGCCAATTGTTAAGGAGGTGACAGAGTAGCCTAGGATAGAATGTGGCTTCTCCCAGAACAAATGTTCAGTCAAGTGCTTAGGAGCCTGACCTTAGAGTTTCCCTAGGCCAATCTGACCTGATGAAGCAGCTGGCAGAAGCAGCTGGCACAGACTGAGATATGGTATTGTAACTATCTCCAAACTGGAACTCCCCAAGGAGATGGCAGAGGAGAAGTTAGGAGGTCTTCCCTTTTCCTGACTGGGCCACCAAACCACCAAGGGACTGCCTGAGTCAGGGATGTGGCTCTGGGTTCAGGGGGCTCCCACTGCAGGAGAAGCACTTGGCTGATACAGAAAGTGCCTCCACCTTCCGTGGTTCTCCACCCCCACCCCTCCCACCCCCAATGGCCCTGGAACAGTCCCAGCTCAGCCTGGGAACATCTCCGGCTGATCCATCTGGATCCAAGTGTGAGAAAGTTCATTTCAGACCCAGCTTGACATTCCCAGGTGGCAAGTTAGCACTAACATCTCAATCTGTATGCGACATTTCAATCAAGCGAGAAGTAACAAAAGCAGAACCATTAACATTCGGAGCTGTTCACCAGTGGTAATGACGGGGAAACTCGCTCCGAAACTGGAAATTACCAAAAAGAGAGAAGTGGGGGTGGGGTGGGGAAGGAGAGAGCATGAGGAGGGGGCAGAGAAGGGGGATGATTTTTCTACACTTAGGCCAAGATCCAATGTTTGGATTAATGGCGCCATTACCCGAGAAAGGGCTGCAGATTACGCTCATTCTTAAAATGTTTTTGCTGGCAATTAAACGGCTGCAGTTATTGATCTTTGTTGATTTTATGTCCTCCTGATTTGCATAATCTATTAAAGATGAATGATTCATGATGTGTTTATTATGGGGACAAGCAGAGTCTGCTGGAGGTGCTGTCAAGGTGAGAACCTAGGTTCTGTTCAGGTCTTCACCGGCCATCTCAGAGCTTGCTCCCCTAAAGGTCTCTGGCCTGCCTGCCCCCCACCAATCTTCACCTCCTTGGGAATCTGTGGTTAGAGAGGGGAGCTAGGGATTGGGAGTATTGTGTCTTAGATAGAGTCCCTGCTTTCTTCCCATTTTTTTGTTAAGTGTGTTGCTGGGAGATGTCAAAGCTAGGCTCTGAGTATCTCTAGGGTTAAATAAGGTTAGGGTGAAAGGACCAAGGGGCACAAGCCAGGGGAGGAGGAGGAGGTCTGGGAAAGGTTCTTAGTGTCTTTACAAACCCTGATGAAAGATTCTTGAGAGTTTTGCTTTGTTGGAGAGAATTAAAGGCTTTGGGGGAGGGGAGAAGTAGAGAGGGAAAGGGGGGAGGGCAGGCCCTCCCAGGAACCAGCCAGCCAGGTGTATGCTAGAGATAATTTGGAAGCCTGCGTAGGGCCTAGACTTGTTACAGGGGACATCCTGCAGCCTTTCCTTCCTTGGAACACTTTGGGGACCAGCTCTAAGTAAAACGGCCCAGCAGGAAGCTCGGTGCAGTTAAGAGGGCTTGGTATGAGGAATATTCCTACTGCATCCTGGTAAGGAGGAGATTGATTTCAAACTTAACCAGCCACTTGATGCAGTTATTCCACAAGGACAGTGTTAAAAGAGGGAAGTCTTTGGAGAGAGAGAGAGAGAGAGAGAGAGAGAGAGAGAGAGAGAGAGAGAGAGAGTGTGTGTGTGTGTGTGTGTGTGTGGTGAAGAAGGAGAGGGACAGTGGCCTAGGACACACTGAATCAGTCGTCGTTAAGAATAACCAGAAGAGGCCCTGCTAGCCCCCCACCCTGCTTACATTCCCCCTTCTTTCTTTCCTTCCACTTCACTCTTTCCCCTGGCACCAAGAGATCAATTTTTCAGGGTGCTATTTGAAAGTTCTGCCGAGATTTTAATTTCCCTGCATCACAACTCCGCAAGCTGCCCAGTCGAGCTGGTTATTTAAATTTATCACCCGCTTTCCCTTCCGCTGCTGGGCTGCTCTAGCTCAGCCGTGCCTCTTCTCTCCAGGCCGCTGCTTGGGGCTGCTGGTCTGGAACCGAGCCCAGTCTTAGAAGTGATAAGGAGAAAGGGACCAGTAAGAGGAGAAACTTGGATGGGAGGGGGAACCAGCCCCCCACCCCTAAGCCAAGCTTTCTATAGCTGAGGGAAAGGCCAGCAAGCAGGTGATAGTATATTCAGGACCCAGTCAACTCCCCCAAAGTGGAATGCCCAGAGAGTTTCTGCACCAACCAGGAAACCCAGGAAGTAGCCAAAGTGTCCATGTATCAAGAGACATTTCAGTCTCCTGGGGGTAGGCGAGCACAGGTGCATTGGAGGTACCAAGGAAGAGAAAAGAAGGGAAAGGAAAAGATTCAGGGATTCATAGAATATCAGAGTCGAGAGGAATTTCAGAGATCATCTAATCAAAGGGTCTCATTTTTTTTTTTAATAAGGGATGGAAATTGAGGCTCAGAGTGGAAAACTGACTTGCCCTAGGTCTGCTAGTCTCTAGGAAACCATGAAGTCTAGGCAGAGAACTAGTCATAGGAAACAAGGTAACAGATACTAAGGGCCCAGCAATTGTCTGGCAGGGGAAGGTCCTTTCTTCCCCCACCGCAGTCCTAACTTATACAGTAGGTTCTGAGGCCAAGGGGTTGAGTGAACCCACCCTGCCTGAACACAATTATCTACTGACAGCTTGGCAGCCCTCCTTGCCTGCTGCCCCCTACCCCAACACCCTCTGCCCCTCCCACTGAAGCAACAGAGGAAGCCCAGCAAGCCTAGATACAAAATTCCACATACAATCCTGAGACAGTCCAAGGCACAGTCCCATGGCAGGTCAGGGGCAAGCCTAAACAGGGGCTTTCTGCTCCCACCAGGGTTCTTTCCACCCACCCTCGCACTGCCAGCCAATAATTTCAGTGTTTTTAATGCCCATTCTTCCCCTGGCTCCAAGCCCAGGGAGACTTAGGAATCCTCAGACTTGGTGTCTCTTCCCCTCTCCCCTAACTTAACCCCACTACGATCTTCATGTCTGCCATTCTCTAGGCCCCACCTCCAGTCCCTCCCAATGAATCCTGAGAGCCTCAAATCGTAAGGATTCTTTGTTTCCTGTTGTTAACACCCCCTCCCTTTATAAAGTAGTCACCTTCTCCTCTCTGGTTTTCCCCCACCTTCTACCCCCCAATAAAACAAACAACCTAACCCCCTTCTTTGGGAGGAGAGGGTAATAAAGGTTCTAAGGAGTGTAGAGGTCTCCTGCCCTAGCATGTGGGTTTAAAACCACTGACAGGGGAAAGGAATTTCTTCACAGAGATCACCAGTTCCCCCTCCTGCCTTGAGAAGAGAAGGACAGCCTGGTGGCCACAGGAACTTGGAAACAGGGAAAGTCCTCTTCAGCTCAGACCAAATTAGAGCGCATCATCCTAGCTCTTCAATGTTTCCTTCAGTGCCATGAAGGCTGTCCCAGCCAAGACATGGTGGCTAGGTCAAAGAGTCCAGAACAGGAGACTCACAATCCTCTGTGTATACCTGAGGAGTCCAGACCCCAGGCTTCAGACTTAAGTATAGGGGTATTTCCATAGCAGTAAGATATTGACAAATAGTATTTGTGCCCTGGACCTCCCTCCCTCTCATGGTTTCTCCTTCCTTTCCTCTTTCTGGTCTTCTTCCTTCCCTGAAAGAGGCAGCCCCGAGCAAGAGAGTGACCTATTGAGGAAGCAGTAGGGGAGTCAAAAACAGAGGCACCCACTTCAATCTAAGGCCTAGGGAATCAGCCCAAGTTTCACTAGAGCTATGTCCTCCACCTCACCTCCAACAGGATAGCTCCTCCTAACCTTAAATCCACCCTCATCCCCATCTCTGTCCTTATTACTCACCGTTATCATGCAATCCCACCTCCCACACTCTCCCAAACCCATATCTAATGCCAACCCAAACCCCAATCCTGATGGCAGGCCGATCTCCCCAGGGGTGTGCTGCATGGAGTACACTATGCTTGAGTGTTAGAGGTGGGGGGAGATATGAAATATGGTTAGGTGACATTGAATCTATCTTACTTTTCTTATTTCATAATCTTCCTCCTCCCTTCTTCTGAAGGAAGCCCTTGCCATTACCTCATGGTCTCACTGATTTACTCAGCTTAAAGCAAGGCTTCTGATCATTTTTTTTTTCTTGGTGTCATAAACCCCTTCGGCAGAATAGCAAAACCAATAGACCCCTTCTCAGAATAATGTTTTTCAAAAGAATAAAATAAAATACATCAGAGTCTAAAGGACACCAGGTTAAGAACTCCTAGTCTAAAGGAATGAAGCCGGTGTGACTTAGTGACAAATCTGAATCATAGAGTATTTTTAAAGAAATCGATTTCATCATCAAACTAGGCTAACAACATGTTTTCTAGTAGAGGGCCTCTGGGAGCATGTTTTAATGAATAGCTAGGTTTGTAGTTAGCATATTAGCTGTTTGCATGTAAACATAGCTTCTAAAGTGCTGGTGCTAGAAAAGTTTGTACCTTTAAATGTTTTAGACCTTGTCCCTGAGATCTTGTTTATCTCATTAATTTGGCCTCTCCATTAAGAAAGGGTTTGCTGAGCAAAGGGAAAGCCAATCAGCCTGGGCCTATCTGAATGATCACAACTTCCTCTTTAGTGGAGTCCAAATGAATGCTTTGTGGATCTTTTAGAGCCCTACTCTCAGAAGCTCAGAGATATTTTGGCAGGTTCTGCCACCCATTACTCTGGGAGATGGAAAAGCCAACAGCTTTTACACATGTACACACCCATTCTCCGTAGCTACTACCCTGACAGAGAAGAACCCCCTTCCTCTTCCACTCCCAAGGGGACAGGAAGGTGACCCCCCCCCAACCAAGGTAACCGAGGAAGCCTGTTCCCCACTCTAGCCTCTCAGCCCCATAGGAATCTGTCTATTTCTGTCCATTGGTGCAGCCAGAAGCTTCAGGACAAACAGCAGGAACACTCTTCTGGCCCTGAGCTTTGGGAATGAAACCCTCTGCTATTGTCACCTGGGAGAGGGCTTTGGAAGCCTTCAGACTGGAATCCTTTCCTCTTCTCTGGACTGGCAGCTGGGCTGGCAGGCAGGGAGGGAGGAAATCCTGGGGCTGGTCAGAGACGGACCTAATGCGCCGGCAGCTTAAGTGGCCGTTTTCCTTGGGATTAGGGTTTCACTTACACGGAGCGGCTGAAAAACACTCTGCTTTAGGAAGGATTAGAGCTGACAATTCAGTGCTCTCGGGGAGAAAATAAAGCCTGAGAGGAACTGGAAAACCTGGCGTATCAGGAGACTGTGTAAACAGGATTAGCCTCTGCCCACCCAGCATGAGGGGCTCCAGACTGCATAAGAATACCCCAGTACCCACCCCTGCCCTGAGTCCAGCCTCAGGCTGCAGTCCCCTTCATCAGTGCCAGAGCTGTCTGTAACCTTCTTTTGGGGAGCCACTTATTCCTTGCTCCTCAGCTCAATCTTGTTCCTGGCAGGGCTCAGAGTGGAAGGAATATTTACTAGGGCCTCCCATCACTTGGGCCTAAAGAGACCCTGTCACTTATGGTCGAGTCTAGAGCCCACTGGTGGTTAGAGAAAAGCTATTTGTAGAATTCTCCATCTCTAAAAGCAGAAGCAGCAACCCTCTTATTACCCATTGGCTGATGGCTTACTCAAGGCCAAGACCAAGCAGCCTGGTCACTGAGTCCTTTTCTGGGGACTGACCAAACCCTTAGGTCACTCTTCCCAGCTCTGCTTGCTGGTAAAGTTTCCTTAGGAACCAGCCCCACTAAACCCACAGAGAATTAGCCTTGAAAAGAACTAGTCATAGTGTGACTTCCCCCAGGGAATCAGTTACAATTATCCACAGGGTAGTGAGAAGTGGACCACAAAAAGCCATATCTATGTATTTCATAATAGCTTGCAACTAATAATAGTGATAACAACTTACAGTTTAACAAACATCTTTACAACAGCTGTATGAGGCAGGTAGTTTAACAGAGTTTAGCCTAGATGATCTCCACTGTCTTTCCTAGTTCTAAATACTGTAATAATTTGATTTTTACAGATGAGGAAACAGAGGCTCAGAGATGTTAGTGACTTGTCCAAGGTCCCACAAAGAGTTAATAGAAGAGCTAGGACTCTAGCCCAGGTCTTTCTGACTCCTAAGCCTTGTTATCTTTCTACTAGTGTTGTCTTTTTATACCAGTAGGTATTTTTTGAGCCCCAGAGGTATGTCCAGCACAGGACTAGGCACTAGGGATGGGATACAGAAGTAATAAAACACATGGTACAGTGATATAGCCTTCAGTGAGCTTATAACTGGAGGAGACCAAGGATTTAAAATGTCTAGAAAATTTGAAGAGGACAAGGAAAGAAGGGAGGTAGAAATTTAGGGGTGAAATGGAAGGGCATATAGTGCCTTTTATAATGTCCTCTATAAATGTAAATTGACTTGGTTATTTCAAGAACATGTGTATTATATGTATGTATACATGTATATATACATACATATAAATGCATAAATGCATATATATAGGTGTATTAATTTGGTAGTAAAATTGTCACTCAGTTTCCTTACCGGTATGATGAGGGACTTAGACAATAGTGATGGCTTTTGAGATCGGTGCCAGCTTTGACATTTTAGGACTCTGTTTTGTATGTATTATTTTAAAATATAGTTTATTCAGTTAAGTATAAATTTACTCATTGAATTTGCCTTTTAAATGTTTTTATTTATTTGTTTGCTTGCAAATGGATTACCCATAAGCTTTTTGAACTTTAGAAAATTAGACCATAGCTTTTTGGTTTTGAAAAGCAACACTAAAAGTTTTTGAAAAGTTTATGAGAAGCATGCTGAAAGCTCAATGAAAATGTTAACATTATGGTAATAGTTACCGTGTTTTCCTGACTTAGGTCTCCCTATATAATCATGCCAAGCTGATAGAAAATCCACTTATCATCAAAAAAATCAACTGAACAAAAAAAGCTTTTTAAAAATCCTTTAAATCTATTTGAATGTAACCAACTCATGGTACTTTATCTAAATGCCATTTTGGTGCTGTCATTGCATATTCTGATGCTTCATATTTCCATCTTCAACTCAATTAAATAACCATGTTCTAGGTGCTAAGGAAGGGACAAAGTTTAGATAAAACACAGACCCTGCCCTCATGGAGTTTGCAGTCTAGTGTGTGTTGGAGGAGGGGGGAGGGGGGATAAGATATATAGATCACTATAACATACAATTTATTATCAATTTGTGAACTTCTGAAAACTGAAGCCTAGATTGAGACTGCTCTCACCATATGTTCATTGATTTGGTCGGTCCTGAATTTTTCTATTTCCAGATATAGATTGATTTTTATCATATCTTTCAGAAGGTAGAGACATCTGAAGCCAGCAGAAAGCTAAAAAAGATAGACATTGTGTTAGGGCAAAGACCTTGCCACCACTATGTTGCAGAAGGTATGCGTTTGGCAAGATCCTCGATGATTGTCCTGGACCAAATATCCAAATGGAACCTCTTTTCTACAATATTTAAACAGACCTCTCTAAAACCACTGCTTGGGTATTAGCTTGTTTTGTAATCCAGTCAAATGCAGAATCAGGGCTATCTTCACTTACATGTTTGCCTTTGAATCTTGGATCCAGGAGATTTGCAGCAGTTGATTTGATCTGGACCATTTGATAAGGAATGCCTGACATAAGTGCACTGTCTGATGTGGATGCTGTGATTGCTGAAGGAATTGTCTTTAGAATCTTCAGGGAGTTCTGTATTTGAACTCAGAAGACATCCTCATCTAACATAGCACTCCTTACACTTCGGGGTACTTTAAGATCCTCAACTGTTAGTATTTCTTGAAGACTGTCTTTATTTTTCAGTAAAACTCTCAAAGGACATTACCACTCCACCCCATTGAGTTTTACACCAGTTTCCATGCCGCTAATTTATTCTTTGCATTCCACTTGCTGTTTCTTGAAGACAGAAATCCCAGTTTGAGTAACATTCACTCGCTTGATAATTCAACTTGACAGACATTTATTAAAAGCATACTCTATACATTGTCCTGCAAGTAACACGTGGATATTTCTCTGTTATGCACTCCCATGAGGTTTTCTGGTTGTTACCTGCATTTTCACTTGGCAAGAGTAACATGTCACCATTCCCTCCCTTTCATATTGTTCCCATTTCAGTGCTTCCATTAAAACACACACACACACACCCCTACCTGACTGAGGTGTGAGTACCACCTACTCTATGATTCCTTCTCCCCTCACATTTGTCCACCCAGGCATAAGCATTGTAAAGAGCAGGACTATGTTGATTCTTCCCGGCAGACATTCCAATACCTACTCACATGATGATCTTAGTAATTTACAGACCTTTTCCCAAGATGCTCTTTCTGTTATTGATGATGGCAGTTGCAGAAGAATAGACTCCTTTGACAAGAGTTGAATCAATGTATCTCTTGGCATCATCTATAAGAGAGGCCACTGACAGTTACACACAACTGCCTGCAATCTATGGTGACTTGAAAATACTGAATGGGCAGTTGAGACTGATGAGACCCTTCTGATGAGACCCATTCATTAACTGATTCCTATAGTCAAATATTTACTCTATACTTACTATGTGCAAAGTCTTGTGATATTAGGGGTAGCAACAGCCACCAGATCAAGTCCTGAGAAGAGTGATTTATACTTTATGCAATATGGTCCTTCTCACATACACCCGTGAAGAGTAGCTTACTGCTCCACAGGACACATCCACATGTAAGACTGTGCTTGCCCCTTCTAAAAGCATTTAGAAATCCATTTTTCATTTGATGGTAATGCATTTTATGGATTCACCAAATTTCATAGCAGGAAGGAAAGTCAGAATCAACTAGTCTATCCCCTCATTTTACAGGTGGAAAGCTGAGGCACAGAGAAGGTCTTGCGTCAAGTCGCACAGCAAGCTAATGGAAGAGCCACGAGCAGGACCCATATCTCTTGATTCTCAATTTAGGGTCTTTCTGCTTTGCTGCACTATATTTGCAAATCATGATATTTTTTCCTATCAGAGTAATTTGCAGTGTGGGAAAAGTTTCCATATGTTAGAAATTGGTCTTGCAATTTTGCAGAGAGAGAGAATAGTAGCTTAGTGACCAGCTTTCTTATAAACTCTAGGCTCCCTACATTCAGCATGTACATGTTGATTAATGGTATCCCTCAAGTATTAACTATAAGCAGCTTTCCAGCCCTGCTGGCCTCACTGGTAAGGTTGGGTAGATGATTTTGCTCAAAACAACAGATTACTAAGAACTGCATTACAATTTATGTAGGTTGAGGAAATATGCTAATGCAGTTGAAATACAATTTCGTAGGAGTTCAGATAAATTTAAACTCTTACAATCTATGTTTCTTAATGGAGTATGCCTTTTCTTAGCCCCTTTGTATCTAAAGGTCACAGGGCTGGAAGGAACCAGGTTCCAATTTCTAACTCCAAAAATCTTTAAACCAATCTTTACTCCTCTCTGTCCCAAAGCCTTTTAGACAAGCAGAATAATATGCTTCTTGTTTCTAACATCCGCAGGAATAAGTGGAAGCTACTTTCAGGATCGTAGGATTTAAAACAAGAAGAGACTTTAGAGATTGTCTAGTCATAGAATCACAGAATAAAGAATCTAGAGTCCAGAAGGGATGGCAAAGCATCCTCATTATAACATCCTGACCAATCACCATCCAACCTTTGATCTAAAACCATCCATTAGGGAGTGCCCACTACCTCCTAAGGCAGCTTATTCCACTTTGTTGTAAGGGAAATTTTCCCTTACAACAAAGCAGCCTTCTCCCCTTCCAACTTTTGCCCATTTATTGTTTCCTGTGTGTTCTCTGGAGCCAAATGGAATAAATCTATTCTGTCTTCCATATGATAGCCTTACATATACTTGAAGACCACCAACATGTCACCTCCTGAGTGTCTTTTTTTCCAGGCTAAACATCTCTGGTTTCAAATGATACCTTTGCCAGTGTGGGCAGGGGTCAAGGGACTAACATACCCCTTTGCTAATTCAGGCACACTAGTCATGCAATGGGCTGATAAGCAAAGTTATAAAGGTAACTGAGATTTAAACCCAGGCTCTGTGCCAATATTCTTTCTATTATAGCACAAGGCCTCTTAGTTGGTTAACAGGTATTTACTGTGCAAGTTCGATTACATCATTTTATAGATGAGGAAACCGAGGCTAAGAGAGGTTAAGTGACTTATACAGTGTCACACAGTTTCTGAATTGGGATCTTAACTTGGGTCTACCTAACTCCAGGTCCAGGCCTCTATCTACTGTACTACCTAATTCAAATGTATACATACTTAATAATTTACAAAGTATTTTCCTCACAGAATGAGGTTTTCTCTTTTTACAAATGAGGAAACTGAGGCTCAGAAACATCAAGTGATTTGTGTGAGGCCATATCTGGCATCACTGGCAGAGCGGTTGCTCTTTCTGCTACATAACACTTTGTCCTTATGACTGGAAAATGTCCTCCAATTTCTAGATTAAAATTCAACAGAAGGAAAGCTACTAGAAAAGTAAACATTAGTATCTTCTGTAGGTCAAAAGACATCTGACTCATGCATTTAATTAATTTAATTCAATAAATATCTATTAATCACCTGGATAATAGGGAGATACACAACATAGATAAGACCGGGTCTCTGCCCTACTGTCCATTACAGTCTTAGACATATGAACATGTAACTATAAAGCAAATAACAAAAGAGAGGTGCAAACAGAATGCTTTGCAAGGTCTAAGGAGGGAAGGATTGTAGGTTTTACAGGTTAGGATTTCAATAGGTAGGATTTCAGTAGGGGGAGAGGTTGAGAGGGTAATAGGAAAAAGTGTGAGCAAATGCATAAAAATGGGAAAACAGTGACTGGCAAATAGAAAGCATTTAATATTTGCTCATTGGTTGATAGAATGTAAGCTACTTATGGGCAGGGATTGTCTTGCTTTTTGTATTGGTATATCTGGTGCCTAACAGTGCCTGGCATGTAGCAAATGTTTAAGAAATGACCATTCTTTTATTCATTCATTCAAAATATAGAACATGTGCTTGGGACAGCAAGTAATCTGGTTTGTCTGAACTGCATAGTACATGGAGGGGTGGTAATATGAATAAAGTTGGCACTAAACTGTGGAAAGTCTGGGATCCCAGGCAAAGAAATTTGATCATTATATGGCAGCCAACAGAAAGGCATTAAGGAGTTTTGAGTAAAAGAAATATACATAAAGAGGATGAGGCTGGGGGTAGCGTAGTTATTGCAATAGTCCAGGTGGGTGACAGTGAAAGCTTATACTAAGATGGTGGCAGTGGAATTAGAGAAAAGAAGATGCATATGAGAGTTATTGCAACAGAAGAATTGATGGGACTTGGCAATTCTTCGGACGTGAGAGATGAGGGAAATGGAAAAGCCAAGTGTTACCCCAACACTGTATGGGAGCCTGGGAAAATGGTGGCAGCACTGACAGAAACAGGGAAGCCAGAGAGAGAAACAGGATTAAGACACAAACAATCAGCTCAGTTTTAGACATGTTGGGTTTGAGGTGTTGATGAGAAATCCCATCGGAAGCGTCCTACAGGCAGCCGAAAACATGGGAAGAGAACTCAGGGCCAGAGATGTTGATTTGGTAGTCACCTGGTGTTAACTGAAGCTGTGGAAGAGATGACCAAGAGAGACACTGTAGAGGCAGCAAGATCCAAGGTAAAGAAATGGTGGAGGGGTGGTTAGAAAAGTAGGAGGAGAAGCAGGGGACAGTGATGTCCCTGAAACCAAGGGAAGAGCGAGCACCCAGAATGAGGGGCTGTCAACAGCACTAAAGGCTGTCAACAGATTGAGAAGAATGAGGACAAGAAAGGCCACTGGATTTAATGATCATGAATTTTCTGATGTCTTCAGGAGAGTGGTTTCAGTCAAAGATAGGGACTGAGTCAACAGCATTATTCCAGACTGCTGCTTTTCCTTTTATAAGAATTTACAGGAATACTGAATATGCAAATACTGAAACAACTTTGCACAAAAATCTTTCTCCTGCATATTTTAAAAATAATTTTTCTAAAGATCATGTGTCAATAAATGCATTTTTAGAAATTTATTTCTAAATTATATCTAAAAATTAGAAACTTATTTCTAAGAATTATATCATATACCATTATTTCTAAGAATTATACCATAGATTTTTGTATTAGTATTTTCTTAAATATATTATTCATCATTCTAAAATAGGCAAAATTTACAATTTAATTTTGGGAGGAAGGGAGAATATTTGTCCCTGAAATTCCAACCCACTTTTTTTGGCCTTTACATTTAGCACAGACATAACAATGAGAGAATAATTAAATGTTAAATTGTGTGGTACTGATTACCAGCACAATTAATCAACAGGTATTTATTGAGCACCTGCTATGTGCTTATTACTACAGAGAATAAAGAAAAAGAAGACATAGTCCCTGCCCTCAGGGAGCTTGCAGAGTACTTGAAGAGGACAAACTATTAAGTACTAAATTGTGTAGGGCAGAATTTATATCCTCAGAAAAGATATCAATGAGAGCTGGAGAAGTTTAGGAAAGCTTCAAGAAAGAGTCAAAACCTTAAGCCGAGCCTTGAAGGATGGAAAGGATTTAAGTAGCCAGTGAAAGAAGGGAGCACTTTCACACCAGGCATAGGAAATAACACAAATAAAGGTGTAGGTGTGAAGAAGAACATGGCTCATATATGGAGACAATAAGGACATCAGCCTAATTAAACTAGAGGGAGTACTGCTAGAGAGTAGTAGAAGGATAGTAATGGAGAGGATATAGGACCAAACTGTGGAGGCCCTTAGAATGTCAGGCAGGGTTTAGATTTGATATGATAGGAAATAAAGAACCTGTCCTTGAAGATTCTTGAGAAAGGTTGTGATGTGACAAAAATAGTCATTAAGGACTTTTAATTTGATAGGGGTATACAGAACAGTTGAGGACTTTTCTGGAGTCAGGGAGCTCATTTGGAAGGTTGGTAAAGGAATCTAGATATTAGGTAATCTGAAGGTCACAACTTGGAATGGCAGCAGTGGAAGTGAAAATGAAGGCTTTAATTTAAAAGGCATCAAAAGAAGAAATGACCGGATTTATTGATTAGATGTGGGAGGCAGGGTATGAATGAAGAGGCAGAGATGGCTCCAGAGCTTCAAATCAGAAAAAAGGGAAGACGGTGGTACCATAGACAAAAAGAGGAAAGTTGGGGAGCATGGAGGTGAATTGTTTTGTAAAGAAAGACAAGTTTTAAACATGTTGAGTTAAAGGTGCCAGCAAAATGTTTAAAAATATTTTTACTAGTCCTGTGATTTCATCAGTATCAGGAGCTACTATTTCTGATGGAGACTGTCACCAGCTCCACAATTTAGTCTTATATAGTTGCCAGGGGACACTAAGAGGGTAAGAGGTTAAGTGACTTGTTCAGGATCACACAACCAATATGTATCAAGGGTAGGACCTGAACCTAGATCTTCTGAGGTGAGGTAGTGTTGTGTAGTAGATAGTATTTGAAGGCAGAAGAACCTGTGTTCAAATCACACCTCAAATATCAACATACGTTGGTGGGCCATATGACCCTGGGCAAATTGCTTAATCTTTCTATGCCTCAGTTTCTTCATCTGTAAAGTGAAGGGTGGACTCAATGGTTTCCAAGGTCCCTTCCTTTGACACTGTTGACTGAGTCAACTGTATCAAATGCTTCAATGGGATTGAGGAGAATGAGGAGTTAGAAAAGGCCATTAGGTTTGGTCATTGATGACCTTCGGGAAAAGTTTCAGTGGAGTGGTGAAGTCAGAAGACTGATTACAGAAGGTAGAGAGAAAGGGTAGACTGAAAAAGAGAAGGTGCCAATGGAAAGAGACAAGTTAAAGATGGTAAAGGAGGGGTAATCTAGAAAGTCTTGGGGAAGCTGGGAGGGCATGAAGTCCAGGTCTTTCCCCAGGGCATAGTATAGGATTTAGAGAAGAGAAGGAACACAACTTCTCTGAAGACAGGGAGGAAGGAAAAAGATGAAGAGGCAGACATATAAAGTGGAGGTGAGGGCTGATGAAGGCCAACATCTTCTTAGTGAAATAGAAGGTAAAGTCATCCTCTTCAAAGAGTCACCAATATAAGGGAGGTGTCAGGGCAGTTTCTCCAATTCATATTGTATGTTTAAGTTCATAATTCATCTTCATTCAATTTGTGTAACTATCTGATCACATAATTTTCCAAAGAAACACACCCTTTGTCTATATAATCGACCCTGGGGTTCCCTGTGAAGTGTGAGTTGAAAGCTGGACAGTATAAATCCATAATGAACCAGGTTTGCCTTGTTCTAACAGCCTTTAACAGGGCTTTGCTTCCTGGGATCAGGAGCAGAGAAAGCTCCTAGGAGCATCTTCTAATTCATTTAAATGTGACACAAACAGCAAAACATCTCCCTGTTCTGCCTCAACCTGACAGCCCCAGGCACTTGCCATGGAGAAACCAGGCAATGTCCTTAGTGAGGTTATGTCCTTCAGGACTCAGGAAGAGATATGGTGGGAAAGGTCAGTATCAGGATGGAAGTGTGAAGGGAGTTGTGTTCCCTAGAACCTTAGAAGGTGTTGGAGGGACTAAAATTGGGAGGTCCAAAGGAAGAAGGGTTGGGTGTGGCGGTGAGAAGGTTGTGATGTTACCAGAGGGACTACTTACTGGAAAGCAGTGGAGGGACCAGGAAATCAAGTCAAGAGGCATTGGTTAAGTGCTTATTATGGGGATTTTTAAAAAGGCAAACTCATTCCCTGGCCTAAAGAAGCTCACATTGTAATGGGGGAAACAACATACAAATATTGGAGTTAATTACATATATATATAAGTCCCCTTTTCCAACCCTGTATCCTGTGTTCTCTCTGCTGCCCCCTAAGAAAACATGGTAGCCAAACACACAAAAGATACATACATACACAAATACACTCTCACACATGCAGATGTACTGCTATTCCTACATGATCATGTGGCAGTTTCTTTTTCATAGAGTGACCTGGTTCGAGTACCAGCCCCTCACCCCCGTGCCTTGTCTCTTTTCAGGTCGTGACATGGCGAGTACCACCCTGCCCGGTTATCCCCCCCATGTTCCCCCCACTGGCCAGGGAAGCTACCCCACTTCTACCCTGGCAGGAATGGTGCCTGGTAGGTGATAAAAAGCCACAGTCAAGGGCTGGGGAGAAGGGGAGGGGTCATGCCTGGGGAAACTAAATCATAGGTGTTCTGTGAGTACAGATTCTCTTTCCTAACATCCACCTTCAGTCATATGACTTCTTTCCCTGCTATCCCCAAAGGGTGATCTCTTTCTGTGTTTTCCTTCTCTTCCTCTCCCCAGTGTAGGCTGGATGGAGCCCAGGTCTGGGAAAACCCCTGGAATATGATTGCAGGGATACATATCTGCCCCCACCACCACTGGAGTCACCTCTCCTGTCACCTCAACCTTAGTCTACTCCCCCCATCAGTGCCCAGAGGCCACCCCAGGTCCTGGCCAGCTAGCTGACTATATATACCCAGAGCATAGGACCAGGCCAAGCTGAGGTGGCTTGGAAAAGCCTACCCTGGTTTCCATGGAAACCTGGAGTCAAGCACCATTTCTAGACAAATGTCAGTCACCTAGACAAAGCCACCCTGGCTAACACCAGCCCCCAGAGGGGAGGCTAGGAAGGACAGTGCAGAGCAGCACTTCCTTCCCTCGATCTGGCAGGAGACAACCTCCAAGAAGGCAGACCTAGAATTCATGATATGGCCTGGGTCAGAGGAGCTCTAGTTCTAGGGAGACAAGCCAGAAATAAAACCACCTTCTCCTAGAGACGCCCTATGCCCCAGTACAGGAGGCGTCACCTGATGTTTATATATTAACTCTCCCCTCTCTCTGAAAGAGGCAAGGTTGGTTTGCAGCATCTCAGAGGAAAGTAGGTGGGGTGCAGAAGGTGATTTCCCTAGGTTATAACTTTGCCCCTACTTTCCCATGACTCAAGGATGGAGCACTGGAAAATGAGTTGGCTTTCCCAGTTAGTGCAACCCATCCCCTCTATGGAAATCCTTTTACCAAAATGAATGTGGGACTAGGTCCCCTTTCCCACACCCTTGCCCTTTGGTGATCCTACAGATTTTGGTGATTCAGAGGGGCATATCTGTAGTGTTATTTGTCTGTCCCAGGCCACACCTTGTAGACACACGAGGGTACCAAGGGAGTTGGGGGCAGTGGGTGTGGAGATGAGGAAACTGGTGGGAGATAAAGCGAGGAACCTCAAGGGAGACGAGGTGAGATGAGTGGGGGATGGTATGAGGATGGTAGAAGGTAGGAAGTGGAGACCCCCTAGGAGAAGGGGAGCAGGCAGACAAGGGGTAAGAGAGGGTAGGGGGTAAAGTGAGTCAGTGGGAGGGAGTTAGGGAGAGGGGGGATAGAAGTGAGGGAGGGTGAAGGGAGGTGGGGGTGGGAGGCAGGGGAGCCGCAGTGGCAAGAGGGGAGTCGTTAAACAGAATCCAGTGCTGATGAGGAAATTACACTTGTTTCATTAGCGATCGGGGAAGGAGATAGCTCAGTTCCTCTTGGTCACAGTTGAGCTCAGAAGCTCATTATCCTGCTGCACGCATGCTTTCCCTCCTCGTCAATAAACAGGCTTTCCAGTGGCTGCATCCCCCCTCCACCCCCACCCCCCCCCAAGCTCCCTCTCTGAGAGGGGCTCCTTCTCCTCTACTTAACCTGTGCTGCGGGATCAGTGTAAACAGTCTGGGGTCATCACACAGGAGAAAGGGTGAGAGAAAAACTCAGAGGCCTGGCCTTTCTGAGAGGAGAGAGAGAGGGAGGAGGCAGGGGGGACAGCCAGTGCCAATTCCAGGGCGTCATCCCACCCCTACCCCTAAGCCTTCGGAGAGCTTGCCCTTCTCTTCAGAGCTCCTGAAGGCCCTAAGCATTGGTCTTCCTTCCCTCCTTAGACCAAAGCAGTGTCCATCTTCTTCCTGTCTTGTACTCCATGATATCTCTCTTCTCCAGTCCCCTGTAGTCCTAGAGAACTAACCTCAACCATACTGCAGTGGGCTGCACCCACATCGTGATTTCCTCTGGGCATGACAATGGATAAGAAGCAGTTACTGGGCTTTTTCTGTGTCCATGGGCATGGAATACTGCTAGCCCCCCTCTCCCCCATTCCAGTCATTCTCAATAGCACCAATTGTAGGAAAATGGGTCTCTTGCCCTCTGGTCCATTCTTGGCAGTACAATCTAGAAGTTTAGGTTCGACGGATGGCTCAAGCCCTTCAGCTTGGTTTGGCACATCGAGGATATCAGGTCCTCCTGTTGATTCCCACCAGGCAGTGCCATCTCCCCAGAAACAAGAGCAGCAGATAGCCCAGGCTTCCCAGCTTGTAAAGGGACTTATCATCAGAAAAGGAGGAGAGCAAAGCAGAGCCTTGCTGAGTAGGCATGCACTCATCCACCCAGCAGTCTTTGGATATGCTCTTGGCATCCAGACACCTCTGTCCTGAGGGCCGGGGGACCAAACCAGTTTCCTTACTCCATTCAACAAGGTTCCCTTGTCTACTCCTCCAAGCCATCATCTATCTATCTATCTGTCTGAGTCAAGACAGGCCTGAGTATCAGGGGAGAAGGCTTTTTGACTTCAGGACACTCAACTGCCCGTTCCTATGATGATAACAACGATGCTGTCGTTCAAAGTGTCTGCATCCCTAGGACTCACCCCACTCCTGTCTCCTCTCCCTTCCCTGCAGGAAGCGAGTTCTCAGGCAATCCCTACAGCCACCCTCAGTACACAACCTACAATGAGGCCTGGAGATTCAGCAACCCGGCCTTACTAAGTGAGTACGGCCACCAAAATGTCTTGTCTGTCTGCTCACCAGCCACCGTTCCAGATTTTGAGCCCCACTCATGTCAGCAATGGGGGGATAGGGGTAGGGGTGGGGAGAGGTTAGCTCAGACTGGAGACTCAAACCAGACTCCTCCTTCATAGAGATCGGTTCCCCTCCTTCCCTCCTCCTGTCCCAGATGGGCTCGGGCAGGGCAAGCAAACCTAAGTAAGTACAAATGGAGGTTTCAACAAATGGTGATGGTCCTTGTGCGTCTGGTGGGCCCAAAGGATTCGATTCTCCCGATTTATCGCTGTTTGAAGGCCAAAGTGCCAAGGTCCCCCGAGCCGGCCATTTCGGCCTTCCTTGCCCCCCCCCCACGTCACCGCCCTGGGGGTTTTCGGTTTGAGTTACTTTTCCTTTTTGTTCTCCTGTTTGTCCTCTCACCCAGCCCATTCTTCTCCTGTGTTAACTTCCAGGTTCCCCTTATTATTATAGTGCCACCCCCCGGGGCTCCGCCCCTGCCGCTGCTGCCGCTGCCTATGACCGCCACTAGTTACCGCGGAGACCACATCAAGCTTCAGGCCGACAGCTTTGGCCTGCACATTGTCCCCGTCTGAAGCCCGCCCGCCTGCTCGCCCGCTCGCTCGCCGCTGGCCTCTCTCCCGCCGCTGGCCTCTCTCCCGCCGCCACGCACGGAGGGAGGGAGGATCCACGCCACGCCATGCGACGGGACGGGACGCTACGCCTCCCAGTTGGCCCCTGTCCTCCCTATTTTCCTTTTTCCCTGCCCCGCAGTCTTACTTTAAATCCGGGACCCGTTGAGACGGGACGGGCTGAGTCTCGAGAGGAATCCACAGACCCAGCCTTTTGCCCCTCTCTGGCCTCTGCCTCGCCGCCCTCCGTAGTCTCCTGCAGGTCCGCCGGGAGGGAGGCGTAGGGATGTGCCCTGACCTGGTCTGGCACCCGCCTCCTCCCCTCCCGGTGCGCCTCCTCGGACCGGGGCAGGGTCTTGTGGCGGTAGCCGGGGTGTAGCACGCCCAACCTATAATGGGTCTGCTCTCCTGGGCCGGAGCCAAGTCGGGCGGGCTGGACTGTAAGAGCAGGGACAGCTATCACGCCCCCCTCCCCAATCGACCGGGTCAGGCCCGCTCTGTCCGCCCCTCCCCATCCCGCAGCCTGCGGAACCAGAAGGAGAAAGAGCGACATGGTGTTAAGCCTCTTTGCTGTGAAGGCTTGGGGAAAGAAAATCCTGAACAAAAAAGTTATAAACTAAAGGAAAGAACTACCCACTCGACCCCTAGTGCGCTGGGCTCTCTTCCCCCACCCCCACCCCCAGCCCAGGACGTAAGGGGGATTGTGATAGAGAACGTCTGTGGGGCCGGAGTCCTGCGAGACAGTGTCTCTGCTGATGGGACACAGGGCAAATGGCCCTTCCAGCTAACCGGACTTAGTCTGGTTCTTTCCTCTTTCCACCGAAACCGCCGCACCCTACGCCATCACCACTGCCCCTATTGCTGTTTGGAGCTATTTCCCGCCCCAGCCCCCATGGGCTTCCCGGAACCTTGGGACACACTTAACCCTGCATCTCAGTCTCCTCCCCACTCCATCTCAGCCTTTGCAATCGTGTTCAATCTCAGTTGGGCTGGGTCACCCTAGAGCAATGGGTCCCAGTCCCCGTCCTAGAGCTGGTCCCAGCCCTGATTCTGGACGCAGTCCCTCAGTCTGGGGCTGGCCAGGTGGAACAGCCCTAGACCAGCGTGGTCCGCTCCTCCTCCCCCCAAGGAGCCAAGCCAGGGGATTTGGGGTCCAAGTCGGGTAAGCATAGGGCAGTGTCTGAGTTCTCGCTGTCCGAGATAGGCTTGGGACCTATCTTGGGACCTAGCAGGACCGCCACTAGTCTTATCAGCGAGAACTGGGCAGGGACCTCAAATTCTACAATTATTTAATATTATGGTATTTGCAAAAAGAAAAAGCCTATAGCTGCTGCTTTATAGAAAGACGGTGTGTGTTGTGTGAAGGCGAATCCTCGTGTATATAAACCCTTCCAATGCCCCTCCCGGCCTGGGCCATCCTGTATCGTAGTGACTAAAGCCACCCGCTGCCCGCCTGTAGATAAGCCCTGCTGTCTGTGCTGTAAGAGTCGCCGCTCACTTTGGGGGGGAGGGGGGAGGAGGGAGGACATGGGGGGAGGGGGTACACAAGATACATACCCAATAAAGCACAGCACGTGGGGGAGGGGTGCAGGGCAGAGGGGGGATTTTTTTTATGTTGCAAAAGAAAGGTTTGAAAGAAAAATCACTATGCAAAATGACTCCTGTGGACTCCTCTACTGTGGTTGTTCCCTTTTAAACCATCTCTCTCGGTACCGTGCTTCCGGCCCCGTTTCCCTTTCTGTGTCTCTTTCCTCTAATACTGGCTTCTCCCTCAGCATCTCCTCCTACCAGGCCTGATTTATCATCCTTGAGCTCTCAGTCCTGCCTGGCCCCAGATCTGCACCCTCCTGTCCTGGGAAACTGATGGTTTGAGCAGCCCCTCGTGCCAGTAGCTGTCTTATAGTCTCTTTTTTCTCCCTCTACTCTTCTTCCCCTCCTCTTCCTCTCTCCCTTCCTCTCTGCTCTCCTCTCCATTCCCTTTTCCCCTTCTCTCTCTCCACTCTGCGTCTTTTCTTTCCCCTCTTTTCCTTTCCTACCTATCCTCTTTTTTCCTCTGGTCCCCTCCCCAGAGCGGCTGTGCCTGCATGTTTCCTCACCTGTGGATAGTGACGACTCGAAATAACAGAAACAAAGTCAATAAAAAGTGAAAAAAAAATTTTTTTTAATGGAAGAGTCCGGAGCCCGAGCCCCAGGGAGGCTCCCTCCTGCCTAACCCACCTGGCCGGTCTCTGAACTTCCTCCCAGAACTTTACCGAGAAAAGTGAGAAAACACAATGGTTTTACTGAACTGTCGGCGCCTCGGGGCGAACCCTGCCCTGACCCAAGCCGGA
Source organism: Phascolarctos cinereus (assembly GCF_003287225.1). Classification (NCBI taxonomy): domain Eukaryota; kingdom Metazoa; phylum Chordata; class Mammalia; order Diprotodontia; family Phascolarctidae; genus Phascolarctos; species Phascolarctos cinereus. Next base: position 109,803,396 of record NW_027555736.1, on the reverse strand, counting down.
ACAACTGACTGACAGGGCAGGGACCTGAGCCTGGGAGACTCTGAAAGTCACCCTCAGCCTAGGTCTGACCCTTAGCCTCCCTCAGCCTTCCCCAGCTTCCTCCAGCCTCCCTCAGCCTTCCCCAGCTTCCTTCAGCCTCCCTCAGCGCCGGTTCTGTTTCATTCCTTTTGTGCACATGAGAAATAAATAAATAAATAATTAATAAATAAATAAATAAATGAATAAATAATAAATGAAATTTTGTATGTCACTCCCAAAGACTCCTGGCTTCTTTCTCCCAGACTAGAGGGCCTTTATTGATTCCCTTCATTGACATCCTCTACTAGACTCCCCCACTAGCCCTCTCCCACTGCCCCCTTTATTCATTAAGCCCCTCATTAACCACCATACCTCTCCCACTGATCCCACCTATCACATTCTCATTGATTCCTTCCCCTTACTGGCCTCTCCTACCTCTATCTTCCACAAACCTCCATCACTGCCCTTTCCCACCTCCCCTACCCCCACCTCCCGAAATTCTCCAATCCCTCTCATTCTGATTCAGATACAGAATTAGATCAGAACAGGCAGGTGGGCCAAATGTAGAGTTGATGGCCTAACCCACCCTCCCACCACTTCACTAGAGATGGAGTTTCCGTTTTGGAGCAGCCAGTCAATCAGCAGTTGGGTTGGTAAGGGCTTCAAACTCCCCCCTTCCTCCCCTCCTGGAATTAGGTATTTAGGTGGAAAGAGCAGCTTCTGTCTGTGAAGGTGGAACCACTAAACTGGTCTCTGGGTTTAAGGGGAGGTGGATTTAAATCGGTAATTCTCAGATGGATATGGGAAAAGGGAGATGAGGAAGCAGATCTTGAGGCCACTGGACTAAGTGTAAGTCTGAGCAGCACTTGCTGGGTAGTAGAGCTGTTAGGCCTTCTCTTTCTTCCATGCGGAATGAGGGCTGACAGATGTGGGCATCCACCCAGTGATGGTGGGTGGAGACAGAAAACGAGACAGTTCACACATGAGGGAAATGTTTTTTCCTTTTATCTCCCAGTTTTCTAGAGGTTCCTGGTGTAAGACCAGATGGGCCTGATAGCCCAAAGCTCCAAGCTCAAGTTCTAAGTGTCTGGGGACACTAACACAGAGAATAATGGTCATGCTAAGACCCTATGGATCCAACCACTGTGCTGTGTGTCTGCTTCTTCCCAGTGGACCAGGTACTATCTTTCAAGGCTGTGGGAGGCCAGGGCAATTAGCCACTGGAGGAAAATAGAATAGAAGTAGACAACCCTGTGTGCCAAGGCCTGTGCTCCCCACACAGGAAAGGGAGAGAGACAGAAGGAAAGGTAATACACCTGGATCCTTTCCCCCTTAAATGATAAGAATCTCATGATGAGAAAAGAATTTAGGACACTAGGCTGGGTGCTCACACTCAATTCTAAATGAGCTGCACAGATGGTAGATGCTAAAGGAGCATAGGTTGGTGAAAAGAGAACTGAATTTGAAGATCTGGGTTTGAACTCCTGCTGTGCTATCCACTGCCCCTTTGACCTTGGTCAATCAATCCACAAGCATTTATTAATTTCCTACTATGTACCAGATACTGTGCTAGGCACTAGGGATAAAAATACCACCCTAGTTGGAGTCCTCATTGCTTTGAACATAAACTACAGTTGTCTCCTAACCAGTTTTCCTGCCTCTAATCTCTTCCTCCTCTAATAGATCCTTTTAAAAAAAAATCTAAATAATCAGGCCTCAGTTCTTTAGTCCTCCTTCAATTTCCACATCAGTTACCTGCCCCCAAATCTTCCCTCTTAGACCCTGTTATAATCCATAACTGCTCCATTTCCAAGGTTCTGAATTTGCAGATTCCCAACTCTGACCACTCTCTCCTGTCCTTCCACCTCTCCTATTCTCTCACTCCTTGTTCTTTGTTTTTATCAGCTCCTTAGCCCCTCAGGGATCCTTCCCTTTTCTTTTGGTCTATCCCACCTACTCTGGTTTCTTATCCCTCCACACCCAACCTGAACCCCAAGATCAGTCATTTTGTTAATGTTTCACTGCTACTGTAGGCTACCTAAAGGGGCACACTTAATCTTGGAAAATAGGATCCCAGATTTAGAGGTGAAAAGGACCTTAGAGTCCATTCCCATCATTTTACAGATGAGGGAACTGGGGTACAAAGAGTAAAGTGACTTACTCCAGGTCAAGCAGGTAGGAAGTAGCAAAACTCAAATTTGAACCCCAGCACTGACTCCAAATCCAGTACTCTTTTCAATAATAATGATGATGATATAAGCTAGTATTTACATTGTGCTTTAAGATTTGCAAGGCATTTTACATGTCATCTCATTAGGTTGCCACTATTCTACTATTGGTACTTTCTTATCCTTTGTATTCTAATATCCTGGCTTATTTGGTAATCCTCATCCTGGGTTACCTCTACCATCTTTTCTCCTATTGCTGGACCCTGAGCACATCAGATTAACACTACAAATTCATGTTGTTGAACCTAATTCATGCTATTAAGCCTTTTCTGGTGCTCCACAATCTATTTATCTAACATCCACTATTTATCACATTTCCCACAGCTTCTATTCCAAACCTCCTTACTCTTTGGATGTCCAGCGTCATCACCACCCCTTCATCTCAGTAGACCGCATTGCCCTTTTCTGATTTTACTCAGAAGGCCCAGACCACCTAATACGAGTTCCCCAAATTTATACTCTCCACACTTCAAAATGTTCTCAATTTCACAGATCTTTTTCTCCTCCAAAGATAATGTCCCTCCTTTCCAAAGCTAATCTCTCCACCTAGGCACTGGACCATCTCCTCCCAGATCTTACTCCCTCAATAACCCTTCCTCTCTCATACCTCTTCAGTTTCTCCCTCTCCTCTGGCTCCTTTCCAGTGCCTAAGAACATGCTAACATCTCCCCTCTCTTATTAAAGAGATTGTCCTTGACCCCACTACTCACTCAAGCTGCCACCCAATCTCAATCCTAGAAAGTTTCCTCTCTGCTGCCACTTCTTCACCACTCATTCCTTGGCTCTCTGAAATTTAGCTTCTGCTTCTGCCACTTAAGTGAAACAGCTCTCTTCAATGGCTTCCTAATATCCAAATTTAGTGGTCTAGTTGTTGGGAGTTTTGTTGTTTATTTGTTTTTTGCTTGTTTTCAGTTTTTATACTCCTTTATCTCTATAACATTTGACATTTTGGATGCCCCTTCTTGGTATTTAATTTTTGGCTTCTATATAATATCGTATTCTGTTAGCTTTCCTCCCACTTCTTACTGCCTCTTCTCCTAGCCCCTCTACCTTCTCTTCTCTACCCTATTCAAACTATCCCTCCTCAGAAAACTTTCTCTAGTTTATCCCCGACCTTAACTCCAAATTCACTAAATTCCCTCTCAATCCTGGCCTTCCTTACTGTACTCAGCTTTATTTTTGTCAATCAATCATTGCCTTTGCTATACCCCCTATTTCTGACTGCTAATTCTTCTTTCTCCTTCCTCCAATCATTGTCCTTCTTCCTCAGGCATCCTAAATATTGGTAACCTCCACCCCTAAGGTTTTCTCCTTGGCCTTCTTCTTGTCTCTTATATTCTCTCCTTTGGGAATGCATCCACTCCCAGAGATTCAGCTATCACCTCTATGTAAACAATTCTCCTACCTCTAGCTCTAGTCTCAACCTCTCTCCTGAGCTCTGGACCCTCATATCCAACTGTCTGCTGGACATTTCCATATGCTTACCCCAGGAGTACCTGAAACTCAACAGTATAAAGAGCTAGTCAGTCAGAGAATGAGGATGAAAATTGTACTTCTATTGATTATTACCTGTGTGACTTTGGACAGGTCACTTAAATTCCTTAGTTCTCTGTCCTGTAAAACAAGGGAAATGGACTAGATAGCCTCTGAGCTCCTTTTCAGCTCTTAATTTGTAATCCTATGAGATCCCAACCAAGTTCATCATCTCCTCCCTCTGAACTTGTACTTCCCTAGTTCCTTATTCCTACTGAAAACCTTAGATATGTCTTTAACTCTTCTTTCTCTCATGTCTCACACACTCAGTCCACTCACGTCACTTCTACCTCTCAGTACTGTTTGCATTTATCCATCCTTTCCTTTCCATTCCTCCTGCCACCATCCAAGTTCTGGATATTCATTTCCCCTGGCCTGGACTATTTCAACAGCCTCCTAACTGGTCAATCCTACGCATGTTGTTAGAGTAATCTTCCTAAAGCATAGCTTTGTTGCTCCTTTGCTTAAAAAACTTCTTTGCCATAGCACAAAGTCCAAACTAGCTTAACACTCAAGGCCCTCCCCAATGTGGCCTCACTCTTCCTTCCTTGATATACAACTTATACTACTCTTGTTGGTGTGCTCCACACTTTAGCTACGCTGGACTATCCACCATTGCCTGCTCATCTTTCCTGTCCCCTTACATTTGCCCAAACTGTCACTTATGTCTGCAGCAACCTCTTCCAATCTCTATCTGTTGAAGTCCTACCCAACCTTCAAGACTCAGCTTTGATGCCACCTTCTTCATGAAGTGACATCTGATCTCCCTAATAACAAATGATCTCTCTTTCCTCATAATACTTATAGCATCTTGTTTGAATGTCTCCTTTGCACTGATCAATAAACATCTATTCAATTAAATATTTATTTATTAGGTACTTACTAAGTGTAAGGCACCATGTCTGGTACCCAGGACACAAAGATTGAATCCAAACAGTCCCAGTCCTCAAGGAGTTTACTTTCTACTAGAACAATGCAACATGTATTTAGATGAATATGTGTTTATTCATAATTATATATAAATAACATATAATAAATAAAATAACATATAATAAACATATAATACATGTTTAGATGTACAAGGTGGGGAGGCTAGGAGGTGAAGTGGATAGAACACTGGGCTGGGAATCAGAAAGACTCATCTTCATGAGTTCAAATCCAGCCTCAGCCACATACTAGCTATATGACCCTGGACAAGTCACTTAATTGTGTTTGCCTCAGTTTCCTCATGTGGAAAATGAGCTGGAGAAGAAAATGGCAAACCACTTTAATATCTTTGCCAAGAAAACCCCAAATGGGATCACGAAGAGTCAGACACGACTGAAACAACTGAACAATAATAACAATATACAAGGTAGAGAGTGAAGGAGTAAAAGCTGAGATAAAGCAAAGAACTCTAAGAATATTTGAGGAAAGAACATTAACAGCTGAGGGACTGGGAGAAGGAGGTGGCACTCAAGTAAGCCTTGAAGAAAGATAAGGATTTACAAAGTTGGATGTGAGAACAAGGATATGAGATCAGGGATGAGGGGCGGTTTATCCAAATAGAAAGCAGTAGGGGACGATGTGTTTAATTTGGGGAATAGTTAATAGTCCAACTTCACTACAGTGTACAGAGTATGAAGGGGAGTAATAAGAAATAATGTTGGAAAAGGAAATTGGTGCCAGACTATGGGAGGTCCTAAATGTCAGGCTAAGGAGTTTGTATTTCATAGTAGAAGCAGTGGGAGCAAGTGAGCAAGGCAGCAAATTATCCTATTCTAATGTATTTCATATTTATTGGTGCCTCTGTCTTAACCCTTAATACTAAATAAAATGTTAAGATCTTTGAGGGCACAGAACTGTGCCTTATTCACCTTTGCATTCCTCAGTACCAAGGACAGTGTCCTGGACATACACAAATACACAAAAAGCCTACGATGTTGTCAGCATAGGGAACTTCCAGTGTGACAACTCCACCCACCAAGACAGAACTAGGTAGAAAAATCCCAAAGAGTTATATGAGGCACAGAGAAGTGTAAACTTCACTAGGGGTCATGCTAGTGAATGTCAAAGGTGGGATTCCAACCCAAGGCTTCCTAACTCTTGAAAACTTAGTTCTCTATCCACTTTACTGCACTGCCTTAACCCAGAAGATAGTAGGGGCTTAATAAGTCTTTATGAAGTTGATTTGTTGGAGAAGGGAGTAAACAACAGCACCAAATGCCGCAAAGAACTCGGGAAGAATGAAGACTGAGAAAACACCATTGGATCTAATGATTAGCCAATGATTGGTGACCTTGTAGAAGGAGCAGCCTCCAAATTTCAGGGCCTGAGAAGTGAATGGTTGATAAGTATGCCAAAGGAAGTGTAGATGGTTCTTTTCAAAAGTTTGGAACTTAAAAGAAGGAATGAAATAACAGCTCAAGGGGAGCACTAGGGTCATGGGAAAGTGTTATTTAGGATAAAGGAGGCCTAAATATATTTTCCTTCAGAAGAGGGAAAGATCAAAGATGCTGGAGAAGGGATGATTGAGTAACAAGATCCTGGAAGAGGCAAGAGGGAATGAGATCGAGAGTATAAGGGGTAGTACGCAAGGACATCTGCTGGGAGAAGGATTGAAGCTAAGATCAGGGTTAAGCTTGGGTGCAGTTTTGAGACAAACTGCTTAATAGGAAGTCTACTGAAAATAAATAAAATAGTTGCTGAATGAGATACACAGACATGCTGAATTTGTAGTGCATTCAATTGTCCACCATCATGACTCTGGCTTAGTACCAGCTCCAGCTAGTCCTACCTTTCTATTCTTCCATAAACTAGATACCTTGCCATCCCCTCCAAACCCTCAGTCCCTCCACTGTCTCTTCCCACCTCTGATCAATATTCCTCCCTTCCTCCTCCAGGAAACCTGCTCAATTTACCATACCTTGACCAATGCATTCTTTTCCAGCCCTGGCCTTCCTGCCTTCATTGTCAGGAAGAACTTGGCTGTGCTGCTTTCAGTCTAACATGGAATCTTTGAGCCCAGGCTCCTCTAATTGGAAGGAAGAAAGAGGAAAAATCACCCTCCTTCTCAGGAAGCTCACAGTCTGTCTGAGGAGGGAACAGGGAGGAATAAGGTATGATGGTATATGACTGAGGATTAACTGTATGGCATAGACAGTAAAGGTTGCCCCAGTTTAGAGATAAGAGATGTTGCTGTGGGCGGGAATAGTCAGGGAAAGCTTCTGGGAAGAGATGGAACTTGAAGGAAGACAGGCACAGAGGGGAGAAGGCAATCATTCCAGGTGTATCAGGGATTTTGGAGACAACTTCTTGAATTGGCATCTATCCAGTGTCTTTCCTCAGACCCAGAGGTCCCAAGAGCAGAGGCTGTACCTCCCCCAGTGCCCAGCAAATCATCCAGGGGATGGGGCCTTGATCAAAGTGGTGACTGATGGATGTGGAGTTGGCTGCCTAAGGAAGAAGACAAAAGGAATAACCCATTTTTGGCCAATGATACCCGCCTCCTCCAATCCCTAGTTAGCCCTAATTAGCCGGTCCCCCTGGTCCCTGTTAGCCATGCCGGCTGCCTGGCTGGCTCTCAGGGGACCAACCCCCCCCCCACTCGAAGTCTAATCAGACCTTCACTTCCCCTCTTACAACACACAACACACACACACACACACATACATGCAGAGTTCCTCCTCTATTTCTCCCACTCTCCCACCAGAGTCCCTGGGCCCATTCTAGCACGCAGAGGGTTAATATATGCTGGTACTGAGCCCCCAGCAGCTGAACCTCCTCATCCCAGGGGGGTGGAGTGGGTAGGAGAATTGGAGAGCTGGGGGGTGGGGAGATAAGGAAGAGGTCTAGCTAAGTTTGAGGGGGTTCCTCAAACTCGTAGGGTTGGGAATTTATAAGAGTTGGGGTTATAACTGTGGGAGCCCCCCCCAGGACCCCAAACTCAAGAGATGGGGGCCTCTCAGGTCCCCTAGCTCAGGACAATTTTAGTCATGACCCAGACCTCCCTCCCCCTCCTTCTGGCCCCCACCCTGTCCATCTCTCTTCACCCCCCCCACCCCACCCCCCCACCCCGCACTGTCAGCCCAAACACATGATAAATTGCCCTGTCAACAGAATTCATTCAGGGACCAATTAATTCCACAGAAATGAACCAGGAGCCATCAGTTGCTGAAAAACTCAGAGTGCGGGGAGTGGAAGGAGGGGGTGCAGGCTGGGGGCAGGCAGGAGGGGAGGGGATGGGGAGGCTGGGAAGTTAGTCTGACAGAAATTGGTCATTTAATGCTTAAGTGCACGCTAGACAGCCCTGTCATCGCCTGCGGCCCCCGTGCGGGATTAATTATCGGGGGAGGAGAGGGCGGCCTGGCCCAACCCGTCCGTCTGTCACCAGGCCCTGGCCCTGGCCCCTGCCCACCCCCACCTCAGCCTCCTGAGTCCTAATCTTCACATAACCCAACTCCAATCACAACCTACCATCCCACTCTACCCAGTCTTTCTCAACGTCATGGCCCTCTTAGATCAAGATAGGAAGACAGACTGGCTGGGAGGTCCCAGTGACCAACATGTCATGTCAAGATGGTTGAGTTAACAATGAATTCCTAGATCCAGAACCATGAGCAAACCACTTTTCACCTCTAGAATACTCAGTTTCTTCATCTGTAAAATGAGGTTGAACTCATTGGTTTCTAAGGTTCCTTCCAGCTTTGGTATCATCTAGTTCTTTGGTCTTTATCTCGATATGTAGGCTTAGATCAACAAGTGTTTGGGGATATATTTCATTCCCTCATTGACCAACTGTCTTTAGCTGCATTGGGAAGAGATAAGAGGAAAAGAGCTAGACCTGGTCCCTTCCCTCAGGAAACTCACAGGAGACAAGGCTCACTCATATAAGAAAAAAGGTGGGAGCTAAATTCCATGACACAGACAGTAGCACCTCTTGGAGTCCAGGGGAGGGAACAGATAGAACTGGAGTTCCTGAAAAAGGCTGCACAAAAGAGGTGGCATTTCAGCTGGGTCTTAGAGGTTGGATTAGATGAAATAAGGCAGGCAGCTGAGTGGGATGAGGGAGGGGGAGAGAAGAATGAATGCTCCAAGCAGAAATGAAGTCAAAATAAAGATGGAGAGATGGAAACAAATCAGAGAAGAGGAAGGCATGGGCCTAACAAGAGTAGAGCTTGCATGGAGGAGCGTGAGTGGCTAAAGGTTGAACCATTTCTTATTGGGATGCTCTTCTCCTTCACTATTCAATTCCTGCCCATCCTTCAAGGTCCAGCTAAGGTGCTACCTCCTCCAAGAAGCCATCCTTGATCTCTCTAACTAGAAGCAATCCTTCTCTCTTTGGAACTCCCAAAGTTCTTTGTTCTTTCCTCTTCTATGGGCCTTGTTTTCTGGTTATTTCTGTACTTGTTATATTCTCCCTGTTAGATCAAGAAGTCATCCCAAGCAAAGAGAATAAGTCTTATTCATTTGTGCATCCCCCCCTCCTCAGTGCCTTGAACAGTGCCTTCCATATAGTAGCCACTCAATGTTTATTTAAAGAATGACTGAACAAATGAATTTTGGAGGCTGAGGGACCATGAAAGGTTTTTGAGCAAGGGAATGATATATTCAGAGATGTGTTTTAGGGGAACTAATTAAATCAGGCACTGTTAAAAGATAGACTGGAGGATCAGACCCCCAAACTTCAGGAATCTGTTGCACTAATCCAGGCAGAGATTGCTTAGATTCACCAGTCCTGGAGGAGAGCAGACAGAATCCCCGAGAGGCTAACTCACTTACTCATGGCTGAGTGAGAGTAGATAGACTCATCTAGGGTTGGGGCATAATAGACACCACTCTCTCCTCAAAAGGCAGTTGTAAATTTAGGGCCTAGATAGGCCAGAGGTGCCTGTTGAAATGTAACTGTCAATACAAATCTCTACAGCCCGATACCCTGACTCCCCTCAATAAATGGAGATGAGCAGTCAGTTTACACCTGAGGAAATAGAGACAGAAAATCATCAAAAGGAAAAATGTGCCGTTGACCCAGTGATTAACAAAATGCAAAGTAAAACAACTTTAAGGCAGCAGCATGGAGATATTGACCCAGCAGAGTTAAATAAAAATAGTCAAGTCCAATGTTGGCCAGGCTGGGGGGAGCAGACATGCTCACATAGAGCTGTGTTGAAGAAGACACACACATGAGGCCATGAGCCAATAGTCATAAAAGGCTGTGGTGTATAGAAACACAGTCTGGGAGGGGTGGGCACACAAGAGTAATGGGGGCACACATATCTATGCTCCTCTCCATCAGCCCTGTGTATCTTCAGGGAAGGGAGCCACTAAAACAGGGCTTTGGGGTGCAGAGACACTCAGACAAGAGCTAGCAGAGCGGAGATACACAAAGCTAGGAGAAAGGTATTGACAAAGGGGTGGTTCCTTCAGTTCTGAGATTCAGTGGTTATGTTTTTTTTGAGAGTGCCTGCTTTCAATCTGAGTCTCGAATAGGTCTATCTATTTACTTAGAGCACTGTGCATACTTTTCACCAGCCTTGCATGATGACGTCTATTTCCTTTGGTCCTATATGGGATGTCCTAAAAGTCTTAATCTGGGTGAGTTGCCTAAAGAGGTCAATGCTATTAGGGAATTCCAACCAACATGTGTGTGTGTGTGTGTGTGTGTGTGTATGTATATATTTGTATATGTGTGTGTATATACATACATACACACATACACATGCATCTATATACATATATGAAAAGCATGAGTTATATATGCATACATATGTATGTATATTGTGTGTATAGAGACAGTATTAATAGCATGTATATTTTATAAATATAGTGTATAGATAGTATATATCTATTCTCTTTATATATGAAAAATGGGTTGTTTATATAGATATAGATAGTGTGTGTATAAAGTATATATCTATTATATATATATGCATCTCACATTTTTCTTCTTTATTGGAATTATTTCCCTTGAGGTAGCATAATAGATTAGAAAGCACACTAACTCTGGAGTCAGAGAATCTAGATTCAAATCTCACCTTTGACACTCCCTATATAACCTTGGGTTTAACCTCTTTGGGTCTCAGTTTCCTCATGTGTAAAATGAGAAGGCTGGATTAGATGCCCTCTGAAGCCCCTTCTAGCTCTAAGGCTATATTCCTGTATGAGCTCAGAATTTAATTCTAACTTTCCCTGTAGAATTTTGGACTATGAGCTCTCTCTGAGCTCTACCACACATGGGACTGTAGTGGGTTGAGAGGCCAATAGGAGTCTAGTTCTTTGAGCAGTCTGCTCTGCCTGGTGCCAGCCCACTTGGATGTTTGAGGAACCTGCTTCCAAACATTGTAATGACCCTTCCCTCACTTTAGAGCACATGCAGGTATTCTGCAATTATTTCCTGTCTCCTGATGGTATGATGAAGAAAAGTCTTGTAATGGGCTGCTGAGCTGGATCCGAGTGTGCCTACAAAAAACACTAGCATGACAAATGGCCTTTTCCCTGTGGTAGAGTGAGGTAAGAGGTAAACCGCAGGACTGACCTGTGATTTTGAACACATGGCACCTTGTTTCTTAGTGTTTGTTCTTTTTACTCTCAGGGAGTTGATGGTAGGAAAAGGAATGCACTAGGCTATTACCTTATGAGCTTAGAAAGGAGAGAAGAGCTACCAGGGGTCCAGGAACTGGAGTCCATACCAGAATTTTCCAACTGGTGGTTCCAGTGAGCCAGAATAGTCCTGAGAAACAACCTACTTGATCCAGCCCAACAATGGATCAACCCAACAGTGCCCAACAGTACCATATGCTGTAAGCAAGAGAGTGATTCCATCCATTGGACAATGTATGCTTCTGGATATACTATATCTAGAAACTTATATGTGTGTAGGTGTATGAATGTATGCACACATATGTGTATATGTGTATGTGTATACATGTATATGCCTATCTACCTATCTACATATGGTGGAGTGAACATTTATAGCAGCCACATTAAGTTGGAGCCGACTCTTCTCAAGGACTGAGATAATAGAGAGGAAAGTGTGCCCTGGTTTGGGGAGATAGGGGGAGGGGATGTGTTTGTACTTCTGTTCTTGACATATCTTCTCAGTAAATGTCCCCTTGAAAAAAGCTAATTGTTCTAGCCTAGAATTCCTCCTGGGAATCCCCATTTGGCAGCTCACTCCTGCTGTCATCCTTCCTTACCCTCTTCATCCCTGCTCCCTGCTCCAACTGAGACTCCCTCCTTACACAGGTGCTGAAGGACCAAGCTACAGGTCCAAGAGAGGTCTAGCAAAAGTCTCAGGACATGCAAACTAGGTCAATGGGAGTCTCTCTTCCCCTAGTTCTTGAATAGAGGAGGAAAACGTGTTTCTTAGGGACTTCAGCAGAAATCTTGGATAAATAAATGAAATCTTACCTGGTATGGTAATGAGAATCCAGAGGTATCTGTGACTTTGGCCATCCACACCAAGGCTTCACTAGTATGGGCAGCTGCATGGCATAATAGATAGAATGCCAGACCCAGAGTCAAGAATACTCATCTTCATGGGTTCAAATCTGGCCTCAGATACTTACTAGCTGTATGACCCTAGACAGGTCACTTAACCCTGTTTGCCTCAGTTTTCTCATCTATAAAATGAACTGAAGAAGGTAACAGTAAACCACTCCAGTATCTTTGCCAAGAAAACCCCAAATGTGGTCACAAAGTATCAGAAATGACTGAAATGAGTCAATAACAACGACAACAACAACATTCCAGGCTCCACTAGAAAAACCTAGGCCACCATGTCAAATGGAGAAGGGGATTCCATCTGGGACCAGAATACCACTAGCCCTGGGAACCTCCAAAGTATCAAGGTCCAACAGGGGAACTTTCAGTAGAAATTTAGATATTTCCATTTTGAGGATACAGCTGGAGCCTGGAAGATACTCCCACCACTCCAAGAGCTTTCTCGAAAATGGCTGAACCCTGAAGTTCATACAAAAGAGCAGATTGTGGAATTGCTAGTGCAAAAACAATCCCAGGCCACCTTGCTTGGGGACTTCTGAGTCCTAGCCCAAATGCAGAGGGCTGACATCTGAATAACCAGCTAAAACACCTACCATGGAAAGCTCACTTTGCTGGCAAGAAATAAGACAAAGAACTATTTCCAAAGGACTATGAAACTGTGCATCCCCTTTGACCCAGCAATATCACTATTAGGTCCCAAAGAGATCAAAGGAAAGGGAAAAGGGCCCACCAGTACAAAAATACTTATAACACCTCTTTTTCTGATGGCAAAGAATTGGAAGCTGAGTGGATGCCCATCAATTGGAGACCAGCTGAACAAGTTGTAGTTTATGATTGTGATGGAATACTATTATGCTATAAGAAATGACAAGCAGAATGGTTTCAGAAAAACCTGGGAAGTTTTATAAACCAATGCAGAGTGAAGTGAGAACACAGGAACAGCAATATATGTCTTTAAAGGCAATCAGGGTTGAGTGACTTGCCCAGGGTCACACAGCTAATAAGAGTCTGAGGGTGGGTTTGAACTCAGGTCTTCCTGACTCCAGGGCCAGTGCTTGTAACAGCAATACTTTAAGGGTGATCAACTGTGAAAGACAGTGACCCAAGACAATGCCAAAGGACTCATGATGAAAAATGCTCTCCACCTCCAGAGAGAGAACTGATGAACTCCGAGTACAGATTGAACCATACTTTTTTCATTTTGTTTTTCTTGGAGTTTTTATGTGTTTTCTTTTGCAACATGGATAATATGGAAATATGTTTTGCATGACTTCACATGTGTAATCAATATCATACTGTTTGCCTTCTCAAGCAATAGGAGAGGGGCAGGAATAATGGAGAGAATTTGGAACTCAACATTTTTTTAAATGAATGTTACATGTTTTTAATGTAATTGAGAAATATTTAATGAAATAAAAAAAATTTTAAAGAAAGAAATCCCCGCTGATGCCACAGTCACTTGGAACCTCTTTGAAACTGACCAGGTGAAAGTTTACAACCACAATGTCTTCCTTCCTCTGAAGCTGCTGCAGAATTTCTTCTAAAGGCATAAAATATAACGTGGTGTATCTGCCATGCAGTTAAGCTGCTACTTGGGGCTCTTCTTGGACAGTCTGAGTCTTTTTATTTTATTGGTTTTTGCTTTGCTGAATGCCTGAGTACGTGATTTTGGGGAGTCCAGAGTAGGAGTCAATCCAGCAGCCTAAAAGTTCCATTAACACAGTGCACACAGAATTTTCCTGTTCAACAGTTTCCATTCTGCTTGATAGGCACCATTACTTGGATTTCAGACACAATGTTAAAGTTTGGTTTTGAATTTTAAAAAAAGAGAAAGAAAGAAAAAAAGGCTAATTGATGTTCATTGGTTAGATGACGATGCCATGTTAATCACTGCCAATTGATAACAGGAGGCAGAGAATACATCAAAATGGGGCCTCAAGCTAATAACATTAGAAGATCAACTCCACTACCCTCAAGGGTACCCCTAGAATCCTGAGGGAGAGATGTAGTGGACTGAGCTGAAGACTTGCTAGTTGACATATGAGTTGAGAGAGTGCAGAGTCTCACTGTATGATATTATGTCCAGCTATACCCTTTTTATCTATCATAAACTCTAAGATAGAATGGCTAATTCCTCCTGAGATTCCCACAATTTCTTGCACAGACCCCAGATCAAACTATGTATAATGAGTGGACTGGCCAATGAGGTCTCAATCCTTGGAGCATGCTCATATTTGCCCTTCTTGGTGGGTCACACAGAGCATGTACAATATTCCCTGCCTGTTTCCAACCCCACATGTAGTTTTGGTGAGCCTACTTCCATCCATGAGTAACTGGGTGGCTGGTTCTGTGGGATGATGAAGACTCTTCTGGTTGGCTGAGGAATTGAAGGGACTGATGACTCTGGAAGCATGGAGCTGGGCCTAAGTTTGCATACAAAAGAATTGATATACCTCAGCCCTCAGCTCCTTTGTACTATTCCTTCCTGGCAACAATCAAGGCAAGGATTGCTTTGGGATTGCTTTGGGCCAGGGAGAGAGACAACAGCCATGGTATCTCCCATCCAGCTACCATGTGTCTATGAATGAATGGTGCCTTTATTTCTTTGCTGTTTGTTCTTTCCTGATGGTAGGAGAATGAGTTTTCAGAGATGACAGGTGAGTTCAGGAGATCCATCAGAGACATTGGAGAGGTCTCACCAGCAGCTGGAGCAGCTATCAGTGCCAGGTGAATCTGGTGATGAGCCTACATAGTGATATACTTAACCCAGCCCATCAGTGGATTGATCCATCAGCTTGAACCTGTAAGGAGCCAGCCCAGCTAAGCAGGAGACTAATGCCACACCTGGAATCTTACTTGGTGGGGACTCCACAAAAAGGAGAGAAGAACTCCATGTCTTAGGGATTCTTGTCCCCCATTTTCTCTTCACATGGCCATTTGAATTGAGCTATTCCTTCCTAGGGACCTCATGCATATAAGGGAAGAGTTCACCTCCCAGTTTTAAGGTGGGGAGAAGAAGGTTGCTTTATAACTTGCTATACCTTCTCAGTAAATCTCTTTTGGTAAAAGCTAATTAGTATTAACTGGTTGATCTTATATTGGGGAGCATGCCAGATGAAGGCTTGTGAATAACAGTAATAGAAACTCCAACCTCTTAGGACTCTTCCTAGGAGAAAAACAAAGAGGCAGCTAGGTGGTGCAGTGGATAGAGCTCCAGCCGAGGAGTCAGGAGAACCTGAGTTCAAATCCAGTCTCAGACACTTGATGCTTACTAGCTGTGTGACCCTGGGCAAGTCACTTAATCCAATTGCCTCACCAAAAAAAAATTTAAAAATAGTCATTTCCCCTTGGGAAATGGATTTTTCTCCTAACCTCCTTCTTAGGAAAGTAAGCCCAGAAAGGGTGTTACACATGCTTCACCATCACATCATATCCGGTCATCCACACAAGCTGTTTTTCATCTGCCTGTTCCTGTCTCACTTCTCCCACCTAGATAAGCATTCTTTGCACCAGACCTCCAGAGTCTGTGTCCCTTATGACCCTGGAAAAGTTTATCCATTCATCTTTGGTCTTCCCACCCTGAAACTCAGCATGACTGAGTGCAAATTACCTAACCCACTATATCTAGTTGGCCCCAGATCATAGACCAGATTATATTTTGTCTTTATATCCCATTTTTCTGTCCACCCAAGTCATCTCACCATCTGCCTGTTGCCCAGTACATGCGTCTGCCTCTATTTGACTTTTCATCTCTTGCTGTACGTACAATAATCAAATCAATAACACCATTGTTCCATTACTTCTACAAAACTCTAATCAATTTCCCTAAGGATCAACTCACCATCCTGGTGACTCTCCAGAAACTCCCTTCCTGGGCCATTATGCCACTTTTTAAGTGCTGTTCCCCTATTAGGGTGTAAGAGATATGAGAATGAGAGAAGAGACTGACTCAATTTTTGTTTTTGTATCTCCAGCACTTAGCACGATGCCTGGCATATAGTAAGAGCTTAATAAATGCTTTTGCATTCACTTATTTTATTTTGGTTACCACTTCTTCCAAATTAGTCAGAATCAGGTCCAACATAATAGTCTTCCTCATCACTTTCTCCAGATTTTGAAGAATGTTATTATTGTGACAAATTTTGAATTTACCAGATATTCTCCTTCTATCAGAAAATAAGCTCCAGAAGCTAACCAGATAATGCAAGTCACCCATCACACTCAATCAGGCACTCATTAAACGTGCCAGGCACTATGATAGGTGATTTAACACATACGAAAGTGAGACAGTCCCTGCCCCCAAAAAGCTTGCATTCTACTGGGGAGATACAAAATGCTTACAGGAAAATAAATATAAAATATATAGATGCAACAAATATAGAGCCATGGGTAGAGTGGCATTAACAATTAGGGGTAACAGGAAAGGTGTCTGGAGGGAGATAGACCTTGAGGTGAGCCTTAAAAGGAGTTAGGTGTTCAAAGAGGAAGACCATTTCAGGCATGGGGAATAGCCTATTTAAAGGCTTGAGGCAGGAGATAGAATGTTGTGTACAAGAAATCCCAATTACGCCAATTTGGGGGAATAATGGTGCAATCAGCCTAGAGAGACAAATTGGAACCAGCTCTGAATGTCTCTACATGTTAAACAGACAAATTTGTATTTTTTCCTAAAAACAATGGGAAGCTACTGAAGCTTCTGCATCAGGGGAATTAAATGATCAGACTTGCACTTTAGGAACTACAATTTGGCACCTTCGTGGAGGATGGATCTGAGAAAGCTTTCTGGAGGAGATATATGTATAAGGAATTTCAAAAGCAATTAGTTGTCAGCACCTTCTTGGCAAGTTTCAGGGAGGGAATGACTAAGACAAACAGCCTTTTCTGAAGAGGGCAAGGGGAATAGCCTGATGATACTACTATGTATCATCCTTCTATGCCAGACTTGTGATGTTTCTCAAACTCATCATCTGTTTCCTCCTTATCGCCAGGTGGTCTGTAGTATACTCTCACTACAATGCTGTTTTAGTTTCTCTCTCCATTGAGCCTTTAGGCTCATAGATTTAGAACTAGAAGAAACTTTAGAGATCTAACCCCCTCATTTTACAACTGAGTCAAATGAGGTCTGGGTAAGTTAAATGATTTGCCCAAGTTCACACAAGTAGTAGAGTCAGAATTTGAACCCAAGTCCTTTGACTCCACATCCTCAAAAAATTCTCCATTTTGCTTCCCATTTCTGACTCATGGATTTCCTCATATAAGCACATCTTCTTGATGTACAATGCTACTCCATTACCCCTTTTATCTAATTCGTTATTAGTCACATCTTTCTAAGTCTCAGTGATGCCTTACTTTGATGATTCAATGGATTTGTGAGCTTACTGATATGGGTAGGTAGTCTCTTCCATGGTGTAGATCACAACCTCTTGTCCAAGTCTTTCCATAAAGTCTTTACAAGGGGTCCACCTTACATGCTGGAGGCTTTCCACTAGGCTTCTTGGCCTCATCAATGGAGTATGTGGGCTTTCATTGGTTAATACTTACAGGCCTGCCTCTTTTTCAGTTGTATTTCTCTCTGTGTGACGTTCTTAATGCTGTTTCTCTGGAGCTATTCTTCATTGTTAACATATGGCAGTCTATTCATACTCACCATTGCCCTTTCAATAACACTAAACTGGAACTCTTTGAAGACTGTGGTGTTCCATGACTTGCAACCATATAGCATATTGAAAGTATAATGATGTTAAAAAGATGGATTTTTGATTCAGGGAGACATTTAAAGTCATTAAAAGCACCATGCAATTTCGTGAAATTTCATGAATCCAGTTTATTCCATGTTCCTATTAATTCTGGTTCCAATTCTTTGTTCATCTACAGTATCTGTCCAAGATAGATGAACTAATAGACTAGTTCTGTGGGCTGTCTATCCAATTGTATAGCATAGGCTGGATAGCAAGAATTTTCTTTCTACTTGGTTTTTCCTATGTGGATGGTTAGAGTGAGCTCTTTTGAATGATAAAGAATCCCACTGAGAAGCTCAGAAACATTCCAGTGCTTTATACCATCATCTCAATGTCACCTAGAAACAGAAAGACCTGGATAACCTCTTCATCCACAGGAAATCCTTCTTCCATCTGGATTCTGTGTTAGACATTCATGACAATGGCAAGCATCTGTCTTCATCTAGCTCCCATTCTTTGGGGAATGCATGTCTTCCTATTTTTTGCTTTTCTGTTATTAATACTCAGAGAGTCCTCATACAAAGCTCTGTCTGTTATATCTTTCAAGTAATCTTTTAAGATTTTAATATATACGTGGAAGATATCTCACTGAGGGAGAGCCATTAAGATGTAATTTGGCTCCACTGAATCAAATGTCCTTTTTTAATAGTCAACAATAAACACAAGGGAATTAACATTGTATTCTCTGCACTTTTCAGTCACTTGTGTAATGGTAAAAATGTGTTCTATGATCTAATATCATTTGCAAAATCCTTCCTATTCCTGTGACAAACTTTAACCAAGGTCAAGGATGCTCTGTATGCATTTTTGATACATGTATAGATTATTCTAATAAGAATTTTGTAGGAAATAGAGACTGCACCTGTGATTTCATTGATGTAGGAATAGGAAACTAACTATATCAGTCAGTGCTCATTAATATTTTCTCTAATTATTTTTTCAGTAATAATGTTTGTGATATTTTCCAAGTTTTTTGTGTTCTGCTCTCTTTTAGATATCTTGAAGATCAATTCCTTAATGCCTTCAAAACTGGATGGCCTCCAGCGTGGACCTCCTCTTTGTATATCTAGTCTGGTCCAGCTGCTCTTCTAATCTTTGTTTTCTTTAGTGTCATTTCTCTTTCCCCATGCATCACATTGGGGACTATAATGCTGGAGTCTGAATGTGTTGGCTCCAATGAAAAAGAAAACTGGTACTGAAACATTTACAGATCTCTTATCTTACTTATCTTCCTTCTAGTTGCATCTTTAAATTTTCTCAGGCTGATTGAGTAAGTTGGATCTCTTGCTAATATGTTTTTTCTCTCCACTTCCTTCCATCACTTCCTGCTATTTGATGCGGTTGTATTATCATGGCCATAATCTTCCATCATCCTCTTTTTAAAGATTTCACAAATGAATTGCTGTTTTAAAATACTGCTGCCCTCATTTGAAGAGGCAAGGAGATAAGTATTTGCTTCTAACACAGTTTTAGCTTCTTTCAATCTCTTCACTGGGTTTACCAATTTATACTAGTTAAACTTCCTAAGCAAATGACCATAGTTTGTTTCAATGTCTATTCTTTTATCCATTTCCCACTTTGCCATCCACAGATTATTTAAATAGGTCAGCTTGAAATTACCTCAACTACACACCACATTTTCTCATTTTTACTCATTCTTCTAATCAGTTATTGATTTTCTCTTTATTTTAACTAGTCAATGACCTGACTGCAAACAAAGGGCTGGTTCAGAAATGATTTCAACGTAGCTAACAAGGCATTTCTTGTCAATATATAATCAATTTAATGTTTTGTGATGCTATTCAGTGCTTGCTGTGTACAGTACCTCCTGACTCTCTTCTTGAAAATTGTTCATAACATATAGGCATGAGGATTCTCTGTAGCCTACAAACCTCGGATCTTTCTTGTTTCTTACTCCTGAATCATATTTTCCAACATATTTTCCATTGTCTAAGTCTACCTTCACATTGAAATCAATAAGTGTTAAAGTATGTTGATTTCATTTTAAGGGTCTTATAGAGTTTTTTGTAGAATTTCTCTTCCTCTTTATCACCTCCAAAAGATGCTGGAACGTAACTTGCAATTATCTTCATGGTGGTCATTTTGCAAATGTTTACCATGAACACTGAAAAGCAATATAACCAAGCATTCCATGAGATGTACCATATTGCTTCTAGATGAATGATAGCACCAATTCCTTCATTTGCCTTTCCAGAGCCATTGCCAAGGAGAATCTGTGAACCATACTTCTAAGTACAGCCTCCTTTTTCCTTCTGCTTTCATTTGTAGCAAGAATGTCAAGGTTGATGTGATTCAATTTCTCCAGTTGTACATCCTCTTGACCACTGAACAGGGATCATATGTTTGTTAATTAACAGTTAAATTACTATTTATTGATGGTCTAAAAACTGTGTGATTCTTAGCACTTCTGCCCTGTTTTCTGTCACTCTACAACTGTCACTGCAAAGAGGATTACATAGAACTGAAGAATATTTGTATTTTTCTTTGTTTCGTGGGTCACCATGGCCGAAGAATTCATCACCAAGTGTCCATCTTGTTAGAAACTACTACAACTTTCATTCCACTAATGTAGTCTTCAAGAAGCCAGGATCAGCTCCATTCTCTTATGAGCATCAGAGGAGCACATTGTGGACTAAGTGATGGTTTCCACCTATTCAGAGCTGGATGATTTATAGCTATCTCAGTACTTGTTATCCCAACCAATATGACTCATCTCTTCTTCCTCTAGCCAACATTGGATTTTCTTTCTCCTAGTGAACCCATGTACCTGCTATCATTTATTAGAACATGAGAAATTTCCTTCTTCTTCGAAGGTCCATATCCATCATCTATGAAAAGAGTCTCATGCCTATCACATAGTTCCAGATGTTCAGTGGGTCCTTCTTTCCTTGCCTTTCTGTATCCCACTTCCATCCTACAATCTTCTAATACAGGCTAGACAACCTCTGGCTCTTCATATTATTTTTCCTTTTTATTCTCCCCATAAAGTATTTTTTCCCATTCTTTCATAGGATCATGAAACTAGAAGGGAACCTGTAGTTCAGTTCCTCATTTTAAAGAATAACAAGGCCCAAAGTACAGTGACATGACCAAGATAACTTATGTAAAAAGAGCAAGATTGAATCCAGGTCCCCTGACTTCAAATCCAATAAACTTTCCACTGTATTACATTGTCATCTCTTAAACAGTCTTTCATTTCTCCATGTTAAGCAAAAGAACTTTTGGACTTTTACCTTCTCCTCCAGCCAGGAGAC
The DNA here is from genome assembly GCF_003287225.1 of Phascolarctos cinereus. Classification (NCBI taxonomy): domain Eukaryota; kingdom Metazoa; phylum Chordata; class Mammalia; order Diprotodontia; family Phascolarctidae; genus Phascolarctos; species Phascolarctos cinereus. Next base: position 109,782,123 of record NW_027555736.1, on the reverse strand, counting down.
AAACCAGGGTACACATAGCTATTGTTTGTCACTAGAAGACACACAAATACAATATACTCCCTGTAGAAAATCACCCTACTCCTCCACGTTTGCTGAAAATGGAAATCCGCATGTCTCTGTCACTCTTGCTGTTACCACATGTGGTTGATTCTTACTACTAACTGCCTGTTAGCTGTGCCATAGCTTACTTGTTCCATGGAGGCTCCTAAAGGAGGCTTTCATTATAATAGATCCTTCCATTCTTTTTCCTGGTCTTTCCAAGGATATTTGATGCTATTTGTTCACTTGTGTTTGCAACTTCTAGATTCTTGCCAATGCCCTAATACAAACAGAAGGTGCCCTTGTGTATTTGTAAGAGGGTCTCATCTCTTCCTTTCTCTTCTCTCCTTACCTTGCTTATTAGGCCCCAGATATCATCTAGCCATATCTTGCCATTTCTCTGTCCCCAGATCTTCTGTTCCCATTGAGCTCCAGGCTTCTTCTTTACTTTCCTCTATTCAAGATCCAATGATAATAGTCTCCTTGCTTTTCCTAGCACATGACACTCTAATTCCTGAATATGGGCCTTTTCACTGTCTCTACCATGCCTAGAATGCTCTCCTTCTTCATCTCCACCCCAGCTTCCTTCAAGTCTCAGCTAAAATCCTACCGTCTGCAAGAAGCCCTTCCTGGTTCCCCTCAATGCTACTGCCATCCCTCTCCAATTACTTCCAATTTACGTTGTATATGACTTGTTTGTATATAACTGTTTGCATGTTGTCTCCTTCATTAGAACAGAAGTCCTTTGAGGACAATAAATGTTTTTTGCCTTTTTTTGTATCCCTGATACTTAGCACAGTGCCTAACACATGGTAAGCATTTAATAAATGCTTTTTCATTTGGCTTGACTTGACCCATTGACTTCTGAGCAAGTCTTTATATCAACTCAAAGGCTGCAAGAAGAGAGCTGGTGGGCAGCAATCATATTTCCAGGCCAGGGAGGGGAAGCAAATACAGTCAAGTAGGTCCGGGGAAGGAGCAGGCACAGTTATGATGAGGGTCAACATCAATGAGGTCAGTCTTTCTGGAGTGGAAATTTTCAGTATGTAATAAGATTTTCTCTAGTGTTCGTGCCTTTGATCCTATAATTGAACTTTAGGGAATATTACCCCAACTAAACAATTTTTTAAAAAAACATTAATTTGTATAAAGGGAATTTTCATAATAAGACCATCCATAAGAATGAAAAATGAGGAACAGCTCCACACCCTGACACTAGGGCCCAGCCATGCAAGCCTTGGTCTCAGCACAACTAAAACCCATATGGCTCTGACAAATGTATAGGCTGTGTTTATCAGTCCCATCTGAGATGCCTCAGTTTTATAAGGATGAAAGGACTTAAGAGCAGAGACACCCCAGAAATCCTTGAGCAAGTAATTCAATTAAATATTTATCCAGCCTTTTCTAGGTATAAAGCACTGCACAAGACACAGGAGATTCAACACAATATTGGCCACTGCCCTCAAAGAGCTTACATTTTGCTGAGAAATGCAATATGTCAAGTAAGTAAATACAAGCTAATGTGAGTAGAAAAGTATCACTAACAACAAGTTTGGGGAGGAGGAGGGATAGATCACAAAATGATAGAATCTACAGGATGGAAGGGACCTCAGCAATCTTCTAGCCCAGCCCATACTCAACCTTTTCACAGCAATCTCAACAGAAAAACCCATGACCTCCTTAAAAAAGCACATTCTAATTTTCGATACCTCTAATTGTTAGTACATTTGGTGGTACCTAAGTTGAGCCTTGAAGGAAGACTCTCAGGATTCTAAGAGATGAGGCAAGAGTGCATTTCACGTATGGGCCACAGTCTACATGAAATCAAAGTGATTGTTGAGTTTAGGTAGCAACCAGTAGCATAGTTTGGCTGGACCATAAGGTGCATGAAGGGGAACAGTTAATTAAGGTTAGAAAGAGAGGCTGGAGTCAGAGTGCAGAAAGCCTTAAATGCCAAAGCTAGGGGTTTATAGTTTATCCCAGGCAACAATCTGGTGCTGGCTAAGAAATAAAGTGGTGAATCAGTGAAATAGATTAGGTATACAAGACAGAGTAGTAAATGACCGCAGTGATCTAATGTTTGATAAATCCAAATTTCCCAGCTTTTGGGATAAGAACTGACTACTGACAAAAACTGCTGGGAAAACTGGAAAACAGTATGGCAGAAACTAGGCATAGACCCACATCTTATACTGTATACCAAAATAAGCATATGAATTAAACATAAAGGGTGATACCATAAGCAAATAAAAAGAGCAAGGAATAGTTTAGCTGGCAGATCTATAGAGAAAGAAAGAATTTATGAGCAAACAAGAAATAGAGAGCATTACTAGATATGAAGTGGATAATTTTTATTATGTATTAAATTTAAAAGGGTTTGCACAAACAAAACCAATGCAACCAAGATCAGAAGAAACTAGCAAGTTGGGAAACAAGCCTTACAGCCAGTATCTCTGATAAAGACCTTGTTTCTCAAATATATAAAGAACTGAGTCAAATTTGTAAGTATATAAGTCATTCCTCAATTGATAAATAGTCAAAAGGATATGAACAGGCAGTTTTCAGATGAAGAAATCAAAGCTATCTGTAGTCATATGAAAAAATGCTCTAAATCACTATTGATTTGAGAAATGCAAATTAAAATAACTCTGAGCTACCCTCTCATACATATCAGATTGGCTAATATGACAGAAAAGGAAAATGATAAATGTTGGAGGGGATGTGGGAAAACTGGGACACCAATGTGCTGTTGGTGGAGTTGTGAACTGATCCAACCATTTTGGAGAGCAAGTTGGAACTATGCCCCCAGGGCTATAAAACTATACGTACCCTTTAATCCAGCAATACCACTACTAGACCTATATCCCAAAGAGATTTTTTTAAAAGAGGAAAAAGACTCATTTGTACAAAAATATTTATGGCAGCACTTTTTGTGGTGACAAAGAATTGGAAATTGAAGGGATGCCCATCAACCAGGGAATGGCTGAACAAGTTTTGGTATATGATTGTAATGGAGTATGTGCTATAAGAAATGATGAGCAGGCGGATCTCAGAAAAACCTGGAAAGACTTACCCAAATTGATGCCAAATAAAGTGAACAAAACCAGGAGAACACTGTACACAGCAACAGCAATATTGTACGATGATCAACTGTGGATGACTTAGCTATTCTCAGCAATACAACGATCCAAGACAATTCCAAAGGATTCATGATGAAAAATGTTATCCACATCCAAAGAAAGAGCTGATGGAGTCTGAATGCAGATCAAAGCATACTATTTTTTACCTTCTTTATTTTTTTCATTTTTTTTCTTTTGGTCTTTGTCTTCTTTCACAATATGACTAATATGGAAATATGTTTTGCATGATTGCACATGTATAACCTATACCAAATTGCTTACTGTCTCAGGGAGGAGGGATGTGAGAGAGGGAGGGAGAACACTTGGAACTCAAAATTTTTTAAATGAATGTTAAAAATTGTCTTTACATGTAATTGGAAAAAATATTATTTAAAAAATAAGAAATCAGAAAAAATTATCCCAGGGCAACAGGAAACCATTGGAAGATTTTGAGCAGAGGAGTGACATAAATAGATTTTACTTTAGAAAGACTATTTTGGTAAGTGAGTAGAGAATGAATTGGAGAGGGAGAGAATGGAAACAGGGAGACCATTTCAGAGATAATAGGGGAGTCCGGGCAGATGAGGACCTCAACTAGGGTGATCTCCATGTGAGTAATAACAATAGTAGCTAGCATTTATGTAGTGCTTTAAAGGTGGCAAGGCACTTTACAAATGTTATCTCATTTTAGCTTCAAAACAATTCTGAGAGGCAGGTGTTATTCTCCCTAGTTTATAGATTGGGAAACTGAGGCAGAGGGAGGTTAAGTGACTTGCTCACGGTTACAAAACCGTAGCAGAAAAAAAGGGGATGGATACAAGGGATGTTGGGGAAGATGAATTGACAAGACTTGGCAATTGATTGGATATGGGGAGTAAGATATGGGAAGAGTTAAGGATAACTCCAAGGTTATACAGTTTGGTGACAGTGTTCTCAAAAGACATAGAGACATTTGGAAAAGGGGCAAGTTTAGATAGCATGCATTGCACTTCAGACACGTGAGTGGAAATATTCAGCAGGTGGCTGATGACATAGGACTGGTCCCCTCTGCTGCCACTTCATCCAAATCTTTTGTGCCCCAAATATAGTTCCTTTACCCTTGCCTAATAAATTAATTACTACTCCTAGCATGATCCTGTCATCGTGTTGTACTACGTTCTTTCTTCTAAGTGATTAATACAATCAAGAACGCAAAGCAATTGATCTGCAGGGCAAAAAAGCAGTCATTCCTTTCAATAACCCTTAACAAAAGTACCAGCTTCTCCCTCATTCTGAGGCTGCCTGGAGGCAGCAGATAGAAATAGGAGATCTTGAACTTCTAAGTCAGTATTAGGCTGACCCATTATTCTGTCCCCACTGTGTATCTTGGAATGAGTGAGAGAAGGACAATCAGGTGAAAGCTCTGTAAGGATGCAGCTCTGGGGAGTCTGGGAAACCAGTTGGCCCTTTCTGTTTGCATTCCCCTCTATTGTCCATCCCAAGGAAGATCCAGCACTTAGCACAATATGTAGCACATGATAGGTGCTAAAAATTCTATCTGACTGACTGAATGATCTGTATGTTGAAAAGTAGCTTAAGTCCTTTGGGATCTTAGATATAAATACACTACAAGGCTGGAAGGTGCTTAACAACATCATCTAAGCTCTTCCTTATTCTCTTGGGCAGACTTGTGCCAAAAGTCATGGGACCCTTGCAGATATGGGGAATGAATCCTGCCCCCTAGGTCAGACTTGGTAATGTCCAGCTGAAATTCCTCCTTGATACCTCTCATTCATGTTTTTATAGCACTTTGATTCTAAGTTGGAACAGTTTCACCCAGAAGTCGATAGGTGGGAAACTGATGCTCAAACAGGAAAGGATCTGGCTTCCCCAAAGACCAAAGAACATTAAAAGTGACTCTCAAAACTGGGGCTAGCATTTTTAGGTACAGGGCAGACTGGCCAGAAGTGCATCTCCTATCCCCGGGTCAAGAACTATGGCTGAAAGGGAAATGACCATAGATTGTAAGGATGGGCCTCCTCTGCCTTTTAAAGTCTGAGCTGGACACTCATAGTGTTGACACACATCTCCTATGACCATAGAGAAATGGAATACTAGGGATGCTGGACAGCAGGGAAGAGTGATATCAGGGAAGGAGGAGTTCCTAATCCTAGAGTCCTAGAGGAGGGTATTCAACTTTTCCCTTTCCCTCAACTCTCATAACCAATATACTACCATTGCATCTGTCTGCTTTTCTGAATTTCCATTACCACCACCCCAGTACAGGTCCTCGTCATCCCCTGCCTGGATTATTGCAATAGGCTTCTGATGGATCTTCTCATCTTAACTCTCTGTTCCCTCAAATCCATCGTTCTTACCCAACAGTTCTGATCTTTTCATTCCACTGCTCAAAAATCTTAAATGATTCTCTATTGCATACTGGATAAAGTTCACCTTCATTTCCCAATATATTGCACGTGTCTGCCTCTCCCAGAGAGCCACTCCTTATAACTAAGAAAGAAAAGAGGAGAGAAAATAGTTTGGTAAAACTAACCAATATATTGAAAAAGTCTAACATTTCCCATCTTCCATACCCATAGCTTATCTCATCTACAAAGAGATTAAGCAGGAACCTTCTCATATCTCTACTTTTAAGCCAAGCTTGGTATTTATAATTTCACAAAATCCTGTTTCAATTGTTTTCCAAACCTCTAATTTACATTTGAGGAAAAAGAGGCCCCGGAAAGTGATATGACTTGAGCAAAGCTATATCTGAACCTAAATTCTTTGACTCTAGATCTGTAGCTCTTTCCGTTATAGTCAGGCTCTCATAACAACCTTCCTCCTCCAACTTTACATAGCATTTTGTTTAGTAACCTTTTATTGCATTTTGTCAGTTAATGTTATATATTATAATTATTTGCATTTGTGTAGACTCTGTGATGGAAAAAGTGTAAATTTCACATCTTCTTCAATGTACTACATGAAGTATTTGAATTTAATTGAATCAGGATCTATAAATCAGAAAAACATTTTATAAAAATTAAATCACTATACAAATGGTAGCTATTATTATGATGGTTATTATCCTATATGCATACTATCCTGCATGATGATTTATAGATTATCAAAAAAAAAAGTAGGCTGAGACCTACCTAGGGCAGGATAAGATGAGATGTAGCCTATTTCATCACTGGGGTAACAAGGCTGTAGAATAAGGTGAGGACCATGGAGATGGAGGGGAGAAGAAAGATGCTGGATATATTACAGACATAAAATTTTTAAAAAGACTTGGTGACAGACAGAATGTATAAGGCAAAAAGGAGTTAAAAATAAGTTTGATATTTCAAGACTTGGTAAGTAGGAGAAAAGAGGAAAGTTAGAAAAAAGAGAAGGTTTCGAGGAGAAGATATTGAGTCTAATTTTGGATTTGTACAGTTTGAGCTATTTCTGTGACATCCAGGTGGAAATGCCCAGCAGGGAATTAGAAATGCAGAACCAGAATTTGGGAGAGAGGCCAAGGATGGAGGTCAAAATTAGGGAGTATGATGAAACTCCCCCCATTTCCCAACTGGGCTTGGTAAAAGAGTTTGTATTTCAATTTGAATTTATGTTTAGTACCAGAGTAACAGCACTACAACAGAGAGCCTGTAGGAACCTGCTGAAGCTAATGCAGAGACTGAGGGTAGCTTGGAAGGATCATAGGCACTCAGAGAAGTGGCCAGAGCTGCTAGCCTGAAAGGTCATTGGTACATTATTGTTAACTCTGGACTTGACTAGAAATGCGATGAATGCAAAGGCTGCATCTTATCTAAACCCCGTGGAATCTGTGGCCTAGCACCCCAAGCTCTGGGCTTACATGAAAAAGATTTGTTCTTGGGGCCTGAAGTCACATTTCTCTGGATTGTTTTGCCTTTCACTAAGAGTTTCCTCTAGAAACTCAGATTATCACCTGTGTCTAGACCTCCACAGAGGTGGGTAGGCCTCTCTCCTGCAAGCACTCAAGATAACACTGAATATAGGACAGTAATCATAATAACGGCTAGCATTTATATAGCACTTTAAGTTTTAGAAAGCACTTTATAAATATTATCACATTTGATCTTCAGAACAACCCTAGAAGGTGCTATTATTATTCTCATTTTACAGACAAGAAAACCAAGGCAGGCAGAGAATAAGTGACTTACCCAGGGTCACACAGCTCCTAAGCATCTGAGGCTGGATTTGAACTCAGATCTTCCTGACTCCAGCTCAAGGATCCTAACCACTGTGCCACCTAACTATCTATACATGCAATAGCCTTTATCTCACTCCACAGAAAAATACTCACAGTAACCTATAAATGGCTAATACAACTCACCCCTTTCTATAAGTTCCCACTTCTCCCCAGGGATCAGAAGAGGCCTCTAAGCCTTAAAGTACTACCACAAGGGCTGAGATTCCCCCTTGAAAGAAAATAAATGAGGTTGAGAGACAACTCCTCCATTCCCAGTAAAGAACACTTTCACGTAAGTGTTCACACTGTTGTTGTTCAGTCATTTCACTCGTGTCTGATTCTTCCTGACCCCATTTGGGGTTTTCTTGGCAAAGATACTGGAGTGGTTTGCCGTTTCTTCTCCAGCTCATTTTACAGATGAGGAAACTGAGGCAAACGGGGTTAAGTGACTTGCTCAGGGTCACATGGTTATTATGCATCTGAGGGCTGATTTGAACTCAGGGCTTCCGGACTCCAGACCTGACACTCTATCCACTGAACCAGTTTGGATTTCACTTTTGAAAAAGAAACAATCTGGAGTTGCCTCTAGCTGGGCTTGCACCATCCATAAAACTCATGGTAGGAACAGAAGATACACACTCTTCTGGAACAGAGTGCCTCTCTACTTTAGAAATCTTCTAATTGTTGTACATGCAAGGTCTAGCGGCCCCTACCCTCACACAAAAGGGTCCTCAAGGGATTAGAGGAAGGCTCTCTTTTTGCACTGCTCAAATGAGTCTGTCTTCAGCTCTATGCTTGGCTTAACAGCCAATCGGTCCCATTTGCCTCAGTGTCCAGATAGTTTGCGTCCTGCTTACATCAGCATTTCCCACTGAGTTTGGGGGTTTGGAGGAATACTTCTGCTCTCTATCAACTTTTCTACTCACCCCCACATTCTTCCTCTGGAGTGGCTAGGCTGGCTTGCCAAAGCAGCCTCAAGGGCTGCTCTATAAAATATCTCCAAAAAGGAAGGCTTAGAGCTCACTATACTTTGGGAAGGGAGATTTTATAGTTCCTTTAAAATATATGTTGCTGTTGTTGTTGTACCAAATGGGCATTGAGAATGAGCAGTGAGGTCAGTGGTCTCCAACTCAGATGTGTTGAAGAGAAGCAGGTTCCTTCTCAGCATACGGGGAAGGACCTAGCATCAATCATGATATTCATGAGAGCTGGAAGAGACCATGAGTATGAGAGGAGAAAGACAGTTAGCATGCCCAGGCACTGAAGAAAAATAACAATGACCTCAGGGCAGGAGTAGGGAGCTCCTGAAAGCTATTCTGTCAGAGTGACCACAAGGATTTGATCTGAGCCTAGAGGTCAGTCAAAGAGAGGACCATCCTTAAGGGTGCAAAATATGGACCTGCCCCTCCCACAAATCTCTGGAACTGATGAATGAATGAAAAAGCATTTAAGAGCTAACTGTGTTAAATGTCAAAGAAACTATGTTAAATAAATTATGTTATTAAGGCACTATGCTAAATGCTGGGAATACAAATGCAAAAGTAAAATAAGCCCTGCCTTCAGGGAGTTTACATTCTAATAGGCTGAGTAAAGACCAGAGAGGTGTGTTTTGGCCTGAGAAGTCACAGGGATGGGTGGAACAGTAGCACAATCTGTTGACATCCCCTTCCCAGAAGCAATGAGAATGCTTTCAATAAAATTTTTATTTTATTTTCATAAAGATCTATCTCCTCTCTCTCCCTCACCCAATACCCATTAAAAAGGCAAGGAAAAACAAAATCCCTGTTACAAACCAGGATAGTCAAACAAAACAGATTCCTAAACTGACCAAGCATGTCCTCCAAAATACGATTCAATCTGCACTCTTGAGTCCATCCCTTCTCTTTCTAGAAGTGTTCAGCATGTTTCATCATGAGTCCTCTGGAGTTGTGGCTGGTCATCACATTGAATAGAGTTCCCAAGTCTTTCAAAATTGTTTGTCTTCACAGAATTGTTGTTACTGTATAAAATGTTCTCCTGGTTCTGCTCACTTTGTTCTGTATCAGTTCATTACACGTCTTTCCAAGTTTCCCTTAAAACTTTCTCTTCATCATGTCTTACAGCACAATAGTGTTTTAGCACATTCATCTACCATAATTTGTTCATCCATTCTCCAAACAATTGATTTCCAGTTCTTTGCCTACATAAAAAGAACAAGAATGGATAATATTGATATGAATACAGGTTTCAGATGAAGAGATAGAAAGCAGAGGCAGCAAGTCAAAAAACAGTGACTGGGGTAAAGACGCATGGTCCCAGGGAGTTCAAAGCTGATGGTGCTAATTTAAGGAATCTGAAGGGGAAATCTTGGGATAGATAATATGACCCCTAAGATTTCCATCTTGCACAAAGGTAGTAGTTGAAATTGTGGGAATGGATAAATTCATGAAGGAAGTATAGAGAGAAGAACAGAAAGTTGAGGACAGAACCTTGGTGGTTGTCTACCTTTTGAATATTGGGGGGAAAGAGAAGAAGAAATGGAAACAACAGTCAGAGAGGTAGGCAGAGAATTGGGAGAGGGTAGTGTCACAGAAACCAAAGGTTAAGGATATTTCAGGAAATGGGGAGAAGAGTTTAGCATGCTACAGAGAAATCAATCATGCTTCAGAGAACATCAGGACCAAGAAAAGATAGGTCATTCATTAGATTTGTTGATGAAATGATTAATGGCCTTGGAAAGGGCCACTTCTGTTGAATGATAGGGGCTGGAGGTTGGAGGGAAGGTGATGATAAGAAGTGAATGGACAACAAGTACAAATGACTCTTAAGTGGTGTGGTAATGAAAAAGAGAGATGGTCTGTTAGCTTGAGGAGGCAGTAGGGTTGAGGAAAGGTCTTTTAGTGTAGAAGAGACTTCATTAGATTTGTAGGCAGAGAGGAATGGGACAGGGAGAAATTGAAGATGCAAGACAGAAAAGGGGAATAAGTGATATCCTGTGGGGGACCAGGCTTTGTCCTTCACTGATGATTGCTCCCTTTCCTGGAAGCCACCTCTCTCCTGAGTTTTGCCCCCAAAGCTACCCTCTATTTCCACAGAGATAAGCATCAAAAATCACATGTTCTCTTGGTAACATTCAATAGTACAGAAACTCCCTTTCTCTGGGATACAGCTTGAGTCAATTAGGGCTAAGACTCTATCCCAGGCAGCATCCTGAACAGAGGAGTCAGAGCCCAGCTGTATCCAGTCAAAAGCACAGCCTCCTTAGGCAACCTTGGATCCAGATTGATCTGCTAGACCCAAAGTTCAACACCTCTCTCACTGCTCCTTGAGAAACCTATGTCCTGACCTTAAATGCACCAGGTCCCTCCTGGAGGTTCTTCTCACATAGGGTCCAGCCATCTTCCCTTTACTGAAGGCCAGGCTTTTCCATACTCAGGACTCCAAGGCCTTTAATCTTAAGGCCATAATGGTCTTCAGATTAAAAGAAGGCAATACTGCCTCTGATTTTTCTCTTCTAAAGAACAATTCTGACCAACATTCCAACTCAACCCTCTTCCTTTACCCTTTATTCTTATTTCCCCAAAACACATATAGGTGACATAAATTTCTTCAAGTGTTTTGTACAAAGCCCTTAGGTCTAAGGCCAGCTAGGTGGCACAGCAGATAGAGCGCCAGGACTGGATTCAGGAAGACTTATCTTCCTGAGTTCAAATCCAGCCTTAGACACTTACTAGCTGTGTGACCCTGGAAAAGTCACTTAACTCTATTTGCCTCCGTTTCTAGAGAAAGAAATAGCAAAAAAGTCCAGTGTCTTTGCCAAGAAGACACCAAATGGGGTCACAAAGAGTCATGCACGACTAAAATAATGAACAAGTTAGGTCTAAACAAACAGAATCTGTTAACACTGGTACACTCCCATCATCATTCCTCCTGACCTGTTTATCCATAACCACCCTTACCCGTAGGTCAGCCCCATAGGAACAGAGAATCACAGACCCTCAAGAACACACTGAAGCACAGCCTCCAAAGGAGAATTTGGTCCATTTTAGAAAAGATGTTGACAAGCAGGAGAGAAGGCAGGATTGGCAAGAGACCTTGAGAGCATGTCACACAAGGTTCAACTGAATAAACTTGGGGCATTTACCAAGAAGAAGAAGACTGAGGCACCGAGGTGGTATGCTGGAACTGGAGTCAACAAGACCTAAGTCTAAATCTAGCCTCATACACTTACTAGCTGTGTGACCTTGGACAAGTCACTTAACCTCATTTGCCTCAGTTTCCTCAACTATAAAATGGGGAAAATAACAGCACCTACCTTGAAGAATTGTTGTGAGGATCAAATAAGATATTTGTAAAAGCACTTAGCACAGTACTCGGCACATAATAAGTGATATCTAAATGCTTATTCCCTTCCCTTATTCCCTACTTGATAGTTTTCTTCAAGTATTTGAAGAACCATCAAATAAAACCTGTCCTGCTTGTCCCCAGAGGGGAGAACTCAGAGCAGAGAGAAGCATATCTCAGCTTCATATAATGAAGAACTTTCTTACAATTAGAGCTATTCAAAAGTGAAGTCACCAGCCTCCACACATAGTAGCTTCCCCCTTTCTCAAGATCTTCAAGCAGAAACTGGACAACCACTTTGGAAGGATGTTGTAGAGGGTTTAGAGGTCAGATCTGATGACTTCTAAGGCTCCTATCTCTGAGATTCTCTGATGCTGTGAAGACACGCAAGTACAGACCCAAAAGGACACAGAAAGGTCCCACTTGCAGGAAAGCCTTTGTGGACTTTCAGGGCGATCCTGATTGTTATGCTGATTTAGGTGTCTTGAATAATTTAGTTATGAAGTTGTGATTATGTATTACAGAGCCCCAAATCATCTATGTGTTACTCAGTCTTAGTAATTTGTTAGAGAGGTGTGCCACTGGTTATAAATCCACCAACAGAGGAAATCTAGGGAGTGGCAAGTTGGCATAAACAAAGCCAGCAGGGATCTAGAAAGGAGAAACATTCTTAGAGATCTGATCTTAGAGCTGCAGTTTGCACATCCTTAATACCAGGAGAGCCTGGAGGAGTTAGTTGGACTAGGGTAAATTTGGAAGCTAGAGAGATGTCTGTTTATGCCTTGGGCAGATCCGTCTCGCCTATTACACAAATAGAATGTAACTTTATTCTTCCTTGTAAACAGATTTTTCCTTTGCTCACTCTGTCTTAGGTATAAGGAGGAAATTGGAGACCAAGGAAGAGGAAAGATGGATGAAAGAGGGGAGCTGTCTGAAGAACATGATGTGGATGCACAGGAAGCTCTCTAACCAATCAAGAATTTTAATAGACATGTAGAAGAAGATGGAAGCAAAAGCATGTTAACAGGCTGGATACAAAGGAGTGACAAGGTTCTGAGGGGAAAGCATCGTTAGAACTAAAGCTGAGGTGACTATGGACAAGGACAAAAAGGGACTTTTTAAAAGAGCAAAAGAAGGATAAAGATGGAACTGGACTAATGGTTGGGATAAATGGAAAGATGATAATAGCCAACAGTGAGAAGGTAGAAATAGTCAACCACTATTTTCTTAGTATTTTTTTTTCTGGCAAGGAGAATGATTTTTTGGGATGGAAGAGATAAAATAAAAATAGTTAAAGGGCATTTAATGCATCTCAACAAGCACATTCTTACTGTGTGCAAGGAACTCCACTAGAATCTGGGATGTGAAGACCTAAAAACTAAACAGCTCCCATCCTCATTAGTGCCTACATTCCACTTAGGGATACGGATGGGACATTTACACAAATAAATAAATATAAGGTAAATTGAAGGAGAGGTGAGACAGAAGGAGGGACCAGGCAGTGCTTCTTGGACGAGGTGGTACCCGAACTGAGATTCAGAGGTGAGGAAGGAGGAACATTCCAGGCATTGGGGAACAACTTTTATAATTGAATGGAGGCAATAACAAACAGTAGGCCAGTTTGCCCAGAGAATATGAAGAGGAAATAATCTAAAGTTGAAAAGGTAAGTTGGCACCAGACTGTGACAGGACTTGTGTGCATTAGGGAGCCACTGAAAGTTTTTGAGGAGGGGAGTGAGGTAGTCAAATTTGTGCTTCAGGAAGATTACTTTCATAGCTCCGTGAGGATGGATTAGAGAGGTGAGAGGCTAGAAGCAGAGAGATCAGTTAGAAGGCCATTGCAACAGTCCAGGTGAGAAGTGATGAGAATTTGAACTAGGGTAGTGGCCATGTGAGTGGAGAGAAGGGGATGCAAAAGAAATCACGGAGGTAAAATCATCAAAACTTCCCAACTAATTAGCTACAGGGAGTGAAGGAGAGGAAAGAGTCAAAGGAAATTCTGAGGTTTTAAACCTGGGTGACATAGGAGGCTGATTTAGACAAGAGTGAGTTTAAGAAAAATTCAAGAGTTGTGTTTTGCATATGTTGAGTTTAAGACAGCAATAGTGTATACAGGCAGAGATGAGCAGGCCTAGAGTTCAAGAGAGATTAGAGTTAGATATATAGATTTAGAAGTCATTTATGTTGAGATGACAATTAGATCCATGGGACCTGAGAAGTCATCAAAAGAGAGTATTATGATGGAAGAAAAGAGGGCCTAGGACAGAGCTTTAGGGGACACCCTTGTCCAGTTAGGTGATAGAAGATAGATGATGACCCAGCAAATGAAATCAGCAAAGAGAAATGCCATTGAAAGAGAGAGTATCTGGGAGGAACAGTGATCAAGAGTGTCAAAAGCTTCAGATATGAGGTCTGAAAAAAGGCCATAGAATTTAGTAGGTGAGAGATCACTGGCTAGAGCAGTGTCAGTCAATAGAGTCAGAAGCTAGATTGCAAGGACTTGAAAAAATGAGTGGGAGTTAAAGGAATGAAGATAATGGATATAGGAGACTTTTTTCTTGGAGACTGCCTACAAAACTGTAGGATGATAGCTTGAGGAAGTGGTAGGATCAAGGGAAGGGCTTTTTTTTAAGTGTGGGGAAAACCTGAATGGGTTTGTAGACAGCATAGAAATAACTAGTAGATAAGGAAAGATTGAAAGAATGTGTATGTGTTTGTATGTGTCTATGTGTATGTGTGAAAGGGAAAGATACAGACAGAGACAGAGAAGGAGAATTATTGTGATGGCAAGCTCTCATGAATGAAGAAGCTCAAGAGCACAAGTTGAGCTAGCCCTAGCAGGAAAGGCCACCTCTTCTTCAGAACTGGAGCCAAGGAAGACAGAATGGGGCATTCTGAGAGGTCTGGAAGAGAAGAGTAGGAGAAAAGGGGAACTCATGGGATATAGTCTCTGTTTTCTTAGAAAATTAAAAGGCAAAGTTCTCTGATGATAGGGAAAGAAATAAAGGGTAGTCTAGAGCTCTTGAGAAGAGAAGGCATGGAAATTCTGCTGCAAGGAATGTAATTGAGGATCAATAGGGAAGAACAAAAGGACTGCCATGCAGCAATGAGGGTCCAATTGAGATTAGATAACATACTTGTGTGGTTAAAGGATATGCAGGCAGTTTTCAGATGAAGAAAATAAAGCCATCTATAGTCATATGAAAAAATGCTCTAAATCACTATTGATTAGAGAAATGCAAATCAAAACAACTCTGAGGTACCACATCATACCTATCAGATTGGCCAATATGACAAAACAGGAAAATGATAAATGTTGGAGAAGATGTGGGAAAATTGGAACACTAATGCATTGTTGGTGGAGTTGTGAAATGATCCAACCATTTGGAGAGCAATTTGAAACTATGCCCAAAGGACTATAGAAATGTGCATACCCTTCAACCCAGCAATAGAACTTCTAGGTCTGTATCCCAAAGAGATTATAAAAATGGGAAAAGGACCCACATACACAAAAATATTTATAGCATCTCTTTCTGTGGTGTCAAAGAATTGGAAATTGAGAGGATGCCCATCAATTGCGGAATGGCTGAACAAGTTGTGGTATATGAATGTAATGGAATACTATTGTGCTATAAGAAATAATGAGCAGGGGGCAGCTAGGTGGTGCAGTGGATAGAGCACCGGCCCTGAATTCAGAAGGACCTGAGTTCAAATCCAGCCTCAGACACATAACACTTACTAGCTGTGTGACCCTGGGCAAGTCACTTAACCCCATTGCCTAGCCAAAAAAAAAAAAAAAGAGAGAGAGAGAAATAATGAGCAAGCAGACTTCATAAAAACCTGAAAAGACTTGTATAGACTGATGCTGAGTAAAGCGAGCAGAACCAGGAGAACATTGTACACAGTAACAGCCACGTTGTGTGATGGCTAACTTTGATAGACTTAGCCTCTCTCAGCAGTGCAAGGATATAAGACATCTCCAAAAGTCTCCTGGTGAAAAATGCTATCCACATCCAGAGCTCAGCAGTGCAAGGATATAAGACATCTCCAAAAGTCTCCTGGTGGAAAATGCTATCCACATCCAGAGAAAGAACTATGGAGTTGGAATGTAGATCAAAGCATACTATTTGCTCTTTTTTTTCCTTCTGTTTTGTTTTGTTTCCTCTTTCTTGTGGTTCCACCTATTGGTTCTAATTCTTTCTTACAACATGACTAATGTGAAAATATGTTTAATAGGAATGTGTATGTAGAACCGATATCAAATTGCACATCAGCTTGGGGAGGGAGGTAGGGAGGGAGGGGGAGAAAAATTTAAAACTCAAAAGCATGTGGAAGTGATTGTTGAAAACTAAAAATAAATTAATAAAAAATAAGAATAAAAATAAAAATAACATACTTTTATGGTGAACCCAGTTAGCATAGTTATGTGACCTTTACCCATTGTTATTCTAAAGCACAAAAGTAGCAACAGAGATAGAGGATGGTATAACCTAGGGCTAAGATTTGGCAATGCATGATCAGTGAAAGGGCAGGAAGTTCAAGGATAGAATATTCAGTTGAATTAGTTAACTATGGGACCAGAACTAAGAAGAGAGGGAGATAAGATCTGAACAAGGGTGATAGGCCATGAGAACAGGGAGGTGGAAGGACTGAAGGTCGTGGTCACACCGAGAATAGATTAGGAGAAGCGAAGCAGTGGGAAAAATGAAAGGATAAGAGGTTTTTATAAGAAAGAGGAATTAAGGGGTTTAGGAAGGAAGCAGGGTAAGAGGTAGCTGATTGTGAGATCTAGGGCATGACCAACCATCCCTGTGGCTGAGGTAGAGTAAAGATGCAGGTCATGGGAGTTAAGGAGCCTGTTGAACTAGACAACCAGAGTATGAAGAGACATCATTGTGGACATTGGTGTGTATCAGCACAAAGGCAGAGAGGATAACCTGAGGGCTGGGAAACAACTGTAGTAAGGATCTGAACTGAACAAGTTGATAGAGATGGATGGAGTGAACCTCGAAGGAGGAGAAATTGGTAGTTGAAGCAGAAGATGAATCTGGAAGCAGCAATGAGAAGCAAGAAATATATTTATTCTTCTTTCTGGCCTGGTATGTTTAATGGCATGACAGAAGGGGCACACAGGCTTGGATAGGTGACCAAGAATAAGGAGTTTTCTGAAGGAAATCAGGTTTCAGTGAGGGTAAAAAGATGAAGAACACAAAAAAAGTATAGAATCCCTCAAAGAATTTCTCACTTCCTTCGTGGCTCAGCTCAAGCACAATCTTACACCTAAAGCTTTTGCTGATTCCCCACAACTGCTAGTGCCCTCCCTCCCTCCTTAATTAACTACCTTGTATTTGATCACCTCAAACTTATTTTGTATATACCTTCTATACAATATTTATATTCTATATTGTTTATATCTTATTTTCATAAGTTTGTTTCTTTATATTTAATTTGTATATTTTTACATACTTATCTTTTCCATATGTTGAAACATTCTGGACATTTCCATATTTTTACATATGTTGCTTTTTCCAATAAACTCCTCAAGATCAAGGATTGTTTCTTTCTTTCTTTTTTTTCTCATGTTCTCAGCTCCCAGCAGTGCTTGGCACATTGTTGTTCAGTCATTTTTCAGTCGTGTACAACTCTTCATGACCCTATTTTGGGTTTTCTTGTCAAAGAAACGAATGGTTTGCCATTTCCTTCTCCAGCTAATTTTAAAGATGGGGAAACTGAGGCAAATAGAGTTAAATTAAGTGACTTGCCCAGGGTTACATAGCTAGTAAGTGTCTGAGGCCAGATTTGAAGTCAGGAAGATGAGTCTTCCTGACTCCAGGCCTGACACTCTATCCATTGTACCACTTAGCTGCCCTGCTTGGCACATAGTAAGCATTTAATAAATGCTTGTTGATTGAATGACTTCTAGGACAAAGGAAAGTTTGTATTCAATAGAATACTGTTCTTAGAAAGTACAATGGCAGGGATGTGAAAAGGAAAATATCTTGGGAGTTTTGGGGTTAAAGTGGGTAGGAGGAAACAATAGTGGAGATTACTGATAGGAGAATGGGATTTTTACCTCCACAGACAACTTTACATTATAGGGATTGGAGAGAGGTCAATGACAATTTGCTAACCATAGAATGGGAATTCCCACTCTGTGGGGTGCTGTAATGATAAAAGGTGCCATACTGATATTCTTTTGTGAAGATGCCAAAAAGAGGGGGTTGAACCAGCAAGGAAATCAGGCTAGGCATCTGGTTCTCTACCTTGTGATCAGACCCTCAGGACCTGGCCTTGGTGTGTTCCAGCTTTGAGATTCTGTAATGCTTTAAGAAGAATCAAGAGATAGCCAGGCAGTAGGAGTAGGTTTTGCGGGGTGTAGGGTGGGTCACCTAAAGCCACTCATAATATTTAAACCACGAAATATTATTTTAGCAGGAAAGGGGGGAAGCTGGTGATCCTGACCATAAATACAGCCTAGTGATCTGTGAGTCCAGTGTAAAGTTACAGGGTTGGCCTATTGTTACCTGGCCCCATGAGCATAGTCCCATGAGCAAATACAAGTATGGTAAGCCAGAAACAGACAGCACCCTCCTCCTTTCTCTCCCTAGCCAAATCCTTTTCCTACTTTATTCACCAGCCTAAATCCCACCTCTTCTGGGAAGGCCTTCCAAAGCACCCGGCCTTGTGGGGGTGGGGCCTGATAGGCAATCAGGTTCTGACTTCCCTTCATAGTCTTATTTCATATCACCCCCTTTCCAGACAAACTAGGCTATGAGCTGTTCCCTGTGTACAACATTCCACCTCTTGTCTCTTTTTAAATAATCCCCTAAAAATGATCCCCCACTGTCATCATCAGGACCCCCTTTCCTGATCTGATGGAAGAACATGTTCCATTGGAGCATTATGAAAATGAACTGAGTTCCCTTGGTCATTTCTGGTACATGGCTCATCTTTGAGGATTTTGTCCTCTGAGATGACAAAGGAATCTCCATTAGTCGGTCAGTCCCTTATTCCCTATTAACCCTTGAACCACGAATAACAGCCCACCCCATCCACCTTGAAGGGAAGGACAACTTCTACTCCCATTCTTTTCTTTCTCTCTCATAAATGTGTATCTGTGAGACATTCCATGAATGGA
Organism: Phascolarctos cinereus; assembly: GCF_003287225.1. Lineage (NCBI taxonomy): Eukaryota > Metazoa > Chordata > Mammalia > Diprotodontia > Phascolarctidae > Phascolarctos > Phascolarctos cinereus. Next base: position 109,763,309 of record NW_027555736.1, on the reverse strand, counting down.
GGAACCTCCTCTCCCATCTCAAAGCTATAGAGCATGGCAGCAGGAGTGGTCACATGTACTCCCAAATGATCATCTTCAGCAAGAACGCTGTAGTTTGAGAACATTTTTTTCTACCAGTCACCTCTCACTGAGGCATCCAGAAGCTCCCCCACCTCTGAAGTTCAAAGGGTTGCCTTCCAGGCTGAAAATGTCAATCACAGGATGACTCCTCAGTCACCTATACTCAGGAAAAGAAACACAAAGCAGAAGATGGGACCAGGGTCCTAAGGCTCAGGCTCAGGCCTTTGCAGGCTACACGTTTGTTAGACATTTTGAACTGGATGTCCCAAAAGCATCTCAAACCCAACATGTCCAAAACAGAACTCATGATCTTTTTCCTCAAACTCAGCTCTGTTCTGAACTTCCCTATTAGCCTGGGGCCCCACCATCCTTCTGATCACCCAGGTTCACCTCCTCAATGTCATCCCCAGCTCCTCATTTTTACTCACCCCACATATCCAATCCATAACTCATCTTCCTGTGGCTGTCTCTACAACATCTCTCCAATGTGTGTCCTCCTCTCTACTCACACAGAAACACTTTAGTTCAGGCCCTCATCACTTCTTGCCTGGACTATTTCTATACCTTCATGCTCAATGTCCCAGTCTCATCTCTCCCTGCTCTAATTCATCCTCCACAAAGTCATCACATTTTTTTCCCTAAAGTACAGGTCTGATCGTGTGACTTCAGGCTGCCCCCCTAATAGACTCCAGTATCTCTCTATTGCCTCTGAGATCAAATATAGAGTATCCCAAAAGTCATAGAGCAAGTTTAGGCTATTTTCAGTTTTAGTAACTTAATCTTGCTCTATGACTTTTGGAATACTCTATATAAACTTTTCTTTGGCATTTAAAGCTTTTAACAGATTTGCCCCTTCCCATCTTTCCAGTCTTCTTTTTTAATTAAATTTTATTTTATTTTCAAATGAAAGCCTGCCTTCTCTTTAATTCACCTCCCTTGCCTCCCGTCAAGAAAAAAAAAACCCTTATTACAAACTTGCAGAGTCAAGCAAAATTTAAGAAAAAAAATCTCAGTCTGATCTTTGAGTCCATCACTCTCTGTTAGGAAATGAGCTGAATATTTGATTTGGCATCCTGGTTGGTCATTGTGTTTATCACAATTCTCAAGTCTTTCGAAGTTGTTCATCTTTACAACATTGTTGTTATTGTATAAATTTTTCTCCTGGTTCTGCTCACTTCACCTAGTATCAATTCACACAAATCTTCCCTAATTTCTCTGAAACCATCCCCTTCATCATTTCTTACTGCATAGCACAATACTATTATATCACATTCATATTACATAATTTGTTCAACCATTCCCCACCTGATGGGCACCCCTTCAGTTTCTAAGTCTTTATCACCACAAAAAAACTGTTACAAATATTTTCATGTATATGAGACTTTTCCATTTTCTTTGATCTCTTTGGAGTATAGACCTAGCAGAGGTTTGCTGGATCAAAGGGTATGCACAGTTTAGTAGCTATTTGAGTATAGTTCCAAATTGCTTTCCAGAGTAGCTGGACCAATTCACAGCTCCACCAGCAGTGCATTAATGAATCTGTTTTCCTATAGCCCCTGCAGCATTTGTAATTTTCTTTTTTTGTTAGCTTTGCCAATATAATGAGTGTAAGGTGGGACCCCAAAGTAGTTTTAATTTGCATTTCTCTAATAATTAGTTATTTAGAGCATTTTATATGACTTGATATCTTGGCTTTCTTCCTCTGAGAACTGTATCCTTTGACCACTTATCAATTAACGAATGGTTCTTCTTCTTATAAATTTAAATCATTTCCCTCTTTATCTAAGAAATGGGACTTTTATCAGAGAAACATGCTTCAAACTTTTCCCCATTCACCTGCTTCTCTATTAATTTTAGCTGCATTGGTTTTGTCTGTGCAAAAAACATTTTTTTTGTGTAATCAGAATTGTTCATTTTACCCTCTGTGAGCTTCTCTATCTCGTTTGGTCACAAACTCTTCCCTTATCCATATATCTGGTAGGTAGCTTCTTCCTTGCTCCTGTAATGCGTTTATGGTATCATCCTTTATATCTAAGTCATATACCCATCTAGAACTTATCTTGGTATTTACCATGAGGTGCTGGTCTACACTCTACATACATAGTCTCAGCCAGACTTCTTCCCAGTTTTTCCAACAGTTTTCTTGCCTCAATAGCTGGGATCTTAGGGTTTATCAAATAGTAAGCTACTTTGCTCTTTCGTATCTATAGATTGTTTACCTGTTCATCTGTTCCACTGATCAAGCTTTATTTCTTAACCAGTACCAAATTGTTTTGATGATTGGTTTGGGTTTTTTTTGTTTGTTTGTTTTTGTTTTTTGTATCATGATTTGAAATCTGGGACTGCTAGGCTCCCTTTCTAGGCCACATACTCTATGGTTCAGCCATACATGAGCACCCACTGTTCCTTATAGATGCTACTCCACTTCCATCTCTATGCCTTCATACTGTCTGTCCCTGTTTCTGAATATTCTCCCTCCTCTGCCACTTAGAATCCCCACCTTCCTTCAAGATTTAGTTCTAGTACACACACACATACATAGATATAGAGATATATAAACACACATACATATATATAATACATATATTGCATATGCCTATATATGTATAATTATCTCTCTCCCCACCCCCATTAGAATGTAAGCTTCTTGAGGTCAGGGACTGTTTTCTCTCTTTTCTTTGTTTCCCTAGAACTTGACATGGTTCTTAGCACATAGTAAGTACTGAATTAATTTGTTTATTGATGAATGAATGTTTGTTGAATTTAGTTGTATTGGGATAGTGGCTTGACCTTGGAGTCAGGATACCCAGGTTAAAATTCTGTTTTAGATGCTTACTATTTGAGGCAAGATGAGCAAATCACTTGCTCTCTCAGAGCTCTTAGTTTCCTCATCTGTAAAATGGGAATAATAATACTTCTCCTACATATACCTCACAAGGTGGCTATGAAGAATATGCTTTTTAAACTTCAAATCAAAATAGAGATAGATAGAAGTGAGCTATTGAAAATGATTAGCAGATAGAACAGTTGATTTGGAGTCAGAATGATCTGGGTTCATATACTACAATCAGATATTTACCAGCTATGTGATCCTGAGAGGGTCACTTCACTTCTCACAGTCTCAATTTCTTTAACTGCAAAATGGAGAAAATAGCACCAAAGGACTGTTATGAGGATCAACTGAAGTAATCTATATAAAAGTGCTTTATGGGGCAGATAGGTTTTGCAGTAGTTAGAACACACACCCTGGAGTGAGGAGGACCTGAGTTCAAATCTGGCCTCAGACACTTGACACTTACTAGCTGTGTGACCCTGGGCAGGTCACTTAACCCTGATTGCGTTGCAAAAAAAAAAAAAACCTTTATAAGCTTTATAAAACCTTAAAGGGCTATATAAATGTTAACTGAAAGGCAATTTGGCATAGTTAGTCAATAAACATTTATTAAGCACCTACTAAGTGCTAAATACACGGGAAACAAAGAGAATCAAAAGACAAGACCTGCCATCAAGGAGCTCACAATCTAAAGGGGAAAACAACAAACCCCCAAACAAATATGTGCAAACAAGCTATATTCAGGGTAAAAAGGAAATAATTTGCAGAATGAAGGTGCTAAAATTCAAAAGGATTGGGAAAGCTTCCTGTAGAAGGTGGGGTTTTAATCTATAGTCCTATGAAAAAATGCTTTAAATCACTATAGATTAGAGAAATGCAAATCAAAACAATTCTGAAGTACCACATCACACCTATCAGATTGGCCAACATGATAAACAGAAAAATGATAAATGCTGGGGAAGATGTGGGAAAATTGGAACACTAATGCATTATTGGTGGAGTTGTGAAATGATCCAACCATTTTGGAAAGCAATTTAGAACTATGCCCAAAGGGCTATAAAAATGTGCATACCCTTCAACCCAGCAATAGAACTTCTAGGTCTGTATCCCAAAGAGATTATAAAAATGAGAAAAGGACCCACATGTACAAAAATATTTATAGCAGCTCTTTCTGGGGTGGCAAAGAATTGGAAATTGAGAGGATGCCCACCAACTGGGGAATGGCTGAACAAGTTGTGTCATATGAATGTAATGGAATATTATTGCGCTATAAGAAATGATGAGCAGGCAGACTTCAGAAAAACCTGGAAAGACTTGTATAGACTGATACTGAGTGAAGTGAACAGAACCAGGAGAATGTTGTACACAGTAACAGCCACATTGTGTGATGACTAACTTTGATAGACTTAGCTCTTCTCAGCAATGCAAGGATGTAAGACATCTGCAAAAGTCTCCTGATGGAAAATGCTATCCACATCCAAAGAAAGAACTATGGTGTTTGAATGTAGATCAAATCATACTATTTGCTCTTTTTTTTCTTCTGTTTTGTTTCCTCTTTCTTGTGGCTCCTATTGGTTCTAATTCTTCCTTACAACATGACTAATGTGAAAATTATGTTCAATAGGAATGTATATGTAGAACCTGTATCAGATTGCATACCAGCTTGGGGAGGGAGGTGGGGAGGGAGGGGGAGAAAAATTTAAAACTCAAAAGCTTATGGAAATGATTGTTGATAAACCAAAATAAATTTAAAAAAAATTAAAGCTCTGGAAAAGCATAAAAAAAGAAGGTGGGATTTTAGTTAGGACTTGAAGGAAGAAAAGAAAGACAGTAGGCAGAGATGAAGGGAGAGAACCTTCCAGGCATGGAGGACAGGCAGAGAAAATGCCCAGAGCTGAGAGAGGGAGTGTCTTGTTTGAGGAACAGCCAGGAGGCCAATGTCAAAAGATCAAAGAGTATGTGGAAAGGTGTAAGAAACCAGGAAAGGGGTGTGTGTGTGTGTGTGTGTGTGTGTGTGTGTGTGCATGTGCACACACGCTTGGACAGTTGAGAGAAGGGTGAGTGAGGGGGGGCTAGCTAGGCTGTGAATGACTTTGGAAACAGCGAATTTTGAATTTGACCCTAGAGATGATGGGTAACTACTAGATTGTATTGAGTAGCTGGGTGACATGGTCAGACTTGCACTTCAGGAAAATTACTTTGGAGGCTGAATGGAAGATGGATTGGAATGGAGAGAGACTCGTGGAAGGCAGCTCTACAGCAGGCTGTTGCAATGGTCCAGGCATGAGGTGATGAGGGCCTGCACCAGAGTGGTGGCAGTGTCAAAGGAGAGAAGGAGATGAATCAGAAAGATGTGAAATAGGTGAAATTGACAAGCTGTGGCAATAGATTAAATATCGGGTGGAAGATGATAAGTCGAAGATGACACCTAAGTGGGGAGCCTGGAGATTGGGAGGATGATGACGTCCCTGACAGTAATATGAAAGTTTGGAAGGGAAGAGGGTTTAGGGGGAAAGATGAGTTCAATTTCAGACATGTTGAGTTTAAGATGTGTACTGGACATCCAGTGTGAGATGTCTGAAAGGCAACTGGAGATGTGAGACTGGAGGTCAGCAGAATGGTTAGAGCAGAAGAATCTTCAACGTAGATCATTTAAATAAAATAGATCATAAAATAAATAAATAAATAAGTTAGATCATTTAAATCTATGGGAGCTGATGAGATCACCAAGTAAAACAGAATGGAGGGACAGTAGAAGAGGGTTTGGGATAGAACCCAATGGGACACCTACAGTTAGTGGGTATGACCTGAATGAGGATATAGCAAAGAATTCTGAGGAGCGGTCAGATAATTAGGAAGAGAACCAGGAGAGAGGGGCAGAGTAACAAGGAGAAATGGTGGCTGACAGTGTCAAAGGCTACAGAGACATTGAAGATAATGAGGACCAAGAAAAGGCCATTGAACTTGGCAATTAGGAGACCACTGGTAACTTTTAAGAGAGAAGTTTTTGTGGAATGATGAGATTGGAAGTCAAGTTGTAAGGAGTTAAGAAAGAGGAAAAGAAGCAGAAGCACTTGTAGATGACCTTCCAAGGAGTCTGGCCACAAAAGGCCGGAGAGATATAGGATAATAGCAAGAATGAAAGGACCAAGTGAGGGTTTTCTGAGGATGGGGAGACATGGGCACATTTGTAAGAAGTAGGGAAGAAGCCAGTAGACAGAAAGAGCTTGAAGGTAAGTAAAAGAATGAGGATGACAGAGGGGCAAAACATTGGAAGAGACAGGATGAAATGGAATCACTTGAAGCAAATAAAGGGGTTTGCCTTGGCAAGGACAAGGACCACTTCTTCATGTGAGACAAGAATGAAGCAGGAGGGGAAGCTAGGTGGCGCAGTGGATAGAACACCACCCCTGAAGTCAGGAGTACCTGAGTTCATATCTGGCCTCAGACCAAACACTTGACACTTACTAGCTGTGTGACCCTAGGCAAGTCACTTAACCCCAATTGCCAAAAAAAAAAAAAAATGAAGCAGGAGATAGTGGCAGAAGGCATCTGAGAGATGTGAGATGAGGAAGAAGGTAGACAAGAGAGTTCGTGGCAAATGGCCTCAATTTTTTCTGTAAAATATGAGGCAAAGTTCTCATTTGAGAGGGGAGGAGAAGGGGGAGCCATGGGATATGTGAAGAGAGATGAAAACAGAAGACCCTCCAAATGGAAGAACTGCTGCAAAGGGTAGGATAGTGAGTGGATAAGAGAGGTGTAGAAGGATTGTCTAACAGCAGTGAGGGCCCAGTTGAGGTTGTATAACATACATTTATAGCGCACTGAGTCAGAATGTTTCTGATTTTCTCCATCTTCTTTCAGCTGCACATGTATTAGAGTGAGGGAAACAGATGGTAGAAGTGATCCAAGGCTGAGGCTCAGCACAGCACAATCAGTAATATGAAAAGGGGGCCAGGGACTACAAAGGAGAGGATAATATAGAGTTAAACTGGCTCACCAAGGAGTCAGGATAGAGAAAAGAGAAGAGAACTGCTAGTGTAGGAGATGTGGCCTGGGGACAACTGAGAAGCTGTGGGATTAGATGTCATAGTGTGACTAAAGAGTAAGGTTTGCTATGAGAAGACAGAGGGAGAGATGGAAAGCTGGTAGATTATGGTCAGATAAGGGATTTCAGAATTTTTAAACATGGAGGTAGTGCATTTGTGGGTGATAAAAGATCAAGGGTATGACCATCTTTGTATGTAGCTGAGATAGGATGGAGGAGTAGGTCATGGGAAGTGAGTAGGCTGAGGAACTGAGTAATTTGTGTGTTTGAGGGAGAATCAATATGTATGTTGATGTCCCCTTGTGTGAAAAAGAGAGAAAGACTGTGAGCTAGGCATGTTGGATGGAGAAACCAGGAAGACCTAGGAACAAGTCCTGCCCCTAATACATCCTGGTTGTGTAATCCTGGGCAAGCCACTTAAACTTTCAATACTCTTTAGGCAATTTTCTATGACCATAAGTTGTAGAGAAGGTGCTGACTTGCATTAATAGGGAGAGTTTTCTCATCTGGAAGGTACCAATACTAGTGAAATCACAGGTCTAGCCTCTATGTTATTATCATCATCATCTTCTTCTTCTTTATCATCATCATCATCATCATCATTACTTGATTACTCTATTATGTGAACTTCTACAGCAGTAAGCCAGAACCAGTCATTTGGGATGTCATGCAGAATCTTGGGACATCTCTTGTATTATTTACTAGTTGTTGCATACATGCATCTGGTCCCTTCCTCCCATTCCCCACCCTCTGATGTAAACTATCTTGGGTATAGAGCCCAGGTCTTCTCTTCTGTTTTATCTCCCATTGTACAAGGTTGGGTAGCACATGAGAGCAAGAGGAAAAGGTATATGAAAAGAAAGGAAGGAAGGAAGGAAGGAAGGAAGGAAGGAAGGAAGGAAGGAAGGAAGGAAGGAAGGAAGAAATCATTCAGCAGGGAGGGACCAGGGGTCAGGAGACCAGGAATAGGGAACTTCCCTAGTAGCTGTCCGAGTCTGTTGTTTCAAGGTACCAGCACGGTACATGATGGAAATAACAAATTCTGGTGAATATAATAGTATAGTATAGTGATGTGATATGTTATATAGCATATGATGTAATATATTATAATCTGATCTGATATATTATAACATAATATATAAGATAATATAATAATTACACATACTATGCAACTGCATCTCTGTGCTTCTGAGTACTAATGATAATAATAGCTAACATTTTAAAGTATTATCTCATTTTGTCCTCACAACCCTAAGAGGTAAGTGCTATTATTATCTCTATTTCACAAATGAAGAAATTGAGGCTGGGAGAGGTTAAGTAACTTATCCAAGGTCACATGGCTAGTAAGTGTCTGAGGCAAGGTTTGAACCCTAGTCTTCCTTGCTACAGGTCCAACACTCTCTCTACTGTTCTACCTGTCTACAAACTTGTGTGCATTTTTATGCATCTGTATTTTATGTCTAATAACCCTTAGACTCTAAGGAAACATCCAAGATCTGTCCCTACTACATACCTTGAACTCCAGATCAACTTTGCACTCCATACCATCTCCTTGAAGCCAAAGAGATAATGAAACTTAGCAATTATTCAGTCTTCAGACCCTGACTATTACTCACTGCCTTGGTCTCCAACCCTTCATATTCATATACATATGCACCTCCCCTCCCTCCTACTTTCAGCCTTTTTGCAGGTGCTAGAGATACAAAGAAAAAAAAAAGCAATATGGTCCCTGGCCTCAAGGTACTTACATTCTACTGATGGAGGAGGGATGGGAGTGTTAGAACATAACATGCATACTACTGAGATTAGAAGTTTATTTAAAGAGGGAGGGAGAGAATATTCTGGGCTTGGTCCTTTCCTCTTTCAGAATTGTCTTCTGCAGGCAAACCTTTATGTTTAGAGGGAAGGTGGTGTTAGATTCCCAATGGTAGCGTGAACATTTTGGAGTGGAACAGCCCTGGGTCCTTTGGGTATATGTTAAGATAGGATGAGGATACAGCATCATGGCCTGGGGGCTTTGGGGTGTTTCTATATCCCTCAAAACTAAAGGATCCCAGAGCTGCACTCTTTTCTAAGCCACCCCCTTCTCCCCAGTCTCCCATTGTGTCTACCCACCCTTCCTAATTGCCCCCTTTTTGCCCCCCCAATTGCTCTTTCCCCTTATCTTTCTCCAGTCCCTTCTTCTCTTGCCTTCTAATCTTCCCCAACCTGTCATCTTCCTTCCTGCCTGCTCCCATACACCTAGGATCTTCCTGGTCTTTCTGGTCTCAACCATCTCCATGGTCCCCCCTCTCCAAGGTCCTTCATTCTTCACTGGCCCCTTGTCCTCGTATTTCCCCACCTTCATTAGTCCCTCATCCCCATGGTCCCCCACCCCTATGGTGCCTCACCCTCCTTGGCCCTAAAATTTAGCCCTATGTCCTTCTTGGGTTCATCCTCATCTTCACTTGCCCTCATGAACTGTCCTTCACAGCTTTCATCCTCCTTCTTGTCTTTCCAACCTCCCCCCATCAGCCTCTCATCTTCCATGGGCTGGCCCTTCATTCTCCCTTCCTTTGACCCTCCTTCTTCCATCCCATGTCTTCCTTGGGATGGCCCTTGTTGGCCCTGGTCCCCCATCCTCCAAGAATGGTTCCCCATCCTCTCTGGCCTCCCCAGGATCTTCTGTCATTATCTCTGCAAAGTGAGGCCTGTGCATCATCATTAATGGGCTAAACAGCGGGGTCAGCGAGGCAGGCAGCAGCAAACGCGCCAATTACTGTGCCTCCATCTGAGAGCCTTCGCTCCCAATCCATCTCTGCTCATCAGGCTGCGCTGAGCCCGACCTGCCTTCATCACATTAATCAGGTTAATTCCACCTTCTAATCAGGAGGCCGAAAACTCAGGACTCAGGATGGGGAAATATCTAGGGTGGAGGGTGGAGGGGAAGTATGATCAGAACCTGCAGGTCAAGGGACATTATCCCCTTCACTGACAAGGGTTTCTGGCTGGATACCCAGTCCCCACTCTGATTTTCTCCCCGTATCAAACATGGACTCTTTGTTGAGGAGGCACTCCTGCCTACTCTGGTAGGGAATCAGATGAGGAAAAAGGGTATAAGAAGCAAAGTACAACTGACATCTAAGTTTGGAAGAGTTTTCTGGTTTTAACGAAATATGGTAACCAAAATGGGAAGATGATGATTGAGAGAGAATCAAAAATAGACAGGGGACAGAAACAGAGAAGAGATAGAGAGGGTCCATTCCCTACCTCTCCAATACAACCCTATCCTCTTCTCAGTGTCCTTAGCTAATTTGGGCTACACCAGATGAAAAATTAAGCCTGGATTCCCAGGGCTGGTCTGGGTGAGGTCTGCCTTCCTGTTCATAGAGGGTAAAATGAGGTTGAGTGTGTAACCACCACCCTTAATGCTTGGGAGGTAGAGACCCCACAATCTCTACACATTCTGCCCCTAGTGACCATAACCAGGATGTCCCACCCACAAAGAGGTAAAGCCACCAGAATACATCTCCCCATCCCAATCCTCAACCAGCGCTTTCCCTAGCCCCACCACTAGCCCCCCACCTCACAACCTCTCCCAGGTGTGTGTCCCCCATGCATTCAATCACCTGCCCCCTTTTACAATTCCACAGAATCACCCAAATACATACACACACACAATAGTCGCTTAGACACACTTACAGTGGCACAACTGGGCACACTCATTCACACTCAGTCCTACAAATACCGACATTCCCATAGTCCCTTGGGTGACATTCACACCCACAGTCACACACACACACACACACACACACACACACACACACACACACAATCATGCAGTAACACAAATGCACACACATTCCCAGGGTAGCTGCTCACACACATATACACAGTGACTCACACACATTCACACCCAACCAGCACACACAGTGGCACACAGTTCCAAACACCTCGAGGGCACACATCATCTCCAATTGTGAGCAAATGCTGTTGGTTTTCATTAATCTACAGACACTGGATTCGTTGATCTCTTTCTAGCTCCCCCACTCCCTCTCTTCCCCACTCTCCCTTTCTGCTCCGAGGCAGGTGAGTGCATCAATTTTCTCCTCGTCTGTGGCAGTTAAATTAAATGGAATCGGCCTGATTGCTGAAAATCAAAGGCAAGGCTGATAAAGCAATTAAATCCCTCTAATTCCTCCTCCTGAAAGGTGCCGAGGCTCCAAAGCTAATTAACTTCATAATGAAAATTCTTCTTCACCCTTTTAGGCTCAGCTCTCAGGGTCTCTCCTTCTCCCCCTCTCTCCTTTTCCTCTTCTCCCCCATGCAAAGGATCAGCCCAAGAGAAGGAACTTCCCCTCCTCTTTTCTCCTTCTCCCCTTCTTGCCTCTCCTGTTCAGAGAATAAGCCCAGAAGGCTCTGTCTTTCTCCCTTTCTCTTCCTCCTTTTCTCCTTTCTCCATCCTCCTTCTCCCCCTCAACCCAGAGCCCCCCATCTAGTTCCCCTAAAGCTACTCCCCATTCCCAAAGGAGATGCCAGCTGGGTTCAGGTTTGGATGGTTTAACACCACCACTGATCTACCAGTTTCTGCTATTTGGTTACTAATAAATTCTGTGCCCTGTGTATGCGGTCAGCATGGGCCTGCATGCAATACTCTAATAATACAAATGGATCGCATGTGTTTAGTGCTTAGAGAGAAAGCTTTGTATAGGCGGTGCTAGACCTGGAAACCTGAGTCTGAATCCCACCTCAAACACTGACTAGCTATGGAACCACTTAAACTGGACTTCACAGATTTAGAGCTGGGAGCTGAGGAAACTGAAGCCCATGCAGCCAGCTAGCCACCTGTCACACGGTCATCATCACAGGCAGGATTCGAACCCAGGTCCTCTGACTCCAGATCCAGGGTGCTTTCTGTCAAATCACATCGATCTCCCCTTATATATCCTATTTCCTCCTCCTTTAAGATGGAGATTAGTATTTGTCCCCTCCCCATTAGGGCTGTTGTAAAGATAGGGCTATAGAAACACATTCTGATTTTTCACAAAGTGCTTTTCTAGGGTCATACCAGAAATAAGTGCTTCATAAATGGTGGTTGAGTCAAATTGTTGAATCACCTCATGATAACTCCATGAAGTGGGTAGTGCAAGTATTATCTCCATTTTACATATGAGGAAACTGAGACCCAGTGAGTAAAGTGACTTGCCCAGGGTCACAGAGCTGGAAAAAGGAAGAGCCAGAAATCAAACCCATATCTTTTGATTCTAATTCTTCCCACAGACCCATTGCTGCCTTCTGCTTGAGCCCAGATGACTTAAGGCAGGATGGGGGCCTATTGAGAGAGGGGAAAGAGGAGAGCTGGGGCCCTTGCTCTCTTTCTATAGAAATCCACCTGCTACCCAACACTCCCCACCCAGCTGTGGGGGGATTTCTGGGTCAAGCCAAAGGGTTAAATTTGGTCCTGTGATATTCCAGTAACCATAATGACTCTAGTGAACAATAGCTTTGCAGCAACTCACCTCAGTGACCACAATGAGTAGCTAGCCTGCAGAAGAAAAGCCTGGGGAAGGGGGGAACACATGACCAAGATCTCCAGGAATCCATCATCCTGCAAAATGACATCAACTCTGAAACTCACAGCTCCTTGGTAGCCCCACTTCCTCTGACTGGAGAAGCTCTTCCCAGATCCTCCTCCATTTAAGGAGAGTGCCCAGGACAGTCACCTCATCATTTCCCACCTCTGCTGTAGGACTTCATCATACCCCCCTTCAGGGTACCCTTAACTCTTTTCAACTTCTTTTTATGTGATGTATTCCCCCATTGGATTGTGAGTTCCTTGAGGGCAAGAATTGTCTTTTGCCTTTCTTAGCACAGTGCCTGGCACATAGTAGGTGCTTAATAAATGTTTATTGACTATTTCTCAATAGGTATCTTCCACTACTCTAAGGGCTTTCCCGAACAAGAGGTATTAGACCTTTTTCACTTGGTCCCAGAAGGTAGAACTAAAATTGAGACTGAAAAATGCAAAAAGGGAAAATTTAGGTTTGACATAAGAAAAAACTTCCTAATGATTAGAGCTATCCTAAGGTGGAATGGCCACTGGTTGGGTATGATGGAGACAGGATGATGTGACTCGAGGTCCCTTCTGGCTCTGCAGCTCTATGATTCAGTGGACACATCCATATACAGATTCCATGTGTAAGAAAATCCTTGTGACCAAAATCACAAAATCCCAAATTAGGACCCACCTCATCTGACCATCTAGTGGGTGGGACTTCCTAAAATACAACAATGGATAATATGCCGGACTTTGGATCAGGAAGACCTGAGTTTGAATCTTGCCTATCTTTTTTTCAATTTTTTTAAATTTTTAGGCAATTGAGTTTAAGTAACTTGCCCAGGGTCACACAGCTAGTAATTGTCAAGTGTTTGGTCTGAGGTCAGATTTGAACTCAGGTCCTCCTGACTCAAGGCCAGTGTTCTATCCACTGCGCCATCTAGCTGCCTCCTTAAGTCTTGCCTATCACATTGACAAGCTATGTGATAATGCAGAGGTCACTTAATCTTTCTGAGCCTTGCTTTCCTCATCTGTAAAAATGGGGTTAATAATACCTGTATATTAAAGTATCCATGAAAAAAAATTTTTTTAATAAAGTAGAATGTAAACTCCTTGAGGGCAAGCTCTATTTTGTTGTTTCTCTTTGTTTCCCTAGCACAATTCCTTGCACACAGTTGCTACTTAATAAATGCTTGAACTCAAATAAATTGAACCTCTACCTGAACAATAATTCCTTCAACAATATATCTAATACATGGTCAACTACCCTTTCCCTGAAGACCTCCAGTGAAGGGAAACCCACTCCCTCCCTAGACCACTCATTGTACTTTTGGAGAAAAGATTCCTACGAAGGTTCTTTCTTCTGTTGAAAACCTGAATCTGCTTCTCTGAAACTTCTCTCCATTGCCATCTACAATCAACCGTCTCCCACCAGGGGCCAAGTAGGACAAATCTGATCTCTTTTTCACGTGGACACTTGGCCATTCATTGAGTATACTGTCCAAAGGATTCTAGGTCAGGCATAGGTTGGACTAGGTAGCTTCCATCTCTCAGATGATGTTATTCTGGGCCTAACGTGTCCCCAGTGACCACAGTGACCTGGAGGCTTTGCTTTAGTGGGATAGGCCTCAAAGGCCTCTCAGAGGAAAATTACCTTCGGGGCTCAGAGTGAGCAGGGAAAGCAGGGAGAGACAGAAACAGAGGAGAAAAGGATGGGCCTCCATACCTGGGGTGAGCGGATAGAACTTTGGATCTGGTGGTGGACAGCCACCTCACAGCTCCTCCTTTTCCCCACCCCATATGATCAGAGGGTGAAGGAGAGAAGATGGGGGACTGGAAGAGGGGGTCATAATTGTTATCTCACATACCAAAGTGAATGATAATGCAGAGGCTGACCTTGGAAGTCTCAGGGAAGAAGAACCTATAGGATGGGGCTCACCATGGAGGCTGAGATGAGGGGGATGGAGAGGGGGAAAACGAAGACAAAAAGTGGTCCAGTCTGAGAGGTACTAAGTGAAAAAAAAATAGGTGGTTGTAGAACTTTCCCAGCACCAACGTCAATTTAAAGGGCATTAGCAGACAGATAGGGGACTGGATTGATCCTTAGCTAACCATGTTTTAGCTGATAAATTCCCCAAAGAATGAAAGCATTTTGAGGGAGGAGACTTTAACATTTTTGTCTTTCTTTTATCTTCCCAGCACAGTGCCCAGCACATACTAGGCCCAAAGTTTGTCAAAAGTAATTGAATTGTGAGATGTAGGAAGGAGAATCCTCAAGAGGAGAGAGTTGTCCAGTGGGTATATACTTTCATTCTTCCTAACCCAGAACTAGGCCCTCCTCAGAAACACAAAGAGAAATGGACAAAACAGATGAATACTGGTAGAGGCAGAGAGGGAGGTACATGGGCAGAGACAAGAATAGCTAGAGATAGACAAGAAACCCATGAGAAGGGACAGACATGGAGTGTGACCAAGACAGAGAGAGGCAGGCAGATAGACTGACTGACCACCAGAGCCCCAAGTCCAGGGAAGGTCTGGTTTCCAGGGCCCTCCTTCCCCTCACTCCTTGCCATCCTGGATTGGCTCCCCCCCCCCCATCTTCTGGAGCCATCAGCATCACAGCGGGGGGCAGATGATGCAGAGACGTGAGTTATTGGCACCATTTGGGGCCCAGATTCTCTCAGCATGGGAGTAGAAGGGAGGGCCGGACACAGGAGCTGAAGCTTGGAACTGCTGGGGGTGGGGAAGAAGGGAGGAGGGAATTGAAGGAAGAAAAAAGAGAGAGGGCCCTAAAGCCTACAGCATCTCAATCCTCCCTCCTATATACTCTGTGCCCCCAACCAAGGCCCTGAGATGTCTGGGTCGAGTTATCAGTTTACATCTATTTGCAATTTGGGGGAAGACCCTTCAGGTGACCTGGTTATACATGTAATACCTGAGTTGGTTAAGCTCAGATATCCTTGCTGGAAAGACACCATAAGTTTGACAGGCCAAGAAAGCCCACAGATTGATCAGGACAGAAAGTAGATGGACTGAACTATTATAGACCAGAGAGGCCAGGAAAAACCACAAACCAAAGTGCCAGGAGAGTAAATCTTGTAATGATTTACTTCTTCCCCTTCTCCACTGGTCCAACACATAAGACCTCCTAGGTCTTGTCTAGCTATTAAAATCCTATAGTGTTGTTCTATCACATATGCATGTGAGACTACACTGAGCGCTCTCTCTCTCTCCTCTCTCTCTTTCTTTCTCTCTCTCTCTCCTCTCTCTCCTCTCTCTCTATTCTCTTTCTTCCCTCTCTCTCTTCTCTTTCTTCTTCTCTCCTCTCCTCTTCTCTTCTCTTCTCTTCTCTTCTCTTCTCTTCTCTTCTCTTCTCTTCTCTTCTCTTCTCCTCTCTCTCCTCCTCCCTCCCTCCTCCCTCCTCTCTCTCTCCTCCCTCCTCTCTCTCTCTCTCTCTCTCTCTCTCTCTCTCTCTCTCTCTCTCTCTCTCTCTCTCTCATCCCCCACATACACACACACACACACACACACACACACACACACTTTCTCATACATACGGTCATCAGTCACGCCCACTCTCTCTTACACACAGTCAGACACAGATTGTTAAAGCTGGAAAGGACCTCAGAGATCACCTGGTCACTCTGCCTAAACACACACACACATTCTCATTCTCCCTCCCCACCACCACCACTCAAATGCACTCTTAAACACTCTCTCCACCTTCTCTCACACATGCACACACATAGAAATAATTATGTTTAGCAAAAGTGACAGCAATGCACCCCAGTGGGGAGAATCAGAGACAAGCAGACAGCTTGATGGGAACGTGGGACAAGAGTTGCCGAGACCTGATACAGAATTAGAGTAAGATTTGTGCTTAGTGTAGTTTATCAGTCAGTGGTCAGTAGGGGTCAGCCCTGATGAGGAGGGATGGAGTTGCCTCTGTGGTCAGCAGAAGCCAAACCAGCCTGCGGTCTGAGGGCTGCCTAGGTCCCACTCTGGCCAAGACCCTGTCCCTGCCAGAGTCCAGCCCTCTCCTTTCTCGGCTATCCCCCTTCCTTCCTCCCCAGCCCCCTCTCACTGCTCATTCTCTTCCCATCTGCATCTCCCCCCACCCACCCACCCCCCAGCCATGGCGATAAAAGCCAGATTGGAGCCGGTGCCGAGGCTTCATTCCCCACCATATGGGCTCAAAAGCCAATCGTCAGCTAAGCGATTAAATCAAGTATGTCGAACAAAATGTTATGAACTGACATTATGGGTATATAATTTTATGCCATTTGTTGCCATCTGTTTATCTAAACAGCCCCCGTTCCACACAGACTCACAGGCTCACACCTTCCCCCCCACCCTCAGCCTTCCCCCAGGGTCAGGGGCATCCCCTCCCCATTTCCAACTTGGGCAGGAATTGGAGTTAAATGTAGATGCAGGCACCCTGAGGTGTGGAATGCAAGCTAAGGACGAGGGTCTGCAAGGTTATAGAACAGAGGACTGGAGAGTAAGGGTGTGGGGGCTAAGGGGGAAAGGGTCGTGGGATGCAGAGCTAAAGATAAAATCTAGGGACTGGGGACTGGAGTCTGCCGGGTTGTAGGACACAAGAATATGGAACAAGTCAACAAGGAGGCCAGAGACCTGACTCTTAGCTCCTTCTGATTTCATACTAACACCTGGCATTCTATAGCCCTTAAAGGTTTGCAAAGCACTCCACAAACAGCATCTCTTTTATTCCTACCTAACCTTGGGTGGTCAGTGCTATTATTATCCCCATTTTACAGATAAGGAAACTTAGGCAAACAGTGGTTAAATAACTTGCCCAGGATCACAAGGTTAATAATACATGTCTGAGGCTGTATTTGAATGCAAGTCTTCCAGACTCCAGGTCTAGGGCTCTCTCCACTCTGCCATCCTCACTTCCTAAGTGCCTTATTATACCATTTCCTAGATGTGTGACCTTGAAAGGTGGCATCATGTAGCAGAAAGAGGATTAGACTTGGACTCAAATGACCTGGGTTCAAATTCTAGCTCCCTTAGGATATTAACTAGCTCTGTGACTTTAAATGAGTCACTTTATCTCACAAATATCAATATATTTGTCTGGAAAATGGGAATAATAATCCTTGCCCTGCCTTCCACACAGAATTATTTTGAAGGCCCTTTGCAATTGGCATCCAACCTACTTTTCCAGGCTTATTCTGCATTACTCCCCTTTACTTACTCTATGGTCCAATCAAACTGGCCTTCTTGCTTTTTCTCAAACTTGACATAATATATCCCATCACTATGCTTTTGCAATGGCTGTCTCCATGCCTGACATGCATTTCCTCCTCACCCCCATCTCTTAGAATCATTGATTTCCTTTAATATTCAGCTCAAGCATCACCTTCTATATGAATCCATTTCTGGTCTCCCAGTTGCTCCTGCATGTGCATGTGTGTGTATATATTTATATTTATGGATATTGTGTGATATATGTATATCTTGTGTGTATATCTATATATAAAGATGTTTACATACATTTATATCTAGAGATATTTCTATAAAGATATATATTTATATCTGAAGAGAGAATTATATAGAGATATATGTTTTTATATATTTATAGAGCTGTATATTTTTACATAATGAAAGAGAAGGGGAGGGGTGGAGGGAGGGAGAAGAGAAAGAGGGAGAGAGAGATGCACACATACACTTCCCTTGATAGAATGTGATCTCCTCGAGGGCAGCAAACATTTTACTGTCTTTGTGCCCACAGTGGCTGAAACAAGACCTGGCATAGGGTAGGTGTTCAATAAATGTTTTTTGATTGATACTACAGTGTTTGGTAAACAAATTGTACTGCATCTATGTGTAAGTGTTCATCTCTAGCGCTGAGAGGAGAGCTGAGCTGGGACTGCGGTAAGACCTGTAGACAGGAAGATGGAGGCCCAAGCTTGCTTAGAGAGCCCAGACTCTTAGGGAGCCATGGACACCCGCAGGTTTTGGCCTCTGGTTGTGAGAGGCTTCAGCGGCAGTCTTGTACCTCAGTATTTGTAAGCTTTCTCTGGCTCTGTCTTTAAGGGACATCGGTATGTGACTGCCCAGAGGCCTCACTCAGCCTTCCACCCAAGATCCCAAGATCATCACTCTCTAGAGCTGGAGGAAAACTTGGAGGCCATTTAATCCAACCTCCACATTTTAAAGACAAAGAAACTAAGGCCCACAGAGATTAATGACT
The DNA here is from genome assembly GCF_003287225.1 of Phascolarctos cinereus. Lineage (NCBI taxonomy): Eukaryota > Metazoa > Chordata > Mammalia > Diprotodontia > Phascolarctidae > Phascolarctos > Phascolarctos cinereus. The sequence continues at coordinate 109,744,615 of NW_027555736.1, read as the reverse complement.
TACTCAAGGCCAAATTGCTATTGTCAGAGGCAGATTCTGAATTCGGATCCTTGAACTCCAGAGAAAGAGTTTCTAATGTAAGTCCTAGGATGGCTCAGGGTGTGTTCGTGGGGTCTGTGTGTCTGGTATACCAAGAGACTGTACAGGCTGAAGCCAAAGTTTAGATGTTAGAGTATGTCTGAAAGTAGCCATAATAAGATGGTGTGGTGGAGCCCAGGACAGAAATCAGTCATACCAAGGCACCAAGGTTCTCAGTAGACCATTTGGGGATGACTAGGAGCCCGAGGAAGGGGAAGTACTACCCGAGGTTGCCCTAAAAGAGGGCATAGAAGGTTGGGGAAGCTGTAGGATTGACCCTTCCTGAGACAGCACCTATATGTCCTATAAATACTGAACCCCCAGGCTAGGGAAGGTCATCCCTTCACATCCTACCCCAAACAACAGAAGGCATACTAGAAGACATGGGTAACATATACTCTGGTCCTCTCTCCCAGAGCCAGTCTGCTGCATCTCCTCAGAGTTTCAAGGGATAAACATGAAAGTTTGGGGTGTTACTTTTCTCTACTCCCACTGACTCAAGCCCCCACCAGCTATGTCCTCCCCCATTGTTAGGGGTTCAGTAACCAAGACCCAGTTCCATTTAACCACTTAACATTGGACAGTTTTTACAAAGGAATATTGACTTCGAAGATATAGCAGAAACAAATATAAAGCATTTTCCCCAATGCCTCAGGGACATAACTTCTTCTATACTACATCATTTGGGATAGGTAAGTAGGAGGGAAATAAGCTCACAACTTAGCTCATTTTCTATATACCTCACCTGGGTCATGTCCAGATTCAGCAGGACTCCTAAATGAGTCTTTCAATGGGCTGAATCCCAGAAACCTCCCCTTCCCAAAGATCACTCCCTGCTCCTCAAGACATAGCTATAAAACCCCGCCTAGATTCCAATGCCCAGATTTCTGTGGTGTTCTCCTAACCTTTGAAATTGCCAAGGCTGGAGACTCCACTCCCTTCACCTAGAACAGAAAAGAACAAATAAAAAGACAGAGAACCAAGTCTTATTTCTTGGGACCATATGGTCTCAGAGGAGAGAAGGACTTAAGGTTTTCCTCTTACCACATGGTCTCTCACCCAACACCATGAGTGAGAGTCATTGAATGAAGCGAAGGAGTGAATGAAGCAAAGAGGTGGCTGAAGCTGACTCGCGCCACTTTGAAGACGCCAACAGTTCCAGCCACGCGGCCAACTGGAAAAGGCTCCTCCCAACCATGTTGCTAGCCAACCAGGACCAGCTACAGAATGTCCATCCGTGACTGTGGTCACACCAAGGCACTTGCCTTCTTTATCATCATGATTTTCCCAAAAGCAGACTCCCTAGTGTCCTCCATGTAAAGGAGTTACACCAGCTAAGCAAGCTGATAGGGTCTGTTCATGCACCAGACTCCTATTACCCACAGACACACACAGCTGATATTCATATTATACTTTCCAGGTTACTGGGAGTTTCACTTCCATTATGTCATTTAATCCTCCCCATTCCCGTACAAGGGAAACAGAGCAAGCGTTATTATATCATCCCTATTTTATACATTTAGAAACTGAGACCAAGAGAGGTGAAGGGATTTACGAAAGATTATGCAGTTAAATTAGTCAGGGTCGGTATTGGGACTCAGCTGCCATGGGCAGCTAGGTGGAGCAGTAGGTAGACCACCAAGCATGGAGTCAGGAAGACTCATTTTCCAGAGTTCAAATCTGGCCTCAGACACTTACTAGCTATGTGACCTAGGCAAGTCACTTAACCCTGTTTGCCTCAGTTTCCTCATCTGTAAAATGAACTGGAGAAGGAAATGGAAACCACTCCAGTATCTCTGCCAAGAAAATTCCAAATGGGGTCATGAAGAGTCAGATGTAACCGAGACGACTGAACAACTCCTCCCTGCTAATTAGTGTTTTTTCCAATAAACCAAAACTGCCACAAGAGATTCATTTACACACAATCCTCAGATTCATATGTCACATAGATGAGCGGGTCAGGGAGGGCAGAGGGGCAGCACTTCATCACGGTCTGTGGCATACTGAGTCCCAAGTCTAGCTCACAGGACTCCCAAATTCTACAGATTCCCCATAGGAGTATTTGGACTAATTATGAACTTATTTGTGCTTCTCCATGTGAAAGAGACATAGAGAAACAAAAAGAGAGAAAAGCAAGAAATAACAAGATGCAGAAACAGAGAGAGACAGGAAGAGAGGAAGATGAGGCAAAAGGGATGGACTAATGGAGAGCTGTGAACTGAAAAGAATGTGAGAAGTTCATTTTGTGGGACATTTCTTCCCCTGCTTCCATTCCCTCCCATCCCAGGGGATGGTCCTTTTTCATTCAATTTTATTTTTAGTTCCAAATTCTCTCTCTTCTTTCAATCCTCCCTTGCCCATTGAGAAGGCAAGAAACATAATGCCCATCACTCATATGAAGTCATGTAAAACACATTTCTGAATTAGCCATGTTCTGGGGGAGAAACAAAAAACAAGAAAAAGAAAGAAAGAAAAAACATGCTTCCATCTTCACTCCAATTCCATCAATTCTCTACCTATAAGTAGATACCATTTTTCATCAAATATTGGAATTTTGGTGTTATGTCTTTCACAGTTGATTATCTTTACAATATTGCTATTACTGTGTAAATTGTTCTTCTTGTTCTGCTCACTTTGTTTTGCATCAGTTCATGTGAGTCTTCCCAGGTTTTCCCAAAAGGGATGATTCTGATATTAGACAAAAAGAAGTTGATGAAATGGGTCCCAGGAAGCAGATCTGGCATTGAAACACATTTAGTTTGCAAGGCAGATTTACTTGTCCTCCCGGGAAGTTGCCTTAGGATGGAGGCAAGCACATGGAGCTATGATAGGATCTTGCCATGGACAACCCTCCAAATCTCATTCCAAAACCAGCCTCAAAGTCCTAATCTGAGGATATATTTTATACATACTTAGGTAATGGTGGGACTGGTCAATGAGGTTCCACTCCTTAGATTACACACAATATGCTAGGTCCCATACAGAGGCTTAGCAAACCTATTTCTGGGAACAATGCATTATAGAGGGGCTCTTCCTTCCTCCATCTCCCCATTTCAGATCAGGCTCAGGTATCCCACATATGCTTTCTGTCAGTCCATTATATAGTAATGAGAAACCTTTTGAATTAATTGGCCGCTAAGCCAGAACTGAGTGTTCATACAAAAGGGTTTGATTAGTAAACTCTAGTGACCTCTTCCCTGGCAGTTATTGAGTGAGGAGGAAAAAACTTCTGTGGGCCTCTGTTGTAAAAGGAGGGCATGGAGCATCAGCAGGAGCAGCCCTTCCCATGACTCATGTTGCTTCTGTTTCTTTTGTCTCTTGTGATTATTCTTTCCTGCTCTTAGGTGAATGAGTATTAGAGATGTAGTGGACTAGATTCTGACCTTGCAACCTTTGAAATGTCAGAAGAGCCTTCAGAGGTCCAGCAGCTGGAATTGGTACCAGCATCAATGCCAGAAGCCAAGAACTGGTGAGGCCAAGAAGTAACTGAGTGATCTCCTTTACTCACCCCCAGCAAGGAGCCAGGCAAGCTGAACAAGAGAACGACTTGGCTCTTGTTACACCAGACCCAGAAATGATCTTGATAGGGACCCACAGGGTCAGGAAGTACCTATCTTCTCCAGTTGATGAGTAGGGGATGTTTTGTAGTAACAATCACTTTAAATTTGAGTCCAAGAATCAAATGGGAGTATAGAAGGGAGAGTGTGCCTCCCAGATTGGGGGGGGGGAGGGGGTCTGGGTTGGGGGTAGAGATACTTCTGCATTTCCATTCTTGCTATAATTTCTCAGTAAATATTCCTTTATAAACCTAACTGATGTTCATTAGTTCATTGATATTAGGGAGATGTTAACTTATTAAATTATGCAAGGGAGCACCCCAGTGGGAGCTCTGGAGAAATAGTATCAGAAACCACTACCCCTCATACTGACTACTAGAACTCCAAGGGAAGAAGTAGTAGCCACCCTCTGGGGACACTATCTGCCAGTTCAGTGTGAGTTAGGAGGATGAGCCCAAGGTCTATGCTCTATGCTTATATGTGAACACGGTGTTTCCCCTGAAAGGATATAAGGTCCTTGAGACAGTGACAACTTCATTTTTGTCTTGGCTAGTCAGTCAATCAATGAGTATTTATTAAGTGCCTACTGCGAGCCAAGCACTGTGTGAAGTGCTGAAGATACAAAAAGAAGTAAAAGACAGTCCCTGCTCTTCCTTGAAAAGCTCACACTCTAATGGGGAGGACAACATGCAAACAAATATGTACAAACAAGCTATAGATGGGAAATAATTAACAGAGGAAAGGCACTAGAACTGAGGGATTGGGAAAGGCTTCCTGTGGAAGATAGGGTTTTAACCGAGACTTGAAGGAAGCCAGGAAAGTGTAGACTAGTGGGTAGTGAAATGCCTGGCTTATAGTAAGTGCTTAATAAATGCTGATTGATTGATTGATTAATTAATTCTAAGAACTGTGACATTTGGATGACTCTATTCCTCTCTCTACCTAAACAATACCCCAATCCTCACCATATCTAACCCCCCTACTAAACAGGGCACTTTACACATAGTAGGTGCTTAATATATTTTTGTTGAGTGAAGAGTCTCTCACTCTCCAAGGTCTTCTAGTTCTCCCCAAACTACTCCATTTCTTCTGCATAGAACCCATTGACCCATAAAACTGGGGTCAAAAATAAAAATAATAAAAAATAAAACTGGGGTCAAATTGTCAGATCTAGTTTTCATTTATTCACCTTTTCATTTATTAATCATTCACCATGAATGCTGATGAAAGCAATGTAGAGTAGTCTGAGCTATTTAGAATGAATGAAAAAGTATTATGTGCTTAATGCATACAAAGCACTGTGCTAAGCTCTGAGAGATTCAAATAGAAACACAGTCTTTTGTCAGGGGGCTCTCAAGGGTTCATCTGCAAGGCAGATGGAAAGAACCAGTGGTCTTTAGGGTGCTGCAGCAAGGCAGATGGTAATGCCTCTTCTAGGGTAGCATTTCCCTTGATAAAACCATATCCCTTTCTGATGCTGGAGTATTTGTTGGTGCCAAAGATTTTGTGACGTATTATTATTTACTATTCGTTCATGTTAACAGTTTTTAAAAAAATATTACCTATATGTGCATTCATTCAGTATTTTAAAGATTTTTATTGATCCTACTATGTGCATATAAGTATTGGAGTCTAAATCAGCATTAGAATCCCATATTAGAGTAGATTAAGTTCAGCATTGTTGAGGTAGCTAGGTGGTGAAGTGGATAGAGACCCTGAGTTTAAATCCAAGCCCAGACCCCTACTAGCTTGTGACCCTGAGCAAATTACTTAACCTCTGTCTGCCTCTGTTTCCTTAACTGTAAAATGGGCTTAATAATAGCACCTATCTCCTAGGGTTGCTCTGAAGATCAAATGAGATAATATTTATAAAGTACATAGTAGAGTGCCTGGCACAACATATAAAGTAACTGTTATTATCATTATCATTACCATTTTTATTAAATCTGTGGGTCTCAGATTCTGCAATAGGATAGAACTCTGTCCCCACACCCATCACTGAACTGCCATATCACTAGCCAGACCCATCCTTCCTCAAGCCTAAATTTCCTAACCGGTCTAATGCAGAGGCCATCACTGTTACGCTTCCTAAGAAACTGTGAATTCTGCCTAGTGAGGGCTGACTGAGAGGAAGTAGGCAGCAATTGCAACAGATAGAATTGGAGGATGAAGGGGCACATTGAGGGAGTGTTGAGGCAACATAGCCCAGTGGAATGTGCCATTGCCTCCGGAGTCAAGGAACCTGAGTTCAAATGCTACTTCTAATGTTTACTACCTGGATGACCTTGGACAAGTCACTTAGTTTCTTTATCCACAAAATGAGGGGAATGGATAAGATGGCCTTCCTAGGGTTCTGAGCCTATGGTATAGTGGAAAGAAGGCTGGAATCAGCTCAGCTACCAAATAGTATGTGACCTCTAGCAAATGAGAGGATTAGACCAGAAAATAGGGGCTCTTAACCTTGGCTGTCATGGGCCCCTTGGGCAGTCTAGTGAAGCCACTGGACCCCTTCCCAGGATAGTTTTTTAATGCATTTAAAAATGACAGCAACAACAACACCACAGGAATGAATACAAAGGAAACCAATGATATTGAAATAAAAATGGAATATTTGTCCTACCCAAGTTGAGACCCCCTGCAGTCTCTCCACGGGCCCCTGAAGAAACTAAGGAGCCCAATTTAAGAACACTGGACTAGATTTGTGAGGTCTATTCCAGCTCCAAAACAATCAACCAGTCCTCTAACCCTGGGCAGCCCCCAGCAGGGGAAGAGATCCTGGGGACCCAAGGAGGTGGTTCTGGACTTAGGTGGGTGGAGAAGTTAGGGCATTCGCTATGCTCGGCTCTACCTAGTGGGCCAGCCCCTCCCCTCCTGGCCTTGCCTCCCCAGCCCAGGCCCTGTGGGTACAAAAGGGCCCTTGTTGTGAGTAATGGGACTCCCATGTCAGCCGTATTTGCTGTCAGTGACTCTTATTAAAGTCTCTGGTTTCAGACCCTCCAACCCCCCAGTCATTGTGTACTCTCCCCCACCCCTGGGCCCCACCCCTGCCCCCAGGCCTCAGGCCCCCCAACCAGAGTGTGTCTTCCTTCCCTGAGTCCTCTGGTCTCCCACCCTTCAGCCTGGCTCTCCCAGGAGATGAAATGATCCCTGAGTTAATATTAGCAGCTGTGGACTCAGGGGTGATATCTATACTGACCTTCTCTCCTCCCCAGTGCCCCCACCCCAGCCTGTCCCCTTCCCCCTCCCTCCAGCCAGCATACCCCAGGCCTTACTTAATCTCCCAGATAACTAGGCCTGGAGCTTAAGGGCACAAGAGAAACTGATGAAGCAGCTTTGGGGCAAGACACACGCACACCCTGTCACACTTGAGGATATAGCCACGTACCTGTGCACACACACTCATTCATTCGCTCTCCTGCTCAGTGCCTACACTCCCCCCTATCCCCCCCAATTCCAACCAGAAATAGATGAAGTTTAAGGTTTGGGATGACAATAAGGGGTAGATAATCTATCTTTAAAAAATTACCAATGCTCCCTATGGGGAAGGGGAGGTGGGCTGGGAACTCTCCTGAACATCTGGGGATCATGGCTAAAAATCTTGCCTCAGGCCTTCAAGAAAAGTCTTAGCCTGAACCTATAGCCCAGAATCTTCAGTCTACAGTCCCCAGTCCAGAACCCTCAGCCCAGAACCTCCATCTCAGAACCCCAGACTAAAACCTTCAGACCTAAACCTTCAGTCCATCACACCATATCCTGCTTTCAGATTTAACAAACAGTAGGGAAACAGGGTGTGCTTTCCTGGGGACTGTGTCAGGGGCAGAAAGCAGACAAGCCTCTGCTCAGAAAGAAATGAAGCCATGGGTTAGGAAGAATGACAAAAGCAACTTGGGTCCCTTCCTTCCATTCAGAGCCTGGATAGGGGAGGAGGAATGCACTGGGGGGGATGACCAAAGACCCTAGTAGGGACAGAGAGAAGCCCCTCCCAAAGAGACCTGAACCTGACTTTCCCATCAATGCCCCCCAACCCCAGTATATACACACAAAGCACTAAGACTTACCTGGATCCACCCCTCTCTTCCCACCGCCACATATGTATGAGTAAATGTATATGTGTTTGTGTGATCATAATGTGTCTAGGTCTAGTGAACTGTCTATGTGGGGGGAGTGTATATGTATGTTCATACGTGACTGGGGCTTCCGAGGGAGCATGGGGATGGGCTTGTGTGGGCATGGTTATATGGATCTGGTGGGGGGGGAGAGTCTGTGATTGGGAAGGGGCATATTGGTGTCTATGTGTCCAAATGTGCTAATGATAAAGGTAGTCTGATCCTTCACCTGGGTCTCAGGGTGCGCCTGGCACCAGGGCATCTTGAAGCATTTGGGGAGAGCCTCATGGTTTATGGTGCGAGGGTGAAAAATGGAAACGCTAATAAGAAGTCGTTAAGTTGTCTTGCAAAAATGTGAAATGATAAATTGGGCAACGTTATTGTCGAAATGAAATATGTAAAATAAATGAGTTATTTATTTCTAATAAATATTTTGTTTACGATATATTTGTAGGGGTGTTAATTATTTCCCCCCCTCGATGCCAGTGACATATAAATTCTAATAAAGTGTTGTTGGCGGCTGCTTCTCCTGGGTCCCCTTCAGGAACCTGGGACCATGATGAATGCCTGAATCAGAACTGATTGTTCTAAAGACAGGCCTCTCTGCTCTGCTCTACTCTGCTCTCCTCTCATCTCATCTCCTTTTCCTCCTCTTTTCTCATCTTCTCTCATTTTTTTTTAAAGGAGAGAGATGGAGAAAAATAAACAGGCTAGAAATGGGGGTAGGAAGGGTCTCTAATGAGCTGATTAAATATCTCAGAGCTAAAGTTCCACAGTGACTGTGAGAACCAGCTTTAGGGAAAAAGAAGTAAATCCAGTAAAATCCTGGGTGGCTGAGCCCAGATCCCCACACCTCACAACCTGGTCACTGGCCCTGGACACGCAGTCCTGAATCTTTGTAATGTGCTGCCTCAGTGGTGATCAAAACTGGAAGAAAGCCCCATTTTCCAGAAGCTGTCCTGATCAGATGCCCTCCCTGCCTTTCTCAGAAGCTCCCACCTGCTCATGTTGGGAAGTCCTTCCTTCAGACTGCCTTAGGATCATAGAGTCATGTATATGAGGAAAACTGAGGCTCAAAGTGGGCGAAGCAATTTGCCCAATGTGAACAGAAAAGTGGTCAAGCTGAAACTAAAACCTAGGTCTTCTGGCTCCAAATGAGTCCTCTCTTTGCTGCAATGTGGTCATTTTTAGTGAAGTACCTGAACCAATATGTCTAGACTGACCCTTCCCCAAGCCCATCTTCCCCTGTGTCTTCTATGATGATTCTATGACACCTCCAGCATGGCCCATGACCCCAGGTAACTTTCCCTAAAGATCCACTGACCCCTAATCCTGAATGTCCCTCTCTGACCCTGGCCCCTTCTGTGCTCAGCCTTGGGGGCAAGATAGAGGACATTCCCCTCCAGAACAGCCTGCCACTCCTCCAGGGCATTATCTTCATACATAGTGGGCCATAAAACTGCTGAGGCAGGGCAGGCCCCTGGCTAGGGACAGGACAAGATGCAAGAGCTGTTCTGTTCCTGCCTCAGCTGGACACCTTTCCTACCCTCCACGTCCAAACTCCCAGCACCCAGCAGCTCCAGAGTCCTGACCCATCTCATCCACTAATGCTGACTTCCTGACCTTTGACCTGAGCAGTTTCTCTGTCTTTTTTGAGGTGCAAGTACCATAAGGAGAGAAGTATGTCCCTTGGGCCAAATGGAAGCTAGGGACTCCAGAGGAGGCATCCTGGAGGGTATGGGGGAAGAGTGCCCAGTCTGATGTCCCTTCTCAGGCCTAAAACTGAACATTGGAGGTTTGGGGACCTGAATTCAAGAAGGGATCTGATCATTTGGGAGGTCTGTCAGGGGAGGGAGCTTTGACCTCTTTCCTAGCATACACACCTTCCCCACCCCCACACACACAACCCTTCCCTCCCACCCACCATGCACCCCAACTGGGACAGTAAGGGAAGGGAGCTGTCCTTTCTCGTCCAATTTTCAACCTAGAGGAATTAATCAGAGATCGCTGAATTTAGAGCTGAAAGAAACTTTGGAGTTCATTTAGTTTTGCATTTTCCATTTTACAAATGAGGAAATTGAGGCCCAGAAAAATTAAAGTAACCAGAACAAGATCATATAGAGAATAAGTAGGAGAGCTATGATCTGAATCCAAGGCCCCTGACTCCAAATTCAGTACCTCCTCACTCCGTTTTATTTGCAATAAACTCTCTTTCAGAGTGTGTTTACTTCAGGCTGGTGCAAAGGGCATGAACGTACATGTGTGTTCACTCACTTGTTTTTCAAGATACTGATTTCCCACCAGGGAAAAACTGGGTTTTATTTAGGCCTAGCAGAAGGTGAATACAAAAGGAAAGGAATGGAAATTCACCCAAACATACACAACACTCCAGTTAGTCACGATTGCGCGCGCGCGCGCGCACACACACACACACACACACACACACACACACACACACACACACACACACACACACACACACACATACACCCTAGAGTTGTAAGGAGCCTATGAGCAGATAGACCATCGGACCAAGGCACACTTAAACATAAATCCAACCACCCCTTTGTAATACCTGAGGATCTGGGATGGGGGAAAGGAGGGGTTAACACTGAGGGGAAGTCGCCCCCTGCTGGCCAAGGTGGGGGGGCCAGACTCTTCGGCTTCCTAGCTTTAGCTCTGATTGCTTTTATATAATCCCCCTCACCGCTCGTTTAAATTGTGTAAATAATCTCTGGTTTAATAGGATTTTTCCATGAATCGGCAACAAACCATGAAATGTGATATTTTCACCATGAGTGACCCTGGGAATCAGTCGCCTCTGTCCAGAGTCAGCCCCCACATCCCAGTCCCTAGGAACCCCAGGTCTCAGACCCCCACCTCAAATCCAAGAGTCCCCAAATTCTGAACCCCAGACCTTCCAGACCATGGATTCTAAAACTCTGGGACCATTGTTTTCCATTCCAGATCCAAGATCCCTTGGGCATCCAGCCATCAGCCTCTGTCCTGGAATTGTCACCTCTATTCAGAATCAATTTGGACCTTAGACCCTAGACCCCCAGACACAAGCCCCAAGAGTCAGTCAACCTCTACCTGAACAGTCCTGATCCTAGACCCTTGACCAAGCAAAACTCAAGCCTGGAGAATGATTCTACCTCTACCCCAACCCCTGATCCTAGTTGGGGGGGAGGGGAGAAGAGGCCCCTCAAATATGACCTTTGCCTAACCCTGAACCCAGCAATAATGCCCCTCATTCCCCTCCATCCTCAATCTCCTGTCTCCCAACTCAAGGCAAGCACATCTAGAAGGTAGTATGAGGGGGGAGGGGATAGGGATGGGAATGGGGGAGGAGATTGGTTGTCTCTTCCATTCCAATTTGGACCCCAATTAAGGCTGAGGAGCTTCTGGCTCCTGGTGCTGACCATTGTCCCCTGGTAATCAATTAATTTCAGAGAATAGGGGCAAGGTGGGGGCCTAGAGGTTTTGGGGGAGAGAACCGGGACAGAAGACAAGGGAAGTCACAACCTCTAGCCCCTCCTCTCCCACACAAGCCCCTTCCTTACGACAGACATCCCCCTTAAAATGGTCAGAATTGGCTCCTCTTCCTCCAGTTCAAAATAAAAATGAAGAGTCTAGTGCCAAGGGTCAGAAATGGGTGTTTAAAATTAAAGAGGGGGGTTCAGAGACAGGGCCATCAAGGATAGGAGTCTGAGATGGGAGGGTCAGAGATAACGGGGTGAGAGAGGAGGGACAAGGATCAGGGTGTCATGATCAGAGATGGATGGTCATTATCTCTATTGTCTCTATTCATCCAAAAAGAGGACATATTCCCTTAGACAGAGGGCTTCCATTCATGTGCCAATGGCCCCACAGGCCCAGATTCCCCATCCCCTAAACTGTCCCTCCCAAATAGGCATGTTGAGAAGAGTCTAGACCAGAGAGGTTCTAGTGTCTGACCACTTCACAGCTCAGCCTAGCCCAGACTAACCTCAGGGTAGGAATCTGGCCATTGCAGCCTGACATTATTAGAAGAGGGAAGTGTGCAGATTTGGGGCTCCCACCTTGGATACTCCCCCCATAGGCACATGTTCCAGTTCAACTGGCTGGGGGTATAGACAGGCCTGCCTAGAGCTCTCTGCTCCTTCTTGGCCCTCACCCCTGGAACTTGATGAATGAACCCCCACTGGGGTATGGGATCTATTCAAGCCACTAGAGAATGTGGGAGCTGTCGGGGGTGCCCCCCCTCATTAGGGAGGCCCTGTCAGCTGGGGCTCATTAACTTCCAGTTGCCTCTAGTTTTAAAACTCGGGCAAGAGGCCGGGCGGGGGGGAGTGGGCACATTGTCTGGGCTGCTGCCCCGGAGAGATTAGGCGCCCAGGGAGGGGGGAGCTGAAGTCACTTTAATTAGTTATTTTCAAAGGTTCCTGTCCCCTTTCTCTCTTGACCCCCCTTCCCCGCCCCTGCCCCCTGGCCAAGCTCGCTTCGATGGGGAGGCCCATGCGACTGGTCATTCGGCTTAAATCCCCAGTCTTTGTTCTGGGCTGGACAATGGGCCAAGAGCTGGCAGAATGAGGATTCTTCCCCCACCCCCAGGGAGGCTCAAAAGGCTGTGGGCGCCCCCACCCTGAGACTGGAGCCACCTCCTTCCGGCAGCCATGAGGCAGAGTGGGGGAGGGGGATCACAGCTCTACGATGGAGATGCAGAAAGGGGCTGTGCCAGGGATCCCCATTCTCTGGGTTCTTTCCTAGTGATATGAAGTGATACAAGCCCTAAGACACTCACTCCCCAGGCCTAACGTAACCTGGAGGGATGGACTTATTTTGTGAGGTCCTCTGTGCCTCCATAGATTTCGGGGAATTGGGTGGAGTCCATTAGCAAATGCAGCTATTCTATGAATAAGTTAGAGATAAAGAGTATGGGAGTTAGAACCCCTGGTTCTTCCTGCTCTCAAACTTCCCCCTCTATCCCTTGATATGCTCAGCTGTGTAATGGGATAATAGCCAGAGTGTCACCATCCCAATTCTTACCCAGGAGTGTGCTTGGGGAAAGTTGGGACGAATTTATCACACATACAACTTGTAGGGCTTTCCCCACATAAGGAAGCAGACAAGGCTGGTGCGGTAAGGATGTGGAGAGGGAAGGTGATTCATTAGGGAATGAAGGGAAAGTTAGGGAGGATGAAGAATGAAGCTACTCAAGGCAGAGAGAAAGGATAACTATGGGATGAGAGCTGACAGGAAGGCAAAAGGACCCTCAGGGAGGGGAGCTAAAGACAGAAGAGTCACGAATCTGGGGTAGGGATGGAGGTGTGGAGGTGGGGAAAAAGATATTGGGGGGAGTGCTCTGAAGCAAAGGGTGAGAGAGATGGGAATGTCTGGGATCCACAGGTGAGTGGTTGTCAGTGGTCAGTGAAATCACTAAGATTCCCCGGAAGTAAGAAAAGGAAGCTGGAACCCCTGAAGGTAGGAGCAGAAAAGGGTGCCTGGGAGCAGAAGCTGTGGTTAGAGGGGCAATTCAAAAGACAAAAGCTAAAAAGAATTGGGTTGTGCAGATTCTTGAGGGGGATCAGAGGTTGAAGGGATCTCTTGAAGAGCACTTTGAAAATGCGGAAAGGAAAGGTGGGATAGATTTCAGGAGAATGGAGTAAAGGATCCCTGGGAGTGGACTTACTCTACTCCTGTAGAGAAGGAAGATCTTTGGGGGTAGGGTCCCCAAGAGTAGGGGAAGTCTTAGGAAGCAGAACTGGGGATAGTTGTAGTATTGGAGCGCCCTGGTAACAAGTGCAGAGGTCTTTAGGAGTCTGGGGATCGAGAGGGTAGGGGAGTGTACAAATGGTCAAGAGTTGGACTGTCCAGAGGTCCCAGATGGAGAAGTTGGAGTCCTTGGGGAGGCGGGGAGCAGGCGGGAAGGGCAGTGAAAATCTCAGTACAGAGGGTCTGAGAAGGGTTGCAATCTTCAATGTTCCCCAAGTGGTAGGTGCAGGCGTCTCCGGGAATTGAATATAGAAGGGCAAGTAGGGTAAATCCCTAGAGGAAGGCCAGAGAAGTACTGGGGTGCCAGAGAGTACTAGGGGCCAGGGAGAAATGGGGGGGGGTCTAGGAGGCAGAGACAGGGGGCGGAGGCTTCAGGATAACTTGATGATTTGCCCTGGTCAGCAGATTAATGGCCTTAACGAAGTTTCCCTGAGCATGGGAGACCGGGGAGAGGGAAAAGAGGGGCCGGGGCACCCATGTGGAAAGCCACATGACTCGGGATTGATCCGCCTGAAGATGAAACGGAGGGAGCTTCGTGGGCAGCGGAGGCAGGAAACGCCAACGCCAATTATCCCCGAGCCCCCTCCTGGCCTCCCGGATCCCAACCCGGGAGAGGAGTGAAGGGGCCATGACCCTCTCTCTTTCTCTGTGCTCTGTGAGTGTAAGTGCGGGCACACAGGGACGATGTGTGTTGTATTCTCGTATGCCGGCACATGCCTGTGGCTTTGTGTACATCTGTGTATATGCCTGTCTTTTCTTGTATGTGTCTGTGTGATTTATTTGTCTGGGTTTTTACGTCCACCAGTATAACTACAGGTGTGTCTCCATATACTCTTACTCATGTTGCCTGATCCAAGGGTCCAGAAAATGTCGCTGGGGCTGAAGCTGGCCTGTTTGGGAATGAAGGCTCTGCCCTGTAGGGCCTTAAAAGAGACCTGTGAACGGTGAAGGGGTGTAGGTCAAGGACAGGTGTATTTGTAGGTGGGAGGGAGGGAACACAGATAATCCATACCGAGGCTAATCCACAGTATTTGCATGTTTCTTGATCTGTAAATTTAACTTCAGCTCAGTTCTAGAGGCTGACCACGAGGAAATAACCCAGGCAGTCTGGGATTAATCATTTGTGGTTAATAATCCCTCATGCAGATAAATGAGAGGTTCCTAGGTTATCAGTGTAGAAAATGCAGGTGTACTCCATTTAGAGAAAACTTCTATTCATTGGAGTCATAAATTTGGTTTTAACTATAGCCATATCCGAATAGAGAAGATAGCTGATGCCTTTCCTAGCATAAATAATTTAGGAGGGATGCCAAATAAACAGATTGACCTGACCTAGATAAAATAAACCCTTATTTGAAAGACATCAAAGAAGGCAAGATAAACCCCCTCAGGCTCATGGGTTAAGGGGAATATAGCAGTTTTAATTCATAAAAGTGATATCTGTGTGTGCTGTGTGAAAAGGTGCTGTGTTCGGATTCAGAAGACCTGAGTTCCACTTCTAACTTTGCAACCTATGGAATACCTACGGAACCTTAGGCAAACATTAAACCACTTTGTGCCTCAGTTTCCTCATGTGTTAGATGAGATTAGACTAGATGATCTCTAGGGTCTCTTCCAGCATAAAATCTGTGGTCCTCCCAGTTCACACTCTATGATTCTGTGACCCTTGAAATGCACTATCTGGAACAAGCAGACCCACAGACTGTATTTAAGGGATATGTGTTTATTTGCCGTTTTTAAAGGGCCTAGGTTTGAGAAAGGAAGGGTCTGCCAAGGATTTTCTCAATACCAGGACAGTGACTTCTTTTGATTAATATGGTGGTAATTAATAATTTCAGCCTGTGACTGAAAAAAATATTTCCTCCATACTAAAACGCGTTTGATCCAATTTGGGGGCCAAAATCCCACCCCTGTCCCTTGCATTGCCAACTTAATAATGCAAGTTAATAGGAAAATGTGATTCAAGTTAGAGCATTTTACTTTACAGCCAGTCCTTTGGAACCCTGTCCATTTTATAAAGTGGGGTGAACCTCCACCCTGATTAACGAGATCGTTGTCTTATGAGGCTGGGATATCCAGCAGAGCCCCTCCAGGGCAGCCCCCGCTTGGCAGAAAGGAGGGCGTAGGGGGAGAGTCCTGACCCTGGGCTGTTCCCCCGCCCTCCTCCACCACTGGCCCGCCGCGGCGGCGTCTACAAGGGAGACCAGCCCCTCCCGGGGGCCAAGGGAGGCGGGGGCGGGGGCGCTTTGTGCGGGTTATGTGAGCCGCACGTGATGCCGGCCCTGAAACCCAACTCGAGCAAACTCATAAAAGGGGTCACTGTCTCTTTAATTAAAGCCCCCTGCTTGGGGGTTAAAGACAAACCCAGTGTTTGATGGTGCAGGTGTGTGAGTGAGAGCCGGGGGAGGTGAGGAGGAGGGAGACAGGGAGCGTTGGGGGAAGGGGAAGAAGAGCGACGGCTGGGAACTCTATCCTGGGAAGGGGTGGGGGATAGGCTTCCTCCCACGGGAATGTAATGGGACAGCCCTGGGCAGCCGTGATGGAGGGCATGAGGGCAAAGGTACCATCCTCACGTAGAAGGAGTGCAAGGGTAGAGGTGCCCTGATGGAAGGGCGCACGAGGGCAAAGGTACCCGATGGGGAGGCTCGAAGACAGGAGGTGGCCTGATGGGGAGCACGAGGGTACTGTATGGCACACCTCTATCCTTTGCTTCCAGCGCCACGTGGCCCGCCCTGTGCACACATATATGCACACACGTGTATGCACGCTTAGGCTTGCATACACTTCCTGCCTTTGCAAACCAATTCCCCACCACCACCACCCATGCCTCTTTGCAGTGCTCGAAGTTCTTGGTTAAACAAGGTCCAGGACGAGGCCTGGCCGCTAGAGGCGCTTCCATCTGAGTTTAGCATAAAAAGATCAGCTGGTATCGATCCTGCTCGGACCCGAGCGGGCTATTGGCAGGATGACGGACTAAGTTAGAGCGGCCATGTTTCAGAAATTGTGTGTGCGCACTCAATCACCGCAGGCCAGGGCGGCGGCTGCGGTAATAAGCCAGCCGTGCTCTCTATTTCCCCTGTAGATCAATGCTAATACTCGGAGCCGGGAAGATGGATGGAAGTGACAGGAACCTTGAAATCTGGCTGCACTCGGGCTGGTGCTTCGGTGCAGGAAGGATGAGGATGCTGCAGTTGCTGCGGTTGCTGCTGCTGCTGCTGCCTGGCAAGGGCACACTGAGTTCCCCCCCCCCAACCCCCGGTCCTGGAACCTTGCCTGCAGGGAGTTAGACCTGTGCTTTCTAGCAGCATGGGCACTCATCTACACAGGGACCTGCTTACACACATGTATATTCACATGCATACCCCAGTGCTAGCAGACACAGCTTACACCAACAAATCCTTACTCATCCAGACGCAGCACCTTTCCTCACGTAGGCCTAAACATAAACTGTCATTGACATACACATGCACATGGCCCTTTACACTGGCACGACAGAGCCACTCATAGCCAGACACTTAAGGACACAGCCTGACGATACACGTACACAGAAGAACTCCCACAAACAACATAGTCCCAAACACAAACAGGCTGTCCCTTATGTAGCACATGCATAGCCACTGCTATAAGTAGAAGCTTGTACATACACAGCCCTGAACACAAACCCTTACAGACTTCTAACACTTATACACAAGCCTTTGTACAGCTGCTTAAACACACATACACACAGCTTAAAGAAGCTTACATACACAGTCTCTCCTTAGCTCCTTATGCATCCATCTATACATAATGGCTTACAAATAGATACTTATATGTGAACACACATACAGCTGAAAACATAAACAAGACTCTTACACAGACACACATATAATGCTCACAAAGAGATGCCCGTATAGCCTGACACCCTTATACTCCCAGTTATTCACACAGATCCTTATAAATACATACATATAAACAGCTTCTTACAATTATACACATGACCATTCACAGAAATAGACATGGGTATACAACCCCAAACATAAAATAAACCTATAATCATATAAACATACACAGTCCCAAATAGAAAACCAACTCTTCTGTATGTTCAGTCACACAAGTCACCATGTAGTGACTTCACACAATCATTCGCACAAACAGACCCATACATTGCCACTCAGAGACCCTTATACACAAACATAGAGGCACTCACAAAACCCTTAAGTATAAATTTACAAATAGCCACTCACACAAAGACCCTTATACACACCTGCACTACCCCATCAAAGACCTTTACCGACACACAGACACTGACAAACATATATACACAGCCACTCATTCAGACCCTTATGTACACATACACACACACTCAGCCCGGAGCATGCAGACTCTGACACCCATAAGCACAACCACTCACACAGACACATACAAATAGCCACTCATGGAAACAACCCTTTACACATATACATATACACACAGCCCCAAATAACAGACTCTCACATATGGACGTACAGATACTTATGCACACAATCCCAAAGAGAAAATATGATAAACAAACATAAAGATGCACACCACCCCTGATGGCCCTCAGCTCAGATTTCATCTTTTGCAAGACATCTTTCCCAGTCTCTTCTCTTCTGAGAGAACTTTCCATTTACTCTATGTGTCTTGTATGTAACTTGTTATTTTCATGTTTGTCTTCCCCATTAAAATGTAAACTTCTTCAGGGCAGGAACCGTTTTTGCCTTTCTTTTTATGCGCAGTCCTTACCCCAGGGCCTGGCACAGAATAAATGTTTGTTGGTGGTGGTGATGATGATGATGATGACAACATTCACATAAACAGATCCTTACACACACACACACACCTAAGACACAAAAAGACCCTTTACACACATACCCAACACACATATACAGACACAACCTCCCACACAGATAACCTAACCACTCAAATCCTTACACACATACTTAGTTCCAAATAGAATGCAGACCCTAGTACACAAAGTCATACATAACCACTCATACATGGGTATCAGCCATGCGTACACATACAGTCACAGAGTCACACACACATACACACACACACACTCATAGATCCTTTTACACATGTGCACGATCACTCACACAGGTCCTTATACATACATACATACATACATACATACATACCACAAAAAGACCCTTCTCTAAATATATAGACACAGACACTCACGTAGCCCCTTACATTCGTACATATACACAGTCCCAAACATATTCTCTTATACATGTATATACCTATCGCCCCTTACATAAACTGACGCACACACAGACCTAAACAAAAAACAGACCCTAACTATCACATATGCATAGCCATTCATACAAACAGATCCTGGCACATAGCTAGCTGTTCCCATAGACCTACGCACACATAATCACACAGCCATTCATGCAAACACACTCATACACACATAACATATCCACAGAAACTACTCACAGAACTACTCACAGAAACCCTTAAACATATACACAGACCCTTATACATCCCTCAAACAGATCCCTATAGACACATACACACAAAACTAAACTCTCATACAGATGCCTCCACATGGCCACTCACATAGACCCTGACATACATACACAAACACATCCTGACATACATATGTATCTCCTCACACATCCAGAATTACACAACCACTCCCAGAGATCCTGACAGATATACATACACATAGCTATTTGCATGGACAGTTACCCAAACAGCCACTCACACAAAGTCTTATACACACAAACACATGCATACATTCCCTTACACACATACATGCATAACAGCCACTCAACCCCTAACACACAGAGCCTTGAACGACACAAACACAAAGCACCCCTCACATACTCCCTTACATATAAATATAGTACCTCTGACAAAAACAGATCCTTGTTCCCTCACACAGCCTCAAACTAACAGACACACAGCTGGCTGCCTGGACAACCCCCTAGCACACATATACATGCATGGGCCCTCACACAGCCCCTTATCCACATAGCTTCTCCCAGAGTCCTTTATATATCCACGTGTACCTATCCTCACCCAAACATATCCTTGCCCACAAACTTGTGTATACAGCCACTCACACACACAAAATCTTCTCTGTGATGCTTAAATATTCACATTCCCAAGCAAACTCTTACATATAAAGTACTGACACAGATATAACCCTTCACAGATCTGGACACACTTACTCCCAAACTCTCACAAATACACAGTTGCTTGTACAACTAGCTGCTAATATAGATACATTCACATACCCCAAACACAATTAGCCCCTCACACAAACACATTTAGCCATTCACACACATGTATTCCTTCAAACAGATGCTTATACACACATTCACACAGACAGACCCTCCTTAATCATATATTCCTATACAGAGAACTGCTTATATAAATAGAGATATAGATATACACACACTAGTGAATTGTCACATGCAAACACTCTTGAATAGCCCTAAAACATATATAAGCATGCTAACACATAGCTCCTTTCCCAAAAAGACTCATACACATATACTCTCTCACATACACAGCCCCTTACACACACATTTGCTTGTTAAAAAGATTCTTCAAGAGGCAGCTAGGTGGCACAGTGGTTAGAGCACCGGCTCACAAGTCAGGAGGACCTAAGTTCAAAGCCGGCCTCAGACTGAACACTTGACACTTACTAGTTGTGTGACCCTGGGCAAATCACTTAACCCCAATTGCCTAAAAATAAAAAAATTAAATTTTTAAAAGGGGGGGGCAGGTAGGTGGCACAATGGATAGAGCACCAGCCCCTGGATTCAGGAGGACTTGAGTTCAAATGTGGTCTCAGACACAGAACACTTACTAGCTGTGTGACCCTGGGCAAGTCACTTAACCCCATTGCCTAGCCAAAAAAAAAATCCTCAGAACACAGATACTCATTCAAACAGCTTCTTTCACATCTATACACACACTACCACTCATACAAACAGACTGTGGCACACTGACCCACTCACAGAGACCCTTACACTCATACATACACACACAGTCACTCACAGAGTTCCTTACACATATATACACACAGAGTCATTCACATAGACCACTAGATACACAGCCACTCACTTTACCCACTTATCTGTTTACTCAAACTGACCCTAATAGGCAGTCCTTCACACAGACCCTTTCACACATGTCTTCTAAACATACAAGCACACACAACCCCTTGAAGAGCCCCTGATACAATTAACACCACCCTTACCCACAACACGAACACCCCCAGCTCCATACAAAACAGATTCTTACCACTATACATATGCCCTCACAAAGTCCTTGATACACATGTGCACACACACACACACACACACACACACACACACACACACATATACATCCTTACCCACAAAGAAGCCCAGCTCCCTTACATACATTTAGGTAAACTCTTACCCTTACACCTAACTTTTCATACATACAAACCTCTACAAAAAGACACGCACAGCCCCTCATTCAAGCCCCTTGGGGAGCTTTATACATATTCAGTCTCTCACACAGCCCTTTACACATACCCAAGATGCCCTTCTCATAAACAGACTCTTTCTTATAAAACACAGAACTTCTTGTACACATACACACACGTGCACAGCTGCTAACACAAACCCTTGCACATAGCCCCTTACACATGCTGGCTCCAAACACACAGCCTTGAACCAACTTCTCATTCACAGAGATCCTTACATGTTTACATACACACAGCCCCTCATATGAACAGAGCCTTAAATACACACTCATACCCAAAAAAAAAATGATGATCACATAACATACCCACATTGCCCCCTACACATATGCAGCCCCTCACCCAAATAGGCCCTTCCATAAACACATACACACAACCCTCCCAAACAAATAGAAACCCACACACCCTCATACTTATGCACATAGCCCTAGACAGAAAAAATCCTGACACACAGCTACTCATACAGATTCTCACACAGGTCTATACACAACCACTCACACTAACACCACTTTACATATGTAAATATATACAAACAGATCCTGACAAACACCTGTACACAGGAATTCCTAAAAACACACCCTTTCCCTATAAACACCTATATAATCCCTTACACAAAGAAACCCTCAGCCTCTACTATAATTCCTCAAATAGACTCTTTCACAAATACATACAAAAAACTCCAACAGAAAACAGATCATTGTACCCAAAGTCTCATATACCAGTGGTGTCTAACACAAGTGCAAACATAAGGATCCCTGTGGGGCCGCATATTGACTTTGTTTTAAAACATGGTATTTTATAGTATTGTAATATAATAGTACACTTTAAAATGTAGTATTACCTATGATTTATTGTGTTCTTATTTATTTTCAAGTATTTCCCATTTACATAATCTGGTTTAGATAGCCCTTGGGTGTGTTATGGGCTGCATGTTTCCTGCTGGCCATATGTTTGACACCATTGTAATATGCACACCTATGCACATAGACCCTTACAAGACCCATACACACAGAGATGCATACATAGTCCCAGACACAGATCCTGACACTCAAATGCACACATTGCCCCAAATCCATGTAAACTTTTCCCACATAGCTCCCCCAAGTATAATACCCATATGCACACAAACACACACAGGAAAGTCCTTTACAGAACCAGACCCTTATAAACACACAGCCTGTCAAACAGCCCCTTTCATACATAGACAAACAGTCCCTTACACACACACAGCCCCTTATAGACACATGCAAGCATTCTCTTATACACATACACAGTCCTTAGATCCCCAAACATGTTACAGACCTTTACACACAAATACATGCTCAGTCCTGTCAATACAAAATAGATCCTCATACATAGTGCCCGAGAAAAGTCCTTGCCCCCCCATACACACACACAGCCCCTCATAAAACATACTCTTACAGGTACACAGCCCTTCGAATGAACAGTGCCTCACATGCACATACTCACAGACTCATTATACTTTATATGTCAGCTCTTCTTTTCCCCTCACAATTCTCTTAATAAATAGACCCTTATACACACAGCCAATCACGCAAATATCCCCTTACACACTTATGGCCTCTCAAACAACCAGTCCCTTACACAACCATGCTCATGTAGATGCTCACACACAGATCCTTACACACAGCCCTAAGCACATACATACAGGGCCTCAATCATGCCCAGAACTTTATACCTTATACACAACCCCCATCTCATAGACCCTACACTCAGATCCCCAAACACACACAGACTTTTTTACATACGTAGCCCCTTACACAAACAGATCCTTATCCTCACACACTCCTTCACATTCATACCATCCCTCTAATAAAGGCACAGCTCCCCATCCCACACCCTTAACTTAAACATGTCCACCTAGCCCCTTACACAAAGAGACCATTATCCATATGTGTGCTTACACTCACCCTCTCTCCCAAGTGCACATTCTCACAATCATCTATCCCCTTACTCAGGCATGCACAGTCTTATTTCTCTTTGAATCCCACACACTCCTCCTGCTCCTCTCCTTTAACTCCTCTGCAGCTCCCACCTTCTTCTATTTCTTCCGGAAACATGTTTGGGGTTCTGTTCATGTGGAAAATTTCTTTGGGCTCTACCCAGGAAAACCACTCAAATATGATCTAGTCATATTTACCCACATTCCTCTTGCAAACAACCTTTGAAGCAGACTCCTAACCCCATAGCAAAATTTGCACACAGACATTTAAACAAGCTCATCTGGGGGGAATTTTTGGTCAGGATGTGTGTGCATAAGCTTTACACCAGTTACACATGATACTCTGCACAGTAGCCTCCTTGAACAAAGTCAGATGGAGACAAGGGCCAAAGGTCTGAATATTGGGCTTCCTGTGACTGCTTCTTGGGAAGTGGACTTGTAGGCTTCTGAGAGCCTCAGAGCTGAAGCTGATGGCGGTGGGGGAGGGGAGCACTGAGGGTGAGCAGTACTCAGGACTCCTGGGTCCACTTCTAGGCCTTGGTTGACAGCCAACCCTACTTGTCCATTTCTATGGCCTCAGACTGACATCTGGTGGCCCTAAGTGATATTGCAGCTAAACAGCTCCATTTTCCCTGGGTCAGACTGGATTAGACTGGATTAGAGAGCCCTGGTCTAAGGAGAATCTGGAGTGCCCATCTGGCACTTTCCCATGGGGATGAAGCCC
Source organism: Phascolarctos cinereus (assembly GCF_003287225.1). Taxonomy (NCBI): domain Eukaryota; kingdom Metazoa; phylum Chordata; class Mammalia; order Diprotodontia; family Phascolarctidae; genus Phascolarctos; species Phascolarctos cinereus. The sequence goes on along the minus strand of NW_027555736.1, from coordinate 109,720,962 downwards.
ATAGGGACCTCAACCTCCAGGCATTCAACCTTGTGGCCAGCTTCCTGGGGATGGAAGTGGGACAAGAGTGAACAGGAGTAAATGGGCAGAGCCTTTTGGAGGAAGCACTGAGGGATGTGATGGGTAGTGGGGCATGTGTGTGTGTGTGTGGTGGGGGGTGACTGGTGAGGACTGGGGGCTCAGAGTATTACAGTTACCCTCAGAAGTACTGCTTCTCCTCTCACCAAGTGCTCAAGGAACCCCTTCCCCCCACCACCACCACCACGGGGAAAGATATTAAACTCCTGGTTGAAAAAGAGAGAACTCACCAATGCTATTCGTGATACCTAGGGTTTAATTGAGGGCTCCCAATGCATTCTCTATCCTTTTGTGCCAAGTCCTGCCTCAGAATTTGGAAGAAGACAGCCGCTGCTTTTGTCTATGTGAGGGTCCCCAGTTCCTAAAATACAAGCATGCATTCACACTTTCAGACTTCCCCAGCTTTCCCCAGGGCCTAGATTCCATAGCTGTGCCCTTAGAATGGATCCAAGAGTACAATCTTGTCAAGAAATGCAGCCTGAGCTAGATGTGGGTTCCAGCCAGATCCCAAAAGCTGGGGCAATGAATGCATGAATTAGATGGTTCTGAGTTTTCTCCAAGCCCTGGTTCCTAATCCCCTTGGCTGGCTCCTTGGCCTCTGCCTGGAGTTTTGTTTCCCTCTTTCCCTATATATCCACAGCCTCATTTCTGACACAGACATTTAGAGGGATGGGGTCCAACCTACAAGCCAGCCACAGTGTCTCCAGGAAGCTGGGGCCCTACTAGTCCCACCCACTCTATTCCCCCACACTGGTGAGGTAGTGTCCTACAGATACAAGTCTATTGCCTCCTTGCAAAAAAAAAAAAAGCATGTGAATATCTTGGACCACACCCAAGACCATCTTTTCTCATGCTTCAAGTGAGTAAGCATCTTGCATGACAGCCTTGGAGGGTCTGAGATCATCCTTCCTCCCATCCCCAACAACCCAGAAATGAGTGAGCATCACGCCCATGGGCGGGAGACTACCGCCCTTTAGGTCTCTGGTCCAGGGATGATGGACCACACAAAATGGAAGAGGCCAGATTCCTGGGCTCTGCATGGGGGACAGTGGTGGTGCCGGGCTGATGAGTTTGTTATAAATTAGAGACTCGTTAGGAAGCGGCAGGAAGGACTCAGTAACAGCTTTCGGGGCCCGTCTTTTCGATTTCTTGTTCGGTTTGTTTATTGCTATTGTTCCTGTCTCATAAGCTTATTGCAAAACCAATAAAAATGATCTATTCAGAGTGAGGAACTGCTCTTTTGACTAGTAAGTTGCTGTTTCTGCCTCTAGCCCTGCGGGCCCCAGCCAGGCTGACCGGCTGCCTCCTGCAGCAGGGTCAGCAGAGGGTGCCAGATCCCTGCTCGCCAGTCCACCTGCCATACTGTCACCACCCCCCAGACTGTCCTCAGGCCTCCACAGCCCACTGACCACCACCTCCCTAGTCAGCCCCCTGCTCTACTCCTACTGACCCATGGGGAGGTGGGGGCAGAGCTGGGGGTTAGAAGCTCTGAGCCCATCTGGCTCTGCCTGGCCTACGGCTGACCTGTCTACAGAGGGCAAGAAGAAAGAAAGGGAATTGGATTAGGAGGAAAATGTGGATTCCAGGTAAAGCAGCTAGAACCAGTAACCTTGTGTAAAGCTTTGGCTTGTCGCTCTTACTGTGTCTGTAATATAGGACCCCACATAACATCCCCATCTGTTTCCCTGTAACATTTCCTGTCTATTCCCCATAATATGAGGTGTTCTGTAAAATGGACCCCTTACAAAATGAGCAGGAAGGCAAGAAAAAAGCATTTATTAAATGCCTACTACGTGCCAGGCATTATGCTAAGAGCTTTATAAAAATTATTTCAATTGATCTTCACAACAACCCTGGGAGGGTGGGTGCTATTATTATCCCCATGTTGCAATTAAGAAAACTGAGGCAAATAGATTAAGCGGTTTGCCCAGAGTCCCACAGCTAATAAATGCCTGAGACCAGATCTGAGCTCAGGTCTTCCAGGCTTAGCATTCTATCCATGGTACGGCCTAGCGCTGACACCCCCTACATAACAACCCATCTGCTTCCAATACCATGAGCTCCCCAATTTGTCCCCTGTAACATCCCCTGTAACACATGGTCCCAGTCTGCCTCTTGTGCTATGCATTCATCCATCTGCCCTTTATATAAGGGACTGGCCCTTTCTGTCCTCTATTGACATTAAGTCCCCCATCTGTTCTCCATGTCATGGGCTTTCTCATATATCTCCTGGAATATAGGGTTCTCTTCTCGTCCCCTATAATATGGGATTTAGAAGCAGCGCACACATTGGCTGTGTGATCCTGGGCAATTCATTAACCTCTCACTGTTCTAAACAACAATTAAGACTCCAAGTTTCAGAGAAGGTGCTGACCTACATTGGCAGAGGGAGTTTCCTCGCCCAGGAATGAACTATCATTTCAATGACATCACATTTCCAATGCCCATCCCCACAGTTCCTCACCCCTGATGTGGGCTTTATTATCTATCACTTCCCATTGCTTCCTTTAGCAAAGGCTTCCTCATCTCCCTATGATATCAGGGTCTCCCATCTATTCCCCAAAAAATGTGGTCCCTCATCAGTCCCCCAGAATATGGCCTCACCTGTCTGCTCCTACTATGAGGACACTGATCCCAAGCAGGAAGAGAGATCAGTTCTCCAAGCTCTCACCCAGCACCTGTTGGGCTTGGGGTCCCCCTCCCATCTCCTCGCCAAAATCATTTGAGCCAGCCCTCCTCCTGATGTTCTGCTTTTGTCACCATTCATTAGTATGGACATCCTCCTCCTTCCCTTTACCTGTAAACAGAGGCCAGCTTCTTCAGGAGGTCTTTATTATCAGCTAAGGGAAAGCGAGTAATAACTTATAGCATTGTTGAGTGACAGAACCCAAGAATCTTATTCTAAGATTCCCAGAAAGGCCTGCACAGCTTCTCAATCTAACTCTCCTCCCAACAGCACATCTCCCTCTTTTAATGCTTCTTCTAGCTTATCTCCTGATGGGGGGAGGTTGGAAGATGAGACAAATACTACAAGACCTGATTGGTATAGAGAAGATGAGAGTAAATGGAATGACGGGGAAAGCTAGCTAGGGAGCTATTTAGCAACAGAATACTTCTCTTCAACAGAGAAGAGCAGCAGCTGGGGGGGGGGGAGAAAGGGAACACTCATTTATTAAGCACCTACTATGTGCCAGGCCCTGTGCAAAGAGTTTTACATATATGTCATTTGACCCTCATAATAACCCTGATAGGTAGATACTGTTATTATCACTATTTTACAAACAAGGAAACTGAGGCAGACAGAGGTTAAATAACTTGCCTCACACGTCTAATCTGAGTCTGGATTTGAACTTAAGTCTTCTTGACTCCAGGTCTGGTGCTCTATCTACTGTGCCATGTGGTTGCCTGTGGGGCGTGAGTAGAAGCATGGCCAGAGATGGGGACAGTTTGCAAAAGTCCAAGAGAAATTTAAGCTAAATGGTAGAGAAAATCTTGAGTGAGCCCTGACTACAGGGAGCAAGGTGGTGAGATTGGGTCCCATGGTACCAGAATGATAAGGAAGCCCTTTGAGACCTTCAGAGCCATCCTTTTTGTTTTTTACTTTCACCTGAGTCTGGATGCAAAATGGCCTGATGCTGAAACCCAGGCCAATACTATTCAAATGTGGCATAGGGCCAATGTCACAGTTGGCTTATGCCAGAGCCCTTGCCCCGATTCTACCTTACCACATGGTAATAACAAGCCTTGGTCCCACTCCCCAAATTAAGCATTAGGGTCAGGGTTAGAGGTAGAAACTTAGCTGGTGGCCTGGGGACAAAGGGTGGATACCACCCACACTAATTCAGTTGCTGAGACAGAAGGAAAGGAAGCCTTTCATTGGTCTTTTGTGAAACCTCTCAAAGACACGTTACTCATTCAGTAATTTCTCTATTTGTCTATGGAGGTGGTATGGTGGGATATGTAGGAGCAAGAAATGTATTTGTAGTAAACCAAGTAAACAACCAAAACCCTTTATGTATCCTCACAATAAGATTTCTTTAAAAGAAATCCAGACAAAGGAACCCTATTTCTCTGAGGATAATTTTTATCCTCTATTCTCTTACATCAAGTATGTCCTCTCTGGACTTCGGGGCAGGCTCCCTAAATATCTAGCGCTCAAGTTATATTGGCTCTGGTTGGGAGCAGGAGGCACGGAGGGGGAAAAGCTACCCTCACATGGAATAGGACTGAAGGATCTGTGGAGAGGATGCCTGGAGTATGCCTCACAATGTCCACCATCTTGCTCACCTCTGAGCTCATTTGTCCAAGAACTGACCTCTAATGTCAGTGGCTAGAGGAGAAGTGGACATTATAAACTCTCAATCACTGTAACAGCTGTCATGGTGGTGGTATGTGGGGAGGGGTGGGGAGAGAGATCTACTAGATGGATAGAGAAGGCCAGGGAATGGGGTGTGGCACTTCTATCCCCACTTCAGAGACTCCCTCCCACACTGGCAGCCCTGACATTCTCCAAGAAGGCCTTTGATTAAAGAGACAAGTGACTTTGCCCATTCTATTGACCAGAATAAATTACTAGGAACTAATTTATGGGCCTCCCCACAGCCGATGACATGGTGGATTGTGCTCTATTGGTCAGTAAATTGGATTGTCAGGGTAGATTATTGGTTCGTATACAGTTATCTCTCATAGCTATATCAGCTAGACCAGGTAAAAGAGCTTTCTTTGCTGTGAGACAACCAGGGTATCATGGGACTGCCATAACAGCAAGCCAGAAGGAGGGTAGGGGAGATGAGAGAAAGAGAAGAGGGGAGAAGTAGAAAAGAGGAAAGCATAAGAGGGAGGCGGGGGAGAAGACAGGAAAGGGAGAGGAAAGAAGGAAGAAAAGAGAAAGGGGAAGAAAGGAGAAAAAGAAAGAGTAGGGGGCGGAAAAGAAGAAAGGAAACAGGAAAGGAGGACAGAGGAAGGAAGAGAAGATATAGGGAAGGGAAGGAAAAGGAAAGAAGGGACAACAGAATAAAGAAGCCAAGAGAGTGGTGAAGGTAGGGGGAAAGAAAGAGAAAGGGAGGAATAGAGAAAGAAAGAAGGGGAGAGGAGAGAAGGAAGGAGGGAAGGAAAGATGGAGAATGAGGCAATCATAAGAGGAAAGGAGGGGAGGAGAGAAAAGAAGAGGAAGAGTGCAAGGGAGGAGAGAAAAGGGAGAGAGGAGAGGAGAAAGGATGTGGGAGGAGGAGAAGGGAGAGAAGGGAGGGGAGGGGAGGCCTCCATGCAGGACGCTGATTAATTAGTGCAGCATCTCAGCATTAAAAGCACATTAGAGTGGAGTTGTCTGAAAAGTGATGGGGAAATGACATCTTGTGCCTCCCCTTGGTTCTCCATTGATGGCTTGATGGCTCTGGCAGGGGGGTAGAAGAGCAAGCAGAGAATGGCAGGGTAGGGGTGGGGAGAAGTGGGAGCCAACGAGTAAAAATGGAAGGGAAAGGAAAGAAAATCTTTGCTTCCACTTGCAAGCTGAGCCAATCTAATAAAACTGCAGCTGCGCCGGCAGCATAACAGAGCCCCAGGCCCAGCTAGGACCCAGAGCTGTCACTCGGCTTTGTACATCATCCACAACGATGAGAAGTTCCAGAGCCGGGATTTCTCAGGCGATTTGGCCAGTGATGCATGGGGCAGTAGATCCCAGCTCGCTCTTCCATGCCTCTGCCAGCCCCAGCAATAACACAAACTTATTTTTTGCCAGTGTAATGGATATGACTCAGGGAGCCCATCAGGAGTCAGCAGGACTGTTAGGCGCTGCTACAATTTGTGTGGCTCCTGCCTTCCCTGAGCCGTAGAGAGCTGCCTGCAAAGTTGGGACCCAAGTAACACAATTCCCAGTTCACAATCCTGTGCCCCCAAAGCATCAGAGAATGGCCACAAATTCACACGGAAATGTATGTGTTATGTTAAACTCTTCTTAGAAATCCATTCAGTGGAGGGAGGCTAGGGATAGAGTAGCAAAAGAAAGGAAAAAGAAAGGAGAGGACAGGGGAGGAGAATGGAGGGGAGAGGAGGGGAAAGGGAGAACAGAAGAGAAGAGGAGAGGAGGAGAGAAGAGGAAAGGAGTGAAGAGGGGAGAGGAGAACAGAAGAAGAAAGGAGAGGAGAAAAGAAGAGAGGAGTGAAGAGGGGAGGAGGGGAGGAGTGAAGTGGGAAGGGGAGAGTGTAATGAAGCATTTATTTTTTTTTTTAATGCAAAGAAGGAAGGCTAGAATACATAGACCAGCAGGACAGCTTTGAAAACTATAAGATAAGGGGCTACTAGGCAGCATAATGGATTGAGCATTGGCCCTAGAGGCAGGAGTTCAAACTTACTTTCAGATACTTACTAGCTGTGTGATCCTGGGCAAGTCACTCAACTGGTTGCCTCCAAAAATAAAAAATCAGTTTAAAAAATTTTTTTAAAACTGCAAGTTAAATTTATTTTGCTTTAAAAGAAAAGCACTTTCTCTCTAAGGTTCCTTCCAGGTATAAAAAGTCATAGATGTTATTATGCTTGCCAGGTTCACAAAATTTCTCCCTCTACCCTGAGGCTCAATGCAAGAAATAAAAAGGGGATGTGTGTGAAATGCAGAAAGGAGTATATACCTGGCACTGAGCTGGCATTGGAGACAAGTAGAAAGCAAACACTCAAAGTGACAGCCCTCTCCTGGGCTGGTTATAATGGTTATACCATCCCCAAGGTTTAGGAATCACATGGAGGGGTGAACCTTTTAGGATCTTAACTTATCCTACTTTTTGGTGTTTAAAGCTAATCTACAGAAGTATACACCTTGCCAGGACCTCAGTAGGGAAGAGAAAACTGACCCTGCAGACCCCAATAGGATAGTGAGGTAACAGCACTGAGCCCTCCTGGTTTTGACAGGCCACTCATCAGGTCCTGGTGGTAACACGCTGCTAGGATTTCCAGTGGAAATACCTTTGTGGCCTAGGATTCCTGGGGCCCAGCATGTTTCAAAGGCTTCTGAGTAATAAAAACTCAGTCTTATCAGTAACAGGAGTCTGTGAAAGTACATATCTCACTTCTCTTCCCTGCTACTAGTTCTAAAGGCAGGCTATGAAATATGAGTATTAAAGGTATTTGGTCATTTAGGGTCCTATGGCCTGGAATCTTCAAACTGTAGTCCTTTAACATCTAACCACTTTCAACCAGGAGCTTTGAGAACAGAAGGGTTCCCTTTTTCAGCTTTTCAGACATGTTCTCTGACTTCCAAATTCCTGAAAGATAAGAGGTTTATCATGACACTCATATTTTTTGTTTTGGATTTTCACCTCTCAGTCGAGAAAGATAAAGAAGTGTTAGCAATGGACCCCAAAAGTCACTAGAGATACAAGACTAGGGAATTTGTTTTATTTATTTCTCATATTGACAAAAGAACATAGGTTCCTTCTATCTGCCTCCCTCAACACTGAGAAAGGATTCCATTCCAGACCTTGGATCTCAGCTATGATGCCAGGAGCAGGGTAGAAGCCTCAGCTCACTTGGGCCTGCAAGTGGGGAAAGTTTTCAGTTCAAATATAAGAGGTCTGCTCAACTGTCCATAAATTAGAGGCTCATTAAGAAGAGGCAAGAAGGCCTTTTGGGGCCTATGCCTTTCGATTTCTTGTTCAGTTGGTTTATGGCTATTGTTTCTATCTCCTATGTTTATTGCAAAACCAATAAAAATTATCTATGGAAAGCAGGAAACTCATCTTTTGACTTGTTTGTCAGTTTCTGCAATGTGTCTACCCTGCCTGATGCAGGCCCTGGCACTTGGTCGCCTCTCCCCTCTCATCTGCCACTAGAGGGTGATGGACAGCAGCTTTGTCCTGGTCCTTAGTTGAGACCAGAATGGGAAAAGGAATTCTGTGCTCCTGTACACAGTAGGAGTTAAGGGGAAATATGGAAAAACAGAATGACAGCTATATATCTGAGGCTTGTATTAGAATAAAAACATGTGAGAACATTTCTCAGATCATTGCATTATCTCTCCTTTGGCCCTACAAGTCAGCATAAGGATGACTTTTTCCTAAATAGAGCAAAATAAAGCATGGACTCCACATTGGGCTAAGCTACAATATAATGCCCATGATGGTGGTCCATAAACAATCAAAGAAAGGCCCCAAACAGTGACCCAAGTTAGAATTTCCCACTGAGTTAACAGCACCCCTAAATTTACTCAAAAGTAACCACCAAATCTTTAATGATCACACTGTCAGGTCACAGGATGGTGACTAATGGGCCTGGAGGAGAATGTGTTGGAGAAACACTCCAGGAAATAAATTTGGGTGATTAAATTTCGAGGCAAGTTCATGGAACAGCAACCTGAGACTTAAAATGAGCCATCAAGTTACCAAAGAGAATCAAGTTTTCAATTTAACCACTGCTCAGGAACCAAGTCTTCAGTCTGTCAATTATTAGGGGATTAGAGGAATACTGCCCCTAAAACTCTGAAGGGCCTTGCCATTTTCCCAGCCCTAGCTTTACCCTCCGAAGGCTCAGTAATAAATTGAGGAGATACTGCTGCCTTTCTCTAGTTAATATGTAATTCCAACTCTTGGAATTGGGGGAGGTGGGGGAGGGAGAGTGATAACAATGCCTACTGGAACAAAGGGCCTTACACTTGCTGTTCTCTATCTATGATGTTCCATCTCCATTTTTTTCTTTACTTTTGCATAAGCTATCATCCATGCCTGGAATGTTCTCCTTCCTTATCCCCATCTCCTAGACTTCCCAGCTCCATTCAAGGCTCCGTTCGTGTCATCTTCCACATTAGCTCCTTTCTGGGCCCTTTAATTATTATCCCTCGGTGTTACCTTTTATATATTTTGTATTTACTTAATGTATTCCTGTATTTGTTGTTTCCCCACAGTAGGATGTAAGCTCTTTGAGGGCATGAATGTCTTTCATTTGTCTTTGTACCCCCAGTACCTAGCAGAGTAAGTGGCACAAAGTAAGGCACTCAACAGATGCTTGTTATAGGGAGAGCACTAGCTCTCTGGGTAGGAGAAAGGCAAGACCTATATTTGGCAATAGATGTGATATAAAAAATCAAAAGATATTAATACAAAAATATTTAATCCTTGTTGAATTGAATGTCCTATCTATTGGGCATTTCTCCCAAGCAAGGGATGGAGCCATCAGCACATGTCTAGGACAAGTCTCATGAATTAAATTAACAAACAAGGCTCAAATTTTTCAGTTCTCTGTTCTTTTATTTGAATGTTGTATATAGTTTAATATATACATATATTTGTGTGTATACACACACACACATACACACACACACACATACATATATCCATTCAGACAGGGATCAAACTCTAAGCATAGATTGGTTTGGTGATGTCTTGAGAAGATGGAAAGGTTGAAGATATCTTTAAGGTTGTTATCCTAGAGGTCCATCTAGGAATGGTGAGTGTGGGCAAAGCAATGGATGTGGTGGGAATGGCTCTAAGTTTTTTGAGTACTGGCACAGTGGCTGCCTCCTTACCACTACTCCTCATTCCTCATGGAGGAGGGTAGCATGTCAAGACATACAAGTTTTTCTCTGCTGGATGGTTCTCTTGAGTATACTGACTAACTCATGAAGCACGGTGTAATGAAGAGACCACTGGATTTAGAGTAAAAAATACCTGAGTTCAACCCCCGTGCTACACTACATACAACCCTTTGGACCTGGGTAAATCATTGAACCTCTTGTTCTCAGTTTCCTCATCTGTAAAATGAGAGGGTTGAACAAGATGACCTCTAAAGACTTTCTAACGCTAGGTCTTATTATTATTCCAAGGCCACCCTGATCATTATAATCTCTAGAGAGGGAACCCCACCTTGGGCCAAAAACCATGACCAAGAATGCAGTCCTCACTGGGTTAACATGGCCCAGGGTGTTCTCCAGGAGCTGAAGACTCTTTGGTCAAATTGTGACCCTGTATGTTGTTCCCTAGGCCCTATTGCTTTATTTTAACTTGTTTGTTACTTTAAAAAAATAATATTAGGGAGGATAGGAAAAGCTGAAAACAGGAAATGCTTCCTTGAGATATAATAAGGCATGTGGCCAAAGGCTTTTCAAGTCTGCTCCAAATCTGGCTTCTCACCAGAGCTCTAGAACCTCCCTTTCAACTAGCTGCAGGACACCCGGATATCCTACCACCAACTCCTCAAATGCAACATGTTCAAATTAATTGTCTTTCTTTAAAACCTAGTTCACTATCACAAAGTTCATACATTATGACCAGATGGGATTCAATTTTAAAAAAAAATCAGAATAATTAACCATATAGATAACAAAAACAACAAAAAACATATGATTATATCAATAGATGCAGAAAAGGCTTTTGACAAAATACAGCATTAATTCCTATTAAAAACACTAGAGATCACAGGAATAAATGAAGTTTTCCTAAAAAAATGAGTTGTATCTATCTAAAACCATCAGCAAGCATTACCTGTAATGAGGATAAGCTAGAAGCTTCCCACTAAGATCAGGGGTGAAAGAAGGATGCCCATTATCACTACTATTATTCAATATTACACTAGATGTGCTAGCTATAGCAATAAGAGAAGAAAAAGAAATGCAAGGAATAGAACAGGCAATGAGGAAACAAAACTATCACTCTTTGCAGACAACATGATGGTAAACTTAAGGAACTCTAGAGAATCAACTAAGAAATTAGTTGAAATAATTAATAATTTCAGTAAAGTTGCAGGATATGAAATAAACCCATATAAATTACCAGCATTTCTGTATACTACTAACAAAGTCCAGCAGCAAGAGATAGAAAGAGAAATTCTATTTAAAATAATTACTTGGGGGGCAGCTAGGTGGTGCAGTGGATAGAGCACCAGTCCTGAAGTCAGGAGGACCTGAGTTCAAATGTGGTCTCAGACCAGACACTTACTAGCTGTGTGACACTGGGCAAGTCACTTAACCCCATTGCCTAGCAAAACCAAACCAAAACAAAACAAAAATAACTACTTGGAAGTCTACCTACCAAGACAAAGCCAGGAACTATATGAACACAATTACAAAACACTTTTCACATAAATAGAGTCAGATCTAAACAATTGGAGAAATATTAACTACTTATCAGTAGACTGAGTCAATAAAATAAAAATGACAATTCTACCTAAATTAATTTACTTATTCAGTGCCACAACAATCAAACTACTAATAAATTATTTTATAGAGCTAGAAAAAAAATAATAAAATTCTCTTGAAGAACAAAAGGTCAGGAATATCAAGGGAATCAATAAAAAGAAGTGTGAAAGAAGGTGGCCTAGCAGTACCAGATCTCAAATTGTATTACAAAGCAGTAATCATCAAAACAATCTGGTACTGGCTAAGAAATAAAGGGGTGGATCAGTAGAATAGGTTAGATACATAATACACAATAGTAAGTGGCCAGAGTAATCTATGATAAATCCAAAAATCCAAGCTTTGGGGACAAAAACTCACTATTTGACAAAAATCCCTGGGACTACTAGAAAGCAATTTAACAGAAACTTAGGTATAAACCAACATTTCACACTGTTTTCCAGGATAAGGTAAAAATCAGTACATAATTTAGACATAAAGATGTTATAAGCCAATTAGGGGAGCATGGAAAATTTTACCTGTCAGATCTGTGGATAAGGGAAGACAAACACGACCAAACAAAAGAGGAAGAGGCATTATGGGATGTAAAATGGATCGTCTTCAGTGGCACCCTGCCACATCCAGGATCAAATATAAAATACCTGGAATACCTTCCCTCCTCATCTCTACCTCCTGACTTCCGTGGCTCTCTTCAAGACCCAATAAAATCCACCTTCTACAAGCAGCCTTTCCTGATTTCCCTTAATGTTAGTGCCCTCTCTCTGATGATAATCTCCAATTTGCTCTTGTTTGTACCTAGTTGTCTCCATTTTGTCTAGTTTTGTCTAGTTGTGTCCATTTATGACAGTCAGCTCCTTCAGAGCAGGGTCTGTCTTTTTGCCTTTCTTTGTATCCTCAGTATTTAACACAATGCCTGGAATATAGTAGGTATTTAATAAATGTTAATTAACTGACTGACAAAATGCTATTTTAATTGTATCTCTGTCGTATTAAGAAACCTTAATGTTTTCCTAAGGTCTGCCTATAAAATACAAATACCTCAAAAACTTGTATTCAAAAATGTTTTGGGGGGCAGCTAGGTGGTGCAGTGAATAGAGCTCTGGCCTTGGAATCAGGAGGACCTGAGTTCAAATCCAGCCTCAGACACTTAACACTTACTAGCTGTGTGACCTTGGTCAAGTCACTTAACCTTGATCACATCACCAAAAAAAAGGCAAAAAAAAGATATTTTGGTACTCTGTACTTTTGGTACAAGACAGTAAGAAACAAATTAATTAATTAAATTCTAAGCATCTCTGCTTAGAGAGAGAGAGAGAGTAATCCAAAGGGACATAGCTCTATCTTATTTGGGGAAAAATCTCTCTGACACAAGCAATTTTCTTTTTGCAAATTACAGAGTTCAAGAGTGGGGCAAAAATCCGCAGTTAAGATTAAACAAGGATACCAAGCTTAATTTTATGTCTTTTCACCAAAAAGTATTATAGAAATTTTAACGGTGGGAAATGAACCCTTAAAGATAACGTCTCCCTAGGAACCCAAGCTGTGGCCTGGTCAATACGAAGGGACACTTATCTACATAAAACTTCATGCTAAAATAAAAAATGGGTTTTGTTTTTTGTCTAATCATTACCCTAATCAAATTCAGAAAAGAAATATTCCTTCCTGAGCTGATCAAGTCTCTCTCTTTAGAAACTAGTTAGGCCTTTGATAAGTATGTTACATGCTAGGTTTTAGGATGTATGAATTGTATCTTCTGTCTCATGTTCATCCCTGAGAATTGGTACTCTGGTGAATTTTTGACTTAATCCAACATAAACTTTGGTTTTCCTCTCTCTGACAATATCTTCTTTTTCTCAGGCAGATTTTTCCCTCGGTTGGTAGGAGATTATACCTGAGCTAAAGATCCAACATTATCTTCTTTAACGCAAACACTCTAGTTCCATTTTTCACTCATTCCTCTCTTCTCTACTTGGAATATATAATTTCTGAATTCTGTCCATCCTTCAGAGCCCAGGTCAAGTCCTACTTGCCATTTGTCTTCATTTGCTGCTACTGTAGTCTTCTTGCCCTGACTCCACTTTCTGACCATGTCCACTTGGACTTCACCCCAGGCATCTTTCTCTCCATCCTCACCTCCGACCCTCCAGCTTTCTCTTTCTGGGATCCAGGCCTCTACAGCACTATCCCTTCTGAAGTCTTCTCACCACTTCCCATGTCCCCATGCATATGCCTTCCCCCTACACCTCCCTAACAGGCTTTCCAGAACTCCTTAATATATCTTCCTCCATTAGACTGTAAGCTCCTTGAGGGCAAGGACTGTCTTCTTTGCTTTTATTTGTATCTCCAGGGCTTGGCACAATGCCTGGCAAATAGCAAAACACTTAATAAATGTTCTATTTATTTACTTCCTCCATGACACCTTTCCCAAATATCCAAGGCTACGTAATTTACCCTCCACTGAACTCCTGTAATATCCGTTATCTGCTTCAGTTATGGGCCATTTGCCATATATGGCCCCATGTTACTTGACTGTTTAATGTATGTTTTCTTCCGACATCAACTTCACGTGCATTTCCAAACCACGTTACCTGTATGCACTGTGGCCCTACTCCACCTACTAGAACTCAGACTTTGTCCCTAAGCTACTGCGCTCTGATAGGTAAGTTTTCATTTTATCTCACCCAGAACCAGACCCTTATACCACTTCTTGGCCAATTCTAAACCAGGCTGTTTCTGACTCTCGCTCTCTTATTTATGCTGACTTCCCCATTAGAGTGTAAGCTTCTTGAGGGTAGAGGCTATCTTGCTTGCTTGTTTTTTATTCCCAGCATTTAGTATAGTACCTGGCACACAGTAAATGCTTAATAAATGCCTTTCATTCAACTAGACTGGTTGTTCCTAGGGAGGAAGGGTCATGTGTTATTTCGCTATTCCCTTCATTCCCTAGCACAGATTCTATCTTAGCAATCACTCACTAAATACTCATTTATCAAACGAATAAATGAATAAGCTACCTGTAATTGTTGGGAAAAAGGTAGGAGGAATGGGGTGCCACCAGGCAATCTGCCTGACCTGCTCAGGAGGGCAAGCGACCTGTTTGGAAATGTTAGAAACCAAATAATAAAAGCTCTTGCCCATTCCCTGACTGTACCTGGGAAACAGGAAGGCTCCACTCCGGGGAGTTAGGCCCTGGAAGTGTTGCAACAAGGCAATTTGATATGGAAACTGGGAGGAAAGGCAGGCCCAGGAGACTTGGTATTTCCATACTTTCTTGCCACTTTCATGTTCTTCAGATTGCAGTTGAACCACAGTGCACATTTCCATCCATGCTGTCAGGCCTGGAATGGTTTCCACCCAGAAAGAAACAAACCCACTAAAAGAATGAAGACCTACATTCATTTTTAAAAGGACCCAGAGGCAGCCTCAGCTTTCTTCCAACACAGTCTGTCTAGGGCAAGGAGCCATTGAGAACTTTGTTTGGCTTGCTCTGCTTTCCTCCTCAGCCCCTTTGCCTGTCACATCGTGAGAACCTGTGCATCCTCTTCCCTTAAACTTTCAATACCTCCCCTGAAGAGAAGAAAAATTGTAATCAGCCTTTGACCTGATTAATAATTAAAACTGCTGAGTCTGGTCTGCCTCCTAACAGCGAGGAGCTCCAAAACCCCCAGCAAACTTTTAAAAATAACTGTCCCACTCAAGGGAGAGTGAAAGCTTTTTTTCAGTTGACAAACTGACAATTAGCTGCTATTCAAATCCCCTCTAGTCTCAGCATATTGGTTCTCCTTTGAATGTGACTCTGCATGTGGTAGATTTTTTGGCCTTGAGTTTAGAACTACTGTGCATAAAATCAAAGCCAGGAAACCAGCAGTCAAGAGAAAGGAGGCTATTTGGGGATTAGTGATTTCAGAGTTAGGTTTTTAATACTTGGTGAGTAGTTGGTTAGGAATTTCCTCCAGGAGCATCAGGCAGTAAACACTGTGGGACATGTCCTCACTTTGAACTGGAAAGCTGTGAGTCACCACCCTGGCGGGGGGAACACAAAATAGCATGAAATAACTCCGAAGCTCAGCAGTGGTGAATGGTAATCTGCCTTTTGTAACAGCTTGGGGCTAGATCCAAAGCTCACTGTCTTCAGAATGCACTGTGAGACCCCAACTTGGGCTAAAAGTTTTCTCTTGACAGAGATGCAGACCTAGGACCCCTATGTTGGGCCAACAGCTTACAGGGAACAAAGGGAGGGAGTGGATGAAATGAAAACAGAGAAGGAGGACGGGAGCATTCAAACTGCTCATTTCCCCCTATGAAACTCAGACAGAAAGCAAATTAGTAATGTGTAATCCAGATTGTATCTCAAAGTCTTGTCTGCTTTCCAAGCATATATTAAACCTTCTAACTCTTCTGAGGAGTCAAGTGCATAACCAGACAGTTTCTTATTGTCTTGGGAGAGAAAATCTGCAGCATTTGCAGATGGATTAAACCAGCTAGACCAAGCTTGCCACAACTTTGCAACATCAAGACTGATGAGGTAAATGACTTATAAACATTTTGCATAATTCCATAGAGATTACTGCAAAAATGCCCTAAACGTTGGTAAGAAAGTAGCTCATCCTGATGCTTGAGGACCTCCCCATTTGGAAAGGCTGACTCAGGTGTGCAAAATACTATTTTCATAGTGCTGATTAATGCATAATGTCTACATTTCCAAAAAGTGTCTTATCAGAGGCATCCTAACTGAGGGGGTATAGGGAGAGTGGAAATCCTGTGACAGAAAGCCCTTCTCTTCCCCATACTGAGATTGAGGAAGGCAAACCAGATAAAAGAGGGTCTAGAGCAATCTCCATTTTTATGGTGTTCCAAGAGTTATACTGGAAGTTCTCAGAAATTGTTGTGAAAATGCAGGTACTATTTCTGCAGATATGCAAGTAGTTTTGTAAGAGGGAAGTAATCCACAAACGTCTGGTCCAGGAGTGGGTTGGCCCTTTGCAGCCTAGGCCACGGAAGAGGGTGGAGAATGATCTCAAGAGTTAACAGTATGGAAAGGCAAACAAAAGGAAGAAGATGGGCTGACTGCAGGGTGGATCAACTTGTATCAGAAGAGAAACATTAGGAAAAAATGACATGATACACTCCAAGATGGTGGGTTTGTTATACAGCGGGACAGAACTGCTGGAATAGTTAAAGATAGACTAAAGGACAAGCAGTCCAGGTAGAGAGGGAAGATGGGATTTCCTAGAGTTCAAATCAGGGGACACTAGCATCATGGTGAAGGAAGAC
Organism: Phascolarctos cinereus; assembly: GCF_003287225.1. NCBI lineage: Eukaryota > Metazoa > Chordata > Mammalia > Diprotodontia > Phascolarctidae > Phascolarctos > Phascolarctos cinereus. Next base: position 109,704,497 of record NW_027555736.1, on the reverse strand, counting down.
CTGCGATGTCTATGAATTTTTTACTACAAGATATAGAGTCAGAACTATAGCTCCAAAAAAAAAAGAGAGAGAGAGAGAGAGAGAGAGAGAGAGAGACTAGGAGGTGAGGCTTAAGGAAACAGTTCAACCCAAGATAGAAAGATAAGCAAATAGTGGGCTATAGGGAATACCTGGCTCAAACAGTTGACTCTGGTTTTTAAACCAAGACGACAGTGGTCATAGTGCTAGAAATTATTGAAAACATTTAAATTGGTTTAATCTGAATGCTGCTGCATTTCACTGGTTGAAGGGACACTCTTAAGAATTAACATAAGCAACAAAGAGCTCCACTGAAGAGGTCTTGGTTAGCATCCCAAACCTGAAACTGCAACGAAAAAAATGAACTCGCTTATTGCTATACTTCCTTGCAAATAACCTGGATCTCTCTAAGCCCGTAATGTTGTGATGTGTTTGGTTGTGAACCGCCTGTGGTTGGACGGCAATGGAAGAAGGAGCCAGCCAGAGCAGGAGTTGGCTCCAGACCAAAACCCAGTGTGCAGCCTCAGAGGGCTGAACCCATGCTTTTTTATCCTTACATGCTGGTCGTAAATGTATAAAGAACTAACGTATGAGATGGGAGTGCAGTAGTAGCTATTCCTCTATTCAGTCAAATTTTGATACAGAAGGGCTTTTCTCCATGAAACTTCAAGTGGAGTTAATAGGATAAAAGCAGTTCCTACTTCAACACTATGCCTACATTATTTTGTCGACAGTTTTTAGACAAGACAAGTTAAAACAGGCAGGGATTAAGAAGCTGGGCAAGATCAGTGGATTGGGGCTGCTAGATCTCAGGATAAGAATCTTAGCCATATCAATTTCTATTTAAAAAAAAAAAGCTCATATGGTTACTATGAGCCCTGAGGGAATAGTAAAGGCCATATTTAATGGTGTCAGTTTAAACTGCAGGCAATCATTGGGCCTGGACTCAGGAAGACCTGAGTTCAAAATAGGCCTCAGACCCTTACTACCTGTGTGATCCCGAACAAGTCTCTTAGTCTCTGTTTGCCTTAACCCGCTGGAGGAGGAAATGGCAAACCACTTTAGTATCTTTGCCAAGAAAAACCCCATGGACAGTATTTGCATGCTATGGTCCACAAAGTCACAAAAAGACACAATTGAACAACAAAAGTCTAAACTGGAGAAAACAAACAAGACTCAGTCTGAGTAGGTGGTCTGGGCTTACTATCCAAAGGTCCAAGCCGGGCAGGGGTGTGGTCAAAGTATACAAGCCAGGGTCAATGTTCTGAGGTCCAGTTAAGGTAGGAATGGAAACATAGTGAAAGTACACAGATAGAGATCAGTGTTCAGAGGTCAAAGCCAGGTAAAATGAGAGTTCAAATATACTAGCACAGGTCAAATCAATTCAGCAGTCATATATTCCTAATACTATGTATAAAACCGACTCAACCCTCATCTTTCTCCAGAGCTCCAGCCCTGCGTATGCCTTCTAGACATTTCCACCTGGATGTCCCATTGTTCAATCTTTCTCAGTCATGTCTAACTCTCCATGAACCCATTTGGAGTTTCTTGGCAAAGGATACTGGAGTAGTTTGCCATCTCCTTCTCATTTGACAGATGAGGAAACTGAGGCAAACAGGTTTAAATGGGTTGCCCAGCATCATACAGTTAGTAGGTATCTGAGACCAGATTTGAACTCACAAAGATAAGTCTTCCTGACTCCAGGCTAGCACTCTATCCACTGCCCCACCTAGCTGCCCCTGGATCTCCCACAGGTACCTCAAACTTAACATGTCCAAAATATTATTCACATCTTTGCTCATAAACCCATCTCTCTTCCCAACACCCCTTTTTCTGCACAGGGTCCTATGAAGGCTTGCCACCTTGGTGTCACCCTTCACTCTTTTCTCTCCTTCGTACCCAATATCCAATCACTTGTCAAATCTTGTCAATTCTACCTCTATAGCATCTATCATGCCTGTCCCTTTCTCTCCAGTTACACAGCTACCATCCTAGATTAGGCTTCTATTGCTTCTCCCCTAGGTGGTTTTTCTTCTTTCAGTCTCTCTCTTCTCTGAGTCATCTTCTACACAACTGACAAAATGATATTCTTAAAACACAGGCTTGACCATGTCAGTCTCTAGCTCAGGAAGCTTCTGTGGTTCCCTCTTGCCTCTGGATTAAATTCCATACTCTTGTTTGGCATTTAAAACATACCCTTCTAGAAATCTCACATTATTCCTCCTTACACCCTCTCTATTACAAGCTGGCGAATTTGTTGCTCCCCACATACAGCATTCCATCTCCCACCACGTTGGTGCCTTTGCTTAAAATTGTTTCATATGCCTGAAATGCATAGAGCTCTCTCTTTATATCAAAATGTAAAGGGAAAAGAGTTCAGATGCAAAACAGATATCTTCCTACCCAAAAGGTTAGAAAGCTTGAATACCATAATTGCTTATGAAGAGGCCAGCTTTTATCTTTTACCTTTCGTATTTCAAACTCTCCTCCATCTTACAGTGGCAGCTGCCAAGTCTTAGATAATCCTGATTATGGCTTCTTGAGCTCTTTCTTTTCAGCTACTTGCAGTATTTTTAATTTAATATAGAAGCTCTAGATTTTGATTATGATGTTCCTAGAAGTTTCCATTTTAGGGTTTCAGGAAGTGACCAATGAATTTTTTCTCTTTTCATTTTGGCATCTAATAGATCTAAATAGTTTTGATTCATGATTTCTAGAATTTTTTTTGTCATGATTTTCAGGTAATCTGATGATTCTTAGATTCTCTGTCCTTGACGTGTTTTCCAGGATTTAAAAAAAATACTATATACCATACATTTTTTTCCTCTTTTTAATCTGTTGATTTTAATACTTTGTGCTGTCTCATACTAATTTTCAAGGATTTCATTTTTAGATAAGATTTACTACCATCCAAAATATTAATTCTCCTTGCCATTTTCCCCCCTTAGCTATTCCATTTTATATATCATTTAATTTCTTCCAAGTACACTTCTAGCCCTTGTGTTCAAGACATTCTTTTCTCTGAGAGTCTACTTCAAGGGTTCTTAACTTGAGGCTCACAGATTCCCAAGGGGTCTGCATGAATTTGCATAGGAAAAAATTATATCTTATTTCCACTCATCTCTAACTAAAATTTAGCATTTCCTTCAATTATTATTTTTGTTATCATTATCACTATCATTATTTTAGGCAATTGGGGTTAAGAGACTTGCCCAGGGTCACACAGCTAGTATGTGTCAAGTGTTTGGTCTGAGTCCTTCAATTATTTTAAACATTACTCTGAGAATGAATCCATAGGCTTCATCTGACTTTCAAAGGCAAAAAAGGGTAAAAATCCTGTACTATTTGGTGTGTGGATTTATTCTCTTCTTTGAGCTTTTGTACATCTAAAGTATTTCTACATTCTGCTCAGTGTTTGTTTGTTTTTCCTGTTTCCTCATATCTCTAATCTCGTTTTCTAAATGGAAGATTTGTTTCTGCCTGAGACAAACTCCACTCTTGCGTTCCTAGATGGCTCTGCTTGATCCTGAGTTTAGCCACTAAGAGTAGGCTTCTTTTACTTAGGGAAGGGTCTGACCTTGCCTCTTGTCGTGGTTCAGGCCCAGGCTGCCTGGATTCTGGGATGCCTGGTTGCATGTCTGGCTTGGTCTCCTGTCTCCGATGGGGAGGAGGCCCCAGAATCACCTCATTTGGGTTCATGTCCCTTTGGGGCTGCTTTGGACTTTGCTTTCCACCCCTTCTGTTCTTGTTGTTGTTCAATCATGTCTGACTCTTTTTGACCCCATTTGGGGTTTTCTTGGTAAAGATACTGGAGTGGTTTCCTTCTTCAGCTCATTTTACAGATGAGCAAACTGAGGCAAAATAGGGTGAAGTGACATAGCTAGTAAGTCTCTGAGGCTAGATCTGAATTTAGGAAGATGAGTCTTCCTGACTGCAGGCCAGGTACTCTGTCTACTACATTACCTAGCTGTCCCATTCATCCGGCTTGTTTCAACTTGGCACTTCCACAGAATCCTGGTAGCCTTTTTTGTGCTGTTTTGGATGGGATGGAAGAATTTATAGCAAATTCTCTTTGCTTTTCTTTCATCACTCATACTTTGGGCGCATTCTGAGAGCTTTACTAGGGCATTTGTGGGAAAACTAGGTTCTGCTAGATCCAAAGGAACTGTTTTTCTAAAATTCTCTGTGTAAAAGTTGACAGCAAGACAATGAACTTGCCTCCAGGGCATAGACAGCGTCATACTTTGGTAACTAGTCACTCAACTACATAAGATTCCCAAAGAAGTATGGGAGGTGAAACTGACTGAATTGAAACTATTTACCTTAAAGCAATATGGTGGCTAACTGAGGGAAGATCTTTTGATTGAGGAAGAATTTGTAGAATAGGTAGATGAGCAAGACTTCTCCCATCTTCTGCTTGGAGATTAAAAACCATCTCAAAAGCTGAGGATCATTCCTTAACTGATAAATGGTCAAAGGATGCGAAAAGGCAGTTTTCAAAGGAAGAAATTTAAGCCATGGATAGACATATGTAACAATGTTCTAAATCACTAATAATTACAAAGATGTAAATTAGAACAACTCTGAGGTACCACCTCACAACAGCCAGCTGGGAAAGAATTGGAAACTGAAGGAGTACCCATCACCTAGAGAAAGGTTGAATAAATTATGGTATGTGCGTGTTATGGAATGCTATTGTTTTATAAGAAATGATGAAGGGAATAGTTTTAGAAAAGCCTGAGAAGACTTTTATGAACTGATACAAAGTGAAGTGAGTAGAACCAGTAGGACAAATTATATGATAACAATAATATTGTGAAAACAAACAACTTTAAAAGACTTAGGGACCCAGAACAATGCAATGGAACCAACCATAATTCCAGAAGACTCATGATGAAACATGCTATCCATCTTTACATACAGAGTTGATAGACTCGGAGTGCAGATTGAGACTTTTATTTTGGAAGGGTGTAACATGGCTGAAGTGAGAATTTGTATTGCTTGACTATACTTATTTGTAACGGTTTTGTTTTTCTTATTTTCTCATGGATGAGGAAAAAGAAGGAAGGACAAAGAGGATTCAGAAATAAAAATAAAAATGAATTTAAAAATTTGTTGAGGTTCTGAGAAGTCAAAGGGGAAAAGAAAGAGGAAGAGCTTTTGTTGATCCTAAGCTCAAAGTTGTTGCTGAAAGAGTTCTGCATTTGAGCATTCCTGCTGAATGGTAGCACTAATATGGTACTATCTAGCCACACCAACAGCCAAAAGTGGGAAGAAATGACAGCTTCCATTAAAGAGTGAGACCAACAGATCGAACCACCCTGTGGAGACACTATCCTCTGAAAAGAGTTGCAGAGGTGGGGAACCTGCAGCCTTGAAGCCACATGTGGCCTTCTAGGTCCTTGCCTTTTGACTGAGTCCAAGTTTTACAGAACAAATCCTTTCACCAAGGGGATTTGTTCTGTGAAGTTTGGATTCAGTCAAAGAGTTGCACTGGAGGATCTAGAGGGCCACATGTGGCCTTGAGGCTGAAGGTTCCCCCCTCCTGGTCCAGTGACTGAACAATGTGCCTTAGTGGCAGTGTTGTTACACTGTCCAGCAGCAGCTGCCCAGTTGGCAGAGTGTCGACCAAGGAAGCATCTCTTTAGCTCCTCTTGACCCGATAGATTCCTGTATCTGGTCCTTCCCAGCCAGTCTTGCCTTACTTGCTTCTCTGTACCCCATGCCCAAGACTTTATACCTTAAGTCCAAACGAGAGCTTTTCCTTTAAGTCTTAATGACCTTTGAAGAAACGGATCTAATGGACCTCAAATACAAGCTCAGAAGCCAGATGTCCCTACGCAGCACAATAATTGACTTTCCCTTCTTATTTCCATGTCCATAAGTCTTCCAGAACTACCTATTTTGATTCCTAGTCTTGACCAAACTTCATTTGAGGTTTCTATCTCACCTCCCTGGCCTTTTGCCCCTTTTGGCAAAACCCCCAAAGACCCCACACAGATGTGCACTGGTAGGCTCTTCAATACCTTCCTTTCAGTGTTTCCTGTCCAGTGATCTCTGGTCCAACTTAATTTAATGTTTACAAATCCCCTTCATTAATTTAGGATAGATAAAACACAGCCAAAAGGGGTGGATGGATACTGCAGCGCAATGCCAGGCATTTTTCTCCTAGTGCAGAGGAAAGGAGATATCTACCCTCAGAATCTCCCAGGCAAAGGTTGGTAAATTGACTGTCTCACACAGCTGTCCAAATCTACATTGTTCTCAAAGCAAGGACCTTGATTCCTACTGGGGATTTGGAGAACTACTTCCCTGTTAAGAAGAGATTTTTAAAATTGTGTGTTTTCATTATAACTCCATCTCCATTTATTGATCAAAGGATTTCCTGCCTCACTTAACTCTATAATCTGTTGCTCAGATTAAGAAAATGTGAAAACTATTGTTTGGTGGCCAATTTAAAGTGACGCTTTGGAAACTGGATGATTCAAATGCTTTAATCCAAGGAAAGCAATTAATTGATCATTCAGAATGGGTTTTTACCCCCAGGCTGTTTTTCTGTGTAGAACACGCTTAGAGATGGTTTGGATTAAATGAGGGTTTTTTTGTTTTTCTGGTGTTTCTTTATAGAATCCTGTACTTGTCTAGGTGGGTGCAGTCCCACTGGGGGAATTCAGACATTTTTCCTCCCTTTCCCTACCCCCACCCCTTCATTCCACAAACATTACTCTGTCCTACTACAGTCAATTATTCTAAGTTAATCACTGATTCCTAAAAGCCTGGGACATTGTCCTCTATTTTTCTATAAACCTTCCACCCTCTAGTACAGAACTGGGTCTGCATTAGGCACTCTGTAAATATTTATTGAATTAACGGATGAATGAATTAACTTCCCTCTTCATTGTTTCTCCTCCACTCTCCTCATTTTGCCTATCAGTCAATTTGATGCTCATTAATTACCTTAGATCTTAAAAGGGGGAGAAGAGGTGAACTTCAGGTCAGTCACTACAATAAAATCCAAAGGCCTGTCTAAATTCTTTTGTTGTACTGAAATTTTATTTTACAAAATATTGCTTACATAAATGAGTATTCAGCTTGAGTTAGGAAATCTTCCTGATACAGAGATGTGGGGTTTTAACAATTATTTGTTGTAAAAGGATTTGACTTGTTCTTTTTGGAAGTTCTTGTAAAAAGTTGGGTTCATTTATTTATTCAGGATTTGTTATTATATGTCTACTGTGTGGCAAGTACTGCTTTAGTGTAGAGACTATAAAGATGCATGTAAAGTGTAGAGACTATAAAGATACATGTAAAGTGGAGAGACTATAAAGATACATGTAAAGCAATTCCTGCCTTCATGGAATTTATAATCTAATAAACTAAAGAAGAGATGTATCCAAAAAATATATTATGAAATAGAACACAAGAGAGGTATGATTTAATGTCAGAGAGGTGTAGAGGAAAGATGATTACATTATTTGTTAATTTGTTAAATTTTCAATGTGAGTAAAATTTCCTAGGGGAAATTGGCAAACACTAAAAATCAGGGCTTGATTTGTTGTTTTGTTAATTGTCTAGATGTAAGAAAGTGATAATATTGTTAATATTATTTATGTTAATTTTTTAATTTTCTGTTAATATTGTTAATTTAAAGTTAAAAGTGTGTTGAGTTTACATTTTTCCGAGTGGGCCCACAGAAAGGGGAATGGAACCAGGAAGGGCTTCATGAAGGAAATAACTTCTGAAATAAGCTTTGAGAGTTGAGCAGGACTTCCACAGGTGGAGACGTAGGTAGAGAACATCCTAGGACATGGGAAGGCACAAACAAGCAAACATTTGGTTAATGCTTGCAAATATTAAAGCATCTCAAAAGTACAAATGAAATTTTGTTACACTAAGTCGTTTAAACCCAAAGACACAAAGGAGAAAAAGGCCAAATCTGGGGAACAGTGAATCGTCCAGTTTGTCTGGGAGTAAGAGTAAAAATAATAGCTGATATCAAGGTAGCAAATTAGATAGGAACCAGATTGGGGGGAGCCTTGAACCCGCTGAGAGTAAAGATAAAGTTGAACCCAGTTGCCAAAGTAAGATTTAGGGATTGCCTTTAGATATTTCCAATCGTGAAAATGCCTGTCACAATCATTATAGTTAATTAAACAATGCTAACATTTTATAAATAGTTCAAATCTTAGTCCAAGGGACAAGATGCTCTTGTGAATACAAATAGTCTTAGGCTCTGAAGAAGTCCGCAGCCAAGGTTAAAGACAAAAAGACAGACCTCATAAACACTAAAATATTTATAGCAGCATTTTTTCTTGTCATAGCAAATGACAGGAAATAAAGTAGATACCTCTTAATTGGGGAATGGCTAAATAAATTGTATAACATATAATAGAATATTACTGTGTTGTAAGAAATGAAGAATATGACAAACGAAAAGAATGGAAGACTTATTAAAGTGATGCAAAGTGAAGTAAGCAGAACCAGGAAACAATATAGACTGACTACAACAATGAAATGGAAAGAACATAACAATCAAAACTGAATGCTGCAAAATTATAATGATCAAGCTTGATTCCAAAGAACTTTGAGAAGATATCTCCCTATCCCAGCTTCTTTGCCAGGGTTAGGGAGTAGGGGTTTGGTGTGCAGTATTGCACATGACATCACACTTTTCAAGATATTGCTTTGCTGAACTTTTTTTCCCTCTCTGTTTTATTCTTAGTTCTAAGGATGGGAGAGGGAGGAGGGAGGGGTCTATTTGCAAATCTATGTGATATTAAAAACTTTAAAAATACCAATGAACATTTTTTTTAAAGAAGTAGGCAGTTTGGTATAGTTATTGGCGTGTTAAACTTGAAAATCAGGAAGATTAGGCTTCAAATCCTACCAGGCATTTACTATCTGTGTGGCCACAAGCAAATCACTTAACCTTTCTGAGCTTCAGCATTCTATAAAATGGAGATAATATAAATTCTACCTACCTCATATGTTTGTTTCAAACTTTAAAGTGCTGCATGTCAGTTATTATTATTGTACAGAAACAAAGACCCATTTTTGGAGATTTTCTTTTTTTAATTTAATTTTATTAATTTATTTTGATTTATCAATAATCACTTCCATATGCTTTTGAGTTTAAAATTTTTCTCTCCCTTCCTCCCCACCACAACAAAGATCCATTTTAAAAATATCAGTATTATATTGTGCTATTATTTAGCTTTTGGACATGAAACATAGCACCCTTGGAAGAATTAAAAATGAATATCAAACAGAAGGTAATAGAGACCAGTGTGATGGATGTGAACAGGAGGCAATATGTAACAAATAAGCAACTTTGAAGAAAAAGAGGAACAAAAGATGTCACTAGAAAAACAGATGGCTAGAAAAACAAAAAGATGGGCTGACCACATGATGAGTATCAGAGATGAAAGTCCCAGAGTACACCCTGGCACCTTGCCCATGTCAAGAAGGTGTCCAGCACCAGCGGTGGATCCTCAGTGATGAATTTATGGAAGGACACTGGCAAGAGTCAAAGGCTGGGTTGTAATCTTTATCATTACAGGTAACATCCAAATCAGTGAGATCACATATATATTTTAATATTTTAGAACTGGAGAGAATGTAAAAAAAAAATCATGAACAATCTCTTCATTTTTAGGAGAAACAGGCCCAGAGAGATGAAATAATTTGCCAACATAACTAGCAAATAATAGTGCCAAACCTAAGTTCTTTGATTCTGAATTTTGTACTTTTCCCAGTCTGCCATTATAGTTCTTCATTTTAAGGCTTTTCCCTTCCCAATTCAAAACAAAAACAGCATACTTGTTTTTTTTATTAGGCAATTGGGGTTAAATGACTTCCCAGGTTCACACAGCTAGTAAGTATCAAGTGTTCGGAGGCCAGATTTGAACTCAGGTCCTCCTGACTTCGGGGCCGGTGCTGTATCCACTGTGCCACCTAGCTGCCCAAGCAGGACACTTTTAAAGAATGCTCAGAGCAGGCACAGTCTCTAAACAAGCTGAGGGTCCTCTGCTTCATCTCCACTCAGGACTTTCTAGACAGAATAATTTTGCTTCTCAATGTATCAATACATATATTTTTTTAATCAGAAGTCATCATTTTCTCAATGGGAACAAGAATTCCAGGTCCACTAGAAGTTAAAAAAAATCATTTTGGGTAGATATTTTACATGAAGATGCCTATATCTTACAGGGCGTAGGGAACATATGGCAGTGTCTGGGCCAAGTAAAGACAAAATATATTACTAGAATTTATTTTAAAATATAAAATATAAAAGGAGGAAAACCAACTCATTTGGGTTTCATCTGCTGAGACTTCTGGGTCAGTCTAGTGTCAGTCAAAATACAGGTATTGCTATTCTTATTACAAGATAAAACCATAGGCTCAGATTCTTAAAATCTAGTCAGGGGCTCAGAATCTTAAGATCTGACCTGCTTACATTAGTGATACAAATGCTACAATTCCTTAAGAATCTGGCCAATATGGCAGATGTTCTAATAAACCTTGTCTTTGGCTGAAAGAAGGCTTGGGTCAAATTCATGCAGGCAGGACCTGTGTGTCATGATTTCGGGGTCCCAGCACCTCTGACCTCTAAACCTCAACATTTTGGTGGCCTAACCTCAAGTTCTTCTCCCAGCCAAGACTGGAAGGTATGTGAGCCTCCCCCCCTTCTTTCTTGTCCTGCAGTTGGGGTCACTCTCCAAGCATCTAGGAAGGCTTGTAAGTGCTTTTCGAGTAGACAGTTATGAGGCTGTCTTGCACTCAGCCTGAAGTTCTCAGGCTGTCAGTCCACTGGTTCTGTTGGAGGCCATGGACCTGGGTACACCCTTCACAGCATAGAGAACAAGGATGGACTTCCTATCCAGAAGCATATGCCCAATTCTGTCAATTCTCTCGGCGCTAGGGAATTGGGAAAATTGCAGGTGCTTTTTGGTTCTCTGAGGCTTACTTACTCCCTTCCCTCTACACCCCTGGATCCTCCTTCATGGAGGTTACAGGGAAAAGTTAGAACATCGAAAAACATTAGCAGATTCTGGAAATTTTGTGATAGATCATTAAGGAGTTTTGAAACACCTCCTTGCAACCCTGGTTACTCCCATCTCCCACTCCCTTCTCTTGAGTTAAAAAGGTGTCTGTTAATCCCTCTCATAGGAGAAAAGAGTTTCACCTTCCCCTCCCCTCCACCTCTGAATTCACCCTTTACAGCATGGGCCCCACTGACAATGTCCTTGGGCCCCGGGGCAACGTTTTTGGGGAAGCATCACTCAGGTTCAGCACATCCTGCTCCAAGGTAAAGAAGCTAGCCTCTGAACTTGGGTAAGCACACTCTTTTAAAGTTGTAGTTTTAACTGTTAATGATGAAATGTTGATTCTCTTTGTAAATTAATTAGGAAATGCATTTAACTAAATTGGTGAACTTTTTGTATCAGTTATGCCAAGCAAGTTTTCATAATTTGGCTATTGTTGATTATTGTTTTAATGTGTAAACTTGCCAAAAAGCTTGTTTGGGGTTTGTCTTGCTAAGAATTTGCAAGTATATAGAAATAATCTCTAACAATTGGCTTTTTATACCAGGACAGATTTAAATTTGAGATGTAAATCCTAGAAAAGTTTTTCCTAAGCTGTGATTAGTGAAACTTGCTGTGTGAGGTAAAAGCTCACGGGATTTTATTTTGAGTTGTCTGAGATCGTAATAATCCAGCGATAATCAATAATCCATTATCTGAGAGAAATGCCACAAGCTACTCAGAGAGAATGTGATACTGGTGGGAAGTCAGCATCAGGAAAAGGTGAGAGGATAATTTTAGCCTCAGTCTAAGATGGGATGGTCCTGGCTCAGTTTCCCCACTATGTTCCTTTGAAAAGGAATGCTACCCACCTGGCTATTCCTGAGTCTGCCTACGAGGTGGATTTGATACTACATAGTTGGAAAACTGAATTATCTGAATCCAAACAGAGCTAAGTATATTTAACGTATTTGGGCCCTAAATCTTGTCCCTGCTTTATCCTTTTATAGCAAATTTCTATAATCAGAGCAAGTGGTCAGTAGAAGAATAATGCAAGTGAGTGAGATCTAGCTGTTTTCACCTGAATTTCAGTGATAATTGAAGTGAAAATCAGCCTCTGGCAAATTCAAATTCATTTGTATAGCTATTGAACCCGGGGGAAGAAAACTTGTACCTGCAAAAGTGTTACTTAAACTTTAGAAAAATTAACAAGATCAGATAATCCTGTAGGTCAGATGTAAATGATTTTAATGGGGCTCTTACACTTTTAACTTCTCCCTGCAGCTGGGCCCTGCAGTCTTTTTCTGTCAGATTTGTGTCTTCCAGACTACAGGCCATTCACCTACATTTGGTAGCAAACAGTGGGTACCAGCCAATGCCCCCCATCATCTCCAGGATGCAGCCAGGCTCGGTTCCAGTCAACCTACTCTTTGGGACCCCTTCAAGGCAGGGATAGCTCTATGCCCCTTGCCAGCAGGAAGCAGTTTCAGAAGCCAAGACCTTCGTCCCTTATCCCAAAAGAATTTGGGTCCCATTTGTTTGAGGGGAGAATGATGGGATCTGAACCCCTAAAAGGAAAAGACCATGTCATTGGGATCTGGCCCCCAAAAAGGAAAAACCCTGGACTTTCCCACCTGGCCAAATCTCTGGCACTCACCTGAGGCTATAATCCTATCAACTGGTTTTTCACTGTGGCTACATCTAGTCACACAATTCCGTTTTCTTACCTCCCAATTGCCCCTGGCTACTTCTCACTCTTAATGCTATCTAGACTCCATTCTCCCTTTGCCACTTGGCGAGGTCCCTGGCATTCTGTTCACCCCAGTTTACTGGCCACTCCCATCCAGATCCTCCTTAGACTCACTCCTCCAGGAATCCCAAACTACTTGGCCACTCCTAGATCCCTCCCACGATCTTCCTGACTCCAGGCTGGCATTCTATCCCTCCCCACCTAGCTGACACTCTTTATTTTGTATGGATGGATGATTTAAGTCTCTGTTCTCACTTAATTTTTTTTTTCAGTGACGCAATTGGAGGGTAAGTGACTGCTGTTAAGTGACTTGCCCAGAGTCTGAGGCTGGATTTGAATTTAGGTCTTCCTTTATCCAGGCCAGGTACTCTACCCACTGTGACACCTAGCTGCCCCGTTCTCACTTAGTTAAGGCATCAACTAAAATGGGTTAAATTCCCCCTCCTCTTCATCCCCCAACTAAGTAGACTTGAACCTTTAGATTAGGAGCTCCTGGAGGGCAAGGACCTTTGCTTTTCTATGTATCTTCAGCAAGTTTAGCACAAAGCAGGCGCTAAATAGTTAATAAGACTGACTGACTGAGGTGCCTTTCTTGCCCCCGGCTTGAGACTGGGCTCTCTTAATTCTTGTCCTTTCCCTCTTTTAATTATTTCCTAATTACCTGTATATAGCTTATTCCTTCTATATTTGTTTGCATGTGTCTCCCCTATTAGACTGTAAGCTCCTAGAGGGCAGGGATTGTCATTTGCCTTTCTGTGTCTCCCCCAGTGCTCAGCACAGTGCCAAGCACATAGTTCGAGGTTAATGAACACTTGGACAGCTAGGTGGCTCACTGAGCTTAAAATCAGGAAGACTCATCTTCCTGAGTTCAAACCCAGTCTCAGGCACTTCCTAGCTGTGTGACCCTGGGTGCAGTCACTTAACCCTGCTTGCTTCAGTTCCTCATCTGTAAAATGAGCTGGAGAAGGAAATGGCAACCGCTCCAGTATCTCTGCCAAGAATATCCCCAAATTGGGTCTCGAAGAATCGGACCGAACAAGAAGGAACACTTAATGACTGTCGGCTTGGTCAGAGACACCTTAGGCCAGGCTGGGGACTGGGCCTGCACAGGACCAAGAACAGGAATTGTTATGGCCACAGCACCTTCCCGTCTACCACATGCACTGAAAACAATGCGGGCTCCAGAGAGGTGCAGTGCTCGCGCCTCGTTCGGAACACACTCAGAAGAATTTCCTGGTTTGGGATTTTTGCCCCGGGCTCACATTAAAAAAAAAAGAGGAGGCAGTCTGCGCATGCGTCTGTGTAGCCTCGAGCGCCAGCCAATCAAGCCAATCAACACACCAATCCCGGCGGCAAAGCCCGCCCCCTCCTGGTGGCTTGGTTCGTTCCCGCCAGCCTGCGCGCCACTCCCCTAGAGGTAACTGTTGTGAAGGGGGAAGGGGCGTGGAAGTCCCCAGCAACTGGCCCAAGCCGCCTGGCGTCCCTGCGGTGCGACTGCGACCCCCGGACCGCGCTGCCAGCGCAGCGAGGGGGACATGCAGCTGGGCGCCCTGCCCGCTCGACCCTCCCCCGACTCTTCCCCAGCCCCGCTGTCGGGCTGCCCCTTGAGGCCGGATGCGGCCCAGCCTGGTTCGGGGAGGAGCAAGGAGAGCCTCGGTGTCAGGTACGCTGGAGCGGCCGTGGGCCAAGGGGCTGGCTAGGGTCGGGAAGGGTTTGCCCATCGTGCTGGCGGCCCCCTGGGCCAGGCCGGCCTCCCCAGTGCCCCAGCGTCCTAGGATTTACAGCTGGCAGATCGTGTATGTCTGTGTGTGCGCGCGCTGCACACCAGAAACGGGCTCTGAGGAAACGATATTTCATATTGGTGCTTAATGTATTGCATCAGTAAGAAAGAGGACCCTGACTGCTGGATCAGGTCGTTATCAACACTTCCTGGTCTGTAGATTTAATGGTTAACACTTCTTCCTCGTGTGTGTGTGTGTGTAAAATTGGAAGGTGTGTTGATTTGCCTTCTGCCCACACTTGTTACTTGTTTTGTTATTTGCATTTTTAAAAGGGTAGAATGGTACATTTTCCTTCTGATAGCTTCGAGCATTTCCTCCACGCCTGTCCTCCACCAGTTTGCCCCCGGGGCATCTTTGTGCAGTTGTTTTTCTCAACAATTATTTGTGTTGTTTTCTGAATTGAGAAATGAATTTGTTTTCCCTGAATTTTCTCTCCCATCAGTGTTTTGTGTCCTCTAGGCACTTTCCACTGTTTACTAGTTATTTTGTTTTCATTTCTTTTTGTGTGTGTGCTTATTAAATTTAAATTTTAAAGAGACTTGTTCCATATATTGTCATTACAAACCCACCTGTCTTCTTACCTTAGTGTTTTTAATTTAGCTTTCGGCTAATGTACTGCTCTAGGGCTTTAATATTTTTTAAAATATAAAAGTGTTGGGGCTTTCTTTCAAATGTTAAATATGTAGAGCTAATTAGAAATGCAAATTAAAACAACTCTAAAAGCCCTCCCCTCCCCCGCTACTCAGTCTGTGTCAGGGGCTGTGGGGAATACTGGTGCTGCTGTTGTGAATTAGACTGACTAATCATTGTTGAATATTATGTGAAATTTTGGGTGAAAAATCCCTATAAACCATTCATACCCTTCACTTACCGATATGCCTATTGAGCATATACCCCAAAGAGGTTAGACAGAAAGGTACTATATAAATCAAATTATTTGTAGCAGTCATTTTTATACTAGCATAAAAACAGTTAACAAAGTGGGGAATGGCCAAACAAATCAAGGTATATGAACCGTGAGGAAGAATAAATAGGAGGAATCCAGAGAAACATGGTAAAATGTGTATGAATTTGATGCAGAGCAAAGTGAAGTTGTACTGGGAGAGTAGTCAACTCAATGACTACTATAAAGTAAAGGAAAATAATATTTGCAGTAACCAATATTGGTCTCAACTAACTTTCTGCCTCAGGGAGGTGAGTGTGCATAGAATGCATAGCTACTTTTGTAGGAGTTTGGTTGGTCACTTTTGCTTAAATATTTTTTATGAGGGAAAATTGGGAAATGACTGGTGTAAAAAAAAAGGCTTCCAATAAAACTTTTTAAAGAGACAAAAGTAGAGTAATTCAAATTTAAGATGAAGTTCCTTCCTATTTATGGCATAATATATTTAAATGGTTTCTTGGAAATTTTTGTGTGTAGTGACTTTCAGGCAGATTGCTTGCTACTTTAGTAGTACTTCCTTAATTCTCTCTTGACTTATGTTAGTTACTAGGATACGGTATGTTGCTATGACTATTAAAGCTTAAAACTGCATTAAGACTTTGGGACACCTTTAATAAGGCATTTTATCTTCCTTTTTTCTTCAGTTGTAATTGAAAAACTAATTATTTTGTGTGCTTTGGGAGGTTGATCCCTACATATTTTATGCATTTTGTAATTATTTGGAATGGATTTCAGTTTTTATTATTGCTTCTTATCATTCATTGTTATTTTATAGAAATGCTATTGATTTTTGATGATTTATTTTGTAGCCTGAAACTTTGCTGAAACTGTTAATTGTCTTAATGAGTATCTTTCATTATTCCCTGGGGTTATCCTAATAAGCCATCGTATCTTTAACAAAGAGAGATAGTTTTATCTTCTCTTTACCTCTCTTTATTATTCCTTTTATGTGGTACCTAGGTACCTAGCACTGGGCCTGGAGTATCTGAGGTCAAATCCAACTTCAGACACTTAGTAGCTGTGTGACCCTGGGCAACTCACTTAACCCTTTTTGCCTTAGTTCCTCATCTGTTAAATGAGCTGGAGAAGTATCTTTCTCGGTATCCAGGATCCAGTATCTTTGTCAAGAAAACCCCAAATGGAGTCGTGAAGAGTTGGATACAGCTGAAAATCTTTTAATTCCTTTATCTTGTCTTACTGCTATTGCTACCATTTCCAAAACTATATCAAATAATAGGGAGAATAGGCATCTTTGCTTAACTCCCAAATTTATTGGAAAAGATTCTAGTGTATTCCCATTGCATACTTGCTTGCTTTTGATGATATTAAAAAAAGGTCCCTTTATGCTATACTTTGTAGGGTTTTTAGCATGAAACAGTATTATGCTTTGTCAAAGGCTTTTTCTGCAGTATTGATGATCATGTGGTTTTGGATGTTTTGTTTTTTAATGTGATTAATTATGTTGATATTTTCCTAATATTGAACCCTCCTTTTATCCCTGATACAAATCGTACTTGATAAAAAAAAAAGATTTCTTGGATAAATTGTTCTAGTCTGTTTAATAGGGTTGTGTTTAAATTTTTTGTCAAGGTTCATTAATGATTTATTGATCTGTGGTTTTCTTGCAATGTTTTATCTTTCCCTGGTTTGGGTATTAGGACTATATTTGTTTCGTAAAGGATTCTGATAGCATTCTTTCTCAGTTTTTGAGAGTAATTTGTGGAGTATGTTTGCTAATTGTTCTTTAAAAGTTTGATAGAATTCTCTGGTTGAATATGATAGAACTAGCAGTTTTTTTCCCCCCTGTGGTAATTCCTTTATACCTAGATCTCTTTTTCTGAGATTAGGTTATTTAAGATCTTGATATAGACTTCTGATAGTTTAGGCATTTTATATTTATGAAGGCATCCCTCTATTTCTTTTGTGTTCTCAGTTTTATTAGCATATAACTGTATATAATATGTTTTGATTATTCTTTTTCTTCTAGTTTTGTTGTCATTTCACCTTGCTTATTTGTTATTTTATTGATTTGATTCTTTGCTCTCTTTAATCAATTAGTTAGAGGTTTGTCAATTTTATTAGTCTTTACAAAGAACCAGCTTTTAGTTTTATTTATCATTTCTGTGGCTTTTGTTTATTTCCAATTTATATCCCATCTAATTTTTAATATCTCTGCTGTGCTTATTTTAGGTTTATTTAAAAATTTTTTTGAATAGATATTCAGTTCCCTAATCTTCTCTTCTATTTTGTTAACATATGGTTGTAAGGTATTAGCCTCAGAGTTTGGTCTAAGAAAGACAAACAGTAATAGGTTGTTGCTTGTTCGTTTATTTCTCTCAAGTGGGCAGAGCATCCCTGCAGAGCTCAGTTCAGACTGACTCATTTGTCTTTCTTAGACCAAACTCTGAGGTTGATATTAGGTGTGATTTCCTTCCTGAGGACAACTTTAGCTGCATCTCAGAAATTTTGGTATGTTGTTTCATTGTTATCATTTTCTTTTATGTAATTATTGTTTATATGTTTTATTATTTGACCTGCTTGTTATTTGAGATTTCAGTGTTAAGTCTTCATTTGGGTCTGTATCTTTTGTTTGTGGTCCCTGAGGCAATTGCTGTTACTGTTATATTATGGTTTGTAAAGGATAGATTAATTATTTCTGCCTTTTTTATATTTGCTTGCAATTTTTGTAGAAGTGGTGTGGGAAAATATGTACATTCTCTTGCTGCCCCATTTACAAGTCTCTTTTTAAACGCTGGTTTATCCAGAAATTTGTTCAGTTTCATATTTTCTCTTTTGTTTATCTTTCTATTAGACTTATCCAAAACTGATGGAGAGATATTGAAGTCTCTTGTTGCTATTGTGTTACTGTCTATGTCTTCCTGAAGCTCTGATAATGTTTCCTTTATCGATTTGGATGCTTAGGTGTTTGGTGTGTATGAGTTTATTACTGATATTGGTTTGTTACTTATGGTCCTTTTCAGCATAATATAGTTTCCTTGTTTATCCCTTTATATTTTTTGAATGTTTGTTTTTGTTTTGTCTGATAGCATGATAGCGACTCCTTTTTTTAGATTCACTTGAAGCATAATAAAAAATTTTCTATCCACATAGTTTTATTTTGGGTATGTTTTTGTTTTTTAAGTGTTTTCTTGTAAGCAACAAATTGTAGGGTTTTGTTTTCTTATCCAATCTGTCACTCATTTTTATTTTATTGGACTGTTTAATCTAGTCATATTTAAAGTTATAAGATTTAGGTACATATTTTACTTCATCTGTCTCCAAATTTTTTTAAGTTACGATTTTTCCTTTTAGTTAAGGTCACCCTATTCCCACTAGCTGTCTTCTCACCACATGCTCTCTTCTTGCTTGTTAGCCCTTTTCCTTTTGGGAGTTTGTTAATTAGTTCCTGTCTCCTGCTTTTATCTGGTTATATATTTCTTCCTCTTTTTTCTTCTCAGTCAAATGGATTCTCCCTTTCTCTCCTCACCTTCAGGTGGTCTTGTTTATTAATTTTTAAAATTTCTGATTTTTGGTACTTCTTTCCAAAAAAGGATTTCTCTCTCTTCATTATCCATCTTCTGTTTACTCTAGACCCTCATTCTCTTGACTCACAGCCCCTGTAATCATCGAGTCCCTCTTTTTTTCTCTGTGGTTTTCGTAGAATTAAAACTTTCAAGATAGCCATTCTAGGCTCTCTCTTCTAGGTGCTTTCTGCCACTGCTTTGGAGGGCCTACCCCTGTGGATTCCTTTTTTTCTATTGTGCCTCACTCTCAGAACAGTGCCAGTTATTGCAGGTGTCAGGACATTCCCTCATTGCTATACCTTCTGTTGTTGACTTTTTTTTTCTCATGTTATTTGCCTGGTACTTGCCCTGTGTCCATATTCTTAGTCCTCTGGGTGCCAGTTGCCCCCAGGAGTTCCAACTTCTCTCCTCCCAGGACAAGTAGACTGTCAGGCCTCATGTAGTCTAAGAGCCTCATTTGATTAACCGGTAGGAATATTCTTCAGTGGAACCCTCTACTACTTCCAAAGTAATGGCCTTCTTCTTTACCTCCTATTTTTCAGTATTTCCTCACTCCTTCCTCACCCATGCCCCTGTAGGTTCATCTCTTTCTGAGACCACAGAGGTTACCTTCCCCTTAATTTGATCCCAGCATATCACATGCTTTTCTGTCCCCCTGCTCGCTTCTCTTCCTTCCATGTTGCAATATCGCATAAAAGAAGTATTTACCTGGCAGGGAGTTACCAAGATCTGTCCATAATGCCCCCTGTCCTCCACTTTACTGTTACTTCTACAAGATATCCGCTTTTACTCCCTCTCCATGTGTACATTTAGAAAGAAGTCTCTACTGTCTCTGTTGTCATTCATTCTGTTACTGTTACTGTCTTGGCTTGCTGCTTTATTTACTTCTACATTTCAGTTGTTTGGGGTATTCCAGTGGCAGATAATCTCTTTGATTCTGATTTTCTTTCTAAAAAATGTTTTCAGAGTCTTCTTTATTATTGAATATCTTTTGTCCTGTATGGTTAGGCTCAGATTTTCTGGATAGGTTACCCAGGGCTGCATCATCAGGCCATTTTTCTTCCAAATTCCATCTGTTCTCCTTTTTTCTGGTGGGGGTGGAATAGTCTTGCTTTATTTTGAAGGGGGCTTTATTTCTTGATGGCTTGAAGAATTTGCTTCTGGTTAAATTTAACTACTAGTGTCTTTGAGTTTGCATCCATGTTTGTTTGTTTCTGGAGGTAATCTTTGAATTTTTTCCATTGCAATTTCATTTTTCTATGTTCAAAAGTTCTGAACAGTTCTATTATTTCCTTCATTATAGTATTAAGGCTTTTTGTTCTGCCTTAATCTTTGGGGAGACCTATGATCCTTTGGTTGTCTTTACACAACCTGTGGTTGACATATGTATGATGATCAATTTTAATGTTATTTAATGTTAATTTTTTAATGTTACTGTTCTTTGCTTTTTTTTTTCCCTTGGATTTTCTTCACTTCTGTGTATTCACATTCCCAGTCTGTTATCTCTCTTTGGTGAGGCTTGCTATTTAAGATTCAAATTTTTTTAATATGCTCATTAATTTTTCCATGGAGTTCATAAATTCTGCTCTTACAATTATTATTTCTCTTCTAAACTACCCAAGAACAGTGTGTTGTGGTTCCATGTTCTCCTCAAGTTTCACAGGGTCTCTATCTCAACCAGTGTTAGATCATTTTCCTTTATTTTGCAATATTAATTCATAGATGCCTAAACTTTTTTACTAGAACTGGAGGCCACATTTCCTTCTGTTGTTACAGTTTTTCCTGTTGATTTATCTGTTTATATTCAAGGTCTTTAAGATTTCTTCCTGAAATCTTTGGTACTTTCAGTCTTTTTTTCCTTATCACCTACTTCTTGACTCCCTCCCCACTGATTGTGGTTTCCTTGGGGGTTGTATCTCAGAGCATCTCAGAGCATCTCAGCCTCCTCCCACACGGGATCTTTATGGCTCAGCAGGCTAGGTTTCTGTTCAAACTGACTTTTGAGT
Organism: Phascolarctos cinereus; assembly: GCF_003287225.1. Classification (NCBI taxonomy): domain Eukaryota; kingdom Metazoa; phylum Chordata; class Mammalia; order Diprotodontia; family Phascolarctidae; genus Phascolarctos; species Phascolarctos cinereus. The sequence continues at coordinate 109,683,451 of NW_027555736.1, read as the reverse complement.
GGTCAAAACAGGTCCCAACTGGGTGCTGTGTCTTTTCCTTAGGCTGGATGGGGTGCTACGCAACTCACCGACCCCCTGCCCTCCTGTACTTGGTGTGCTGTCCTGGTAACCTGCCTCAGTCTCTCTGTTCCTTGGTTTTCTGGCCTTGCGCTGACAGTTCAGAGCCTGTTTTTCCTGGCACCACTAGTTCAGAGCTTTGCAGCACTAGTGCTTTTGGGTTGCAGGCCCTGGAAGATTTGTGTTCCAGAAGGGCTGTGGCCAAGCTGGCTTGCATCCTGGAGCTGAGGTCTCCATGCCACTAGAAAGAAGGACAGAGGACCAAGTTAATAGGAGTGTTTTGTTTTGTTTTTTAGGCAATTGGGGTTAAGTGACTTGTCCAGGGTCACACAGCTAGTAAGTGCCAAGTGTCTGAGGCCGAATTTGAACTCGGTTCTCATGATTCTAGGGCTGGTGCTCTATCCACTGTGCTTCCTTGCTGACCCTTGGAGGAAAAGTTTGAACTGGTTCTGTTGGTGCTTTCTTGGGTTGTTATTCCAAGCTCTCAAAGACAAATTAGGCTAGGGACCTGCAAACTTTCTGTCCTCCCAAAGTATTCTGACCCAGGGCAAAGTCTGATCACTGACTCCCTGGTGAACAATGATCTGGTTCTGCTCATCTCTCTTTGTATCAGTTCATATAGGTCTCCGTGTTTTTCTGAACCCTCTCCCCTTTGTCATTTCTCATAGCACAATAGCACTTCGTCCCACTCATATGCCACAACTTGTTCAGCCATTCTTTAATTGGTTAAGTGTCCCTCCATTTCCAATTCTTTGTTACCACAGAAAGAGTTGCTAAAAAATATTTATGCACACATAGGTCCTTTTCCTTTGATCTCTTTGGGGTATTGCTGGGTCAAAGGTTATGCACAATTTTATAGCCCTTTGGATGTAATTCCAAATTGTTGTCCAGAATTGTTGGGCCAGTTCACTACTCCACCAGCAGTTCATATAATGTACCAGTTTTCCCTCGTTCCTTCCAGCATTGGTCATTTCTGATAGGTATAATAAAGTGGTACCTCAGAGTTGTTTTAATTTGCATTTTTTAATCAATAATGATTTTAGAACATTTGTCATATGACTAAAGATAGCTTTGATTTCATCTTTTGAAAACTGCCTGTTCATATCCCTTGACAGTTTATCAATTGGGAAATGACTCTTATTTGTATTTGACTCAGTTCCCTATATATTTGAAAAAAATGACTTATCAGAGAAACTTGCTGTAAAAAATTTTTTATGGTACTTCATTGTCATATCTTTTTTCAAAATATAGTTTCCTGGATTATCTCTCTCAATTAGGTCTGCTTTTGCTTTGTCTGAGATCTTGATTGCTACCTATCTTTTTTCTCAAAGTTTTTTTTTTAAAGCTTTTTTTTGGGGGGGGTGAGACAATTGGGGGTTAAGTGACTTGCCCAGAGTCTGAGGCCGGATTTGAACTTAGGTCCTCCTGAATGCAGACCTGTTGCTCTATACACTGTGCTACCTAGCTGCCTCTTAGAGCATTTTTCATATGACTAAAGATAACTTTGATTTCATCTTTTTAAAAAATTATTTACTTATTTATTTTTAGTTTTCAACGTTGACTTTCATAAGATTTTGAGTTCCATTTTCTCCCCATCTCTCCCCTCCCCCACCTCAAGACAGCATGCAATCTGATATCAGCGGTACATATACATTCATATTGAACCTATTTTCACATTAGTCATGTTGTAAAGAAGCATTAGATAATGGGAGAAACCACAAGAAAGAAGAAAGAAACCAAAAAAAGAGATCAAATAATGTGCTTTGATCTGCATTCAGACTCTTTCTGGATGTGGATAGCATTTTCCATCGTGAGTCCTTTGGAGTTGTCTTAGATCCTTGCATTGCTGAGAGGAGATGAGTCTGTCAAAGCTAGTCTTCTCACAATGTTGTTGTTACTGTGTACGATGTTCTCCTGGTTCTGCTTATTTCACTCAGCATCAGTTCATTTATGTCTTTCCAGGTTTTTCTGAAGTCTGCCTGCTAATCATTTCTTATAGCACAATAGCCATTACATTCATATACCACAACTTATTCAACCATTCCCCAACTGATGGGCATCCCCTCAATTTCCAATTTTTTGCCACCACAAAAAAAGCTGCTATAAATATTTTTGTACATGTGAGTCCCTTTCCCATTTGTATGATCTCTTTGGGATATAGACCTAGAAGTGCTATTGCTGGGTCAAAGGGTATGCCCTTTGGGCATAGTTCCAAATTGCTCTCCAGAATGGTTGGATCAGTTCACAACTCCACCAACAATGCTTTAGTGTTCCAATTTTCCCACATCTTCTCTAGCATTTATCATTTTCCTGTTTTGTCATGTTAGCCAATCTGATAGGTGTGATGTGGTACCTCAGAGTTGTTTTGATTTTCATTTCTCTAGTCAGTAGTGATTTAGAGCATTTTTTCATATGACTATAGATAGCTTTAATTTCTTCCTCTGAAAACTGCCTGTTCATATCCTTTGACCATTTATCAATGGGGGGGGATGACTTGTATTCTTATAAATTTGACTCAATTCACTATATATTTTAGAAATGAAGCCTTTTTCAGAGACACTGATTGTAAAAATTCTTTCCCAGTTTTCTGCTTCCCTCCTAATCTTAGTTGCATTGGCTTTGTGCAAAAACTTTTCAATTTGATGTAATCAAAATTATCCATTTTGCATTTCCTAATGTTCTCTATCTCTTGTTTGGTCTTAAATTCTTCTGTTCCTCCATAAATCTCATAAACTATTCCTTGCTCTCCCAGTTTACTTACTTATAATGTCAGCTTTTATGTCTAAACCGTGTACCCATTTTGATTTACTTCGATTTAATTTTTTGAAAACTGCCTGTTCATACCCTTTAAAAATTTATCAATTGAGGAATGGCTCTTATTTTTATTTGACTCAGTTCTCTATATATTTGAGAATAATGGCTATTATCAATTGGGTAGACAGAAAGACATAGTGGATAGAGAACTGTGGGTTCATGTCTGTTGTAGCTTTTCTCCTCCCCTACGCCCCGCCATACTGGCTATGATTTATGCTGGGTGAAACGCTTTTAATTCTCCATGTTCTAGGCAACTCTAAGACTGTAAGTGGCAGAGAACATGCCAAATTGTATTGGTAGAGTTACCTCATCTGGGAGTCATTACACCAATGAAATCACAGATCCTCTCTCTCTCTCTCTCTCTCTCTCTCTCAAAACTAAAAGCAGCAATATTTTTTGTTTTAGAGGAAGTATGGTATTGTGGAAAGAGCATTAGGTTTTAGAGTTAGAGGTTAAGTTCTTACTACTGTAATGCTGGCCTAGTTATTTCTGTAGTTCTCATTTAAAACAAAAATATTAAAAGGGGTGGGGTTGGACTTGATCTGAAGATCACTTCCAGTTCTGATATACTATGATCTTTGATCCTAACAGCTACAGATTTTTCTGTTTAGCAGTATTATATTCCTTGTTATATTAATAAACCATTGTTGTTGTGGACCATTTTTCAGGGTATTTAAATAGCCACTAGTTCTCTTCCCTTAGTTCTGAATTACTGAGATTTTACATAATTTTAATTTATAATACTACATCATTTGTGTCTTATTTTTCAGAAATCAGTCAATTACAGATTTCTTCAAACCAGTCCCAAAGCAAGGTTTGTGAGCTTTTAAATAACTTCCTGCTTTTTCCTTTTTTCTTTTTTTTTTTTTTTTGGCGAGGCATTTGGGGTTAAGTGATTTCCCCTGAGTCACACAGTTAGTGAGTGTTATGTGTCTGAGGTCGCATTTGAACTCAGGTCCTCCTGACTCTAGAGCTGGTACTCTATCCACTCTGCCACCTAGCGGCTCCTGGAATTCTTTTATGTGGTAAAGATAACACTGTTCTTCATAAACTTACTAAATTCTAAAAATAACAAAAGTCTGACATGGTAGTGTTTTCCTACATTTAAAATTATAATAGTGCTCACAGTGCACATGTTCTAGAGTCTTATACACAGGCATTTCTGGTGGAAATAGAAGGCAATATATTAAAGCTCTTAAAGTTGTAGTGACTGATGTCTGAAGTGTGAGTGCCTCTACTTCCACTTTAAAATTCTCTGTCTTTAATCTAACTAAAATTTTACTTTTTTATTTCAATTTTAATCTTTTTGACCTTTTCTGTTTTTGTTTTTAACTGAATATACAGATAGACTTGTGTTGAACTCGCCACAAAGGACAAATCATAAACATGAAAGAGGTAGGTTACTGGACACTGGTATAGGACAATTTGAAAGAAAAATATCCACAACAAGATATATGTGTAAAAAGCTGTCAGTTACATCACCAAACAAGAGTCCTATTATAGAGACTTTGATGAGAAGATTTAAAGAGAAAAAAGGTGAAAGAGGTGCACTTGAGAGAAACCAGCCTCCTATGGTGCAGAACACCCAGTCTTTGGTGGTTGAAAAACCTCTTATTTCTGCTTCACATCATTGCATGTCAAGGAATGAAATGAAAGACCCAAGGAAGCAAGAAAGATCTCCAATCAAAATGTCATCACATAATCATGGAAATATGAGGGAAAAGGCTGAGTGCGTAGATCAAAACAAGACAATTACAGATGCCAAAAACTTGGTTTCATCACCAGAGCCTGAGATTTTGGAAAACAATTCCAGCAAAATTGGTGGTAGAAATGACATATCCAGGTGCCAACAGTTAAAATGTTCTGTGAAAATGCAACAGGAAGCAGTTGAGTCAAAGCTTCAATTGTCGTTAAAATCCAGTTGCAGAGAGGAAGAGCTAAAGGAACAGAGACAGAAACTAGCGAAGCACAGAGTCATTTCTCCAGAAAAGGCATTTTCAGGAGAAAGCAGCCTTTCCTCAGAACCTTATAATATTACAAAATTCACATCAAGACAGAAACAGACCATGCAGAATATCATCCCAGAAAAAAGCAGACTTTCAAACCAGGTATGTGTGGTAAGAACTGAGTAGCTGCATTTGTAAAATCCTAGAACTTTTTTAATGCAAAAATTGGTGTCACACAATTGTCCTCTAATATTGAATTTGTATTAGGTGCTGGTTTTCTATCTTTCTTACGTCTGTCCTCTGGAAGAGTTCTAAAAAGTCATTCTTAAATTGACTCAGAGAAACAGGTTTTTGTTTTGTTTTGTTTTGTTTTCCCAATGCTGGACTTAGAAAGTGATCCATTCTTTCTTCGTTCTTATTTAGTGCAATCAGCTAAGGAAATAGTAAAAGTGTACCTACTTGTTCTTATTCAAGTTACCAAGCCAAATTATATCCCTGGATATTAAAGAAATTGACTAATGTGATTGAACTGCTATCTATAATATTTGTTAAGATTTCAGGAGGATGGGTGCCATTTTTAGGGAAGCAATGCTATGTAAATTTACTAAATTAATTTATTATTAATTAAATTAAAAAACTTCTCTGTATACCAAGCATTTAAATAGAGGGAGTTGATATATTTATTAGAGGTCTAAGATAAGGTAACATTAACTTGAAAACAAAATTTCCAAAGAAGAAACAAAATGGAATTAACTTATGGATGGAAAGTTAACTGTCTGTGCACTATGTATAGTTAGAGGAATTAATTATATCTTGATTTTTTTCCACTGGGGCAACCAGGTGGCCCAGTGGATAGTGCCAAGCCTGAAGTCAGAAAGAGTCATCTTCCTGAATTCATATCTGGCCTCAAACACTTACTAGCTGTGTGACCCTGGACAAGTCACTTAAATTTGTTTGCCTTAGTTTCCTCATTTGTAAAATGATCTGGGGAAGGAAATGGCAAACCAATCCATGATCTTTGCCAAGAAAACCTCAGATGGGGTCACACAGAGTCGGACTTGATTGAAATGACTGAACAGCTTTTTCCTCTAGGCCACCTTTGTTTGCAATCTTTGGTTCTTTATGTAGTGCTCGTCATCAGAGGCTAGTAGTGTCTTGTTTTGCAAGATGCTGTTTGGGTGCATTTGTCTTTTTAAAGTGGGAGGTGGTAATGCACTTCCGAAAGTAAGCCGTTTACCTCCATTTCCCTAAGACAGCTGTTTCTGAACTACTGTTTTTACTCATGTTACAATGTACTTCATTAACCTTGTTTAACTTTATTTTTCTGTAGGCTTTATGAAGTAGCTGGTTGTAAAGTGGATGGGAAGTCCTAACTTCAAATCTACCACAGACACTAGTTGTATAATCCTGGGCAAGTCTCTTAACCTGCTTGCCTCAGTTTCCTCAGCTGTAAAATGGAGATAATAATAGCACCTATGTGCCAGAGTTGTTGTGAGGATTAAATGAGATAATATTTGTAAAAAGCCCTTAGCACAGTGCCTGGCACCAGTATGTGCTATATGAATACTTATCCCATTCCCATCACCTTCCCTCCCTTATTTAGTAGAATTTAAATTGAGCGTAAGAAAACCATACTAATTTCTGAAGGCTTCTTAGCTCTTATGGTAACAAAAGCTGAGATTATTAAACTGTAGTTCAAAGGTGCTAATAAATTTAAATCTAATATAAAAATATGTAATTTTTCCTCACTCCCAGTTTTTTTTGGGGGGTATTTCATTTCTTTGTTAAAAAAAAAAGTGAACATTCACCCACTTACACCTCAAAAGTGACTCTCTCATTTGGTTACTAGGAAAATGGATGCCACTCAAGAAAAAGATTACGTTCTGATTCACTGGAGGCTGCTTCAGGTAGAACCATACAATTAAACAGAATGTGTAATTGTAAATAAAGGCTTGCTTCTTAGTGACTGCATTTAAAAAAAATTAAGTGATGTTATTTGAGAATATAATTTTCTTTCTGACTGAACTGAAGTCTTAGAGTAGCTAAGAGTGGTAAAATGATCTGACAGGAGGTGAAATCTTGAATATATTCTATGTGAAATGTGTGTCCTATTTTCATTATTGTGTCCCATTTCTTCCCCTTCCCCCCCCCCAAAAGGGGCTCTTGAGATAGTGTGGCATAATGGATAATAGTTTTGGACTTTGGATTGGCAGATCTCTGCCCTTAGACCTTGAATGCTGTGTGACTTTGGACATGTCATTTAACCTCTGAGCTTTTGTTTCTTCACCTGTGAAATGGTGATATAGTAACACCTACCTTACCAGGCTGTTGATGAAATAAGCTATCTTACATGCTTTGTAAACCTTAAAACTGTAGACAGATGTGTGCTATAATTATTCCATTTAACGTTTTGGTCTTAGCATATGCATTGTTGTACTGATAGGACTTAGAGCTTGGAAGAGACCTTAGATCCAAGCCCATTCCTTCTTTTTATAGATGAGAGAACCAAGTACCAGAGATAGATAGTGATTTGCCCAGTGTCATACAGGTAATAAGTAGTCAACTTAGGTCTTCTGACTTGAAGTCTAGTGTCCTTTTTACTATACTATGTTCTGATAAAGGTTTCTGATGAACCTTGCCTTGTTCCACTTTTCCCTATCTTAGTATGCCTTCTTATCATTTTTGAATATTTCAGAGTAAGGAGACTTGATTTAAACCCAGGCATTTCAGTTGGGTATAAGGACATAAATGATGTGTTTTTCAAATCTGTAAATGATACAAAGCTAAGAAGGATAGTTAAGATTACTTACTGACAAAATTAGGATTCAAAAAAAATCAGTTGATCAGGTACAAAATGAGGTAAGTATAACTATGTCATATGAAAAAGATTGGGGGGAGGTTTAATGGTTTGCTCAGTGTGAGTCAGCAATATGATGTACTAGCTAAAAATTGCTAATGGCTTCATTTTTTAAAAATAGGATTCAGAATGAAAGATGGAAATCTCACTATAAACTGCCCTTCTTAGACAGTGTCTGGAGTTACTGTGATCCTTTGTGGCTGCCACGTTTTAAGATGATCATTGATTAGCTAGGTTATGTTCAGAGGAAGAGGACTAGGATGAAGAACAAACAGGAGATCCTGCAATCTGTGGGTTGGTTGAAGGAATTGGGGATATTTAGCCTTGAGAAGAGAAAACTTAAGGAACAAGATTGTTGTCTTCAAGTATTTGGAGGACTCATGTGAAAGAGGAATTTATTCAAGGTAGATTTATCCTACTTTGCCCACAAAAGCCAGACAGAATTAGTAGGAGTAATGGACAAAAGGTCTGAAAATGTAGGTTAAGGTATAGTATAAAGAGAAACTTCGTGACAATGAGAAAACTATCCAGATGTGAAATTAGTTGTTTAGGAAGAGTTGTGGTTTCTCCTTTTCACAAAGTCGTCCTCAGCTAAAGACTGGGAAAGCGCTTGTTGGGGATATTAACATATGAACAAACTAAATCTTGGAAAGACTGTGTCTTGCCTATCATCTCGTGGCTGGTAAGTCCCAGGTAAAATTTGAACCCAAATCTCTCCTGACTCCAAATCCAGCTCTCTTTCTGCCATACTCTTTAGAACCTGTAGGAGGGAAATGGAAAATTGTAACCCTGATTTCAGTTATAAATTATTAATTATTAAAACTGTCACCTCTAACTGGCTTATTCAGCCCTTTCAACTAATACATTAAATTTCTTCCTTAATAGTCCTCATTCTTGGGGCAGCTAGGTGGTGCAGTGGATAGAGCTCCAGCCTTAGAGGCAGGAGGACCTGAGTTCAAATCCGGCCTCAGACACATGGCACTTACTATCTGTGTGACCCTGGGCAAGTCACTTAACCCTGATTGCCTCACCAAAAAAAAAAATAAATAAATAAAGAACAATCCTCATTCTTGATGGGTTCTCAGTCTCTTTTTTGTGAGCAGTGAAAGAATTTCATATTGTTCTCTGCATGACAGTTCTCCGTAACATGACAGTTGGCTACCTTCTTTTGACTTTAAACTTCCAATTACGACAGACTAATAGAAGTCTATCCCAGGTCTTCTTATATATTTCTTTTTCTCCTAGTCTTGTCCCATATCAGTTATTTGTGGCCTTGTAACAAGGCTCTTAGGGCAGTTAGGTGGTGTACTGCAGGGTTTCTTAAACTTTTTTCCACTTGTGACCCCTTCAGCGCTTCTTAAACTGTGGGTAGTGACCATATATGGGGTCTCGAGTCAGGAAGACCTGAGTTCAAATCCAGCGTCAGACACTAGCTGTGTGACCCTAGACAAGTCACCTAACTCTTTTTGCCTCATTTTCCTCATCTGTAGAATGAGGTAGAGAAGGAAATGGCAAACCACTCCAGTATCTCTGCCAAGAAAACCCCAAAATGGGGGTCAGAAACAACTGGAAAACAAAGCACTGTGACTTTGGACAAACCATTTAGACTATATGAGCATCAGTTTCTTTTTATGTGACTAAAATGACTGAACAACAACAAGACACTTGATCCATTGGAAACTAAATTATTCTGACCTGTTTTTTTCCAGTCAAGGAATGGAAGTACCTTCAATGAAGCAGAGAAAATGGGACTAAGGCCATACCTGTGTATACAGGCAAATTGAAATAGAGTTGAGACATTTTAATATTTTGATAAAATGTGTTTTAGAATGCATCACAATTGAGTTTTATCAAACTTACTAGGATTTTGAAAAATGTCCTAGGTTACATTGATTTTGGGGTGTGTCCTAATTAAATTATCCAGTTAATTAACTTTTCACACCTGTAGGGTAACGTGTTATAAAGGAAAGAAGCTAGGGACCCGAGTTCTGATCCCAGCTCTCTTATGTGACTTGTATCCTTCCTGAGTCTATAAAATGGGTCTTGTAGTAACTGTAGATTTTATTTCACTGGGGTGTAGTGAGGACCAAATGAGATGTGCTCTGTAAATGGTCATTATTTATGTGACTTTGGATAAATCTTTCCACCTGTGTGGGCAACAGCTCAGTTCTAGTGTCTGCCATATGAGAGGCAGTATAGTACATTGGTAGGGCCTCAGTGTCAGGAAGGCCTGGGTTCAAATTCTGCCTCTGACACATCCAGGCTGTGTGAGGTTAGACAACTCACTTGGTCTCTCAGTGCTCCAGACAATTCTCTACAGCTATCATTTGAAGAGTTGGTACTGATCTGCATTGGCAAAAGGAGTTTTCTTAATAGAAATTAATTATACTGATGAAAACATAAGTCTGGGTCAAAAAAAGCAAAATAGAATTGTGAAAGGTACACATTTAGAAAATCACCAGTCCAGACAACAGTGTTAAAAGTAATGGTGTGGGGCGGCTAGGTGGTGCAGTGGATAGAGAACTGGCCCTGGAGACAGGAGGGACCTGAGTTCAAATGCAGCCTGAGGCTCATAACATTTACTAGCTGTGTAACTCAGGGCAAGTCACTGAACCCCAGTTGCGCCCCCCACCCCCTGTCCCAAATGATCCTGAATTCAAAGGCCAATGTAAAGCAACTAACGCATTTGCTGAGAAACCCTCTTAAAAGTGTAATGCATATAGAGCTGGCCTCAGCAAGACTTAGCCTCAAGTTCTGATGCTAATTCTCAATGGCTCTGTGTACTTGGGCAAGCTATTTATGAGGAAGTATTGACCAGATTCACATTGCAAATACCAAAGAAAATTAGTTGGTTATAGGAATTCTGGTTACATTTTCAAGCACAGCTCTCACTTTTTTCTCAGAAATAGCCACAGATTTAAAAACAGTATCAAACTCTCAGAAAAATATAGCTTTCTACAGTTTAGCATCAAAAGAAATGAAACATTCACTTTCTCCTTTATGTATTTTAGGTACTGAATCCTCTGGGATATCAGATACTAAAACATGCATTGTTTCATCTTCTAAAAAAGAGAGAGAGGTCACCTTACCTGAAGCACCTATTACATATCCTTCTGTGTCACCCAGGATCACAAAACAAACAGAGAGGAACTTCAGAGATGTTGCAAATACATCTTCAGTGAAATCATCTAGTAAATCTTTGCCTTGCAGTATTACTAACAGTCCTCCAGCTGTACTTGGAGATGTTGTACTGTGCAGCACAAGCATTTCAACGCCTTCATGTAAAAACTTAGAAAATTCCGGTTCCACTAGTGGTATACCAAGAAAAAAACTAAAGGTTTATTTTGATAGTGATGAGGAAAATTTAGATTGCAACCTGGAAAGTGATGAAGAAGATGTTGCATTAAAACCACTGCAAGAAATCATGTCTTTGAATTCCAGTCAGCCTACAACTCCAGAAAAACCTTTTGTTCTTTTAGAAAAGCCTAGAGCATTATCATCAAATGTTTCAGTAAGTAGTTCTGTTTATTAGTATTGCCTTGAAAGAAGGAAGGTAGATTAAGAAAAAGCATTGTCTAAAAAAAAATTCTGGGTTTATTATATTACTTCCTGGTTTAGCAAATGAGTTCTCTGTATACTTTTAGTTTTTGTACTTTGTAAGTAAAGTTAGGATGTAGAGGTGTCAGGAGTTAGAGGCTATAAGTCAGTAAGATCCTTCATTCCACCTTGGGAGAAGAGCTGAATTAAATTCTAAAATGTTTGGTTTTGAAATTTGGTTGTTGAATAGGCTACCTGTAAACTCATTTTGGGTGGTTGCACTATTTTAGAATTTATGATTTAATGAGTTCAAAATATAGTTAAGAAGTAGAGCTTCGATATGATACTGAGATCTTGAGTTTATGCGCTCAGTTTCTTATGATCTAAGGTTACAGTACTGTATAAAGAAAATAAGGATACGTTATTGAATATCTTAGTATTAAAGTCACTTAACTTGATAGTAGTGTCAGAAGTCACTTTAATATCAATTTTAGCATGCATAGAAGGCTTGGAATAGAAAGTGATCTTTCTGATTCTTGAATAACGACTCCCCAAATAGCCTAATTCTATTGTTAAAAGCTATGTTGCAAAGTACATTTCAAATTTTCTTTTCATTATAGGTGAGTGTTCGTTACCAGTGTTTTGAGAACAGTTTAGAGCGCCTAGCAAAGGAGAGTGAAAATCTTACAAGGTTAGCACTGTGTTTTATTTGATTGGGTCAACCATCATTCGTATGGAAGCATGTCTTCCCTGAACCCAGGGTTGTATGGCCATAGGCCAGACTTTCTCTGCCAGCATAGCACTCACCCTTCTTGTGCATTTAAACAAGAGACACAGTCTCTAGCTTTCTTTGTCTATAAAGGCATCCAAGATAAAAGATAACTGCATTTATGGTGGCATAATGGTCTCTTAAATCCTGACTTGAGAGTACTGGTGGTGAAGTGTGTCTCCCTCTTGTTGACAGAGAAGCATTGGACAACAGTTGCAAAATGAGTCATAGTCTAAGGCTGATATACGACAACTAGCTCATTGGACATAACCAGTGTGTTGGTTTGTTTTGCTTAGCTAACATTGGATTGTAGTGAAGGCTTCTGTTGGATGGAGACAGGTCATCGTTAGGAAGTGACAGTGGCTGTAAGAAAGAAAAACAGATTATTTGCTTAAAAAAAGTGGTCTCTCTTTACATAGTATCAATTTATTTGTCTGAGTTGCATTATCTTATTCATAGACTATAAGCTCGTTTTAAAATAGAATATTTTATTGTTAAATGGCATTGTAAAATAATTTTTGTTTCCCACAACAATAACATCTGACTGATAAGACAAAGCCTTAGGATCAAAAGCACAAGTAAAAATTGTTTTTATATTTCAGTGCTCATTATACAGTGCTAACAGATGTGGTTTCTGCCCTTAAAAGTTGATTCTAGGTTACATATTTGATGGGTGCATAGAAAACTTGACTAAAAGAACTTAAACCTACTGAGAAACTCAATTAACTTTCTAAAACACTTTTTATTGTTTGGCCAATATAAAATAAAATAATATGTGATACAAGTCATATGTAAACAAATCAGGGGTCTCTATTCCCTTGGACTTTTTATTCCATTTGTCGTAACTTATTTAGGGACATTGAGGGCAACATTGAACTAACAGAAGGTAGAAGAAATCTGTTGGAAGACTATGGTGCTGGAGACCCTTTTAGAATACGAGTAACTGGGCACAAGAACACCCAGTTTATAGACTTCACATGTTTTAGAGATTTGAACTACAATGCATTTTACATTTTGCTTTGAACCATAACTTAATCCCATGAAATGACTAAATTTGTCATATAGCAAAGTGTTTTATAACAAAGGCTTTCTTGTATTGTTATAGCTGATCATAAAAATTGAGAGATCTTTGAAATATAAATTCTGTTTATCATGTCATTCTTTTACTTCTCCTAGGTCAGATGAATGGGAAAAAGAGCTAAAGGAAGATTTAGTAAAAGGTCAGGGAATAAAATCCCTAATTGAGACAGAAGAATCAGAAAACACAGATGACAGTGGAGAACTCCAAGAAGAGCATAGGTAAAAAGCTTTTTGTAAAGATACACTTAAATTTCATTTACATTTCAAATTCTATGTAGTTATTTAGTCAACAAATCTAATTGCCTCTTTTTATGCTGCTAGTTACTTTGTAAGCATTGTTGAGTGGTTATGAGAAAAGTGCTTTGCAAAATTTAGAGCATGATATCAATGTGAATCATTTAAAATTTATTTCGTATCAGAGATTTAAAAATTTTTTTGATGTTTTATTGATGCATTTACAAAATATTACTATTACTTTCCAACCACATGCTCTCTACCATCACAGGACCCTCCCTTCCAAAGGAGCATATTCAAACAAAACAAATCAATACATTGGCCAAGTCTAACAGTGCACGCTTCAATCTGCCCCTGGCACATCTCCACCCGGAGAAAGGAGGCATGTTTTACTGTCAAATCTTAAATTAGTTGTTTCATTGAACAGAATTCTGATGTCTTTCAAAGTTGTTTTCTTTACATTACTGTAATAATTGATTCTCTTTATTTCATACTGTAGCAGTTGATAGAACTCTTCCCAAGTTTCTCCAAACTTCTTCAGTCTTTTTTTTTAATTGCAATAATATTTCTCCACATGCCTATAACACAGTTTGTTCAATTGTTTTCCAATTGGATATCTACTTTTCCCCCCAAGTTTTTTGCTACCACAAAAAGTGCTGTTATAAATATTGTATGTGGGACTTTCTCCTTTGTCGTTGACCTCCATAGGGTTTATGCCTAATGGTGTTATTGCTGGGTGAGAGAGTATGTGCAGTTCAGTGATTTTTCTTGTTTACTTCATCACTTACTTCCTGCTTCCTTCACCTCTGATTGTGGTTTCCTTGGAGGCTGGTTTTGAAAGCATCTCAGCATCCTCTCACACTGGGCAATTTATAGTTTATCAAGCACAGGTCTCTGCCTCAAGTGACTTTTGGGTTGTCAGAACTGGTGGTTACTGCATTCTTTCTCTCAGGTGTGGTGGAGTGCTACCCAAATGCGTGGTGTTCTGTCTCGGTGACCTGATCTGTGGGCTGACACCAGCAGTTCAGAGTGTTTTCTCTGGCACTGGCAGTACTGGTGCTTTTGAGTTGCATCCCCTTGGCAGGCTTTTTCTCCTGAAGGGCTGTGGCCAAGCTGGATGTCAAGGGGAGCAAACTTCTGGAGCTCAGGTCTCTATAGTTCAGGAAATAGGGGGGGAACTAGAGTGTAGGTTTGGATGTAAGCCTGTCTCATGTTCTTGGGTCTCTTAGTGCGGCTTCGCTTCCAGTATCATGGGAGGTTGAGGAGGAGTGCTGAACCTCAGGGTCAGTAGGCATTAGTTTCTGGGATGGTTTTTTTTTTATCTTCTTTTGGATTTTGGTTGTCCTTGACCATGGAAACAGCTGAAGTTCCTTTACCTTTGGTGCATAATTTCTGTTTTGGAGAGGTATTAGATGTCATGGGGATTGTATCAGAGTTTTAAAAAGACTATTACAACTACTTTCTCATTTTATAGATGAGGAAGCTGAGCCCTGACAAGTGAAATAACTTGCCTGAGGTCACATACCTGGTTGTTATAAGAACCCAGACTATTGAGTCTGGGTTTCCTGACTGGCTAGTGTTCCTTCTGGTGTACTTTGCTAACTCCAAACTTGGCTCAATCTGAGCAATCCTTTAAGTTTTAGTCCTCCACAAAGTTGATAAAAATGAAGCCTCAGAAGATGCAGAAATTAATATTCACTTGAATTCTTTATTGTATACGAATACTGTTTAGTCCTCAGTAATGTGAGTTTTTTGTTTTTTGTTCTTTAATAGGGAGTTTATAAGGAAATTCTTCATTGCTTTTGATACCATTCCTGATTGCCATCCTGGCGAAGAAATATTTCACTGTTTCGATTATGGAAAAATTTTCAGTCAACATACATTGGACTTAAGGGATTGTAATTTTGTTCCAAAGAATGCTATCGAAGATCTTATCCTTAAGTAAGAACAGCAGCCACAACAACAACAGAATTACAGCGTAAACTAAAAAACGTTGCGCGTGCAGAAATCTTGCCATTATAATTTGATCTTAAGCATTATTCTGCTCGGAGGGTGATTACTTTCTATAACCTGTCTGGTATACTCTTAAACTTACTTTTGCTTCCTGTGTTGCCTGATTAAAAATAGAAGGTGGCAAGTCAGTTCATTATGTCACTTCTCCAGAGTTGATGCAGTCTTTCCCAGGAAGTCTATTCCCATAGATAATAGGTTCTAGGGAGTCTAGTTTAAGCATTGTCATTCCACACCTGGTGAGAATATAAATAATGACCCCAAGCTGGAAGAGTGAATGGCAGTTACACCTGAGCCTTCATGAGGTTTTTTTCTTTCTCAAATAGGTTTCTATCCCAGAGCTTCCGGTATCTGCCTCTCTGTTTGACTACCAGTAGTCCTGGGATATTTACTGATAAGTTACAAATAGAGGCTAGATAGAATTTCAGGCAGCAGGTTTCACAGGATCATAAAACAGAGAGCTATAAGGGACCTTTTTAGAAGTCATCTTCCAGTCCAGCTTTCTCATTTTGTAGATGAAGACTTAAACTAAAGAGGTGGCAAGTGGCAAAGCCAAGATCCAGGTCCTCTGCTTCCATCCATCACCTGTTCTTGTCACTGTGCCTTTCTAACATGTAGATAATCAAGGCCCACCTGATAACTGCCGGGCTGGGATAGGGATGGAAATGATATGTGATGGTCCAGCAGAGAAAGAGAGCCTAAAGTAACTGTGAGTAGAGATTAGAGGGTGGTGATTCTCTAGGACTCATACTAGAGATTCAGGGTAGGGATTCAGAAGTTAAACAGACGATAACTTCCTTACTTATGTTAGGAACCTAACTTACTCTACTGTCTTGGTTTATGCCTGAATTTCATAATAAATGCTTTTTAACTTTAGCACTTCAATTGAATTAGAGAAGGGAGGTGTGCTTGTCCACAGGTAACCTAGAAGAGGTGGAGTAATCAGTGTAGATTACTCCACTAGAGTGGAGGCTAGCTAGGCAAGGCCTACCTAGCAGGGAAGAGAGAGGAGAGGGGCTGACCCCCAAACTGCTCTGGGATATAGTCCTTTAGGTAAGGAAAACCTTTCAGAACATGCTTGGAGAGTAGGCTGCAGACCTGTCTCTCTTCCATCTCTAAGCCATTCTGTACAGGATAGGTGGTTCCTAGTGCTTTCCTAGAAGCTTAGGTCACTATGCCAAGCAGTCAGTTCCAGCTGTTTCCCTGGAGCATAGCCATTAAGTACCAAATCAGAGCAGACCCTAAACCAACAACAGTAGGTTGTTTTTGAACAAGTTGTACATTTATCACAGGTGTTGTTAACCAGCTGCAGAGGAAGAGAGCACTGTGCACTAGCTAAACCAGAATGAGGACCTTTTTCTTTTTCAGTTGAATGTTACCATAATGTCCTGGGGTATAATATTGGTTTCCCTTGTTTTGCAGATCAGGAAGAACACAGCAAATTTTTTTAACAACACAAGGATATCTCAGCACCGCCTATTACTATATCCAGTGTCCTATACCTGTGTTAAAGTGGCTGTTTCAGGTGAGAGGAATAATGTGTTTGCCTCACCTTTTGGGTTATCTCTCTTTATGAAATTTTAAATTCCTTGAAGACAAGGAACTATGTCTTATCGACATTTTTATATGCCATAGCATCTAGCACAATAACTCATACACAGACAGTGCCAGATACATTTGTTTGAACAAGATGAAGATCATTAGAAAGGTATTTCAAAGTAAGAAGCGTTATCCTAAATCAGGCAATAGCATTTATTCAGTACAGCCATGTGCTAGCCCCTGTTAGACACTTGGGAGACTAAGACAGATGCAATGATCCCTGTTGTCAAGGAGCTTATGTTGTCTTGGGGAAGACAGCAAGTAACAGTAACAATCTACTACTTAGCATATTAGCTCCTACATGCCAGGCACTGTGCTGGGAGCTAGGGAGACAGGTCCAAAGTATGAAACATTCCCTAGTTGGAAAGGACTTCCATTTTTATGGGGGACACAGTGGCTACATGTATAAACATATATATATATATATATGCACATATATACATGTATATTCAGACATAAATATAAGGTAATTATGGGGAGGGCACTAGTAGCTGAGAGGATCAGGAAAGCCCTCATATGGTCTTTAGACTGAACTTTGAAAGGTACTAGGGATCCTAAGTACTGAGATGAAGAGGGATGGGAAAAGCTGGGATAAAGTCACAGAGATGGGAGATGGAATGTTGTATCTGAGAAACAGCAAGAAAGAAGTCCCCCTTTTTTAATGCTTATCATGGCTAGAAAGGTAGGTTGTAAAGGGCTTCAAATTCTCAATAGAGGAGTCCCTGTTTGATCCTAAGAGGGAAGCCGCTGGAGCTTACTGAGCAGGAGAGTGATGTGGTCAGACCTGTGCTGTAGAAATATTACTTGGGCAGCTCTATGGAAGATGGATTGTAGAGGAGGGGAGAGCCTGGAGGCAGGGAAACCAGGGAGGAGGTGGTCCAGCTGAGAGGAGACAAGGGCCTCAGTTGAGGTTGAAGCAGTGTGAGTGGAGAGAAGGGGACAGACATGGGAGATGCTATGTTAGTAGAGTCAGAGATCTGGCAACTGATTAGATCTGTGGAGTGAGATATTGAAGATGACTCCAGTCAGCAAACTGTTCATCATAATCTCAGTATTTTTTTTCCTCAGTTTTTGTGACATGAACAGTTTGCTTCTTCTGCAGTCTAATAGAAACAAGCTTGGAGATATTGAATGGATGATCTAATGAAGACTGTGATGAAATAAAAAGAGGACTGACTTGATAGTCAGGAGACCTGAGTTCTAGTTCTGGTTCTGCCACTAAGTAGGCAGTTGGGTGGTACAGTGGATAGGATGCTGGGCCTGCAGTCAGGAAGACCTAAGTTCAAATGTAGCTTCAGACATTTAATAGTGGTGTGACCCCTGGACAAGTCATTTAACTCTGTTAGCCTGTTTCCTCATCTGGAAATTGATCAGGAGAAGGAATTGTCAAACTACTCATCTTTGCCAAGGAAATCCCAAAAAAGCATCAAAAAGAGTCAGACATGACTGAAATGACTGAACAACAAAGCACTGTGACTTTGGACAAACCCATTTAGACTATATGAGAATTAGTTTCTTTTTATTCCAAATGAGTGGGATAGTCTCTCTCTAGTCACTAGATGAGCTCTGAGGTGTTGTAAAACTCTTAACATTTTAGGATTATTTGATATGCTTGAGAAGTTTTAAGAGTTATAAGGATAGATCATCTAGTCCAGTCTCCTTATTTTATAGATGAGGTAACGGGCCAAGAGAGAGGAAGTGACTGCCAATGTCACGTAGTTAGTTGGTGACAGCCAAGACCAGCAACTGATCTCATCACCTAATTCAGTAAACCTTCCACTAAACAATACTGCTAGTTCAAGAATTGGAACGAGCCTGTCTTCATCTTACCTAAGTCTCTCTGTCTCCATTTTCCTCCATTGTTCCTTCTGACATATTTTCTGGACCCTTTATCCTGGTTGATCTCTGGTTTTTCGGTGTCCTTAGTATAAAATTGAATATAATGTTCCAAATATAGTTTGACCAGTAGATTATTCCCCCATTGCTGATCTTGAAATTCCCACGAATGATCTGAATGAATTGTATCTTCTTTCTGTTTTGCCCTCCTTAACTCTGTTGGGTTACATAAAACCTGAATGCTACCTATAATTGTCATTATACTTAATTCCATAGACAAAACCTAAATTGATCTACCAGCAGAAGCAGTAGTAACAGCTGGTGGTCAGCTAAAATTTTGGATCTTTTTTTCACATGCACTACTATCAAGTCAGGTCCCTGTTACCCAGTCCTTAAGTAATTGATTTTTTAAAACCTTCAGCTTAAAAACTTGACATTTGTCCTTGTTACTGACTCGTAGAGTCATAGGTTGATAGATCCAGAAAGAGACTAATAGATCATCTGCCTAACCCCTTGTTTTACAGATGAAGAAACTGAGGTCCGGAGAAGGGCAGTAACTTGCTCATGGTTGCACAGCTAGTCAGTGGCAGAAGTGGCTGTTTAACCCTCTCGGTCCAGCCTGTACAGATCTGGAACCTGATTTCTACTTTGTTGTTCGAAGGGGGCTGCCCCTTTCACCTTCCTGTCGTTGGCAGATTGGGATACGCCTGTCATCTATGCCTTTTTCTCTTGAGTCATTGACAAAACTATTAAATAGCACAGGGCGGCAGTTAGTGACTACTCTGGGTCCAGCCATTCACTTACTTCCAAATTTACCTAAGTGTATGCTCAGCTAGGTGGTACCTCTCTGTCTTATCCACAAGTACCAGAAAGCACCTTGTCAGATGCTTTGTTTAAATCTAAACACCCTCCATCTGTAGTATTCCTTTGGTCACCAGCCTAGTGACTCTGTGCAAAAAAAAAAGAAAAGAAAAGAAAGATGCCATGTCATGCTCTTGACTTGTGGAATCTATTAAACCCCCCCGAATCTTTTCAGATCAGCTGCTTCTCCCATTTTGTGCTTGCCCCATCTAAGCATCTATGTGTAAGACATTCTGGCTATTTCAGTCCCTTTTTGTGTCCCCATGTTCACTCATTTGTGGCTTTGCTACTTAAAAATTGTTTATCTGATTGTGACCCGGTAATGTTACCACCCATGGCTGAGACTAGTACAGTCTCTTTTTGCTTTCAGCTTTTTCACATGTACTGCCTTTCAGCTCTCATTAGAAAATACATGAAATTGCCATGGTTTCAGTTATGCTTTCCTCTAAATTATGTGTAAAAAAATTAAATAATGATTTTCTTTTGACAGATGATGTCTGTTCACACAGACTATATTGTTTCTATACAGCTTTTGAATACATTGATAGACTTAACAATTAGAAATGGTAAGTATGCAGATACATTGTTTCTATTTTCTTAGTATAGAGCTGTTGGGTGCTGCTTGCTTTGGGACTCATGTTGAGGGAAGGTAGGAAAGGAAAGGGGAGAATAAGAATTTATATAGTGCCTCCTATATGCCAGGCATTATGCTAAGTGCCTTTTTTGAAAAAACAAATATTATCTCATTTGATTCTTAAAACAACCCTGTAAGGCAGATGCTATTATTTCCGCCATTTTACATTTGAGGAAACTGAGACAGACAGGTTAAGCAACTTGCTCAGGGGGTTATGTAGCTAGTTAAGTGTCTGAGGCAAGACTTGAACTGAGGTTTTCCTGACTCTAGGCCAGCACTTTATACACTGTGCCACCAGCTGCCTCTGGAGAGGATTAAGTATGTTTAGTGATTTAAATTGCTTGTGTAATTTTAAAATGTGTAGTAATGGAATGAGGTGCTCATGACCTGTTTCTGATCAAAGTTAAAAAGAGTATCTGTGTGTTCCAGTTGTACAGGAGAAAAGAGTTTCCAAATCATTTAAGTGACAGCCCTAATTGGGTAATTTCCCAGCTTGTGGGTTGCTTTGCCAGAAGTGTTGGTATAATTGGAAGTTAAAAATTAATTGGGATGTAGTCAACAGCAACAAACAGTATTACACTGAGAAATAGATTGGCATCATGCACCGTGATAAGGATAACAGTTGTAGGCTAGTGTAATTTTTTCAGGGGGTGGAATTGCCATTTTTGAGAGAACACTTCTGCACATAGCAACATGTTCTTGTTTACCTGTGGATTATGTAAGTCTGTAGAAGGTGATTTACCTTCAATTTGGTAATAGGTGGCTTTCAAGAGCAATATTCTTTCGAAGTCTAGTTAAACAGTGGTTAACTAGGCTTAGAAATAATTACTACTGCTAGTATTAGTACTGTTACTGCATTAGTAAATGTGGTTGAACAAATATCAAAGAATGGTTTTCTTCCTAACTGTCATTTATCGATTGAGCCATAGGTTTTCCAGATAAAGAATTGGTAGTATGCCTTTCAACTGTTTTTAAAGTTCTCTAAAATCAGCTTATTTGCTATTAAATCTTGTTCTCCCATGTAAATTTTACCGTGAAACTGTGGGAACAGTGTGTAGAAAATGCTTTTCTACTTTGGAAAAGTGTCTGTAATCATGGTACTCATATTTTGTCTCTTCTCTAGATGCCACTAGTGGATCATCAGTTTGGCCTTGGATCCCATCACTGTCCGATATTGCAACTGTGTTTGTCAACATGGGAGTTAGTTTTAAGTGTTTGTTTCCTGTACAGAATCTTCAGCCTGCCTTCAATGAAGATATTTTGTAAGTTTTCTTTTACGTATTAGCACGGTTTACTAGCACTGATGTTTGGGGGGCAGGAAGACTGCTTAAGATATGTTAAAGAAATGTTCAGAGTTTTCAAATTGTGCTATAGGAAGTTGTTTCACCCTAATTTTCTTGTCTACTGCTGTGTACGGGAGATAGAAATGTAGCCCAAGGACTGCTGAATCATAACACAATCGAGAGCTCAGTTCTTGTTATAAGTCACGTAAAAGTTGTTGATCTTGATATGTCTTTCTTGTCTAGAAAGTAGATTGTGGCCAAAAGAGGGCTTGGACTAAGTGAATTTGAGAGGGTCCAGTCTCTTCTAACAATAACATTCTATAACTATAATTCTGTAAGCCCTTTAAAAGTTCAGATCACTTCCCTTTGCATGTGTTCTGTAGCACTAGTAAATGCATGAGTGATATTCCATAATAAAAATTAACCCATAATTTGGTCCCCTTCAGGTTTGACAACTTCTAATCAGTTATATAGGTGTATTTTGTTTCAACATAACATTATATAGAGAAATAATTATTTTGAACTCAACAGGTTTCCAACTACAGCCTCCTAATTTTTAACTTCTTCCCTCAATAACATTCAGTGTATCAGCTCTCTGCCCTCATTGGGACCTGCAGTCATATGACACTCCTTAATTTACCCAATTCAAACCACTTTAACCATATTAGATATCCTGCTCGGGCTAGAGGCCATGCTTAGCCACTTTACTGCTGTCTTATTAATATTCTAGATCGTCCTGGCCCTTTAACCCATAGTTAATAATGGCCATGCATGGATCATTCTGACCATCCATGTTCTTCATTCCTTCTTCTGACCCACAGAGTATCACTGGGAAAAATTGCAGACTGTGGATAACCTGCACAGCAACAAACCCTGTTTAATTTCAGTTAGGCAGTTATTGCTATGCTCAGTGGTTCTATTTTTCATCTCCCTTAGATTCCTTAGTATTCATTTCTACCAGTGGCTGTTCTTAAAGTATTGTTTATGGTAGTTGTGATGGTGGAGGTAGTGGTGGTGTAAATCTTCACCTTTTTCAAATCCTCACTTTCACCATCTTTCAACTCATAGCAAGTACGATGATCTTTTTACTAAGAAAATCAAGATTCCTCAGAAGGGAACTCCTTCGTTTTTGTCTCCTTTTTGCCTCTACTTATCTCTCTGTTTTCTTTCTGCCTCAAAAGAAGTGAGACATTTCCTTAATCTAGTACTAACTGTTGCTTTTAACTTTTTTACCTTCTTGACCTTTTTACCTCAAGCAGAATGTCTATCTCTGGCATCTTTAGACCCCAAGGTTGTGTAGTTGATAGAGTGCTGGGCCAGGAACCAGGAAGACTTGACTTCAACTATGGCCTCAAACAAATACTTAACCTCTTTTTGCCTCAGTTGCCTCAACTGTAAAATGGGATAATAATAGTACCTGCCTCAAAGGTTGTGGTGAAGATCAAATGAAATCATATTTGCAAAGTGCTTAGCACAGAGTCTGTCACATAATAAGTGAGACGTAAACGCTAGCTGCTATTATTACTGTTAATTTTTGTATTCATTCCTTTTACTTACAAACGAGCAGATTTACTTTTTTTTCTTTTTTTAAGAAAAAGCTTTCACTTGAACTTGCTAACAGCCTTCTAGCTACCACTATGTTTTCTCCCTTTTACAGCCAAATTGGTTTCTGATTTATTTCTGGTCCTGACTTCTCTGCCTGCCTCCAGGATCTTCCCTTCCTAATTCATCATATACACTAATTGTCTAATGAATTCTCTTAAAGCATAGTTATGATTGTATTACTCCTTTGTTCAAAAACTCTTCCTGACTCTCCATTTCCTTACGGGCTAAAAGCTCCAACTCATTAGCCCAGCATTCGAGGTCTTCCACCTTCTAGCTCCTTTTAATCTCATACTTCCATGAAAGCTTTAGTTTCCATTTACTTAGAATGTACTTTGATTTTCTTGCCTCCATTCATGCTGTTCACTCACATAGCCATCTAACTTTAGTTAAGCCCTCTTCACCTCTCACCTGGAGTGTAAAAGGAGCCTCTTAATTAGCCTCCTTGCCTCTAATCTTTCCCGATTCCAATCCATCCAGGATGCCCCGAAAATGATCTTCTCCAAAATGCAGTTCTGAACAGATCTCTCTCTCTTCACCCCTCTCTCTTTGTCTCCCCCCTTCCCCCTCTTCCCCCCCCATCTCTCCCCTTCTTCCCCTCTCCCCTTTTTGGCCTCATTACATATTCTTTCTTGCAGTGCTCTTTACAATCTAGTTAAACTGGCCTTCTTGCTGCTCCATTTCACTTCTCTTTGCCTTTGCTCTAGCTTTGTCTCTTGCTTCTATAACTCACTCCTTTCTCACCTATACTCCTTAGGATCCCTGCTTCTTCTTCAAGACTCAGATCAAGTGCTGCCATCTTTGTGATCCGTTTCCTGATCAGTTCCCTACTCCTTACTCCCTCCACCCTTGCTCGTATATTTCCTCACAAGATTATCTGTTATATAGGTACTGGTATATATTTACGTGCATGCATGTTGTCTCGCCTGTTAGAATGTAAGTTCCTTGGTGGTAGGGACTGTTCTGCTTTTGTAATTGGCATATAGCAGCCATTTAATAAATACTTATTGATTGATTGAAACCCCCCCCATTTCCAATCAGAGAATCATAGATTTAGAGCTAAAAGGGATCTTAGATGTCATCTAGTCATCCTTTTTTTTTTAATAGGAAAGGAAATTAAAGCCCATAAAAGTTAAGTGACTTAAGGTTTTAAAATGTTTTCCTACAACAGTCCCTATAGTTAGGTATTGTAAGTATTATCCTCATTTTACAGATAAGGAAACAGGCTGGGAGAAGTTAAATGACATGCCCAAGGTTATATATTTAATAAATGTCTTCGATGGGATTAGAATGTAGGTCTCTCCTGATTTCAAGTCCAATTCTCTTTTCACTTTAAAATCAGTGCTGCATATCAGTCCCTGCGCATCATTATCTATCAAGACCAAACTCAAATGTCAACCTCCAGTGCAGCCTTCATTGACTGCTTGAACCACAAGTCACAGATTCTAACAGTTAGAAAGGATCCCAGTTCTCTTTTCCTTATCTGCTTCAGCCCAACTTTCCCTAAATCCCCATCCTATTTTTCCGTCCCCTTCTGTTACGCCTTCAGGAACTCTCACTCTATTGTTAACAAACTTCCCCTAATATTAGACTTCTTATTCTCCTGTTTTTTTCCATCTTATACTCACAGAAACATAGATTTCCTCTATCCCTGAGACAGTGCATGACTGGCTGTCCTCTCTAGTGCCAGACATATTGTTTCTTATGTTCCCTATACACTTAACTCTCCAAGACAAAAGGGTATACCGTGTTCCTCTTGCTACTTCTAGATTTTCCTGCCATTGTCACTGGGCAGTTTCACCTTTGAGGTACATTCCATTCATCTTTATTGAGTGCTCTCTTCAGAGCTTGGTGGCGTGTTCTTTACTGGTCCAGATCATTCTCCTTCCTTTCTCAGAGAACTCAACACTGGTCTCATAGTCTTCCTCTGCATCCCAATTCTTGCCCTCATACTTAGGGGTTTTAGTGTACAGGTTGATGTCCCTTCAAACACCCTGGTTTCTCAACTTTGTCAACTTCCACTTTCATTTCACCTCAGTCACATATATGAATTGGTCTCACTGTCCTTAACCTGCCACTATAAAATAAAGATGACCTGTCACTTATGTCACCTTGCTGAAAGTCCTTTAACATCCCTGAGCCTCAGTTTGCTTAACTGTCAAATGAGAGGGTTGGACCAGATGTCCTCTAAGGTTCTTTCCAGCTCTAAATCTGTAATCTTAGGAATCATCACTTATGATTGTTTGACCTCTGATTCAGTACTCTGAAATTCATCTCTCAGGTAATAACTTTTTATTCTCTCTCTTCCTCACTTCTCCTAAACTTACTCTTTATCTTCATTATGACCTCCATTCAGTCACCCCTCTCTGCCTTTCCAATTCGTAATCCCTGCTTCGTGCTCTCTTTTCTAAATCTTGAACTTAGGGGTAACCAGTCACTAACCTTCCCTTGGCCTCAGTTTCTTCATCTGTACAATGAGAGGGTTGTATTGGCTGACATCGGAGGTTCCTTCCAGCTTTAGAGCTGTGATTGTAAATTTCTTCTTCTCCCATTCCCTCAACAAGTCACTTTACCTCTGTCTGCCTCAGTTTCCTCAACTGTAAAATGGGGATAATAATAGCACCTATGTTCCAGGGTTCTTGTGGGGATCAAATTGTATAATTGTAAAGTGTTTTACACAGTGCCTGGCACATAGTAGGGGGTTAACAGATGTTTGTTTCCTCCCTGCTGTTACCCCATCCCTTAGATCCCTTTTAGCTTCAGCTCAGGTGCTACTTCCTATGCAGTGCTTTCCTGATTCTCCAAGTTGTTAGTACAGTCTCCCTCTGAAATTATTTTGGATACCTTTGGATGTAATTTGTATTTACTTATTTTGGGGCTTGTGTTTTCCCTACCCCTATAGATTGTAACCTCCTTAATGGACAGGATGTGACTGTTGTTTTGGTTTTGATCTTTATGTGCACAGTACCTTAGGTAAAGGCACTTAATGAATGCTTACTGAATTGAATCTATAGTAGCCAATAATTCCTTCTATAATGTCCCCAACAAATAGTTGTCTGTCCTCCTGGTCAAAATCTTACCTGTATGTGTGTTTGAGGGGGCGGGGTGAGTGGAGTATCCTTTTCCCTAGGCAATCTGTTATATTTTTGAATAGCTCTATTAGGAAATTTTTCCTTAAAGTAAACCTAAAACCTGCATTTTTGCAAATTTACTTGTTTCTTGATCTAGGGCCATGTATAAGATTTCTCTTCCACATAACTGCTCTTACTATACTTGAAAACTGTTTTGATGGTCCTACCAAATCTTCTCTTTTTCAAGCTAAACATCACCAGTTCTTTGAGCTTTGTATGGCATAGCCTTAAATCCTCTTGAATTCATAACATCCTTCTAGACACACTTTAGCTTGCTGTTTCTTCCTCAGAACTGTAGATAGTACTCCAAATGTCATCTGGCTAGAGCAGAATATAAAGAATTAACTTGTTCCTTCATTCTGGACATTAGTACTTTTGCATTCCTCTGAATTTCACGTATCTTTTGTTTCTGCCACTTACTATGCTTACATTGTGGTTATATTGTAATTTTGTGTATCTTGTCCTGTCCTTTCTCTTAGACTCTAAGCTTCTTCTGGGGGTCATATTTTATTTATCTTTCTGTGCCTCACCTTGCACTGCCTTGTACTTGAAAATGATCATCTGGAGGACCTGAGTTCAAATATGGCTTCATACACATAACACTCACTAGCTGTGTGACTCTGGGCAAATCACTTAACCCCAATTCCTCACCAAAAAAAAAAAAAGATCAGTAAAACATTGTTGAATGAATGTTATATGCATTTCACATTTCTTTGTTCATTTTTCAGTAATTTTGAGGTACAAAACATATCTGAAGAAAGAAAAGGTGAAGATTCTATAGCAGAAACTGTTGTTTCATGTCTTCCAGAAACCAACATTTTAAATGTAGTTAAGGTAAGAAATTTGCCTTTATCAGTCATTTTTGTCTTTTTTGTTTGCATTCAGTTTGAGAATTCACATGGAAGAAATACTCTTTCTGGAGAAAACAGTGATAATAATAAATGATGCTTTTGCCTAAGTTATTAGTATGATCAAGAGTATTTTAGGTCATTGCAACTTTTGGATTATTTTTTCTCAGAAGATTTTTAATCAGTTCTTTGGGAGGCAGGACTTGATTAAGCAGAAATCTATTTTTACCACCTACAATTTTGTTTGGGGATCTACCTGAGTTCCTATATCCAAGTACGAACATTAGAAAGCTAGAGAAAGGGTTGGCAGGGGTGGTTCTGTCTTGTTTTGTAAGGATTGAATCATTGCCAATCCCAATATATCAGAAGTAACAAGGACATTTTTCTGAATTTAAAAACGAGGTTAAATACCTTTCCTTAGTAAATGAATTTCACTTACTTTTGTGATTGTGTGCTAAGTTTATAGGCTTGTGTACAGCTGTATACCCAGAAGGTTACACAGATCAAGAAATAATCTTGCTGCTTTTAATGTTCTTGAAAATGAGTTTGGAAAAGCACCTGAAACAGATTGCACTAGTGGACTTTCAGAGTCTCCTGATAAACCTGTTGAAAAACATTAGAGATTGGGACACAAAGGTAAGAGATGAAGCTACCAAAGAATATAATACTAGTTTGGTGTTAGGAAAGCAGAGATTTACTTTCAGTGCAGGCAGAATAAAAATGTGTTATGTTCCTAACATATAACCTGACATCTGGTAGTTGAGGGGTGAATCAGACATAAAGAAAGATTGCATTTGTTTAATATGTGTTAAAATCATGAAAATTATATCTTTTATGTAATGCTTAATCAGGGCTTCTTAAGTTGAGAACCCCCTGAAGTTTTAAAAGATGTTGATAACTGTATTTCAACATAAATGGTTTCCTTCATAATCCTGTATATTATACATTTGTGAACATTATTTTGAGAAGAGGCCTGTAGACTTCACCAGACTGTCAAAGGGGTGTGGTCTACAACAAAGATGTCGGACATGCAGCTTATAACACTCCTAGTGCATCCCAAATTAGATTAAAATGTAATTGGGAAATGTTTCTCAAAAATACAATAAGACATACATAATATTACATTTTTAAACTAAGTCAATGTGCAGCCCACAGGGGTCCTTATGTATGATAGATTAGTAACTCTCATCTGTATTTGAATTTGACACCCCTGATCTACAACACAAAAAAAGAACTCCTGCTTTAGATCTATAAACTCAAAAGTGATTTCCACCTTAGATTTGCTTACATTCACGTCAGAAGGCACTTTTGGGGAGCTTGCACCTGTGAAATTCTGAGTATGGAGTTAGAGAACTAGAGATTACTTCATTCTCTAAAGAACACATTTATTTAGAGAAGGAAGATTTGTTTATCAATATCACAGTAAATTCCATATGTAGAAGTGGAATTTAGTTGTACTAATATGGTCTGTGATCATAACACAGGACTAAACTGAAGGTCTGAAGATTAGGTTCATCTTAGCAAAGAGCTCTAACTCCTCTGTGATAAGTTAATTGGAATCTTTAAGTGCTTTTTCATAATGTACTGGTTTTAAAAGTAGGGATTTGGAGTTTGCGGGAAGCAGGTTGGGAATAACATAATGTTAAGGCTATGTGAATGGACTTTGGGGTGTTCAGTCCTTGCGTGGTAACCATCCTGAAATGTGCTTCTTTTTTCTCTGTGCTTTTCAGATGCCTGAACTTTGTATGGCTATAAGTGAGCTGTCCAGTCATCATCACAACCTTCTATGGTTGGTGCAGTTTATCCCTAACTGGACAGTACGTGGAAGGTATTTGAGACTATGGGAAGGAAAAAAAAAAGATTTTAATAGCAACTACATCAGATCTTTCTATTCTTTGTACTTGTCTCCCAGCTCTTGACACACAGAGTAGCTGCTTACTAAATGCCTGTTGAAAGTGCTCTTCTCTTTTTTTTTTTAATTGCTTCTCATCATCCCTGAGTGGCAGATCAGAATCGTTTCTCTTCTTTCTATTATGATAATATATAGATCCAGCAAGAATTGAGTGTGTTGCTTAACCGATGTTATTTGCTTCTTGGACCCTGGTTCTGAAAGTCATTCTTGACTTTATAAAACATTCATGTAAAATATTTCCCCTCTTACATCAGTAATGTTTGTCTCTCTAGAATATAACTCTCTTGGAACATATTGGATCCATTTTAAAATTGGAATAAATTGGGGACTAAGAAAAAAAATTGTGTTTTTTTTAATTCTTCCTGTTTTGCTTACCAAAAATATTATTAAAAAATAAATGTAAATACAATTTTGAATTCTGATTTTAGGCAAGTGAGACAGCATCTCAGCCTAGTGATTATTGCTAAATATCTGGACAAGAAACCTGAAGATATTCCAAGTGCCAGTGATCTGCAGGTATGAATGTCTTTTTATATAGTAAATTAAATTTAGCTGTTGGCTGATTTGTGTGTGCGTGTGTGTGTGTGTGTGTGTGTGTGTAAGGATTCACTTTAGGGATTTTGAAAGCCTAGAACTGTTTTAAATTGCTTCTCACAACTGTTTTGCCTTTTTCTTAGGCTACTAAATAGTCTTTTTGTTTATGTGTGGTTTTTTTGGTTTTTATTTTTGGTTTTTTTTGGGGGGGGAATTGGGGTTAGGTGACTTGCCCAGGGTCACACAGCTAGTAAGTGTCATGCTTTTGGTCTGAGGCTGGATTTGAACTCAGATCCTCCTGACTTCAGGGCCAGTGCTGTATCTACTTCGCCACCTAGCTGCCCCCTAAATAGTCTTTTTAAAAACAGTTAAAATTTGGTTATCCAGTATTGGTTAATAGTAATGCCAAGACATAAGAATTTGACTTTCCTTTCTTTGAATGCATCTATTTTGTTTTTCTACAAGAAGTAGAAAAGTAAAAGACATTGCAGATAAAGCAATAACCCAATGGAAAAACACTTAAAAATTCTAAATGTATCTATAGTGGTAGATCTGAGGTTCTTTGAATTTAGAATGAGCATACTTCTGTTTGAATTTATAAATATTTTGTGATAACTAGTGTCTGTATGACTTTTAAGTTGTCAGTGATTGACAGATAGTGGTGTTTGCCCCCATAGAAGGAGAAATAGGAAACAACTGGCTGGGATTCTTGCTTCTGATTCTTACCCATTTTCCTTTGAACTTTGCAAGTGCAAACTAGGACCACATTAATAGTTAACTCTCAGCTTAGTAGTCAGTCTTCAAATAAAAGAGTTTAGTGATGATATATTCAATCCCATGCATGGCCTATCCGTTCCCTGATTCAGTGAACCTTCTTTACTCCCTGGAGAAATAAGAACTTCACGTAAATGTATAAAAACTAGAATTTTGGGGGCAGCTAGGTGGCACAGTAGATAGAGCACCAACCCTGGAGTCAGGAGTACCTGAGTTCAGATTCACCCTCGGACACATAACACTTACTAGCTGTGTGACCCTGAGCAAGTCACTTAACCCTGTTGCCTAGCCCCCCCAAAAAACAAACTAGAATTTTTTACTTTTTTGGACAGCTGGCCCATTCAAACATTTGTCCTTAAATTAAAAAAAAAAACCCATTCTTCTAACTCAAAATTTCCTTTAAGATATTAAAGACTTTTAAGTAAAAGGGAGTAATCAGTGGAAAATATATACACATATATGTGCATGTAGAAGGTATTTCTAGGGAGGAAGAGTAATATAATGCCAAATACAATACTTAAGCATAGGGGCAGCGAGGTGGCGCGGTGGATAGAGCACTGGCCCTGGATTCAAGAGGACCTGAGTTCAAATCTGGCCTCAGACACATAACACTTACTAGCTGTGTGACCCTGGGCAAGTCACTTAATCCCATTGCCTAGCCAAAAAAACAAAACAAAAAAAACTTAAGCATATTATTGACACCATTCTTATAAATTAACATGAATAATTATTCATAAAGAGAACAACTTAAAAGAGATATCCAGCAGAGATCAGTGCCTGCTATACTACTCATACTTTGCCCCTTCTATGTCTTTCCTTTGGCAGATGTCTCTTCTTTGTCAGTACCTTACACAAATGAAGCCTGATTTGTTAAGGAAAATGATAGCAAAGAAAACAGGTGAACAACAGGATAACCTTACCAAAGACTGTTTAGGTCTAGACCTTGAGCAACAGGTATGTTTTAAGACTAGATTATTTGATAAGCATACGCCTCTCTCCCTTCTTTGCAGAAGTGGGGGACTTTGAAAATGGAATGCTTTGTATGCTGTCAGACTTGTTTGATGTGTTGTTTAGATGAAATGCTTTTTCCCTCCTCTCTTATTCTTTATTGTAAGGAACAGTTTTCTGGGTTTAGGAGGAGAAAGGTAGGTAGATAGCTGGATAGATTTAGAAATAAAGGTGATATAAAAATAAGACATAAATAAAATCTTATTTTTAAAGACTAAATTATCTGGAAGCACATGAAAACAAGTTTGACCTTCCTTGAACTTTATAATAAATGAATTTCAGGAAATTGGCCAAAAAGTAAATCTTATTTTTGCATTTATTTCTGCTATGAAATTTTTAGATAAAACTAAGTAGTACAAAATAGGTGTCATTATAATTTCTTTAAGACCATAATTCTGGAAAAGGATCTGTGTGTGTTTTTAAGTGTTGTTTTTACCTTAAGACACCTCAATTTTAGTACTTCTGACTATAACCCTTGAAATATTTGCTTTCTAGTGTTTTGGCCTAAGGTATTATTTCACCACTAAGTAACTTCAGTGAATAATTGATCTCATCAGTTTGGGTACTCTTGCTTTTATGCAGATTGCAACCCACCCGTGGTTTCCCATCGTAAGGCTTTTCTTTATTTCCTTCTGTAAATCTGGCACAGTTGATTCATACAGTTTGATGGGTAACATTTATTATTGCAATGCTGTCAGATTGGAGTTCATTTAATTATATGCCATCTTTTTCTTATTGTTATTATTTCTTTTATTTTTATTAATCTTTGCTTTAACACATTTACAGTCAGCTGTATGTAGCTGATGAGGTGAATGTTTCCCACATTAGTCATTTCCTCCCTGTCAAAATGTAATGTTTTATTTTTCTTATGTTTGGTGCTCTCCATGTCTAACACTCCTAACATTTTTCTCAAAGAAGGTATTTGTGATACATAAGTATAAGGTTGTGTATTCTACAAGTCTTTGGCCTCTCTTGTTTTTTACTCTCAAACCATACCTTTCAGAATTTCTAATCATCCTCCCCTATGCCCACTTGTGTATTGAAGTCATTAAATATCAGTATGTATGTGGATTTGATCTGGAAGGTTTTATGGAGTTTGTAGAATTGCTGTACCTCCCCATCTACCATAACAGGTAGTGGCCCTTATGTTGCAGTTAATGTGATTGTGATATTTTTCCACATTTATCATGAGCCTTATAGTAAAAGATATCCATCTCATGAAATGACGTTTCTTGTTACCTCTTATTTACTTTTCAAAAGAAAATTTGTGAGCTATGTTTTCATTTAACTGCAGTTTCCTTTTGTCTTCTGGTTTCTTTTATGGTGAGACTGTGGAGATGAATATAATTAATTTCCTCTGGTAATATGTCCATTTGTTGGATACAAAGTCACTGTACCAATAGTTGAAGTTTATAGATTATGTAAAAAAGGCATAATTCCTAGCATCTTCTTGTCCCCTTTTCTGATCACCATCTTGATCACCATCACAGTAGAAGCAGAAAGGGTCTAGACAAGATTGAGGGGTATTTTGTGTTTGTCTTTAATTCATGGGTTTTTGCCACGGCCAAGCAATTTGCCACCATGGTGATTTAGCTTCTGTGTTCTTGTATATGCTGTTCCTTGGAAAACAGACATAGTCTGTTGTCAGTATTGTGCAGCATGGTAGAACCTGTCAGAGATTGTGTTCCATTGACATAACTTTCAAGAAGCCAAGCCAACACCTTTGTGTTATGAGGCATTAGAGTAAGACTTTCTGTAACAAAGTATATAAGCACTACCACTGACAGTAAATTTCTCTATTGTGGCTATAGTCCTGCTTTAAGAAAAGTGCTTGTTGAAGCAAGGGTAATATGTAGAAGAAATAAAAGGAGCATATAATTAAGTGTTAAACTATTTGTTACTAACTATAAATATAATGGGATTTGGGGAAAGGAAAGAAGGAAGGAAGAGTGCTCAGGTGCTGGAATAATTTTTAAAGAATGGGTGATTAGATATGTGATTAGGGGAGAGAAGTATGTAAGATGTGAAGAGGAGCATGGGAATGGCAAACGAGCATGTTGTATGCTGGAGATTGACCATTTGAAAATGGTATAACTAGAATAGTGGGTACATGTTGAGGTGTAGTAGGAAATAGAGTTGAACAGAAGAAAGCATCAGGTTATGAAGAGACATCATCAAAGCCTGGCAGAAATTTAAACTTGATCGGCTATTATAGATTATTAGGCAAAGGAAAAACGAGCAAAGCCATGCTGTAAGAAAATTACTCTGATTATCTGGTGCAGTTGGTAGCAAGAATATAATATGGGTGCCTGAACTATGATGGTAGAAGAGATGGAGAATGAAGGAATGAATCAAATATTCTGAAAAAAATATTAATAGTCATGACAGATTGAGTGTATGTAATGGAAAGCAAAGAATTACTGACACCTCTAAGGTTTAAGAGACTAGAAATATATAGTCAGTACCACCGACAAATAAAAATGAAGAAGTGGAGCTGATAAGTTTGAAGTGAGGGGTATCCATGTGAAGTCCTAGAGACACGAAAAAAAGAGTGGTAAGAGGTTAGCCTGGAGGTATAGGTTTGGGAATAATCAGCAAAGAACCTTAATAAATTTTTATTAGAAAGATGACTGTTTTTTCCTATTTATCTTCTGGCAATGTATTGCCATAATTGAGTATCCTGTGAATTGAATTTTCTTAGGTTGTAATCTGTTTAAATTTATCAAAGTGTAAAACTGAACTCATCTTCTACATATAAACCTGGTCTTCCCATAAAATTCCCAATTTCTGTTGATAAAACCACTATTCTCCTAGTCACTCAGGCTTAGAACTACATAATTATCTTTGACTCTTCCTTCTTCTTCTTCTTCT
The DNA here is from genome assembly GCF_003287225.1 of Phascolarctos cinereus. Classification (NCBI taxonomy): domain Eukaryota; kingdom Metazoa; phylum Chordata; class Mammalia; order Diprotodontia; family Phascolarctidae; genus Phascolarctos; species Phascolarctos cinereus. The sequence continues at coordinate 109,649,254 of NW_027555736.1, read as the reverse complement.
TCTTCTTCTTCTTCTTCTTCTTCTTCTTCTTCTTCTCTTCTTCTTCTTCTTCTTCTTCTTCTTCTTCTTCTCTTCTTCTTCTTCTTCTTCTTCTTCTTTCTTCTTCTTCTTCTTCTTCTTCTTTCTTCTTCTTCTTCTTCTTCTTCTTCTTCTTCTTCTTCTTCTTCTTCTTCTTCTTCTTCTTCTTCTTCTTCTTCTTCTTCTTTGCTTCTTCTTCTTCTTCTTCTTCTTCTTCTTCTTCTTCTTCTTCTTCTTCACTACCCACATCCAGTTGTCCAGTTCTGTCCGTTCATCCTCCACAATCTCTCAAATCCATTTCCTTCTTTCTGCTCATGCTGCCACCCTCCTAGTTCAGGCCCTCAACACTTCTTACCCAGACTATTCTAATAGTCTCCTAATTGACTTTTCTGCCCTCCACTCCATCCTTCATACAGCCAGCAAAATAACCTTCCTAAATATATAGTCTTGTGACTCCCTATTGTATAGATAGGCCAAGAAGTTGGTAATTTGTTGTGTCATTTAATGCCTTCCAAGGTTGTGTGGGTGTGTATTCTCCGTCATTTCATTCCCTTGTAGAAATAACATTTTGGTCTGTCAGACTGTGAATGTGTCCTTCCCCTCCCCCCCCCAAGCACTAATTGTATTAATTTAATCTTTTCTAGGTGTATTACCTGACCTATGTGCTTCTTCATTTAGTCAGTGAAGTTAGTTCCTGTTCTTTCTCTTTCCAACAAAGGGTAAGGGATCTTTAGTATTTTTAATGTAGTATTTATAAGGGTAATTGAATTCACTATTACCAAAAGTAAACTTAATTTGGCTTTGCTTTGGATGGAGCATGACTTCTTAACCTAGAATCCATAAACTTTAAAAAAGTAACTATTTCAGTATAATTGGTTTTCTTTGTAATCTTATATTTTATATTTTATGCATTTAAAAACATTCTGAGATTGAACATGTATAAGCTATATCAAGTTGCTTACTGTCTCTGGGAGGGGGGGAGATGAGGAAAGGAGACAGAAAATTTGAAACTTGAATTTTTTTAAATAAATGTTAAAAATTATCTTTGCATGTAATTTGTGGGAAAATAAAATATTTTTAAAAATAAATGCACAGAAAAAAAATAAAGTACATTTGTCCAAGTTAAAAAACAAAACAATATGGTGGGGTTTTTTTTAAAACCCTGAAACATTGTGAAAAGGGATCTGTGAGTTTCACAAGACTGCCAAAAGAGTTCATTACACAGAAAAGGTTTAGAACCCCTGTTTTAAAATTGAGCACAAAATAACAGCCGGTGGGGTCATTTTATGAGAAAGTAGGTTTTATAACAGTTAGATTTTTGAAACTAATATCCTGTTGATAGTACTTGTTAATTTTCCTTAATACTGAAGTTGAACCTATTTTTATAATGTTGTGAGATGTAACACATTATCATCCCATCAAGGAAATAAGAGAGTGATGTTCATAAATTTTGACTAATCAAAGTCTGGATCTAGTTGAAATGCACTTTACCCTTTTGTAAATGCTGTTGATTTTCACAAAAATAAACAAGTGTTTATAATAGCTTGGTAAACTTCGATCTCGTCACTTTCCTGACTCAGGCATGATGAACTAATACAGTCACCAGTCTTTAATGTGTTTGTATGGACTATCAAATCCTAAAAAAAAAAATGTTGACTTAGAAACCAAAGTTAACTTCCCAAGGAATTCAGTATGATCAATCTTTTATTAATAAGAGCTTGTTTTGTTTCTGGAGGAAAACAGGTCATCTGTTGAAGCTTGAATATTCCTTGGAGAATGGGCTAGAATACTTCTCATATTTCTAAGGAATTCAGCACCTATTCTGAGCAGTAGATCTGCTTTTCATTAGTCCCTCCATGGATAAGAGCTATTTAGAATTCCTACTTTTATTTTTGGCTATTTTTCTATATTAACTAGCAAGAAACCATAATAGCCCTATTGTCTTGGCAGTCACTGCTTTCACTGATAGGACAGAGTTTGGGTATGATTGTTTTGGTTGATTAACATCAGAAATTGAAAACTGGGGGATGATAGATTTGAAAATGATTGTCAGTTGGCCTGGGTAACTGTGTTACTTTGCATCTTTTGAATAGTTTATAATGCTTCAGAGTTAACTTGTTTAAGCCCCTTGTCTTTGTTTCACGTAGAAAGATTTGCTGCAGCTATGTGGTTCTTTGGAGAAGCACATAAAATGTTCTATCAGAGAAGACGCAAGATTTTTTCATAGGACAAAGGTAAGTGTGAATATTCTTTCTTACCAAATGGTAGTGGACACTAAAAAATATGTATATATGTTCAGGTATATTCTTGAATCCTAAATCCATGTTTAGTGGCTATTTACACTTATATTTTGTTGTCTCTTGTATTTTGAATGGTCTGTAACCATGTGATGATAATGTGTATCATGTGCATAACTTTCTCATCCCAAATTAACTGGTAAAGTCTATCCAGTGTAGGAGTGATCACTTGAGTTTAGTACATTTTTATTTTATTAAGTGAAATATATAGCTTAGTACACAGATGTTAATTTTTGTATTGAGTTACAGATTTTCAAATACCTGTTGGGGATAGCTTTTAGTACTAGAGTAGAAAGCCCTGGTTTCAGAAACACATTCTTTTGAACACTTACTGGAGTTACTGGTCCGTAGAACCCTGTGGTTGTTGCTGACAGACAGGTTCAAAGAGGACCACCCAGCGGCTTTTTTGAACTGGAGAGTCTGAGTCCAAGTTGGTGCCAGAAGCCTCTCTTTTATTTACTCGGGGTGGAGAGTGACAGAAATGGTCTAAGTAATTGCTTCAGAAGATGGTCTTGCTGAAATGGCAAGTTGCATGCTTTCTCTAAACCCACCAGAAGAAAAAGTAGCAACTTATTTAAGTGAAATTGAATCTGCTGAATTCCAGAGGTTGAAAAAGTTCTTTTTTGAACTGACAGACACCTACAGAAAGTTGTTTGACATTAACCTTGTTTAAGCAGTTAAAACTTTTTCCAGAAATAGTTGTATCTCAGGTGCTAATTAACAAACTGATATTAATTGGTTTGATGATTTAAAAGAATGCATCATTTTCATTCTGGTGCAGTGGTCTGTACAGAGACAGATTAAATATGGAGAGAAAAAACACAGTATTTGGATTGCTTTTAGTACTAGAAAGAGCCAACATGGAAAATACAATTGCCTGAACCCTCTTATGCTAGAGCTGTGGCAGCCTCGAGACTTGGCACATCCCACAAGCAAGGCTATCCATATCAATGAATTTTTTATTTTTTTTAAAGGTAATAGATTTAGTTGCCATAATACATGGAAAATGGCAAGAAATGATCCAAAATTCTCGGCCTATTCAGGTAACATTTCATTATATGGTTCTTTTTCTTGATGCTGAATACTTAGTGTGCTTTGAACATATATGCATATAATATATTGCTATATTATACTTTGCTCTAGCATATTACTTAAATGATGATTCATAGTACCAGGGATTTTTGTTTTGTTTTTTAGGAACAGTGCATAAGGGAGCACATCTTTAAAATTGTGTTGCTGAAAATACAAATAGTTTGTATTAAAAACCAAGTGCATTTGTATTTCACTGAAAGGATTTTTTTTTTAATGAAAATCATCCTTTAGGACTTTGTAGTAAGCTCTGCTCAAAGAAAGTTGTCATAATTACTTAATGCCTACCTGTCTGGTGTGAGATTATCTGGGTACATGTAGATTATGTTGTAGATTATGTTGAAATCATAGGAATACTGAAAGGAGTCTTCAGAGGTAATGACTAAGGAAAAGTGAATTCATACTTTCTGACGTTTTGTTGCTTTTAATATTGTTGCTGTTCTTAATTAGATGACCTAATAAGGTATGTATTTCCTTGTAGAGAAAAGCTTTTGTATATTTAACCAGTATTCTCATAGGAAAATTGGTGAAATGTTTTAACTGCCTTTTGTTACTTTCTAACTTCTAATAAGGTTTTTTTCCTCTGCTTAAGGCCAATAGTACATATACTAAAATAGCATTGATAGAGATGGGAATTTATTTCCAAAGATTCATGTTAATCCGCTTAGCATTTTTCTTAATGACCTTCTTTATATATATGGTGCTGAGGGAAATATATATAGTATTCAAAGCATGTACTTTTATTATTAATAGACCACCACCATTTGAATATGGATACCAGTTACTCTGAAGTTGTAAGGAGGCAATATAATACCACACCTACTGCATTCACCTTTCTCTTCAAAGCACTTGATTTGTTTAGAGTTAATCTGGTCGATAGTCTTATGACTATTAATCTGACTCAGCATTCCTTCTCCCCTCACCTTCCCATTTATTTTTAGGGAAAGCTGCATGACTTCTGGGTACCAGATTCTTAATTGGAGTGGCTAAAATGTTGACTCAAGAGAAATTGAACAGGACAAGAACCTTTCCTGAAAATGTGGAAAATGTAGATGCACTTACATAGAAACATTTGCATGGGGAGACAGACAAGTAATGTGCCATTTGAATCCAGACTCTGCAAGAGAATATGAAGTGTGAACCTTGGATGGGATTGTCTGGTTTCTTTACAGGAGATGCTAAAGCTAGAACTTGATTCCTGTTTTAGGAACAGAACATACATCTGATAATAGTGTGTTCTATATGAATGTACTTTTTTAAAAATTCCCATCAAATCACTGATTTATTTTGTCCTGACAAGTTACCCAAAGCCCTGAATTGAAGTGCTAAGAAATTTGGGTAGATTTGCCAAGATAATGCATGTTGCTGTCCCTTTGTAAAATCCTGGATTGTAATTATTTATAAGGTGTGTGGGCTTGAAAACAATTGAAAATCACAGGCTGCTCTTAATGTTTAAAACACTTTGATGCTAGCCTTTGGTTAAATGATATGTTTCAATTAATGTCCTGGTGAGCCAAAGAGCCTTTGATAGTAACAAACTATTGACACTCTTAGTTTAATTAAAAGGGTTTTTTCTGATGCCTCAATGTCTGTATTTCCTAAAACTGGAATGCCAACTAGATGTTTTTTAATTATTAACTTGGGTGATGCAACTCTATCCTGAGTGACTCTAATGAAACAATAATCCAAACAAAAAATCTAAGAGACTAGATCTCTTCTTTACAAAGATTTTTTGGAAAAATACTTGGTCCCCACAATGAAGGTATAGGAGAAGAAAATATTTTTTGTTAGAATTACCATTGTAAAATTAGGTGGTTTAAGTGACTTGAGCCTATTTTAAGCACTGGGGCAGTTAACGTTTCTGTGCCACAGAGTTCAGCCTTCTTTGTAAAATGGGTACTGCATATTCACCCAATTATCAAACCAGTATGTTTCTTCAGTCTCCCTCATTTTGCAATATTACTACCTCTTCAAGGTTTTGTTATAAAATATCTGTCTTTAGTGGAAGAAACAAAAGAGTTTATTTAGATTTGGGCAAAGAGCAAAGGCTCACTGATGCTGGATATATATGTCTATCTATCTAAATGTAGGTATAATTGTCTTTTGATATGTCGTGTAATTTTATAAGGGTTGATATATTTTTCTCACTGACCATTGTGTAAAGTGTACAGATTCCTGAGTATAAAACAGATGCTTTGATTTTTGTATAATTAGAGCATGTAAATATTTTCTTACCATATTCATTAATGGGATTGGACTAGATGGTTTAGGGGGGAAGGCTGGATTGTTTAGGAGTGGTTTGGTTTTTTGTTTGTTTTTTGTTTTTGTTTTTTTACTGCAGTTAAGGCATATAAACTTGCCAGACCTATGGTTTTTTAACCACTTGGGTAAACTTTTATTTAGTAATTGTCACAAAAATAAGTATTTTTAAACTTCAACATCTGTAGTAGGAAAGATTATTGCACATATTTTCTTAAAAGGAAGAAGGGAAAATGATGGTCATAATTCTAAAATAGGCAGCTTAAGTTTACTCTCCAGGTCATAATATGTTGTATTAGTGTGCAGTTAGGATGCTACTACTGAAAGTTTTGGGTCCAGTTTTTATACAAGTAGTCCTTCAGTTTACTTGCCAAATCAGTCAACAAGCATTTATTAAGCACGTACTATATTTCAGGCACTGTGCTAAGTGCCAAGGACTCAAAACAAAGGAACAAAGTTAACATCTGACCTTAAGCAGCATGCCTTCTTTCTTATGGGGGAGTCAACATGTAAATATCTTGAGATCATGAATCTAATAAAATGTAAAGGACCTCAGAGGCCAACTGGACCATCCGCCTCATTTGTTGGAAGAGGGAACCTGATCCCAGGGAGGTTTGGGGCATTGCCCTAGGTCACACAGGTAGTAAGCATCAGGGGCTGGAGCTGATAGACTTCTGAGTCAGTGCTCTTTTTACTGCCCTGCTTCCTGCCTTCTTGAGACCACAGTTTTGACCTGAGTGTGCTCCTGAGATGGATTTTGCAAAGAATCAGAATTTGCTGAAAGTGCAGAGTCAATATAACAGTGATACTGGAAAGATTGTTTCTAAAGCAAACCCCCCCCCCAAGAGGTATTGGAAAACCAGTCTGTAAACAAAGTTTGCCTCAGTGTTGTTTGGTAATATTAACCATGCCAGGACTACACTGTCTAATTTTCTAAGTAGGATGAACTTACTGTCCATATTGCAAGCAGAAAATAAAGGTGTTTTTAAAAATGTTTTTGCTTTTATGTAACTGACTTTTCTAACTTCTTGTTGTATTGTTGTGGTTAATAGAAAATATAACTTTCTCTTACTGAGGTCATATTAAAAAATCCATTTAGCAGTATTGGCATTTGTACATTGTCTCCTGCTGGCTTAGGTGGAGCTGTCAGAAAATGCTAGGCGAGAGGTTAGGATGTGTTGGAAAGATTTTATGTATTTGATGTTACTATTTCAATCACAAGAAAGATGTTTAAATTTGATTTGCAGAAGTCACCTCAGATGTGTCAGGTAGAAAATGGTAACTGAATCAGTATTAGCTATTGAAGAGAGCCCTGAGGTCAATGGCTAGCACAGTGCTTGCACACCTTGAGTGCTTTTGATGGATGTTCAAATTGAATTGAAGCCTATGGCAATATAAATAATATAAATACAGTTGATGGAAAGAGCAGTTAATGAAAGTTACACAGAGAGAAAATAGACAATCCTGACCTTACAATCTAATGAGGGAAACGGCAAGCAAACAGTTCTGGACAAACTAGAAACAGGATTAATAGGACATAATTAAGAGGTACTGAGAAAGGTTTCCTTTAGAAGGCAGGATTTTAGTTGGGACTTAAATTAATTCATGAAAGCTGGAGGAAGGAGCTGATTTTGTTTTTTAATGTACAGGAAGGTCTAATGACAAGGAAATAACTATTTACATGTGACTATGCTAACATATCAGGAATGTTTGGGAAGTCCTCTTGGGCTCCTAGTTTTATGTCTCTGGATCTGGGGAGAGGGTTCAGGTGGCAGGTCAAATGGAGCTGCTAACATGGGTTAGGTTTTTGTTAGGCATCAGTTTTCTTTTTCATCGTGTTCTGCCTCTGTAGCCCTGATTGCTCACTAATTCATCTCTCCAGAAGGGTATCCAGAAAGGGGGAAAAAAGGCTTTTTTTAAAAAAAATCTTATGAAGGTTTTGTATTACATAGTGTTTAAAATCCATTGAGTATGTTACTTGATATTAAAGCTTCATTTTTTTCCAGCTTGAGCTTCTAGTGTTTGGTGGTAATTATTAAGGGCTAAGTAGCCACTTTTAACTGCTTCATACCTCTCACCTCTGTGTGTGTGTGTGTGTGTGTGTGTGTGTGTGTGTGTGTGTGTGTATGTGTGACAGAGAGAGAGAAAGAGAGAGAACCTGTTATCTCACGCTACCCCCCACCTATTGTTTTGAATTACCATGTTCTTCTGTGTATTGTAGTAGTGTTTCTTCAGGTACTTGGGAGGGCAGGTTGTAAATACAGGTAAGTGAAAAATGTTATTTTTGCATAACACTGTATATAGCATTTCCTTTTTTTGTCTTTTTCCGTATATTGTAGTCTAGTTTCCAGTAATCCCCAAGGGAAGATGCTTTTGTGTTCCTGGACATTGTCACTTCTTGTTTTTCTTCTCCCATCCTTATCCAACCACTGTGCTTGATCATCTCTCCTAAACCAGAGGGTATGACCAAAATTATTAAGAAAAGAAAGATACTTTGGTCATTGGTATTAGAATTAGAATTCCAGCAGCCTTCTACTGCTCTAGAAGTTGCTATTTAATAAGAAGTTGAAAGGCATCCACTCATTGGAAGAAGTTTTATCACACAGGTGCCATAATATGGTTACCAGAGACCCCGGTGCTCTTAAGTAGATTCCTATACCCAAATGTAAGGTTTTTTTCTGCTGATTGTCTAGCAGAACTTATGGTGGGTGAGTTAGGAGAGGAGGGGAGCAACCTGGAAAAAACCCTTCACACCCTTCACAGCAGCTTTGATAGTGGGCATGTCTGCATTTGGAGACATCTGCTACATATCAATCAAAACCTACTTCCCAAAGACAAATTAGAGGGATGACCTAAAGAGAAGGCACTAGGGAATTGCAGGTTTGTTGTTACTTGAACCTACTAGTTCCAAATCTTACGTATTGTTTCTCATTAAAATGAGAATGTTTTTCACATCCTATCAAGAGTTTGGGGGCAAGCCGCCCAAGTAAATAAGCCTTTGGTTAGGAGGAATTACATATTGTCTGAGGTCCAGAAAGAAAGCGACAAATGGCAGGTGACATTGAGTCCCATGGAAGTGTCTTGAGACTCAGTTATGGCCACATCACTTTGCTGACTAATGTGTCCCTCAGAAAGTTCAGAGAGAGGCAAAAAGGCAAACTTGAAAGTATAACGTGAGTTTTTGAGCAGACTTATTAAAGCTAGAAACTTTTTAAGAAGCAAACTTGGTGAATGCTAATGAAATGATATGTCTGAGAATGTTGTAATCAAGACAATCTGCACAAGGAGCAGTTAAACTGGACATCAGTGAAAGAAGTTGAAACCTTGTGATTGCCTGTTGACAACCCAAAATAAAAGTCCTGGGGGAAAAGGAAAGTGCATCTGGGATTGGGAAACTATCCCACAAGCCCTTGGTACACTTTTTTCCACCCCACCCTAGAGAATCGCTGGGAAGGTTTCAAGGGTTTACATTCCCACCCTGGAAGTATGGAGGAGATGGGATCAGAGCAGAGTGGTTAATAGTACAAAGGAAAATTAAGACTAAGATTCTGCCTTCTTAACTTTCAATGTACTCTTCAAGTAGACAGGACCTAAATGAAGAATGCTTTAAAGGCAAGAAAGCACAAGTTAACTTTTTTTGTTGTTTTTTGTTTTGTTTTGTTTTTAGGCAACTGGAGTTAAGTGACTTGCCCAGGGTCACACAGCTAGTTAAGTGTCAAGTGTTTGGTCTGAGGCCGGATTTGAACTCGGCTACTCCTGACCTCAGGGCCAGTGCTCTATCCACTAAAGCACAAGTTAACTTTACACAGCCTCACTTTCAAAATGATTGACTGCATATGTAGCCTTTTCAAAGCCTTTTCATATGATTCAAATCCCATGAGTGGGTGTAATGGAAAGAGAACACCTGATTCAAATCCTGGCTCAGATAATTTACCATATTTTGGCTTTTTTTTGGCTTTTTTTCTTTACTGAAACTTAAATACACAATAAGAAAAGAAACATTATAAACTTAAATATTGAAACTTAAATACAAAATAAGAGAAAAAAGCATGTCATGTGCACAGCAGAACACAGAAGATTCAAAATATAGCAATAAATTTCCATTTCAAGAAAGTCTACAATAAATACTACGAATTGTATTGAGAGCTGTCTTTTTCTTTGCTTCCTTGTTCTCTTGTTCTCTGCTGTGCATTTTGCCCTTTGTTCTTTTTTCCCCTTCCCCTCCAGAAGGCTACAGTTATTTATGGATATATTTATATATAGTTATATTTATATACATAACATACACACACATATAGAGACATACTTTCCCTAAGAAATTCTACTTCTACCTGTTAATCTAAACACCCTTCCTCTCCCTCCATCCTATCCCCTTAGTGTTTCATTTCTTTATGAATTTAGAAGATTTTTATATTTTTAGGTATATATGTATTGTTCCCTCTTGAACCCATTCCTGATGAAAGTAGGTTTCCAGAACTTACAGCCCTCCTCTCCCATCTAATTCCTGTGTCCTTTCTTCCCCATTTGTATAAAATAATTCTTCAGTTTCTATAAAATAATTACTCTTTTTAGCTGTTCATAAGCTGTTTTACTTTTTAAAGTCATATATTCAGGTCTACCTCAATCTTATGAACTACTAAATTACTAATAATCTTAGACATATGTTTTACATTTTACATACATAAAAGGTAAATAGTCTGTCCTTATTGAGTCACTTGTAATTAGTCTTTGGTAGGTACCTTATATTTCCCTTGGCTCATCTATGTCAAATCTTCTATGAAGTTCAGGATTTTTTTTTTAACAAAGTCCTGAATTAAATGTCCTTTTTTTTTTTCCATTCAGGATTATGCTTTGCTTTGCTGGGTATGCTATTTTCAGCTAGAACCCCAGTTCTTTTGTTCCAAGACCTGTGGTCTTTTAGTGTCACCGCTGATAGATCTTGTGTGATTCTAATTGTGGAACTGCCATACTTAAATTTTTTTCTTGTTGCTTGTAATATTTGATCCATAAGCTGGGGATTTTGGAATTCAACGATAATATTCCCTTGGGTTTTCCTCATAGGCTCTCTTTTAGGTGGTGATTGTCGGATTTTTTTCTATTTCCACTTTCCCCTTTTGTTCTAATGCTTCAGGACAATTTTCTTTATTTCTTGTATTATATCAATATTCTTATTTTGATCATAGCTTTCAGGCAGTCCAGTTATTCTTATAGTTTTCTCTTTTTGGTCTGTTCTTCAGATCAGTTGTTTTTATTATGAGAAGTTTCACATTGTCTTTTTTTTATTCTTTATATTTTGTTTTATTATTTCTTGATCTCATAATTTCGCTGGCTTCCCCTTCCCCAATTTTGATTTTCAAGGTTTTTTTTTTCCTTAAGATTCTGGATCTCCTTTTCCGATTGGTTGACTTTCTTTTCATAATCTCTTTTGTCTTAATTGTTATTTTTCTTAGTTTTTCTTCAGTCTCAATTGATTTTTAGTCTTTTTTAAGTTCTACTGTGAATTCTTTTTGAGCAGGTGACCATTTGGCATGTGAGCCTCTTTCTATATTTGTAAAATGAGAACAATGCCTACACTTCCTACATTACAGGCTTATTGTGGGAAAGGCACTTGAATAGTTTGTATAGTGCTATAGAAATGTTAGGCATTTTCCCCATTTTACAGGTGAGAAACAAGACCAAAGGAATTAACTGATTCATATGCACAATTAGGACTAGAACCTAACCTTTCTAGCTTCTAGTCTAGTGTTCTTTCTGGGACCACAAAGTACTTCTCATCTAAAAGATTGAGGCAAAAAGTACTAAAAGGTTTGGTAAAGAAATAACCTGAAGGGGGCAGCTAGGTGGTGCAGGGATAGAGCACTGGCCTTGGATTCAGGAGGACCTGAGTTCAAATCCAACCTCAGACACATAACACTTAACAGCTCTGTGACCCTGGGCAAGTCACTTAACCCCAGTGCCTAGCCAAAAGAAAGAAAAAAAAAGAAATGAGCTGAGGAAGTTGGTAGCAGTCTTTCTGGGGGAAGTTGTTTTTGATAACCTGTTTCTTTTCCCTGTAGGATAACGCTAGGCTTTGCAATCAGATACAGTAAGAGGCCTCATTCTATCCTAACAAGTCAAATATATTCACCAATGAGTATCAAGCAATGAAATTGCAGACTTTCCTAAATTTAAAAAAAAAAGGTAAAGATAAAAGGAAGGAAACAAAACATTTATTAACTACCAATTTGCCCGGCACTGTACTAAGCATGTCACAAGTATTATGTCACGTGATTCTCACAACAGCCCTGTGAGGTAGGTAGTTTTGTTAGCATTCTCATTTTACAGGTGAAAATGAGACAAATTAAGCAACTTGGCCACAGTCACAGAGTTAGTAAGTGTCTGAGGCTGGATTTGAACTCTGGTTTTCCTGACTCCAAGCTCATCGCCCATTGCTCTGATCCCTAATAAAGTGAAGACCTGGGTTTTGTTGCTAAAGCCAGTAGCCCTAAGCCTGATTTTACCCACTTATTCTTCAGCAGCACTAGGTCCTACAGTATCCTAGCAAGCAGCTTCTGCACAAAAGGCAATGAACATGAGTCAGTTCACAGTTGAGCAAGTCAGCTTGACTTGTATTCCCTTGGGACATAACCCTTCTGGTAGGTCCTTCAGCATCATTGTTAGAATTATCTACCTTAAACACAATTTTCATCTGGGCATCTCCCCATTTCCCTCTTTTCTGACACCACCAAGTCTAAATTTCTGAGTCTAGGTTTAAGGTAACTGTCATTACAGTCAAGAAAAGCACCAGATTTGGAGTTGGGCCCTCCGTTCAAATATTGCTCTGCAACCTAGAACAAATCACTTCCCCTCTTTCGAACTTGTGGCTGGATTTGAACTCAGGTCCTCCTGACTCCGAGGCAGGTGCTCTACCCACTGCCCCACCTACCTGCCCAAGGGAAATGATTTTTTAAAAGGCATAATTAAGTTATTAAGTGGGAGAAATTTTTTTAAAAAGTCTTCCAGGGGAATGGGAGGTGCTCAGGTACTTATTCTGCTGGCTGGCTTAGATCTACAGATGAACTCCTGAACCTGGAAAAGAGAAAACAGCAGGAATGTGATCTTAAAAGTATTTGAAGGGCTGTCATTCAAAAAAAGGGCTAGACCTTATTCTGCTCCTTGCCCCAGAAGACTGAACAAAGAGCGAGGGAGAAAAGTTGCAAGACAGACAGATTTAGCTTGGATGTCAGGAAGAATTTCCCAGCAATCTGAGCCATCCAAAAGGTGGACTGTCTTGGTCTATTACCCCTTCACTAGACCTCAATCAAAGGCTAAGCATATCTTGTCAGCTTTTTTGTAGAGGGGATTCTCTTGGGAGGAGATAGTTCTATCTGATTTTGTAAAAATTTGGACTAGTTAATGCACAAAATAACCGGGGAAGGGGAAGAGGGTGGAGTCTAGAGGCTCAATGACTAAGGAACATAGATTAAGCTGTGGAAGAGGGGAAGTTATTGAATTTCCAGTCTAATCCCCTCATTTATTTACGGATGTAGAAATTAGGTGACTTGCCTAAGATCTCCCTGGTGGAAAGATCCAGAAGTAAACTGCAAAACCCAGGCCGCCAGATTCCAAATTCTTTCCACCAGACAAGGCTTCCTCTCATGACTTTTCTATACAAGTAGTCAGTAGTCAGCCTCCACCTAAGCCAAGTTGAGCGGTGGGGTTTGAAGACTGAGGCGGGTATGAAGAAAAAAATCCTGTTTACCAGAATACAAATTAATGGGCCCAGGAACCCTATCTCAGGACCCTATAAACCGCCGGGGGTGGGGGTGGCACAAGCACAGGGTCCGCCAATAAGCCATTAAGTTACCTCCCTTACTGGATGCGGAGTGGGGACCTTCCCCCCGATGCCTCCGTTTCCCCATTACGACCAAGTTTAAGGATCTAAGCCAAAGTGCAGGGGGCAGTGAGGGCCACTAGGGGGCGCACTTCCGATGCCGATATTCCGATGAACAATAGTGCGAGGTCCCTGGAGACACCAGGAGAAAAGAACCAATGCGGCTCCTGTCAGTGCTCCGGGAGCAAACAGCCGAGGGAGCGACCTAAGGTTTGTACCTGGTGGGCACTCCTTGGCGTACATCGCAGCCCCTCGGCAAATCGGCGGATGCTGAGAGGGCTGCAGCGGCCCACGCTTTTTCCCACGCCGGCCGGTGCACGGGCAGGGTTCGAAGCCCGTTCGACCCTGTGGCCCGGCCCGGGCCGCAACCGGCGCTGGACAAGCCGAGGAGGCCCCTCCGCCCAAGAGGTCAGGCACAATAGGTGCCCGGAGCCGCCGGCTGGGACGGGGGGCGTGGCCCGCGCTCCGGCGGTGACCCCTAGGTCGCGGGAGCCTTCGGAGGCGAGGCGAGGCCGGGCGTCCCGCGGAATGAGGGTAGTCGGCTCTCTCCCAGCTCCGCCCTCCTACCCCTCACCCCGGCCCCGCCCCGCCAGCGCTCCGACCACGCCCCCTGCCCCGCCCCCTCCGGGCCAGGGCTGTGTGGCTGGAGCCGTAGTGTCCGTGTCGCTATGGACCCGGATTTAGGACCCGAAAGGTGGGTGGGGGTTGGGGTGTCGACCCTCCCTCCAGCGGCCTCGGGGGTCAGGGCTGGGGCGGGGGCGGGGGCGGGCCTCGGCCCGGCCCGGCCCGGCCCGGCCGGGAGCCGAGGCCGCAGGTGCACGGGCCGAGCCGGGCCGGGAATTGCGTGGGAGGCGGGAGCGGAGCCGCAGCAGATGTGGAGACGGAGGGGCCCGGGCCGGGGTCCTTTCCCCCTACAGCCCGCCCGCCGTGGCGAGGAGCCGCACCTGGGGTGGGCGGGGGTCTACGGGGATGCTGCCCCTGAGTGCATAGGGCACCAGGAGGGCCCCATGGGGGAGGAAGGGTCTTCCCCAGGATCTGGGTTAAGTCCAGGCCCCAGAAGACAGAAGGAGAAGAAAACGTCCTCAAACTGCGGCGGGAGGGATTGAGGTTAGGAGGGAGCCCCAGGTGGTCGGGAGGGGTCTAGACTCACCTTGGGCCCTGGCCTGGGCTCCTCGTGGGGGCTTCCGCCCCATGCCCCGGGGGAAGGGATGGGGCTGCTGACCTCTTCCCCGCTGGGTCACCGAGAGCACCGGAAGCCAGGACTGGGGTTTCTGAGATCCTCACCTTAGGAAGGCTGGAGGAGGCTTCTGGGGGGAGGTCAGACCCCAGACTTAGAAGGCCACATGCAGCTGGGTACACCTTAGGACCGACCCTGGTGGGAGAGGTGTGTTGTGGGGTGAGGGGAAGACTCTGCCAGAGCTGTAAGTTACAGCCCGAGGAAAAGCGGGCTGTGCCCCCAGGACACCTTGCCTGCAAGTGCTGCTTCTCAGTCCCTGCCACGGGCCTTTCCTGTGCAGGTAGAGGGTCCCTTTGGGAGAGGCAGCCTGTCCTCCGAATTCCAAGGAACATTTTTAGTAAATTATTACTCTGGAGGCTTTGGTGACTTTTAGTCCCATCCCAGCAGCCCTGCCTGGGGAAAGAAGCTGAGCTCCTTTCAGTTAGCCCCATTCTCATCCCTACTTGACTGTTCCTGAATCATTCCTATGCCCTTTCCCCCCTTCAGGGGAGATTGGTTCCTGTAGCCCAGAACTTAGCTCTTTCTTCACTGTTTGCATGTCTGTGGGTATTTACATGCACATTTGAACATGAGTTCATGCTTGTGTACTCATGTGTACATATGCATGCATGTACTTGTACTTACATGTGCATGCCTTACACATGTGTGTTTGTATATAGGTATATGTCTGTGTATGTACATGTGTGTCTAGGCCAAAGCTGCCCATGTCCAATGGTACTGGGTTGACTCTATACACTCCCTCAGCAAACAATCACACCTCCCCAGATCTTCCACCCATCCCAACCTTTGCCCTTTAATTAAACTCCATTGGTCCCCACACAAATGGTATGATCTGCTTCTCCATTTCTCTCACTCCACCCCAACTCCCCCTGGCTGTTCCTGCAGTTTCTCCCCCTCCTCCAAAGCATGCTGGTTAATCTTTTACTGGGGAAAGGACCAAAGCCTATGGGAATGGATAGTGTTGTGATATACCTGTTGGCTGTGATTCCAGGCATTACCCTTGAGCTTCACCTACCCCCTTCATTCACTTCCCCTTCTAACCCCTTCGTTCATCCCTCTGTCCCCAATTCTTCCTAGGTCTCCATCTTAGAACCTCCCACTCCTCCATCAAAGAGGAATAGAGGCCCTAAGGCTGCTCTTTGTATAGAGGCAGGTAGGTAGTACAGTGGGTAGAGTGCTGCTGGACCTGGAGTCAGGAAGAACTCAGTTCAAATATGGCCTCAGACGCTTACTAGCTGTGTGACTCTGGGCAAGTCACTTAATCTTTATTTGTCTCAATTTCCCCAACTGTAAAATGAGGATAATAATAGCACCATAAGCTTATGCTTATAGGTGCCCACCCCCATGCCTGCTGGGGGGAAGGAAGGGTGAGAAATATCACTAAATGGTCCTGGCCTTCTCCTTTCCCTTAGGAATCCCACATGGATCAGACACCAGCTAGCCCTCCTCCCCCATCCCAGGGACTCTTAGTCCCCTCCCCAACCAGCAGTATACCCTTAACTTAGGCTCCCTGTACAGACCTCAGTGTACATGGGCATACATACATACATGGAAATAATCCATACACGGAGAGACACATGCTATTCAGCCAGGGGCTATAGTAGGGAAGAAGGGGTACTGAACTTAGAGCCTATGGGACCCTGGGCAAGTCGCTAAACTTCTCTGACCCTGTTTCCTAAAATAATGATGCCTGAGTGATGGCCTTCACAGGAGGAGGAGAGGGCTTTGGGTAAAGCGCTCCCTGTGCTCTACCTTGACTCCTGTCTCCATGCACTTGATCAGGCTGGCCCCATGCCTGGAGTTGACTCCCTCCTCATCTCTTTCTGTTGAAGTTCTCCCTTGGCTTCATGGCCCATCTCAGGTGCTACCTTCTCTATGAAGCCTTCCCTGAATCCCCTTATCCCCCAGGTAAGATTCCTCCAGTTTCTGGACTTCCCCTTTGCACCTATCTTGCTCTCTTTTATATTGCTGGTGGTTGTGTGTGTCTTTCCTCCATTAGACAGTAAGTTTCTTGAGTGCAGATGCTGAGTCTCATCTCTTTTTATTTCCATTGTATAAGACAGCAGAGTGCCTTGTACACAGCAAGTATCTAATATATGCTTGATTAATTGAATCTAATGGTTAACTATTATTAATAGTGATAACGAACATTTTCTGAGTATGTGGTCCATGGAGGAAACCACACAGGTCCTGCTCTTGAGGGGCAAACAGCCCAAGATGTTGGGGGCAATGGTAAGAGAAGACATGTATATAGAGAACACAGCATCAAGTGATCAGTGCCAGGGGAAAGCTTAGCAGAATGTTATGGGGGTTCATAGGGAGAAGTCACTTCTCTTGTTTGAAGGTCAGGGAAGCCTTCTCAGAGCTACACATCTGCAGATTTATAGGGATGCATGCTTTGTAGATACACATTCAAATGGAAACATATATGAATACATGCAGATAGATGTGTGGCAGCACATTCAGTGTGATTAGGCACACAGGATTCTTTGTACATAGTAGGTGATTAATAAATGGTTGTTGAATGAATGAAGGGGTAAATGTTGCACAGAGCCCTAGCCTGGGAATCAAAAAACTTGGATTTTAGCTGCCACTGTGTCATTTTATGTCTTTGGACAAGATACTTTTCTCTAGGGGCAGATAGGTGGTGCAGTGGATAGAATGCTGGGACTGGATTCAGGAAGACCTGAGTTCAAATGTGACCTCAGACACTTCTAGCTGGGTGACCCTGGGCAAGTCACTTAACCCTGTTTGCCTCAGTTTCCTCATCTCTAAAATGAGCTGGAGAAGGAAATGGCAAACCACTGCACTGTCTTTTCCAAGAAAACCCCAAATGGGGTCACAGAGAGTCAAACCCGACTAAAATGACTGAACAACTGCAACTTCTCTCAAGGCCTCAAGTTTCCTACTCTTAATAAGAACTGGATAAGCTATAAAGTCCCTTCCAACTCTAACATTCTATGATGGGCCAGAGGTTCCAATAGTAACAATTTTTTAAAAATCCATAGTTGAAAAACAGAGCAAAGGGAGAGAAATACACAAAAGGAGAAATTAAAACCTGGGGAAGGGGGAGAGAAGAGGTTGGGGTCACAACACCCCATAGTGGCAAAGGGGTCAGGGTTTGCAGATCTCTATGGTTGCACCTCTTTGTGTTTGTGAGTGAGTGAAGTGGCGGAGGAGAGAGTTGTTGTATAATTAACTCTTGCAACAGGTAGAGAAACTGAGGCTTAATTGGAGTAGGGGAGA
Source organism: Phascolarctos cinereus (assembly GCF_003287225.1). Lineage (NCBI taxonomy): Eukaryota > Metazoa > Chordata > Mammalia > Diprotodontia > Phascolarctidae > Phascolarctos > Phascolarctos cinereus. The sequence continues at coordinate 109,631,235 of NW_027555736.1, read as the reverse complement.
CAGCGATTTTCCCTTTTTATTTTGTGGATACAGGACCGTAGAAAGCCGGGACACACCACAGAAAGCCAGGCACACCTGAATGTGACCACGACTCCCAGGGCCCCATTTTCCCTGAACAGTGACCCCTTATGATTTTGTGACAACTTCTCCCCACCATTGGCTTCCCCATTACTCTTTCCCTAGTCCCCTACTCAGGAGGCTCCTGGGGGCTCTCTTGGGTCTGGGCTATCCTTGGGTCCACTAGGAAGATGTGGGAGGGGCTTGGGCCCCTCCTTCTGTGCCTCCTTATGGTCTCTTCTGCCCCTGGGCCCCCACCACGGAGACCGGCTAGAGAGCTGGATGCCACTCCAAGGACAACTATCCCTTATGAAGGTGAAGGTGACCTCATCCCATTGAAGCTTGGGGTGTGAGGGCAGGGAGGCTAGGGGATGAGAAGCTAAGGTGGGGAACAGGTGAGGAGGGAGGGAGTAAGGTCTAAGGGCACTGACTAAATTAGAAAGATTCAAGCCTAGGTGTGTGGCTGAAACATATCAGTGTCTCATTGATTTCAATACCTTTGGGACCTTACCCTTGGTCCAGGGGCTTCCCCCCTGCCCCATTAATATCTAAACTTCCCAAATTTCTTATCCTTATCTTGAGACCCTAAGTCTGTGGCCTTCTTTGTCCCTGGACCCAGAGTTTATCTGAGTATCTGTCCCTTCTCTTGTGCCTGTCAGCCACATGGGTCTTCTAGAGTTCATTTTCAAGGGACATACCAAGGCAAGTTCATTAGAAGTGAGTATAAAAGGAAATCTTTCAGTACCAGGCTGACTGGTGCCCAAATTTTCCAACCTTATCCTTAGTTCTAGTTTCTCAGGCTTGGCTCAACCTTCAAGATTTCCTCTAGTCTAGGAACATGTCCATTGGTGCTGGATTCCCTGGGAGGCTCCAAGTCTTTGGCCTCCCCCAGGATACTTCCACACCAATATGGGATTCACCTACCTGAACCTTCTGGGTCAAGTTTATTCACCACTTCTGTCAACTCAGGTTCCCACAGTAATTGCTAACATCCAGCCAACCCCTGATCTCCTGGCTCCTTGATTACCTGCCGACCCCACAAACCTCTTACTTCTAGTGATACCTACACTGACTTATCCAATCAGCAAGTCTCTGGAGTGCATGATATTGGAGTATCTAGACTACTTTGCCAATATCCTTACATAATCACCGGTTAACCTTCCCTTCTTCCTATTAAAATAAAGACAAGGAAATACAAATAGGTTAAAAGTGTTCCCTGTCACTTGAAAAACAGAATAACAGATTTATTCAATATAACATGGAAATACACAAAAATAGGCCTCTATTACAGGAGCAAAGAGCATAGGATCAGGCAAAGCTGGGATTTGGAATATGAGTATGTGAGGGTTGGAAGGGAGCTGAGCGTAGGGGACCAATACCCATCCTCCACATTTCCCCCAGAGCTCTCTGAGGCCCGACACTTTGGGGGTCATGCCCATAATTATTCTACATTGCTGCTGGAGGAAGCATCAGGGAGGCTGCTTGTAGGGGCACGGGGAGCCTTGTTCTCTCTTAATGCCCAAGACATTGGAGATGGAGCCCACCGTGAGGTCAGTCACCCTGTACCCTCTGTATGTTGCAGATCCATATACAAAATACTGGGGCCCTTATTTAACACATTCTTCCCCCCCCATCCCCCACTGCAGACCTCTGTGTACCTTAGGCCACTGTACATAACCTAGATCCATGAACATCCTACCTGAAACTCCTGAAATTCCCCAAGGGAATCCATGGGCTTCCCCATAGCTATCCCTAGCACCCTCACTGCCCCCCTCCCCCAGTCCTTTATTGATGCTGCCCTACCCTGGATAGGGAGTCTGAAATCCAAGAAGTGTCTTCCCTTCCCTCCCACAGATCCGATGGGAAGCATCCCCAGAGACTCAGAGTGAATGTGTCAGGAAGGGAAGAAATAACCAGGTAGGTAAGGGTCCCCTATCCCTTTTCCCACCCCTCACTACAACCACTTAAACCCCATATCCCATTGAGTGAATGGAGGGAAGAGAGACTGGTGGCAGGGATACCCATTAGAAGTTTAATACATCGATGTAAAAAGGAGATCATAAGTGCCTAGGCTAGGGTGGGGGCCACATTGCAGAGGTTGACTTGACAGGACCCAGTGACTAATAAGATGTGGGAGCTAAAGAGTAGTTAGACATCACTAGGATGATTAATTTGGATAACTGGGAGGATGGTAATGGCATTGACAAAGATGGGAGCATGATAGGGAGGAGTGAGTTTTGAGGGACAAATGAGTTTTAGACACGTTGATTTTGAGGTGTCACTGAAACATCTGGGGGAAATATTTAACAGATACATGAAAATGTGAGTCTGGAACGCAAGAGAGTGGTCAGGTCTAGAAAACTAGAGGGGTGGAAATCAGCAATGTGTGAGGGTTATTGAAGTTGGCCATAGGTATCCTGAGAGAAGAGTAGAAGACTAGGGATGGAGTCTCAGAAGCTGCTTACATTCAGAGGATGGGAAGAGGAAAAGGGGGGCTGTAGAGGAAAGAGCAGGGCTTCATAACCTCCTCTGTACCACAGGTGCATTTGGCAGTCTGGGGAAGCCTTTGGACATCTGCTGCCCAATAGTTTTAAATACATGAAATAAAATACATAAGGTTTCAAAGGAACCAATTGTACCAAAACATGGTTATCAGAATATTAAAAGAATTAGATGGTTCAGAGAGGCAGAAGAAGGATTAAGAGAGTGAAGTATCAGGGACGCCAAGGGAACAGCAGTGGACGGTTATAATTAAGTCTGTCCAAGGACACCAAGACGCTAGGATGAGCGATTCCAGTTGAGTAGATGGTGGAGAGGAGCTATTAGCCTGGCCAGGGACTCATGCCCCTTCCCCACCTTTGTCCCTTTAACCTGACCCCCTCTAGACTGAGTGCTTCAACCATGTCCGGTTCCTGCAGCGTCTGAATGCGACGCATCTCTATGCTTGTGGGACTCATGCCTTCCAACCACTCTGTGCTGCCATCGTAAGGCTGATCTGACCTTTCACCTCCCCTCCCTGTCCCATCCCAATGCAGCATTTAGCCTGGTCCAGATGCAGATTTACTGTCTCATCATCATTGTTTCACTCACTGTCCTCTGATTCCTGACCCCTGAAGATTCATCAGGGCTTATTCCATAATTCTATATAATAGGGAATTTGACCTCCCTGCTCCACTTACATGAGGCTCCAAGCATCAATTCCCCAGGGATCGTAGCCTTGCCATAGTTCTGCTCCTCACCTTCTGATCATCTCCCCACCCCTATTCTGAGCTGTTTGTCTTTCTCCAGGATTCTGAAGCCTTCGCTTTACCTCCTAGCTTTGAGGAGGGGAAGGAGAAGTGTCCCTATGACCCAGCCAGGGGCTACACAGGGCTGATCGTTGGTGGGTGCTATGTGTGTTTTTGTGTGTGTATGTGTGTGTGTGTGTGTGTGTGTGTGTATGTAGTGCTGCCACAGTGATGCAATGTGCTGCCCACATGTCAGATACCACCGTGTATATAACATCTCCCACAGAACTAACGTGCCTCTCCACTTGGGTGGCATGAATGACATGTTCTGCCTGTGTCAGACAGCTCCCTCCATGCCTATGTGACACCCTCCCCCTGCACAGCTGACATTTGTAACACGTGGGTAACGTGACCCCCTGTCTGATGTTTCCTTGACCCTAGATGGTGGTCTCTACACTGCCACAAGGTATGAGTTTAGGAGCATACCTGACATTCGGCGGAGCCGTCATCCCCGCTCCCTACGAACTGAGGAGTCCCCCCTACACTGGCTCAATGGTGAGGTGAACAAAGTTGGTGACTGGGGCATTTAGGGACCAGTAAAGAAGAGGGGCCAGGTTCAGAACCTGGGGGCCTATGAAGGTGAAGAGGCAGCGGCTTGGAAGGACTGGGGCTGGTTTGAGTTTTCAAGATGGAGGGGCAAGCCCAGGACCTAGACCCTAGGTAGGGCCAGTAAAACTTGGAGATAGATGGACAAGGAGGTGAAAGGGGGTGGGGTGGGGAGAAATGTGTTTCCATTGTTTATTCTCTCACTTAAAAAATATGATCTGTTTCAGGCCCAGCTGGGTCCTTCTCTTCATCTTCATCCCAGCCCCTAGACACAACAGAATATTTTAGATTAATGTATATTAATTACATATATTTGGAGAAACCCCTAGAAGTGGGGAAATGAAAACTCCATGGAGAAGTCCTTAGAATAATAATGGAGGTTAGGGGAACCTACGGGAAATATTTGTGGGATTCCCCTTCTGAGGAGGATGCTTGGTACGGTTTGGGTGGTCCAAGGAGCCTCTTTTCTGAGGCCTTTGTTCCTTTAGATGCAGAATTTGTATTTTCCGTCCTCATCCGGGAAAGTGAGGCCAGCACTGTGGGAGATGACGACAAAGTCTATTATTTCTTCACGGAGCGTGCCACAGAGGAAGGTGGTGGCTTCTCACAGATCCGGGGACACCGAGTAGCCCGGGTAGCCCGAGTTTGTAAGGTAAGCTAAGTCTAGGCATCTGAGACCAGAAGACACAGGGCAGTCTGGGGTGGAAGAGTTCCTCAGACCTCCTAACCCTATCATGGTGGCTGAGCCCACCCCTCCTCTGGCTCTAGGGTGACCTTGGTGGGAAGAAAATCCTACAGAAGAAGTGGACATCTTTCCTGAAGGCCCGGCTGACTTGTCACATCCCCTTGTATGAGACCCTGCGTAGTGTCTGTAGCCTGGATGGGGGTTCCTGGGCCCACACTCGCTTCTATGCAGCATTTAGCCTAGCTACTCAGTGGTCAGTGCTAGGGGAGAACCCTGGTGGGGGGTGGGGAGACCCCTAAAATAACTGGGGTCAAACTGGGAGTTGGGGAGTCATTTTGAAGGAAATCTAGGGATTGGATCAGATTTCTGGGTATTTCCAGCCCCACCAACCTGGTGAGGAGTACTTAAGGGGGTGGATTGGCTGCAAAGGAGGAATTTCAAGCATGCTGACCTCTGCCAATGGCTGAGATAGTGGGGGTGGTGGCTCAGCTGACTACTCAGTAATGACCAATCAGCCACAAAGTCTAAGGGCAGAGAGGCGGGACCTCCTCCCCGCCCCCCGCCCCCTTTTCTGTCCTAGATCACAGAAAGCCAAGGAGAGGACAGACTGATTCTTGGATCTGAATTGGTCCCCCTCCTCCCACCTCCCAGGAGGACCCTAGAGGCCTCAGCCATCTGTCGTTATGACCTATCTGATGTCCAGGCATCCTTCTCTGGCCCCTACATGGAATATCAGGATGGTACACGTCGCTGGGGTCGATATGATGGGACTGTGCCGGAGCCCCGACCAGGCTCGGTGAGGGAGGCGGTCCCTGCTTTTCTTAGACATCTGCTTTCTTATCAAGCCGATCTGGGGGTGGTGATAGGGACAGGTCATTTTGTTCCTTAGGAGCCTGACTTCACCCAGCTGAGGATGTTTGTCTGGGCACTTTAGAGATGGGAGTTTGGGATGAAAGACCCTTGGGGTTGAAGTCAGAGGACCTGGGTTCAAATTCTAGCCCTGCTATTTAATACCTATATAAATTTGGGCAAGTCATTCCCTTTCAGACTACTTCCTCACCTATAAGATGATCTTATGAAGGGGTTCTGACCCATCAAGGCTGGGCCTTAGGATGATCCTTCCCTGGGCGTCCAGCTCCCTCACCTGAGCCATCTCCTACAGTGCATCACAGATGGCCTCCGAAGGCGGGGCTACAACTCCTCTCAGGACCTACCCTCCCCTGTCTTGGACTTCGTCAAGTTGCACCCACTCATGGCTCGTGTGGTGGGGCCAGCCCGGGGGCGGCCCCTCCTGCTGAAGCGGAACATTCGATATACTCGGCTCGTGGGGACCCCTGTCACTGTGCTAACTGGCCTGACTTACGATGTGCTCTTCCTGGGGACAGGTGTGACCCTGGGAATGACAGTCTCCTTTTGACCCCATTGACACTCATTTCTCACAAGTCACCCCTACCAACTCCTAATCACCCAGCATACCCTAGACTCTACTGCTTATACCTTCTAATCACCTGCTCACCCCACCCCTCAGTCCTGAGCCTGCTGAATTTTTTGCCCCTGAGAACTTGACTGTGCTCTTCCCCTGTCTTAGCTGATGGCTGGATCCACAAAGCTGTGGTCTTGGGCCTTGGTATGCACATTATTGAGGAAGCCCAGGTGTTCATGGAGCCCCAGCCTGTGGAGAACCTGGTCATCTCCCTTGCCCAGGTATCACCCATACCCAATTGATCTCTTTCCTATGACGCTGCCACTGACTATACCATAGCAGGAGGGGAAGGGCTGGGGTCACAACACTCGTCGTGTATGGCATGACAGGTTTGTTTCTAACTACCCCTCTCCTTCTGGCCCCAGCACAGCCTGTACGTGGGGGCCCCCAGTGGAGTTGTCCAGCTGCCACTGTCCCGCTGCTCCCGATACAGCTCCTGTTATGACTGTATCTTGGCCCGGGACCCCTACTGTGGCTGGGCTCCTAGTGTGCAGGCTTGCCAGGAAGCTGCCACAGTACCCAACAGGTACTGGGGGCTGGAAAGGGCTGAGGTCACCATTGCCCATTTGGATCTCTTGGTGGATGGGGGTGGGGGAGAGCACCTGAATTTCATGCCTGGGCTGCAGATTTCAACCTTTGGTTTCACTTACTGGAGAAACAGAATCGGTGACCCATGCCCCTTCTCATGCTTTCTCCCCCTGCTCTTTCCCAGGACAGCTTTGATACAGGACATGGAGAGAGGCAACCGTGGCTGTCAGGGCAGCGTCAGTACAGGTAATAAGCCTGTGGAGCTCCGTCATAGCAGTTGGAATGGGAACCTCTCCCTTCTCTCTAAATCTCTCATCCTGGCAGCCTTCTCAAGACTGTATGGAAGGTGAAGGATATTCCCCAGTGCTGGGACTTTCCCAGTCCCTTGCCCCAACAATCAGGCTTCCATCTCCTTCATGTCTCCAGAACCACATCTGCTGCCCAGGAACCGATCTGTGCTGAGGGGGGATGATGTGCTTCTACCCTGTGACCAGCCATCCAATCTGGCCCGGGCCTCATGGCTACTCAATGGGAGTCGGATGCTGATGGACGGGAGGGATGGCTACCGTGTGGGCGTGGATGGCTTATTGGTGATGGACACCCGGCCAGAACATAGTGGTCACTACAGCTGCTATGCAGAGGAGAATGGCCTCCGCACCTTGCTGGCTTCCTACGGCCTCACGGTGCAGCAAGCCCTCCCAGCCCCAGCCCTAGCCCCAGACCTGGTTCCCCCAGCCCTCGGTGCCCACCTAACCCCAGATGTTCGTCTCCTCTATTTGTTGACCATTGCAGCCCTGGGTGGCCTCTGTCTTGTCCTGGCTTCTGTGCTCCTCTATGTTGCCTGCCTTCGAGGCACTGGCCACCGCCGCAAGTATTCATTGGCCAGAGGTACTGGCAGGGCAGGGGGCTCTGCTGTCCAGCTGCAGACAGTCTCCGGTCAGTGCCCTGGGGAGGAGGAGGATGAAGGGGATGAGGGGACAGACAGGGCAGGAGGACCTGAAGGGGGTGGTCTCCGGATAATTCCTGGAGAGGGGACCCCAGCACCTCCTCCTCCTCCCCCTCCCCCCCCTCCTACTGAGCTCTCCAATGGACTGGCTGCACTACCCAGCCGTCTGAGGAGGATGAATGGTAACAGTTATGTATTACTGCAGCAGAATGAGGAACGGGCACCCACTCTACCTTGCTCCTTCACAGAGGAGCTCAGCCGAATTCTGGAGAAACGGAAGCACACACAGCTGGTGGAGAGGCTGGATGAGAGCTCCGTCTAAGCTGCCCTCCCACCTCCCACCCAATTCCCTTTCCCTGCCCTGGCCTCCTGACCTAGGTCTTTCCTTTCCCTCGACCCAGTCCCCACCAGCCTTCCAGCCCCTAACGCTCCCTTCTCCAGCCTCCAGAGCTGACTTCCAGACTGACACCCTCTGTTCAAGCAGGTCCTTTAGCCGTTAGCCTTCTAGGCCTTAGCCCCATCCCTCAACTCCTACTACAGGGGTCCAGGTCATCATTGTCCTGTACCATATCTTCCCATGTCCCACTTGAGACCACCCTCCAAAATGACTGAATGGGGCCACTGGTCAGGGGTCTAGGCCCCCAGGCCTTTAGCCTTCCCTCAACCACCCTTTGCAGAACCTGTGACCTCAAAAGAGTGAGCTACAGAGAGGTAGGTCTGCTTATAGAACACCATCCCCTAATTCCTAAAAGAAGGGGTGGGAGGTAGCTGGAATTTCACAACTTTCTTCTTCCCCCAAGCTGAGAAGAAACAAGGGGGCAGTTGGCATGTAGATAGGGCCTCCTGCCCAGTGATTATGCTGTTTCAGAGAGCCCCTGTCTCTTTCCAGCACTGCAGCTGCATGTTGGGCTGAGGGCAGAGGGCAGCTGCAGCAGAGCCTCCCATGTTTGCTTTCTGCTTCCACCTTCTGCCTCGGTGCTGAGTTCTAATGGTGACTGGAGAAGTCTGAGACCCTGCTCCCCACACTGTGCCCAACAGCCCCTCTCTGTGCTGGATAGAAGGTCTAGCATTGCAACCACCTGAGCAGTGCCGTGTGCATGTGTGTGAGAGAGTATGTCTGGTGTGCATGTGTGTCTGCCTGGGTGATACACCCTCCCCTTTTCCCGTAGGTACACTTGGGTTATATTTCCTATACTTCAAGGGGGGCACACACCCTGCTCAATCCCATCTAGTTCTTCCCTTCCAACCCCAATCCTCTGTGATGACACTCACTGCCCCACCCCAGTTCAGGGCTTTGTCTCCAAGTTTGGCACCGAGAGGGAGCAGCACATAGCTCTAGACTTGTCTTCTCCATGCACACCTCACGTATCTGCTCACACCTATACATGTTCATGAACAAGGTTACACATGCACACTCTGAGCCCCCCAGGCCCTGCCAAGAATGAGATGGTGACTGCACTGTCCCTCCCCTCATTGCCTGGGATCCCCAACCTATTTCTGACATGTTTGGTCCATGAACATTTCATGGGAGTGATTCCCCCCAAGACCATCTCCCTCCCACTCCCACTGGAACTATGCAAAGGGCAGGTAGTAGGCAGGCTGGGAGATGGGATTCCTTGGTCCTGCCTCTGTCCTACTTCACCGTGGTGCTGTAGGGGTCCTTGGTTCAGTGAAGGTTATGAGACCCCAGGATGAGGTGGGACGATCAAAACCCCTGACTGGGGTTGTTAACCCCTTTGGACCAGGATGATGACTGTTATTATTGATGCTGGGAGAGAACCCAGGACTACCATGTTTTTACTGCCCTTCGAACAGCACCATGAACCCTTCCCTTCCCCTAGTCGAATGTATTTATTATGAGAACTGTGGAAGGGCTCTATTTTATTACTAGCCCCCAGGGGAGGACAAAGTAGGGCAGAGGACAGATAGCAAGTGGCTCAGCTGGGGAGGGGGGTGGGACATGGGCTCATCTCCCCACTTTCTTCCCGTTGGTCAGTAAATAATGTCCTCTAAATCCCGTTGTCCTTGTCCAGTTCATACAATGGTACTTTTCAAGTCTGCTGGGAAATAAAGGAAATGACTTGCTACAAGGGTCTGCCCCCTATCACATCTACTTCTAGAGCACAGCAGACTTTCCCCATGATACAAGAACACTGATCTCAGTACAACTATCTGGATTCTGGCCTGTGGTGCCACAAAGTCACTACTAGCTTCTGAGCTTGTTTTCCTTCCCATGTGGACAGGTTAGGGCAGAGATACCTGGGAGGGAACTCAGCATCAAGGAACAAGAAGCCCCTCAGGAAAAAGCTTAATAACCTCTTGCTTCTATCTGTGTCCAGTTTATGATGTAGTGCGCCCCTCAATGTATTCTGGGCCTGCACCTGCACAAGTGCTGAGCTTGTTACTGAGTGCCCACACAAGCTTTAAATTCTTAATCTATACAGGAGGCCTTGAGGTGGGAGTAAACCCCAGTAGGTCAGCAAGACTTCTTCTAGGAATCCAGGACCAAACTTGTGATCACTTCCTTCAGGGAGGTAGAAAAGATTATAGGAAGTTCCAGAATTCATCTCAACTTATGGAATTTAGAACTAAATGGAACCTTGGTGCTTTCCTTATGTTTAATAAATACTGACATCTGAAAAACAAGGAAATCTCCAAGGTTTTGGAGCTAAACTGTGAAATACAAAGAAAGGCAGAAATGCTATTCCTGCCCTAAAGAAGCTCACCTAGTGAGGCAAACAACTAGGTACATGCAAGATGTGTACAGAGCAGATAGAAGATAAAGATGGAAGCGAAAAGCTGGGCACACAGCAGGAAAGACCTTTCAGAAGGTGTGAGGCAGAGTACTCCATGCATGAGGACAACCAGTATAGAGGCGTGGAGCATTGTATTAATGGCCAGTGAACCTGGATGGTAGAGTATATGGTACTAGAGCAAAGTGTAGGACTGGAAAGGAATCAGAATGGGAAGAGCTTTAAATATCAAAGGAAAGTTTTCTATTTGATCCTTGAGCTCACAGGGAATCGCCAGAGTCTGCTGAGTGGGGATAGGGGTGAAACAGGGTCAGACCTGTACTTCAGGAAAATCATTTTGGCAGCTTGGTGGAGGATGGATTGGAAAGGGGATAGGAGAGGCAGGAAGACCAATCAAAATGCTACTGCCAATAATCCTGGCATGAGATGATAAGAGCCTGTGCAGGAAGGTGCCTCTTGTGAGTGAAGAGATAAGGATGTGTAGGATAGATGTGATGAATGTAGAAATGTCTTGAAAACAGAATGGGTATGTGGAACAAGTGTAAAGGATGTGGCTCAATAGTAATAGGGAAGAGTTTCGGGGTAAAGCTAGAGAGAGCTCTTGGACATACTGAATACAAGATGCTTCTGAGACATCTTATTGGCAATGTCCAAAAAGTAGTCTGAGAAGTGAGAAAATAAGTCAGGAGAGACTAGGGCTAGATACATAGATCTGGAAATCATCTACATGAGTGAACTCATGAGATTCCCAAGTGTGATAGTATAGAGGGAGAAGGGAAGAGGAAATGGGTTCTAAGTGATCAACTGATTAGTTTTAAGTTCACATAGGTGGTGCTTCTGGAAATCAAACCTCCAATTACGAAGCCAGTGCTCTTTCTATATGTCCCAAAATCATGGGGGGGATGACTTCCTTTGGGAAAAGACTGACAAGAAAAAGGGAGGAGGCGGTATGTGTTATGGCTAGCAGTGAAGGGAAGAAGCACGATCGTTCTGTAAGAATAAATAGGTTTTATTGGGTTTTGTGGTCAGAATCATTAGCAGTGACTTCCTTGCCCAGTTGGGGGGGCCTGTTGGTAAACGGGTGCCACTGCCCCTGGATACTCGGGTTGTATGTGTGGTAGGGCTTCCGGATGCGAATCACGTCCAGGCCTGACTGGTCAGCTAGCTTCTGGATGAGCGTGGCAATCTCCTCTGCCGTCTTATTACCGATAGCTATCTCCTGGACAGAGCCGTTCACTACCGATAGGGAAAGGGCCCACGAAGAAGAGACGCTTGGGTCACGTCCCCGGGCGCGGGCCCGATCCCTATCCACTAGCCACCGCCCAGCGGCCAGGTGTGACCCCAGGATCTCGAGCTCCCGCCCCCAGCCCAGCCCGTGGCTCCCTTGCCTCGGGACTCACGGTATTCCGCCACCAGCTGGGGCACGTGGCATTTTTTCGCGGTCACGTAGAGCACGACCCCCGAGTTCCTCCGCGCAAAGTCGGCCGCATGCTGCTCCACAAACTCCCTGCGGGAGTAGGGGGAAACACGCACGCGCGCGTCAGGGCACTTCCAACCCCTCCTGCCCCCGGCACCTCCCCGTCCGAGGCCCTTTTCCTCATTCGACGCGAGGGGAGAGGAGACGTTGTCTCTAGGGTCAGGGGTCAACTGTAGGCGCGCGGCCCCCCACCTGGCGCCGCGGGACGAAGGCGCGTCACGGCTGACCCTCAGGCTGAGACGTTGCAGCTGCTGCACGTAGCGTCCCAGTCCGTTGTGCAGGACGCTGTCCAGGAAGCGGCTCGGGGTCCCGCGGGCCGTCATGGCCACTACGGCGGACACGGACGCCGGAACTCCCGGAACCTTGGAAGCGAAAGCCGGAAGTCAGGGAGTGGGGAGGCGTGCTGGGAGGAGGGGCGGGACGTAGCCACGAGATTTCCGGCGCTGGGGTAGTTGCGCTGGATCCCGCAGAGTTTTGCTTCCGAGGTCGGCCACTGTAGCGCGCGACTCGTTCCCACGTTGTTCGTGTGGGCGTCTCGGGGGCTGGGAACGGAGGAACCTCTGCCGGTTGCTTGGGCGCTCCCTCGAGAAGGCTCCTGGAGCCCTGGAGAGTGGGGAGGAGTAGCTTGTAGAGCATCTTACGCATGGAGGGAAGGCCCGGGAGGGGAGAATGCGGTGGGACGGGCAACCCAGTGAGGACGGGGGCTGTAGGGAGGCCATGAGAGGTAGGGTCCTGACTCGGGGGAAGGGGCAGTCTTGGAGACTGAGCCTGTGAGAGAATGGAGCCCCACTGGGAAAGGGCTGTGGAAGGGGAGGGGTTCTGTGCCCAGCGTGGTGCCTCGCATACAGCGGGTGCTTAATAAATGCTTCATGATTGTGTGTTCGGTGGTAGGCCGCCTAGGCTGAGAAGCTCCAGATAGTATCGCCCCTTTTTTTCCTTTCCTAGGAGCCAGGCTGAGATGTGGATCTCTCCCCAAAGTGGGTACCCCCTGCGGTCCCTGCTGACCCTTCGATGGCCCATAATGTGGATGGGTTGCAGGGGCCTCCCCCGGGGAGGACCTCCCCGTAGGCCCTATCGTAAGGAGGTTCTGCCAACCCCTGACACCCCCGTGGTGTTTGTCACTGCAGCTGAGATAAGACAGTACCTTCGAGCCCAGGGGATCCCTTTCCAGGATGGGCACAGCTGCCTGCGCACACCCAGTCCCTTCCTGGGGCCACGGGGCGCAGAGGCAGAGAACTGGACTGAGGGTAGCCCCCACAGTCTTTTCATTGATAAGACCACAGGCCACTTCCTTTGCACTGGCAGCTTAGCTGAGGGCAACTGGGAGGACTTCCAGGCATCTGTGGAAGGTGGTGCAGCTGGTTCCTGGGCTAGTGAGGGTAAAGGGAGTGAGACTGTAGACAGCCAAAGTAATGATGTGCTGAGGATCTGGGATCGGGCAGTGCCACTAGCTGAACTTCCAGACCAGGAAGAGATTCAGGTGGCCCGAACAATGTTCAATCTGGCAAAGGTGTCTGATGCCACGTTGAAGCTCTTCAATGTGCGCTATCTTCGAGCTGCCAGAAGCTTGGTCTTTCCATGGTTTTCCCCAGGGGGCTTGAGTCTTAGGGGACTGAAGCTGCTGAAGGCAGAAGGTCAAGGGGAGGGTGTCTGCTATGTGGAGACCACTTTGCCTCGACCCAGTGCCTACCATAACCTATTTGGGCTGCCATTGATCAACCTTCGAGATGTGGAGGTGGTATTAACCAGTCGGGAGCTGGATAGCTTGGCTTTGCATCAGGCCACAGGGCTGCCCACACTGGCACTACCCCGAGGGTTAGCCTTCTTACCCCCTACTCTACTCCCTTACCTGGAACAGTTTCGGCGAATTGTACTCTGGCTTGGTGATGACTTGAGGGCATGGGAGGCTGCCAAATTGTTTGCCAGGAAGCTGAACCCCAAACGTTGCTCCTTGGTTAGGCCAGGAGATCAGCATCCCCGCCCCTTAGAAGCTCTGACCCAGGGCTTGAATCTGCAGAGAATACTACGGTCAGCCCTGCCTGCTGGCCATAAGTCAATAGTGTCTTTCCGGCAACTGAGGGAAGAAGTTCTGGGAGAACTATCTAACGTGGAACAAGTGGCTGGAGTGCGCTGGGGACGTTTCCCAGACCTCAACCGACTTTTGAAGGGCCATCGAAAGGGCGAACTAACTGTCTTCACAGGTGACCTCACATTAAAGATGGGTTTGGCCATTCTCACTTGGAGGAAAAGTTGGTTCTTCTCAAGGGGGATGTGATTGGTGTAGGGGTTGGGGATTTCATGGGCAGAGTGTTAAGGATCAGAGTGATAAATACTTGATTGTGCCCTCAGCTTTGAGGGTGGTGATCCCCAAGTCCTTTCTCAAACGTGCCTTTGTCTTGTATCCCTCAGGACCAACAGGCAGTGGGAAGACAACATTCATTAGTGAATATGCACTGGATCTATGTACACAGGGAGTGAACACACTGTGGGGTAGCTTTGAGATCAGCAATGTGCGACTGGCCAGGATCATGCTGACCCAGTTTGCCATGGGGCGGCTTGAAGAAAGGCTTGAAGAGTATGATGAGTGGGCTGACCGCTTTGAAGACTTGGCACTGTATTTTATGACTTTCCATGGGCAGCAGAATATCAGGTAAGAAACCTAGTTTTGATTGGCCTGCCTTACGGTCCAGATAGCTGCGATTCGAAGGAGGGCTGAAACTGCCAGCTGAAGCTTTCAGGACCTCTCAGATTGGCCATTATATCAAGGGTGCTGGTTGATGGACACACTATATGTTGGTGACTACAGACTTTTTCCCCTCTTCCTCTGTGCACCCTTCCTCTTCCAGGACTGTGGTGGACACAATGCATCATGCTGTTTACGTCTATGATATCTGCCATGTGATCATTGACAACTTGCAGTTCATGATGGGGCAGGAGCAACTCTCTTCAGATAGGTAACATCCCATCCCCAATCTTGGACAAGGTCAAGTTTGTACATGTATGTTTTGAGACTTGAAGCTCGTTTTTCCTTCCTGCAATCTGGGCATCCTGGAAATGGGATAGAGAGAGAGAGAGAGAGAGAGAGAGATACATATGTATATATATACATATATATATATACACACACACATATATATATATATATACACACACACACACACACACACACACACAACACACTCATGCGCATGCTCACACACCTTGTTTTTTCTGAGGCAGAAGGAGCACAAGTAGGATGGGTTAGAGTGTTGTCTGTGACTCTTTTGAGTCTTTATGTTGTCTTGGATAACTCAGGAGAGTGTGGATCTGACTGTTCGTATTCCTGTGTCAATGATGATAAACTTCAACCCTCCTGGGCTAATGGCAGGATTGCAGCCCAGGACTACATTGTAGGAGCCTTCCGAAAGTTTGCCACAGACAATAGTTGCCATGTGACCCTGGTCATTCACCCCCGGAAAGAGGACAATGACAAAGAGCTGCAAACAGCATCTATCTTCGGTTCAGCCAAGGTCTGTATCCTGGAGATGTTCACCTTGTAGATGAGAGGGATGGGGTATGGACTTGGGTATGTTTTAGGATCCTCTACAGTATAAGCCTTCCACTGGGAAGATGTACATGTAATAACAATGCCCTATCTTTATCTGAACCCCTTAAAACCTGTCCCCTCATTCCCACTTCTTTTCCTTTTTCCTTCCCTCCTTCACTTATCCCCTGCTCCCCTAATACATTTTGTTCCCTTTTCCACTCACATGGTCCTTCCCCTACAACCCTCCTCCCCCAGGCCAGCCAGGAGGCAGACAACGTGTTGATCCTTCAGGACAGGAAGCTGGTAACAGGTCCAGGGAAACGCTACCTACAGGTGGCTAAGAACCGTTTTGATGGGGACGTGGGTGTCTTCCCCCTGGAATTCAATAAGAACTCACTGACATTCTCACCCTCAGCCAAAGGCAAGGCCCGCCTCAAAAAGGTCAAAGATGATAATGAACTAGACCCCAAAAAGCCTCCCTCTAGGAAAGGGGGAGGAGCATCTGGGAAGCAGAAGGACAAAGCAGCCCAGACCCCTCCCCCCTGACAGCCACGGTGAGAGCAGTGTGGAGGCTGTGTTCAAGGAGCTCCCCACACCCTTTTGAGGTGAGATCCATCTGTGAGCTTGGTGCCTTACCTTTGTGGGAGTTGCTGATCAGAAATGTCCCCCTCACGTGCCTTGGTATGGGAGTCAAGAGAGTTTTCAGTCCCAAGAGAGAAGGCATGACCATGGGGCTGTCTCCCAGGACACTTTGTGATTCTGACCCAATGGAGGTGGTCAATAGCCTGAAGAAAGCCGAGTCACAGGGCTCTTCTTAGGAAAATAAACCTATTTTTGTCACAGTTTTGCTTGTTGTTTATCGTCCTTGGTTCTCAAAGAGGACCAAAATGACAGCACCGTGTTGGAGTCAAGGTATAGTGTGTCTGACTGGTTGATCAGACTGATATATGAGCTCAGAAGCTCTACCACAGTCAGGCACAGAGTCCACAGGAACATTTGGAGTGGACATGTCTCTAAATTTGTACCTCTCACTTTTCTTTTGAGCTGCTGCAATTCTGCTTAGCTCATGGAGCATAGCACCTTTGACAAGGGCATGCCATGCTGGGCAGTTCTTTGCCATTGTGTTCCATGTCAGGAAATACATTCCAACATTCTTGAGAGAGACCTTGAGAGTATCCTTGTATCGATTCTTCTGACCTCCATGTATGCATCTGCCTTGTGTGAGTTCTCTGTAATAGTCTTTTACGCAAAAGTACTTTTGGCATTTGAACAATGTGGCCAGTTCATGAGAGTTGAACTCTCTGCAATAGAGTCTGAATGCTTGGCACTTTAGCTCAGTGTGCAGTACCTTATCTTGCCTGGTGATCTTCAATATCTTCCTCTCTTTTTTTCCTTTTTTTAAAATTTTATTAATTTATTTTGATTTATCAACAATCACTTCCATATGCTTTTGAGTTGAAATTTTTCTCCCTCTTTCTCCCCCCTCCCCCCCAAGATGGCACACAATCTGATATAGGCTTTACATTTACATTCCTATTAAACATATTTTCACATTAGTGAAGTTGTAAGTGAAAATTAAAACCAATAGGAGGAACCATAAGAAAGAGGGAAACAAAACTCAACAGAAGGTAAAAATAAGTGATAGCGATTCGACTTCCATAGTTCTTTCTTTGGATGTGGACAGTGTTTTCCATCCCGAGGCCTCTGGAGATGTCTTAGATCCTTGTAATGCTGAGAAGGGTTCAGTTTAACATTCTTAGTCATTGCATAACGTGGCTGTTATTGTGTACAAAGTCCTCTTGGTTCTGCTCACTTCACTCAGCATCAGATCATATGAATCTCTCCAGGTTTTTCTGAAGTCAGCCTATTCATCATTTCTTATAGCACAATAGTATTCCATTACATTCATATACCATAACTTGCTCAGCCATTCCCCAATTGATGGGCATCCTCTCAATTTCCAATTCTTTGCCACCACAAAAAGAGCTGCTATGAATATTTTTGTACATGTGGGTCCTTTCCCCATTTGTTTGATCTCTAGGAGTGCTATTGCTGGATCAAAGGGTATGCACATTTTTGTAGCCCTTTGGGCATAGTTCCAAATTGTTCTCCAAAATGGTTGGATCATTTCACAACTCCACCAACAATGTATTAGTTTCCAGTTTTCCCACATCTTCTCTAACATTTATCATTTTCTTGTTTTGTCATGTTGGCCAAGCTGATAGGTGTGATGTGGTACCTCAGAGTTGTTTTAATTGCATTTCTCTAATCAATAGCAATTTAGAGCATTTTTTTTAGAGCTTTAATTTCTTCATCTGAGAATTGTCTGTTCATATCCGTTGACCATTTATCAATTGGGGAATGGCTTGTGTTCTTATAAATTTGTCTTAATTCTCTATGTATTTTAGAAATGAGGCCTTTATCAGAGAGACTGGTTGTAAAAATTATTTCCCAATTTTCTACCTTCCTTCTAATCTTAGTTGCATTGGCTTTGTTTGTGCAAAAACTTTTCAATTTAATGTAATCAAAATTATCCATTTTGCTTTTCATAATGTTCTCTATCTGCTGTTTGGCCATGAATTCTTCTGTTCTCCATAGATCTGATAGGTAAACTATTTTCTTTTCTCCCAGTTTACTTGTGGTATCAGCCTTTGTATCTAAGTCATGAGCCCATTTTGATTTTATTTTGGTATATGGTGTGAGATTTGGGTCTATGCCTAGTTTCTGCCATACTCTTTTCCAGTTTTCCCAGCTCAATGTCTTACTGAGACAATTCAGTTGGAAGTGTTTCACTTTTCTGCATGTCACTGGTACACTTCCAGGCTTCACAGACATACAACAATGAAATCAGCAGAACAGCTCTGTAGAACTTCAGTTTGGTAGGCAGCCTAATACCTTTTCTCTCCCTTCAGAGTCTCAAAAACTGAGCTAGCTCTGGCAGCATGTGTGTCAACCTCATCATCTATGTATACATTCCCTGGAAAGTATATGACTAAATTAAGTTAACTTATCCATCATATTCAAAATTTCTCCATTTGCTGTAACCAATAGTTCCACGTGTGGATGGTGTGTTGCTGGCTGATGGAGAGCCTTAGTTTTCTTGGTGTTAATTGTTAGACCAAAATTAGCACAAGCAGAAGAGAATTAATCTATACTTCACTGCATCTCAGCTCCCGAGGTTGTATTCAGTGCACAATCAAATGTGAACAAAAAATCATGCACCAGCTTTCCCTCCACTTTAGTCTTAACTTGTAGCCTTTTCAAGTTAATTTACCATCAGTGTGATAGCTGACCTTGATGTTTTCATCCTTGTTAAAGAGGTCTGACAACATTGCTTAAAACATGCTCAAAAGCATGGGAGCAAGCACACAGCTTTGCTTCTCTCCATTGGTGGCTGGGAAAGCTGGAGAGCATTGTCCATTATCCAGAACGCATGCAAGCATGCTGTCATGAAATTGATGTACAATACTGATGAACTCCAGACAACCAAATTTGCCATAATTTTCCACAAACCTTCATAACTGACAAAAGGCTTTGGTCAGATCGACAAGCATTGTGTACAGATGTCTATTCTGCTCCTGTCATCTCTCCTGGAGTTGTCAGGCCCATATTAACTCTTCCTTAGCCCTTTCTGAAGCCACACTGGCTCTTGGGTAGATGACCGTCTTCCAGGTGAAGCATCAGCCTGTTAAGGAGGACTCTGGCAAGAATCTTGCCAGCAATGACTACAAGGAAGACTCCCCTGTGATTGTCACAGGATAATCTATTTCCTTTAGCTTTATAGAGATGGACAATAGAAACATACTGGAACTCCTGGGCAGATAACCTCTTGTCATATAACCTGGAAGATATCAGTCAGCTTTTCTATGAGTAGTGGACCCCCTGCCTTGTAAATCTTAGCTGGAGCAGAGTTAGCACCAGGCTCTTTGCCACACAAGAGGAGCCTAATGGTATTCAAAACCTCTTCAGTTGGAAATTTGGCTAGAATGGCAAAATAGTATAAATGATGTCTTTTGATTCGAGCATAAATTGGATTTAAGTGAGGCAGAGCTGCACATAATCATCAGCTTCACTCTTCCAGAGTCATTAGAGTCTATTGTCAAGACAAAATCAAGATGACTGGCAATGGCCTGGGATGCAGTGGATGACCTTGGCATCTTTAATGTCTGACCAAGCTCTAAGTGCTCCACAGTGCCTGCTTTAGCTGCCTTTTTGGCCATTAGAACAAATTGTTCTCATCTATCCATTCCACCAGAGAAGTCATCACATAGTTGGGATAGACAGTCCACTAATTCACTGAAGGATTTGAGTCCGTTGGTTACCCTCAATCTAATTTAGCCATCTGCTGAAACGGTTTACTGAGGTGTGGCTGCTGAGTATGCTACAGCTTCTTGGAGCCACAGATGAGAATTTGGTGAGTAAAGTGGACACCAAAGGTAGATGAGCAGCCCTCACACCAAAGGTACTAGTCTTCCCTGAACACCCCTACCCCCTGTTAACACTTTTACACCTTTATTTAAAAAAGAGGTTTTGGTTTTGGTTTTTTTTTCTTAGCTCTGTGTCTTGCCACATATGACCACCAGGTGTCAGTGGTGCTCCCAATACCATGATGGCAAGGTCTTGGCCTTGTTTCTTGCCCTTACAATAGAGAATGAGGGTGTCCACCCAATCCCCTGACCTGGGGACCTTATAGCTTTACTTTCCAGCAGCCCTTTGAGCTAGAGCCAGGGAGATGCTACCAGGATGGGGGGAACCCCATCTGACCCTGCAAACTTGGCCTTTCCTACTGTCCTGCCTTCCCTGCCATCACCCCAGATCCCTTTCCCACCCTACCCAAAATATGAAGAGCAGAGGTGGTACCAGGCCAGTATCCCTGATCCTTTCAAGGTACTGGGCTCAGCCACTAGAAGCTTGTAGTACATCTATATGTATTCACCTGTGTGTTTATGTGTGTCTGCAGAGTTGTAATGGCTGGTACTGGCTGATGAGCTTTAAGAATAGTTCAGGATGAAGCCCCAAGCCTGTTAGCCTTGCTGTGGTGGAGGTGGGGGGACAAGACTCTTGGGCAGTCTTCAGAGATAAGTAGAGGTTTCTTTTGTTGTATATGAAGGTTGGTGGGATAGAGCTCCTGGGTTTTTTCAGGTCTCTTAGACTGGATGGAGCTGAGACTCTCATTTTAATAATTCCTAGCCTTGAGCCAGCCAGGCTGAGAGACTTGGACACTGAGAGTCTGCAGTCTGGCCAGTCCTCAAAACTGCACGTTCCTGGGGTTGGGGAGGAGCCTATGAATAGCCCAGCCTATATGAACAGTATGGATTCCTCAGTGGACCTTCCCCAGGGTGCCCTTTGTGGAGCTTAGAGGAATTGGTAAGCAAAATCCTGAGCCATCTGTGCTGCCTCACATGCAGACACCCCCACACAGTACAAACCAGAATGACCAGGGGAAGGAAGCTAGACAACCTCCCTTCCCTCCTCTCCCCACATACACAGCCCCACCCTTTAAACAAACACACACCTTAACAAACACGCTGAACCCATATAAGCATAGATATCTATACATGTTCCTGGAACTTCAGACCTGCAGTAAGGTCTCTGGAACTCTCCCATTGAAACAGGAGGGTGGGCCAAGGCAGGTCTCAGTTCACATGCCTCGGTTTACTCGTCTTCCTATTCAACACACAGATTAATGGCCCTTGAAAATGGGGATGAAAACAGATGCAGTATACTCAAAATTAGCCTTCCAGTAGGGGATAGAGTCCAATGCCCAGGCCTGTGCTAGGTGGGGCCTCCTTAGTCTGTTGTGTGAGTTCATTTAGTGAGAACTAGATAATTTATGATTGTGCTCTGAGCCCAGTGCTAGCAATCAATATCAAGGTTCCTGTTTGCTAATGTTTATAATCTAGAAAGGCAGCTTAAAGGACTGGGGTAATATTTAACTAAGGGGCCTTTTTGTAAGCCCCTGATCTTTGCAGCTGGCTTCCAGCCATAGAACCTGTACTATCAGTCCTATAAGGGCAGTATAATAACTGTAGCCCCTCAGAATCTCTCAGCCTCTTGCACTCCCTCCATTCCCATCCCATTTTCTGCTTTAGCTAGTTGGGACTTTAAGGACTAAGAGAGGAAGATCTTATTCTATGAGAGGAAAAAACTTACAAGGCCTCACCAGGAGCAGAGAAAGGATCCTGGTGATCGCTGCCTGTCTGGGGTAATGGGCCTGAAAGGAGGGGGTGCCAGCTCTGAATCATCAAGTCGGCGAAGCTGTTATACTGCAGCTTAACCGCGACACCCTCATGTTGCCAACTACGGTGAAATTCAAGAGCCCTTTGGTCACTAAACCTTAAGGAGGAGGGGGGAAAGAGTTCAATAAGCATTGGGTGCTTAAAACGTGCCAGACCGGGGTCTGTGGTTGGGTATACAAACAACAAAGCCGGACAGCCCCTGCCCTGACCAAGGGACCCTAGAAGCCCAGTGGGAAGCATTCGCGCAAGGGCACGTGGAGGCGGCAAGAAGCGCGCCCTGCCTTAGGTAGTTTTGTTTTTAGCTGCCGGGGGAGGGTGTGGGGGGGAAACCGTGGGCCCTCGCTCATGGGCCCAAACTAAAGTTGGAGGCCAAGGATATCGGCGTTCTAGGATCTCGGCCTTCCTTCCACCCCGACCTCCGACCAGGGGTCCAGTGAGGTTAAGTCTTTCGGGGTCGGAGGCTCGGGGCCCACCTGGGGCCTCTACTTGGTCGCCGCAGGCCCTCGGGTGCGGCTCTGCCGGCCCCGCCCCGCCCCTCCCCTCCCGCCTGGGCAGGCGATGGCAGCGGGCGGAGCAGCCAGGAGGCTTCAGCCGGACGGGAGACAGAGCCAGAACGTCGGGGCAGCCTTCGGTGAGTGCGGGGCTCCGGGATAGCTCCCTCGGAGGTAGAGAGAGCTAACTGGGCTGCAGTGGGGAAACGCCGACCCCTGCGGGCTGCAAGAGCACATTGGGGGCCCGGGCCCAGACACGAGAAGTTGTCCAAAGTCCCACCTTCCCCCATCCGCGCCCCCCGGCGCGCCGAGAGACCCAAGCACGCACAAAGAAAGCCGCAGGCGCCCCCCCGAGCGTGCACCGGAAGCCTCGTGCGCTGGCCAGGATCCTAGGCGCGCGGGGTGAGGGAGGGGCGGAGGGGGCGGGGCAGGTCTGGGGGCGGAGCCTCGGCGAGTTTGTCCCAGTTCTTGCTTCCCGGCCGGCGAGGCGGTAAACTGGGGTCACGTGCCCCCCGCGCGGACACGTGGGCGCCAGGCCCGGGAGGGGGGCCGGGTGTCCGTGAACCCGAAGTACTGGATCAGCTCCAGGGGGCCTTGTGGGGGCAACCCGCCTTTCCCCCCCCACACTCCCGGGGCCCCTGGCAGCCGAGAGGGAACAAGGCCGGAGCGAAGAGCCGTGGGAGGATGGGGCAGTGATGGGAGGAAAGCCTGGTCGGTGCCTGAAAAAGAGAAGTTCTGGGAGTGGGAGGGATTGGGGGCGTGGCTGGTCCAGACGGGGGCGGTGCCCTCGGGCCTCCGGGGGCGGGGCTGTTTTTCCCCTTTCGAGGGAAAAAAGGAAAACAAGACTCTTTCCAGGGAGCTAAAAATAGCCCTGAGGCTGGGAAGGCTTAGAGCTAGGAGGGGGCTGGAGCGGGGAGAACGGCGGTCTGACAGCCCTCCCCTCCCCGGGGCGGATGCCCGGAGGTTCGTCACGTGGTCCGGGGGGCGATGTGCCCGGGGGTTGGCCGCGGCCGTCGTTGCACGGTCTCCTGTTGCCCCTTGCTTCGGCAGGTTTGGGAGTTGGGGGGACCATTCCCTTAGAGGTCCCAAGCCCACAGCAGGGGGCCGGACGGGAACGCAGGAAGAGGGGCCCCTCCAAACCCGGTCTGGAGTCGGGGCCTCCCCTTCCATGTTCCCGTCCGGCCCTGGGCCATTCCGGGGACTGGCCGCTGGGCGGCGTAGCAGAGGCTAACCTGGGGTTTTCGGGGAGCTCAGGATTCTTCTTTCCCGCCCCCCCCTCCTCCAAGGGAGACTGGGAAGGGGTGGGGGACACAGATGCTTGGGGCTGGCCTGAACGGGCTGGGAATGGGAGGAGCCGCCAGGCCTTTGTGCTGGAACTCGGGCCAGCTGCCACCTTTTGGACTCGCGGGGGAGGCATGTTGACCCTCCCAGGCTGCCCCCACCTCTGCATGCTCTCGGGGGGATGTGGGAAGGCTTGACTGCCCAGACCCTGCGTACTTTGGGGGCTGCGTTTGACGTGTGTGAATCCTGCGAGAGCAGCAGCGCGTATCCGTGCTTACATGTGCACGTCTGTGTGCTTACCAGAACACGGGTGACGTGGGTTGCGCGCGTGTCAGAACCCAGTCGCTCGGGGGCGGGGCTACTTCCCCCTTCCCTGGGCTCTGCCCCTCCCATGCTTGGGTCAGGGAGGGGAGGGGACGGAGACGGGGGGGGAGGGGAGGCGGAGCCCCGGTCGGGCTCTCGGAGTGTCCGAGGATCTGGGCTGGAGCGAGGGCTCAGAGGGAGCTGCCGGGGTCTGAGGATGGAGCAGCGCGGTGGAGGTGAGGGGGGCAGGCACGGGGAGGAATGCCATGGTGTCCCCAGAGTTAGAAGGCAGCTTAGGTCCTTCGTTAATGAACGTGGGGGGGGGATATTACACTCTGTACTAGTTTGGGGGGCCAGAGAGGGAGCCTCCTACTTTGTGTCCTGGGATTGGAATCACTTCTTCTAGGCGTGGAGAAGGACCTAACACCCCTCACCCCCCAGCCCTGCAGGCTTTGGACGCAGTTTCCTTAACTCCAGACCCTCAGGGTTGGGATGGGGGGTGTCGCCATCGGCAGCTGGAATCCTGCTTAGCCTGGCCTTCCCACTGAAGTCCAGACTGGGGTGGGGGTGGGGGGGAGGGGAGTCCTCCCGCAGGGCGAGTGTGTGTGTGAGCCGAGGGGCCCCCTTTCCCACAGAGCAGACACAGACGCTGCTCAAAATGGAGCCTCTGATAGCCCCTCCCTCTTCAGCTTGGAAGGAGAGAGCGGGAGCCCGGCCCCCCCCCCCCAGGCTCTGGCCTAGTCTGGACTTCCAGACGCTGTGGCTGTCCTGCTCTGTCTTTCCACCCCCACTCCCCCTTCCACTTCTGCCATCTTTCTGCTTCTTTTTCTCCCTGTCCCTCCCTCCCACCCTGTGCTCCTCACTTTCCTTGTGCTCATAAGGAGACAGATGGGGGAAAATTAGCCCACCTAATGACCCCTTAAGACAGACCCCTCCACCCACCATTGTGTGTGTCGGCTGATTCACTCCTTATGCCTGGTAACTTTGAGGATGGCATATTAATTGGGGGGGAGGTCTCATCTACTTAAACCCCACCCCCACCCCCTATTAGTTGTCTGGGGCCTGGCCTGAGTGGTGATGTATCAGGCTTTCTGGTCTTGAGCTGCAGCTGGAGGGAACCTGATGCTCTGTTAGTTCCTAAAGCTCAAAGATATTTCACCAGCCCAATTTTCTGTTTTGATTTGGGGAGGGAGGGTCCTGCTTTACTTCAGTAAGGAAGAAAGAAGTGGAGTTGAAAGGACTCATGTTCAGGTTCAGATCATACTAGATCTCTGTCTGAGGACCTTTCCCATTCTTGAGATACTTTGATTCTTAAAATGAGGAGAGGACAGGTTTAAAAAAAAAGTGTATTTGTATGTGGCCCTCCCCAAGCAGGGAATAGGAAAAAACATCATACTTCATGTGTGAATTCATGAACTTATATACATATTGATACTTACAATCATATAGCTTCAGTGTGTACTCAATGAACAGGGATGCACATACACACTGTCTCTAACACACTCTCATGTTGATTTCTGGATTGTGTTCTGATGGCTTGAACAGATGTCCGAAACCCTTGGAGGCCTCAGGAAGGTCTGGGGTTCCGGGTAGGCACCTCCCCTTCCCAACCCAAGAAGGAGATGAAATTCTGTGAGGGTCAAGGGTCGCCAGACCCTCCTCTCTTTAGCTCCAGCTAGATCCTGGGAACATTTGCAGGGGTGGGGTTAGAGCCTGCATTTTCAGAAAGAAAGGGAAACTCTCTCTCCAGATCATAACTAACTTTTCTTCCTCACTGGGGTTGTCTGTATTCTTTGGGACCAATCTAATGTTGAGAAGTTTAGTGGGTGATATTGGAGGTGGGGCAGGGTTTGTCATGGTAACAAAGCATCAAACTCTGTCCCTGATGGGCTAGGATGGGGTTCATTAACCCTTGAAGTTTCCTTTGGGGGCAAAGTGTACTGGGGTGGTTAAGTAACTTTGTGAAAATTGGGGGTAGGTGGACATTGGTTTGTAGGGAGGGACAAATGAGCCACTGATTAATTTGGGGAGCAGAACATTGACTGGTATGGTTTGAGGGGGAATGGCACAGACAGCTCTCAGTTCCC
Source organism: Phascolarctos cinereus (assembly GCF_003287225.1). NCBI lineage: Eukaryota > Metazoa > Chordata > Mammalia > Diprotodontia > Phascolarctidae > Phascolarctos > Phascolarctos cinereus. Next base: position 109,605,546 of record NW_027555736.1, on the reverse strand, counting down.
TAATTACTATCTAAGAACAGAGATAGTGTGTATGTGGTGTCTGTCTTGCAGTGGGTAGTGAGGTTTCGCCTCGTAAGGGCTGAGCCAGAAGAGAAGGCTCCTTTGGGAGCCAGAGACACCTGCCTGCCTAGGAGGGGACAAGTCCCCAGACCTTAGTATAGGGGCTCAGCAAGACCTGAAACCTCAGACCAGGGTTTCTGCCCTACCTGAAGGCCCCAGACTCATCTGACCAGTTGGGCTGGCTTGGCCACTTCCTTCCCCCATCTGGCCCTTGCTCTTGACACCTTTTCTAGCCTCACTGTACCCTCACTCTCCTTCTTTGCTCCCATCCTCCCTCCAAGCAAAGCCTATTTCCCATCAGGTTTAAATATTCTCAGACCCCTGGCCCCTATTGAGATAGAAGGGAGCTCTAGAGACATGAGAAATCATGACCTCTGCCTTCAGCCTCAACAAGAGGCAAGGAGCAAGACATACTCATGTATTTGTATGTGTGTTGGGAGGTAAGTTTTCAGGGTTTGAGAGAGGGGCCTGATGGGGCACGGGATAGTCTTAGGACTAGGAGACTTAGAATTGGGGCTGCTTTGTGATAGCTGGGCTTTAAGGTCATGAACATAGAGAAGAGCTGGGTGTGGGACATTGGCAGAACTTTGGGTGTGCACTGTTCCAGCAGTGGGTTATGGTAGGAGTAGAGGTCTGGCAGGGAGGCTCAAGAATGGGGAGCTCTGACTGTGGCCTCCTTCCTTGCACAGCAGGTTGCCTTCAAGGCCTGTGGCCAGGCCACAGTCCCTCCAGCCATGGCAATCGTCCAGACTGTGCCTGTGCCCCTGGAAGCCACCCCTGAGAACACGGTCTCACACCCACCCCACCTGCCCACCATGGGCAGTGTGAGTAGCCTTATTTCAGGCCGGCCCTGCCCTGGAGGAGGGCCTGCACCCTGCCACCATGCCCCCTCGGGACCTCCTTTCTTCCGGCAGCAGGATGGGCTACTACTTCGAGGGGGTGGTTGTAGGGCCCAAGAGCCACTGTGCCCCCCAGTGCCCACCAGAAAGCCCGTGGGAAATGCTGGCTTCGCATATATCAATGAGGATTTCCGGGGAGATTCACCCTCCAGCCCCTGTAGTGACACTGAGGATGCCCGAGAGCAGCAAGCTCGAAGTGCCCATCTCAGGGGTCCACCTCCAAAGCTCATCCCTGTGTCTGGAAAGTTGGAGAAGGTGAGAATGGGAGCCTTCTTCCAAGTACAAATTACTTTTCACAGTGCTCAGGGAGAGGAGGGGGTGGGTTGGGATAGAGCCTCTTAACACCTGTGATGACTCTAGCTTTGCTTCCTCGACCAAGGGACTGCCAGGATTTAGATGCAGGGAGCACATAGGGCTTGGGAGAGGGTACCTCATAGTAGCTAGGTGGTAGTACTTTGTTACTCTGTTTCAGAACATGGAGAAGAGTCTGATCCGGCCCACAGCCTTCAAACCTGTGCTGCCCAAGCCTCGGGGGCCACCATCCTTGCCAGCATTCCTGGGGCCACGGGCTGGTGTTGGGGGATGTCAGGGAGCCAGGGTAGTCTGACCCAGCTGTTTGGGGGCCCTGCTTCCTCATCTTCCTCCTCTTCCTCCTCTTCCTCGTCCTCTGCTGACAAGCCTCTGACTCTAAGCAGCTGGGCCAATGGTTGCCCCTCAGGAACACTGTCTGACTCTGGCCGAAATTCATTGTCTAGCTTGCCCACTTACAGCACAGGTGGAGCTGAACCAGTTGGAGGCTCTCCAGTTGGGCACCTACCTACTGATGGCCCTGGGAGAGGGGTGCTGCCTGGCACTGGGAGCAGCCACCGTGGGGTCTCCATGGGTCCCTCGCACTCAGACAGTGGGCGTTCATCATCCAGCAAGAGCACAGGGTCCCGGGGAGGCCTCCTCAGTGGTGGGGGCACGCGGGCCTCTCCAGACAGTGGTTCTTGTGGGGATCGATCACCTCTACCTGGCCCCCCCCACCTCCCCCCCACCCCTGCCAGATGAGTCTCTGCTGCGATGTGCCCTGCAGGAGAAGCTTCGGGAGCGGGAGGCAGAACTGCAGCAGCTTCGGGACAGCCTGGATGAAAATGAGGCTGCCATCTGCCAGGTGATTGACTCTCCACTCTCCATCTGCCACCATCCCATGCCTGAAAGGAGGGGCTGAATTGAGTAGACAGAGACTGAGTGGAAAAAAACCTGGTCTAGTCCTTCATGCCCCAATATGCCATGTGTGTCTGGACAACTTGTGAACCTCATTCAGATTCCCCTCTCATCTCTCCTTGAGTGAGGAGATGCTTTGGAAGTTACTTTTGGTGATAAGAGAAGGGGTTGGGTGAAAGAAGGACAACTTGAATAATCTAAAACAATAGGTAATTCAGAAGGAGTGATGTAACCTTCCCATGGGTGCATCACTTTACAATTCATAAAACTCTTTTATACCAGCACTTTGAGGGAGGCAGGGCAAGTATCACTACACCCCCCCACATTTTACAGATAAGGAAATTGAGGACTGGAGCAATGAAATAACTTGCCCAGGATCATTCATCAAGTTGATGGCAGGGCCAGAACTAGACCTCCTTATTCCAGTTTCCTCCACTACCTTGCAATCCTTACATCTTTGGTGGTGGACTGTACTCTAGGGGGGGGCAGCAGCAGCTGATTATCACTACCTGGCTGGCTCCAGCTTAGTATTAGAGCAGGGCTGACTTCCTTGAGCATAGGCTGGCCAGCTGAGGAGGGGACGCAGAAACGTTCGGCTGTGAATTATCTACAGTGTGTTACTTAAGAGTTATCTGTGATACCATGTTGTTCATGGAGAGGTTGAGGTTTCTGGGTTTAAGCATGTGCTGAGGTATATACAAGGAATGTGCATAGAGGAGGTATGGAATAGTAGAAAATATTGGTCTGTGGAGATCTATGTTCAAATACCAGGCCCACACTTAGTGGCTTTGTAATGATGGGCACTTCGCTGTCTCTTTGAGCCTATTTTCTCATTTGTAAAATGTAGATAATAGTTGACCAAATCACTGGGTTATTGTAAGGAAAACCTTCAACGCGTTTCATAGAAGGTGGAGAGCCAATGGGATATTTGCATAAGTGTGGGTGGGTGGGAGACAAGCTCAATGTTTGTGAATGTTTGGAATGGGACTGTGCCTGTGTTTATGGCCCTGTCCCCCCAGGTCTATGAAGAAAAGCAGAGGCGCTGGCAGCGAGAGCGGGAGGAGCTCCAGGAGGGCTGTGTAGCCCAGGTGATGCAGGCAACCCAGAGAGCTCAGCGGGCACAACAGCTGCTGCAGCTGCAGGTTTTTCAGCTGCAGCAGGAAAAACGCCAGCTGCAGGATGACTTTGCACAGCTGCTGCAGGAGCGAGAACAACTGGAACGGCGATGTGCAGCCTTTGAGCGGGAGCAGAGTGAGCTCGGTCCTCGACTCGAGGAGACCAAGTGGGAGGTGGGTTTGGGGACCCTGGGAAGACTAGGGGAAGAGGATAGGCTGAGAGTCTGGGGGGGAACTTTGGGAACAAGACTGGCATCTGGTCTTGAGGCCAAAGTTAGAGTTTCATTCTCATGATTTTAAATGACATAATTACCCAAGGTTTACCAGCTAGTAAATGGGGGAGCTGGGGTTCAAAGTAAGGTGGTTTGCCTCCATATCTTTCACCTGCATATTCTTGCCTCTGCTGACCCTCTACCCCTGTTGGGTGTGAGGTCATCACTCACCACTGGTCCCCCCTCACCCTTAAGGTCTGCCAGAAATCAGGGGAGATCTCCCTGTTGAAGCAGCAGCTAAAGGAGTCCCAGGCGGAACTGGTTCAGAAGGGCAGTGAGCTGGCAGCGCTGCGGGTGGCACTTCGGGAGGCCCGGGCCTCTCTAAGGGCCAGTGAGGGGCGAGCTCGAGGGCTGCAGGAGGCAGCCCGGGCACGGGAGCTAGAACTTGAAGTCTGCACTCATGAGTTACAGCGCAGAAAGAATGAGGCTGAATGGCTTCGGGAGAAGGCCGGACAGCTGGACATGGCTGTGGCAGGACTTCGGGGGGCTCCAGAGCCCATCCCTGTGCCCACCCCTGACCCCTTCCTGCTGTCAGAGAGTGATGAGGCCAAAGCTCAGAGGGCAGCAGCAGCTGGGGCCGGGGGGAGCCTTCGGGCCCAGGTAGAGCGGCTGAGGGCAGAGCTGCAGCAGGAGCGGCGTCGAGCTGAGGAGCAGCAGGGAAGCTTTGAGAGTGAGCGCCTGGCCTGGCAGGCAGAGAAGGAGCAAGTCATTCGCTACCAGAAGCAGCTGCAGCACAGCTACATCCAAATGTACCGGCGCAATCGGCAGCTGGAGCAGGAGCTGAGGCAGCTAAGCCTGGAGCTGGAGGCCCGAGAGCTGGCAGACTACAGCTTGCCTGAAACCCCACCCTGTGTCCACCTGGAGGAGATCACAGCCACAGAGATCTGAAGACTCATAGGTTAGAGGAGCCATGAGGCAGGGGAAGGGAATCAGCTTAGAGGCCTCTGAGTTGAGGGACTGTCACCTCTCTACCTTTCTTTGTCCTGGTCTGGCCTCTAGGATGAGTGCAGGGATAAGTTTTCGGGCCAGTTCTGTACCCAAAGAGGAGCATTTCAGTAGAGCTAATGACCCCATGTAATTATTGTTAGGGTGATGTCAGGCATGCTCATGCCCTATCTGGGGGGAGATGTGAAGACCACTCCCCCACTCACCTTGTCACCACCACTCCAAATCTGCCTCCATAACACCTATCAAATCTGCCCCTGGGATTGAGAGCCTAAGGATTCCACACCAGAGAGAGAAAGCTCCTTCTTTCTCCCCTCCCCTCAATATGTGCCTCCCTTCTGTGTCATAGGCTAACGGATGAGGGACCTGGGATGAAGATGCCTTGGTTCTCCATCAGGTTCCTCCTCTAGAGCCCCATTCCATAGCCCCCTGTGTGACCAGGAGCTGCCTTCAGACCAAAGGAAGAACTCAGAGACTTCTCATTTATTTGTGTTTGTTACTATACCGGTCTCTAACATCACCCCACCCTCCTTCCTGAGTTTATGGCATCTTTTAAATTGTATATTTTTCACACGTGTAAATTTCTTGTACAAACCCAAAGAAAAATTAAAAAAAATTGTTTTTAAGAAAATGAGTACACTGAAAGTGTATATAGAGAAGGGGAAAGTTCGTACTCTGCCGACATACACATTGCTGCAGGCTCCTCCTTAGATCCCACCCTGGTTTTGGGAGGTCCTGCTACAAGTCCAGTAGAAAAAGGCCTGGAAGTCCCTATGGAGCATGGCTTGAATGGAATTTACAGGGCCTGAGGTACCAGGGCAGTTCACCCCTTGCATTCTTACCCCTTAACTAAGTAAAGGCCAGAAGCAGGGGGATGGATGAGATGGCCCTTGCTCCTTTCTCATCTGAAGAGGCCTAGAGGTTCCTATCTGGGATCAGACAGGGCAGAGAAGAACCCTCACCCATAACTCCCACACTCATGCTTATCTGACTCCTGCCCTAGGCCAAGTCTTAAGGCTTGCTGAGACTAGGGAGGAATGGGGTGTAGGGAGTAGGGAAGCCTAGTTAGTAGCACCATTGTTCGGTTTGTAAGCTGACCACAAATCTGGCCTGTTTCTGAGAGAGATGAGGCTCTAGGATAAGATGGATTAAGGAAAGAGGTTGTGGTCATCTGGGAACTGTTGGTAGTGCTGGGGAATGACCCTGATCTCTGTTAACTTATTGGGGAAAGGATCAGGGAATCTGAACCAGAAGGTCATTGAAGGAGTGTGACCTGGGGCTAAGAGATTGTGGAAGGTGCCGAAGGCCAAGAGTGGGGGACCCTGACCACTATCTCCATGGGCTCCCGAGCCTTGTTTCGATAGGCCCTGCGGATGGTGTCCACAGCTCGCTGGTGAGTCACCTGTTGGAGGCTCTCCCCATCCACAGACACAAGCTCAAAGCCAGCCTGATGAAGAGGTCACAGCCTTAGCTCCTTCATTGCTGCAGTCCCCTCTCTGGGGCTCTGGCCTCTCACCCCATTTCCCAGTCTGAGACTGGAGGACAAGTTAGGGGGAGTACCCAAGCAAAGTGGGGGGGGCGGGTAACAGCATGGACAATGAGATTTTTGTTCTGTATTTTTTTTCCTTAGTGTGTGGGGGGGTGGTAAGGCATAGACAATGGTCCCTTTGTGCCAGGACTGGTGTGTGTGTGTGTGTGTGTGTGTGTGTGTGTGGAGGGGGGTGTTTTTGCTCCACCGAAGACAATTCTCCCTCCTCCCACCCCCACCCCATCCTGCTTAGTCATAGCATCTTTGGACTTAGAAGTGAAAGGGATCTTAAGTCATCTTGTCCAACCTCATCATTTTTACATATGAGGAAACAGTGATGTGACTTGTAAATAGGTGAGCTAGGTCCTTTGAAGTCACATCTAGCCTGCTATCCACTCTGTCACTTCTGATTACGTCTATCCCCCCTGGCCCCGAAGACACTGCGCTCCCTCTAGTCCCTGCCTCCGACTCCCCACAATGGATGGGCTGTATTTGGGACTGAGGTTGAAATGCCTCCCCAGGGATGTATTTCATCCATACCTGCAGAGCCCCACTAAGGAAGGCTGCCCCTCCAGGAAAGATCTTCTCAATCTTCACCATGGGCTGCACCTTGGACTCGATCCCCCCAGAAATGCTGATTCCTGGGAGTGGGGCACGAGGTCAGAGACTCCCACCCCCAAACTTACCTACGGGGCACAGTCGCTAGCGCGTTCTGAAAGCTGGGGAGCTCGCCCCCACCACGGCCCTGTCTTCCAGCTTGGCCCATCTGCGCCCCCTCCCACTGCCCAGCTCACCCAGGGATTGTCTGAGCTTGGAGAGAGTGACGGTCCTGAGCTCCCCTTGTCCATCTCGGTCCGGAGGCGCCTCTTGCTCCTGCGTGCCTCCAGCGACCACCTGCTCGCTAGGTCCGAGTAGGGGTGTGGGGAGAGGAAGCCGGGAGCGGCGGGACTTGGTGTAGCGCCCGTTCCCGGGAGCTGGGGATGGGGAGCGCCTGCTGCCTGGAGACTTGCAGCGGCTACGGCTGCGGCTGCGGCTGCGACCTCGACTCCGGCTGCGTTGGGCATCCTCGCGCGCCCGCCCAGGGGGCTCGCTTAGCAGCCAATTGGGCCGCGGGGGTCTGGGGGCTACCGGGGGCGGGGGCGGCGGGGAAGACGCGCTGCGGCGGCCGGGGCAAGAGAAGGCATCCACTGGAACGTCCCGCAGAGGGGGAAAGGGCTTGTGTGAGCGGCGAGGGGCCGCAGCCGGAGCCGGAGGACTCTGGGTGTCCGCCGGCGACGAGACCTGCAGCCCTGCCAACCTGTCGCCCAACGCACCCGACGCCACCTCCTCTTCATCTTCCTCCTCAGCGAAGCCATTCACAGGGAGCAGGTAGAAACCTCCCCGGCTGTCTGTGGAGGCAGTGTGTGTGTGTGTGTGTGTGTGTGTGTGTGTGTGTGTGTGTGTGTGTGTGTGTGTGTGTGTGTGTGTGTGTGTGTGCGCGCGCGCGCGCTAGCCCCCTTTGTAGTGGCAAAGGTCACTTAAGGAAAAGTCACTAAAGACCAGGCCCTATCCATTCAACTCCACCCCCCCCAACATTTCCTAGGACCTGGGTACACCAGCTCCCTCTCCTTAGGATCATAGATTAAGAGCAGAAAGAGACCTCAAGACTATTCTAGTCAAACATCATTTTACAGATGAGGAAAATGAGGCACAAAGCACTTATAGTGACTGCCCAAGGTCACAAAGGTAGTACCTAGATAAGTAGCAGAATCCCAGAATTCCAGTCCTTTAATTCCTGAACCACAATGACCAAGGGCCTACTAAAACCAATATTTGTGTAGCCACTATAGAAACCAGACTTGTTTTTGAAATCAGATATGACTAGTCTGAGCCCTGCACCTGAGCACCTGGGAGCTGACAGGCCAAAAGCAGACAGGAATTTCTGTCACATAGGTCTGGGGAAGGTTTCCTATTGTCAGTCTGTCTCAGTCTTCATCATCTGTCACATACTATTGCAGTAACTGGTCGGTGGTTCAGTGGATAGAACACCAGGCCTGACCTCAGATGCTTACTAGCTGGGTGACCCTAGGCAAGTCTACCTCATTTTCATCATCTGTAAAATGGAGATAATAACAAATACCACTTACCTCCCAGGGATATTGGGGTAACATAAGCTAATATTTGTAAAAGCAAAACAATTTGTATTTGCAAAGGTACCTGTATAAATGCTAGTTATTCTTATTATTATTGATTGGATTCCCTACCTACAGTCTCCCCCTTCTCTCTAATCCCTTCTCCACAGGGCTACTAAGATTATCTTCCTAAAGCACAAGTTTGACCATGTCACTCCCCTCTCCTAGAAACTTGAGTGCTTCCTTACTGTCTCCAGGACTGGGGTGGGGAACCTTCGGCCTTGAGGCCAAATGTTCTGTGAAGTTTGATTCAATGAAAGGGCTGCCTTTGAAAGCCTAAAGGGCCACATGTGGCCTCAAGGCTTCACGTTCCCCATCCCTGCTCTAGGACAAAATAGAAATTCTTTAACTTGGCTCTTTTTTCTTCACAGTCTAGCTCCAGCTCGCCTTTCCAGCTTATCGTCATTCCCTTTCTTGGTGTTTTAGTCAAACTGACCTACCGGCAGTTCCCTGCACATGGCATTCCAGCTCTCACTTCAGTGTTTTTGTACCAGCTCTCCTTGCCTAGAATGGACTCTTCCCCACACTTCTGCCTCTTAGAAGCCCTGACTTCTTTCAAAGCCTAGTTCATGTGCCACCTCTGCTAGGAAGCTTATCCTGATTCTCATGGGCTAGGGAGTGCCCTTCTCTCCAAATGATCACCAATATATACTATTCACATGTTGGACCTCTCCCAATAGAATGTGAGCTTTTGAGCTCAGGAACAAGTTCTCCTTTTGTTTCCATATCCCTAAGTCCATATGCAGACACGCAATATATATGTATGCATATATGTGCATATGTATGCATACATGTGTGTATGTACACATACATCTATGCATATATTCATGTATACAGTAGTTGGTAAATGACTGTTGGATGGCATTGGAAGGCCAGATCTGACTGGCATCTGTCAGACAATAGTTTAACAAGTAGGGCTTAGATGCTAAGCTTCAATGGTAAACCCTGGGAGAATCTATGTATAGGGAGAGACTGCATGGTAAACCTCTTCCTAGGGATGAGAATGTGGAGTTCCAATGAACACAATTCATATTGGGAAAAATATTCAGACCTCCTATCATTTGGAGCCAATCCAAGGCTGATGAGCACTTATGGATATTGTAGCAGAGATTTCTGCTCAGGTATAGATGGAACTAGATGCCATCTAATGACCCCTTAAATTCTGAAACTCTAAGATTCCAGTCTTTTACCACTTACCCACCCCCCATGCTAATTTAGGTACAACTTAAATTGCCCTTTTCTTTTCCTTTACTATTTACATAGCACCAGCAGAACCCAACCTGTGTTTATGTGAGACCATTAAAAAACATGGTTTGAAAATCCAAACTGCCTCCTTCCTCCTCCACTCTGGGGTAGAATCATTCCCCACCCACCTACCCATAACCCATAAGGCATTCTCTGTTCAGAAGTCAGAGTCTGGGCCTCTGGTAAGGTGCTTTCTTCTCTCCTCCCTCCCTCCCCCACCTCTTGCTTCAGACACTCACCAGGCACCGGTGTGATGAGGTGGCGTTTAGGTGGTGTGTCCTGCCGGGTGGGTCGAAGAGCTGGGGGCCTCACTGTAGGGAATCAGACGGTCAGTGATCCCACTGGCCCAAGGGCTTCTTTGCCAGGTAGAAAACTTCATACCATACAGTGAGGGGATCCTCATGGGATTCCAAGAGGTCCATTCACACTACACACACACACACACACACACACACACACACACACACACACCTGCTCGACTTTTGAGGGCTTCATATGCTTCAAGCTCCATGGGCATCACTAGGCTGTCAAATTTGCTGAGGTCTCCAGGGGTCACTGCACTCCTGGAGGGTGCAGGAAGGAAGGGGGTGGTGAGTCAGAAGGCTCAGCTCCAGGAAAGGAAGGTGTGTGTGTGTGTATGACACATGACAGAACCCCCTGGATGCTGTCTCTTCTAGGTGCCCCTACCTGATGTCCCGAAGCAGCAGCAATTTCTCTGGCCGATCCAGGATGGCCAGCAGTGGCCTCACCAGGTCCTCCACCCCGCCCTCATGGACGTACTGCAGACACAATGACTAAGGGTCAGACAATGAAAGGACTTCTGGTCTGTGTGCATGATGGGGGTTGAAGAAAGTCCCACCCCTCCATTGCCAGAACCTTAAAACATGATCCCTAGGCTGCTTCTGCTATCCTTGGTACTGGTAACATTTCCTGCCAGGATAGGGAAATGGACAGGATGACTTGGGCTAAGGGAAGAGGGGAGGGAGGAGCCTGGTGTTCTGGCTCACCTTAGGAGAGGGTGGAGAAAGGGCCATGGGCATTTCAATGCTTCTACAGAAAGCAATCCTCTGTAGGCAATTTGGCCACCTTGGGGGTCTTACTCTAAAGTGACTGTTTTAATTTAAACACTAGGCTCTGACTATTTGTCTAGAGGTGGACACTGGGCAGTTACTCTTGACAAGCAGGCAATGGGCTGGGAGTCTTGGAGATGAAGTCATTGTCTGGGAATCTCTGGTCAAAGTGAAAGGTGAAGCTGGAGGTGGGAGAAGGGAGGACCTCCAGCATCTGTCAGGTGAGTCTCTAGGTCTACCGCCACACACAGGCTAAGCTCCCCAGAGTTCCCAATCCACCCACTCATACAGCCCTGCCTAGCCATGATGTGGAGTACAGCTCCACCTTGTGTCCATAGTGTGACCCAGCAACGAGGAGCGATGCAGAGATGCGCTCCCTGGTGGCCAGAGTGTGACATGCATGGAGACACAACCGTACACATGGAGCCGACGCATTACCTGGTTACCAGTCGTACACATTCACAAACTAGAAACACAAACACATGACACAAATACAGAGATACAGCACCTTAGACTTGGAAGGCATTTTATCATCCTTCTAGTACCACCTGAAGCTGGAGGTAGAAAGGAATCCTTTCTGCAACATCCATCAATCAACAGGCATTTATTAAATACCTCCTCTGTGCCAGGCACCGTACTAGGTGCTGGGGACACAAATATAAAGAATGAAACAATGTCCTCTTCCTACATTCTAATATCTTATCTTGACAAGTGGTTACTCAACCTTTTCCAGAAGACCCTTGGTAAGGGGGCATCTACGATCTCCCAAGAGATCCCATTCCACTTTGGAATCCTCTCATTGTTAGGGAGTTTCTCCTTTCATTGACCCTCACACCACATACACCCAGACACATACCACAGACAGTCACACATGCAATACATATATAAATTGCATCCACAGGGTCTTCCCTTGACTTACAGACATAGAATTATAGGATTTAGAGCTGGAAGGGACCTTAGGCATTATGTAATTGAAGCCCTTTATTTACAGAGGACAGAACACGCCTAGGGAAGAAGAATTACTTGCCTGAGATCCTGTCCTATTCTATGTATCATATACATCTTGCTAATATCACAGATGTTCTGAGCCAACATTTCTCCATCTATTAAACAAATGTGTTGGATGAGACGATCTCAAAGGCTTTTTCTAGCGCTGTTGTCCTTTAGCTCTGTGCTGTGATGATTTAGCCCCCTGTCAAGCTTTGACAAAGTTGGAAGCTTTTTTGAACCTCGCTTTCCCCCTCTGTAAAACAAAGGCCTTGTCCAACCAAAATTGTACATTATCTTCTAGAGACAGGGTTGCTTTCCTCAGGGAGGGATACCCTTAAACATCTGGCTAATAGGTCCCTGCTTTTGTTTAACCACTTACAAACTCCTCTATTGGCCATTTAAAGCCCTTTGCAATCTGCCTCCAGCCTTTCCAGGCTAATTATGAATTACTCCCCCTTACACAGACTCCGAGCCAAATTGGTATGCTTTCTCTTTGCCATATAAGATATTACATCTTCTGCTTCTGTGCAAAGGCATAGACTGTGCCTCTTGCCTGGAAGGCCCCTCTCCTTACCTCTGCTTCTTTCTCATTGTACCTTTGTAATATACCCTATATCTGTGAATATTTTGTTTCTTACTAGAATGTAAGTTCCTTGAGGGCAAGGACTTTTTCTATCTTGAGCACCTAGTACAGTGCCTAGTACATAGTAGATATGTAATAAATATTTGTTGGTTAATTGGTCATCCTCACTCAACACCATGTCCTCCAGTATGGACAGAAAGGCTTCTGGAGACAAGGAGGTGACAGCCAGAATGAGAGATGTTCTCTCCTACTAGGGTACCAGGGTACTTAGGGGGATGGTGATAATTTCTATAGCATTTAAGTTTTGCAAAACACTTGATATGGATCTTATTTGATTCTGACACCTTTTTAAGATTATTGCTATTATTATCCCTACTCACAGATGTGGGAATTAGACTCCCAGAGGTCAAAGGATTGCTTATGGTTACATAGCTAATAAATCTCAGAGACGGGTTTTGAGTACAAGCCTTCCTGATTCTTAAGACAAGCACTCCCCCACTAAGCTACTCCTCTAAATGAATGGATATTAGGAGTTTAATGGTGGGTGGGGAAAGGTCCAGGTGAAGGAGGAAGCCAGGGGGAGGCCTACCCGGGTGCAGTGACGAGTGACAGCCAGGACCTCATCATCGGTCAGAAGGCGCCGGGCCAGGTCCTGTATGAGGGGGAGACGGCTCTCCCACACCTGGATCTGGTTCTCTCCATTGGACAGTTGGCTGGAGTGTCCCTCTGATCCAGGCAAGAGCATGGTGTGGGCTCTCTCTCTGTCTAGGACTGGAGGTAGAGATGAGAAGGACCCACAGTTAGGGAACCAGGACCCAACAAGGAATGAGATTTCTTGATGTCAATGCAGACAGGGTTTGAGGACCTTGCCCATCTAGACTCCATGCTCCCCAAAACCACATGCACACTGGACCCCTCCCCATCCCCTCAACCCAACCTAGGACACACTGTTATGTTCTCTGAGAACCAAACCCCAACACTGGCAGGGGGAACTTACCCCTTCTCAGTTTCCAGGTAACAAACTTCTGCACAGGTCCTGATCCCCCTGTGGAAGAAAGCTGAGCTCCAGCCTCATGGCTGAGTCAAGTCAGCAAGTACCTAGTGACCACCTCTTCTCCTATGCCAGGCCCTGGGCTTGGCTACACTGAATGTGGGGGACACAAGGGGGAAGGGACGGAAAGGAGGAAGAGGCAGGAGCAATTGAAGAAATGCTCCCAGCCCCGGCTGGGGAGACAAACCTAACACACACTGAGTAACCAGAGAATGAGACAGGAGGCCAAGTTACTTTAACAGTAATACACTGGATGGCTGAGGACTGACAGCCACCTGTCTGAGGAAGGAGAGATCAGTGAAGAAGGCTCCACATCCACATGGCACTTGAGCTGGGCCTTATGCAACTGATAGGATTTGGAAAGGAGCATGGAAGATATTTTAAGTGGGGAGAAGCATGTGAACAACAGTGCTAGAATGTACCTGGGGGGTGAAAAGGAGGAGTTCCCATTTGGGAAATAAGGCTAGAATGAGATAATGGTGGAAAGGGAAAGGTCCAGGTGAAGGAGGAAGCAGGGGGAGGCCTGCCCAGATGCAGTGACGAGTAGGGCCTTCTGGAAGGCCTTGAATGCCAGACCAAGGGAATTCAGACTCTTTCCTGTGGGCATGCTCCCCAATTTCTCCATGAAGCTCACTGTCTCCAGTGAAATAAACCCAGTTTTACACTGCTATTCCCTAAATATCAGCTATTATTATTAGGAGGAAAGGAAGGGAATAAAAATTCATATAGGCCCTACTATGTGAGAGTCATGGTGCTAAACACTTTACAAATAATATCTCATTTGATCCACATAATAACCCTTTGAGATAGGTGCTATTATTGTCCCCATTTCACATCTGAAGAAACTGAGGCAAATAGAAGTTAGTTTACTTGCCCAGGGTCACACAGCTAGTCAATGTCTAAGGCTGAATTTGAACTCAGGTCTTTCTGACTCCAGGCTCAGAGCTCTGTCCACTGCATCATATAGTTAGCTGCCTTTCGTAATAATAGCAATAAAAGACCTGACCACCCCTCACACACACACACACACACACACACACACACACACACACACACACACATACACACATACATACACCATACCAGGTCTATCCCTCACTCTGGCTTCCCCAGGGGAACAAGTGTTTCAATGTGCTTTTTTTTTTTTTTTGCAATTGGGGTTAAGTGACTTGCCTAGGGTCACACAGCTAGTAAGTATCAAGTGTTTGAGGGCAGATTTGAACTCAGGTCCTCTTGACTCCAGGGCAGGCGCTTTATCTACTGCACCACCTAGCTGCCCTGGGAAGGAAGTGTTTACACCAGAACACAGACCCTCCCATCTTGCCCTCCTCTCTCTAAGGCTCCATTAGTCTGTTTTAAGAAGAAAAAGGGTTCTGGGGTAACCCCACCACTTGGGAAGGCTAGCCAGACTCGTTTCACTGAGGACAGTGAAGGTCAGTTAAACCAGTCGCTTGTACTGGTAAGGGCAAGGTGAGGGGACATTTTGAAGATAGGAACCATCAAAATTATTCTCTTACCTTTCTCTGCTTCCAGATGGGACCGGAACCTGCAGGTACTCTCATTCTCTAGCCCTGAGGCCTCATTCTTGCCATCTCCTGCTGGCCGCCCACTCTTCCCCCCCTTGAAGAAGAGGTTCATCAGTGTCTTGGAACGCTGCAGGGCACCCTTCTCTGGGGGCGACCCCGACTTCTCCTTCCGTCGCTGTTTTTTCTCCTCTGGGTATAGGAGACAGGAGGCTGGAGGGCTGGGTGGGAGGGGAGTAACAGGGGAGGGTGGAGATGGTCTAGAAGGGGGATGGGGGAGCCACTGGAAGGGGCTGAGGGAGAGGGAGCAGAGTCTACCAGCTTTCGTCCAGAGATCTCACTGTAGGAGAAATGGCATCTAGGTACCCTTCTCTGTCCTCCTCTCCATCCTAACCCTCCCTGGGAAACTTTAGCCTAGGGCAATTTGGAGAGAGACTTATATGGAGGTGGAGGAGGGGATACAATATGATAATGGAAATAGGATGAGATTGCAAGGGCAGAGTCAGGCATGGAGGTCCAGAACCTGGGATAGGGATGGAGTTAGAAGCTATCGTAAAAGACTTGGATTGGGTAAGAATAAGACACGCTCATCCCCAACATACCCCATAAAGTCAGGTAGCTCTGGGAGCGAGTGATGGGGGGCCGAGGCCTGCTGAGAGCCAGGAGTAGGGCTGTTTTGGGGGACTCAGACAGCGCGGCGTCAAGGCGAGAGCCAGATCTTCGAGCAAGGAGGGGCCCATCTGATCGAATGGCTGTGTCTCTGAGGATAACTGTAGGCCGGACACTGCACCATGTCTCCACTACCCCGCTGACCTCTGGCTCAGTCTGGATGGCTGTGTCTGCCCGACCCCAGCCCCTGGACCCTGGTCCGACTAGCTCCTCTGTGGATAGGCCAACATCCACCATGTCCAAGGGGAGGCAGCTGGAGCCAGAGCCAGAACTGTAGGGGGTGCTGGAGGAGTAGGAGGACACAGCTGAACTACTCTCCGATGTCTGTGACCGCTGCTGCAGGGGCCCATTGTTCACTATGAAGAGGCAGGGGCCTAGGTCAGTCTGGGGAGATGGATGGGAGCCTACCCTCTCCCTAGAAGCCCCATCCTGCTTCCTGCTGGCCTTTTAAGATCCCTGTTGAGTGTAGGAGGGGACTAGCCAAGTTAGGAGCTGTGTGGTAGAAAAAGCTGTGGTCTGGGAGTCAGAACATCTGGGTTGTAGTGCTAGGTCCTCCACTGATTCCCCAAATGACCTGGGCAAATTGATTTCTATCTTATCTCGAGCTCTATCCTCAACTGAAAAGTGAGGGGATTGGCCTATCTATGATGATACTTTCACCACCTACCTTGTAGGTTCAAATGTTTTAAAGTTCAAATGACAAAAAGCTCTTGGTGAACTATAAAGTGCCACATGACTAATTGTGAACTAAATTATTATTGCAGATCAGGGCTTTTGCACCTGGAACTCTCTCTTCTCATCTCTGCCTCCTGGCTTCCCTCAAGTCTTAGCTAGAACTCCAGTTTCTGCAAGAAGCCTTTCCCAGTCCACCATCACCTGGGTGCCTTCCCTGGGAGAGATCTTGTTGTCTCTCCCATTAGACTGTAAGCTCCCAGAGGACAGGCACTGTCAGCGGTATCCATGGCACCAAGAACCCCAGTTGTAGATGGTCCTTCTAAGGCCCTACTCTTCCTTGAATCAAAGCTTTCCTAAGGCGCATGATTCTGAGAGCTGGTAGAACTGAGGGCTGAGTTTAAAGTGTCATACTCCTTCAAAAAAGATTCAAAGATACCCTGGGCCCCAGCTGAGTGACTGGGAGGTGGAGGCTCATGGAGGAAAGGGAGGCTTCTGGGTTAAGCTTAGGACACCCAGGCTCTGGTGAAGTCCCTTCACCCCATCCCCAGGCACATATGGAGCCCTGTGGAGTCTAACCCATTCTGCCTTCAGAGCGTCTTACATTGGTCCAACCAGCAATACTCAGACACCATCTCCTTGTAGGCTGGATACCTTCCTGTCTCCTGGGGGGGGGAGAAAAGGGGAGAAGAAGGGAGAGGAGGATGGGGAGAGGCATGGAGAGGGAGAGAGGAATGCATTAGGGATAGATGTGAGAGGGAAATCGGAGGATCAGTGTGGGAATGGGAGTGGGGGACAGGGAATTGGAGAATTGAGAAATGGGGATAAGGGTAGGAACAGGGTATGAGTATCTTCCATATCTTAAGCAATGGCGAGAATATGACCCAAGAACTGGTTAATGATCACCACTCCCTCCCTGGCTGATCTCTTAGAATCAAATCTAGGAGGGCATCAGGGTGGCACAGTGGCTAGAGCACTAGCCTTGCAGTCAGGAGGACCTGAGTTCAAATCCAGCCTCAGACACTATCTATGTGACCCAGGGCAAGTCACTTCAATTGCTCCCCTCCCCCCAAAAAAAATCAAATCTAGAAGGCCTACAGCCTCTTCTTCCTTTCATTGCCCATATAATGGCCCCAGGGAGTAATCTCCTTGACCCCAGTTCTATCTCTCTCCAAAAGTCATCTTGTTCCTCCCAGCCCACCACCACCACCACTCTGAGCTAGAGTCCCTCCTTCCACTGAGAAACCAGGCCTTATTCTCTCTGATAAAGCCAGCTGCCTTGTTTAGTGCTTACACTTGCTACTTTTAGAAAGTTCTTCCTACAATCTGACTTTTATCCTTCCCAACCTAGTAGCTACCATTTCTGCCTTTCATCCCCAGGGTACTATGGATCTATGACAACCCTGTGGTCAGGGCCTACCTTTATGGTCAGCATGATGTGTGTCTGGCCCTTCAGCACCTCCACAGCCTGGCTGTGACTGATGTGGTCAAACTTCACTCCATTGGCTGCCAGGACCTGGTCTCCCACTTTGATGCCATTCTCTTCAGCCAGTCCACCATGGTCCACTCTGAGACCAAGGAGATCTGTTAGAATACATCCACCCAAGGGCCTCCTCCCAGCTCCTATACCCCAGCCCCCATCCAGTCTACTCACTTGGAGACATAGATTCCCAGACCAAATTCTCTGCCCCCTCGGATGTTGAAACCAAGGCAGAAGTCATCAGAGGTCGTGTACAGGTGCACGATGCGCCTAACTCCATCATCTGAGCTGAAGTCTGAGGGTGTCGAACTGCATTTCTCCACCACTAGCCTTCTATTGACCACATCCACCCTAGTGCCCAGCAGACCAGCCAAGAGAGTTGTGCATCTTTCACTAACAGTGTGGGATACAAGGGGGGTGGGGCCCTCCAGCACTTCAATACCCCCCCATCCCAGGCACACGGCTCCCCACAGACCCTCCTCCAGGTTTAGATACCTCTCACATTTCACTAAATAAGAGTTGAGGGAGATAGTAGCCCTTTTCCCAACTAGGATTCCCCCAGAGCTGGATAAAAAGCCCCCAAGAGAGTGAGCATTATTTGGGGACAAGGACATAGGGACAAAAAGATGGTGAAGGAGAGCCCCCAGGAAAAGAGGATGAGGTCTCTGTTCCCAAAATGCCACAAAGAAGGTCAGGCTCACTCACCAAAGGCCCACCCAAGAGACACAGGCAGGAAGAAAGAGCCCAAGAAGAGCAGGAGGAAAAGAACAGCAATCTCTGAGGAGAGAGGGGATGGGGATATAGGGGCTACAGGGAGAAGAAGGCACAGGACAGGGTAAACAGACCCAGTAGGGAGAGAGGGGCTCATATCACCATCTTAGATTTGGGAGTTCCCTCAGCCCACTGAGTCACTCTCTTCCCCAGGCTGCAGGGACTAGTCTGTGGCCACCTGTGTACTTTCCAGGTTCCTTGCAGAGCCCTACCAAATTATGGGCCTTCTTCTCAGGATCCCAACTCTTTCTCCCAGAGGCCCCATCCAGGGGAAGGTGATTCAGGGGGAGGGGAAGGTAAGATAGATGGAGTCCTCACCACGTGGTCTTCTCCTTAGAGAACTTGATCCCAGGCACACGGCCCATTCGCCTCACCATCATGCTCAAACGGCTGCTCCCCGTCAGCACCTTCACAGCACTGCTCATAGTGGTACTCTCCAGGCTAAGCCCATTCACTTCTGTGATTTTGTCTCCTACTCGGAGCCCAGCTCTCTCTGCAATGGTACCAGATGAGCTGAGTTCTTCCCTATGCAGCTTGGGAACTCTCAATTCATCCTGTCTGCCCCTTCAGTCCCCAGGACCCAGAGAGTATGACAGAAACTCACCTGCGCTGCTCCCTTCCTCCACTTTGCTGACAAAGATGCCCAGGCCATGCTCTGAGCCCCCACGAACACTGAAGCCCAACTTTCCTGCTGGGCTCTTTTCCACAGTGACTGCATTGATGATGTCACTCTCATCACTGTTGGCTGAAGGATGACAAAGAAGGATGATCTGGCGTTTTGGACACTCACCTTCCCAGAAGTTACTCCTAGCTTTTTTAGCACAGTAAGATCACAGACCATCTCCCCTTCTGCAGTGAAGGGACCTCTTGCCTGGGGGTGGGACAGAGGAGAAGATGAGACAGCCTGTAAAATCCCTTCTAGTCTAAGACTTGTAGGGTTATGGGGGCAAGCATGGCATAGTGTGAAGAATACTGGATTTGAAATCAGAAAAGAATTGAGTTGAAATCTCACCTTTGACCCTTATCAACTGTGTGACATTGGGCAAATCACTTAATCTCTCCAAGCCTATTTCATCTGTAAATAGACATTGTACCTACCTCACAGAGTTATTGTTAGGCTCAAATATGGATGATATATGTGTAAAGTGTTTGTAATATATGTGACATGTATTTGTTCATATATGTATATTATATACATATGTGATATATGTAAAGTATTAATCAAAGTTTATCATTATTAATAATTACTTTTTTATTTAATAAGCCAGAGGGGGTGCCTGCCATATGGCATGATACCTGAAGACTCCATTTGAAAGAAAAAAGGGTTCTCCTCTTCTTCTCATACATCCCTTTATAAAGAGCCACCACACATCAAACCTTGTGTCTAGCCCTGTGGAGCTGATGGAAGAAGAGGTCATTCAGAACCATGCTATAAGTATATCCACTGAAGGGGCTGCGGATGCTTAGCTTGGGGAATAAAAGTGAAGGCTTAGGGATGGATGGGGAGGATATAATAGCACTTTTCAGATATTTGGAAGATTGTCATACGGAAGAAGAAACTTACTTTGCTTGGCTCCATAGGGTGCAGGAAAGTGATTTTAGACACTGTTTAGATACTGTTCCTTCGCCTGCACCCAAGGGTTCTTAACCTGGAGTCCACAAAGTTTTTGCTTTTTATATTTTAATAACTGTATTTGAATACACTCAATTTCCTTTGTAATCCTATGTGTTTTATTTTGTCCATTTGAAAACATTATTCTGAGAAGCGGTCCCTAGTTTCCACTAGAATGAACAGGATCCATGATACCCACACAAAAAAGGCCTATTCATGATTTGGGAAGTGACATTAGATTGTTATAAACTCTGGCCAAGAATTCTAGAATTTTGGGATAAGGAGCAAGAAAGAACAGTATAGTGGTTTCTTTTACTAACACTGAAGAAAATTACCTATACATCACTCCTTACCCTCCCACTCCACACATACCCTGGAAAAATTGATTAATGGCATAGCTAGTACAACGTAAATGAGTTAAATCTTCGATGCCTTAAAATTTGGTGTTGCCCTTTCCTTCTAAAAACTGTTGTAGGGGCAGCTAGATGGTGCAGTGGATAGAGCACTGGCTCTGAAGTCAGGAGGACCTGAGTTCAAATCTTGCCTCAGACCAAACACTTGACACTTACTAGCTGTGTGGCCCTGGGCAAGTCACTTAACCCCAATTGCCTTAAAAAAACCCCAAAAACCTGTTGTGACAAGTGATCCTTTGGGCCAAGACCTTCTAAACAAACTAGAGGCCATTTGCCTTTACCAGCAGCACCAAGAGAATGTAAACTCCTCGAGGGTAAAGACCTCACCCTATTTTGCATAGTGCCTAGCATATTGTAAGTGCATACTTAATACTTAATAAGAGCTGTGCAACCTACACAGAAAAATGATGCCCACCCCCTTGAATGTAATAAGCTTCTCTGGATACCATCCATGTACTGGATGCATCTGGTCAATTTTAGCATTTAGATCTATATTTAATGTGGCTGTTCTGCAAAGTCCTTTATATAGCATAAGTACACACCTGTGATCAAGCCAGATATCTGAAAATTGCTTGGCTATTCCAATGTGTCTAATGGTGACACTGTGGTACACACTGAAGAGAGACCAAAGGGAACCTAATATAGTGCATTCCCTTTTATGAGCTGAGGGATGGTTGGTTATTTTATAAATATGGTCTTCTTCTTATCTTTTAGGATGACAATAAAATTCCCAGAACCACTTTGGGGCTGAACTTAACAGAATGAAACTTGATTAGGATAAATATAAAGCTTTATACTTGCATTCAAATAATCAATTTTACAAGCACAAGGTGGGGGAAGTATGGCTAGATAGCAGATCTTTTGAAAAAGATCTGGGAGTTTAAGTGTACTGCAGGCTCAATACTGGGCAGTAGTGTGATATGGTAGTGAAAATGTTAATGCAATTCTACACTGAATTAATGGAAGGAGTCTAGAAATGGTGATAGTCTTACTGAGCAGACTACAGCTAGAGTTTTGTAGAACCACATCTGAGTAAGGACATTAATAAAATGGAGAATGTCTTGGAAGAAGGCAACCAGATTGGTGAAGGGCCTCAAGATCATGGTCATATGAAGATGGGCCAAAGAAGCTGGGGATGTTTAGCCTGCATAAGAGAAGATTTAGGGAAGGATACGCTAGTTGTCTTCTGAAGGGATGTCACATGGAAGAGAGATTAAATGTATTGTTTAGCTCAAGAAGGCAGGATTAGGAACATTGGGTAGAAGCAATAGAGAGATAGATTTAGGTTTTTATGTAAGGAAAAGCTTCCTAAGAATCAGTAGTCCAAAAATAGAATGCATTGCCTTAGGAGGGTATTGGGTTCCCTCTGCCTAGATGTCTGTAAAAAATTAAAAGGGCTAAAATGACTTTGTTGGGTGTATTGCAGATAGACTTTGGTTCAGGTGTGAGTGGGCACTAGAAGGATGTTGAGGTCCCTCCGTAGTTCTGAATTCTACAGTTATCAAGGGGAGACCTGAGAGGAAAACCAAGTCATAAAGGATTTTGTATCTTTCATAGATCTGGTTTAGCACCATCTGGGGTAATCCTTTGATCTACTGCCCTAATCCCAAACCAAAGATGAGTTCTCTTCCAAACCTGGTTCTGGGAACAAGCCTGAAGTTCTGAGCTAGGGAGACAAAGGAGATATCTCAACCATTGATAAGCTCAGTTTGGGACATGATTTTGAGGAGCCAGAGAGATATCCACATGGAGGTGTACAGGTTGAGATATAAAGATCTGGATTTTTCTTTGTCTCTATATCCACACCTGCTCTCCTACCTCTACTTTGACATTTTCTCTCTCTCTTTCTCCCAGGGTTGTTATGAGAAGTAAATGAGATAATATTTATAAAGCACTTAGCACAGTGCCTGGGATATAGTAAGTGCTTAATAAACCCTTCCTTCCCTCCTCCCTCTCTCCTTCTCTCCCTTCCTTCCTTCCTTGGTTCCAGGCTCAAAGATTGGATGGGGGTTCTAGGTTCTGGGCTCACAGGTTCCAAGATTCCAAGCTTAACTGCAGAAGTTCTGCTCATACCCTCTGGCTTCCCTGACTTCCTTCAAGTCTCAGGTAAAGTCTCAACTGTCTGCAAGAAGCCTTTTTCAATCCCCCTTAATTCTAGTGGCTTTCCTCTGTTGATTATTTCCAATTTATCCTGCCTGTGGCTTATTTGTACAGAGTAGTTTTTATGTTGTTGCCCCTGTTAGACTGTGAGCTCCTCGAGAGCAGGAGCTATTTGCTTTTTGCCTTTCTTTGTATCTCCAAGGTTTAGCCCACCATCTGACACATAGTAGGTGCTTAATAAATGCTAGCTGTCTTGGTTCTAGACTCAGGGATTGACTCACTATTGAGAGAATATAAAGCTCAAAGCCTGGTTTTAGCTTCCAGGCCCTGAGACTAGAGACTCAGAGATGAGAAGGTGAGATCTCAGTTCAGAGTTAAGGAGACCCATTCTAGGCTTAGAGCTTGAGGAGGTTCTAGAGTCAAAGGCTGGGGTGGGGGGGTGAGACTCAGGTCCCTAAGGTTAGTGGTGGGTTCTAGGTGCTAAGGCTGGAGGACTTCAGGATCAAAAGGGGAGGGTGTTTCAGGACAGAGAACCTAAGAAGGTTTAAGGCTCAAAGTCTGGGGGAGGGACTGTAGGGGGAGGGTTCAAGGTCAGAGGTAGGGCATTGTCCCTGGCTGGAGGGGGGTGGGGTAAGGAAACAGTACAGGAGTGGAAGGTTCTGGACGTAGAAGCTAAGAGGTTGTTTGAGGCCACAGGCCAGAAGGTCCCATCCCCAGGTGGCCTTGGTCTGGGTTTTGAGGAGGTTCTTTAAACAAGAGGATGCCCCTCCCCCTGCCCCCTTCTCCCTTTGGGCTCCAAGGAGAAGAGATAGAATAACCTCCAGGGGGCACCAGAGTGCTGGGTGCTCTGGTGGGAGTAGGGTGGGGGCAGGAGGAGCACCAATGGCGTTTGGGGGCCTTTGGAGAGGAACCTTAAAAGGGCCATGCACCTATAGCCAGCCCCTGCCCCAGAGAGGTGGGTAGTAGAGCCGCCCACTTGGCATTGACCTTTTCAGAGCCATCTTTTTTTTTTTTTAAGGTCCCGGCTAAAGTAGCTCTGAGGCTGCAGGCTTCCATCCGGAGCCATGACTTCCACATGGCCACCCTGGCCTGCTGAGGTAAAGTGTCCTTGGGGCCTGAGGCCTGTGATCAGGGGTGGGAGTGGGGTAGGAAAGAGATTAAGGGGGGAGCTCCTCCTTTTAGCGGCAAAGCTATGGCCCTGAGCCCAAAGCAGGAGAGTAGGGGGATGTTCCACCCAGGGCAGGGCCTTTTCCATCTCTGAGCCTCATTTCCTCTATTTATAAAATGGGAATAACCTTTACCCCATGGCCTCCGGGATGTGATAGGGCTTTGAGGCTGAGGTCCTTCCCCCCTTTCCCCTTCCCTCCCTACTTCCTCTCCCCTCCCCCTCTTCTTGCCAGCTCCCTCCCCTTTCCCCTCCTCCCATAGCCTGAGCAAACCAGAGGCAGGAGGAGGCCCTAATAGACTCAATGTGGGGACACGAATCTGGGGGCCAGGAAGATATCCAGGTGGAGGTGTGGAGGAAGCCATTGCTATTCCAGGCTGCGTTAGGAGTAGAGACCATCCCCCTCCCCATCCCTTTATATAAAGGCAGCTTTGGGATTCTCTTAAGGCAGGGGTTCTTCATCTTTTCCTTTCTTTTTTTTTTGTGAAACCTGTGGAGCCATTCTCAGAAAAATGCTTTTAAATGAATCCAATAAAACATATAGGATTACAAACTAATTCTATTGGAATATGGTTATAAATAAAAAATGTTTTTTTAAAAGTATTCACAGACCCCAGGTTAAGAATCCCTGTCTAGGGGCAGCTAGGTGGCGCAGTGGATAGAACACCAGCCCTAGAGTTAGGAGGACCTGAGTTCAAATTCAGCCTCAGACACATAATACTTCCTAGCTGTGTGACTCTGGGCAAGTTACTTAACCCCAACTGTCTCACTAAAAAAAACAACAACAAATAAATAAAATTCCTGTCTAGAGAATGAGATTCTCTGAAAATTTAATGTGGCTGGGGCAGCCTCATAGAATTAGGTGTAAATGGACCTAAGACATTTCTGGAACCAAGTATTCCTGAAGTCAGGTGCTTGTAAGGATTTCTGGAATTAGATTGCCTCTGTGTTTCTGGTATCTGTGGCCTTGTGAGAGTGGGGTCTAGGAGAAAAGGAGGAGCAAAGGAACTCAGGGACTGGAAGTGCATGGACTTGAGTTAATTAATAGGAGTTTATTAAATGCTTGCGGTGTGCTACAAATATATACAAGAATGAAACAATCTCAGTTCTCAAGGAGCTTATATCCTAAGTAAGTTGTGAGGTTGGAGGTAGCTAGGAAGAAAAGATGGGGAAGAGGATGCAGGATGTTCAAATACTTATTCCATCTCTCTCTCTTAGTAATGAAAACAGGAAAATGCTACAGGATAGACCCAACCACTGGAAATCCCTTCCCTTTCCTGAGACCTGATCTCTTTTAGGTTTTTTGAGCCAGCAAGGGTGGAAATACTAGATTTAAAGTGTCCTATGCACTTTATTTCAGTATTGAAGGCCCCTGTGGTCTGACAGAAGCCTAGTTTTCTAACTGTACTTCTCTTCAATACATCTGGTCTCCAAGCTTTCATTTTCTTTTCCTGGGCTGCCCTCTGGGCCTCCCTAATCTAAGCCATACTGCCTTCTCACGATGCACATTTATTCTGAATCCCTTGAGGAAACTGTTCCCAGTCCCCTACCTAGCTCATATGGATCTGTCTCTCATTTAAACTCCTTTAGCAACTCATCTACTCATTTAGCTCAGAGCAAACATGATGTCATTTTATGAGTTCAAGACACATGCTCCAGCTCCAGCCAGAAAGTGAGCTCCCTGGAAGGAACTAAGGACCTAAGCTGCAAGCATAGGCCAACACAAGATAGCACACACAGGGTCATCAGAGAATACCTTTGGATGGATTGGAAGAAAGCATGAAAAGGAGCAGTTAGAAATGAGATTGTTTGTTGTAGAAAGGAGTCTTGCTTCAGGCAGATATTAGACAGAGATTCTATGACTGAGAGTTTGCACTTAGACACTCCCTTGCTCTTAGATTCTGTTATCCTTCAGTGCCCGGGATATCTAGTCACTCAGAATCCTTTTTGGTAAGGCCCTGGGGACTCTGAAGCCCTGGTCCCTTGACCTAAGCTGGAAGCCCTACTCCTGTGGTCACATTCAGGAGCCAGTTGTAGGGGTGAGTGTCCCTCCCTTCTGCCCGATGAACTTTTCTCTTCTTTAGGTTCTCCTGCCCTAGATATATGTTTGTTAGGCTCTCAAGATAAGAATGACTGGGCTTACTCCACCTCTACCTCATTTCCAACACGAAGTAGGCTGGAGGGAACTCAAGGGATCTGACTCCCAAGAGTCTGAAGGAATGGGGCAGAAGGAGAGCAGGAGCGCTGAGGCACAGCGGCCGAAAACCACCTGTCTCTCATCTCCGGTGCCCCCATCGCTTCCCCACTGCTGCACTCCCTCATGCCCGCCCCTCCCAGTCCTGGGCCCCTCCCTTCCCTGCAGGAGCACTCCTTACCTTCTATGGGGGAATTGATGAGGATGACTCTGCCCATGGGTGAGGAGGCTCGAATTCCCCGGGGGGGCCCGTCCAACAGCCGCTGTTGCCTCCTCATCAGGTATCGCGTTGCGGAACCAGTGTCGCTGCCCAGGTGCCCACGGGAGGAGAGGGAGCTCAATGAGCCAGAAGACAGGTCCTCCAGGCCTAGGGGGTTCATGGCAGCGGGTCCCTCTGTGGTCTCACGATCCACTCGAGCCTCAACCCTGGACCGGAGGTCCTGTGTTGCTCTGCTTTCCTTGCCCTGGAGGCAGCGGGCCGCTCGGGCCAGGCCAGGACATAGTCCTTGAGTTGGGGGCGGGGTCTCAGGCCCCTAGGGGCCTTTCACTCCCTCTGACTGTATATCTGCACATCGGGGACATCCTAGGCCTGGTGAGAGAGGTGGAATCTTAGGGCCAAGAGGGGGCAGTGTCAAGGCAGACGCCCCCTTAACAGTCACCTTCCCCGCACCCCACCCTTAGGGACGGGGAAGCATCTCAGTCCCGGATCTGGTCCGGTTCCTGCTTCCACCTCGGCCTCCTTATGTAATTCCCCATCCAGGGCCCTGATACTGAGTTTAGGGAAGAGAGTCCATGTCCAGTATTGGAGCCGAAGAGGGGACCCAAAAGGGGTGAGACCAAAGACCTGAGACGTCCGGCTTCAGGCCTTTGGGGAGACGACTGCCTCAGGGAATTTCACCATTCCCCTCACTCCGCCCCCCCCCCGCCTGAGAATACTTGTGAATATTCAAGAAGGGATGAATATTCAATAAAATGAAGCCCCAGGGTTTGGGGGAGGAGGGATAAAGGGGGCGGCGGGGGGGGGCGGGAGAGGGCTTCAGTACCAGGGACAGATCCATAGAAGGTTCTCTCCCGCCCCCCTTTCAAGAGATTAGGGGGTCCATATCTGCACTCTTCGCCCAAGGCCGGCCTCTTCCACAGCCCTACACCCCCATCCTGCTATGCTCCCCTCCTCCCGTCGCCCACGACTCCCTGGAGGAAGATGAAGGTGACTTCCCCTCCTTCCCCCCAGCAGCTAGGGAATTCCCAAAACCCGGGCACAAAGGCTCTCCACCGAGCTCCAGGAACACATCGAGTGGCGGGACTGGTAGTTTATTTCCTCCCTCTCTCCCTAGATTACCCTTCTTCCTCCCTCCAGGTATCACCTCAGTCTGGCTTTAGCTCCGCTTACCTGGCTCGGTGTTCCGCTACTGCGGGCCTCACCTGAGACTGAGAAGGATTGCGGGTTGCCTGCAGCTGAGAGCCCCGCCTTCTCGTGGGAGGGGTGGCATGGATAGGTCTAGCCTGGGTCAAGCTGAGTTTCTTATTGGCTGGCTTGGCTGCCAGTCCGCTTTTCCTTCCCTGCTCCTAGTGGGACCTCTCTACGCCCCTGCGTAACGGGGTTTGCTAGGGGTGAGGCCGACTCCGAGTTGGCAGTTTGGCCTCGACTGGGTGCTGGCTCCTGGGCTCAGTGTGGAGAAGTGAGCAAAGGCGGCCCGCGATAAGAAAGGCTTATCGAGGCACGCTGCTTACTGTCCCTTTCTCTTCCCCTCGTCAGTTTAGGGAAGCCTAAAAAGCCTGGGTTTTACCTACAGCCAGGGTTGTTGTGAGAATCAGATGGAATAATTCATTTAAAATGCCTCAAAAAATTGTTGTTGTTTCTGACGGACCTCCAGCCCCATCCGCCTTAGAACTGTCCTTTGTGGGGTCTGAGTTATCTATCACTCATTGTTCCTAGATGGAGGGGAAGAATGCCACTTGGTTAAACCTAGGGTCTGTGCCTCTCGTGGTGGGAGAGGAGGTGTGTATATGATTTTCTGAGTAGAATGTTTGTGCCTCCAGCTTATACTGTTATTAGCTTCCCTTTGTGTATTCTTTGTGTGCTGATGTGCATCTTTGTGTGACTGTGTTTGTGATTATGTATTGATCTGTTTCTGCGTGGGCATGTCAATGTAGAATTATGTTGGGTAGGAGTGTGTATGCCCGTGAGTGTGTATCTAGCTGTATCTGTATTCAGGTTAAGGCTCTGTCCATAACCGACCAAGGTAACAGGGGGCGGGGCTTCTGGCCAGCTGGAGAAATCCCAAGGGGAGAGGGAATCCTCCTGACCCACTGACCTGCTTGGCTACAGGTAGCAATTCCTGGGTCTTCCAAGAATTCTTGACAACAGTTTGGCTTCTGTGCCAGGGCCAAAGGACAATATTAGGTGGACTGTCCACAGATAGAGTGACCTCACCTAGGCCCCCTGGTCGTTTCATCGCTTTAACAGAGTAGATAGATTCCTTTGAACCCTCAAGACTCCCCACTCCCCACCCCCCAGCAACTGGGAGTAATGTGGCAAAAGAATAAAGGGGAATTCCTCTTTCCAGCAGAAGAGACCTTTAGGAAAAGGTGATTTGAGGGGAAAGGAGGCTACACAGGAGACTCTTGGGATGGGGGCACAATGTGAGGGGACACCTGGGGAAGAGGAATAAATTTAGCTCTGTGATAAGTATCACCAAGTAAAGGGGGGCTAGATGGTAGAAGGTATTCTGGAGGAGAGTTCTGGGGAGAATGACAAAGAGTTGAGGAAGGAATTGTGAAGAAGGTGACCCCAAAGATTGGGGGTGGGGAAGAGAGAGGAAGCCTTGGTTATGAGGCTCAGGGAGTTGAGGACTGGGGACAGAAGAGGAGAGGGACACAGAGATGGGAGGGTGAGGGCAGAGATTCCTGGCTAATGGTCAGCAAAAGCAGAAACATGTAAACAACTAGGAGCTGTAACCTGAGCCTCTTAACACCCTCAGTTGCTGAGGGCACTCCCTCCTCTGCCACCCCTCTCCTCCCACACTGCTGCCCTAGCTCCTGCTTTTGCTGAGTTAGAGGTCTCAAGTCCCTCAGCTACTGGCAGGAGAATAAGCACCAACTCTCCCAGTCCAGTGCTAGGATTCCCAATAGGGGTGTGTGTGTGTGTGTGTGTGTGTGTGTGTAGCAGAGGGGGTGGGGTGGGCCTAGAATGGGGTAGCCTGGTCTGATAGCCTCTTTTCCTCCCACCCACCCGAGCTGACCCCCAAGCTCTGATTGATGCAGGATTGAGGTGGTGACTGAGGCTGGGAGAGCATGGACTCAGAGCCCAAGGAGGGAGGAAAGACAGGGACTGAGCACCCACTGGGGGCAATTTGGTTTAGCTCCTGAGTCTGGGACAGAGAGTCACTGTGAGACAGATACTTCCAACAGGAAAGGGAGAAGTTATCTCTGAACAGCCCAAGGACAGGTTTACAACACACATACTTATGCACAGGCCCCACACACTTCCCCCTGGCATACACAGTAGTTCATTAGATGCAATTCAACCAGCATTTACAAAGTGCTTACTATGTACAAGTAGTCTTGCTTGCCATTGGGGATCCAGAGACAAAAACAAGATAGTCCCTGTTCTCAAGGACCATGTAGCTTGCTGGGGAGATACATCTACACAGATATGTAACTTGAGAAGAGAGATAACACTGGCAACCAGGGAGATGGGGAAAGCTTTACTGAAGGCAGTGGCACTGAAGCTGAACCTTGAAGGAAGCTAAGGATTCTAAAGGGAAAAGGGGACGAGAGAGAGCATTGCAGGCCCCGGGAACCACAGCCTATGCAAGGGCCCAGGGAAGGAAGATAAAATGTCAAGTTCAGTAGGGTATTTTGGCTGGAATGTGGAGCATGTGAACTACAATAGGAGCTAAGTCTGCAGAGACAGGTTGGAGCTGGATGGAGGAGGCTTTCAGTGCCAAGCTGGGGAGAAGCAAAGGGGAGACACTGGAGATTTTTCAGCTGGGGTCTGACCCAATCAGGACTGTGCTTTTGGGGACGGCATTTTGTTAGCTGTCTAGAGGACAGGTTAGAGAGTGGATAGACTGGAAGCAGGGAGACCAATTAAGAAGCTATTGCAATAGGCCCAGTGAGAGGCAATAAGGGCAAGTTGCCATATAAGTGGAGGGAAAGGGACACATGAGAGATATTACGGAGGTAGATTTGACAAAACTTGTCAATTGATTGACTGTGGCAGGTGGGGTGAGGGAAAAGGAAAAGGTGTCTCTGATGTTGTGAATGTGGGTGACTGGGAGGATGGCTGTGCTCTCAAAAGAAAGAATTTTGTAGGAGGCTTCAGTTTGGGTGGGGAAGGTAATAAAGAACATTTATTAAGCATCTATTCTGTGACAGGTACTATGCTAGTGAAGCACTCTTTGCCCTCAAGGATCTTACATTCTATAGGGAGAGACAATCTGTACATTAATATTTTTTTTTCATAATATCTGTAGCAGTCCCTCTGAGGTTAATTCCTTCAAGGGAATTCATAGTGGTGGGCTTAGTCTTCAGAATGCAGCTGTGAATTAGTCTCTCAAGGTTCTAGGAATAATCCTGAAGGGCTGTATTTCTCATACTGTCCATCACTAACCACCTCATTTTCTGCCCCTTCCCCCAATCCATTTCCTTTGCCTTCTATTCAGTTAGCCAGTAGGCATAGATTATCTTTTAGAAAGGGTATGAACATTAGGTATAAAACACCTTCCTCCCCCTTCCCCCCAAACTGGAGGCATACCCTGACCTTGCGTGCTCAAAAGTATAGTGGGGTAAAATTTACAATATAGTGGTAATGAGGCATATATGCAGAGAACATAAGTGGCAAAGGGGTGCTTCCTGACTTCTGGCCTTGGAAGTCCTTCTCTCCCTTTGTGGAATCTTCATGAGATTCTGTTCCTTGTGGCATCAGTAAGGGTTTAGATGCTGGTTCCTCCCAGGGTATAGCATCTCTGCTGGATAGATTGATCTGCTGCTTGAATCAGGTTACTAAGGAGCAGCTAGGTGGTACAGTGGATAGAGTACTGGCTCTGAAGTCAGGAGGACCTGAGTTCAAGTCTACCTCAGACCAAACATTTGATGTTTCCTAGCTGTGTGACCCTGGGCAAGTCATGTAACAATTTAGTTTTTTTTAAATTTTTTGCTAGGCATTGGGGTTAAGTGACTTGCCCAGGGTCACACAGCTAGTAAGTGTTATGTATCTGAGGCTGGATTTGAACTCAGGTCCTCCTGGCTTCAGGGCTGGTGCTCTATCCACTGCGCCATCTAGCTGCCCCCCCCTTTTTTTTGTTTTGTTTTTTTGGTGAGGCAATTGGGGTTGAGTGACCTGCTTAGGGTCACACAGCTAGTAAGTGTTATGTCTCTGAGGCCGGATTTGAACTCAGGTCTTCCTGACTGTTAAGGCCAGTACTCTATCCACTGCGCCACCTAGTTGCCCCTTGGCAAGTCACTTAACCCCAATTGCCTAAAAAAATTTAAAACCCCCCCAATATGAATCAGGCTACTAAGCTGCCACACTACAATCTATGCAGACCTTAAAGCTATCTGGTGTAGGCAGCTCTGACTCCTGTGGCTATTGCAGCAGGACACCAGTGGACCCTATTACTGATTTAGGATGCTGATGGGACCTCCAAGTTTCCTGAACTCAGGTCACTGCCTGGATATATCTACTTCCAAATCAGAGAAGAATGGCAAAGCATTGGAAATTGATGGGATGTCCATCAGTTGGGGAATGGCTGAACAAGCTGTGATGTATGATTATAATAGAATACTATTGTTCTATAAGAAATGATGAGCAGGATGATTTCAGAAAAACCTGGAAAGGCTTATGTGAATTGATGCAAAGTGAAGTGAGCAGAACCAGGAGAACATTGTGCACAGTAACAACAGTATTGTACAGTGATCAACTGTGAATGATTTAGCTGTTCTCAACAATACAAGACGGTCACAAAGGACTCAAGATGAAAAATGCTATCCACCTCCAGAGAAAGAAGTGGAGTATGAATGCAGTTTGAGGCATACAATTTTTCACTTTTTTTCTGTGGTGTTTTTTTTTTTGTTCTGTGTCTTCTTTCACAACATGACTATGCATAACCTATATAAAATTGCTTCCTTCTCTGGATGGGGAGTTGGGGGGGATGGAAAGAATTTGGAACTCAAAATTTAAAAAAGTGAACGTTAAAAATTGTTTTAATATGTAATCAGGAAAAAGGAAAATATTATTTGAATCAAAAAAGAATGAATACAGAGATACAGAGCTGGCCATTTGTCATAGACCCCATAGATGAATGGGAATAGGTCTGATGCTTATCCCTTGCCACACTCTTGGGACTGTGTCAAAGCAAACTTGTTGTCTCTCATTGGCAAAGAAAAAAGAGATTGAGAGATGGGCAGTTTGCTCTTTTTATATGTGTGTTCAAGTCTGACTCAGCAACTCCTGAGTTATCAGTTCTTCCAGCTCTATGGCCAGCTAGAAGACTTTATCATCACACAGGGGAAGGTAGCAATCCTTGAGTTGTCATGGCTGAAAACTGGTTCCCCTAAGTTTCCACATGACTCCTTGGACTGAAACCAAATGAGGAAAACCAGGGTCTGCATTGACCGGCTTACTCCTATTAAATGTATTTTTTAAAAGTATGTGGTAAAATTTTGGCCTGCAAGGCACTAATATGGGGGGGAAGCAGCATGATGAGGAGGGGTGGGCAAGGCTTAGGAAAGCCTTTATGTAGAAGGTGGTATCTGAACAAGGTTTTGAAGGAAACAAGAGATTCTGAGAAGCAAGAGGGGAGGAGGGAGTGAGTGCATTCCAGGCACAAGAGCTAGGCAGTCCTAAGTCACTTGAAGGTCAGTGTTTAAAAAGATGGGCCAGGTCGTGAAGGATTTAAAAAGCCAAACATAGGAACTTGTACTTGATCCTAGAGGTAATAGAGAGCCATTGGAGTTTATTGAGAAGGGGAGTGACATGTTCAGACCTGAACTTTAGAAAAATCACTTTGATAGTTATGTGGAGGATGGATTGGAAAAGGAAGAGTAGAGAAAGGAAAACCAATAAGGAATCTATTGCTGTACTTCATGATGACATCCTGAACTAGGGTGTTGGCCACATGATTAGAGATAAGGGGATGCATGCAAAAGATGTTATGGGAGTAGAAATGACAAGATTTGGCAACTTAATAGACCTATTGAATGAAGGAGAGTAAGGCATCAAGAACAACAGCACAGCTAAAATTCCGGATGGCCATGAGAGTGGTGATTGTTGTCTGTCCCTTGTTCTGGAAGAGGACTATGACATCAGAGAGGTCACCTGCAAGTGAACTGGATTGAAGTGAGGGAGGGCTGTACAAAGTCACCAGCCTCACTTTCTCCTCCAGAGCCATCTGGGTCTAGTGGCCAGATATAGATCAGGAGGACTGGAGATGGCCTCTGGGAGGGTGGTACTTCCATCAGAAAGAGGAAAATTTGGAAGGGGCATGAGTTTGGGGGAAAAAATAAAATGAGTTCAGTTTTGGACACGTTGAGTTTGAGATGCTCATGGAACATCCTGTTTACAATATAAAACAGGCAGTTGGAAATGCATAGCTAGAGCTCAGGAGAAAGACTAGAGCTGGACACATAGATTTGGGTAACATTAGCATAGAGATGATGGTTAAACCTAATGTGAGATAATCAGGTCACTGAGTGAGGGAGGGTGTTGTGTTCATTCTTCATTCTGGAAGAGGACCAACATCACCAGGGCATTGACTTGGGACTGAACTGGATTTAAGTGAGGAAGAGCTGTGCAAAGTCATCAGCCTCAATCTCTCCTGTAGAGTCCAGTGGTGAGACAAAAGTCAGGATGACTGGTGACAGTCCAGGATGCAGCAGGAGGCTTTGGCTTTTTTAAGCTAAGGTCTCAGTTTGCTTGAGGCAATGCACATTCAGCTAGGTGGGCACTGAGATCTAGTTTGCCATCACAAAAGAATCACTCTGGGAGGGAAGACTCTCAGAGTTGCTGGCCAGAACAGAAAACAATTGCTATTTACATAGTGAGAGAGGGTAAAGGGAGAATACAAGAGGACAAGCCTGTGTGTTTACTGCACATATTCACTTATATGGTCCATATGCAACTCACCCTCAGCATATCCCAAATGGAACTTCCCATCCTCTCATTTCTCCATTCTTTGCCATCTGGCTTTCCTCTTCACCATTCAGGTGAAATTGCCTTCTCTAGCTATGAGTGATCTCTTAATTGTCAGACCTTTACTTAAAAGTTTTTCAAAATTGAATATTCATAATCCTCATCCTTCTCAAATTCTTTGCATCATTTGCCACTATTGACTGTCCTCGTCTCCCATGTTTTTTCTTCCCTGAACTTTTGTTACAGTTCTCTCTTGGTTCTCCACCAGCCTATTTTAGTTTCCTTTGCTGGTACATCATCATGTCATACTCTCTAACTGTGGGCATTCCTCAAGGCTCTGTAATGAGGTAATTAGGTACTGGAGTTCAGTAGATGAAAGATGGGACTGGAACTGTTAATTTGGAAGTCATTTGTATAAAGACGATAATTAAACCCATGGCGGTTTATGAGATTGCCAAAGGAAAGAGTGGAGAGAAGACAGAACTTTGGGAGAAGCCCAAGATTAGTGGGTAGGAGGTAAATGATGTTCCAGCAGAGGAGACTGAGGAAGAGGAATCAGATAGGCAGGAGGAGAACCGGGTGAGAGTAATGTCATAGACACCAGAATCGCAGAATTTGAGAGTGGTGAGGGACCTCAAGGGCCATCCAGGGACTAGATAGATTCTAGCCCATCCTACCTGCTAAAAGGAATCTCCACTACACCATACCCAAGAAGTGGGTCTGCTCTTGAAGCCTTCTGAGGAGGAAGAACTCGTGACCTCTCTGAGCAGCTCATTCTACTTTTGGAAATCTTTAATTGTTAGAAAGCTTTTTTCCCCTGATATCAAACCTAGGTTTACCTTTTTTTACAACTTTCTTCCACCACTCTTGCTTTTGCCCTTTGAGTCTAAAGAAAAAAAATCTCATGGCTCCTCTACTGACAGACCTTCAAATACTTGAAGGCAATTCATGTGTCCCCCTCTGAGTCTTACCTTCCCCCAGAAAAATGTGCCCAGTTCCCCAGTTCCAGGAGAGGGTATATAGGAACTGGAGAGTTTTTGACAGGGTCAGAAGCTTCATAGAGATTAAGTAGGATGACGCCTAAGAAAAGGTCATTGCATCAGCATTAAAAGATGGTTAGGACCATAGAGCAGTTTCAGTGATGGTGTTGAAAGTAAGTGGGAGACAGTAAATATAGAGAATGGTTTCTAGGAGTTTGGCTGTGGAAATAAATAAATAAATATATATATATATACATATATATATATATATATATGCAATTGGGGTTAAGTGACTTGCCCATGGTCACACAGCTAGTAAGTATCAAGTGTTGTTTGGTCTGAGGCTGGATTTGAACTCAGGTCCTCCGACTTGAGGGCCAATGCTCTATCCAATGTGCCACCTAGCTGCCCCTTAAGAAAAATTTTAAGTGACAGCCTGAAGAAATGTCATTGTAAAGTGAAAGTTTGTTAAGGATGGAGGTGATCTAGGTATGTTTGAAGGTGGTGGAGAAGGAGCCAGTAGAAAAGGAGAGGTTGACAATGAGAGAGAGGGAATGATTGAAACTTCCAAAGGAAATAGGGTGGGATGGGATCAAAGGCTTAGGTAGCCTTGGCAAGTAGAAAGCCTACCCATTCATCAAAAACTGGAGCAAAAGAGAAGAGAATGGAGAACAAAATGGAAGAGTTTTAAGGTGTGGAGCAGGAGAGAAGATGGAGCTTATGGCAAATAGCTTTTGACTTCCTCAGTAACATAGAGGATGAGGTCCTCTGCTGAGAGAGACAGGGAAGCAAATAGGAGAGAAGAGATCTTACAATCAAAGGGATTAAGAGAGAAGGAAATAAAAATTTGCCAGCTCTAGAATAGGGGAAGTACCAGTTGTTTGAGGCTTCCATCCTCTAGGGTCCAATCAGTTCTTTCTCCACCCACCAAGAAGGAAATGGTTGGGCTGAATTTTAAAATGGTAGAGATGTTGCATAGCCAGAGGATACTTTGCACTCTAATTCTGTATTTGGCTTCTAGATGGTACTGATATCTGAGATCTTGGTTCCTGAGAGGGTCCTGGCATCAAGGTCTGGTGTCTGGATGCTTAATGGTGTCAAAGGGGTGTGATGTGATGCTTTTCTTAAATGATTCACTGAAACAGACCCAAGTAAGATCACAGGTTCATAGATCTAGAGTAGCGAGGAACCTCAAAGGCTATCTAATCCAACTCCCTCGTTTTACAAATGAGGAAACTGAGGAGCAAGGTCACATTAGTGGCATCAGAAGTAGGATTCAAAACCAGTTCTTTTTATGATAAAATCGGGTTTTTTAATGGTTTTTTTTTATTAGTGCTTTTCAAAAATGGCCATGAACCCAGTTCTTAACTAGAAGACCCAGCATCTCCACATATAGAAGGAAGTGAAAGGAAGCCTCTAAATCCAGTCCCCAAGAGGGGCCTGGGCTGGAATCCCACCAGTGTTGGTCCAGTGATGGCAGATAGGAGAGAAGTGTTGGGAGGAAGGGCTAAGTATCAGCAATAGCTCCCACCTGCTAGGGACCAGAGGGGAGATATTTTCTCAGATGGTTCATGGTATTGGTTAGAATAGGTTCTGTAGTAGAGAGAAGGGGCAAGTCTTCAAACTCAGTCCCTTAAAGGAGCCAGGGCTGGGGCACACATCCTCACCGGTTACGTAATGAAGGCTCCTGGCCAGGCAATCTACTGTTTGCACTGCCATTGCTTACCATGATACCTGGGGATAGCGGTGTACATATATGCACATGTACACACACAAACACATATTCTCCAACTATGTAGGAACTCATATGTACACACAAGTTCATGCTTATGTACAAAAAGGCCTCAGGACTCAGATCATTTCAGCCTAGTTCTGTTGATCTTCCCTACTCCCCAAACTCTAGCTTACTAAGGGAAGGTCTCCTCACTCACCTCACCTGAACCCATTGGTGTTTTTTGCTATTTCTTGGAGAAGCCTCAAGATTGGAGAAGAATCAAGCTTGTGGTTTTAGGAGAGTCTTAGGCTGACCTCTTCCATAGGATGGAGACAGAGATAGGATCCTCATACTGAGACAATGACATCTGACTTCCCCCACCACCCACACACACACACACCCACACGCACACACACACACAGACTCCTTAGAGGAAGCATCCCAATGCAAGTGATGTGGTCTTGGACCAAGATTGTCTGTTCCTTCTTGAGGTGTTTAAGGAGGATTAGCATCTCTGGTGTGATGGCCCTTTTCAGGGCTGCTCATCCACCTTTGGAGTTCACCTTCATCCAACTCTCACCTGTGGCTTCCAGAAGCTGTTGCAGGCGGAGTGGCCACACCTTGGTAAACCATCTTGGCAGACTGGCTCAACCAGATTGAGGGTAACTGATGGGCCTCAAACCCATCGGTGAGTTAATGGGGTCTCTACCTCAAGCATATGAAGACTTCTCCCAGCGGAATGAGCAGATAATAAGTTTGTTCCAAGGGCCATGAAAGTGGCTGAAGCTGGCATTGTGGAGTGCTTAGAGCTTGATCAGGCATCAAAGACTCCAAGGGTGGCCACTGCATTCTGAACCATCCCCAGTCATTTTGACTTTTGTCTTGCCACTGGGCTTTGATGATTCAGGAAGAGAGAGTGAGTCTGATGACTTTGTGCAACTCTGCCTCACTTAAATCCAATGCAAACACCCCATGATATCATTGTTCCTCTTTGAAAATGGACAAACAACAATTCCCCATAAAGAGTTCATGCCTTAACAGTTTGGGGCCCAGAAAAAAGGACTGAATACAGTGTGGGAGTTTGGGGATAGTATAGTCTGTGATCTTCCTGCCCTCCCTTCCCTCTGTAGCAGATGGGTGAGTTGCCTCTAGACATCAACATCCATGACCCTCGATGGGACCAGGCCACCTTTGTGGGCCGAACTAAGCATTTCTTCACTGTCACCAACCCCTTGAATCTTCTACTATCTGAGGATAAGCTGCATAATGCCCGAACCATTGTGGAGAACTACAGGTGACACCCTCCTTGCCCTTCCTTCCTGTCCTCCCCAGTCCCAAAAAGAACTGCAAGTGACCACTCTACTTCTGACCTCATTGTTAGGTCTCTCAAGCATTCTAGAGAACTACAATCCCTAACCCAAATGTTCTTGGGGTAGAATTTTAAGTATCAGGGATAGGGATGAAAGAGACCCTTCTTCCTATCATGCCCTCTCCTTGGAGGAAATGATGGGCACTTATTTCTAGAGGTAAACATGGACAGCAGCTAACTATACCACCTTCACAAAAACTAACATCTTTGAAATAGCTCCTGGCCCTAGCCTTGGCCCCTGGACCATTCCCAGTGTAGGCCCCTTCAGCCTGTTATACTTACTATGGGCACTGGGCTCTTCAGATGGAGCCTGGGGACCCTGGAGCTGTAGTGATGAATTGGGGGTCACTGAGAGGAGTTTGGCTCAAGGGTGGGGAAACAGTAGGCCCCTGCACTCTAAGACTTGAGGCCCATACTCCTGGATCCCTGTAAGATGCTTCCCTGGGTCCAAGATTCAGTTGTACTTAAGTCTTTGTACCCAAGCAGGTGTGGGCTTATGGGATGAGAGGACTTGGGCATTCCTGGGGTGAATAGCTGCCTTCCCAGGATAGCAAGACTTTATCCTTCCCAAATAGGGCAGGGATCATGATCCCTGGGCTGACTGAAAATGATCTATGGAAGGCCAAGTATAAATATGACTCAGCCTTCCACCCTGACACTGGGGAGAAGCTCTATCTCATTGGACGAATGTCAGCCCAAGTGCCCATGAATGATTATCAGTGTCTGCA
This sequence comes from Phascolarctos cinereus, assembly GCF_003287225.1. Taxonomy (NCBI): domain Eukaryota; kingdom Metazoa; phylum Chordata; class Mammalia; order Diprotodontia; family Phascolarctidae; genus Phascolarctos; species Phascolarctos cinereus. Next base: position 109,566,887 of record NW_027555736.1, on the reverse strand, counting down.
TGCTCACCTTCTACAGGTAGGTGCCCCAGCCCCTTAAAAGGGCACCCCAAACACTGGGCCCCCGTAGGCTAACATGGCATGATTCACATTCCTCCAGCCTCAGATCTATACACTCTAGGTACCAGTCTAGAAGAGAGATGGGTTTGGGATACTTAGATCTAATCGTGGCCTAGTAGTAGGGAAGAACTGGGTTCTTCATTGGTGGTTTCTTTGGCCTCTTAATGCTGCCATTTCTCATGCCTCTCTACATATGAAGAACTATGGCCTATGTATCCACCCACCCTAGATACTTGTGTATGTGTGTGTAATAGGGGAGGTCAGGAATAACGCCAGAGACTATATGGAAAGCTTGGGGATAATCATTGGGAATTCTGGGCAGAGACGGAAAGTAAAGATAACCGTCAGGGTCTCTGAATGGACAGTTTGGGGATTACCGTGGAAGAGGAGTCTGTTTGGTATAGTATGAGGGGCTTTGAGGATAACTATTGAGGTCTCTACATGAAAGGGTCAGGAATAGTCATTAGGATATTAGGGTCTTAGAGTACAGGGATAAACCTACCCATCCCCTCAGGAACATTTCAACTGTGGTATTCTGGCAGTGGGTGAACCAGTCCTTCAATGCTGTTGTCAATTTCTCCAATAGAAGTGGGGATGTGAAAGTTACTGAGAGGTAAGAAACAGTCCTTCAATTCCATCTAATATTTCTTAAGCACTTACTATGTGATGCTGTGCTACATGCTTCATGGGATACAGAGACAAAAATGGAAACAGTCCAGCCCTTAAAGAGCTTCCATTTTCCTGGCTATAGATGACAAGATAGGCTCCCACCTTTACTGGCCTCTTTCTCATGGGGCTTATAGCAAAATCCTGGGGTCTGGCCCTGTGAGCAGTTCCCCTGTATCCCAGCATTGGCTGCCTCATCTACTTGAGGTGACCTTTGGAGGCTGTTTGCAGGGCTTAGGAGTCAGTATTGGGAGACTTTGTCTCTGTGCCTTCAGACAAAGGCATAAGCTCCTTCCCCTGGTGTAAGGTATACTTGGGCCCCGACTGTACCCTGGACCAGGTCATGAGCTGTGGAAGGTCTCTGCTACTTTCCCTCTCCCACTGGACCTGACTGGCCCCAGACCAGGTCATACTTCATATCCCATCCAGCTGTCCACCCTGGGCATCTCCACATCTGCTCTGCTGGAGGGCTTGTACCCTGCTGCAGGCACAGTAATCAGATCAATATTACCATTGCTTCCGGAAAGGATGTGTTGACTGATTGCTCTACTGGATTGATTCACTGTCCTGGCTCCCCAAACCAAAACTCTTCTCCCAGGCCAGCATTCCACTATATGTGCTATTTCTCTCTGTTACAATGTAAACTCCTTGAGAACAAGGACCAGCTTGCTCGCTTGTGCTTTGTAGCCCCAGTAATTAGTACAGTGCCTGGAACATAGTGAATACTTAATAAATGCTTTTTCATCTATTCGTTCTCATTACCTAGCCCCTCTGTCCACAGGCAGCTGGCAACAGCTTATATGAGCGCTACCACGGGGGCCGTACTCACTGCTCTGGGACTCAAATCCCTCACCCAAGTAAGCCCCACATCCTGATGTACTCCAGCCCCTCTTATCCTCCAGGGCCTCCTTGTCAGAGGCACCCCCAAAGCTCTCCCCCACATCAGTCCTCCCCCATGGTTCCCATCCCCTACCACAGGCATTCTGTACTCCATGACTCATTCCATCTGACCAGTGTCCCCTTCTTTAGCATCTGCCTAGCCTGGTTAGCCGCTTCATCCCATTCACAGCTGTGGATGCTGCCAATTGCATCAACATCCCACTGATGAGGCAGAGGTGAGCAGGGCAAGGGGTGGGCCTAGAGACACCTGTGTGTGTCTTACCTCACAAAACAGAAGAGAAGTCACTTTTCTTCCTGGGAGGGAGCCCTGGGGATGGGCTTTTAGACCCCTCTGGTCAGCCTGGCCATGTGCCCTGTCAGTTCCTGGAGGGTTCTGGGAATGGGTCAGCAGTCAACCTCGACACCACACAAACATGGCTTGAGGGATGGAGACAAAGCTGGGTCAGGACTATCTGAGGGAATCTGGGGGTGGGATTTGGGGCAGGGGAATCTAATGGTCTAAATGCGTATGTGAGGACCCAGGACTTGGAGTCTGATACTGCCTTTTCCCCTCTACCTCCATGCCTTGGAATCAGGGAGATGCTGGTGGGAATCCCTGTAACTGATGATTTGGGCCACAGGTTGAGCTATTCTTCAAAGGCGGCTCAGCTGGGCATCTTCCAGGTGGTGATATCCCAGATCTGCATGATCATGCCTGCTATGAGTGAGCATTGGGCTGGAATGAAATGAAATGGGGTGGGGAAGGTAGGAGGGGGGAGGGGTGGCCGTGGAGAAGGCACTGAGGATTCTGAGGCATGGCTGGACTCTTGGAGCTATTCTCTTTTCCCAGGCAATACCTGGCCTGTTTTCGTTCTGTGGATTCCAGGAAGCTAGGTGGTGAAGTGGATAGAGCTTGGAGGAAGAAAGACAGGAGTTCAAATCCTGCCTTGTCTTAGACATTTACTAGCTATGTGACCTTGACCACTTAACCTCTTTTAGCCTCAGTTTTGTCATCTGTAAAATAGGGATAATAATAGTGCCTATCCCACAGGGCTGTGGTGAGTATCAGTGAGATGACATAGGTAAAGTTCTTTACAAATGCTAGCCATTATTATGATCTCTTCCTCTAGCTATAACCTCTCTAATTGTGAATGTATTGGAGAGAAAAGACTTCTTGAAGGTATGTCCGCCCCATCCTGCTTCCTCATTACTATGAGTGCCATCATAAGGATAAAGAAAGGACTTGAATTTGGCTGGGTGACCAGTGATCGCAGGGGGCTGGGTAAAGAAATCTTCCCGGGAGAGGAAGAGCTCAGTTCCTTGTCAGACCCCAGGTTCCTAGCCCAACCTTAGTCTCCACCATTTGGATCCCCTGCTCACTCTGGATTGTGGGTGGGGATCCTGTGGGGGAGGCAGGGTGGAACTAAAGACACAAAGGGCCTATGCTGGAGGAAGCCAAGGAGGGGTGTGGGGAAGACCACATACAAGCAGTCATATCATTACAGTGACAGGCACACAGTACATGCTGCTACAAAACCAGACTTATCCACATTATCATATTATTACACATGCTGAATGATGTGGTAGGAGCAGCACAAACAGTCCATTCCCCCAGGCCTTCCCCCTCCCCCATATAAACTGAGGACTACAGCTTGACCCCAGAGACTGAGTGGGTTGGAATGGGTAAGCTCTATCTTTGCAGGACGACCCAGAGTGCTTTGGGAAAGTGGACATAGGCCGGCCGTGCTTGGGGCAGGGAGGAGATCTTGAGCAGCAGCCCAGTATGGTTTTGTTTGGGAGTATGTCAGAAAGGATGGCCTTGGGCCTGTGCTCACAGGTTTGGGCCTGGATGGGTTGGTAGCTGTTCTTGTGGGAAAGGGAATGATTTTCTTCTCTCCTTTCTCATGCTCAGTCTCCCCATTCACTTTCCACAGCGAAGGCCATGGCTCTTGGGCCCCATGCAAGTGGGGCTGGCTGGCTTTTGGTAAGTGTTGGAGCTAGGGCTATGACTGAGGGAAGGCATAAGGGAATCTGGGAAGGGGAGGTCTGAAGCCTCCTCAGGCTCTGAATATGGGTGGAAGGGAACTTGTGACTACACTCAGACTCCCTTCTCACCTCCCTCCTCCAGTCTGTTGTTTTCTACTCTGCTGTGCTGTGCACTTTTCCCCCAGAGGAAGTAAGTGTCCCGCGGAGGGGTCTGGACTGGTGATCCTTTTCCCTCGAGTCATGGCAGAGGTGTGGGCTGTGGAGGGGAATATTGAAGGCTGCCTACACTTCAGGATGCAAATGAGTGGGCACCCTGGGAGAAGGCAGGAGCACTCTTGCCATCAATCTGGCAGCTTGGCCCATCATTCTACAGCTCCATTTCAGTGAACTGGCTGGAGCCTGAGCTCAGAGCTCAAATTAAGGAGCAGAACCCAAACACTGAGGCTGTGTACTTCAACAAGGGACTCTGAGGGGAGTGGGGTCCATCCCACTATTCTCCACTACCACTCCACTCCTAGCTTCCTGACGCTGATACTGTTGCACATCAGTTGTGGAATCTCTGCTGCCCTCCTTACTGTTCCCTGCTGCTCTCTGCTCTACCCTGCTCCCAGGGGATGCACCTCTAGTATCCCCTAGAACCCGATAATGAGCTTTCCCACTCCTCCCATCAAGTCCTCAAGATCAGGACAGACACAGTTATTAAGGGTAGGGGTGGAAGAGGTATCTATCAGGCTATTACTGAGGGACCCAATCCCTCAGAGTGGCCAGTGTCAACTTTAACGAAACTTTTCTGCTCCTAGATGGTGTGTGTGTGTGTGTGTGTGTGTGTGTGTGTGTGTGTGTGTGTGTGTGGTGGCATTATGGGCTAGAAGTTGTTTACCTAGGTCCAGCATCCTTGGGTTTTCTCTAAACTCAAGATTTAGGCAAGGGGAGGGGTCCAGCAGAGATTTTCATTTGGCCACCCCACCCGTTCCTTCCCCATTAGAACGAAGTGTGTGTACGTGTGTTTGTGTTCCCCTGATTGTCTGGGGAGAGTCTTTGTCCAGAATGAGGCAGAGCAGCTGCAGGATGTCCAAAATCTGTGGAGATTCAGAGGCAGTTGGTGATCCCAGGACCAGGTCCTCTCCAGCTTAAGAACTCACCTAATCCTTTGTGAGATCCAGAAGGAATGGGTTCATATACCCTGTCCTGGGGAGAACAGAGCTCAAGGGGTCACTTGTAAATGTGTATCCACAGTTAAACGATTGTGTTTGTGTCTCTGATTGTATAACATAAGTTTGTGCTAAGGGCATGACTGTATATGAATGTCTGTGAGGGTCTAACTGTATGAGTCTGTGTGTCCTCATGTGGGATTCTGTTGGTATCAGAGTCCTGCATCCTAGGAGCCCACCTCATGAATGGGCATTTCTTCCAATATTGGGTTTCAAATTAATTAAAAGCCTCTTCCAGCCCATAATTTGATACCTCCTCCAACCTCAGCCTGGCCTTGGTCTCTAGGCAGTTAGTAGTGATGGGCAATGAATGGTAGAAGTTGTGTGTGTGTGTGTGTGTGTGTGTGTGTGAGAGAGAGAGAGAGAGAGAGAGAGAGAGAGAAGAGAGAGAGAGAGAGAGAGAGCGAGAGAGAGCGCGCTTTCCATCATTCACCTCAGATAACACAAGACACTTATTCTCATGATTAGACTGGTGTGTGGTAGGGAAGAGGAACCTCAGGGCTACCCCGTCCACTGAAAGCCTTTCTCACTTAGCATCCTGCTTTTCTGCCTCCCTTTCCCCTTCTCCCAACAACTACCAGCAATGATTCCCTTGTTGCAAATGTTCGCACCCAAATAAACTTGATACTTTCCAGTCTTGTGGTCATCATTTGAAGTATGAATCGTAAAGGCCTGTCTTCCAAAATGAGACCTTTTATAGTGCTGCGTTATTCCATCCTGGTCAGACCATATATAATGAATTATGTTCAGTTCTGGGCATCACATTTTAAGAAGGACACTGAAATAGGAGTTCATCCAGAAGAGGTGAGAGCATTAGATACCATGTCTTATGGAGGTCAGTTGAAAAAAGTGGGGATAGTTAACCTGGAGAAGAGAAGATAGGGAGGGATGATTGCTGTCCTCATATCTGAAGGTTGTCTGAAGCTTTCAGGCAGTTCCCAAGTAGCCCAGACACATCTGGGTGACAGACAAAATCAGAGACACAAATAGTTTTTTGCATAATGGACACCCATTCACATGGACTCCTAGACTTCTCTCCAGAAGGTATGGAGGCCCAACATGACACCCTGCCTGCTGGATCCCTCTTTTTCCTACTTGGAAGGACTTTATTTATTTCCTCTTGGCCTTAGTGGGAGAGGGAGGCAAGTTTTGACTCAGTCCGAGTCACAGCTAGCCAAGAACAGGCTGCCTGTTCTTTGTGAGGTGGTGAGTTGCTCAGCTTGAAGTCTTTCAGCAGGGGATGAGGGATGTGGTGGTGAGGGTGGCGGCAGGCTCTATTTGAAATCCTCAGAGGTTCATTCCAGCTCTGAGATTATAGGAAAGCCTCCATTTCCTTGGAGTCTGGGGCAGAATGTAGGGAAGACAGGATGTGGTACCTCTTGTCTGTAAAACCCTCAACCTATTTTCATAATTCACAGTCTCCAGCAGAGGGAGCCCTGAGATAGAATAATTCGATTCATAGAAGCAGGTTAAGAATCCCTGCTTCCCTGGTTGGTCTCTCTGGAAGTTGTCTCACTCTCTCTTTCACAGCACCCTTTCCCCACCCCATTTAGGCTGAGCTGTCCATCCTTTCCCTTCCTTTGCTTTTTGAGTCTCTTCTTTTATTTTTATTTTAGTAAATTAAGAATGTAATCACAAAAAAATCCCAAACATTCCAAAACATAAAGATCAAAAGATTGTCTATAAAATAATCTTGTTACATTTTTAAAAAGTATATGTTAAATTTAACAAGGCAGTCACTAAATTGTTTTGGGGAGTCCCTTTCCACTCACCCATGTCAAAGTCTAGCTAGGGCTATGTCCCTCACTGCTCAGGAGACAGCTATTAATGACTTTGAAGGAGGAGAGATTAGGATCCCATGGCACCAGGCAGAGGGATCAATGATGCCTCCCTCAGCTCTATCTTACTGCTCAATGGCCACTGTGATTCCTTGCTCACTTCCTACCTGAATTCTTCCCTCAACCGTCTCCCCATACTCCTTAGATACCTAAACAAGTGCATATACCATGGAGACTTATTAAACTCCTTCCCTCCATCTGTACATACAGTAAATGTTCATAAAAAGAAGTCTATTAAATTTATATGGCTAGCCTGTGAGTGAAAGGGCATTTTTTTTCCTGAACTTTGAAGGTGACCGGTGTGTTGGTTTCAAACATTTCGATTTTTTTAGCTGATTAAAAAAAAAAGATCTTATGAGAGTTTTTACTATCTCACTACTTTAAGTAGAAAGAGGAGAAATTCATTAGCTCAGCAATTATATAATAATATGGCTAGAAAGCCAGGAACCTGCTGCTCACTCAAGAAGTTTCCTGATTGGCCTACAGGGACCTGGATTGTTGAATGGAAGGAATGAACTTGAGCCAGCACCCAGATGGGCATTTCAGAATGGAAGATGCTATTCTTGCCTGGGACAAAGAGGAAGCTGGATCCTGTTGCATGGGTATCTAGGCTCTGAGAAAATCTATAAAATAAGGGGGTTGAAATAGATGATTTCTGAGCTCTCTTCCAGTTCTAATATCTGCTCTCTACTCCATGGGCCATGCTGGTCCTGGGGGCCTTTAGTTAAAGATGAGACAAGAAAACTTAGCTGTCATTTAGTTTGGGACTGAGGACCTTTCTATTATATCTACTTCAAATTACCTTATATCTATGTAGTTTTTTAAAAAAAATTTATATCCTCTTTCCTTTGTAAATTAACTCCTTTTTTTATATGAGGCAATTGGAGTTAAGTGACTTGCCCAGAGTCACACAGCTAGTGAGTGTTATGTGTCTGAGGCTGAATTTGAACTCAGGTCCTCCTGACTCCAGGGCCAGTGCTCTATCCACTGCGCCACCTAGTGTAAATTAACTCTTGAAAATCTACTCTTATGGGTGAGAGTAATGGTGTCAGACTTCAAATAGAAAAAAAAGGGGTCTATAAACTAAAAAACACCCTGCAGGTGCATATTAAATTAGTTTCAAAATATAAAATTATCTTTGCTTTACTGTATTTTTATTTATTGTATTAAACATTTCCCAATTACATTTTAATCTGGCTCAGGCAGGATTCAGCAGTGATGTGGGTAGGGCAATATGTTTTATACCTCTGGCCTAGGGCATATAAAGGTATAAGGTCAAGGGGAAAAGGAAGGTAGTTTTTAGGACTAGGCATTCAGACATGTCAGTAACATCAGAGAAAGAAAAAGTTAATAGGGTTCAGACAACAAATGTCTGATTTCAGTGAAACATGGCAGTTCATGAATGCAAGATCTAGGAGACTAATCGATGCTGCAAGTTGGGTTGAGTGATAGGTGAAGTTCAGAAAGTAGTGAACACTGAGAGCCAAAGACAAAATCTGCTAGGACTGCTCCAATGGAGCCTACTGGTGCCTTGATAGGATAATCAAAGGTCAGTGAAACCTAAGAACGAGAGGTGATTCTGTCATACGTCCCCACTCAAACTAATGTTTCTCTCACCCCAGGTACTTTACTCCCTATGAATACACACCTGACTTTAAATGAATTCTCCTACCTGTCTGACGTTTTCAGTCTCCTTTGCTGAATTATCATCCATGTCCTGCCTCCCAGGTGTGGACGCATCCCAGGGCTCTGTACTAAACCTTTTTATCTTTCCCCCTGCATTCTCTCTTTGTCATGTCATCAGTTTTCATGCATTATCATTGTTACTGACCTTCATATCTGCATATCCAACCTTAATGTTTCTCCTAAATTCTAGTTCTGTATGATCAATTGCCTGCTGGACAGCTCCTTCTGGATGTCCCATTGCTATTCCAAATTCATCACATAAAAGGCAAAACTCATTCTCTCCCCTTCTTTGCACCTTCCTCCCCTGCCCACTACTACTCTATTTCTGACAAGTATGTTACCTTCCTTCCTGAGATCCAGGTTCACATCCTCAGAGTTAACCTTTTCATTTCCTTCACTCTGACCCTAATATCCAATCAGTCCCAACTCTAATCTGTTCTATCACTATGACATCTCACATTATCTTGACATTCTTTCAGCATTCCTTCCACTCCACAGTCATCTCCTAAATTCAGTCTTTCATTTCCTTACAATAAAGATTCTTCAGAGCCTTGAATGCCAAGTTAAGGAATTTTAACTTTATTCTGTAAGCAATGGGAAACCTGTGAGAGCTTTGGAGAGCAGGAGAGTTGCAAAAGGCGAGTTTGTTTTTTATAAATTTGGGATATTTAAAAATAATGACACCATCATATGGCTATTCCTGGTTGTATTTCTATGCATAGTAATAGCTTACATGCATAGTAATAACTCACTTTTATAAGTTTCAAGGTTTACAAAGGTAATATAATATTATCTCATTTGATCCTCACTATAATCTAAAGTCTCTACCAGCTCTAAATCTAAGATTCTGTGGTTAAATATTGATTGTGTGAGGTATATAGTATGAGTATTCTTATAGTCATTTTGCAGATGAGAAGATTGAAATTTAGAAGGTTTAAGTAATTTACTCTCAAATTCCTTTTCTTTCCTCTGCTTGGGAAAAGTGAAAAGGAAGCCCTTACTTTGTTATCTGGTGATTGGAAGGAATGTGTGGAAGGAACACCAGATGCCTGTCAGTGATTAGAAAACTTTCTAATTGGCTAGTGTTTGACTTGTTATTGTCACTTTTTTCCATCTTGGACCCTTCTGAAGTCTGGAGGCATCTATGGATTCTTTAGGATAGTGTTTTTAAATACATAAAATGAAATACATAGGATTACAAAGAAAATTAATTTTTATTGAAATATAGCTATCAAAATATTTAAATTTTTCCTATTAATTTATTTATTTTTAGTTTTCAACAATCACTTCCATAAGCTTTTGAGTTTTAAATTCTCTCCCCCTCCCTTCCCACCTCCCTCCCCAAGATGCAATCTGAAATAGGCTCTACCTATACATTCCTATTAAACATATTTTCACATTAGTCTTGTTGTTAAGAAGAATTAGAACCAATAGGAGGAACCACAAAAAAGAAGAAATAAAACAAAACAGAAGAAAAAAAAGAGCAAATAGTGTGCTTCAATCTGTATTCAAACTCCATAGTTCTTTCTCTGGATGTGGGTAGCATTTTGGAGACGTCTTAGATCCTTGCATTGCTAAGAAGCACTAAGTCTATCAAAGTCAGTCATCACACAACATGGCTGTTACTGTGTACAATGTTCTCCTGGTTCTGCTCACTTCACTCAGCATCACTTTCAGATTTTTCTGAAGCCCACTTGCTCATCATTTCTTATAGCACAATAGTATTCCATTACATTCATATACCACAACTTATTCAGCTATTCCCCAATTGATGGACATCCCCTCAATTTCCAATTCTTTGCCGCCACAGAAAGAGCTACTATAAATATTTTTATCAAAACATTTTTTTAAAAAACAAGTTCATAGACCCCAACTCAAGAACTCCTGGACTAAAAGGTTTCTGTAAAAAACTATCAGCTTCCAGGAAATCAGAGTCGGTTCAGTATTAGGAAAACTATTAACATAACAGACCATATTAATAACAAGAACAACAAAAATCACATCAATAGATGTAGGAAAAACTTTTGACAAGTTACATTCATTCCTGTTCAAATAAAAACACTAGTGTCTATAAGTATTTGAGGCAGTAAGGTGGCACAGCAGGCCTGGAATGCTGGACCTGGAATCAGGAAGACCTAAGTTCAAATTTGACCACTGACACTAATTGTGTGACTCTGGGCAAGTCAATTAACCTCAGTTTCCTCATTTGTAAAATGTAGATAATAATCACATCTACCTCCCAAGGTTGTTGTGAGATTCAAATGAGATAATAAATGTTTAGCACACATAAGAAATGATGAGCAAGATGATTTTAAAAAACCTAGAAAGACTTACACAAACTGATGTAGAGTGAAGTGAGCAGAACCAGGAGAATATTGTACACAGCAACAGCAATATTGTACAAGGAATATTGACTTAGCTATTCTCCACAAAATGATGATCCAAGACAATACCAAAGGACTCATGATAAAAAATGCTACTCACCTCCAAAGAAAGAACTGATGGATTCTGAATGCAAATAGAAGTGTATTATTTCCCCCCTTTTTTATTCAAGTTTTTTTCCACAAAATGACTAATATGAAAGGTTTTACATGATTGCACTGTATAATCTATATCAGATTTCTTACTGTCTCAGAGAATTTAGAACTCAAAATTTTTAAAAATGAAAGTTAAAATTGTTTTTACATGTAATTGGGAAAAAATAAAATATTATTAAAAATAAGTGCTTAGCATAGCTTATGACACATAAGTGCTATGTAAATGGTAGCTATTATTATTATAATTATCTTTATCTAAGTTCAAGAGCAACATTATATGTAGTGAGGAAGAACTAAAGGGCTTTCCAGTAAGATCAGGGATAAAGCAAGGATGTCCATTATTATCACTACTATTTAATAGTTATAGCAATTGTGTTAGCTATAGCAATGAGAAGAAAAAGAAATAGAGGGAATAAGGATGGGCAAAGAGGAAATTTTTTTTGCAAATAATATTATCGTTTACTTAGAGATCCCTAGAGAGTTGTCTTAAAATTAACTGAAACACTCACCGCATTAAATTTACTGAATATTAAATACATCCACACAAATAATTAACATTTCTGTGTATTAACAATAAATCCCAGCAGGAAGAAATGGAAAGAGAAATTCCATTTGGAATAATTACATAATACACAAAATACTTGGAATTCTACCTGTCAAGACCACAGGAACTATATGAATGCAAATACAAACCATTCTTTACACAAATACAGACCTAAATAATTGAAGAAGTATTCACTGCTCATGGGTAGGCTGAGCCAATATAATAAGGATGACAATACTACCTAAATTAACATACATGTTTTATGCATATCAATCAAACTTTTAAGGGATTACTTTATAGAGCTAAAAAAATAATAATATGGTTTATCTAGATAAATAAAATGCCAAGAATTTTAAGGGAAATAATGGGGAAAAAATCCTACAATAATCAAAATGGTTTGGTGCTGATTACAAAACAGAGAACTGATCAATAGAACAGGTTAGATATACAGTATACAGAAGGAAATGTGCACAGTAACCTAGTATTTGATAAACCCAAGGACCTTAGCTACTGGGGTAAGAAATTACTATTTGACAAATGCTGCTGGGAAAACTGGAAAGCAATCTGGCAGAAACTAGGTAAAGACCAATACCTCATGTTATAGACCAAGATAAGTTTCAAATGAGTACATGACTTAGACAAAAAGGATGACATTGTAAACAAATTAGAGAAGCAAGGAAGAAATTTTCTTTTAGATCTATAAATAGGGGAGGAGTTGATGGCCAAAAAAAGAATAGAAAAGATCACAGGAGATAAATTGGACACGTTCGAGTATGTAAAATTTAAAAAATGTTTTGCACAAACAAAACCAATGCAACTAAAATTAAGAGGTAAGCAGGCAACTGGGGAAAAATCTTTCTAGCACTTATCTCTGATAACAATTTTATTTACAAGATATGTGGAAAAAGTGTTCAAATTTATAAGAATAAGAACTATTCCCCATTGATAGTCAGAAGATGTGAATAACAACTCCGAGCTTTAATTTGCACTTCTCTATTAGTGATTTGGAATATTTTTATGTGACTATTGATAGCTTGGAAACCTCATAGCTATCAGATTGGTAAAGTTGACCAAAAAAAGGGAAAATGACAAATGTTGGAGGGACTATGGGAAAATGGGTACATTTATGTTCATTGTTGGTGAAGTTATGAATTGGTGCAGCTATTCTGAAAGGCAATTTGGAACTACGTCCAAAAAGTTACTTAACAGTCTATCATACCCTTTGACTTAGCAATACAACCACTAGAAGTATAATCCAAAGAGATCAAAGTAAAAAGAAGCAGAAATATATAAACAAGAATATTAATAGTAGCATTTTTTGTGGTGGCAAAGGATTGAAAACTAAAGGGGTGCCCATCAACTGGGGAATGGCTGAACCAATTATTGTATGTAAATGTAGTGGAATACTATTTTGCTGTAAGAAGTAATGAAGGGGGAAGTTTCAGAGAAACCTGACAAGACTTATATGAACTGATGCAGAGTGAAGTGATCAGAACTAGGAGAGAAAAAATTACATAGCAACAACAGCAGCATTATAAAGACAAATTATTTTGAAAGACCTAAGAACTCTGATTAATATATTGACCAACCATAATATTCCGGAGTCTAGACTATGGTGCTAGAGACACATGATGATGAAATATGCTAAACACCTCCTGACAGAAAGCTAATGTACTCAAGATGCAGATTGAATTATATACTTTTCAGACATAACTAATGCAAGAATTTGTTTTTCTTTTCTATGCATATTTTTTTGGGGGGGGCTAGGCAGTGGGGTTAAGTGACTTGCCCAGGCTCACACAACTAGTAAGTGTTATGTGTCTGAGGCCTGATTTGAACTCAGGTCCTTCTGAATCCAGGGATGGTGTTCTATCCACTGCGCCACCTAGCTGCCCCTCTATGCATATTTGTTACAAAGGTTTTGCTTCTGTTTTTCAATGTGGAAAGAAGAGGAAATGGATTTTTTCTTATTTAAAAAATTAAGTTTTAAAAAAGAATGACCATCTGGGCCAATTCCAAAACTTGGTATGGGAGAAGATGAGGGGAAAAATATGCATATGTTTCCAGTATGAAGACAATCCATGGTCAAGCTAGATGTTGCAGATGCCTAAGGGACTGTAGGATCTTGGGAATGTCAGAAGATTTTGTACAGAGATATTTAATTTTTTTTCATTATTAGCTCAATAAACACCCACAAATGTGAATGTATTAATATATAAATAATGAAAAAGAGAATTATTTATGAAACCATGCAACAGATGTACATAACATCTGTTATATAGAGTTCTTAAAGCCACCCTGCTTGCCTGATTCACTTTCTGAACTTTCTTTTGCTAATTTCTGTATATTTTTTTTAAAAAGTTTTATTGAAGAGCTTTTTTTCCCCTCTTTTTTGTATCTCTATCACTATCCACCAAATTCTCCTCCTTCACCTATAGAAACCCTCCCTTATAACAAGTAAGTGCAGTTAAAGAAAACAAACTGAAACATTGGCCATATCCAGAGAAATCAGCTTTATTGAGAAAAGTTTGGGAGCAATCTAGTCTATGCTGGTAGGTGATTTTTATAAACTTTCAATGTCTTGTGTATCCTTTTTTTGATAACTAATAAAATTCTCTTTCTCATTGGGAATAAATCCTAGAAATAGCACTTGTATTCTAAACTATGAGGCAGAGGATCATGGAAAAGAAATAGAGAGAGGATTGTTGGTGCCAGGCAGGGTACTAGGAACAGTAGTAATGGCAGAAGAAAAGGCACAGATAGTTAGGAATGAGATCCTGACAGATCTCTGAATCCAGAGAGCCTAGGTAGCTGAGCCACCAGGTGGCCAGATGGCTCAGTACCTTAAGCAAGGATTCAGAGATGATTTGTTTTAAAAATAATTATAATATTGTTGTATAACAGCTGAAGGACTGTGTTCTCTTGGGACAGATTGTCTAATGATTTCATTCTCTGGGCTGAGCTAAGCTTTAGGAAAATTATTCTTACTCTGTGTGGAATAGACTGGATAGAGTCTGTAGGTACAGGGACAACTCAGGAGACTTTTGGAATAGTATAGACCAGTGGTGATAAGGATTTGAAGTAGGGCTATGGCAATGATAGTGGAAAGAAGGAGACTAAGCAGAGAAATATTCAGAGGTTTAGTTGACAGGACTTTGTGATCCATTGGATATGGGAAGTGGTGGGAGGAAGAGTCCAAAGAGATTCTGAAGTTTTAAGCCTTGATTGATACCTCAGATGATGAGTTGTCATTAACAAACACAATGAAGTGAGGAGAGGCATTCTTGGTGAGGGGGGAATAAGCACTTATTGAATGCCTACTATATGCACTGTGAAAAGTGTTTTGCATACATTATCTCATTTGATCTTCACAACTACTCTGTGAGGGAGCTCCCTTGCACCCAGAAGGCATTTAGGAAATATTTGTTAGATTTAAGATAGGGACTAGATCCATGATTTCATTCATTTAAGGTACTTCCAAGTGATGATCTCCTGAGACACCTAACTAGAGCACTTAGAGGTTAAGTGACTTGGCCAAGGTCACAGAGCCAATATATGTCAGAAGTCAGACTTGAACCCAGATCTTTCCAGCTCTCTATCCAATATACCATGCTGCCTCTCAAGAAATAAATAGTACACAATAATGAGCCAATAAGTTATATTTAAGTGAGCTGAGTTGAACCGAAACATTGCTTTGGAACTCACGAATGTAGCTATAGATCTCAGAGTCTGATAGATACAGATTTGGGAGGAGGTAGTTGACACTATGAGAACAAGTGAATTGGATTCAAACCTTCAAATGAACCTCAGACCCCATTGTTTTAGATGTTCCCTCCAATGACAAAGATGGCAACCAATCCATACCTGCCCAATTTGTGAGTCCATGTCCTCCCACAAACTTAGCACGGGGAATCCATTCAGTTTATTAGAGTGCCTCCCTCACTTTCTCCTACTATCAAGAAGAAACCAGTGGAACTCTTAGTACTGTCCATCAATCACCCATTCCCTTCACCATGCAACCAGCCCATCTTCTCCTCCTATCACGTATTTTCTTAATAGCATCATTTATTTCTATTTTTTGAAGTTGGTCATTGTTCCTCTCACCCCCGCCTTGCTCGTTGCTCTCTTTGTGATACTCATTTTCAATTCTATAAACATTTATTAAGCATGTTCTATGCACCAAGCACTGTTCTAAACACTGGGGGTACAGATAAGAAAAAGAGACAATACTTCCAAGACTATTGAGATGAGCAAGGAAGAGACTGTAATGAGAAGAGGGCCAAAGAAAGAACTCTGAGACATGCCAGCATTTACAGATGAAAGGAAAAAGAAGGGCTAACATTGTCTTCATAGACAGTGTGTTTGTGATTTTGGATAATGACAGACCTCAGGACAAGTTGGGAATGGTCATGATGCTGCTTAGGCTTACTCCCTTACTTCCCAAAATTCCACCTTTTCCTTCCAAATTTTCTTCTAGGTCTTCTAGGGGAAGTTGAGAGTCATGGATCTTCGAAAAGGTCCCTACAGCCCTCATCTCATTCTTGGGTTTCAAAGCTGGATGGTTACTTCATTTCTTTCCAGATATCCTGCTCAGAATCTCCAGGGCTTGAGGAACTTCACTTGAGATTTTCTTCTTCCTTTCAACTTCCCCATTCAGGATTTCAGAAGCCAGGAGAAAGTTTTTCCCTTGCTCCATCCCAAGTAAGACCTTTTCCCCTTCCCCTTCTCAAACTCTGTCTTCCCTCAAGCCCAAGCCCAGGCTACCCCAGGAAGGTAACAAAAAGGGAGAAGCACAGGTGGGCTAAGGAGAGCACAGGCCAGCACTGCCCTGTTGGGCCAAAAGGATTGCTAACAGTAGGTATAAGCATCCTATACAAGCACACTTGGAGGCACTTCCCTTTCTTGACTAGGCTTGCCACTTCCCAGCTCCCCCTCCTCCCCAAAAAACTGAGGAAGAAAAAGGGAACTCTGGGGTCCCATTCCTCATCCTGGCCTCTTCCCATAGGTCCTCCTGTAGGACCTCAAAGTGAGCAGGATAGGTAGAGCTAAGGACCCTTTATCTAGACATAACTCCTATTCTATCTCTCCTCACATAATGCTAGAATTTCAAGAGCTGAGAAAGAATCATCCAGATGGTCTAGTCCAACCTTTACTAGACTATGAATTTACCCCTACAGAATTCCATAAAGGGCATCCATTCAGACTGTTTGAAGACCTCTAGTGACACAGAGCTCACTGCCTTTCAAGGAAACACATTCCATTTTGGGGCAGCTCTAATTTGAAAGTTCTTATAAGGAATTTCCTTGATTCCCAGGAGATTAGATAACAAATCTATCCCAAGCAGATTTACCAACTAGCCAAATATTTGGGCAATGCTTTATCACAAAAGGCATCTGCTATTGTGTTGTGACCTTTTTACTTTTAGAAATTTATATGCATAACTGATCAAATAATTTAAAAAGTAACTACAGAAAATGAGTTTTTCTTCCTTTTGAGTAGTATACTCACTGAAACGTTACACAAAAATTACCCTGGGCATTAGAATGCCTCATAATAGTAATGGCTCTGAAGTAAGAAATGGAAGTGAACGCTGACTTAATTTCTTAAGATAGAGAACTGCCCTGGGCCTTGGAATTGTGTTAGGTTTGGATTCAGGAAGGAGAAGGAAAGGGAGGGAAAGGGAATAAGCATTCATCTAGCACTTACTCTGTTCCAGGCACTGTCCTAAGTGCTTTTTTTTTTTTAAACAAATGTAATCTCATTTGATCCTCACAACAACCCCAAGAGGTAGGTGCTGTTATTATCTCTATTTTAGAGTTGAGGAAATTGAGACAGAGGTTAAGTAATTTACCCAGGTTCACAAAGTGTCTGAGCCTGGATTTGACTCAGGTCTTCCTGACTCCAAGCTCAGAACTCTATCCACTTCAACATCTAGCTGCCTCAGGAGGACAGGATTCAAATCCTGTTTCCAACAGTTACTACCTAAGTGACCCTGGACAAGTCTTTTTATTTTATTTTTTTGTTTTGTTTTAGGCAATTGGGGTTAAGTGACTTACCCAGGGTAACACAGTGGACGAGTCTTTTAACATTTAGGGGCCTGGGATTTCTCTACTATATCATGTGGGTGGGCTAAATTCTGAATATGACTTACACTTGTCTTTGTGTGATTGCCTTGGTGTAGGAACTTTCTCCACAGATAGACTGAGACCCCTCTATAACCAGATACAAGTATTACAATGCCTCCAGAGGTTTCAGAGGCTAAATGACTTGTCTAGAGTCATACATTTGCTAAGTGTCAGTGGAGGGATTAAAGGAAAATTCTATCTACTACCCCTTAGGCTGGCTCTCTACCTTATATTATTAAGCATTGTAGATGCTTAATTTTGTATTTCATTCGAAGCCTTTGCCCAGCTGCTGGGGCAGGGGTGTTCCTCATCCTCATCCCTTCGGCATGCCTAGGGAAGAGGGACACACTCAAGGAGGGGTTGAAACTCTATTCTAGCTCTGGGAGTTTCACTTTGGTTCTGTCTTAGATCTGCAGCAGGTCCTCCCTCTCCATTTCTCCCCAACCCCCAGCCCTGAGTCTCCCAGATTCCACAGGGCCTGTCCTCCTAGAGTCCCCCATACCTGGAGGGTTGGGTTTTCACAGACCCTTCTCCATGTACAAATAATGGAATCATACAGATGTCCTATGTCTCCAGAGCAATGGGGAAGCTAGGATAGCCTTGAGCTTATTCCTGAACTTGGTGATGGCAGTGCGTGTTTAAGGAGAAGAGGTCTCTCTGGCTAGGCTTCCTCCTTCCTCCTTCCTTCCAGATGGTGAGAAGCTGCAAAAGGAGAGGCAGAGGCAGGAGGAAGGCGGGGGAAGGGGGGCCCTCACTCCCCAGCTCATACATTAAAGATGCCTTGGCTCCTGGTCTGTGGTGCCACAAACATGAAGACAAATTTTTAATCCCCAGCAAGATGCCTGGAGATGGGGGTGAGGGAGAAAAATGAATTAGGATTTTATTATGTGCTTTATTATGCTGTAATTGAACAGGGTTAGGGGAGAATACAATATATTTCTAATGCAGGGTGGGCAGAAGAGACAGATATGGAGAGAGAAAGAACCACTCAGAGGGAGAAAAACAAGCAGAGACAGCCAGAGACAGAAAGGTTCTGTTAACAGCGCCACTCATGTTTCTGCAGCCTTTATGTTTTTAAAAAGACCTTTCTTTGGAAACACCCCCAGTGAAGCAGGTAGTGAGAGTGTAATTATTCCTTGTTTACAGATGAAGAAAGATTCATCCACTTGTCGAATCAACTCCCTAGACCACAACAAGGCATCTGTACCTCCCACTGAGTTGCCAGACCTGCCCTGTCCTGGGCAACTCTCTCTCAAAGGTTAGATCTCAATTCCACAATCACAGTTGCTACCAGCTGGTTCCTGGATGATTCCCTTTTTCCAGCCTAATCAATGAAAACATTTTGGGTGGCTGCAGGGCCCTGAATGTATGAATTAGAAAAAAAAAACCCTAGGTTCCATTTCCAGCTCTATCTTGGATGAGTCGCTTAATATATCTAAGCCTCAAAATTCCTCCCCTGAAAAATGGGGATAATTTTTGCACTCTCTGAAAGTGCTTTGTAAGTCAATAAAGTACTAAAGAAGCGTAAGTTATTATTGTAAGCTGAATTTTTCACTAAACAAATGACGGGAAAAAGAAAACAATACAAAAACGAAAACAAAGAAAATATCTTCAGAGTTCATGTTACAATACTAGCATAGAGCAATATTTCTTCCCTGTGTTTCTGTTATTTATCTTTAATTCTCTCTCCCCTCCCTCTAGCTCCCATTCAACCTCGCGGGTTGGCTGGATCCGCAGGGAGTTGACCCCTCCCCTAACCTCACCCCTTGGCCGATCTCCACCTCAACTTCTCAGCCCCACTAACACAATAGGTCGCTTGGCTCGGATTGTTCTGCTCCCGGTTCTAACTCATCCTTGAACTAAAAAAGGAAGTGCAGCGTTATGTAGGGAATAGAGTTCTGGGCTTGGAGTAAAGCCGCTAGTTGAGTCGTGTCCAACTCTTCGTGACCCAGTGGACAATATCACGCCAATATGGTCAATGGGATTTTCCTGGCAAAGATTACTGGAATGGTTTGCCATTTCCTTCTCCAGTGGATTAAGGCGAACAGAGGTTAAGTGACTTGCCCAGGGTCACACAGCTAGCGTCTGAGGCTGAATTTGAACTCTCTTCTTCCTGACTCCAGGCCCAGCTCTCTATCCACTGAACCACCTAGCTGCCTAAAAAGCTCTCTGGGTTAAAATCCCAGTTATTGCAGCCTAACCCTGGGCAAGTCACATGAGCCTCAGTTTCCTCATGGGCAAAAGTCAGATAATAATATTTGCACTACCTTCTTCACTGAGCTGACGTCATGGAATTGTATAAAGTACTATTAAATATGAGTAAAAAATGAGGAGGTTGAATAAAATCTTTAAGTTCACTTTCAGCGGTAACATCTTATGACTGAAACTGATGAACCCGAAAGCTCCTCCCTGGGCATTGGGTGTAAAGTCTTTGAAATCAGATTCCAGACAAAGATAGTCACAGGGAGAAAAACAAAGAGACGGACTGCTAGATACTAGCCATTCAGACTTCTGGAAGAGTGAACCTCACCTTCCGTCCCCCCCACCCCGCCCCCCAAAAAAGGAAGGTGATTCTAATGCTGCTTGGCACTTAGTGCTTGGCAAAGGCGCTTAATAAATGCTCGTTGGGGCAGCTAGGTGGCGCAGTGGATAGAGCTCCAGTCTTGGAGTCAGGAGGACCTCAGTTCAAATTCAACCTCAGACACTTGACGTTTACTAGCTGTGTGACCCTGGGCAAGTCACTTAACCCCAATTGCCTTCCCGAAGAAGAAGAAGAAGAAGAAGAGAAGAAGAAGAAGAAGAAGAAGAAGAAGAAGAGAAGAAGAAGAAGAAGAAGAAGAAGAAGAAGAAGAAGAAGAAGAAGAAGAAGAAAATACTTGTTAACTTGACTAGGACAGATGCTGTGCATGGCAACCTCAAGTTATAGGGTTGTAACTTCATTAAACACTTTTCCCATCTTGTTGGGGAACGTGTATGTGTCTGCTGATCACCTCATAACTGGGCATTGGTAGCCTGTGCTCCTCCATTGAGATCAGCTATTAAGGCTGTCCCTTTGAACTTCGAGGCTTGATAGGGGAAAGAAAGGAGTGTCTCTATCTTTAACCCCTAAGCCGGGAGAATGAGGGCTGGCTGCCCGAGGAGAACTGAGGCACAGAAAGCGGGACAGGATTTTTTTTAAGGTTCACGCTGCTGACCTGGCAAGGAATTAAAGGACGAAGTACCCAAAGAGATCAAATAGAAGCTTTAAATTCCTTACACTTGGACCTGATTGGGTTTGGGGTGGGGGAGGGGAGGGAAAGATGAGGGCTAAGGGAGTTGCGGTGGATGGGGATCAAGGATGCCCCAAGCATTGGGACCTTTCTTAGCGGTCGGAAGCTAGACTTTGGCGTAAGGCCATCTTTTCCTCCTCCTCCCCCTGTCGAGATCACTCTAGGCGTCTTGGTCATAGTCACAGACATCACGTCTAGCTTCTGCGCAACACAACTGTACATCGGCCCAACTGTGGCACTTATTGAGGCCTCGCCCTCCTCTTTTTCTACCGGCTTATCCTTACCAGCTTTCCTGCAATAGCCAGGGCAGTGGGAAGGACGTGATGGCCAACCTCGCCCTTTATTTTAGGCTTCGGTGAAGCTGGCTGAGGGCTTTCTAGTTGGGGTTCTCCCGCTTCCTCGGCTACCGGAGCTTTGGGGCCTTTGTCTCCAGCCTCCCACCCCCAGTCATCACCTCCCGCCGGCCTCACTAACCCCGGGGCTCATTAGTGTGGGTTCCGGGCTCCGGCTCCAAGCCCACAGCTTACTCCGTCTCACTTTGCCCACCCAGGGCCGCTCCTGGCGGTGACCGAGAGAGGCATTAAGCTGTTTTTACCTTTGGGGAGTAACAGGCTCTACCTCCCCACCTCCCCACCTCCCAATTAGGGCATTGGAAAACGTCAACCGAGATGAATAGTTGCCAGGCTCCGGGGCACGGAGATGAGCCTCTGAGCTGGCCAAGCCCGGAGCCCCGAGCCGGGGCCCAGCGCCCCCGCCGCGCGGCTCACAGCTGCTCCTGGCCGAGCCCCCAGCTGCTAGCAACCCAGGAGGCGGGGAGGGAGTTCTCCCTCCCTCTTGCCCTCCCCCACCCTGGCTGCCTGCCCCAGCTCCAAGCTGAGCCACGCGATGTGATTGGCATCGGGCATACAGCAGGCAGACGCATTCGTTGCGGTATCTTAGCCCCTCCGTCCAGCACCTCTCCCATAGTCTTGGGAGTAGGCGGTTGAGCCCAAGGATGCCCCTCTCTCAGCCCAGTCATTTAGCTGGGACCCTGGAGGCGTCCACTTCTCAATTTGAAGTCTAGTCGCTGCCCCGGGCCCTGGGAAGTTGGGGGTGGTCAGTTCTATTCCTGCCCATCCACGCCCCTCATTCTAGCCTGAGGTGGAGGGGCTCGAACCCCCTCCCCCACTGATTGTTATAAAGTGACAGGTTATAAAGGTGCGAGGTTCCTTCTCTAACCCCGTCTGGTTGCCTGATTATCGTTGTGGGAGAAGGGGGACCAGCCTTCATGCTAGCATCCCTGGTTTACAAGGGCCTCGAAGCGGTAAGCGGTCAAGAGGGAGCTAGGCGGGCCACGAGCTCTGGCCAGAGCCTGGGAATTGAGAGCATTCTGACTCCCGTATCCCTTTAGCTTCACTGAATTAGCGCCCTCCTTCCCCTCCCCAGCCGACATTTTCCTAGCAGAGGGTCTGGGCGGAGGAGCGGGGGAATCGATAGATCTCTGGGTTCTGATGACCGCAGGCTTTCACCTTGCAGATAATGGGGTGAGCGGTGGTAACTCTCCTTCACAGAGTGGGCTCCCCCAGCCTTAATGAGATAATCAATACTTGTTCTCGGCTTAATTTCCATCTAATTGCTCTTTAACGACGCCTGATAATGGGCCGCCTCCCGTGAGGAGGGAGCTGGCTGGGAATCCGACCCTTCTTGGACCCCTCCACCCCTCCCTTCCCTAGGTGAGGTGTGTGTACATCTTACCCCTCCTTCCCCAAGCCCCAGGTGGGCTCATCTCTCACGGATACTCGGGGGTGAAAATCTTTAATGTGGGATTCTGTCCAAGGCCAATCGGTCTTCTTTTCCTTTTCCTGGCTCAGGCAGATCAGCTATTGTATGGAGCTCCCAGGCTCCATCGTTCTTCCCCAGTTTAGGCCAACACTCCCCCTTCCCCCCACCCCACCCCTCAGCTGAGGAGAGGTGAGAGAGAGAAATGAGAACTTTTCTGAATAGGAGCTCTGAGCGGATTCTTTTGCACCGTGATTGTAAACTGGCACATCAACTTAAGGACTCTGAACATCTGTAGCTAGGAATTGCAGGCGGACAGAACTCCTGGGGAGGCCTAGGATTGGAAAGATCGGGGAATCAGAGCAGTGGGGTGAGGAGGGGATTGTCCAGAGCTCCCCATATTCTAAGCACAGCTGCTAGAAGGGTCTCCCTGTGTTCTTTAACTGCTCTTCACCCATACTCTTCAGGTCCATCCAGGTCCCCATATCTTAATTTCCTCTCAATTGTAAAGTCAATGTGAATACCCATACCCTGCTGTTCCAACAGCCATCGTAAATTACTTCAAATTAGAAGTAATTCTTGGCCTAGAGAAAGGGGTGGGCTATAGGGGTGGGTGTCTAGTTCCTTCCTCACACATGTACCATCCTCACACACTTTGAGGTGCAATGGGGCAGTTAGCCTCCTTCACTTCTCTCCTCTTAAGATCAACCCTGATTTCTGGGAATCCATTGGCCTGTGACCTCATTATCTTTACAACTCTGGTCTGATGATTGTAGAAGACACATAAAGTATACAAACACAGACCTCATGCACCCACTTTATTACAGATGATAAAAGGTTTCTCCATTTGGCTTCCCAGCTTCAGGAAGATCAAAGAGAATCCAGGATCCAGGATGTAAGCACCATTAAAGATCATTAGTGAACCAATCTTGTCATTCTGCTGCTGAAAAACCTTTGTTGACTGTGTGGTAGATCTAGCTTCAGGTCCTGCCTACCTCTGTGGATCCCAGAACACTATCAAAAAATGCAATATATTGGCAGTTTTCAGAAGAAGCTATCAATAGTCATATGAAAAAAAATGCTCTAAATCATTATTGATTAGAGAAAGGTAAGTTAAAACAACTCTAAAGTACCACCTCACACCTATCAGATTGGCTCATGTGACAGAAAAGGAAAATGGCAAATTTTGGAGGGGATGTGGGAATATTAGGGTACTAATGCACTATCGGTGGAGTTGTGAACTTACCCCAATCATTTTGGAGAGCAGTTTGGAACTATGTCCAAAGTGCTATAAAACTGTGCGTCCCTTTGACCCAACAACAGCACTACAAAGTCTGTACCCCAAAAAGTTTAAAGGAAAAGCACCTATACGTATAAAAATATTTATAGCAGCTCTTTTTGTGGTGGCAAAGAATTGGAAATTGAGGGAATGCCCATCAATTGGGGAATGGCTAAACAAGTTGTGGTATATGATTGTGATGGAATACTATTGTGCTTTAAGAAATGACAAGCAGTCCAATTCGAAGAAAAATCCAGGAAGACTTACGTGAACTGATGAAAAGTGAAATGAGCAGAACCAGAACATTGTACACAGTAACAGCAATATTGTACTATGATTTCTGTGATGACTTAACTATTCTCAACAATACAGTGATCCAAAACTATTCTGAAGGACTTATGATGAAAAAATGCTATCCACCTTTAGAGAAAGAACTGATGGAATCTGAATGTAGATTGAAGCATGCTTTTAAATTTTTCTTTATTATTCTTGGGTTTTTTTGCTGTTTTCTTTCGCAACATAGCTAAAATGGAAATGTTTGGCATTCCTGCACATATATAATTTATATTAAATGGCTTGCCTTCTCAAGGAGGGAGAAGGGGAAGGAGGGAGGGAGAGAATTTTGAACTCAAAATTTAAAAAAAAGAATGTTAAAATTTTTGTTTACATGCAATTGAGAAAAAGAAATGTAAAAAAAGAAGCATATTTCAAATCAGATAAACAGCCATCAATTAATTAATATGATTTCCAAATATCTGAAACCTTGGGCTCAGTGTTTCAAGAATCTGCTTACTTAATCACTTAACAAGTCAGCCTCAATGGCATTTTTTTTTATCATACTCTATCCACTAGTCTTGAATCACTGCCACTGTGTTCTGGTGCCCTGACTCTAGCATCTAAAACTTCTTGGCTTTCTCCCCTCTGCCACACACTTGGAGCCCAAATATGCTTCTTATAGGATGTGAGGAATTGCGCTTAGCTAGGTGGCACAATGGATAAAGTGCTAGACTTGGAGCGAGGAAGATATGACTTCAAATCTGGTCTCAGACACGTACTAGCTGTTTGACCCTGGACAAGTCACTTAACTTCTATTTGCCTCAGTTTCCTCATCTGTAAAATGGAGACAATAATAGCACTTACCTCCCTGGGTTGTGAGGATCAAATGAGATAATCATTGTAAAGTGCCTGGCACATAGTATTATATAAGTGTTAGCTAGCATCGTTGTCATCATCATCATTCAGTTGGTACAGGGTTTACTCTTTACTGTAAGTAATCTAAACCTTGCTAATCTGTAAATCCTGGCTCACAATACCAAGTGAATGATCTTTCTGGTCCTTAAGTCAATGAGACATGTAGAGTTCAGAGATCCCTAATTACTTAGGATCATAGAAGGGACATTTAAGGTGATCTAATCCATCTAATTCTAGGACATCAGATCCTTCCTAGAAATAACCCAGAGCCACTAACCTTCTTGGTACTCAGTCATCTTCAATTCTAAAATCAGATGACTGCTACACTAGATTATCTAACCCCTCCCACATTCCTTTAACTGCCATTTTCCTTGAGTTCTAGTGGTTCTAGTATCTAGCCAATCACTTTTGCTTTTATGCTAACCAGTTATCAAGTTTCAGTGCAACTTTTTTTTAAAAAAAGGAATGTATTTATAAAGAAATCATTTTAAAATGTAGGGTATGTGTTGCTCATATAAGTTATTATGTTTATATTGACATGGGTTTGTCTAAATTCAGATTTCAGGAAGTCATGAATAGATCTCTCTTGAATATTATCCACTCATCTCCAAGGAAGACCTTGATTCCTGCCTGGAGAGGAGAAAAATGTTGGTTAGACTGGCCATTCCACTCTCCTCAGAGTGTGGGCACCAGACTAGAACACATATATCTGCCTCCTTAATTACTGTTAGTCTAGGGAAAGTGATTTTTAGGTTCAAGCTGCTTTTCTGATCACTCTTCTTTAAGTGGGAGAAATGACCCAAACTTATATCCAAAGGCTTGGTTCCTTCCCTTCAAATGATAGTTACAAAGAACACCATCACAAATAGTGAAAAGAAAATAAAATCATTTGTCCTACAAGTAACAAATACAAATTAGAATAATTTTAAAAATTATCTCTCCTGGGTCTATTTTCTAGGTCAGTTGGTTTTCCAATGACATATTTAACATTGTCTTCCTTTTTTTCATTGTTTTGGTTTTGTTTTATTGTTTTTTGATTTCTCATAAAGTCATTAGCTTCCATTTGCTCAATTCTAATTTTTAAGAAATTATTTTCTTTAGTGAATTTTTGTACCTCTTTTTCCATTTGTCCAATTCTACTTTTCAAGGAGTGTTTTCTTCATTGAGTTTTTGTGCCTCTTTTTCCATTTGACCAGTTCTGCTTTTTAAGTCATTCTTCTCCTCATTGACTTTTTGTACCTCTTTTATCATTTGGCCTAGTCTGTTTTTTTAAGATATTTTCTTCAGTATTTTGTGTGTCTCCTTTGCCAAGCTGTTGACTCCTTTTTCATGATTTTCTTGCATCAGTTTCATTTCTCTTCCCAAATTTTCCTCTACCACTCCTACTTGATTTTGAAAATTCTTTTTGAGCTCTTCAATGGCCTGAGACCAATTCATATTTTTCTTGGAGGCTTTGGATGCAGGAATTTTGACTGTTATCTTCTGCTGAGTGTATGTTTTGATCTTCCTTGTCACCATAGTGACTTTCTATGGTCAGAATTTTTTTCTGTTGTTTCCTGATTTTCCCAGACTATTTCTTGACTTTTAACTCTTCATTAAAGTAGGGCTCTGCCTCCAGGGTGGACAGTGTGTTGTCCTCAGCTTCAGGTGTTTTATGCAGCTGTTTTCAGAGAGACTTCTAGGGAACTGTAAGTTTTCATTTCTTCCAAAGTGGTATGATCCAAGGGGAGGTTTTTGCTCCTCTCCTGGCCTGTACTCTGGTTTGTGAGTGATCACAAACACTCCTTTCTGTCCTGGAACTGTGAGGAGGGTTCCCACTCCACTGTGGCTGCAAGCTCTGTGCTCTTTCTCACCCTGGGACTGCCACCCAGGACTGGGACCCAGATCCAAGTATGGGCAAAGCAATAGAGTCCTGCCTCAGTGCTAGCAAAGAGACTTCTGTAGTCTCCTTCTGACCAGTTATTTGACCCCCTTACCATCTGTGGGGTGAGAGGTCTGGAAACCGCCACTGCTGCCACTGTTTCAGTCCCCCCTGAGGCTTGTTCCTGGTTTGCTGGGGCCTAGTCTGTGCTGTCACAGTCTGTGCTAGACTTTGCTCCTCTCTCACCCTGGTGTGACAAACCTTTCCTGATGACCTTCTAAGTTGTCTTGGGCTGGAAAATTGTTTCTCTCCATCTTTTTGTGAGTTCTGCTACTCTAGAATTTGTTTAGAGTCGTTACTTAAAGGCATTTGGAAGGATTTGGAAGAGAGTTAAAGTGAGTTTCTGCCTTTACTCCACCATCTTGGTGCTGCCTTGTACAAATCAGAATATACTAGCGGTAAGATATCCCAGCTCAACCAAGATCTCATCAAAGAAAATATCGTCTGAATTTTCTAGGGAGGAAAGTTGGAAATAAGGGTTGTATTGAGGCACCAGCTCTTCTTCATGTCTGCTATTTCTCAAATTCTCTCTCTCTCTCTTTCTCTCTCTCTCTATGTGTGTGTGTGTGTGTGTGTGTATATACATATATATATATATATATATATATGCATATGTGTGATGTGTGTGTGTAGTATTATATATTCCTACAAGAAAAAGTCTGGGAATCATGCACCTCTCCCAAGTCTGCCTTTCACAAAGGCATGCCAACTTGGGTCATCCTTCTCTTTACCGATGAGGAGACTCTTATGCAAATGATTCAGGCTTGAACCTAAGGTTACAAAAGTCAAGGTAATTAAGATTGTACACAACTGGGTAACACTGAAATTTACTGGTCTTTCCTATCCATTAAAGTTCTAGACCAAAACCATGATGCCTATGATTTTCTACTTTTCTATGATACCTATTGTTGACCAATCAGTGAAAGCCAGAGTGATTTTGGTTTAATGGCATAGTCAAGCAGCTCCATTTGAATCACAATAGGTTTTTTCAAAGCCTGTGTTTTCAGAGCTATATTTCAAGAAATCATAAACAAAACCACACAAGACAAAAAAGTTCATGGTCCCAACTTTTTGAAAGAAGTGATGATAGAATAAATAAATAGGGAAGAAAAAAATCTAGCTCCCAAATCCCAAGATACCTTGAAAAGTATAAGTGAACAAAATTTATATTCCTTTGGACAGAGCACCCACATATAAGGATATGACTCTCCATGTGGACAGAGGGACAGAAGAAGGAGAACGAGGAAGAGGAAGAAGAAGAAGAAGAAGAAGAAGAAGAAGAAGAAGAAGAAGAAGAAGAAAGAAGAAGAAGAAGAAGAAGAAGAAAGAAGAGAAGCATTGCTCAGCTCAAACTTTTTGTATAGTTGTGTCTCCAGGGAGCAGCTACTACTACTCACGGAGTGTTATTTGTCTACTGCTGACCTTTTTTTCTGGTGGAAGGTCATGGAACTGTTGTCGTTTGTCCTTGGTTCTTGAAGAGGACCATAACATCAGGAAGGTGGTGTTATGACTGGCAAGTGAATTGGATTTAAGTGAGGCAGGGCTATGCAAAATCACCAGTCTCACTTTCTCCTCTGGAGACATCTGGGTCTAGCAGCAAGATATAGATCAGGACCGCTGGAGATGTTCCCAGTGCCAGTGGGAGACCCTGACCTTTTTATGTTAAGGTCTTTCCCAGGTCTCAGTTATGGGCATACTCCTGATGGCCATTTAAATAGATACACTCTCCAAGGAGGCAGCTGAAGCAGGAAACAACCTTGTGGAGTGTGACTTCTGGCAGCAGAGAAAGGAGTCAGTTATGAAGGAAGAACTTATCTCTTGAGAGATATCACAATATAGTTCTACTTGTTCTTTCTATAAGAAGGCAGAAGGGAGTAAGGATTGAAGGGGACTTTTTTCTCTTTTCCTCACATTGGCTATGGCATTTTGCAGGGGTGCAAATAGGCGTTTAATAGGAGGTGCTGCACCCATCAGGGAGTGGGGTCAGGCAATCAAGACAGGTTACAGTTTGAGAAGCATAACCTATGTGGGTTTGAAAGAGAGCCAGCTCTGGCCATTGGAGGTTAAGTCCAGGGAACCTATTGGATGAGTCTGGCCAGAAGAGGCACCATACCCAGTACCCAGAGAAAGTCAGTCGGTTAGTCAACTAGTATCTATTTAGTGCCTACTATATGTCAGGCACTGTGGGAATTACTAGGGATACAAAGAAAGCCAAAAATCAGTACCTGCTCTCAAGGGGCTCATGGTCTAATGGATCAGACAACATGCAAACAACCATGCACAAACAAAATATATGCAGGATGAATTGGAGATGAGCAACATGGCGAAGGTACTGTCATTAACAAGGACGTGGAAAAGCTTCTTCTGGAAGGTGAGATTTTAGCTGGCAATTGAAGAAAGCCAGGGAAGGCAGAAGACAGGTGAGGAAGGAAAGAATTTCATGCATGGGGGATAGCCAGCGAGAATGCTTAGAGTTGGAAGATGGAGTGTCTTGTGCAAAGAACAACAAGGCCAATGTCACAACAAGGCTGAGTACATGGGGTGAGTAAGGTGTAAGAAGTTTGGAAAGGGGAGCAGCACAATGACACCATGAAAAGAGAAAGGACATTGGGACCCCGCAGTGTTGGAGAAGCATATTACCTTGCCCATATGTGGTTGGAGTAGATGATTCCCAAGGCCTCTTCTAGCTCTAAATATATCCTATGATCCTACGATCCCATGATCATTTCACAGTATACTTAGTACTATTGCCTTGCAGCACTAATGATTACTGCAGTTGGAGAGAGAGGAGCTGATCAGGATACCCTTGGTCAATTATTTCTTTCCCCCTCCCCCCACCTCCAGCCTGGTTGATGAAATCACAGAAGATAAAAGGCAGATAAATGTGTGTCGCTATTAGTATACTCTGTACATACTCACTCTTCCCAATGTGAATTTGTCTGAGAATTCATCTTGCGTGTATGGCAGGATATTTTGTTACTATTGTTCAAGTAATGCCATCTCGGGAAATGCCTTTGCTTTGGGATAATTGCATTTACTGGCTGACTAGTAAAGGTAAGCACAATGGTGGAACCATGTGAACTATAGTTTTAGAAGTGTGTGTTTGGGTTGACTTCAAATACCTGTCGTTCCTGTTACTGGGGAGGAGGTTCTCAAGAAGGTCATTATGAAATTTTACTTTACATAAAGTTAATGTATTCATACCTCCCACCTTTTCTAGGATAGGGAGTATCTATTTTTCCTCTGAAGCTTTTCCCTTTTGCCTTTCAATATCTCTGTCTTTCTCTGCAGACCTTCAGATTTTGCTGAAATCTCACTGGGGCATGTTTCCATCCTTATTCTGTAAAACATATGCCACAACAAAAGGGACAAATTAGCCTAGAAACTTCCTCAACCTTCAAATAATTAATCTTCTTGCTAAACAGAGAGAGATGGCAGCCAAGGGAAACACAATTTAAAACATAAACTTATTTGCAAACTGTTACAGAAGATCACGGCATAAGATTATGAACAGAAGCACATGACCAAAATAAAAAACACTTTAAAGAAAGGTTGTCAGGAAAATCAGTTAAGCCAGATCTTCCCAAGAACAATTAGGGATGCATAAAATTGGAGAGAGGATAAAATAACACATGAAAAATGGGAGAGATGCATTAACAGTTGTATTTTAAAATTTATTTACTTTTTAAAAAATTCATAATTGATGTACTTTGCTTTTTACAGCATGATCACTTACCAATAACCCCTGCCACCACCACCACCACTACCACTACCATGGTACTATTCAGTTTCCTTTTTTTTTGGCTAGGCAATGGGGTTAAGTGACTTGCCCAAGGTCACACAGCTAGTAAGTGTTATGTGTCTGAGGCCAGATTTGAACTCAGATACTCCTGACTCCAGGGCCGGTCCTCTATCTACTGCACTACCTAGCTGCCTCTCTATTCATTTTTTTAAACTACTAGCAAAATATTTAACATTTGGAATTTGGTGCCACCATTTCTCTACCAAAAGACAAGAAATATGTCTGCTTTGGTCCTTTGGAACAACCATTGTTTATTGCATTTGATCTAATAATCACTGAATATTTATTAATAATCAACAAATTATTTTCTCCCTGAAAGACAGTCAAATTACACATTTGGACTCTAATGTCATTGCCCTGATTCTGTGTGATTCAAGTAATGTTGACAAGCATTAATCATCTACTATGTTCCAGGCATTTGGCTAGATACGGAGAAAAGAAGGAA
The DNA here is from genome assembly GCF_003287225.1 of Phascolarctos cinereus. NCBI lineage: Eukaryota > Metazoa > Chordata > Mammalia > Diprotodontia > Phascolarctidae > Phascolarctos > Phascolarctos cinereus. Next base: position 109,535,693 of record NW_027555736.1, on the reverse strand, counting down.
AACAACAATGAAATAATACCTGCCCTTAAGAAACTTACATTCCATTAGAGGGAAACAAGGTGTACAAGGAAAATTAAATGAAAAAGATAGGCAAAGTAATTTCCAAGGAGAGAGCACTACCAAATGGGAAGAAGGGGCTAGGCTTTCTATGGAAGGTAGCCTTTGAATGGAACTTGAGGAGATCTATGGATTCTAGGTGTTGGACAATGTAACTGGAAGGTGGAATGTATGAGGAACAGTAATTGGGGCAGTGTGTTCAGAACATAAAGTCTGTGAAGAAGAGTCACATGCAATAAGCCTAGAAAGGTAAGCAATGGTCATATCACTGTCGTCGTTGTTTTCTTGGAGGCAATTGAAGTTAAGTGACCTGCCCAAAGTCACACAGCTAGTAAGCGTTTGAGGCTAGATTTGAATTCAAGTCCTCCTGACTCCAGGTCCAGTGTTCTATCCACCGTGCCATCTAGTTGCCCCTGTGGTGGCCATACTGTGAAGGCTTTGAGAGCAAAGCAGGGAGTTTGTATTTTAGTCCAGAGGTAAGAGGGAATGGCATGGTTAGGCTTGTACCTTAGGAATATCAGTTTGGCAGCTGTGTGATGAATGGATTGGAGAAGGGAGATACTGAAGGCAGGGAGGACAAGTAGGAGTTAATAGTCCAGGCAAGAGGTGAGGTGATACCCAACTTGGGTGGTGGCTGTGTGAATGGAGAAAAGAGGATAGATGCAGAATATATTTTGTTTGGAACTATGTCCCTAAAGTCACCAAAGTGTGTGTATCCTTTAACCCAGTGATATTACTACTAGGTCTATACCCCAAAGATATGAATAAAGAGGAAAAGGACCCATATGTTCAAAAAGTTATAGTAGTTCTTTTTGAATGGAAAAGAACTAGAAACTAAGGGGTGCCCATCAACTGGAAAATGACTGAACAGATTATGGCATATAAATGTAATGAAATGCTATAAGAAATGATGAAATGGATGGTTTCAGAAGAAACCTGGGATGATTTATATGAACTGATTTGGAGTGAAGTGAACAGAACCAGGGGAACAATTTATACAATAATAACACCACCGAAAAGACAAGTAACTTTTCCAAGACAATTCCAAAGGACCATGATGAAAAATGCTATCCGCCTCCAAAGAGAGAACTGATGAACCCTGAGTGCAAATTGAAGCATAATTTTTAAACTGTTGCCATGTTTCCTGCTTTTCGTTCTGCATCATAGCAAATACGGAAATATGTTTCCCATGACTTCATATGTGTAATTGATATATTGCTTGCCTTCTCAATGTGTAGGGGAGGGGCAGTAGGGACGAAGAGAATTTGGAACTCAAAAATTTTAAGAAATGAATGTTAAAAATAAATATATATGTATTTTTTTAGGGAAAAGACAAACAACTTTGAAAGATTTAAGAACTCGATCAACGCAATGATCAACCTTGATTACAGAGCATCTGTGATAATAGAGACAACCCACCTCCTGGCAGAGAGGTAATGGACTCAGGATGTAAAATGAGATATATTTTTGAGCATGATCAATGTGGGAATTTATTTTATTTGATTATATGTATTTGTTATAGGGTGTTTTTTTTTAACTGGAGGGAAAAGTTGGAAAGAAAATGTTTGCCGGTTGAAAAAACACCCTAAAAATATATGGTGGAGGTAGAATTGATAAGACTTGGTAACATGTGAAGGGTGAGTAAGAATAAATAATAAAAACAGCTAGCATTTACATAGCATATTAAGGTTTATGAAGCACTTTGCAAATATTTTCTGATTTTATCCTCACAATAACCCAGGGAGATAGGTGCTATTCTTACTCCTAATTTGCAGATGAGGAAACTGAGGCAGACAGAGGTTAAATGACTTGACCATGGGTCACACAGTTAGTGATTTGGGAGATTTGAATTCAAATATTTCTAATTCCAAGTCTTTTGTTCTATTCATTTCACCACCTAGCTGCTTAGTAAATAAATAGTATAAAATGACTCTGAGGTTGCATACCTGGTCTGTGTAAACCTCAACAGAAACAGACAAGTTAAAAGATAATGCCCCTATTTGGGGCATGTTAAGTTTGAAATGCTTATGGCTCATTTGGTTTTAGATGTAGTACAGGAATTCAGGGAAAGGACATAGTTGGATACCATATACATATACATATATACATATATATATTTATGTATCAGAGACATCTGTATAGAAGTGATAGTTGAAACCTTGGGTGCTGATGGAATCACCAAAAGAATGTCACATAAAGAAGCAGAAGCTGAATGAAAGAAAATGAAGATGAAAGTGGTTATACCACATCAAGCATAAACAGAGGAAGCTCCTTCAAGAGGTGACACATTTTTGAAGATATTGAAGGACCAATTCTCAAGATAAAATGCCAAGTCATTTGAAAAAATACTTTATTGCTACCCAAAAAGGTGATGGAGAGATAATCAATAAATACTGACCTAGATGCCTCTCTTATCTTTATGAGGAAAATCTCCACACATAGCAAGGGTATCCCCAGTGAGAGATTGAGAAGGGACTACAGAAGCTTTTGCATACAATATCCTACAGTAGACTACAACATTATAATCGCTCACATTGTTTGAAAGGTAGGAAGAATAGAAGATCTCACTGTGATTATTATTTGTTAAGTACAAAAAAAGCATTTGATTTAGTAGAGCAAAATGTTTTCTTTAAGATTTTCCAACAAGGTGTCTACTGTGTACAGGTTAAGCTAGTACAAAATAACTTGAAAGATGTGATAAGGGAGATAATGTTTGTTCCATAGGCCCATGATTATTAACATCAAGCAAGGGAGAAAACAGAGATATATGCTTGCAAAAGGTTATTTGTCTCTGTTGTGGAAGATCTATATAGAATCCAAATACAAGAGGGATTTCCTATAGAACAGAGACTTACCTCATGCATAGGTTTTAGGATTTTAGTGTACAGGAATGGAAAAAAAAAGAAATCTTTATTTCAGTATAATAATCCTATATATCTTGTTATATGCATTTAAAAACATTATTCTGAGAAAAGGCCCACAGGTTTCACCCAAGTGACAGAGGGGTCCATGACCAAAAAAAGGTTACAAACCTCTGCTATAGACCGTGAGACTCTCCTGTTGTTCCAGTTTATGGATGACATTGGTTTGAAAGCATTGAACTCTGTGAAACTGCAGTCTTTTAAATGACATTCACTACGATCCAAGAGCTCAGCCTGCCACATAGGAAAAAAACAAGTAAATGAAGATTGCCAATAGTCCAGACTGTGAGGCCCACAGAGCTGGTCTACCAGCATATATTTCTAGGGCAGATATTGTAGATGAATTAAGAGCCAAGCCCAGAATGAAATAGGGGGGAGCAAGCACTGTGTATTGTGTTTGAGAAATAAGGTAGCACTTTCAATAACACCAAACATTTCTCTGAAACAACTCATCTTTTTTGATGCTAATATTCTTCTAGCTATGCTACATGGCTAGCAATCATGGAATGCTATAATCTGTGAATAATCAAAATCGTGGGTATAATTGGTTGGGTCACCCAGAGGGCATGCGGGTGTAATTGGTTGCAGCACATTATCAAATGAATTTTGTGTAAGAAATGGCACAAAATGTGTGACACTGGGTAAGTCACCTAACCCTGATTACATCACCAAAAAGCAAAAAAAAAAAAGGCACAAAAGATATCAACAAAGAAAGCTTAGTCAGCTGGTCACATGAGAGGAAGGGATAGCAAGCCCATGTGCTTGTATATGCTGTATTGGTACCCTCACAATGTTACTAGATATAGAGGAAGACTCTAAAAATGTTGGTTAAAACACTTTAGAGGATTTATGGAAGAACATGCACAAGGATCTCACAGCATGAAAAGGTACAGATGGATCTGCACCATTGAAGGGAATACCTGAATCGATAAGATCACAGGTTCATTGAAAGAAGTAGAATAAATGAGAGGCAGTTAAATGAGACTAGACATTAGAGGCACATTCAATTCACCTTAACAATCGTTCATTAAACAGCTATTATGTACCAGGCACTACTTGAGTTAGTAGAGATAAAAAGACAGAATGAGGCCTTACTTTCAAGGCTTATTCCTTGGTCAGAGTGGGTGGGTGTGGGTGTGGGTGTAAGAAGGACTAAACACGGATAAGTAAATGCAAAATAAATTCAAAGTATCTTGGAGGGGAGGAGGGTGGCAAGCACTAATGTAACAGAGTCAAGCCTGGACTTATGGATATGTGCAGCATGCATGACTAATGCAGTCACCATGTAGGCTTCAGAACATGTGCAGACATTCTAAAGCTGGTTTCAATCAATAAACCACATGGTGGAGAGATGGACTTTTGATTGGCTGCTGCGCATCAAGTGGGTGCATTCGAAAGGCATTAATCAGCCAAAGCCAGTCTTTTTCTCTGTCCTGCTTGTTTATATTCAAGAGAAAGATGTGCTGTAAGCCTCCCGCTTTCTGGTTGGGGAAGGCCTGGCCATCCTCACTTGGGACCAACTTGTGTCTTGTGAATGTGGGCCTCTGTTCTTTGCCTTTTTGTCTTTGTTCTTTCACACTTTTAGTTTAAAAAATATTGGACATGGCTTCAATTATCTGAACTTTGAAAGGTTAGAATGGCAAGCCATCAGGGTCTGGAAGCCAGCATCTATGGCCTGATTTTGCAGCCAGCTAAGATATTAAAGATTGATGTTCTGAGCAACCTGGTCCTGTTTGACCCAGTTTACATCAAAGGCGTTCAAGAAGGAACTGCATTTGATTCATCTATCAGCTATGCTGAATTCAGAAGTAGACTTTGTGGGACAAATACTTTGTAGAAATTTAAGTCTGAGCTCATTTTTCCTAAAGATTTGAGGTATTATAAGGAATAATGTGTCCTTAGATGTTGGGAGGGAGTGTTTGTAATTTCTATTCTTGCTATGGCTTCTCTGTAAATATACTGTAAAAAAATTAAGTGTCTTCTGTTAAAAAAAAGCTTTGTGAAAGCGAATTGATGTTAATTCATTAAATGATATCGGTGTACTGATCACTGGTAATTGATATCAGGGAGAATTGGGGCTTGAGCTGATAGCATTAGAGAAAGATACCTAACCCCTCAGGGGTACCTCTAGAACTTCAACAGAGGAAATGTAGACTTGCTCAGGGAACTGACTCATCAGAGTGGGAACTAGGATAAGGATGACTGTAGAAGATATACTAACACATGGAGGGAAAAGGTAAGGTTACATATAGAAGGTAACATTTAAGCTGAACCTTGAAGGGATTCTAAGAAGTGGAGGTCTGGGGGAGATGGAGTCAAGATGTTAGAGTAGCTGGGAGCAGTCCAACTGAGCTCCACACCCAAACTCTTCCAAACAGATTTAGAAAATGTATCAGACTGATGAATTCTGATGGAAAAATCTAAGAAAAAGTTACAGTGTCATATTTTTCCAGTGCAGATTGATAGAGAGAGAGACTGAGAGGTCTGCAGAAAGGATCTGGCTAGAAGCACCCTGTGGAGAGCATTTCAGAGCAAGATGAGACTATGTGTCACAGCAAGCAAAGGTCCCGGATACTTACTAGAGCACCTCAATGGGGGCAAGTGCCAACTGGTAGCTTTGCAGTCTACTCCCCAGATCAGGTCCCAAATCCAAGGCAGACCCTCCCCCCCCCATCCCTAGCAGTCTCCAACCCTAATCAGTATACCTAGAAATAAGCAATGTGTAAGTAAGTAGCAGCAGTGTGGCTCAGATAAATTGCTTACATTCTAACATAGGAAGATTATCTTGGTATGATAGGGACAGATCAGACGAAGAAAATGCAGTAAAAGAAGCTATTGCAATAGTCCATATGAGAAGAAATGAGGGCCTAGATACGGTTGATTACAATGAAAGTAAAGAAAAGGGGCTGAATGCTGGAGATATTGTGGAGGTAAAAACAACTGAACTTATTAACTCTGTGTGTGTGTGTGTGTGTGTGTGTGTGTGTGTGTGTGTGTGTGTGTTGTGAAAGATGTATAAGAATGAAAGATAACTAGAATGTTTTGAACCTGGGTGACTGGGAGGATTATGGTACCATTGAGCAAAAGAGAAAATTAAGAGAAAAGGCTGGTATGGAGAAGATGATAAGGTCAGTTGTAGACATGTTGAATTTGAGGGTCCAGTGGGACATTCAAGTGGAAGTATCTAGTTGGAAATTGAAAATATGAAATTAGAGCTCTGGAGAGAGATTGAGTGTGAAGATATAGATTTGGAAATTATCTACAAAGAGATCCTTGAAGCCATGGGCTTGACCAAGCTCATAAAGGGAGAAAAGGTAAAGGGACAAGAGAAAGTATGTGAGAGAACCTGAGGGAACCATCAGTTTTGAGGGGCAGATAGATAATGAGAAGGCCAAAAATATACACAAGTGGCCATAGAGACTGGAGGGAAATGATGAGAACAGTACCACAGAGGCAAACAGAGAATGGGACCACCATCTCTTGCCTAACTTGAGGAGGTGCTGGTGCATTATTTCTTGCCCTCTTGGAAGGTCAGGAGAAAGATCTATCAGCCAATAAGACTTTATATTTTACTTTGCCTCTTCTGTATACCTGGGTACTAAGTACTATGAAAATAAGGACCCGGGGACAAAGGGGCATCTGAGATCATGAGGAAGATCTGAGGTCCACTTCGTTAGAGGGGGCCATGGACCCTTTAATAAAGTGCCGTTGACTTGCAGCTCTGCCTCAGTTTTTATTTTTTATTGTAGATTGGACAATGCTGGACCCCATAATTCCCATTTGATCCTCATATGGCACAGGGTCTAATCAACCCCCTGCTTACCCTTCTCTAGGTGCTCTCTAGTTTGTTGGCATCCTTCCTAAAATGTGATACCCCAAACTGAATATAGTGTTCTAGATGTGGCCTAAGTAGAGCCACAATTAAAGGGGAGGAGAGAAAGAAGCCAAGAGCTTGGTGATGCAACAGAGTCAAAATGTTTGATTTGTTTAGGACATGGCAGACCTGAGTGTATCTGCAGATTGAAAGATCCAGGAGAAATTGAAGATGATTTCCAGAAGAGTAAGATTCATGGAATAAGGTCACAAAGGAGATAAGAGATAAGATGAGATCATGAGTTTAAGTAGAAGGATTAGCTTTGGCAAATAGAGCCAACTCTTTCTGTGACTGAGAGGTGTGAGGAAAGGGAGAGGTGGTTCCAAAATTGTATGGCTTCAAACTTTTCAGTAAAGATCACCTTCTGAGAGTGAGGAAGAGGAAGCTGGCAGATTGAGAGGCGTGGAACAATTATTATGGGAAAAAATGAATTAAGCTATTAGTGTATATCCCTGAGGACCCATTTGATATTAAGTAGCACAAATGTAGATCTAGTCAAAATGATTTTGTAATTTTTTCTAGCATCATTTGGCATTTAAGGAGTATCCCATGGAAGATCTAGATAGTAGGAATAATTCATGGTTGAGTGTTATCAGGGGTGTGCTGGCAAATATTTAATAACCAACTCCCCCAAAATCACAATACACGTTAATACTTGATCTGTATAATTAACATCTTCTTTATTCCCTTTTTAAGCCCAGACAATCAATTGAACAATAAATCATGCACTACTTTGTAGTGTTTGCTGGTTTCAGATGTGCAAATGCTTACAATGAACATTTTTATATTGAACTGCTGGGAGGTGGTACAAGTTGGCTCCAGCATACCCCTGAGTGTTATCAGTACAAAAACATTGGCAATTTCAAGGGAATTTTCATCTGAATAACAGCGGAGGCTTTTCTTTTCTTTCTTTTTGGTGTGATCCTGTTATTTGAATTCGAGAGTTTAAAGCAATATAATAAGGATGTTTTAGCCTAAGGGGACTAGATCTAGAAGCATGTACAGATATTCCCTGCCTGGTTTCAAGTCCAAAAGACTAGCTTGAAGTTTAGAGGAGTGTATTTCCAGCCATAAAGGTCTGAAGGACTGGTAAGTACAGTGTGAAGACAAAGTCTTCTTTTCATTTGTTGATTTATTTCTAGTTTTCAACATTTGCTTTTATGAGATTTTGAGTTCTAAATCCTCCCCCCCTTTCCCCTCTCCAAGACAGCATGCAATCTGATATAGGCTATACATATATGATTATATTAAACATATTTCCACATTAGTCATGTTGTGAAAGAAGGATTAGAAGAAAAGGGATAAACCATGAGAAAGAAAAAAAAACAACAACAAAAAAAAGAGAAAATAGCATGCTTCGATCTGTATTCAGACTCCATAGTTCTTTCTCTGCATGTGGATAGCATTTTCCAGCGTGACTTTTTTGGAATCGTTTTAGATCATTGTATTACTCAGAAGAGCTAAGTCTAACAAAGTCGGTCATCGAACAATGTTGCTGTTACTGTGTACAGTGTTCTGGTTCTGCTCACTTCACTCAGCATCAGTTCATATAAGTCTTTCTAGGTTTGTCTGAAGTCCACCTGCTCATCATTTTCCCCTTTTTTTAAATATAAATTTATTTATTTTTAGTTTTCAACATTTACTTCCACAAGATTTTGAGTTCCAAATTTTCACCCCATCTTGCCCCTTCCCCCCACCCCAAGATGGCATGCATTCTGATTACACCTTCCTCTGGTCTACCCTCTCTTCTATCTCTCCCCCCCCTTCTCTTATCCCCTTCCCCTTCTATTTTCCTGTAGGGCATGATAGACTTCTGTACCCCATTTCCTGTATTTCTTATTTCCCAGTTGCATGTGAAAACATTTTTTTTAAACATGTGTTTTTAAAACTTTGGGTTCCAAATTTTCTCCCTTTCTCCCTCCCCACCCACCCTCATTGAAAAGGCAAGCAACTCAATATAGGTTATATAGGTGCAGTTATGCAAAACACTTCCATAGTAGACATGTTGTGAAAAATTAACTCTATTTCCCTTAATCCCATCCTGCCCCCCATTTATTCTATTCTTTCTTTTGACCCTGTCCCTCCTCAGAAGTATTTGCTTCAGATTACCCCCTTTCCCAATTTGCCCTCCTCTCTGTCATCCCCTTGCTCTCTTGTCCCATTCCCCTTCTTTTTCCTGTAGGGTAAGACAGATTTCCATACCCAATTGAATGTGTATGTTATTCCCTCCTTAAGCCAAATCCTATGAAAATAAGATTCACTCATTCCTTCTCACCTTCCCCTGTTTCCCATCCACTGTAACAGCCTTTTCTTTTCTGGTTTTTTTTTGCGAGATAATTTATCCCATTCTACCTCTCCCTTTTCTTCTTTTCCTAGTATAATCCTCTCTCATCCCTTAATTTTATTCTCCAGATATGACTCCTTAATCTTCAACTCACCCTGTGCCCTCTATCTATCTATCTATCTATCTATCTATCTATCTATCTATCTATCTACATACATATAATTTTTTCCTCCAACTACCCTAATACTGACAAAGTCTCATGAGTATAAATATCATCTTTCCATGCAGAAATGTAAACAGTTCAACCTTAATAAGTCTCTTATGACTTCTTTTTCCTGTTTACCTCTTCATGTTCCACTTGAGTCTTGTATTTGAAAGTCGAATTTTCTGTTCAGCTCTGGTCTTTTCATCAAGAATGCTTGAAAGTCCTCTATTTCACTAAATGACCATTTTTTCCCCTGAAGGATTATACTCAGTTTTGCTGGGTTCATCATTTCTTATAGCACAATAGTATTCCATTAGATTTATATACCACAACTTGTTCACCCATTCCCCAGTTGATGGGCATCCTTTCACTTTCCAATTCTTGGCCACCACAAAAAGAGCTGCTATAAATATTTTTGTGTATGTTGGTCCTTTCCCCTTTTTTTTCGTTCTTTTTGGGATACAGACCTAGAAGTGGTATTGCTGGGTCAAAGGGTATGCACAGTTTTGTAGCCCTTTGGGCATAGTTCCAAATTGGTCTCTAGAATGGTTGGATCAGTTCACAACTCCACCAACAATGCATTAGTGTTCCAGGTTTCCCACGTCTTCTCCAACATTTATCATTTTTCTGCTTTGTCATGTTGACAAAGTCTTGTAATTGGCTCAAGGATTGGTTGTTGAGCCATAATTGAGTAGCAGACGAACTGCCCACTTAGCAATCTCTTTCAATTTGTCCCCAAGAACCAGATGAGGGGATAGGCAGTCATGTATCATGGTGGCTATGAGCACATGGCCAACAGTCTCTTTTGCATTTTCTTCTGAGATGACCCAGCAGCAATGATAAGATGGAAGTATCCAGGCAACCTGGTGAATTTGAGAGATCCAGAAGTCTCGCAAAACTGCATGACTCCTTACAGTAGAGAAGAATGCTGGCTATGAATTCTAAAAAGGTATAGATCTTGGGAGCTTCGCTGAGCAGCCTGCCTAAAAGAAAGCTTACATGTAAAGGGAATTTCATGAGAACTCCAAGGAGAAAAGTGTTTCCAATGAAGGAGCTATGTTACTCCTTTTTTACATCTATTCTCTACCTAATTACCATTGCACTTTAATTTTCAGCCCACTTTCCCCACAAATGCTGTGTGTATTTGTAGAATAGTGTGCCCCAGGATTTGTGAGTATGTGAAATATTTTGTACCAAGTGTTCCTGCCATACCTTCTTAGTAAACAAAGACTTTGTCTAAAAAGCTAATTAAATCTGGCGGGCTGATTATTAGTGGGAAACATCCAGGTGGGGACTTATAGAAACTAGGCCTAGAAACCTAGTCCCTAAAACACTGAAGGTAGTAGTCAGCCACTCTTTGGGAGCCTTAAACTTCATATCTGAGTTGGAGTGTGTGTGTGTGTGTGTGTTTGTGTGTGTGTGTGTGTGTAGTTTGTTGATTATATTACAGAAAGAAAAGGTCTAGCTTTACCGAATCTGCCCTTATCCACTTAGGGTTCATTTTAGGATGCTATCACTGCCAAAATAGTGATGAAATGGTCAGGAAACTTGTGCTTACCAGGGTGCCTGGCACCTAGTAGACACTTAACAGTGTTTACTGACTACTGATTAGTAGGTCTTATCGGTCACAGACATTTGAAAGCTTAGAGTATACCACTTCTTTTTTTAAATAATTAATTTATTTTTAGTTTTCAACATGTACTTCCATAAGATTCTGAGTTTTAAATTTTCTCCCCTCCCTCTCCTCTCACCCCCAAGATGGCGTGCAACCTGATATAGGCTCTACTTATACATTCATATTAAGCATATTTTTACATTAGTCACGATAGCATACTACTTCTAAGCTCTTTGTTTTATAGTTGAGGAAACTGAGGCCCAAAGAAGGGAAATGACTTGTCCAAGGTCACACGCCTAGCAAGTGACAGAGCAAGGATTTGAACCCAAACCTCAAAGGTTCTTTGTTCTATTGCCAATCTTTAGGTGTTCTTTTTTGCCAGAACCATCGAAATCAAACCAAACTAAAAACTTAAAACAAAACTAACAACGTAGCCCCACCATGTTCGAGGCCCTCCTTGACAACTAGTGGTCCCCAAAGGAATCAGTGAATCTGCTGCAATACTAGAGCCTTCTGCATTCTCAGACTAGGGCGGTGCTGGCGGAAAGGAACAGCTTTTGTTTTGTTTTGTTTTTCTGTTTGTTTATTTGTTTGTCTTTAAACTGTATTTCTAGCCTTACTCCAGAGGTCTTAAGTGCTGGGTTAGCTTCTAAGTGGACTCAGTCTCTGTCTCCTAGATAACATCCCCGCCCCACCTTCGATCCGTTCCCTAGGCAACCCTCCCTCTCAACACAGACAATGAAAACCAGGCTTTTCCTCCGCTTCATCTCCTTGACAACTCCAGATCCTTGGACAGTTTTTGGGCTCAGTCATCCCAGGCTAAGGCCACGGGGTCCTTAAGCCACTCCGCCCCGACCGCAGTCCCTCCGCGGACACCAGTAGCCTGCAGTGGTACATCAGTCAAGGCCATTCTCCCTGCGGATTCTGGACGTTCCGCACATTTACCTTTTCAAAACTCGCGGGCTTCCTCGGTCCTGCCCCCTTGGAGTTCCTACTAGGGAGCTATTTCGCGAGATCATCACCCTCCTCTCAGCTCCGCCTCTCCTTTCCTAGTCCCACCCATTCCGTCGCAGAGCACCAGCACCTCCCCGCCCTCTTCACATCTGGAATTTCTGTATGCCCAGCCACCAGAGAAGCCAGTCAGCCCAGGGAACTATATACATAACTCATATTTCTATGGAGCTTTAGGGTTAGCTAAGAGGTTTCCTCACAAAACCGCCCCGCGAGGCAGTTCAATTCAATTCGCTTCAGCTCAACGAGCATTAATATTAAGCAACCGTCTACCAAGTGCAGGCAATGTGCTAGGTGCGGGGGTATAGAGAGACAAAAAGGAGACAGACCCTATTTTCAAGTAGCTTTCATCTGGCTGCAGGACGGCAACGGAATGGAGAGGGAGTAAGTGAGTCATGTACACCAGTCACTCAGCTGTGATTTCACTGGTTTAGAGAACTTCCAGTGAGAAAATTCGGCCGATGCAGGTTAGCAGCTGGTCTGCAATTTATAGTTTTTAAAGGCTTAGAGCGCCGAGAGGTTAAGTGACATACTCTCCAGGTGTCTCACAGGCTGGATGTTGTCAGAAGGAGGACTCCGATCAAAATATTCCTGACTCGCCAGCACTATTTATCCACTTCTCCATGCTGCCTCTCCCTGTAGAATATCTACAGGGCAAATGCGAACTAATTTTAGTGGGTGGTGGTGGAGAAAAGCACAAGCCACCAGGGGAGAGGATCAGGAAAGGCCTTCTATAGAAAGGAGTCCCTGAACTGTGTTTTGAAAAAAGATAGAGATCCTAATAGGTCATCTTCTAAAGAAGTACGCATAGGCATGAGGCAGAGTCAAAAACATAATTTAGGGGGAAAGTAAGAGTTTCAGGCCAATTTGGCCAAAGCAATGTATCATGATTGTGAAATCAGTCTAGAAAGGTAGGTTGGAATCAGATTGCGAAGGCCTTGTGTCAGACAGTGACGTTTATATGTTATCCTGGTCAATAGGGAGTAACAGGGAGTTAGTGAAGCTTCTTGAGCTGGAATGACATGCTCAAGAATAGAATGACTGCATCGCAGTTCGATGATTCTTAATGCTTAGTATCTTCGAAGAGAGAACCGTTGTGTGAGACCACTCCAATGCCGTGTATGTTCAGGATTCCCGAAGGCGGGATGTTCCAGCAACAAGGCCAACATCTTTCCTCCACGGTCAGAGAGACCTTCGCTGTCCCATTTCACATTCCCATTTTCCCTCCTCCTCTCTCCTCCCTTTCCCTCCCCCTTCTACCGGAGGCGGGACCCAAGCGGGATTAAACAGTTCTGGTACTCTAACCCAGATGAATTAAAATTCCGGGGTCGCGGCTGCTGTTTAGCTGAATACATCATCCCCTCTGCTCCCCACTTTCATGTGTTTCCAGTTTTCTTCATACACTCGCCAACCCCAGCCCCCGGCGCCACGGTGGCGCTGGCTGTGGTTGTGACAGGGTCCCCACCCTCACCAGCCCAGCAGCCTGTAATCAGGAGCTAAAGTGACGTACAACTGGGGGCCAGCCCGTCCTTCCGGCCCCCGCCCTGGTTTAGTCAGACTCGATTTTAATCCCCTTAAGGCAGAGATTTCTGGGGCCGCCGCACCTGCCAGGCAGCCTGGTCGGATGTGAAGAGCAAGAAGAGAAGGGGAGGGGCGGGGAGAAGCGGCCCAAATGTGTTAGAGACAGATGTGGGTTCTGGATTTACCAATTTCTGGCTCTTTCTCTTGGGTGGAGAAGAGAAGAAGGGGATGGGGATGGGAAAGGAAATGGGAATAGAGGTTTAAGAATATTACTCCCTGTGTGCTCAGTCCTGAGTTAGTCCAAGCTATGGGAGAGGCACAGAAGACGCAGACCCGATCCTCAGGGAACTCATAGTCTGCAGCAGACTGGAAACGTAACAAATTAACTCATGTAGCACCTGGGCCCCTGTCCCACTACTATTGTGGGGAATATGACTCAGGCTTGCTTAGCCTGTGGTCCGGAGGCAGTAGCACTCAACAATGAGTTCTCTCAGGCTTCCCTAATCCTCTAGTCTTCCACTGGACACTTCTTAAGCCCCCAGTGTTGGTCTCATCCATCCCATTCTTCTCCCTTCCCCAGTATTCCAACCCCTCAGTCTTCCCCAATGCCCAGTCTTCCAGTCTTCCCCAGTACCTCTCTGTTCCAACCCTTCAGGATAATAGTCTTCTTTTTCTCCCAGCCTTCCAATACTCCAACGGCTCAGTCTTAAAGGCCTCCTGTCTCCCAGCCTCCAAGCTCTGTCTCCCAGCCTCCAAGCTCCGTCTTCCATTCTTCCAGGTCCTCAGCCCGAGTATTTTGGCTTCCCCATCCTACAGTCAACACAGAGCCTCCAGTCTCCGCAGTCCTCCCATTCTGTCAATTTCCCAGTCTCTCGTCTTCACACCCGTTAAATGTTATCTTGTCTCCCAGTTCCGCAGTCTCTCAGCACCCCCCTCAACTCCCTCCCCCGTCCCGGGAAAACAATGTCCAGCTCTTGGCCTCGCTCCCGGACTCCCATCCCTCTCTCCAGGCCATAGGGTGTCAGGTTACAACGCCTTGGCTCACTCACTGTAACCTTGGGCCGTTTAAGGCTAGGGGTGGGAGGTGGGGGTGACCAGCTGGGTCTGGGCTGCTGCGAACAGGAGGCCTTAGTGTGGGGGAGAGGGGGAGGTTGGGCGCGTCGCGAGGGCGGGGAGAGGGGGCGGAGGAGCTGCTCTCACAATTGCTGTCCTCAGGGTTTCTTCTGAGAGCCTGGGGCCCAGAACCGAGTTGGGTCTGGGGGCCTAACAGACAGAGCTGTTTGCTCAGACGGATTCGAGCATCCCAACAACCCCAGTCGTCAATTCCCTAGTTCCCTGCCTAGAGCTGCAGCTGTTCTCTGGGGACCAAAAACAAGGTGAGTGACTGGGGGGAGGGAGCCTAAGAACCCGGGAGACAGGGCGGAGTTAGTCGTGGCGCACAATCGCAACTCCATCATTTATAGCTCTCTCCCACTAGGTCCCCCCCAAAAAAAAAATCTGGCCCAGTCCTATTCGTGGCAGTGACCGGGAATTATTCACCCCGCCCGCCCCCTCCTCGCCCTCCAAGGGCAAGAGCCAGGGAAGTAGAGCAGTTTCCTCTCTTTAAGCGGGTGAGTACATTCCCTTACTCCTTACCGGAGATCCTTGATTTGTGTGACCTTGAAGGAGGCCAGCAACTTCTCCTGTGCCAGTTGGCTTAATAGAAACTCCGAGTTAGGGCACTGCCCTCCAAGGCCCTAGGAGTGATGTGTCCGGGGAGACGGTCTGTACTGTAGGAAAGGGGATACAGAGGCCTAACTCAATGTGAGGTCTGAGAATGGGGAAGAACATCTTGAGGAAATGGGATCTTTGAAAGGCGTAGGGAAAAGAGGGGCAGGGAAGCAGGAGGAAAACCGAAGTTTGGAAGCAGAAGTTGTGGATTACTATCCGAAAAGGATAGAGTTTGGAGGATGTGGATGGGACAAGAATAGGTTTGGAGAGATGAATTAGGGATAGCGCAGATTAGGAGAAGGGAGGCAGAGGAAGGATGGGGTTTCGGTTTGTAGGAAAAGAGGAGGGCCAGGGAAGACGGAACTAGGGGAATCTGGCCATTTTCTCTTTGGTCCGTGACTTCCCTGACCCCTCTTCTCTCTCCCACAGTGTCCAAAAGGTTAATGTCTGGGACACAGGGGTCTGAGTGACAGGCTCCAGTGACCTCTGACGATGTCTCGGCAGCCAGTGGTCCCGGCCCCGGTTTTGGCAATCCTCTTGCTCCTTCAGCCTCTGCCCCCCTCCAGCTCCCGTCCCCCCCCAGGCCCTGACTACCTGCAGCGAGGCTGGCAGCGGCTACTGGATGAGGGAGAGGGCTGCGGGCCCTGCCAGCCGGAGGAGTGCCCTACGCCGCGGGGCTGCTTGGCCGGGCGTGTCTTGGATGCGTGTGACTGCTGTTGGGAGTGTGCGAACCTGGAAGGCCAACTCTGTGACCTAGACCCAGACAGTCACTTCTATGGGCGCTGCGGGGAGCACCTGGAGTGTCGGCTGGACGCAGGCGGGGACCTGCAGCGCGGAGAGGTGCCCGAGCCCCAGTGCCTCTGTCGCTCCACAAGCCCTCTATGTGGTTCCGATGGGCGCACCTACGCGCAGATATGCAGTTTCCAGGAGGCTGCTCGGGCCTGGCCACAGGCCAACCTCAGTGTAATGCACCCTGGACCCTGTGAGACGGGTACGGTCCCTACCCTACCGGATTCCCCCCTACTCCCCCCCCCCCCGCCACTTGATCCCAGCCCTGTGCTCTAATTTTATAAAGAACTCAAAATCCCGTCTCAAATCCAGAATGGGGAACCACTCTCAATTCTGTACCATGGAACTTCCTCTCCACCCCACCCCCCACTCTGTACCTGGAAACCACTCCACCCCATTAACTCCCTACGCTGGAATAATATCTTCCCTATTTCAGCCTCTGAGTCCCCTCCCCATATTCCAGATGGGAACCTTTATCCAGGCATCGAGAACCCAGGGTCTGCTTCTCTACTTGGACCCTGACCCCTCTTCCCTCCTTGGCACCTTGGGGAGAGATTAATGAATTTGACACCACTAATTTTCCCCCACCACTAGAATGTCCACTCTGGTGCTTACCTCGGGCCCCCCCGCCCCAGTCTTTGGTTTCAGGTTGATGGTACCAGGTGCCTGTCCACAGTACTATATTAGGTGCAGAGAAAGATCCATGCCCAATTATGCAAGAATATTCTGGGCGTGACAGACATACAGACAAACAAGCTGCGTCCTCAAATGATCTCAAAGACAGAGAATGGGGGGAGGAGGGGAAAGTGAGGGCCCAGTGTAACCAGAGTCAACTTAGATCTATTGTTCCTAGTATCCTGGGAGCTAGTGGGTAAGGGAGAGGGGTAGGGGTGTGGCCAGGAGGGCAGTCCTAACCCTTGAGACTTAAAGCCTGAAAAACAGGAGTAGAGGGGAATTCTCAAATAGCAAAGAGAACAAAGAGTTAGCTCCCAGATTGTGTTGAGCTCTGTGCTGCCCCCACACCCAGGGGTTTGGCAAAAGGTGTGTGTGGATGCTCCTCAGGCTTCTCTCTCTGCTCCCTCCTCCCCCAAACCCCATTCAGGCACTAGGTTTGCTTTGGAGGATTTAGTGACTTTTTCTTCCCGAGGGGGGCTGGGCTCAGTGTTAGACTTGGCTGTAAGTCTACTGGCAAACAAACCCCAGGGGTCCGGGGGCCCCCTCCTTTTCCCCCTTCTGGCTTCCTGTCCCAGGGCCTCACTGGTGTCAAGTTTTCCCCTTGCCACATGGAAACCTGGAGGGGGAGGAGGAGGGGGAGGGGCTTTGAGCAACTCTGTGGGAACCCAGCCAGGTGTGAATAGGGGTGGAAGGCAGAAGTAACAGGGAGGTGGGCAACCAGGATGAGCTCTGACACACTGGGACAGGAGAATGAATCCCAGAGCCATCAGGTGTGTGTGTGTGTGTGTGTGTGTGTGTGTGTAAATGGTATGTTGGGGGGTCAGGAAGACAGGGTCCTAAAGCACCACCATGACCTCATTCTCACCTGTAGAGTCCCAAATCCTGTCCCCACCTAGGGACGTATGGAATGTGACTGGGCAGGATGTGATATTCGGCTGCGAGGTGTTCGCCTATCCAATGGCCTCCATTGAGTGGAGAAAGGATGGGACAGAGACACTGCTACCTGGAGATGATCCCCATATCTCTGTGCAGGTGGGGGCCTTGATGTGGTGTGTGAGGAAAGAATAGATCTCATCTCTTTAGAAAGGGAGGAAAGGATAGACCTCAGGTCTGTGCAAGGGAGATAGGAAACAGACTTCATAGAAATGTGTATGGGACAGGAGACTCTATCTCTGTGCAGAGAGGGGTGAGGAACAGATCCCATCTCTGTGGGAAGGGGCAAAAGAACAGATTCCGTTTTTATAGGAGGGGGGACAGACCCCATCTCTAAGAAGGAAGTGGGGGTGGGGCAAGGAAAAGGAACAGACCTTGTTTCCATAACAGATCATCTTTAAGGGTGGAGAGAGCCTCCCAGACTCTGCAGAGGGATTTCTGGGGGTGGGAGAGCGGGGACACACTCCACCAACTTCTTGTCTTACTCCAGTTTAGGGGGGGCCCACAAAGATTCGAAGTGACTGGCTGGTTGCAGATTCAGGCTGTTCGAATGAGTGATGAGGGCACTTATCGATGCCTTGCCCGAAATGCCATGGGCCAGACCACAGCGCCAGCAAGCCTCACAGTGCTCACCTTGGGTAAGGGGAACACTCCTTGCCCCTCCTTATCTTATCCCCCATTATTGGTTCCAAATGCACTGTTTTAGATGCCATAGAGAACGAATTATAGGATTTTCTTGGAGCTGATAATGGAATGGGCCTGAGGGTGGAGAGGGTCAGTAAACAACACCAAGTGTGCCTATTTCTGTGAATATATTTAGGTAGCCAGCCTAGTGCATTTGTGTGTGTGTGTGGGGAAACAAAACAAAAACACTTCCTTCTCTCCCTTGCTGATGTACAATGAACTTTCCTTTCATTCTTTGTTTTTGCAGACCAGCTGAACAACACGACTATCCCCCTGCTTAATTCTTGGAGCCCAACTCCTGAAGAGGAGGCTGACAGTGAAGAGGGGGATGACTATTACTAGACCCTGTGCCCACCTTCAATGCCCTCACCATGGCTTCCCTAAAATAATGTCCCACAAATGGTTCCTGGACCAGTTACCTTAGCTATCTTGAGCAATGACGATTCCCTCTCCTTTTCCCTTCCCAAATGATATGGGCAGTGGAAGGCTGGGGAAGGTGTAGGACATCTTACCCCTGATTTCCTTGAGTTGGAGATATCAGTAACCAACCCCTTGGGGGTGGGGGTTAAGGGAGAAGTCCTTTAAGGGACTGATCCCTTTCCTATCCACCAGCCCATAAAGAGGTGTCTTGAGGAACAATGATCTTCACTAGAGGCAGGGAACAAAATGGTCTGAGGTCTTCTGGGTCCCTTGCTGGAGTGGCCTAAATCGCAGAGGACAAAGGCTTGAAGGTAAAGGTGGCACATAGGCACAGAACCATGACAGTTACAGGAATCTGGGAGATAACCTAGTCCTGGAGCTGGTGGTGAGGACAGAAATGGGCAAGGCCAGGGACTCCTGACTCCATTCTGGGCCCTTTAAAACGCTCAACTTGGGGTGGAGGGAGAGGGCTAGGGCTGCTCTGCCTCCACTTTATTCAAAGTGTCTTGACTCCCCAAAATGCACAAACTGTCTTCACTCCTTTGATCTTACACACTCCTCTCCTCACCAACACACACCTGCATATTTTTTCCTATCTACCTCCTTTCCTTTCTGTAGCTGATCCCTCCCTGATGAAGCACCAGCAACCATTGTCTTCTATCCCACTCCCACAAGTTGTGTTTCATAACTTATTTGTGTCCATGTCATTTCTGCTATTGTCTGTATAGGTCTCATTTCTTTTATTACTTGTGTAAATGTCTTAACCTTTCTTACTAGATTGTGAGCTCTTAAAGGTCAGGCAAGGAAACCTCGATGTATAATATATTCACCTTTGTATTTCCACTCAGTTCCTAGCCTTGCATATGCATAAAAAAAGATGCTCAACAAACATTTGTTGAATGAATATGGTAAATATGCACAAACACAAAGGGACATACAAACACATACGTCAGTGTGTGTGCATATGTAAATACACATGTACTATATATAATTGATCTCTAAGATTTCTTCTGGCTCTAAATCCTATTATCTGATCTCCAGCACCCAAACCAATGCTTTGTACATAGGAGGTGCTTAATAAATGTCCTTTGAATGTTGAACAAGCTCTCATATTTGAATACCTAAGACCATATGCATGCATGCAAATAGGCATTTGTGCACATCATCTCATCACGAGATGCAATTAGCCTGGAGCTTCAGACACATGCTGACCAGATGACTCTCCCAACCCAAGAGGGCCTCCCAGAGGTGATGGGGGAGGTTTGGGTTCCTAGGGAGTTACTAAGCCTGAATTTTTTAAGTGGAATTCCTTATAACTGCTTTGTGTCTTGCCTCCTCACCCTATGCCCTGGACAGTAGATTTGGGTCCCATATCCTGCCAGAAGGTGTTTCCCCAAAGCATCTAAATCAAGAATAGAAAGAGATGTGATTTGTGTGTGTGTGTGTGTGTGTGTGTGTGTGTTTTGCAGCTTGGTCCAGACTAGCTGGATGAGATTCTCCCCAGATGTTCCCTCCCTAGGTAATTTAATGGAGTCTTCCAACCCCTCCTGAAAGGTATTCTTCCTGATTCCCATACTGTGTGCCTTCCTGAGACCAGACCAGCTCTTCCTAGCTCTTGACTCTGCCCACTCCTTCCCCACTCAGCCCCACCCTAGCTCCAGTTTTCTTTAATGATAGACTAAGCAAGAAAAAAATAAGACTGGAGCATGCATTCTTTGCCCACAGATTTTTTTTGAAGGAAGGTGTGACCTGGAAAGTATTCCCAAATTATAGGAATCCTCCTCATTCCTGAATCTCTTTCCCAGCTGGAGCTGGAATTGAACCTGGCCCTAGAGCTGATGGTGAGGACAGAAATGGGAAAGACCAGAGACTCTTGGATCCATGTCTGGGAAGCATCCAGGAGAGGGTTGGCTAAGAGCCTGAGATAGCCCATTAGTACTCAATAAGATAGGGTCCAGGAGAGAGGATTGGTATTGCTCTGACCCCACTCTGCTTCACCTCTGAGACCCTGATCAGGAAAAGGGGAAGGAAGTACACCAGAATGATCACACCCCTTCCTAGGGTAGAGGCTGGACCCTCATTGTCTATACCCGTTCACTCTGGCTTCTCTTTTGGTAACCAGGGATGGGAGTCCCCAAGACTGGGCTTAGACTGCAGGCCCTGGCCTAGAACTGGGGCTGATATGAATTTTGGCTATTGATTCCTAGAGCCCTGGTGGTACCTAGGCCCTGGCATGAACATGTCTGACCAGATGAGCCTGATGATAAAAACAGGCAAAATTGTCATTGTGTCAGAAGACTCTTCTAGAATTCAAGAGCTATACAAGTCAGTCACTATCCCATCCCCACTTCCTCCTCCATATATAAACAAGTGTAACCCCTTGTAGGAAGGAGAGGGTGCTCTATTCACTCCACAACTATTAATTGAGTACCCCTTAGATGTTAGGTGCTGTGTTCCTAAAGAAAAGGGCTCTGTTACCTGGGTCCTGAAGAGTTTATCTGTAGGGGACCTGGAACACTATACAGCTGTAGTAGAAAAATGCTCTGAAGTTCCAATGACTTCTTAGTTGCTAAATCTAATGGCCTTTTCTAGGTCTTCATCCTTTTTGATTGCACAGCAGTAGTGTTTAATATATGTATATGTATATGTATATATGTATATGTGTATGTGCATGTATATGTGTATGTGTATATATATATATATATATATATATATATTGCCATTCTTTCCTCCTGGATAATCTTTCCCTTATGAAGTTTCATGATATCTCTCGACTCTGCTACCTTATCCAACTGTTCCTTCTCAGTGTTCTTTGCTGGACCATCATTCATGTCCTGCTCCTCCCACCCTTGAAAGTGTAAGTGTATCCCAAGACCCTGCCTTCAGCACTCTTCTCTATGCTCTGTCTCCGACTTCACCACCCACTATGAATTCATTTAAAAATCCAGCCCTAGCCTCTCTCCTGAGTGCCAATCCCACATCCCTAACTGCCTGTTAGACATTTCTACCTAGATGTCTTAAAAGCATCTCAAACCCAATGTGTGTTGAACAGAATTCATTTTCTATTCCACCCCACCCCCATCACTCCCCTCTTCCTAACTTCCCATTTCTGTTGAAGACACAACCATCTGCCCTATCTCCCAAGCTCCCAACCATTGACTTTTCATTTCCCTTCCTTACCCACACATCCAGTTGCCAAGTTTTGTCCATGCTATCCCTATACCACCTCTCAAATTCATTTTCTCTCTACCCATATAGCCACCACCCTAGTTCAGGTCCCCTATCACTTCTCTCCTGGATTATTATAATACCCTCCAAATTGATCTCCCTTTCTGAAGCTTCTCTCTTTTCTAAGCTACCTCCCCTCATATGCCTATCAAAGGGATAATTCTAAAGCATAGGTTTGAAACTATGTCACTTTCCTCCTCAAAAATGCAAGTTGCTTCCTATTAGCTTTAATATAAATACAAATTCCTCTGGCATTTAAAGCCCTTCATAATGTCTCTAGACTATCTTTCCAGACTTAATATACATTACTCCTCTTCACACATGCCAAACTGGTCTTCTTGCTGTGCCTGACATAATTCAGTGTCCCACCTCTGCTCTTTTGAACAGCCTGTTTTCCTCACCTAAACCTCTTTGAACCCCTGGCTCCCTTCAGAGCTCACCTCAAGTATCACCAACATGTGACCCTTTTCTGAATTCCCTCTAGAATGATGCTAGTACTGGAGCCAATAATCTTGTATTCACCTTTATGTATTTTGAATTTACTTATATGTGTGCATATCAATTCACTTACAGAATCTAAGTTCCTTGAAGACAAAAAAGTTCCTGTTTTGTTTTCACAAAGCCCTAGCACCTACCAGAGTTCTTGGCACGTGGTAGGTGCTTAATAAATGTTTGCTGGTTGCTTGTTGATTGACGGTTCAGATTTAGGGTCAGAAAACCTGGCTCTGGAATTGACCTACCTTGTGCAGATCTCTTCCTTCAAGGCCTCAGTTTCTTTATCTGTTAAAGGAGGAATTGGAGTAAATCTTCAGAAAAATCTAAATCCAACAATCCTGCCCCGTCCTGAGTGTTCCTGACTCATGAGTCCCAGAAGGCGAGACGCCACCTGGTGGTCATTTGTGGCCTCTTTTCCATCTCCAGAGTTCGGAGACCGCCACCAAGAAAGGGTTGCTCGCCTCCACCGCATCTCTCCAAGGTTAAAGACTCTAGGGAGGTCCTAGGTCTCCGGATCCTGCTCCTAGGTGGACTGATATTCCGTGTGGACAGGGCAGCCGGCTCTGAACTGTGCTGGGAGCTTTGCCTGGCCTCAGTTTTCCCCCTCTGCAGCCTTCTGCATTGCAGCCTTATGATCAGTGGGAGAAGGCGGATTCCCACTTCCCCTTCTCCACTTCTCTCTCCTCCTCCCCTTCCTCCCTCACCTCCTCCTCCTCCTCCTCCATCACCTCCTTCCTCACCTTTCCTTCCTTCTCCCCCTCCTTCTCTTCCTCCTTTTCCCCTCCCTCTTCTCCTTCATGTTCGCCACTCTTCCTCCCCTTCCCTCTCCTTCCCCTCCTCCTCCTCGTCGTCCTCCTCTTCCTCCCCCCTTCTTACTCCTCTCCTTCCCCTCACCGCCACCCCCTCCCCCAAGCCCCCACAAGCCTGCCTCGGCTCTGAAGGCGGGCGGGCTTTAATAACGTCGCTGGAAAGTGACACGCGATTTATTATTAAAGCAAAGCGGGGCGCGGGGACGGGAAGAGTTTAATAAACGCGCGCTGTTGCCGAGGATTATTCACGGCAAATAAACTAGAGCACGAGCGGTGTTTTAATAAATAATTTCCCGCCGCTCCCGGGGGAGACGAGGAGGAGGCGAGGAGCTGAGCCGCTTGGCCTCTCCTCCCCGGGGGACCCTGGGGTTGGTCCCGCGCTCTCTGCCCGAGGTTGGAGCTCCCTTAGCCTAGGCGCCCTTCTCCCGAGGAGACCTGGGATCAGCAGGGGCTCCCAGGGGATGTGGGGAAGGACGAGCGAAGCTTTCCTCTCCCGACCTAAGCTCGGACAGAGCTTTGCCCAGCCCAAACCTCCTACCCCTGTCCCTTGTCTACTCCAACCTCTCACCCCCCATCCCCCGTCCACTCTCCAGACTAGCCTGTCCTAAGTTCCTTTGCTCTGGAAAAGACTAAAGGGCTTTCCTTCTAGCACCAAAGCGGGGATCTTTAGACAGGCATCGCGCTGGAGAGGGAAGGGTTAATGGGAGAGTGGGCTTAAGAGAGAGGGTTTGAGTCTCCAGAATCGCGTCTTTTCCTTTCCTCTACCACGACCACGGCTGGAGCTCCCGGTTCCCGTGGCTCCGGGTATGTTCGATGCTGGAGATGAAGAGAGGATCCTGGACCGCTGAAATTGACAGCTCCTGTTCGCCCTGGGACTGGGGACTCAGATACTAGTTAATGCTTGAGGGACACCGAGATGGAGGAAAGGGGGGTGCTGGGGGAACCCCTAGGATGAGAGCCTATCTGCATGCAGCTTAGAAGCCAGAAAGAGGCCCCTGGACCCACCCTGGGGCCATCGGACTGGAGGTGTGAATGGGACTGAAGGAGGAACCGAATTCATTTCCCTGGACCATCTGAGGCTGTTGCGTGACGACTGCTCAGTCTGCTACGAGGCCCCTACAGGGACCTCGGGGTAGGAACGCTAGACACTTAAGGGGATGAAAGAGCTCCATCTGGTGGTCAGAAAACTGGGACCCAGGTCTACGCAGTTCGTGTAGTTGGGCAAAGGAAAATAAGATATCAGGCCCTTTGAGACCTAGGCTGGGTCACAGTTTGTGTAAGTGTATTATATGTGCTTAAGTGCATGGACATGCAGTTGTGCATATGCGAACGTTTGCTCTGCTCACACAGGATCCTGTATTTAGAACCGGAAGGAGACCTGAGAGATCATGTAGACTAACTCATTGAACAGATGAGGAAACTCCCGTCCTTCCCAGAGCCACAATGTAGCCCAGGATCAGAGGTGGCGAACCTGTGGCTGTGAAGTTTGTCTTCAGTCAAAGTGCCGCATTTGAGGACTTAGAGGGCCACATGTGGGCTTCAAGGCTTGCAGGTTCCCCACCCCTGGCCCAGGTTCTTTGGTGTCAAATTTAGAATCAGGATTCCAAATGCAAATTCCAGTTCCAAATTCCAGATGGGGTTGGCTATCTGTCTACATAGCTCATTGGATAGGGCGCCAGCTTTGTTAGTTCAAATCTGACCTCAGTTACTTCCTAGCTGTGTGACCCTGGGTAAGTCACTCATCCCTGTTTGCCTCAGTTTCCTCATCTGTAAAATGAACTGGAGAAGGAAATGCCAAATCACTCCAGTATCTTTGCCAAGAAATCCCCAAATGGGGTCAGGAAGAGTCAAATACGACTGACCAGAGAATAGTTGGCTATCTACTACCTCACACAGCCTGTACAAGGATGACACTCATAAATGGGCCTTTTGGTATTTGTAAGTGTTCTAGATTATGTATTCATGCTGCGTATATACATATACATATAAACATCTGTAATTGCAAGGATGTGTATCTATGTATACATATACGGAGGCACATGTACATTTGTGTTGTGTATTATAGGCACATTTGGAGCACTGTTCTATGTTTGTGCTCCCCTTGTATTGCTTATTGTCTGTGTGTATATATGGTACTTTGTAGCTATCTGAGTGTACATCATAGTCCTGCAGAGTGCATTGGCCAGATGTTGTTAGTACATGTGGCCCATACTCTATGCTCAAATATGATGCACATATTATGTGTATGAGAATGCCTAAATCCTTCCTATGATATTAATTTATGAGTGCATGCTTGTTGTTGGGGAGATGGGAGGGATGTTGGGGCTACAAGGCCCTAGACTTCTGGACTGTCTGTATTGAATCTCCCCCTCCCCCTCCCCCCCTTGATGTAGTTTTATGACTAATCAAGTCTTGCAGGATAGGCAGGAGGTGGTGAATTCTGGGAAAATTCTCTCCCTCTTCCCATATTTTCTTCTTCCTACCTATGGTCTGGCTCTCTCTTTAATCAGGGGATGGGGGTAGAGGTTAGGGTCAGAGTTTTCAATAAGGAAAGATAACTAAGACTCGGGTTTCTGAAGACTATCTTTCCTGGAGTTTGACCAAATCCTGTACTTTTCTTAGAAGTAAGCAGTTGAAATTAGGGAGGGAAGAATCAATCCAATACAATAATCAACAGGTCTATAAATACCTTGGGGGAGGGCTAATGATTGAGGTCTTAGGGGGGCAGTGATGAGGCCCTGAGGATCATTGATCAGGACACTTACTAGAGCTATGATAGAATCCTGAGCTTGCAAAAGTGATATAATCCTGTTGGGAGGGTGGTTGTAGGGCAACAATGGAGGCTCTGGAAAGAAGAGTCCAGAAGAGTCAACCATATGGTACCAGTGGACAATGATGCAGCTTGAGAAAAGGCAGAGATGTGAAATTGTGGTAGGGTTGTAATGGGATAGAGAAGTTACCCATCTCCCCGTCTTCTCCCACCCCTACCATGCTAGAACCCCAGTGACCCTGCATGGCCTTGTTTCTTGGCCCAGCTGAGCAGGATATGCTTAGAAAGGGAGCTCCATGTTTCAGGGCTAAGCTAGGCTTAGGTGAGTCACTGCCCAGGGTGAGGCTGGGTGGGGCTGTCTCTCACAGCAGCACTGTCCCATGAATCAGCTGAAACGGGTCTCTGTGACTGGCCTGGATCCCTACAACAGCCCCAGGTCAGGAAGCACTCACGAAGGAGGGGCTGGGGGATCCTGCAAAAGGTCATTGAACTCTTTCTAGTAGACCCCTCCCTTCCCTTTCCCCCCAGCTGAAACAGTAAAAGTACTTCCTAAATAGCTGATCTCCCTTGTATTTTTTCCATCTTTCCCTTCTATCCTTCCTTTCTCCCTCCCTCATTCCTTCCTTCCTTCCTTCCTTCCTTCCTTCCTTCCTTCCTTCCTTCCTTCCTTCCTTCCTTCCTTTCTTCCTTCTCCCTCTGGATTTCTCTTTATATCTTTTTCTATGTTCGTTCTGCCTGTTTGTTGCTGTCTCTTTTTCTTTCTCCCTTTTTTATCCTTTCTCTGTGCCCCCACCTTTTCTTTCTCTGTCTGTGACCATGTGTCTCTGTGGGGCTGACTTTTTGGCCCTGCCAAAGTCACAAGGCTTCAAGTCACGTCAATAAATCATGGCCCATATCTCCCCCTCGTTTCTCATCTCTGTACAATATGTTTAACATACTCTCTATGTTTCAGTGTATTGTGTTCTCTAACCCTGCATCTCCCATATTTCCTGTGTCCTATATGCTCCAAGGCCTGTGTTTTGCACTACCCATGGACCTCTACTCACTATATTCACCCTCATCTCTTTTTTCTTTCCCCCTCTGGGGAAAGACCTGACAATATTGGGCCTTGGATTCTTTCCCGAGCAAATAAATTTACTTCAGCTGGTGGGAGGGGGGGTAGTGGTAGCAGTGTGGGGTGGTGGTGGAGGTTTAGGCTTCTGAAGGGAGCTGGGGCCTTGAATTCAAAGTGAGAAGCTTCCTGAAAAGTATATGGGCTTATTTCAGTCCCTTTGGTCAATCCTTCATGAAGAAGACTTTAGGGGCAGGACACTAGTGGGGAAGCCCTTTGGAGGAAGAGGGAGTGGTCAGTGACTGATTTTCCAAATAACTTTTCCTCTAGCCCCCACACTGGGGTATAGATCAGAGCCTTTCTGGAGATGTTAGAATCAGGAAGTGGGATGGGGGTGGGGGAAAGCTACCCCTCCTCCACTTTCCATTCATCTCTTTTTATCTGTGGTGCTGAAGGGCCTGAGCTCCACTGGGGCTGCTGATGGGGAACAGAGACAGGTCCAAGCGGAAGCCATCAGGACCTTGCAAAGCCTGAGCCGCCAGCGCGGCCTGGGGGTCAGTGAAGACAGATAAAGCTCAGAGTTGGGGGGGGTAGGTGGGAAAGGAAGAAAACATCCTTCAAACCATAGAGACAAGCTGGCAAAGGACCAAGAAAGGGCTTTTCTTGGGGCAAGGGTGGGGGAAGGGAGGGAAGCCAGGCTCCCTCTCCATGACATTTGAGCCCACTCTGAGAGAGGTCCTAGAAAGTAAAGGTCCCCATGAGCCCACTGTACAGAAGATACCACTGAGAGCACTCTTTTTAGGTAGAACTGAGGATAGAAAGCAGAAATACTGGGACTAGAACTAAGATCTCCTCCATTACCCCCTCCTCCTGGATGCCCTCCAATCCTAGGAACAGAGAACTGAGATGGGGCACCCCCTTCTGTGTAGGGAAGTGGGAGGTGGAGAATAGTCCAGGGCTGGGACCCCGTGGATTCCTCAGCCCTGGTAAGTTTCAGGGCTTTGATACAGGAGGGATTGAGTATGAGGAGTCTTGTGGGCAGAGGACCTAGATGGGGGGGTGAGTACTCTGGCATAAACCAGGGATTGGGGGCCACACTTAGAAAAGGTGGGGTCTATGGACTGAGTTGGAGGATAGAAACCTGGGGAAGGGAAGGTATGGGACATCAGGACAGGGCTGTGTTTGAGGGGAAGGAGGTGAGTTGAGGGGATGGTTTCCCTGTAAGAATGGGAAATTATGAAAGATCCTCTAGTTTTAGGTGGTGTTTTAATTAAGTTTGAAGGGCTGGGTGCCTCCCTGGGTACTTTGAAGGGTAGTGGTGCTGCCACTGTTTGTTTTCCTCTTTTCCCCTTTAAAGACAATTTTATTAAATAACTGTTTTCATTCTGGTTTGCACATAGAGCATTTAAAAGGGAAAAGTAATTATTTCCCTTTTCTTTTTCAAGCTGTGGAAGGGGGGAGGCAGAAACTGGAAAGGGAAGGAGGACTTGTCCTCACATCTCCCACACAACTATTCTCCCCCTCCCCCCTCCCCCAAACGTACTCACGCATACATACTGACACACCTATGGGAGACACACACTCCCACAAACACACTCATCTTCACAAACACATACACAAAAAGATATACCTAT